>NC_135234.1:333978703-335228703 GCF_051348905.1 Ranitomeya variabilis
TTATTTTTTTTCTTACATTGTTCATATTCTTTTTATTTAACTATTATCTTCTTCGTATTCAACTTCTTCATCATATTCTTATTTGTGACAGGCATTACATAGTTACATAGTTACATAGTTATTAAGGTTGAAAGAAGACTGTAAGTCCATCTAGTTCAACCCATAGCCTAACCTAACATGCCCTAACATGTTGATCCAGGGGAAGGCAAAAAAAACCCATGTGGCAAAGAGTAACTCCACCATGGGGAAAAAAATTCCTTCCCGACTCCACACACGGCAATCAGACTAGTTCCCTGGTTCAACGCCTTATCAAGGAATCTAGTGTATATACCCTGTAACATTATACTTTTCCAGAAAGGTATCCAGTCCCCTCTTAAATTTAATTAATGAATCACTCATTACAACATCATACGGCAGAGAGTTCCATAGTCTCACTGCTCTTACAGTAAAGAATCCGCGTCTGTTATTATGCTTAAACCTTCTTTCCTCCAGACGTAGAGGATGCCCCCTTGTCCCTGTCTCAGGTCTATGATTAAAAAGATCATCAGAAAGGTCTTTGTACTGTCCCCTCATATATTTATACATTAACATAAGATCACCCCTTAGTCTTCGTTTTTCCAAACTAAATAGCCCCAAGTGTAATAACCTATCTTGGTCTTCCCGTAGTTGTTATCTATAAAAGTTTGAAGATTACACCTTCCGTTCTGCCTGTCACAAAAGAGTTACATTTGTCCGCGTTCAGTTTGGCCTGCAGCATCAGGCTTTATCCAGGGGCACCACGAGGAGGAACGGACTCACCCCCATACACTGCTTAGTCTTCTTCTGCTTATAATTTAGATAATATATTTTGCTCTGATATTTAGTCTTATGCTTAATGTTCTTCTGCTCTTTGTTCTGCAGCCTCTTGTTCTTCTGCTTCTCGGTCTTCCAGGTCATCGTCGTCTCCAGGGTCGTCGTCTCTGGGGTCGTCGTCATCGGGGTGGTCTTCAGGGTCATCGTCTCCAGGGTCGTCGTCATCTCAGTGGTTGTCGTCTCTGGTGTCGTCGTCATCTTAGGGGTGGTCTTCCGGGTCGTCGTCTTTAGGGTCTTGAACTTGGAAATGTAGCAGAAGGTACAAGTAGGCTGAGAAAATGCCGAGAAACAGCTGATGGAACTGGAACTCGGATGGCTACCCAAAGGTCCAAGAGCCAATGGAACTACCGAGGACCAGCTGACGTTACTGGAACCCGGTTACTAAGCAGGAGGTACCCGTGCTGAAAGCACTACCAAGGACCACCTGACGTTGGTGGAACTCGGATACCCAGAAGGAGGCACCTAAGCCAAAGGCTTTGCCCGGAACCAGCTGACGGTACTGTAACCAGGATGTGGAGCAGAAGGTACAAGAGCAAAAGACACTGCCGAGAACCAGCTGACGGTACTGGAACCCGGATGGGTAGCCAAAGGTCCAAGAGCCAATGGAACTACCGAGGACCAGCTGACGTTACTGGAACCCGGTTACTAAGCAGGAGGTACCCGTGCTGAAAGCACTACCAAGGACCACCTGACGTTGGTGGAACTCGGATACCCAGAAGGAGGCACCTAAGCCAAAGGCTCTGCCCAGAACCAGCTGACGGTACTGGAACCAGGATGGGGAGCAGAAGGTACAAGAGCAAAAGACACTGCCGAGAACCAGCTGACGGTACTGGAACCCGGATGGGTAGCCAAAGGTCCAAGAGCCAATGGAACTACCGAGGACCAGCTGACGTTACTGGAACCCGGTTACTAAGCAGGAGGTACCCGTGCTGAAAGCACTACCAAGGACCACCTGACGTTGGTAGAACTCAGATACCCAGAGGGAGGCACCTAAGCCAAAGGCTCTGCCCGGAACCAGCTGATGGTGCTGGAACCAGGATGGGGACCTATTCAAGCTTGTCTTCCTAGAGCCCCAACTAGCGACAGGAGGACGAGGAGGAGGTGGAGGAGATAGGAGGGATTGCCACACACACAGCAGGGGAACAGCTGACGTTACTGAACCCCAATAACAGAGGAGGGACTGTTGGGACTGTGCGTACAGCACTACCAGGCAACAACTAGCGGTGTTGGAGCCCAGGGACAGGAGGAGGAGGAGGAGGAGGTGGAGGAGATAGGAGGGATTGCCACACACACAGCAGGGGAACAGCTGACGTTACTGAACCCCAATAACAGAGGAGGGACTGTTGGGACTGTGCTTACAGCACTACCAGGCAACAACTAGCGGTGTTGGAGCCCAGGGACAGGAGGAGGAGGAGGAGGTGGAGGAGATAGGAGGGATTGCCACACACACAGCAGGGGAACAGCTGACGTTACTGAACCCCAATAACAGAGGAGGGACTGTTGGGACTGTGCGTACAGCACTACCAGGCAACAACTAGCAGTGTTGGAGCCCAGGGACAGGAGGAGGAGGAGGAGAAGGTGGAGGAGATAGGAGGGATTGCCACACACACAGCAGGGGAACAGCTGACGTTACTGAACCCCAATAACAGAGGAGGGACTGTTGGGACTGTGCGTACAGCACTACCAGGCAACAACTAGCGGTGTTGGAGCCCAGGGACAGGAGGAGGAGGAGGAGGTGGAGGAGATAGGAGGGATTGCCACACACACAACAGGGGAACAGCTGACGTTACTGAACCCCAATAACAGAGGAGGGACTGTTGGGACTGTGCGTACAGCACTACCAGGCAACAACTAGCGGTGTTGGAGCCCAGGGACAGGAGGAGGAGGAGGAGGTGGAGGAGATAGGAGGGATTGCCACACACACAGCAGGGGAACAGCTGACGTTACTGAACCCCAATAACAGAGGAGAGACTGTTGGGACTGTGCGTACAGCACTACCAGGCAACAACTAGCGGTGTTGGAGCCCAGGGACAGGAGGAGGAGGAGGAGGTGGAGGAGATAGGAGGGATTGCCACACACACAGCAGGGGAACAGCTGACGTTACTGAACCCCAATAACAGAGGAGGGACTGTTGGGACTGTGCGTACAGCACTACCAGACAACAACTAGCGGTGTTGGAGCCCAGGGACAGGAGGAGGAGGTGGAGGAGATAGGAGGGATTGCCACACACACAGCAGGGGAACAGCTGACGTTACTGAACCCCAATAACAGAGGAGGGACTGTTGGGACTGTGCGTACAGCACTACCAGGCAACAACTAGCGGTGTTGGAGCCCAGGGACAGGAGGAGGAGGAGGAGGTGGAGGAGATAGGAGGGATTGCCACACACACACAGCAGGGGAACAGCTGACGTTACTGAACCCCAATAACAGAGGAGGGACTGTTGGGACTGTGCGTACAGCACTACCAGGCAACAACTAGCGGTGTTGGAGCCCAGGGACAGCAGGAGAAGCAGAGGAACACAATGTAGGCCGAAGCCTGATTGGAGAAAGTCGAAAGGGAACCTTTAACCCCCCCCCAAGGCGTTTGTAGCTGAAAGAGCCAGCTTGTGCAGCACAAAAGATGCAAAAGGAAAAGGTGGCTCTTTTTATTATGCTCCTTGCAAACACAGAACTAAACACTTATAAAATGTGTCCCCTGAAACAGTGAGACCGTCCCGGAGGTGGGACTTTCCTTCGTGATATGACGCAGCACAGCCGTCATTCCTACCCCCTTGGCGCCGTGCCCCGGCTCCTCAGCGTTGTTTGAATCTGTCCCGGAGCCTGCGCTGTTATGTTATCCCTTGGCCAGGCACACTTAGCGCTGCCCATCTTCTGACATCATTTGGTGTCAGGCTGGCTGCGCCTGTGCGGCCGCGCTGGCCGAGATCCCGCCTCGCAGTGTCGTCTAATGTAATCCCACCGCGGGCCTGGGATCCGTGGCCATGCGCAGTGCATATCCTCGCCTCTCACTCCCCTCCCTACGGCTTCTTCAGACTGGGCGGCGTCACGGCCGTGGCATGCTATTAGGGATCAGCTGAAGGCGCACAGTCTGAAGAAGGCGTAGGGAGATGAGTGAGAGGTGGAGGTTCAGATATGCACTGCGCATGTCCATGGATCTCAGGCCCCCAGTGGGATGAAATCAGAAGACAATGCGAGGCGGGCTCTCGGCCAGCGCGGACGCACAGGCGCAGCCAGCCTGACACCAATTGATGTCAGAAGATGGGCAGCGCTAAGTGTGCCTGGCCAAGGGATAACATAACAGCGCAGGCTCCGGGACAGATTCAAACAACGCTGAGGAGCCGGGGCACGGCGCCAAGGGGGTAGGAATGACAGCTGTGCTGCGTCATATTACGAAGGAAAGTCCCACCTCCGGGACGGTTTTACAGTATCAGTGGACACATTTTATAAGTGTTAAGTTCTGCGTGTGCAAGGAGCTAAACAAAAATAGCTACCTTTTCCTTGTGCAGCATTACTGCTGCACAAGGTGGCTCTTTCAGTAACAAACGCCTTGGGGGGGGGGGACAGGTTCCCTTACATTTCAGTTGTTGTGTCAGCATGGCGGTCGCAGGACACATTGCCGGCTACACAGCTGGGGATCAGCTGACGTTACTGAAACCCAATAACACTGGGTCGTATGTTTTGACTGTGCAGACGGCACTTCTGAGCCTCAACTGGCGGTGTTGTAGCCCAGGAATTTAAGTTCAGGTGGTAGAAAGATGAACACAACAGGAGACCTGGATAACGTAGACAGTCACCTAATTATTTAATCAGGAAGAGGAGTGGCAAATTCCTGCGAGATCCAGGCCTTGTTCATTTTCAGGAAAGTAAGCCGGTCAACGTTATCGGAGGATAGTCACATGCGACGGTCAGTTAGTACACCACCTGCAGCACTAAAGACGCGTTCCGATAATACACTAGCCGCAGGGCAAGCCAGCACCTCCAATGCATACTGGCTTAGCTCTGGCCATGTATCCAACTTTGAGACCCAAAACTTGAAAGGGGAAGAGCCGTCTGGGAGTACAGCAAGAGGGCAAGACATGTAGTCTGTCACCATCTGACAGAACCGTTGCCTCCTGCTGACTGGAGCCATCTGTGATGGTGTTGACTTTTGTGGCGGGCACAGAAAACTGTGCCACAGTTGGGCCATACTGCTCTTGCCTTGGGCAGAGGCACTGCTTCTGCTCCCTCTTTGTGCAGAGCCTCCACCACTGCCTGGACGCACTGAGCTGCTTTGTAATGCACTAGCAGCACTTCTCTCACTTGGAATGGAGAAGATGATGGAATTCACCAGTGTGTCTTGGTACTCCCGCATTTTTCGCTCCCGGTTCAACGGTGTGATGAGGCTTTCTACGTTGTCCCGGTAGCGAGGATCGAGGAGGGTGAACACCCAATATTCAGACATGTTGAGAATGTGGGGGATGCGGCGGTCGTTTCTCAGGCACTGCAGCATGTAATCCACCATGTGCTGCAGACTGCCAACTGCCCAAGAAACGCTGTCCCCTGCTGGAGGCGTGATCTCTGCCCGCTCGTCATCACCCCACCCTCGCTGTACACACTGAGTACTGGACAATTGTGTAACTCCCTCCTCTGGACGGATATCTTCCTCCTCCATTGACTCCTCCTCATCCTCCTCACAAACTGTCCCCTGCCTACGCGTTTGTGAGGAACCACGTGGCGCTGACTGTCCAGAAGATGATGGAAATGGTGAATCCTCATCCTCCACCTCTTCCACAACATCATCCCTTAGCGCTTGCAGTGATTTTTCAAGCAGGCAGATAAGGGGGACAGTCATGCTGACTAGTGCATCATCTGCACTCGCCATCCGCGTGGAATAATCGAAGGGACGCAAAACCTGGCAGACGTCATTCATAGTGGCCCACTCTGTGGTTGTGAAGTCTGAACGGCGCGGAGTGCGACTTCTTTGCGCCTGATGCAGCTGGTACTCCATTACAGCTTGCTGCTGCTCACACAACCGCTCCAACATATGTAACGTGGAATTCCACCTGGTAGGTAGGTCACATATGATGCGATGTTCCGGCAGGCGGTGTCGGCGCTGCAGAGCCGCAATGCGCGCTTTTGCCGTGCTGGAACGCCGCAAGTGAGCACACTCTAGGCGGACCTTGTGCAGCAGTGCATCAAGATCCGGATAGTCCCTCAAAAAATTCTGCACGACCAAATTGAGCACATGTGCCAGACATGGGATGTGAGTGAGGTTGCCGAGGCCCAGAGCTGCCACCAGATTTCGGCCATTATCACACACTACCATGCCTGGCTGGAGATTCGCTGGCACAAACCACACATCGCTCTCCTGCTTGATGGCATTCCAGAGCTCCTGCGCTGTGTGGCTTCGATTCCCCAAAGAAATTAATTTCAAGATGGCCTGTTGATGTTTGGCCACGGCTGTGCTCATGTCGGTCGTAACAGGTAAACGTTCATCACGGGTCCATGTGGAGGTGGACTGTGACGGCTCCTGCAGCGATGATTCTGAGGAACTGGTGTAAGAGGATGAATCAATGCGTACAGAATGGATTCCTGCAATCCTTGGAGTGGGCAGGACACGTCCTGCGCCACTCGCACGATCTGTACCCGGCTCAACGACATTAACCCAATGGGCAGTGAGGGAAAGGTATCGCCCCTGTCCATGTTGACTGGTCCACGCATCGGTGGTGAGGTGGACCTTGCTACTGACGGCATTCAGTAGCGCGTGTTTTATGTGTCCCTCCACATGCTTGTGCAGGGCAGGGACGGCTTGCCTGCTGAAGTAAAAGCGGCTGGGCACATTGTACTGTGGGACTGCCAATGACATCAAGTCACGGAAGCTGTCAGTCTCCACCAGCCTGAATGACAGCATTTCCAGTGACAGAAGTTTGGCAATGCCTGCAGTCAGAGCCTGTGCTCGTGGGTGGTTTGACGAGAAAGGCCGCCTTTTCTCCCATGCCTGTACTACCGATGGCTGTACACTGGGCTGGGAGTGTGTGGATGACTGGGAACGTGGTGCTGCGGGTGGAATTACAGCGGGTCTCTGGACAACAGGGCCAGAGGTTCTTCTACGGCGATCCTGGGAGGAAGCCGAACCAGCTGCGTGTGAGCTGGAGGAAGAGGCAACACGAGCTGAAGAGGTGGTAGCTGCCGCTGTTGTTTGGCCTTGCTCTTCAGTGTGTTTTTGTAACTCCGCCGCGTGCCTGTTGCGCACATGTTTCCACATGTTGGAGGTATTGAGGTTGCTGACATTTCGACCTCTTTTTACTTTGTGATGACACACCTTGCATTTGACATAGCAAATGTCATCTGCAACTGTGTCAAAAAAGGACCAGGCACTGCAAGTCTTGGGAGCGCCCTTTTTGGCTTTTGGAAGAGACATGCTCCTAACGGGTGCCAAATCGGAGGCTGCAGGATCCGCAGTCTTCCCCCTCCCTCTCCCTCTTTGGGCCGTATGGGGAATCTCTTCCTCAGAGCTGCTCCCACCACCTTCCTGTCCCTCACGCCAAGATGGGTCAAGGACCTCATCATCTACACTACCCTCTGCCCCCAACTGCTCCTCCTGGGTAGTCTCAGCAGCAGAGCACGCACCAGAAAG
Source organism: Ranitomeya variabilis (assembly GCF_051348905.1). Taxonomy (NCBI): domain Eukaryota; kingdom Metazoa; phylum Chordata; class Amphibia; order Anura; family Dendrobatidae; genus Ranitomeya; species Ranitomeya variabilis. The sequence goes on from NC_135234.1 coordinate 333,986,172, forward strand.
TGGCACCTGAGTGTCATCATCAGCGGATGCGGCCTGCGATGTGGTGACCGGAAGCACTGGCCCACCCGCCTCTTCAGAGGAAGAGAGAAAAAGCTGTTGGGCATCACTGCACCCTGCCTCTTCTTCCATTTCTCCAATGCTGCTTGGCTGGCCCCCTGTTTCCAAGCCAACAGATTCAGAGAACAGAAGTAGAGACGGCTCCTGTCCTGGGCTCTCTGTCTGCCTGGGCAATTTGGCAGGTGGTGAAGAGACAGATGGCTGCTCTCCAGTGCTCTGTGTCTGAGAGGATGTGGCACTAATTGAAGTTGATGCATTAGCTGCCATCCATCCGACAACGGCTTCAATTTGTTCTTCACGCAGCAGCGGTGTACGGCGCTCTGCGACAAAGCTGCGCATGAAGGACTGTTCCCTGGTGAAAGTGGGTGCTGATGAGTCACCGGTGCCCGCAGCAGGCACAGAATTCCCATGTCCTCTCCCTGCTCCGCGCCCACGCCCACGTGCCTTACTCACTGCCTTCTTCATCTTGGTTGACTGATAAAGATAAGCAGAAAAGTACGGCTTTGTGTGCTTATTCCTGAACAACTCCTAACAGGTATAAGAAACACTAATTTTCTAAAGTGTGGACTAGACTTTAATATGAGCTAATGTGGCCTACACAAATGTTAAGTGGTGTCACTGGTGTGTTTGGTGAACTTTATTATTTATTTATTTTTTGGGGACTGAACTGACAACAGAGAGAGCTGCAGTCACACGGAGACCGTACAGACAGCCGTAAACGGCGCTGCAAGGCCCAAAAACCCTCCTCTACATTATCCTATGTAGTGTTTTTCCACAAGTTAGCTGGAGACGGGTGGATAGACACTAATAGGAATTTTTTGAAAAAATGTGCAGCAGCCTGCACTACTTAAAACAAAAGGAAAATTGATTTTACGGTATGACGCAGTGAAGAACCCTGAGCTGGAGACAACCAGGCTATGGCTGCTCACAGACTACAGGGCGAGCTGCAGTCACACGGAGACCGTGCAGACAGCCGTAAACGGCGCTGCAAGGCCCAAAAACCCTCCTCTACGTTATCCTATGTAGTGTTTTTCCACAAGTTAGCTGGAGATGGGTGGAAAGACACTAATAGGAATTTTTTGAAAAAATGTGCAGCAGCCTGCACTACTTAAAACAAAAGGAAAATTGATTTTACGGTATGACGCAGTGAAGAACCCTGAGCTGGAGACAACCAGGCTATGGCTGCTCACAGACTACAGGGCGAGCTGCAGTCACACGGAGACCGTGCAGACAGCCGTAAACGGCGCTGCAAGGCCCAAAAACCCTCCTCTACATTATCCTATGTAGTGTTTTTCCACAAGTTAGCTGGAGATGGGTGGAAAGACACTAATAGGATTATTTGGAAAAAATTAGCAGCAGACTACACTACTTGGAAAAAAAAAAAAAAAAGAACAGTATGAAGCAATGAACCACCCTCCCTGAACTGAATACAACCAGCTATGGATGGCCTATGGCTGCACTCAGACTAGAGAGTGGGCTGCACTCACACACACACACACACACACAGACCTTGCAGATCGCTGTGAAAACAGCACTACAAGGCAAAAGCAAGGTGATTAGTAGGTGAACACAGCGGTTGCTAAATTAGCCTTTGAAAAGCACAAAGAAGCAAATCGCTATCTCTAAACTGGCCCTCAGTCAGCAAACAGCGTCCTGTCACTAACTGAATTCACAGCAGAGTGAGCGCAAAATGGCGCCAGCGACTTTTAAACTGCATCATGACATCATTTCAGCAGCCAATCACAGCCTTGCCAGTAGTTTCAGGCCCTCCATGCTGAACAGGATGTGCCCACACTTGGAATCATTCTCATTGGCTGATTTCGTACAAATTTCTGCAGTTTGAATCCTGGGAACTTCCGATTCCGGCATCCGATACGCGGCAAGTATCGGATCTCGGTATCGGAATTCCGATACCGCTAAGTATCGGCCGATACCCGATACTTGCGGTATCGGAATGCTCAACACTAGTCCTGAACTATTCTGTGTCAGGGGAACCCTTGGGTCCTTTTTTCCTTAATTGGATACAAAGGGGTGTTGCAGGGGGAAGATCTTTGCACCAGAACCCCTGCCTTAACATACTCTTTAATATCCCTGCTCAGGGCCATTGATTTGACTAGACTTAAGGGGTATTGCTTTAACCAAAGAGGAGTGGTTCCTTCTTTTAATTTAATCATGACAAGGGGAATGGGCAGCCGACCCACATCAGATTTTCCCCTTGCCCAAACAGTGTCTGGTACCTGACTCTTTTCCCTGTCCTCAGATATTCTGGGGTCAGGTATGACTTTCACTACTCTTGCCATATACACCAGTTCTGCAATATTACACAAGTGTTTATATAAGTCAGACACTAATGTCCAAATATTATTTATACCCGTATTTGATTGGGTAGAGTACCTCTTAAGAAAACTAAATTTGATTCACAGAATGTTACCAAAAGAAAATTATATATATGAAAATATATATATTTACGAAAGATACTGAGTCGTAAAATGGGAGAGCACAATGCCATAGGCCACAGCAAAGCACAAGCTTATTTTAAGAAGGTAGTAGCCCTATGTAAATCCATAACTAACAGTTCCAAATACAAAAAGAAGGGATTTGAAAAATACCAAATATCAATACCAGTTGCTTGCGATAAGGTATAAGAAGTGGAAAGGACAAATAAACAGTGATTATGGTTTGAGCCAATATAATGAATGGCTAAAAAACTTATATATCATATGAAGACAACCTAGAAATACACGGTAACTATACCATCTTGTGTAAGGAAACTACTAAACTGGCAAATGAATGGAATTAAGTGTAACTATAATAGGGCATGATTTACCTGTAGCAAAAAAAGAAGAGAAGCCAGCACTGCTGAAGGTCAAAACGCAATATCTAAAGTGCACATGCACATAATAAATTCTGACTGTATTTCAAATATGAGATATTTAGCAAATAATTGATCAATTCTTTGAGCTACCCCGCCACTTCACGGCAATCTCATAATGGGGCTGTCCTAACTCTACGTTTTTTATTTACATTGTGCCATTACGGCCTCCTAAATGTATAGAGAGTGAGAAAAAAAAAAAAAGGACAGACCACATTACATAACATTACATGACAAACTGTACCTGGAGCATTGACAGAATCACTCCCTTAGTGCCAGGAAGGCGAGCGCGGATAGAGGCCGATCAGGTCCTGTGCGGACATATCAGATCTGGCCTCCACACAGCCAAACCAACACCAAAGTTAAAGGATGAAACTGGCTGAGGCACAGCTGCCTAATTAACTAGAGCCTGAGGCAGGGCAGGGCTGCTGTGTGTGTGTGCACAGCAGCCTATCAATCATAGTGAACCCAGACAGAATGGCGCATATGACCCAGCGTGCGCGGCAACAGTGGTGGTCAGCCACATACCAATACAGAAGCAAAAAAAGAAGAGAAGCCAGCACTGCTGAAGGTCAAAACGCAATATCTAAAGTGCACATGAACATAATAAATTCTGACTGTATTTCAAATATGGGATATTTAGCAAATAATTGATCAATTCTTTGAGCTACCCCGCCACTTCACGGCAATCTCATAATGGGGCAGTCCTAACTCTACGTTTTTTATTTACATTGTGCCATTACGGCCTCCTAAATGTATAGAGAGTGAGAAAAAAAAAAAGGACAGACCACATTACATAACATTACATGACAAACTGTACCTGGAGCATTGACAGAATCACTCCCTTAGTGCCAGGAAGGCGAGCGCGGATAGAGGCCGATCAGGTCCTGTGCGGACATATCAGATCTGGCCTCCACACAGCCAAACCTGTTATGACCCCAATGGCAGAGGGTCTCAGAAATAATTACTAAGTCTGCAAACACAAAAAACCAGCTCATAGGGAGTGGTAACTGAGCTGACCATATATCTAATCCTAGCACCACAAATAGCAGCAGCCGGGGAACGTGCCTACGTTGGTTCTAGACGTCTCGCGCCAGCCGGAGAACTAACTAACCCTAGAAGGGAAAAGAAAGACCTTTCTTGCCTCCAGAGAAAAGACCCCAAAAGTTGGATACAAGCCCCCAACAAATAATAACGGTGAGGTAAGAGGAAAAGACAAACGTAAGAATGAACTAGGTATTTAGCAAAGAGAGGCCCACTAGCTAATAGCAGAATAAGTAAGATGACTTATATGGTCAGCAAAAACCCTATCAAAATATCCACGCTGGATATTCAAGAACCCCCGAACCGTCTAACGGCCCGGGGGGAGAACACCAGCCCCCTAGAGCTTCCAGCAAAGTCAGGAATCACATTTAGTACAAGCTGGACAAAAATAAGAGCAAAGCAAATAACCAAAAAACAAAGAAGCAGGACTTAGCTTAATTTGGCACGAACCAAGACCAGCAGACAGGAGCAAACAGAAAGGATCTGATTACAACGATGCCAGGCACTGGACTAAGGATCCAGGAAGCTTATATAGCAACACCCCTGGACTAACGACCCAGGTGGGTGCCAAACTGAGGAAAGACAATCCCAGTGTCATATCACAAGTAACCACAAGAGGGAGCCAAAAAGTCTAATTCACAACACAAACCAACACCAAAGTTAAAGGATGAAACTGGCTGAGGCACAGCTGCCTAATTAACTAGAGCCTGAGGCAGGGCAGGGCTGCTGTGTGTGTGTGTGCACAGCAGCCTATCAATCATAGTGAACCCAGACAGAATGGCGCATATGACCCAGCGTGCGCGGCAACAGTGGTGGTCAGCCACATACCAATACAGAAGCAAAAAAAGAAGAGAAGCCAGCACTGCTGAAGGTCAAAACGCAATATCTAAAGTGCACATGCACATAATAAATTCTGACTGTATTTCAAATATGACGCTGGGTCATATGCGCCATTCTGTCTGGGTTCACTATGATTGATAGGCTGCTGTGCACACACACACAGCAGCCCTGCCCTGCCTCAGGCTCTAGTTAATTAGGCAGCTGTGCCTCAGCCAGTTTCATCCTTTAACTTTGGTGTTGGTTTGGCAGTGTGGAGGCCAGATCTGATATGTCCGCAGAGGACCTGATCGGCCTCTATCCGCGCTCGCCTTCCTGGCACTAAGGGAGTGATTCTGTCAATGCTCCAGGTACAGTTTGTCATGTAATGTTATGTAATGTGGTCTGTCTTTTTTTTTCTCACTCTCTATACATTTAGGAGGCCGTAATGGCACAATGTAAATAAAAAACGTAGAGTTAGGACTGCCCCATTATGAGATTGCCGTGAAGTGGCGGGGTAGCTCAAAGAATTGATCAATTATTTGCTAAATATCTCATATTTGAAATACAGTCAGAATTTATTATGTGCATGTGCACTTTAGATATTGCGTTTTGACCTTCAGCAGTGCTGGCTTCTCTTCTTTTTTTGCTTCATGATTTACCTGTGGTATAATGTGCACGTGGAAGACCCTGGCGTTCCTCTGCACCAAGTGTTTATATGAAAGGGGACTTGTGACTGTAATACCCTCAGGAGAGTACTGTATGCCGGGGTCACTCTACTTGATGGCCCGCAGCGCTTCCTGGAGATTAAGGGCATAGTCCCGTAAGCTACCCTGCGGCCTCTGTTTGCACCCATAGAAAGTCAACTTAATTTCCGTAGCGGTGCGGGTGTCAAAGGTGGCTTTAAGCTTTGCAAAGACCTGCTGTGCAGTTCCCTTATCCGCGGCAGGCCAGGACTTCACTTCTCTCAGAGCCGCCCCAAAGAGTTGGCCTGTGATCATATGAACTTTCTGAGGCTCTGTCAAGGGATAGAACTCGAGCAGGCTGCAGATCCCCTCTTTAAAGTCAGTTAATGTATGTGACTCTCCAGAGTATCGTGGGAGCCAGGCTGCTCCAGGTAGGTACGGCATGGAGAAGGGCATTATGGGTGTTGTAGCCGCAGCAGCCTCCGGCTGGCGGGTAGGGGCGGCGAGCTCTGCGGCAACCGGCTGTGGTACAAGGCCTGCAGCTGTGTCTACCGCGTGGCCCGAAGGTGCCTCTGGGTCTACGGCTGCGACCGCCGCCTCTGCTCTCCCCGACTCAGACATGGCCACTCCTTCGCCCTGCTAACCTGCTGGAAGTTGGTGTTCTTCTTCCGGGATCGTCGCTTTACCGCGTCTTCTAGTTCCGCACTCTTTTTGACTGGCTCCGCCCAACGAAGCTATGGCTCCTCCCTTCGTGCTCGGCGATGGCGGATTTTGGCGGCAAATAGCAATACACACTAATCACAGTTCAAGCACAATTCAGACACAGTTCCAAGGCACACATGACTTGATTCTTCAGGCTTAAGTAGATCCTGTTCGTGACGCCAAGTTTGGAGCGCCCCCAGACGCAGGGCCGCGGGGTACTCGGTACCGGGCCTCTCTGTCTCAGTCTGGGGTCGTCACGGTGGCTAGATCCGGTCCGTGACCCTGCTAAGAAGCGTCCAATGAAAGATAAGATGATGGTGCGTGGTGCAGGTCGCGATTAATGACAAGGACACAGGGTTGCAGTCTCTTTACCTCTTTACTGAAGGCTTTGGGATCCGCAATCCAGAGCACTGCTAACAGGGCTGGCTGAGACCGGCCGGTCCGAAGGCACATCCAGAGTTCCCTTTGCAGGTGGAAATCAGTGTCTACCTTCTGGCGCCTGTGTGTTGTAGTACTTCCCTGCTGAGCACCACGGGATAGTCCTCACAACTGTCGTGTATATTTCTGTTCTTTCTCTTTCTCTCCGTGCCCCAGATGATATGGCTAGGATGCACCCGTATGACGGGGTAGGCCTGGAGCTATTTTATAGGGACCCTAGGGACGCCCCTCTCCTACAGTTTGCCTCCGTTGTCTTCGTTAGGTGTAATGGTGAGACAGCCAACCTATGGTTAACTGTCCGGCCGCTGTTTAAAGTAATGCGTGGAGTCTCTTACTTTCTCGGCGTTCCGGCTGCCGGCTATGCGCCTAAGAAGGATGTTGCTGATCTTGAGGCACGACTCCTTCTGGTATTATCTCCTTTTTACTGTATTCCCGTTTCTCACTTCTCCACAATAAACCTCGCTTCTTGTCCTTTCTTAGGAGTCTGCCGCTGTAAGGCACAGGCACAACTCCGTAACGATCTGTCCCCTTTTAGGTCTCTGCCAGGAACCCACCCTCGACAGGTCCTCTCTCTAGCTCTTCCCAGCTACTTTCTCCCTAACTTCCTGTCCAACCCCCAGTTTTACCAAAGTGTGAGGAGTGGCCTAATAGATAGAACCACCCCCCCTGGTGGCCGGAGTGTGGAATGTGTGTCTGTGATACCTCATCAGGTGAACTCTTTTAGTGCAATCAGACGTAACATCACTTCCCTTTGTGGCAGAGCAACATTACTTCAACGACCAGGACTCTGGGGCGCTGCATAAACAGTTTGGCAAGTGTGGCATATCTGGTTAGGTGGACCTCTTTCTCTCCACAGTTAAGGACTCGTACTGGTGCCCACCCCTTGTGGACTTCAACCACCCCTCTGGCTGTCAGGATTGTGGGCCTTCTATCTGAATACACAGCGAGGAACTCCAGCTTAAAGGAACTGTAGTTCTCGGGGTTGGTTTCCTGCTGGAATAGGCAATTACAATATCTTTGCCTTTCTGTACCTGGGAAAACACGGCTCCCAGTCCATTGGCCATATTCAGGGTAAGCCAGTACCTCATCCCCCGTGAGAGCCAACTTCAATCGAGTGAAGGATCTCTATAGCCTGTCGGCCCAGTCAAATGGGGTATCCTTACACTTGGTTTTCTTGGATTGGCCCATTAACAGGACTTGTAGTGGTTCAGCTATCTTGGTGAAGTCTTTGATAAATCTTCTGTAGTAGCCTACCAACCCGAGGAACTGCCGGACTTCATGGAGGTTGCTGGGTTTAGCCAGTTCTTGATCACGGTGATCTTGTCAGGGTCTGGTGCCACTCCTTCAGAACTTACCACATGGCTCAGGTACTGCACTTTTGGTTTTAACAGGTGACATTTAGATGGTTTTACCTTCAAGCCAAAGTTGGACAGGGCTTCAAACACCTCGGCCAGGTGCTTCAGGTGGTCCTCATAAGTCTTGGAGGAGACAATAACATCATCCAGATACAACAAGACGTTTTCGAAGTTCTTGTGCCCGAGACAGCACTCCATCAGTCTCTGAAATGTTTCTTGGGCGTTGCACAGTCGAAACGGCATGTAATTAAATTCAGCAAGACCCATTGGTGTTGTGAAGGCCGTCTTCTCCTTATCCGCCTCTGCTACGGAACCTACCAGTACCCACTGGTGAGATCCAAGGTGGAAAAGTTAGTTAGAAGGTAGTTAGAAGATTTTAAGGCAGCTAATGACTCTTTTATTCTGGGAAATAGGTATGCATCTTTGTGTATAATGCGGTTTATCTGCCTATAATCAACACACATTCTCATTGTGCCATCCTTTTTCCTGACAAGGACTAATGGAGCTGCCCAGGGGCTACAACTATCTCTGTTTACCCCAGCCTCCTTCATCTCTCGTAACATATCGTTGGCACACTGATAATGAGCTGGAGGTACAGGCCGGTATCTCTCCTTAATGGGCGCATAATCTCCCGTGGGGATATGATGTTGAATCCCTTTTACCTACCCAAAATCTAGTGGGTGTTTGCTGAACACCCGCTCATACTCATGGACCACCCGGTAAGCCCCTTGCTTTTGGTGTGATGGGGTAGAGTCAGTGCCCACGTGTAATTTCTGACACCAATCCTCCATTTGTCCTGCAGAGCCATTGTCCTCTGCCTGGTTGGACAGGACCAAGGGTTCTGTTGCCTGTATTACATTATTATCAACAGTAAACAGTTTGGCAAGTGTGGCATATCTGGTTAGGTGGACCTCTTTCTCTTCACAGTAAAGGACACGTACTGGTACCCTCCCCTTGCGGACTTCAACCACCCCTCTGGCTCTCAGGATTGTGGGCCTACTATCTGAATACACAGGTTCTACCAGGGCCTGGTAGTCTTTACCTCTGATACCTATTGCTGCCCGACACCATATTAACATTTCACTCCTGGAGGTATTGCGATGGGGATCAAATCACTCACTTTGGCACGGCCAATTTCGCCACCAGATAGTTCTACCTGCTGTCTCTGCACCAGAGCTCTGATTTCTTTCTGCAAGACACAATGTTCACTGGAACCAGGAGTAAGACAATAACCTCTGCAAGACAATTTTCTATGACATTAGTACCAATGGTCATCATGGGGTTACGTTCACGTCGGTCAATATCAACAATCACCATTCCTTGGGCCTTCAATTCTACCTGCCCCACCTTAATAGTGACCTCTTTGTACCCCACCTGTGGCAACGGCTGACTGTTACTGGCTACTATTGTCAAATCATCATCTGGGTCACGGGTAATGTCTGTGTCAGCCCAGTACCGTTTATAGAGAATGTAAGGCATAGTTGTCACCTGAGAACCGGTGTCCAACAAAGCGTTCATCGGGATGCCGTTGATCACAATGGGGGGACTGGCCATCCTCCGACGTACTTGGCTCGCCAGTTTTGTGGGCCAGGTCGTCCTATTCCTGGGGCTTGGCCCTCTGCCCCAGGGGTCGCTCATTTAACTGACAGTACCTTGCGATGTGTCCTGCCTGGTCGCAGCGGCGGCAGATGGGTCGTCCATCCTGATGATAGCGATCGTCGTCTCTCCCTCTGGTTGGTGGGATCCTCTTCTGTCATCGCCAGGGGACGTCCTCCGGTCTGGAAGCCAGCTTGATCTTCTCCTTTGGAGATTCCTGCAGGGACTGCACGGTCTTAGCTAGTGCAGCTACGCTTTTAGTCAGTTCCTGGACCTGGAGGCGCAGTCCTGCTGAGGGATCATCATCAAGGATCTGTGCATCGGCCTCAACTGGGACCTGATGGCAAGGCTCAACCTCATGGTGGAACATGAGAGTTGGCCGCCTAGGGGGCACTGTGCGGCTGGGCTGAGGTTCGTGCAGCACACGGATGGCCCTGTCCTTAAATTACACAAAGTCTAGGTCAGGGTTTTGCAGGGCCAGGATGCGCAGCTGTGTCCTGTGGGTGTTGGCCAGGAGACCCTCAATTAACTGTTCCTTTAAGTGCTTGTCTCCATCCTGCACACTGTTGGGGTCAACCTTTCTGATGGCCTGCAGTGCCTCCTGGAGATTAAGGGTGCAGTCCCGTATGTTATGCTGTGCTCTCTGCTTGCACCCAAAAAACTTCATTTTGATTTCTGCAGCGGTGCGGGTGTCAAAGGTGGTTTTAAGTTTAGCAAATATCTGCTGCACAGTTCCTTTTTCCATATTTGGCCAGGATTTCACTTCTCTTAGGGCTGCGCCTATCAATTGTCCAATTAAGATGCGGACGTTTTGATGCTCGGTCAGGGGATATACCTCAAATAGGCTGCAGAGTCTTTCCTTAACGTCATTTAATGTATGGGACTCCCCGGAATATTGTGGAAGCCAGGCCACTCCAGGAATATAGGGCATGGACAGTGGCATGATGGGTGCTGTAGCTGCAGCGGGGTCCGGCCTGCTGGTAGAAGCTGCGGGCCCTGTGGGGCCTGGTAGCAATATGGGGCCTGCAGGTGCATCTGCGGCAGGGCCCGGAGGTGCCATGAGGCCGGCGGCTGCATCCCCCACATGGTCTTGGGGTATCACAGGGGCTGTGGCTGCATCCGCCGCCATTTCTCCCCCCTGGTCTGACATAGCTTCTCCCCCTTGCTAACCTTATAGGGGCCGGCATCTCTTCTCCTAAGCCTGCAGCGGTTCCTCTTGTCAGTGGTCTGCAGCAGTTCCTTTGCATGCGGTTGGGCGCACGGCATCTTCACTTCTAACCCTGTTGCCCGGCGTCCTCACTTTTCGGCGTTTCTCTGGCAGCGCGGCACCCATTTCCTTCTTCGCGCTCTTTTTGGCTAGCTCCGTCCACGAAGGTATGTCCCTACCTCCCTCGCGCTCCTCGTGATCAATTTCTATGAAGAGGTAAGTTCCGGACTGGACCAAGGGAACCCAGTGGATGTAGTGTATATGTACTTTTCAAAAGCTTTTGATACGGTGCCACCCAAAAGGTTGATACATAAAATGAGAATAATAGGGATAGGGGAAAATATGTGTAAGTGGATTAAGAGCTGGCTCAGGGATAGGAAACAAAGCGTGGTTATTAATGGAGCACATTCGGACTCGGTCGCGGTTAGCAGTGGGGTACCAAAGGGGCCAGTATTGGGCCCTCTTCTTTTTAACATATTTATTAATGACCTTGTAGGGGGCATACAGAGTAGAATTTCAATATTTGCAGATGACACTAAACTCTGCAGGGTAATCAATACAGAGGAGGACAATTTTATATTACAGGATGATTTATGTAAACTAGAAGCTTGGGTTGATAAATGGCAAATGAGCTTTAATGGGGATAAATGTAAGGTCATGCACTTGGGTAGAAGTAATAAGATATATAACTATGTGCTTAATTCTAAAACTCTGGGCAAAATCGCCAATGAAAAAGACCTGGGAGTATGGGTGGATGACAAACTCACATTTAGTGGCCAGTGTCAGGCAGCTGCTACAAAGGCAAATAAATTGGGATGCATTAAAAGAGGCATAGATGCTCATGAGGAGAACATAATTTTACCTCTATACAAGTCACTAGTTTGACCACACTTAGAATACTGTGTACAGTTCTCGTCTCCGGTGCATAAGAAAGACATAGCTGAACTAGAGCGGGTGCAGAGAAGCGCGACCAAGGTTATTAGAGGACTGGGGGGTCTGCAATACCAAGATAGATTATTACACTTGGGGCTATTTAGTTTGGAAAAACGAAGGCTAAGGGGTGATCTTATTTTAATATTATATATATATATATATATATATATATATATATATATATATATAGGGACAGTACAAAGACCTTTCTGATGATCTTTTTAATCATAGACCTGAGATAGGGACAAGGGGCATCCTCTACGTCTGGAGGAAACAAGGTTTAAGCATAATAACAGATGCGGATTCTTTACTGTAAGAGCAGTGAGACTATGGAACTCTCTGCCGTATGATGTTATAATGAGTGATACATTACTTAAATTTAAGAGGGGAGTGGATGCCTTTCTTGAAAAGTATAATGTTACAGGTTATATATACTAGATTCCTTGATAGGGTGTTGATCCAGGGAACCAGTCTGATTGCCATATGTGATGTTGGGAAGGAATTTTTTCCCCAATGTGGAGCTTACTCTTTGCCACATGGGTTTTTTTTGCCTTCCTCTGGATCAACATGTTAGGGCATGTTATAGCAGCTAGATGGTACAATTTCCCACAGGTGAAGTATATCCCCAGGGCTCCCAGTGTGTAGATGGAAGATGGTGAATGGTGCAGTAAAGAACAAAGACACAGGTTCAAAGTCTCTTTACCAGGTTTACTGAAGACTTCAGGCAGCCACAGTCCAGGGTACGAGATCACAGGATAGGCAGAGTCCAGCTGGCTTGGAGGCAAGTTGAGAGTCCCCTTATCCAGTTGGAGTTAAAATCCTTCCTCTAGCACAGTGGTGTTGTAGTCCCTTACTGCCTATGGCTTCTGATAAGGTCCTCACAGTTCTTCTCTCTGTCCCCCGCATAGGATAGGACACAAACCCGTGTGACAGGTGACTCGAGCCATTTTACAGGGTCTCTATCACAATCTGGGCTCTATGTGTCACTCTGCCTCCTGGGTATTGAGGCGGATAGGTAACTTACAGTTCAGCTATCCTGCCGGTCTCTGCTGTAAGTCTTAGAGTCCCTTACAACCTCGGTGTTCCGGCTACCGGTTATCTGCGCTTCAGAGGGGGATCGCTCATTCGCAGCTGTCCTCCCCTGATGTCACTCTCCTGTGCTTCGCTCTCCTACACGCTCGCTGCAATCTGTTCTGCTTTCCGTATTATCTCTGTCCAGGAGCTGCAGCACTTTCTCGTGGCTGCACGGCTCCTCATACGTTCTTCCTGCCTCAGACTGCTCCAGTCTGCTCTCTGGCACTATCTATCTGGAACTCACTCACTATCTGACTCACTTTCCCTCCAAACCACAATATATATAGGGGAGTCACCTATAAACAGGGTGTGGGCTCCCCCTTCTGGCCTGGAGTGTGAACATGTTGTGTGCATTGTGATTACCTGATAAAGAGATATCCTTCATCGCTTCCAAGCATACCATCACTCTCCCCTTGCGGAAAGCAATGTCACTGTGACGACCAAGACCCTGGGGTTGCACATATTATTCAGAAATTTAAGATCCATGGGACTGTAGCCAACCTCCCTGGACGTGGTCGCAGGAGGAAAATTGATGACAAATCAAAGAGACAGATAATACGAATGGTAACAAAAGAGCCCAGAAAAACTTCTAAACAGATTAAAGGTGAACTTCAATCTCAGGGAACATCACTGTCAGATTGCAACGTCTGTTGCTGTATGAGCCAAAGTGGACTTCCTTGAAGACGACCAAGAAGGACACCATTGTTGAAAAAAAATCATAAAAAAGCCAGAGTGGAATTTGCCAAACTACATGTTGACAAGCCACAAAGCTTCTGGGAGAATGTCATATGGACAGATGAGACAAAAATGGAACTTTTGGCAAGGTACACCAGCTCTATGTTCACAGATGGAAAAAGGAAACATCAAGAAAAGAACACTGTCCGTACTGTGAAACATGGAGGAGGCTTTGTTATGTTCTGGGGCTGCTTTGCTGCATCTTGCACAAGGTGTCTAGAATCTGTGCAGGGTACAATGAAATCTCAAGTGCGACAGTTGCTTGGTTTGTACGCTTGAAAATTCCTCATCCTTACCTGCCTTATTTTCTTCCCCTGTCCTTCACACCCTGGTGAATACCTCTGTTATTTGTGAGAGTATATTTTGTTTGAGTGGAATTTTCCTTTACCCTTGTCTTTGTTCCCCTGTCTGTCGGGTTGGTGTAATGCGGTACACGGTAGCTCCTCTCTACCCCGGGTGAGGGAAGGGGATAGACGCAGGGAGCCACTAGGAGACAGAGTAAGGACGGAGGCCTCGGCATCCTCGCCATCTGAGGTATCCTGGGTAACTGTCACGGGGGAACTAGGTGAGCGAGAGCTAATAACCCAGGCCCCTGCAATTTCCCTCAGACTAGGGAAATCCTGACTGACCCTCTACCTGGAGTTTACACTGATGGTGTGCATGTCCAGGCCTCGAACCTCACCCTGTCTCCTGTTTCAACCCTAGGCTGAAACCTCCGCCCACCACCCAGTGAAGAGGTAATACACCAATACCCACAGTTAGCACAGACAAGGATAAAGGAAAATATACACCACGCCGCAGTCACTCAGGAATACACTATAAATGTGCAGGGCAAAATAAATACAAATATAGGAAGGAGTAAATAAGACTAAGGAAAATACACCACCAGCAACGAATCTCCAACAACCAGCTCTCCACTCCAGACCGAGATAACAACGCACAAGACAGAAGCTATAATCGGCAATGCCCAAAGATCAGGAGAACTATTTAAAGGCAATGGGCATGGCCCAGCTTCCAATCCGAGGATCAGGTAAATTAACCCTGGAACAGCTAGATAAAATGTAGCCGACGCCAATGAGCAAATAGTGGTCAAAAGCAGAATTACCGCTGTCTGTCGAACGACCTGGTCTGAACAGCGTCCGACATGACAGTACCCCGCCTTCTACGAGGGACCCCAGGGCCCTCACGGCTTATAGGACCTGGCTTGTCTGGATGGCGACGATGAAAAAACCTGACCAGCCGATCCGCATGAATATCCGAGGCTGGTACCCAGGACCTCTCCTTCCTCAGGACCATAACCACGCCTGTGTACCAAGTACTGTAAAGTGCGACGCACTACACGAGAGTCAACCACCTTGGAGACTTCAAACTCCAAATTACCAGCCACCAAGACTGGAGGTGGCATAGGCGCCGTGTCCACAGAACCCACCACCTTCTTTAGAAGAGACCTGTGGAACACGTTGTGTATCTTATACACCGTAGGGAGCTCCAATTGGTACGCTACTGGGTTAATGACAACGGTGACTCTAAATGGACCAATAAACCGTGGACCCAATTTAAGGGACGGTATTTTGAGTCTTATGTTTTTTGTGGATAACCACACCCAGTCATCCACACTCAGGTCCGGACCTGGCACACGCCTACTGTCAGCCACACGTTTGTACCTAGCACCCACACTCAACAGGCGCTGTTTAACTCTCCTCCAGACTGATGACAATTGTGCTCCTAACTGATCCTCCTCCGGAACGCCGGAAGAGCCCCTCTGACTCAAGGTACAAAATTGAGGATGTAGCCCGTAAACACAAAAAACGGAGACTCCCCAGACGACTCCTGGCGGTGATTATTGATGGCAAAGTCAGCCAAAGGAAGAAAGGTAGACCACTCCTCCTGGTTATCAGAGACAAAGCAGAGTAGGTACTGTTCCAAATTTTGGTTCATACGCTCAGTCTGACCATTTGACTGAGGATGGAATGCCGAAGAATGAGACAACTTGATCCCCAGCCGTGAGCAAAATGCTTTCCAAAATTTTGCCACAAACTGAGACCCCCTATCAGACACGATGTCAGACGGAACCCCATGAAGTCTGACCACCTCCTGCACAAATACCTGAGCCAGAGTCTTAGCGTTAGGCAACGAAGGCAAAGACACAAAGTGCGACATTTTAGAAAACCGATCAACAATCACCAAGATGACCATGTTCCCAGCTGATGAGGGCAAATCAGTGATGAAATCCATGGAGATTTCCGTCCATGGCTTACTAGGTACTTCAAGAGGAAGTAGTGTGCCAACAGGACGGGAGCGGGGCGTCTTAGCCCTAGCGCACGTGGTACAAGCTGACACATATGAGACCACGTCCTGTCGGATCTTGGCCCACCAAAACCGACGTGACACCAACTCCAAGGTACCTCTAACCCCTGGGTGGCCAGCCAGGACAGCATCATGATGCTCCACCAAAACCTTTAAGCGGAGATGAAGCGGTACAAAAGATTTGTTGATGGGTAGCTCAGATGGTACCTCCTCCTGAGCCTCGGCAATCTCAGCCTCAACCTCGGTAGTGAGAGACGAAACCACAACACCCTTTTGAAGGATGGGTACTGGATCTTCCCGAGGTTCACCCCCCGGAAAACACCTGGACAGAGCATCCGCCTTAGTGTTTTTAGACCCCGGTCTGTAAGTGACAACAAAATTGAACCGCGTGAAAAACAATGCCCAGCGAGCCTGCCTGGGGGACAGACGCTTGGCTGACTCCAAATATAGCAGATTCTTATGATCGGTAATAACAGTAACCTGATGAACCGACCCCTCCAAGAAGTGTTGCCATTCCTCAAAGGCCAACTTGATTGCCAACAACTCCCTGTTGCCGATATCGTAGTTACGTTCGGCGAACGACAGTTTCTTGGAGAAATAGGCGCACGGACGCAAACCACTCAAAGATGAGCCTTGAGATAGTACCGCCCCCACACCAACCTCAGATGCATCGACTTCCACAACAAAGGGTTTTGATACGTCTGGCTGCACAAGAATGGGGGCTGAAACAAAACTGCTCTTAAGAAATTCAAATGCGCGCACAGCAGCCTCAGGCCAAACGGAGAAATTGGTACCCTTTTTAGTCATGTCAGTTAGCGGTTTAGCAATGATGGAAAAATCCTTGATAAATTTCCTATAGTAGTTAGAAAACCCAAGGAACCGCTGAAGTGCTTTCAGGTTATCAGGACGTTCCCAATGCAGCACCGCTTGCACCTTAGCGACGTCCATTTTAAAACCAGAAGTAGACACAATATAACCCAAGAAAGGCAACTCTTGAACAGAAAATACACATTTCTCAAGTTAAGCATACAGCTTATTCTCTCTGAGAAGCTGTAACACCGGCCTGACATGATTTAAATGAGCATCACGGTCGCAAGAATATATGAGGATGTCATCTAGGTACACGATAACGAATTTCCCCAAAACATGCGAGAACACATCATTGATGAAATGTTGTAACACTGCAGGTGCGTTAGTCAACCCAAAAGGCATCACCAAATTTTCAAAATGACCCTCAGGGGTATTAAAAGCCGTCTTCCACTCATCACCTTGATGGACTCTTATGAGGTTGTATGCCCCCCTGAGGTCAAGCTTGGTAAACCACTTAGCACCCGCCACCTGGTTGAACAAATCTGGTATCAGTGGCATCGGGTATGGATCACGAACCGTAATCTGGTTCAACTCCCTGAAATCCAAACACGGGCGTAATCCGCCATCTTTCTTCTTCACGAAGAAGAATCCTGCTGCCACCGGCGAGGATGATGGCCTGATGTGCCCTTTGCTCAAGCTTTCAGCAATATAATCTTTTAACGCTTGTCTCTCCGGACCGGAGATGTTAAACATCCTTGCTTTAGGCAACTTGGCCCCTGGTTTAAATCTGAAAGAACAGTCATAGGGACGATGTGGCGGCAACTCTGAACAACCCTTTTCAGAGAACACATCCACAAAATCCAGAAGTGACTCCGGAACGCTTGAAGTCACTGCAGCCACACATGTGGCCAGGCAATTCTCCTGGCAGAACTCGCTCCACTGAATTATGTCCTGAGTTTTCCAGTCAATTACCGGGTTGTGCATGGACAACCAAGGAAAACCCAAAACCACCTGAGCAGGAAGATTCCTGAGCACCTTACATGCAACCCGCTCGGAATGTAAAACCCCAATGTGGAGTTTCACCTCAGCCACAAATTCAGTAATCTCCCCCTGAGAGAGAGGAGCAGCATTGATGGTGACCACGTGGATAGGATGAGACAGTTTTTCAGTCCTAAACCCTGCTGTGCGCGCAAACTCCTCATCAATGAGATTTTTGGCTGAACCACTATCCACAAAAACAGTAATTGGCAGCTCACTGCCAGCGATAAAAACCTTAGCAGGGAGCATGCATTGAGAAACCACCATGGAGGATATACATAAGCTCAGATTGGTCTCCTCCACACCCTCTGAGCTTAGAAGTTTTCCGCTGTTGCGTTTTTCTTAGACAGCAAAGGATAGATGTTAATAAAATGACCAGTTTTACCACAGTAAAAACAGGCTCCCTGCTTCCTGAGCTCAGGGGCTCGACGCTTCACATGTGACACCCCTGCGATTTGCATAGGCTCCGTGGGCTCACCTGCAGCAACCTCACGTGAACCTAAACCCTCTCCCATAGGCGGTGTCTCATGCTCCCCCTGACGCAAACGGCGATCAATGCGGACAACCAGACTCATAGCGGAATCTAGAGAAGCAGGAGTCTCGTACATCAGAAGAGCTTTTTTAACCCTTCCAGAAACCCCATAAATAAACTGACTCCGCAATGCTGCATCATTCCATTGTGTATCGATCGCCCAGCGACGAAATTCAGAACAGTAATCCTCTGCAACTCGCTCCCCCTGCCGAATAGTGCGTATCTTAGATTCTGCTAGAGCCATTCTGTCAGGTTCATTGTAGATTTTTCCAAGAGAGGAAAAAAAACTCTCCACAGAGTCAAATGCAGCAGAATGAGATGGCAAAGAAAACGCCCATGCTTGGGGATCCCCGCTTAACAATGACAACACCAGGCCCACACGCTGAGCCTCATTATCCGAGGAGATCTGGCGCATACGGAAATATAGTTTGCAAGCTTCATGAAAAGAAACAAATTTACTGCGTTCCCCAGCAAATTTTTCAGGCAAAGGGAATTTAGGCTCAGCAACTCTTCCTGTCGCTCCAGCTTCCACATTAGATACTGCTAGTCCCTGTTGCTGAACTGTCCCCCTCAACTCAGTGACCTGTAGGGACAGCGCCTCCAACTGGCGGGTTATGGAAGTCATGGGATCCATGACAAAAGAAAAAAAAAAAGAAACCCCTTTTTTTTTTTTCTTTTTGTTGTTGGGCCGATTATAATGTCACAGGGGAACTAGGTGAGCGAGAGCTAATAACCCAGGCCCCTGCAATTTCCCTCAGACTAGGGAAATCCTGACTGACCCTCTACCTGGAGTTTACACTGATGGTGTGCATGTCCAGGCCTCGAATCTCACCCTGTCTCCTGTTTCAACCCTAGGCTGAAACCTCCGCCCACCACCCAGTGAAGAGGTAATACACCAATACCCACAGTTAGCACAGACAAGGATAAAGGAAAATATACACCATGCCGCAGTCACTCAGGAATACACTATAAATGTGCAGGGCAAAATAAATACAAATATAGGAAGGAGTAAATAAGACTAAGGAAAATACACCACCAGCAACGAATCTCCAACAACCAGCTCTCCACTCCAGACCGAGATAACAACGCACAAGACAGAAGCTATAATCGGCGACGCCCAAAGATCAGGAGAACTATTTAAAGGCAATGGGCATGGCCCAGCTTCCAATCCGAGGATCAGGTGAATTAACCCCGGAACAGCTAGATAAAATCTAGCCGATGCCAATGAGCAAATAGTGGTCAAAAGCGGAATTACCGCTGTCTGTCGAACGACCTGGTCTGAACAGCGTCCGACATGACAGTAACAGGATGAGCTAGGGCGCCCCCTATTTCTAGGGCATTTACTCGCCGGTCCTATCATGACAGCCCCTATGAAGAGACGTATAGGAGGGCCTCATGAAAAAATGTTCCCAATATTAGGAAGTGGGTCTACCATAGTGTTTGCCTATGTAGTGAATGCAAGGGCTGTCAAAATTTTGGAGGCACTCCAATGCCCCTTGGAAGAGACGTGGAGGAGGGTCTCATAAAAAAAGTTCCCATTAGAAAGGAGTGGGTCTCCTATACTTGTAATACCCATGCACTAAGTGTATGGGCTGACAAACATTTACCCCTGGGGGGTATACATGAACATACTGTATAACAATTGTTTTTACAGGCATCATAAACAAACTTTATAAAAATTATGTTGGTGTTGCATCACCGACCATGGTCACCCTGGTGATATGGTGGGTGGGGGATGATGATGAGGAGAAGGAGGAAGACAACAGCAAATAGCCAAAATCAGGAAGCGTATACCCATGTGTGGGTGTGAAGAGGTGCACGGGAATAGACCTCCAAAAAAAAGACACTGGATTTGAGTTTATGTTACGCTGCTATCATTTAGTGGTGTTGAGAAGTCTGACCCAATACAGCCCTTGTTCATTTTTATAAGATATAATAATATAATAATATATATTAATAATATATAATAATAATAATATAATATATATTTTTATAAGAGTCAGCCTGTTTCAGTTGACAGGCAGATGCGCTTATCAGTTATAATTCCACCAGGGGCACTAAAAATCTGCTCTGACAAAATGCTAGCGGCAGGGCTGGCCAGGCCCTCCAAGGTGTAGAGAGCCAGTTTATGCCACATGTCCAGGAATCACGGAGGATGTTGGTATGGAGTTGTGTCTCTCTTGCCTTGCCTGTACTCCTTGTTTGTCCAACGAACTGTGACCTCTGCCGCCAGCGTTTTCAGATAGTAATTTTTAAATAATTCCACAACAAGGGCCTTCTGGTACTGCCCCATTTTAGTAGACCTGTCCACATTGGGAATAAGAGATAGAAAGTTCTCCTTGTATCGTGGGTCTAGAAGTGTCATCAACCCATTAGTGACTGTCAGCCAAGATTTTGAGAACGCGAAGGTCACGGGAAAGGCAGCGTAGCATAAACTCGGCCATGTGTGTCCGACTGCTAACAGGCAAGACTTCCGTGTCCTCACCAAGAGGATGACTGACCATGCTCTCCTCCTTCTCCCTGTCCTCAGGCCGTCCATGCTGAACAGACGGTATGACAGTTGTGCAGGTAGTACCGTCTATAGCACATGAAACTTGCTCCTGTTCTTCCTCCTCCTCCTCTTCCTCATTGTCACCCAATCCACATTGGGATGAGATGAGGCTGGGCTGTGTGTAATCACCATGTATGGTTCCTTGCTCCATCGCATCATGCTCCGCCTGCAATGCATCCTCTTTGATTGTGAGCAGAGAACAATTCAGAACACAGAGAAGCGGGATGGTGATTCTAATTATGGTGTCATCGCCACTCACCATCTTGGTGGAGTACTCAAAGTTTTGGAGGATGGTACATGTCCACTTCTGAGGTTTTATGTGTGGAGTCTGAACTGAATACCGACAGCCTTGTTGATGATAGTAGTCAGCAACTGCCCTCTTCTGCTCACAAATCCTTCTCAACATCTGCAGTGTAGAGTTCCAGCTCGTGAGGACATCACACACCAGTCGGTGAGCTGGATGCTGCAAACACTGCTGAACAACGGCAAGGGTGGCGGAAGTTGTATCTGACTTTCTAAAATGAGCACACAGGCAGCGTACTTTGACAAGCAGATCCATCAGCTCTGGGTTGTTTTTGAGAAACCGCTGAACCACATGGCCCAGGCATGGTATGTGTGTGAGCTCGCCTCGCCTCAGAGCCGCCACCAGGTTCTGGCCATTGTCACACACGACCATGTCTGGCTGTAGGTTCAGTTGTGTCAGCCACAGATCTGCCTACTCTTTCATAGCTGTCCACAACTCTTCAGCATTGTGCGCTTTGTCACATAAGCATATTAGCTTCAGCACAGCCTGTTGCCACTTGGCTGAGGCAGTCCTGCAGTGCTTTCAGCTTGTGACTGATGTGGTCATTTCGGAGATGGAGGCTGAAAAGGAGGAGGTGTAGGAGCTGTAGACTGTGGGAGAAACGCTTATTGACCTAGGGCCCGCAATCCTTGGTGTTGGGAGGACATATTCCATCCCAAGGTCCGACTGGGTCCCGGCTTCCACTATGTTAACCCAGTGTGTCATCAGCGAGATGTACCGTCCCTGCCCACAAGCACTTGTCCACATGTCCATGGTTAGGTGGACTTTCCTAGTAACTGCATTGTTGAGGGCATGGCTAATTTTGTGGGACATGTGCTTGTGTAATGCGGGGACGGCACACATGGAGAAATAGTGGCAGCTGGGTCCGAGGGATGTCCGAGACACATCAGGTTGCCGAAAGCTTCTATCTCCACAAGCCTAAAAGACAACATTTTGAGCGCAAGCAGTCTCGAAATGTGGGAACTTAGTAGTGTGGCCTCTGGGGGGTGTGGGCTGCGTATTTGTGCTTGCTTTCCAAGGACTGGGGTATGGACAACTGGACGCTGCACTGGGAAAAGGACGTGGATGTGCTAGCTGATGGTGCTAGTTGAGTGTGTGTAACGAGAGGTACTGGGCAGTAGGCATCTTCGCATGCACCATGGACAGGGGATTGGCTTGCATGCACAATAGCGGAAGAAGCTGTGATGTCACCCATAGACACTGTTCCTGGACCCTGGGGTTCGGCCCACAAAGTCAGGCACTTTGCTGCCATGTGCCTGATCATGCTGGTGGTGGTCAGGCAGGCAGTTTTACTACCACTGCTGATGCTGGCCTTGCAGGTGGTGCAAATGGCCTTTCTGGGGTTATCGGCAGATTCTTTAAAAAAACAACCAGACTCGGGTAGACCTAGCAGTTGTACTGGCAACTTCCGTCATGTTGGTGTTACGGGGAACGGTTGCCCACCTTCTGTATGTGCCCACCACACTGCTTCTCACTGCCTGTTGGGGTGCTAAGTCTCCATCTCCCTGTGTGCTGCTGTCCTGCTCTGCATGTCTTACTGCCAGGTTAGGTCAGTTACCATATCATCCACCACCTCATCTTCCCCTTCTGCACTCTGGTCCTCCATCTGACTTTCTGGCAATTGTGTCTCATCATTGTCTACCTCTTGTGACACTTTCTGACCGTCGCCTTTGTGTGACCGTGCCTGCTCAAATATTTGGGCATCGCTACATGGGATATCCTCTTTCCCAGCCCGAATCTATAGCTGGAAAAGTGAACAGCTATTCGGAGTGTGGGATCGGTTGTCACCGGGCACTCGGCATGGTGGGAGGAAGGAGGTTCAGGGTGAGGAATATGCGGTCCAGACTCACGGCTACTGAAACTTGACCATGTGGAAGACAGGTTGGTGGTGATGTTGGCAAAGTGACTGGAAGCATTATCCGCAATCCAACCAACAACCTTTTGACACTTCTCTGGGTACAATAGTGGTGTGCTGCGGTCCACTAGTAATTGGGACAGGAAGGTCGGGCGAGAAGATGTGGGTGTTTGTTGTCACAATTACAGCTTGCCCACGGCATCAGCCTCAGCCTCTGCATGCACCATCACCATCCCTTGCCACACACCTTGCCCCTTTTAAATGAAGCACAGTATTTTCCACTTTCACTACAAATGGATGAATTTGGAGCAAACGTATATGTGACCTATATGACAGAAAACCACAGTTTTAAATAGCTGACCTGTAGGTAACTATTTGTAACAGAAAACTGATGTTAATAACTTCGCTAACCCACTGCAACAAAATTTAAATTGAGGCCAGAAATAATTGAGCGCAATTATATGTGATCCATGTGACGGACAAACCACAGTTTTAAATAGATGGATTTTTTAGCACTGTAATATGGAAAGAATCTGGCTGTATTCTGCAATGCCATCAAGCACATTGAACAGAAAAACTGTGTTCTCTGGTTTGCTTTTTAAGCAAATAATCAGGATTAAGATAAAAAAAAAAAAAATTCCTGGCCCCTGATATCTGGGGCTATGTCTAGAAATATCTGTCAAAGCAGCAGCAGACAGAACTATTATTGACCCTCTTGCTATATGCACTGCAGTCTGCCACATACACTGCCTTCCTGCCTAGCACTGATATGTATGCAGCTGGATTAGTCCTCAGACGGACTGTTAGTTGAGATGGATATGTGTATTATTTATAGTATACCTACACTAACTAAGACACAAGCAAATCTCTCCCTAGCTCAGCAGCAACTCTTCCTACACTGCCTGATTCCGAAGTAGACTGTAACAAGCATGGCGGTGCCAGGTCTGATATAGATCTGATGACGGCGTGCGGCCAGCCAGTCACTGTAATGCTACAACCAACATGGCTGCGACATTACAGTGTGTGACAGACAATCCCTGCATGTTCATTGGCTCTCTAAAGAGCGCCAAACATGCAGGGCGGGGACCCAAGCTCCCGCCAAGCAACCCCAGAAATACTCAGCGACCTCCGAGCATCTCAAGCAGTGAGATGCTTGGGCGAGTACCGAATAGTGGCGAGCATGTTCGCTCATCACTAATGGAGACTAACCCAGAGTCATAAACGCTTTTGTTTTAGCACTGTCAATATTTGTTTCATCAAATGGACAAATAAATACAATTTTTATTGTAAGGCCGGGATCACACTTGCGAGTTCAATGCGAGAAACTCGAGCGAGTCTCTCGCATCAAGCCCCGGCACTGCCGCCTGCACTCGGGACCGGAGCATGCAGCTGCATAGAAATACATGCAGCCACCCGCTCCGGTCCCGAGTGTCGGCGGCAGTGCCGGGTGTTGATGCGAGAGACTCGTGCGAGTTTCTCGCATTGAACTCGCAAGTGTGACCCCGGCCTAACTCAAGTACTATTTGTTATGTTTGAGCTACTGGGCAGGTCCTGAAGAAAGAGCCATCTTTTTTGTTGCCACCATCCCAACTTGATTTTCATGAGAGGAAGAATTCCTGGGCATCTTTGGGCTTTTTGGATGGAGCTTGCTGAAGCTTAAAATTAGTATAGTTTTTTTTTTATTATTTCAGCAAGTAATTATTTCTTATGTTATATGAAGTTTAGGTATATATTTAAAGTATATTAAAAGTATAGCTTCACCTATAAAGTCTCTTTTGCATAACACCAAGCATCTATTACCATCATCCTTTAACTTTGTCATGAATGCCAAATCCTTCATAATTAGGGCTATACTTTAAAAACAAAGTATATTTAATGTGAGGCAAATCAGTACATTCCAATGTCTACTAAAAAGGCATTGAAATGCACTCTGTGACGAATTATCAAGCGAGTGTTTTCAGCACATCATCTTTTTTCTGCAGATTTTCCAACTCAAACTGTGTAAACTTGAATGCTTATTGGATAAAGCAGATCAGGTTATGTGTATTTGTGTAGTGAGAGAGGTCGTGGCCTAATGATATCAGCACCCTTTATCAAGGTGTGCAGAATTATTAGGCAGCTTGCTTTCCTCAGGAAAATGGACCAAAAATGAGTCTCAACGCCTTAACGATTGCATTAAATTGGCCTTATTCCTTCACTGCCATTTTAAAATATTAAATAGGAATAAGTAGCATCCCAGGTGGGCAAAATTGCCACGGGTGACAGCTGTATAAGACAGTTTGGGAATCGATCAGATTTGAAACCGATCGAGGCTGATTAACCCCTGAAATACCTTTGTCATTCTCGACAGTGACATCTAAGTAGTTAAAAGTGGGTTAAAAGACCCCCTTTGACACCATCGCCCTCTACCCCCGCTATTGTACTTGCGATTGTTGCCATGGTACTGAGGTCATCTGATGGCACCGGGGTATGGTGGCCTGTTGGAACCTGCTATAAGCACTGACAGGTCTCGGACAATGCAGTAAATGAGTACTGCACTGCTTGAGACCAGTAATCAAAGTAAAAAATATACATGTCCCACAGTGGGACTAGGTGAAAAAGTAAAAAAAGTTAAATAGAATGTGTAAAAAAAAAAAGGTATCAATAAAAACATAAAAAGCCGTTTCGCCACTAAAAACGCAGCCTTTGTGTTAAAACCAAAATAAATTAAAAAATACACATAATTGGTATAACCTTGACCAGACCAATCTGAACTATACAGCTGTTACGTTATTTAATCCGTACAGCGAACACCGTAAACAAAATAATAAAAAACAATAATAAAAAACAACCTAAAAATTTTTTGTCATCATACTGACACAAAAAAATTGAATAAAAAGTGATCAAGAGTCATAAGTAGTGTTGAGCATTCCGATACCGCAAGTATCGGGTATCGGCCGATACTTGCGGTATCGGAATTCCGATACCGGTATTCCGATACTTGCCGCGTATCGGATACCGGAATCGGAAGTTCCCAGATTCAAAATGCACAAATTCATCCAATGAGAATGATTCCAAGTGTGGGCACATCCTGTTCAGCATGGAGGGCATGAAACTACTGGCAAGGCTGTGATTGGCTGCTGAAATGATGTCATGATGCAGTTTAAAAGTCGCTGGCGCCATTTTGCGCTCACTCTGCTGTGAATTCAGTTAGTGACAGGACGCTGTTTGCTGACTGAGGGCCAGTTTAGAGATAGCGATTTGCTTCTTTGTGCTTTCCAAAGGCTAATTTAGCAACCGCTGTGTTCACCTACTATTCACCTTGCTTTTGCCTTGTAGTGCTGTTTTCACAGCGATCTGCAAGGTCTGTGTGTGTGTGTGTGTGTGTGAGTGCAGCCCACTCTCTAGTCTGAGTGTAGCCACATAGGCCATCCATAGCTGGTTGTATTCAGTTCAGGGAGGGTGGTTCATTGCCTCATACTGTTCTTTTTTTCTTTTTTTTCCAAGTAGTGTAGTCTGCTGCTAATTTTTAACAAAAAATCCTATTAGTGTCTTTCCACCCGTCTCCAGCTAATTTGTGGAAAAACACTACATAGGATAACGTAGAGGAGGGTTTTTGGGCCTTGCAGCGCCGTTTACGGCTGTCTGCACGGTCTCCGTGTGACTGCAGCTCGCCCTGTAGTCTGTGAGCAGCCATAGCCTGGTTGTCTCCAGCTCAGGGTTGTTCACTGCGTCATACCGCAAAATCAATTTTCATTTTGTTTTAAGTAGTGCAGGCTGCTGCACATTTTTTCAAAAAATTCCTATTAGTGTCTTTCCACCCGTCTCCAGCTAATTTGTGGAAAAACACTACATAGGATAACGTAGAGGAGGGTTTTTGGGCCTTGCAGCGCCGTTTACGGCTGTCTGCACGGTCTCCGTGTGACTGCAGCTCGCCCTGTAGTCTGTGAGCAGCCATAGCCTGGTTGTCTCCAGCTCAGGGTTCTTCACTGCGTCATACCGCAAAATCAATTTTCATTTTGTTTTAAGTAGTGCAGGCTGCTGCACATTTTTTCAAAAAATTCCTATTAGTGTCTTTCCACCCGTCTCCAGCTAACTTGTGGAAAAACACTACATAGGATAACGTAGAGGAGGGTTTTTGGGCCTTGCAGCGCCGTTTACGTCTGTCTGCACGGTCTCCGTGTGACTGCAGCTCTATCTGTTGTCAGTTCAGCCCCCAAAAAATAAATAAATAATAAAGTTCACCAAACACACCAGTGACACCACTTTACATTTGTGTAGGCCACATTAGCTCATATTAAAGTCTAGTCCACACTTTAGAAAATTAGTGTTTCTTATACCTGTTAGGAGGAGCTGTTCAGGAATAAGCACACAAAGCCGTTAGTACTTTTCTGCTTATCTTTATCAGTCAACCAAGATGAAGAAGGCAGTGAGTAAGGCACGTGGGCGTGGTCGTGGGCGCGGAGCAGGGAGGGGACGTGGGGATTCTGTGCCTGCTGCGGGCACCGGTGACTCATCAGCACCCACTTTCACAAGGGAACAGTCATTCATGCGCAGCTTTGTCGCAGAGCGCCGTACACCGCTGCTGCGTGAAGAACAAATTGAAGCCGTTGTCGGATGGATGGCAGCTAATGCATCAACTTCAATTAGTGCCACATCCTCTCAGACACAGAGCACTGGAGAGCAGCCATCTGTCTCTTCACCACCTGCCAAATTGCCCAGGCAGACAGAGAGCCCAGGACAGGAGCCGTCTCTACTTCTGTTCTCTGAATCTCTTGGCTTGGAAACAGGGGGCCAGCCAAGCAGCATTGGAGAAATGGAAGAAGAGGCAGGGTGCAGTGATGCCCAACAGCTTTTTCTCTCTTCCTCTGAAGAGGCGGGTGGGCCAGTGGCTACGGTCACCACATCGCAGGCCGCATCAGCTGATGATGACACTCAGGTGCCACTTACTGGTGCGTGCTCTGCTGCTGAGACTACCCAGGAGGAGCAGTTGGGGGCAGAGGGTAGTGTAGATGACGAGGTCCTTGACCCATCTTGGCGTGAGGGACAGGAAGGTGGTGGGAGCAGCTCTGAGGAAGAGATTCCCCGTACGGCCCAAAGAGGGAGAGGGAGGGGGAAAACTGCGGATCCTGCAGCCTCCGCTTTGGCACCCGTTAGGAGCATGTCTCTTCCAAAAGCCAAAAAGGGCGCTCCCAAGACTTGCAGTGCCTGGTCCTTTTTTGACACAGTTGCAGATGACATTTGCTATGTCAAATGCAAGGTGTGTCATCACAAAGTAAAAAGAGGTCGAAATGTCAGCAACCTCAATACCTCCAACATGTGGAAACATGTGCGCAACAGGCACGCGGCGGAGTTACAAAAACGCACTGAAGAGCTAGGCCAAACAACAGCGGCAGCTACCACCTCTTCAGCTCGTGTTGCCTCTTCCTCCAGCTCACACGCAGCTGGTTCGGCTTCCTCCCAGGATCGCCGTGGAAGAACCTCTGGCCCTGTTGTCCAGAGACCCGCTGTAATTCCACCCGCAGCACCACTTTCCCAGTCATCCACACACTCCCAGCCCAGTGTACAGCCATCGGTAGTACAGGCATGGGAGAAAAGGCGGCCTTTCTCGTCAAACCACCCACGAGCACAGGCTCTGACTGCAGGCATTGCCAAACTTCTGTCACTGGAAATGCTGTCATTCAGGCTGGTGGAGACTGACAGCTTCCGTGACTTGATGTCATTGGCAGTCCCACAGTACAATGTGCCCAGCCGCTTTTACTTCAGCAGGCAAGCCGTCCCTGCCCTGCACAAGCATGTGGAGGGACACATAAAACACGCGCTACTGAACGCCGTCAGTAGCAAGGTCCACCTCACCACCGATGCGTGGACCAGTCAACATGGACAGGGGCGATACCTTTCCCTCACTGCCCATTGGGTTAATGTCGTTGAGCCGGGTACAGACCGTGCGAGTGGCGCAGGACGTGTCCTGCCCACTCCAAGGATTGCAGGTGTTGTGAATTTGCTTTTTTGCTCCCTCTAGTGGTTACTAGTTTTTTGACTCTGGTTTTTCTGTCATTCCTTTTATCCTCACCTGGGTCGTTAGTTCAGGGGTGTCGCTATATAAGCTCTCTGGACCTTCAGTTCTATGCCTGGCAACGTGGAATTCAGAGCTAATCTTTTGTGCTCTGGTCTTCTGATCCTGGTTCCTGCTTTTCAAAGCTAAGTCTGCTTCCTTGCTTTTTGCTTCTGTTTTGTTTTGTATTTTTGTCCAGCTTGTTCTAAATCTGTATCCTGACCTTGGCTGGAAGCTCTAGGGGGCTGGTGTTCTCCCCCCGGACCGTTAGACGGTTCGGGGGTTCTAGAATTTCCAGCGTGGATTTTGTTAGGGTTTTTGTTGACCATATAAGTTACTTGCTATATTCTGCTATTAGTAAAGCGGGCCTCTCTTTGCTAAATCCTGGTTCATTTCTGTGTTTGTCATTTCCTCTTACCTCACCGTTATTATTTGTGGGGGGCTTCTATCCTGCTTTGGGGTCCCTTTCTCTGGAGGCAAGAGAGGTCTTTGTTTTCCTCTTCTAGGGGTAGTTAGATTCTCCGGCTGGCGCGAGTCATCTAGCGATCACCGTAGGCATGATCCCCGGCTACTTCTAGTGTTGGCGTTAGGAGTAGATATATGGTCAATCCAGTTACCACTGCCCTATGAGCTGGATTTTTGCATCTCGCAGACTTACACGTTCCTCTGAGACCCTCGCCATTGGGGTCATAACAGTTTGCCAGGCCCTATTAAATGTGTAATGCATTGCAGAAGAGGGATTATAAGAAAGAAAATTCTGAGTTTTTTTTTTTTCCCTCTCTCATTTTTTTTTTTTTTCTTTTCCCCTTTACCTCAGAGTGGCTTATGCTTGCTGCAGACATGAATGTCCAGACCTTGATTACAAGTGTGGACCAGCTGGCTACTCGTGTGCAGGGCATACAAGACTATGTTATCAGAAATCCTAGGTCAGAACCTAAGATACCGATTCCTGAACTGTTTTCCGGAGACCGGTTTAAGTTTAGGAATTTCAGGAATAATTGCAAATTGTTTTTGTCCCTGAGACCCTGTTCATCTGGAGACTCCGCTCAGCAAGTAAAAATTGTTATTTCGTTCTTACGGGGCGACCCTCAAGATTGGGCTTTTTCGTTGGCGCCAGGAGATCCGGCATTGGCTGATATTGATGCGTTTTTTCTGGCGCTCGGTTTACTTTATGAGGAACCCAATCTTGAGATTCAGGCAGAAAAGGCCTTGCTGGCTATGTCTCAGGGCCAGGACGAGGCTGAAGTGTATTGCCAAAAATTTCGGAAATGGTCCGTGCTGACACATTGGAACGAGTGTGCACTGGCCGCTAATTTCAGAAATGGCCTTTCTGATGCCATTAAGAATGTTATGGTGGGTTTTCCCATTCCCACAGGTCTGAATGATTCCATGGCCCTGGCTATTCAAATTGACCGGCGGTTGCGGGAGCGCAAAACCGCAAATTCCCTCATGGTGTTGTCTGAACAGACACCTAATTCGATGCAATGTGATAGAAAAACCGCAAATTCCCTCATGGTGTTGTCTGAACAGACACCTGATTTAATGCAATGTGATAGAATCCTGACTAGAAATGAGCGGAAAATTCATAGACGCCGGAATGGCTTGTGCTACTACTGTGGTGATCCTACACATGTTATCTCAGCATGCTCTAAACGTATAACTAAGGTTGTTAGTCCTGTCACCGTTGGTAATTTGCAACCTAAATTTATTCTGTCTGTAACTCTGATTTGCTCACTGTCGTCTTATCCTGTCATGGCGTTTGTGGATTCAGGTGCTGCCCTGAGTCTTATGGATCTGTCATTTGCTAAGCGCTGTGGTTTTATTCTTGAACCATTAGAAAATCCTATCCCTCTTAGGGGTATTGATGCTACGCCATTGGCAGCAAATAAACCGCAGTATTGGACACAGGTTACCATGTGCATGACTCCTGAACACCGCGAGGTGATACGTTTTCTTGTTCTACATAAAATGCATGATTTGGTTGTTTTGGGGCTGCCATGGTTACAGACCCATAATCCAGTCCTGGACTGGAAGGCTATGTCAGTGTCAAGTTGGGGCTGTCGTGGTATTCATGGGGATTCCCTGCCTGTGTCTATTGCTTCTTCTACGCCTTCGGAAGTTCCGGAGTATTTGTCTGATTATCAGGATGTCTTTAGCGAGTCCAGGTCCAGTGCATTGCCTCCTCATAGGGAATGTGACTGTGCAATAGATTTGATTCCAGGCAGCAAATTTCCTAAGGGAAGACTGTTTAATCTGTCGGTACCTGAGCATACCGCTATGCGTTCATATATCAAGGAGTCTCTGGAGAAAGGACATATCCGTCCGTCTTCTTCCCCTCTTGGTGCGGGATTCTTTTTTGAGGCAAAAAAGGACGGATCTTTGAGGCCTTGTATTGACTATCGGCTTTTAAATAAGATCACTGTCAAATTTCAGTATCCTTTGCCGTTGTTGTCAGACTTGTTTGCCCGGATTAAAGGTGCCAAGTGGTTCACCAAGATAGACCTTCGTGGTGCGTACAACCTTGTGCGCATTAAGCAAGGAGATGAATGGAAAACCGCATTCAATACGCCCGAAGGTCATTTTGAGTACTTGGTCATGCCTTTTGGGCTCTCTAATGCGCCTTCAGTTTTTCAGTCCTTTATGCATGACATTTTCCGGAAGTATCTGGATAAATTTTTGATCGTTTATCTGGATGATATCCTGGTTTTTTCTGATAATTGGGACTCGCATGTGGAGCAGGTCAGGATGGTCTTTAAGATTTTGCGTGAAAATTCTTTGTTTGTCAAGGGCTCAAAGTGTCTCTTTGGTGTACAGAAGGTTCCCTTTTTGGGGTTCATTTTTTCCCCTTCTGCTGTGGAGATGGACCCAGTCAAAGTCCGAGCTATTCTTGATTGGACTCAGCCCTCGTCAGTTAAGAGTCTTCAGAAGTTCTTGGGATTCGCTAACTTCTACCGTCGTTTTATCGCTAATTTTTCTAGCATTGTGAAACCTTTGACGGATATGACCAAGAAGGGCTCCGATGTAGCTAACTGGGCTCCTGCTGCCGTGGAGGCTTTCCAGGAGTTGAAACGCCGGTTTACTTCGGCGCCTGTGTTGTGCCAGCCTGATGTCTCACTTCCTTTTCAGGTTGAGGTGGATGCTTCAGACATTGGAGCAGGGGCCGTTTTGTCGCAGAGAGGCCCTGGTTGCTCTGTTATGAGACCTTGTGCCTTTTTCTCTAGGAAGTTTTCGCCTGCTGAGCGAAATTATGATGTGGGCAATCGGGAGTTGTTGGCCATGAAGTGGGCATTTGAGGAGTGGCGTCATTGGCTCGAGGGTGCTAAGCATCGTGTGGTGGTCTTGACTGATCACAAAAATCTGATGTATCTCGAGTCTGCTAAACGCCTTAATCCTAGACAGGCCCGCTGGTCATTGTTTTTCTCCCGTTTTGACTTTGTGGTCTCGTATTTACCAGGTTCTAAGAATGTGAAGGCCGATGCTCTCTCTAGGAGCTTTGTGCCTGATGCTCCTGGAGTCACTGAACCTGTTGGCATTCTTAAGGAGGGAGTTATCTTGTCTGCTATTTCTCCGGATCTGCGACGTGTGTTGCAGAGATTTCAGGCTGGTAGGCCTGATTCTTGTCCACCTGACAGATTGTTTGTGCCTGATAAGTGGACCAGCAGAGTCATTTCCGAGATTCATTCCTCGGTGTTGGCAGGGCACCCGGGAATTTTCGGCACCAGAGACCTGGTGGCCAGATCCTTTTGGTGGTCTTCCTTGTCAAGGGATGTGCGGTCATTTGTGCAGTCCTGTGGGACTTGTGCTCGAGCTAAGCCTTGCTGTTCTCGTGCCAGCGGGTTGCTCTTGCCCTTGCCAGTTCCGAAGAGACCTTGGACACACATCTCCATGGATTTCATTTCTGATCTTCCAGTGTCTCAGGGCATGTCTGTTATCTGGGTGATATGTGATCGCTTCTCCAAGATGGTCCATTTGGTTCCTTTGCCTAAGCTGCCTTCCTCTTCCGATCTGGTCCCTGTGTTTTTCCAGAACGTGGTTCGTTTACACGGCATCCCTGAGAATATTGTGTCAGACAGAGGATCCCAGTTCGTCTCCAGATTCTGGCGATCCTTTTGTGGTAGGATGGGCATTGATTTGTCGTTTTCGTCCGCTTTTCATCCACAAACTAATGGACAGACGGAGCGGACTAATCAGACTCTAGAGGCTTATTTGAGGTGTTTTGTCTCTGCTGATCAGGACGATTGGGTGACCTTCTTGCCGTTGGCTGAGTTTGCCCTTAATAATCGGGCTAGTTCCGCTACCTTGGTTTCGCCATTTTTCTGCAACTCTGGTTTCCACCCTCGCTTTTCCTAAGGTCATGTGGAGCCTTCTGACTGTCCTGGGGTGGATTCTGTGGTGGATAGGTTGCAGCGGATCTGGAATCATGTGGTGGACAACTTGAAGTTGTCACAGGAGAAGGCTCAGCGTTTTGCCAACCGTCGCCGCGGTGTGGGTCCCCGACTTCGGGTTGGGGATTTGGTGTGGCTTTCTTCTCGCTTTGTTCCTATGAAGGTCTCCTCTCCAAAGTTTAAACCTCGCTTCATTGGTCCTTACAAGATATTGGAAATCCTTAATCCTGTATCCTTTCGCCTGGATCTTCCGGTGTCATTTGCCATTCACAACGTGTTTCATAGATCCTTGTTGCGGCGGTACGTTGTGCCTGTGGTTCCTTCTGCTGAGCCTCCTGCTCCGGTGTTGGTTGAGGGCGAGCTGGAGTACGTGGTGGAGAAGATCTTAGATTCTCGTCTCTCCAGGCGGAGGCTTCAGTACCTGGTCAAGTGGAAGGGCTATGGTCAGGAGGATAATTCCTGGGTGGTCGCCTCTGATGTACATGCGGCCGATTTGGTTCGTGCCTTTCACGCCGCTCATCCTGATCGCCCTGGTGGTCTTGGTGAGGGTTCGGTGACCCCTCACTAAGGGGGGGGTACTGTTGTGAATTTGCTTTTTTGCTCCCTCTAGTGGTTACTAGTTTTTTGACTCTGGTTTTTCTGTCATTCCTTTTTTATCCTCACCTGGGTCGTTAGTTCAGGGGTGTCGCTATATAAGCTCTCTGGACCTTCAGTTCTATGCCTGGCAACGTGGAATTCAGAGCTAATCTTTTGTGCTCTGGTCTTCTGATCCTGGTTCCTGCTTTTCAAAGCTAAGTCTGCTTCCTTGCTTTTTGCTTCTGTTTTGTTTTGTATTTTTGTCCAGCTTGTTCTAAATCTGTATCCTGACCTTGGCTGGAAGCTCTAGGGGGCTGGTGTTCTCCCCCCGGACCGTTAGACGGTTCGGGGGTTCTAGAATTTCCAGCGTGGATTTTGTGAGGGTTTTTGTTGACCATATAAGTTACTTGCTATATTCTGCTATTAGTAAAGCGGGCCTCTCTTTGCTAAATCCTGGTTCATTTCTGTGTTTGTCATTTCCTCTTACCTCACCGTTATTATTTGTGGGGGGCTTCTATCCTGCTTTGGGGTCCCTTTCTCTGGAGGCAAGAGAGGTCTTTGTTTTCCTCTTCTAGGGGTAGTTAGATTCTCCGGCTGGCGCGAGTCATCTAGCGATCACAGTAGGCATGATCCCCGGCTACTTCTAGTGTTGGCGTTAGGAGTAGATATATGGTCAATCCAGTTACCACTGCCCTATGAGCTGGATTTTTGCATCTCGCAGACTTACACGTTCCTCTGAGACCCTCGCCATTGGGGTCATAACATGCAGGAATCCATTCTGTACGCATTGACTCCTCCTCCTACACCAGTTCCTCAGAATCATCGCTGCAGGAGCCGTCACAGTCCACCTCCACATGGACCCGTGATGAACGTGTACCTGTTACGACCGACATGAGCACAGCCGTGGCCAAACGTCAACAGGCCGTCTTGAAATTAATTTATTTGGGGAATCGAAGCCACACAGCGCAGGAGCTCTGGAATGCCATCAAGCAGGAGAGCGATGTGTGGTTTGTGCCAGCGAATCTCCAGCCAGGCATGGTAGTGTGTGATAATGGCCGAAATCTGGTGGCAGCTCTGGGCCTCGGCAACCTCACTCACATCCCATGTCTGGCACATGTGCTCAATTTGGTCGTGCAGAGTTTTCTGAGGGACTATCCGGATCTTGATGCACTGCTGCACAAGGTCCGCCTAGAGTGTGCTCACTTGCGGCGTTCCAGCACGGCAAAAGCGCGCATTGCGGCTCTGCAGCGCCGACACCGCCTGCCGGAACATCGCATCATATGTGACCTACCTACCAGGTGGAATTCCACGTTACATATGTTGGAGCGGTTGTGTGAGCAGCAGCAAGCTGTAATGGAGTACCAGCTGCTTCAGGCGCAAAGAAGTCGCAGTCAGCGCCGTACAGACTTCACAACCACAGAGTGGGCCACTATGAATGACGTCTGCCAGGAGGGAGTTACACAATTGTCCAGTACTCAGTGTGTACAGCGAGGGTGGGGTGATGACGAGCGGGCAGAGATCACGCCTCCAGCAGGGGACAGCGTTTCTTGGGCAGTTGGCAGTCTGCAGCACATGGTGGATTACATGCTGCAGTGCCTGAGAAACGACCGCCGCATCGCCCACATTCTCAACATGTCTGATTATTGGGTGTTCACCCTCCTCGATCCTCGCTACCGGGACAACGTAGAAAGCCTCATCACACTGTTGAACCGGGAGCGAAAAATGCGGGAGTGCCAAGACACACTGGTCAATTCCATCATCTTCTCCATTCCAACTGAGAGAAGTGCTGCTAGTGCATTCCAAAGCAGCTCAGTGCGTCCAGGCAGTGGTGGAGGCTCTGCACAAAGAGGGAGCAGAAGCAGTGCCTCTGCCCAAGGCAAGAGCAGTATGGCCCAACTGTGGCACAGTTTTCTGTGCCCGCCACAAAAGTCTACACCATCACAGACGGCTCCAGTCAGCAGGAGGCAACGGTTCCGTCAGATGGTGACAGACTACATGTCTTGCCCTCTTGCTGTACTCCTAGACGGCTCTTCCCCTTTCAAGTTTTGGGTCTCAAAGCTGGATACATGGCCAGAGCTAAGCCAGTATGCATTGGAGGTGCTGTCTTGCCCTGCGGCCAGTGTATTATTGGAACGTGTCTTTAGTGCTGCAGGTGGTGTACTAACTGACCGTCGCATGCGACTATCCTCCGATAACGTTGACCGGCTTACTTTCCTGAAAATGAACAAGGCCTGGATCTCGCAGAAATTTGCCACTCCTCTTCCTGATTAAATAATTAGGTGACTGTCTACGTTATCCAGGTCTCCTGTTGTGTTCATCTTTCTACCACCTGAACTTAAATTCCTGGGCTACAACACCGCCAGTTGAGGCTCAGAAGTGCCGTCTGCACAGTCAAAACATACGACCCAGTGTTATTGGGTTTCAGTAACGTCAGCTGATCCCCAGCTGTGTAGCCGGCAATGTGTCCTGCTACCGCCACGCTGACACAACAACTGAAATGTAAGGGAACCTGTCCCCCCCCCCAAGGCATTTGTTACTGAAAGAGCCACCTTGTACAGCAGTAATGCTGCACAAGGAAAAGGTAGCTATTTTTGTTTAGCTCCTTGCACACGCAGAACTTAACACTTATAAAATGTGTCCACTGATACCGTAAAACCGTCCCGGAGGTGGGACTTTCCTTCGTAATATGACGCAGCACAGCCGTCATTCCTACCCCCTTGGCGCCGTGCCCCGGCTCCTCAGCGTTGTTTGATTCCGTCCCGGAGCCTGCGCTGTTAAGTTATCCCTTGGCCAGGCACACTTAGCGCTGCCCGTCTTCTGACATCATTTGGTGTCAGGATGGCTGCGCCTGTGCGGCCGCGCTGGCAGTGTATTCTGATTTAATACCACTGGGGGCCTGAGATCCATGGACATGCGCAGTGCATATCTGAACCTCCACCTCTCACTCATCTCCCTACGGCTTCTTCAGACTGTGCGGTGTCAGCTGGTCCCTAATAGCATGCCACGGCCGTGACACCGCACAGTCTTAAGAAGCCGTAGGGAGGGGAGTGAGAGGCGAGGATATGCACTGCGCATGGCCATGGATCTCAGGCCCGCGGTGGGATTAAATCAGAAGACACTGCGAGGCGGGCTCTCGGCCAGCGCGGCCGCACAGGCGCAGCCAGCCTGACACCAAATGATGTCAGAAGATGGGCAGCGCTAAGTGTGCCTGGCCAAGGGATAACATAACAGCGCAGGCTCCGGGACGGAATCAAACAACGCTGAGGAGCCGGGGCACGGCGCCAAGGGGGTAGGAATGACGGCTGTGCTGCGTCATATTACGAAGGAAAGTCCCACCTCCGGGACGGTCACACGGTATCAGGGGACACATTTTATAAGTGTTAAGTTCTGTGTTTGCAAGGAGCATCATGAAAAGAGCCACCTTTTCCTTTTGCATCTTTTTTGCTGCACAAGCTGGCTCTTTCAGCTACAAACGCCTTGGGGGGGGGGGGGTTAAAGGTTCCCTTTCGACTTTCTCCAATCAGGCTTCGGCCTACATTATGTTCCTCTGCTTCTCCTCCTGTCCCTGGGCTCCAACACCGCTAGTTGTTGCCTGGTAGTGCTGTACGCACAGTCAACAGTCCCTCCTCTGTTATTGGGGTTCAGTAACGTCAGCTGTTCCCCTGCTGTGTGTGTGGCAACCCCTCCCATCTCCTCCACCTCCACCTCCCCCTCCTGTCCCTGGGCTCCAACACCGCTAGTTGCCGTCCAGTAGTGCTGTACGCACAGTCAACAGTCCCTCCTCTGTTATTGGGGTTCAGTAACGTCAGCTGTTCCCCTGCTGTGTGTGTGGCAATCCCTCCCATCTCCTCCACCTCCACCTCCCCCTCCTGTCCCTGGGCTCCAACACCGCTAGTTGCCTTCCAGTAGTGCTGTACACACAGTCAACAGTCCCTCCTCTGTTATTGGGGTTCAGTAACGTCAGCTGTTCCCCTGCTGTGTGTGTGGCAATCCCTCCTACCTCCTCCTACCTCCACCTCCCCCTCCTGTCCCTGGGCTCCAACACCGCTAGTTGCCGTCCAGAAGTGCTGTACGCACAGTCAACAGTCCCTCCTCTGTTATTGGGGTTCAGTAACGTCAGCTGTTCCCCTGCTGTGTGTATGGCAATCCCTCCTATCTCCTCCACCTCCACCTCCCCCTCCTGTCCCTGGGCTCCAACACCGCTAGTTGCCGTCCAGTAGTGCTGTACGCACAGTCAACAGTCCCTCCTCTGTTATTGGGGTTCAGTAACGTCAGCTGTTCCCCTGCTGTGTGTGTGGCAATCCCTCCTACCTCCTCCTACCTCCACCTCCCCCTCCTGTCCCTGGGCTCCAACACCGCTAGTTGCCGTCCAGTAGTGCTGTACGCACAGTCAACAGTCCCTCCTCTGTTATTGGGGTTCAGTAACGTCAGCTGTTCCCCTGCTGTGTGTGTGGCAATCCCTCCTACCTCCTCCTACCTCCACCTCCCCCTCCTGTCCCTGGGCTCCAACACCGCTAGTTGCCGTCCAGAAGTGCTGTACGCACAGTCAACAGTCCCTCCTCTGTTATTGGGGTTCAGTAACGTCAGCTGTTCCCCTGCTGTGTGTGTGGCAATCCCTCCTATCTCCTCCACCTCCACCTCCCCCTCCTGTCCCTGGGCTCCAACACAGCTAGTTGCCGTCCAGAAGTGCTGTACGCACAGTCAACAGTCCCTCCTCTTTTATTGGGGTTCAGTAACGTCAGCTGTTCCCCTGCTGTGTGCGTGGCAATCCCTC
The DNA here is from genome assembly GCF_051348905.1 of Ranitomeya variabilis. NCBI lineage: Eukaryota > Metazoa > Chordata > Amphibia > Anura > Dendrobatidae > Ranitomeya > Ranitomeya variabilis. Next base: position 334,024,853 of record NC_135234.1, read on the forward strand.
CTACCTCCTCCTACCTCCACCTCCCCCTCCTGTCCCTGGGCTCCAACACCGCTAGTTGCCGTCCAGTAGTGCTGTACGCACAGTCAACAGTCCCTCCTCTGTTATTGGGGTTCAGTAAAGTCAGCTGTTCCCCTGCTGTGTGTGTGGCAATCCCTCCTACCTCCTCCTACCTCCACCTCCCCCTCCTGTCCCTGGGCTCCAACACCGCTAGTTGCCGTCCAGTAGTGCTGTACGCACAGTCAACAGTCCCTCCTCTGTTATTGGGGTTCAGTAACGTCAGCTGTTCCCCTGCTGTGTGTGTGGCAATCCCTCCTACCTCCTCCTACCTCCACCTCCCCCTCCTGTCCCTGGGCTCCAACACCGCTAGTTGCCGTCCAGAAGTGCTGTCCGCACAGAGCCAAACACCTCGCCAATGTGTTAGTGGGGTTCAGCACCGCCAGCTGTTCCCCTGCTGTGCAGCCGGCAACGTGTACTGTGACCGCCACGCAGGTACAACAAGTTAAATTTAAGGGAACCTGTCCCCCCCCCCAGGCGTTTGTTACTGACGGAGCCACCTTGTGCAGCAGTAATGATGCAAAGGGAAAAAGTGCCTCTTTTCGTGGTGCTCCTTGCACATGCTGAACCTAACACTTATGAAAAGTGTCCCCTCCTACCGTGATACCGACCGGTTGGTGGAACTCTCCTTTGTGATGTGACGCAGCACAGCCGTCATTCTTACCCCCTTGGCGCCGTGCGCCGCCTCCTCAGCGTTGTTTGAATCAGTCCCGGAGCCTGCGCTGTTAGGTTAGCCCTTGGCCATGCACACATTTTGCGCTGCCCGTCTTCTGACATCATTTGGTGTCAGGCTGGCTGCGCCTGTGCGGCCGTGCTGGCCGAGAGCCCGCCTCGTACTGTCTTCTGATTTAATCCCACTGGGGGCCTGAGATCCATGGACATGCGCAGTGCATATCTGAACCTCCACCTCTCACTCATCTCCCTACGGCTTCTTCAAACTGTGCGGTGTCAGCTGGTCCCTAATAGCATGCCACGGCCGTGACACCGCACAGTCTGAAGAAGCCGTAGGGAGATGAGTGAGAGGTGGAGGTTCAGATATGCACTGCGCATGTCCATGGATCTCAGGCCCCCAGTGGGATTAAATCAGAAGACACTACGAGGCGGGATCTCGTCCAGCGCGGCTGCACAGGCTCAGCCAGCCTGACACCAAATGATGTCAGAAGACGGGCAGCGCAAAATGTGTGCATGGCCAAGGGCTAACCTAACAGCGCAGGCTCCGGGACTGATTCAAACAACGCTGAGGAGGCGGCGCACGGCGCCAAGGGGGTAAGAATGACGGCTGTGCTGCGTCACATCACAAAGGAAAGTTCCACCTACCGAACGGTATCACGGTAGGAGGGGACACTTTTCATAAGTGTTAGGTTCAGCATGTGCAAGGAACATAATTAAAAGAGCTAAGTTTACCTTTTCCAGCATTAGTGCTGTACACGATGGCTCTTTCAGCTACAAACGCCTGGGGGGGGGGTTAAAGTTTCCCTTTCAACTTGCTCCAGTGCAGGCTTCGGCCTACACTCTGCTCCCTCTCCTCCTCCTGCTGACCCTGGGCTCTAACACCGCCAGTTGGGGCTCAGATGTGCTAGCTGCACAGAGCCAAACACCAGCCAATGTGTCAGTGGGGTTCAGCACCGCCAGCTGTTCCCCTGCTGTGTAGCCGGCATCGTGTCCTGCAAAAGCCACGCAGACACAAGAACTGAAATTGAAGGGAACCTGTCCCCCCTCCCCCAGGCGTTTGTACGTTTTCCAGCCACCTTGTACAGCGGTAATGCTGCATGTGTGCAAGGTGGCTCATAAACGTATTCTCCTCGCACATGTGGAACTGAAAACACGTCTGAAATGTGTCCTCTGTGTGACCATTTAACCGTCCCGGTGATGTGACTTTCCTTTGTAATGACACGCTGCAACCCCCTTGGTAGCGCTGCCCGTCTTCTGGCATCATTGTTTGGCTGCCTGCGCCTCTGCGGCCGCCCTGACCCACACAACGCCCCTCGGTGTCTTATTTCTTGGGACTGCGAGGGTGTGATTGATGGGCATAAGCAGTGCATCAGTTCGCCTGTCCCTCATCTCCTTCCGCCTTCTTCAGACTGTGCGGCTTCATGGCCGTGGCATGCGATAAGGGATCAGCTGACGCCGCACAGTCTGAAGCGGGTGTAAGGACCCGAGTGTGAGAGGCGAACATATGTGCTGCGCCAGGCCATGAATCCCAGACCCGCAGTGTTTTAACAATGTTAAGACACTGCGGGGCTGGGATTCATGGTCATCGCGAAACGCACCGGCCGACATTAAATGATGTCAGAAGATGGGCAGCGCTAACAGCGCTAGGCCAGGGGATAACACGACAGCGCAGACTCCTGTACAGCAAATAACAACGCTCAGGAGGCTGCACCCAGCACCAAGGTGGGATTCTTGACATCTGTGCTGCGTCTCATTACGAAGGGAACTCGCGCCTCCAAGGCAGTTTGACTGTATAAAAGGGCTAAATGTTATACGTGTTTCATTCAGCGTGTGCAAGGAGAAAAATTAAAAGAGCAACCTTTGACTTGTGCAGCACTACTGCTGCATAAGCTGTGGCTCTTCTACTTTGTAACCCCTGAGGGGGGGTTAAAGGTTACCTTTGAAATTGGTTCAATTAGGCTTCGGCCTACACTCTGCTCCCCCTGCAGAGCCCGGGCTCCAACACCGCCAGTTGGGGCCCGGTACTGCTAGCTGCACAGAGAAAAACACCAGCCAATGTGTCAGTGGGGTTCAGCACCGCCAGCTGTTCCCCTGCTGTGCAGCCGGCAACGTGTCCTGCAACAGCCACGCAGGCACAACAGACCCAAAGCTGCCGCCAGTTGGGGCTCTAGGAAGACAAGCTTGAATAGGTCCCCATCCTGGTTCCAGCACCGTCAGCTGGTTCCGGGCAGAGCCTTTGGCTTAGGTGCCTCCCTCTGGGTATCCGAGTTCCACCAACGTCAGGTGGTCCTTGGTAGTGCTTTCAGGCACGGGTACCTCCTGCTTAGTAACCGGGTTCCAGTAACGTCAGCTGGTCCTCGGTAGTTCCATTGGCTCTTGGACCTTCGGCTACCCATCCGGGTTCCAGCACCGTCAGCTGGTTCTCGGCAGTGTCTTTTGCTCTTATACCTTCTGCTCCCCATCCTGGTTCCAGTACCGTCAGCTGGTTCCGGGCAGAGCCTTTGGCTTATGTGCCTCCCTCTGGGTATCCGAGTTCCACCAACGTCAGGTGGTCCTTGGTAGTGCTTTCAGGCACGGGTACCTCCTGCTTAGTAACCGGGTTCCAGTAACGTCAGCTGGTCCTCGGTAGTTCCATTGGCTCTTGGACCTTCGGCTACCCATCCGGGTTCCAGCACCGTCAGCTGGTTCTCGGCAGTGTCTTTTGCTCTTGTACCTTCTGCTCCCCATCCTGGTTCCAGTACCGTCAGCTGGTTCCGGGCAGAGCCTTTGGCTTAGGTGCCTCCCTCTGGGTATCCGAGTTCCACCAACGTCAGGTGGTCCTTGGTAGTGCTTTCAGGCACGGGTACCTCCTGCTTAGTAACCGGGTTCCAGTAACGTCAGCTGGTCCTCGGTAGTTCCATTGGCTCTTGGACCTTCGGCTACCCATCCGGGTTCCAGCACCGTCAGCTGGTTCTCGGCAGTGTCTTTTGCTCTTGTACCTTCTGCTCCCCATCCTGGTTCCAGTACCGTCAGCTGGTTCCGGGCAGAGCCTTTGGCTTAGGTGCCTCCCTCTGGGTATCCGAGTTCCACCAACGTCAGGTGGTCCTTGGTAGTGCTTTCAGGCACGGGTACCTCCTGCTTAGTAACCGGGTTCCAGTAACGTCAGCTGGTCCTCGGTAGTTCCATTGGCTCTTGGACCTTCGGGTAGCCATCCGAGTTCCAGTTCCATCAGCTGTTTCTCGGCATTTTCTCAGCCTTCTTGTACCTTCTGCTACATTTCCAAGTTCAAGAGACTAAACACGATGACCCGGAAGACCACCCCTAAGATGACGACGACACCAGAGACGACAACCACCGTGATGACGACGACCCTGGAGACGATGACCCTGAAGACCACCCCGATGACGACGACCCCGGAGACGACAACCACCGTGATGATGACGACCCTGGAGACGATGACCCTGAAGACCACCCCGATGACGACGACCCCGGAGACGACGACCCTGGAGACGACGACGACCTGGAAGACCGAGAAGCAGAAGAACAAGAGGCTGCAGAACAAAGAGCAGAAGAACATTAAGCATAAGACTAAATATCAGAGCAAAAGATATTATCTAAATTATAAGCAGAAGAAGACTAAGCAGTGTATGGGGGTGAGTCCGTTCCTCCTCGTGGTGCCCCTGGATAAAGCCTGATGCTGCAGGCCAAACTGAACGCGGACAAATGTAACTGTATTGTGACAGGCAGAACGGAAGGTGTAATCTTCAAACTTTTATAGATAACAACTACGGGAATGCCTGTCACAAATAAGAATATGATGAAGAAGTTGAATATGAAGAAGATAATAGTAAAATAAAAAGAATATGAACAATGTAACAAAAAAAATAATAGGTAGAAGATGAAGAAGAAGATGAATAAGGTGAAGATGTTGATGTCAAAGAAGCTGATGATGAGGATAATGAAGAAGAAAGTGTGGGAGAAGTAAAAAAGAAGGTGAAGGGCGTGGAAGTAGTGAAACATCAATATCTGGCAAAATAAATAAAAAATTAACATAGTCAAAATCTTTCTAACGCCGAACGTCATAAAAAAATATAAAAATCCTGCTATTCTATTTGATTGGGCTAAACCTCTGTGCCTTTAATGTCTCCGCCACCTCCCCCAATACATCCTACATTATTCTTAGTTGTTTTCCTTCATGTACAATGAACCTACAAGTTTATAAAGGGTTTATTTTAATTCCGATATTTTCGTCCCATTTACTTGCATTGGGATCGGGTATCGGTATCGGATTAGATCCGATACTTTGACGGTATCGGCCGATACTTTCCGATACCGATACTTTCCGATATCGGAAGGTATCGCTCAACACTAGTTAGAAGTAAAAAAAAAATGGTACAAATGAAAATGCCAAACCATCCCACAAAAAACAAGCGCTTATATGGTTCATTCTGCAAAAAAAGAAAAAAGTTACAGCTCTTCAAATATGGTGATGGAAATAACAAATTAATTTTTGCAAAATGTGGCTTTCAGTGTGTAAAAGTAGCAAAGCAAAAAATAATATAAATCTAGTATCGGTGCAGGAGAGACCTGAAGTATGGGACCAACGTGAAGCCAACTATATGGACTGCAATAGAAAGGATTCAGCTTGGGGGCACATATGCTGCCAGATGTTCCCCAATTACGAGAAAAGTCAACCTGAGGTCCAGCAGGAAATTAGTAAGTAACTAAAAACTTAATAATAGTAATTAAGTAAAAAGCCCAAATTAAAAATAAGATAACATTATGCTACATGATGTTCTTTGAAATATCCGGCATGTTTTTACTTTTACACTTGGCAAGTTGAATTCAACTTTACATTGTAACCTATTCTGATGCTAGTCACTTTTCACGGCCAAGCCTTGAGTTAGAGTGGTCAAGGAGTCCAAGGTCAGAAGCCAGGAGGGTATGTCATAAACAGAAGGAAGAGACAAAAGCTTAGTAAGATAACGTTCCAAAGTCAGAGAACCGGGAGGATAACGGATCAGAGCTGAAGGGGTTAAGCAGGAGGATGGTCAGAACGAAGTCTAAGGTCAGGCAACAGATCAAGCAAACAGAACTCAAGGCACAGGAAAGCACAAACCTCACAAGGGCACAAGGGGAATGTACATCTGGCAGTGTTCTGGGAGAAACATCTCAGTTAAGAAGTATGGTCATTAACTGCAATAATGAACACATGGACACAGACGATGCTTTACTGTCTCAGATTGGGTAGTCGAGCTGTCAAACTGCATCCCAGACATGCTGAGAGGTGAAACCGTGACACCTATCTTTTAAAATGCAAACAAGGTGATTTTACTTATATTTATTTTTTGTGAAGTCACTTTGCAGTGACCTCACAAGATGGAGGCTCAGCTGCTGTGATCAGTACCGCTGTGAGAGCCAGAAGCAGGCCAGGAGTGGTGCAGCAGCCAGTAAAAAGCGGAAATATATATATTATAACCTTTTGAATTTCCTAGATCCCATTCTGGATCTACGTTCGTAAGTGCATGCTTGATAGAAATTTTCATACTTGGCCTTAGGGCACATCAATTAATTTTAATTGTACTTACATTTTTGACAAATAACAGAACTGAATCCAATATTACTGAATGAGAAACAGCATCAGATTCCAAGGTCAACTTGGACGCTGTAGGCGAAGTTGAAGAGGACGCTGGACTTTCTTCTGCACCATCAGCAACAAACCAACCACGACCAAGTCTTCTGCACTACAGGAGTCCAATTGAAATGAGGAGGAACATGGATGTAGCAGTAGCCCTACTCTCCCCCTGTATACCTCACCACAGGCTGCGGCCATCCCATGCCGGGGCCGACGCAGGAGGTAGATTCCCACCACCAGTAAAAGCCGCAAAGTAGACACTGTTAACGATGATGGTGAGGAGCTATATGCTCTGAGTCTTGCACTCTATTTGCGCACAATTCCCCACAAGGTGAGGCTGTGTGCCAGAGGTGAAGTCCAAATTGTGATCTATTCATGCACCGAACAGAACAATCCAAATGTGGTTTTCAAATTCCTTGAAAGATGGCAGTTGTCCACCAACAACCACCTACTTATGCCTGGAAGCCTGGATGAGCAGCCTACAGAAATCCCTGAACCACCTCCACCATGGATCACATCACCCCAGCCACATCAAACCACATCTCAACATCTCCAAACACTTGCGCACTACTCAAATCCAGCTTCACCTGCCCAATATGGCCACTTGAATACACCCACTGAAGAGAGTGGTCACAACAGGGGTATGTTAGACATAGCCATTCTTGGGGGTTTATCCAAATGCCAAGCGCAAATCCACATGAGTACGCATACCATTACCCAAGTGGTCAATACCACAACAGGGCCCACCGCTGTTCCAGAATCAAGCCTCATCCACCTCTTAGAGGCCCAATCAAAATCAACAAACAACACATGCTGGGCTCCCACCATCACCTGCACATTCATACCAGAATTTGTAACAAAGTGTATTTTACTGGGTAATGTCGTTATTTTCAAGTTTCATGTTGCCCTGGAATATTATTCAATGTCCATATGATTGAATATGGTTTTGCTTTTTGTAAAATACACTTAAACTAAATAAACCTGTTATTTCAATGTGTGCTTTCTGTTTTGACCAATATATAGTTGGTTTCTGATATCCAGGGTGTTTTTTGTTGCAAAAATCATACAGTTTACCCGCTAACAGATGTTTAACCCCTTTCTGTCATTGGACGTACTATTCCGTCCATGTGGGGTGGGCCCTACTTCCCAAGGACGGAATAGTACGTCCAGCACGATCGGCCGCGCTCACGGGGGGAGCGCGGCCGATCGCGGCCGGGTGTCAGCTGACTATCGCAGCTGACATCCGGCACTATGTGCCAGGAGCAGTCACGGACCGCCCCCGGCACATTAACCCCCGGCATACCGCAATCAAACATGATCGCGGTGTGCCGGCGGTACAGGGAAGCATCGCGCAGGGAGAGGGCTCCCTGCGTGCTTCCCTGAGACCCCCGGAGCAACGCGATCGCGTTGCTCCGAGGGTCTCCTACCTCCTTCCTCGCTGCAGGTCTCGGATCCAAGATGGCCGCGGCATCCGGGTCCTGCAGGGAAGGAGGTGGCTTACTGAGTGTCTGCTCAGTGCAGACGCTGGTAAGCCTGCAGCCCTGTCAGTGAGATCGGTGATATGACAGAGTGCTGTGCACACTGTCAAATCACCGATCTGTGATGTCCCCCCCTGGGACAAAGTAAAAAAGTAAAAAAAAAATGTCCACATGTGTAAAAAAAAAAAAAAAAAAAAAAAAATCCTAAATAAATAAATAAAAAAATATATATATTCCCATAAATACATTTCTTTATCTAAATAAAAAAATCAAACAATAAAAGTACACATATTTAGTATCGCCGCGTCCGTAACAACCCCACCTATAAAACTACATAACTAGTTAACCCCTTCAGTGAACACCGTAAAAAAAAAAAAAAAAACGAGGCAAAAAACAACGTTTTATTCTCATACCGCCAATCAAAAAGTGGAATAACACGCGATCAAAAGACAGATATAAATAACCATGGTACCGCTGAAAACGTCATCTTGTCCCGCAAAAAACAAGGTGCCATACACCATCATCAGCGAAAAAATAAAAAAGTTATAGTCCTCAGAATAAAGCGATGCCAAAATAATAATTTTTTCTATAAAATAGCTTTTATCGTATAAAAGCGCCAAAACATAAAAAAATGATGTAAATGAGATATCGCTGTAATCGTACTGACCCGAAGAATAAAACTGCTTTATCAATTTTACCAAACGCGGAACGGTATAAACGCCTCCCCCAAAAGAAATTAATGAATAGCTGGTTTTTGGTCATTCTGCCTCACAAAAATCGGAATAAAAAGCGATCAAAAAATCTCCCGTGCCCGAACATGTTACCAATAAAAACGTCAACTCGTCCCGCAAAAAACAAGACCTCACATGACTCTGTGGACTCAAATATGGAAAAATTATAGCTCTCAAAATATGGTAACGCAAAAAATATTTTTTGCAATAAAAAGCGTCTTTCAGTGTGTGACGGCTGCCAATCATAAAAATCCGCTAAATAACCCACTATAAAAGTAAATCAAACCCCCCTTCATCACCCGCTTAGGCTACGTTCACATTTGCGATGTGCGCCGCAGCGTCGGCGACGCAACGCACAACGCAGGAACACCGCATGCACAACGCATTCACAACGCTGCGTTTTGCGACGCATGCGTCCTTTTTTTGCTTGATTTTGTACGCACAAAAAATGCAACTTGCTGCGTCCTCTGCGCCATGACGCGTGCGCCGCAGTGACGCATGCATCGCAAAACGCAAGTGCAACGCATGTCCATGCGCCCCCATGTTAAATATAGGGGTGCATGACGCATGCGGCGACGCTGCGGCGCCCGACGCTGCGGCGCAGAACGCTAATATGAACGTAGCCTTAGTTAGGGAAAAATTAAAAAAAATTAAAAAATGTATTTATTTCCATTTTCCCATTAGGGTTAGGGTTAGGGCTAGGGTTAGGGCTAGGGCTAGGGTTAGGGCTAGGGTTAGGGCTAGGGCTAGGGTTAGGGCTACATTTAGGGTTGGGGCTAAAGTTAGGGTTAGGGTTGGGGCTAAAGTTAGGGTTTGGATTACATTTACGGTTGGGAATAGGGTTGGGATTAGGGTTAGGGGTGTGTCTGGGTTAGAGGTGTGGTTAGGGTTAACGTTGGGATTAGGGTTAGGGGTGTGTGTGGATTAGGGTTTCAGTTATAATTGGGGGGTTTCCACTGTTTAGGCACATCAGGGGCTCTCCAAACGTGACATGGCGTCCCATTTCAATTCCAGCCAATTCTGCGTTGAAAAAGTAAAACAGTGCTCCTTCCCTTCCAAGCTCTCCCGTGCGCCCAAACAGGGGTTTACCCCAACATATGGGGTATCAGCGTACTCGGAACACATTGGAGAACAACTTTTGGGGTCCAATTTCTCCTGTTACCCTTGGGAAAATACAAAACTGGGGCTAAAAAATAATTTTTGTGGAAAAAACAAATATTTTTTATTTGCATGGCTCTGCGTTATAAACTGTAGTGAAACACTAGGGGGTTCAAAGCTCTCACAACACATCTAGATGAGCTCCTTAGGGGGTCTACTTTCCAAAATGGTGTCACTTGTGGGGGGTTTCTACTGTTTAGGTACATTAGGGGCTCTGCAAACGCAATGTCACGCCTGCAGACCATTCCATCTAAGTCTGCATTCCAAATGGCGCTCCTTCCCTTCCGAGCCCTCCCATGCGCCCAAACGGTGGTTCACCCCCACATATGGGGTATCAGCGTACTCAAGACAAATTGGACAACAACTTTTGGGGTCCAATTTCTCCTGTTACCATTGGGAAAATACAAAACTGGGGGCTAAAAAATAATTTTGGGGGGAAATTTTTTATTTTTTTATTTTCACGGCTCTGCGTTATAAACTGTAGTGAAACACTTGGGGGTTCAAAGTTCTCACAACACAACTAGATAAGTTCCTTGGGGGGTCTAGTTTCCAATATTGGGTCACTTGTGGGGGGTTTCTACTGTTTAGGTACATTAGGGGCTCTGCAAACGCAATGTGATGCCTGCAGACCAATCCATCTAAGTCTGCATTGCAAATGATGCTCCTTCCCTTCCGAGCTCTGCCATGCACTCAAACGGTGGTTCCCCTCCAGATGTCAGGTATCAGCGTACTCAGGACAAATTGGACAACAATATATAGGGTCTAATTTCTCCTCTTACCCTTGGAAAAATACAAAACTGGGGGCTAAAAAATAATTTTTGTGGAAAAAAAAATATTTTTTATTTGCACGGCTCTGCGTTATAAACTGTAGTGAAACACTTAGGGGTTCAAATCTCTCACAACACATCTAGATGAGTTCCTTAGGGGGTCTACTTTCCAAAATGGTGTCACTTGTGGTTTTTTTTTACTGTTTAGGTACATTAGGGGCTCTGCAAACGCAATGTGACGCCTGCAGACCATTCCATCTAAGTCTGCATTCCAAATGGCGCTCCATCCCTTCCGAGCCCTCCCATGCACCCAAACGGTGGTTCCCCCCCACATATGGGGTATCAGCGTACTCAGGACAAATTGTACAACAACTTTTGGGGTCCAATTTCTCCTGTTACCCTCGGGAAAATACAAAACTGGGGGCTAAAATATAATTTTTGTGGGAAAAAATTTTTGTTTTATTTTTACGGCTCTGCATTATAAACTTCTGTGAAGCACTGGTGGGTCAAAGTGCTCACCACACCTCTAGATAAGTTCCTTAGGGGGTCTACTTTCCAAAATGGTGTCACTTGTGGGGGGGTTTCAATGTTTAGGCACATCAGTGGCTCTCCAAACGCAACATGGCGTCCCATCTCAATTCCTGTCAATTTTGCAGTGAAAAGTCAAACGGCGCTCCTTCCCTTCCGAGCTCTCCCATGCGCCCAAACAGTGGTTTACCCCCACATATGGGGTATCAGCGTACTCAGGACAAATTGCACAACAACTTTTGTGGTCCAATTTCTTCTTTTACCCTTGGGAAAATAAAAAATTGGGGGCGAAAAGATCATTTTTGTGAAAAAATATGATTTTTTATTTTTACGGTCCTGCATTATAAACTCCTGTGAAGCACTTGGTGAGTCAAAGTGCTCACCACATATCTAGATAAGTTCCTTAGGGGGTCTACTTTCCAAAATGGTGTCACTTGTGGGGGGGTTTCAATGTTTAGGCACATCAGTGGCTCTCCAAACGCAACATGGCGTCCCATCTCAATTCCTGTCAATTTTGCAGTGAAAAGTCAAACGGCGCTCCTTCCCTTCCGAGCTCTCCCATGCGCCCAAACAGTGGTTTACCCCCACATATGGGGTATCAGCGTACTCAGGACAAATTGTACAACAACTTTTGGGGTCCAATTTCTTCTCTTACCCTTGGGAAAATAAAAAATTGGGGGCGAAAAGATCATTTTTGTGAAAAAATATGATTTTTTATTTTTACGGTTCTGCATTATAAACTTCTGTGAAGCACTTGGTGGGTCAAAGTGCTCACCACACCTCTAGATAAGTTCCTTAGGGGGTCTACTTTCCAAAATGGTGTCACTTGTGGGGGGGTTTCAATGTTTAGGCACATCAGTGGCTCTCCAAACACAACATGGCGTCCCATCTCAATTCCTGTCAATTTTGCAGTGAAAAGTCAAACGGCGCTCCTTCCCTTCCGAGCTCTCCCATGCGCCCAAACAGTGGTTTACCCCCACATATGGGGTATCAGCGTACTCAGGACAAATTGTACAACAACTTTTGGGGTCCAATTTCTTCTCTTACCCTTGGGAAAATAAAAAATTGGGGGCGAAAAGATCATTTTTGTGAAAAAATATGATTTTTTATTTTTACGGTTCTGCATTATAAACTTCTGTGAAGCACTTGGTGGGTCAAAGTGCTCACCACACCTCTAGATAAGTTCCTTAGGGGGTCTACTTTCCAAAATGGCATCACTTGTGGGGGGTTTCAATGTTTAGGCACGTCAGTGGCTCTCCAAACGCAACATGGCGTCCCATCTCAATTCCAGTCAATTTTGCATTGAAAAGTCAAATGGCGCTCCTTCGCTTCCGAGCTCTGTCATGCGCCCAAACAGTGGTTTACCCCCACATATGGGGTATCGGCGTACTCAGGACAAATTGTATAACATCTTTTGGCGTCCATTTTCTCCTGTTACCCTTGGTAAAATAAAACAAATTGGAGCTGAATTAAATTTTGTGTGAAAAAAAGTTAAATGTTCATTTTTATTTAAACATTCCAAAAATTCCTGTGAAACACCTGAAGGGTTAATAAACTTTTTGAATGTGGTTTTGAGCACCTTGAGGGGTGCAGTTTTTAGAATGGTGTCACACTTGGGTATTTTCTATCATATAGACCCCTCAAAATGACTTCAAATGAGATGTGGTCCCTAAAAAAAAATGGTGTTGTAAAAATGAGAAATTGCTGGTCAACTTTTAACCCTTATAACTCCCTAACAAAAAAAAATTTTGGTTCCAAAATGATGCTGATGTAAAGTAGACATGTGGGAAATGTTACCTATTAAGTATTTTGTGTGACATATCACTGTGATTTAATTGCATAAAAATTCAAATTTGAAAAATTGCGAAATTTTCAAAATTTTCACCAAATTTCCATTTTTTTCAAAAATAAACGCAGGTAATATCAAAGAAATTTTACCACTATCATGAAGTACAATATGTCATGAGAAAACACTGTCAGAATCACCAGGATCCGTTGAAGCGTTCCAGAGTTATAACCTCATAAAGGGACAGTGGTCAGAATTGTAAAAATTGGCCCGGTCCATAACGTGCAAACCACCCTTGGGGGTGAAGGGGTTAATTAAATTAAAACAACAAAGTTTTTAAAATAACATAGACACAGCATAATCTTGCCATGGAGTATATCCCTCTGGTGATATAAAATAATTTGTTAGTAAATCCCACACTTTAAGGCCAGAGGCCTTCGGACGTGGATTGTCAACATATGTTGTAGCCCTGAGATTAGGTCCATAGTCTCCATCTCCATCTGGGGAAAGCACTCTCCCCAGCATGGTTGTGTTTTTCTCTGCATCACAGGCTGGCTCATTTCTACTGCAGGCTTTACTGCCTGTACCGTGTACAGCAATTATTATTCATCATTGATCCACCTCATGTTCTGAGGAAGGCCGATTAGGCTTAAACGTCAACCTTTTTTATGTGGAACTTTCTGTTTTTTCTATTTGTGCAATAAATATATTATTTCAGCATTGAAAAGGAGTGCCAAATATAGGAATAATACATACCGTAATGTAAGTAAAAGATTCTCCTCTGCCAAAGTACATTTGCACATCTTGGTGTCCTTGAAGGTTATGCCAGGTTGCACAGCCTCCAAAAGAAGGTCAAATGTAGGGAGGCTCATCCCACAGTACTGATAGAACTGATGGCTGTGTAGAGAACCATACAGTGGGTGGAAATGCCTTATAGTGAGCCATCGCCTCAAACGTTGACCTCCTCCTCCTTGGATCAACAATCACTGGGTAAGGCTCCCCAAAACATTGAGACAAGATCCAATTTAAAAGAACCCACTGTAATACACACAAGGCGTGATAAAGTATAGTGGACTCACTAGACCACTGATGGTGCAGTGGCGGCTGTATACCCGATACTCAATAGACAGGAGGGTGGATCTCAAACTAAAAGATATTTATTAACAAGGTTAAACAAAAAGGGAAAAGCTGTCAGAGGGAAGGAACCTCTGGATCATGGCACTGTACCACATAGTGGAGCACCGGGCAAGGTGTACCCCTATACAGGGATTCCCCCATCACAACACCAGATAGCCTGAATGCCGTAAATCCAAGACCAAAGGACGACCCGTATTGACAGACTAGAAACACTGTGGAATACTTGGATCTGCTGGTGGAGAGAATCCTGGAAGCACCATGAAATCCCAGAAAGGCTGAACCCGCCGGTAGCAGTATCTGGAGGGTTCCGTGAGGAGAGGCTAAGTCAGCTTGGAGTGGGAACCGGAGTGACCAGAGGGATCCAGGATAGGAATCGCCTGAATTCTGTGAAAATAGAGACGTCAGTATAGTGCAGAGCACAGCAGAGCGTGGCTTGAAGCTGAGACAGCAATCCCAGAGAATAAACACGTTGTCCAAACACCACCCTTAAGGGGAGGATGCTTTTTATGGGTGTTGTGCTTACCGGGAGGAGATCCTCAGTCCCATTGTGAGACCATATTCAGTCGCACTGGGCCCTGTGTTCCTTCTGATGCATGACAATGCTAGGCCTCATGTGGCTGAAGTGTGTCAGCAGTTCCTGCATGATGAGAGCACGTTGCACCAAAGACTGTCCAGGAGTTGACTGATGCTTTAATCCAGGTCTGGGAGGAGATCCATCAGAACTTCGGCCGTCTCATCAGGACCATGCCCAGGTGTTGTAGGGATGTCAGAAAGACACATAGATGTTATGACCTGGTGGTTAAGAGGCCACACCGATATGACCTGGTGGCTAAAACGCAACATGGGACGAGCTCTGAGGAGGTGGTATCTCTACTGACCGCAATCCCTAATCCTAACAACAACACTAGTAATAGCCGTGGGATGTTCCTGACTCTCCCTAGACACCTCTTCACAGCCTAAGAATTAACTACCCCTAAAGAAGGAAATAGAAAGCTATCTTGCCTCAGAGAAAATCCCAAAAGGAAAGATAGCCCCCCACAAATATTGGCTGTGAGTGGAGAGGGAAATGACATACACAGAAATGAAATCAGTTTTCAGCAAAGGAGGCCAATACTAAACTTGATAGACAGAGAGAGAAAAGGATACTGTGCGGTCAGTATTAAAAACTACAAAAATCCACGCAGAGTTTACAAAAAATGAACTCCACACCGACTCACGGTGTGGAGGGGCAAATCTGCTTCCCAGAGCTTCCAGCTAGCCTGAATATGACATAGTGACAAGCTGGACAAAAAGAGACATATTTGCAAAGCAATAATATCCAAAGCAAATGGACGAACAAGAACTAGCAGAACTTATCTTTTGCTGACAAGGACAGGCCATATGAGAAATGCAAGGAGAGAACCAAATCCAACCTAAGACATTGACAGCTGGCATGAACTAAAGCCCAGAGCAGGTTTAAATAACAAACCCAGGCAAGCCGATCAGTGATGGCAGCTGCTGCAGCTACCTAACGGAGCAGCAGTTCCACTCAAAACCACCAGAGGGAGCCCAAGGGCAGAACTCACAAAAATACCATTAGCAACCACAGGAGGGAGCTCCAGAACGTAATTCACAACAGTACCCCCCCCCCTTGAGGAGGGGTCACCGAACCCTCACCAGAGCTCCCAGGCCGATCAGGACAAGCCAAATGGAAAGCACGAACCAAATCGGCAGCATGAACATCGGAGGCAACAACCCAAGAATTATCCTCCTGGCCATAACCCTTCCACTTGACCAGATACTGAAGCTTCCGTCTCGAAAAACGAGAATCCAAAATCTTCTCCACCACATATTCCAATTCCCCCTCTACCAACACCGGAGCAGGAGGATCAACGGAGGGAACCATAGGTACCACATATCTCCGCAACAAGGATCTATGGAACACATTATGAATGGAAAAAGAAGCTGGAAGGGCCAAACGAAAAGACACCGGATTGATAATTTCAGAAATCTTATAAGGCCCAATAAAGCGAGGCTTGAACTTAGGGGAAGAAACCTTCATAGGAACATGACGAGAAGACAACCAGACCAAATCCCCCACACGAAGCCGGGGACCAACACACCGACGACGGTTAGCAAAACGTTGAGCCTTTTCCTGAGACAACGTCAAATTGTCCACCACATGAGTACAAATTTGCTGCAACCTGTCCACCACAGAATCCACACCAGGACAGTCAGAAGGCTCAAGCTGCCCTGAAGAAAAACGAGGATGAAAACCAAAGTTACCAAAAAAAGGCGAAACCAAGGTAGCAGAACTAGCCCGATTATTAAGGGCAAACTCGGCCAACGGCAAAAAGGTCACCCAATCATCCTGATCAGCAGACACGAAGCATCTCAAATAGGTTTCCAAGGTCTGATTGGTTCGCTCCGTTTGGCCGTTTGTCTGAGGATGGAATGCTGAAGAAAAAGACAAATCAATGCCCATTCTAGCACAAAAGGACCGCCAAAACCTAGAAACGAACTGGGAACCTCTATCAGACACAATATTCTCCGGAATACCATGCAAACGGACCACATGCTGAAAAAATAATGGAACCAAATCAGAGGAGGAAGGCAACTTAGGCAACGGTACCAAATGGACCATCTTAGAAAACCGGTCACAAACCACCCAGATGACAGACATCTTCTGAGAAACAGGAAGATCAGAAATAAAATCCATGGAAATATGCGTCCAGGGCCTCTCAGGAATAGGCAAAGGCAAAAGCAACCCACTGGCACGGGAACAGCAAGGCTTAGCCCGAGCACAGGTCCCACAGGACTGCACAAACGAACGCACATCCCGCGACAAGGAAGGCCACCAAAAGGACCTAGCCACCAAATCTCTGGTACCGAAAATCCCAGGGTGACCAGCCAACACCGAACAATGAACCTCAGAAATTACCCTGCCAGTCCATCTATCAGGAACAAACAGTTTCCCCACTGGACAGCGGTCAGGTTTATCAGCCTGAAACTCCTGAAGTACCCGCCGCAAATCAGGGGAGATGGCAGAAAGAATCACCCCCTCCTTGAGATTCCAAGCCGGCTCAAGAACTCCCGGAGAATCAGGCAAAAAAATCCTTGAAAGGGCATCAGCCTTCACATTCTTAGATCCCGGAATATACGAGACCACAAAATCAAAACGGGAGAAAAACAGAGACCACCGAGCTTGTCTAGGATTCAACCGCTTAGCAGACTCGAGGTAAATCAAATTTTTATGATCAGTCAAGACCACCACGCGATGCTTGGCTCCCTCAAGCTAATGTCGCCACTCCTCAAATGCCCACTTCATAGCCAACAACTCCCGATTGCCGACATCATAATTACGCTCAGCAGGCGAAAACTTTCTGGAGAAGAAAGCACATGATTTCATCAAAGAGCCATCAGAATTTCTCTGAGACAAAACGGCCCCTGCCCCAATCTCAGAAGCATCAACCTCAACCTGAAAAGGGAGAGAAACATCTGGCTGACGCAACACAGGGGCAGAAGTAAAACGGCGTTTAAGCTCCTGAAAGGCCTCAACAGCCGCAGAGGACCAATTCATTACATCAGCGCCTTTCTTCGTCAAATCGGTCAGAGGCTTCACCACACTAGAAAAATTAGCAATAAAGCAGCGATAAAAATTAGCAAAGCCCAAAAATTTTTGAAGGCTCTTTACAGATGTGGGTTGAGTCCAATCATGAATGGCCTGGACTTTAACAGGGTCCATTTCAATTGCCGAGGGACAAAAAATGAAACCAAAAAAAGAAACTTTCTGAACTCCAAAGAGGCACTTAGACCCTTTCACAAACAACGCATTAGCACGAAGGACCTGAAATACCATCCTATCCTGCTTCACATGAGACTCCCAATCATCGGAAAAAACCAAAATATCATCCAAATACACAATCATGAATTTATCCAGATAATTCCGGAAGATATCATGCATAAAGGACTGAAATACCGATGGAGCATTAGAGAGCCCGAATGGCATCACGATATTCAAAATGGCCTTCGGGCGTATTAAATGCTGTTTTCCATTCATCACCTTGTTTAATACGCACGAGATTATACGCTCCTCGAAGGTCGATTTTAGTAAACCAACTGGCACCCTTAATCCGAGCAAACAAATCAGAAAGCAAAGGTAAAGGGTACTGGAATTTGACCGTGATCTTATTGAGAAGGCGATAATCTATACAGGGTCTCAAGGAACCATCCTTCTTGGCAACAAAAAAAAGTCATAGTTACTCACCGATAACGGTGTTTCTCAGAGCCCATGACAGCACACCAGAGAGAGGGGATCCGCCCTTCAGGGACAGGAAACCTACAGGATAAAAGGGCGGTACCTCTCCCCTGCATCAGTTTTGTTTACAGAGCATCGGAGGTCCTCCAGGTTAGTTACAACAACAAAAAATGTACAATTTTATCATATTGCTTAACAGGTAAACACCGTGTCTATATGAAAAGGCACTTCACACAAAATAATGTGCTCACCGCACACGTGATGAGGGGGGAAATAAGTAGGTGCTGTCATGGGCTCTGAGAAACACCGTTATCAGTGAGTAACTATGACTTTCTCAGTCGCCCATGACAGCACACCAGAGAGAATTGCAGAGATATATTGGTTAGGGAGGGACCACAGCCTGTAGAACCCTTCTTCCGAAGGTTAGGTCAGACGAGGAGGCTAGGTCTAGGCGATAGTGTCTGAAAAAGGTTGAAGGGGATGACCAGGTGGCCGCCTTACAGATTTGATCTAATGGTACCTCTGACCTTTCGGCCCAGGAGGTCGCCATAGCCCTTGTAGAGTGGGCCTTCAGTCCCTGTGGAATGGCGTTCCCGGTGGATGAGTAGGCCAAGGCTATTGCGTCTGTCACCCATCGAGCAATAGTGCCCTTAGAAGCTTTGAGTCCTTTCCTAGGCCCCTGGAAACAGATAAAAAGAGACCCTTCCTTCCTACACTGTTGGGTGGATTTAATATATTGGATTAGACACCTTCTCACATCTAGTGTGTGGAATTTTTCTTCTTTCCTATTTTTAGGGTCTGGACAGAAGGAAAGAAGGATTATTTCCTGGGACCTGTGAAATATGGATGCTACTTTGGGTAGATAGGCAGGGTCTGTTTTTAGTACAACCTTATCATCCAGGATTTGTGTAAAGGGAGGGTTTGCGGACAGGGCTTGGAGATCACTTATTCTGCGGGCCGATGTCAGGGCTATTAGGAGGGCAGTTTTAAGTGATAGAATCCTAAGAGGTATTGACTCTACAGGTTCAAACGGGGGTTCTGTCAGGGCTGACAAGACCAGGTTCAAGTCCCAAGTTGGTAATTTTTTTACTGTTACAGGTTTAAACCTTGCGGCTGCTCTGATAAACCGTATCACCCAAGGGTTTGCTGCTATGTTTTCACAGTACAGTGCTCCTAGAGCTGATATTTGTACTTTTAAGGTACTTATTGAAAGGCCCAGGTCTAACCCCTTTTGTAGAAATTCTAATATTTCAGTCACTGGAACCCCGTCTTGTAACCTGACCCCGGAGGAGGATAAAAAATGTTGCCAAGTTTTACCATATATTTTTGTGGTCACGGGTTTTCTACTTTTCATTAGTGTAGAAACTAGTTTGTTAGAAAAACCTCTATCCCTCAATAGTGACCTCTCAAATTCCACGCTGTTAAGTGGAGATTCTCTGACTGGGGGTGGAACACCGGTCCCTGAGACAGAAGGTCCGGAAGATCCGGAAGGACCCAGGGATCGGTGATCGATAGCATCCTCAGCCAGGAGAACCAGGCCCTTTTGGGCCAGAAGGGGGCTATTAGGATAAGTCTGGATTTGTCCTGCCTGATTTTTCGCAGAACTGCTGGAATGAGGATGATGGGAGGAAATGCGTATGCAAGAGTTTGTGTCCAGGGAATCGTAAATGCATCTACTGCCTGAGGATTCCCTCTGGGATCTAAGGAGCAAAAGGTTTTCACCTTCTTGTTGTGCATGTTTGCAAAGAGGTCTATTACAGGGATGCCCCATAAGTCTGTGATTTTTTTGAAGATTCCCTGATTCAAGGACCATTCCCCTTGTTTTAGTTGGGTACGACTTAGAAAGTCCGCTTCCTGGTTCTCCACTCCTTTTATATGTAGGGCTGATATGGATAGAAAACTGTTCTGTACTAGGCTGAGAATTTCGGAGGTAGTTTCCATTAATGTTTGAGACCTGGTACCCCCCTGGTGGTTCAAGTAAGCTACAACTACTTTGTTGTCCGAAAAAATTCGGACGTGATGCCCCTGTAATTCTCTTAGGAAAAAACGTAGTGCATGATTCACCGCTCTCAGCTCTTTTTGGTTTGAGGAAGTCTCGAGTTCCTGACTCGACCATACCCCCTGAGCGACTTTGTTGTTCAGGTGAGCCCCCCACCCTGTGGGACTTGCGTCTGTTGTTACTATCTGAGGGTTCTCTATCACCCATGGAATCCCTTTTGATAGATTGGTGGGATTTAACCACCAGGTTAGGGAATGAATAACAGGCGAACTTAGAGTCATGCGACCCTCTAATCGACCTCTTAGCAAACTCTGGTTTTTTAAAATGTCCCACTGGAGGGGTCTCGTGTGGAGCTGCGCCCACTGAACTGCTGGAAGGCAAGCAGAGAGGGACCCCAGTAACGACATCGCCTTCCTGAGAGACATGGATGGTTTTGAACAAGCTTCCGACACTAGATGTAATATCTTTTGTCTTTTCTGAACTGGGAGGCGACATTCTTGGGAACTTGAGTCCAAAGTGAGACCCAAAAATTCCTGAACCCTGGTTGGTTCCAGTTTTGATTTTTGAAGGTTCACCAACCAGCCTAGTTTTTTCAAAATGTCTATCACTCTTTGGCAATGCTGACTGCAGAGTTGGGCCGAGCTGCTTACAATCAAAAAGTCGTCCAAATATGGAACGATTAAAATGTCCTCTTCTCTTAGATGTGCCATCATCTCTGCTACCAATTTGGTGAAGATGCGAGGTGCGATTGATATGCCAAAGGGAAGGGCTCTGTATTGGTATTCCCTTATCTGCCCTTTCATGACCACTGCCAGTCTGAGGAATTTTTGAGAATCCTTGTGGATGGGGACGTGATAATACGCGTCGCTGAGATCTAGAACTATCATAAAACAGTTCGGAAACAGGTTTTTTATTGTCGACTTTACTGATTCCATTTTGAATCGTTTGTTCTTTACGTAAGTGTTTAATTTCCGTAAGTTTATTATGGTCCGGAAAGACCCGTCTGGTTTGGGAACCAGAAATAATGGGGAGTAGAAACCCTTCTTTCTCTCCAGAGGGGGAACTTCCAGGATGACATTTTTGTCCAATAGTTTTAGGATTTCGAGTTCTAGAGCTTCTTGTTGTTGGGGAGAAGACCTCAGTGGAGTTACTACATAATGTCGGGGGGGTAGGGAAAAAAAATTCTATTTGAAGTCCCGCGTTTATCAGATTTAGTATCCAGGGGCTGGTAGTGATTTTTTCCCAGGCCGGGAGGAATTGAGACAACCTCCCTCCCACCCTGGGGGAGATGTCATTTAGGGGGGGGGTTTCTTATCTCGTGGGGAACTACCGAAGAGGAAACCTCTTTCTCTTCTTTTCCCATCATCCCAGCGGTTTTGTTCTCTTGGCGGTCTTCTCCTAAAGAATTTCCTACTCCGAAAGGGCCGTTTATTGAACGTTTGAGGTAGGATGGGGAACCCCTTCTTTTTATCACCTGCTTTTTGCAGGATGTCGTCTAGAGTCTCTCCAAAGAGAAACTTGCCCTCACACGGAATAGAACACAGTTTGTGTTTAGTTTGTAAATCTCCTGGCCAGCTTTTAAGCCACAGGGTTCTGCGTGCAGCATTCGAGAGGGCTGCAGATTTAGACGTTAATTTAATCGAATCGGCAGACGAATCGGCTAAAAATGCCGCGGCACCTCTAATCATGGGAATAGAGTCTAACACCTTATTTCTGGGTACCCCATCCCTCAGTTGTTTCTCTAAGTTGTCAATCCAGATCATAATGGAGCGTGACGTGCAAGCCGCTGCTATGGCCGGTCTCAGGCATCCCCCTGCCGACTCCCAGGCACCTTTGAGAAAGGTGTCGGCTCTCTTGTCAAGAGGATCTTTTAGGGTTCCCATATCTTCAAATGGTAACGCGTATCTTTTTGAGGCTTTAGCTACCGCCACGTCGAGTTTGGGAGCCTTATCCCATGAAGAGGAAGCTTCCTCTTCAAATGGATATTTTCTTTTAATAGAGGGAACTGATGCATTTTTCCTCTCTGGTTTTTCCCACTCTCTTTTGATTAAGGTTTGTATATTTTCATTTAGGGGAAAAACTTTCCGCTTTTTTTGGCATAGTCCTCCGAACATGACATCCTGAACGGTTTTGTCAGGACGAGGGTCCAATACACCCATTGTCAACCTCACCGCTTTAACAAGGCCATCAACCTCATCTAAGGGAAAACAATGACGACCTCCCCTTTCGTCATCTGAAGAAGAGAAGGAGGAGTCCTGTGTATCTGAGTTTACGACATCAGAGCTGGAGGAATCAGAGTTCCTATAGGGATTAGGTTTTTCCTTACTGACTGTCTTTTCTCCTTTAAGGGTTTTAAACACAGATTCCACCTCCGTTTTGATTACGGACCGTAACTCAGAGGCAAAGTTTGGAGTCTCCTCGCAGAGGACTTGACTAATACACGAATCACATAACTTTTTATCCCAAGATTGCGGTAATTCTATATCGCATAATGGGCAGGTTCTGTGCTTTGTTTTTGCCGTTCTCTTCCTTGCCTAGGATAAAGGAGAAGAGGGACCCCAATTACAAACACATGAGCTTTCACGAAGATCACTCACCAATCAGACGCAGCCACAGGTACCTGTTCTGGAGGAGGGGTAGGATCTTGAAGTGAGAGATCCGTAGATGGTAGCTGATTCACCACACTGGAACTCTTGCTACGTTGCGTGGAATGGCTACCAGACCGAGAACTCCGGGTGCCCGTAGCGGTTCGCTTCTTTTGTGCGTCTGGTTTCGGTCGTTGATGGTGGCGCTGCTGCTCCTGCGGTGGCGGTGGCGGCGGCTGGAGCTGCTGATCGCTGTCTTCCATGGCTCTATTACCTTGGGACGGCATGCAGCAAGGAGTCTCCTATGCGCACCATCTTTTAAGCAGAGCGCTTCTTAATAGCCCCTCCTCTGTGGCTGCGTGAAGGAGGAAGCGTCCCTTTTTTTTTTTTTTTTTGACATGCTACTGCGCATGCGCGTGCTGTCTTCCATGGCTCTATTACCTTGGGACGGCATGCAGCAAGGAGTCTCCTATGCGCACCATCTTTTAAGCAGAGCGCTTCTTAATAGCCCCTCCTCTGTGGCTGCGTGAAGGAGGAAGCGTCCCCTTTTTTTTTTTTTTTTTTTTGACATGCTACTGCGCATGCGCGTGCAGTCAGGGACCCGGAAATGAAGTAATCCAGTTCCGGGGCAGCGCCACCTTGGTACACCTTAGTTACAGCGCTGCCCCCGAACCGGAAGTCATCACATCACCTCCGGTGCGGCGCCATTTTGGAAACGCCGGCATCCTGAGTGCGGCCGAGTGTCGGGAGCCCCAGCCTCCTATCCGGAGTGGCGGCTACACTTCCCCCCACGCACGCTGACGGCCCGTCGGTCGCAGCCGTGGCGGCTTCGGACACCGCACCAGCCGTGGCAGGGGCCTCCCCGCTGCCAGGACTCGGACTGGCCGGCTCCGGATTCCAGGCTTCTTCACGGTTCCAGCTTCTCAGGTACCGTCCAGAAGGTTCCCTGTCATGATCTCTGCAGGCAGAGATCATAGCAAGCCTATAGAGGGACAAGCTCTCGGAAGATGGAACTATACTGACCATGAACTAAGCCTGCCGCGCAACTAGAAATAGCCAGGTAGCATTTCCTATTTATCGCTAGATGCCCAGCTCTGGCCTAAGACCTAAATAGCTAGCAGAGGGAAATATAAGACCTGGCTCACCTCTAGAGAAATATTCCAAAGAAGACAGTAGCCCCCCACATATAATGACGGTGAGTTCAGATGAAACAACAAACGCAGCAGGAAAATAGTCTTAGCAAATTTGAGGTCCGCTTACTAAATAGCAGAAGACAGATAGTATACTTTCATGGTCAGCAGAAAAACACTAACAAAACACCATCCAGAGATTACCTTAAACTCTGGCATTAACTCATAACGCCAGAGTAGCAATCCCTGATCAACGAGAGCTTTCCAGACACAGTAACAAAACTTCAGCTGTGAACTGGAACAAATAGGCAAAACAAAACATGGACAAAAGTCCAACTTATCTAGAAGTTGTCTAGAAGCAGGAACAAGCACTGAGAGGCATCAGATAACATTGTTGACCGGCAAGAAACCACCAGAGAAATGAGCTTAAATAGCGACACCCACTACTGATGGAACCAGGTGAAACAGGAAAGAGGATGACAAGTCCAATTCCACAAGCGGCCACCGGGGGAGCCCAAAATCCAAATTCACAACAGTACCCCCCCCTCAAGGAGGGGGCACCGAACCCTCACCAGATCCACCAGGGCGACCAGGATGAGCCCTATGGAAGGCACGAACAAGATCAGAAGCATGAACATCAGATGCATTGACCCAAGAATTATCCTCCTGGCCGTAACCCTTCCAGTTGACCAGATACTGGAGTTTCCGTCTGGAAACACGAGAGTCCAAAATTTTCTCCACAACGTACTCCAACTCACCCTCAACCAACACCGGAGCAGGAGGCTCAACTGAAGGTACAACAGGTACCTCATACCTGCGCAATAACGACCGATGAAAAACGTTATGAATGGAAAAGGACGCAGGGAGGTCCAAACGGAAAGAAACAGGATTAAGAATCTCCAATATTCTATAAGGGCCGATGAACCGAGGTTTAAACTTAGGAGAAGAGACCCTCATAGGGACAAAACGAGAAGACAACCACACCAAATCTCCAACACAAAGCCGAGAACCAACACGACGATGACGGTTGGCAAAACGCTGAGTCTTCTCCTGGGACAACTTCAAATTGTCCATAACCTGCCCCCAGATGTGATGCAATCTCTCCACCACCGCATCCACTTCAGGACAATCCGAGGATTCCACCTGACCGGAGGAAAATCGAGGGTGAAACCCCGAATTACAGAAAAACGGGGACACCAAGGTGGAAGAACTGGCCCGATTATTGAGGGCGAACTCTGCCAATGGCAAAAAAGCAACCCAATCATCCTGGTCAGCAGAGACAAAACACCTCAGATATGTCTCAAGGGTCTGATTAGTCCGCTCGGTCTGGCCATTAGTCTGAGGGTGAAAAGCAGATGAAAAAGACAAATCTATGCCCATCCTAGCACAGAATGCCCGCCAAAATCTAGACACAAATTGGGTACCTCTGTCAGAAACAATATTCTCAGGAATACCGTGCAATCGGACAACATTCTGAAAAAACAGAGGAACCAACTCAGAAGAAGAAGGCAACTTGGGCAGAGGAACCAAATGGACCATTTTAGAGAAACGGTCACAGACCACCCAGATGACAGACATCTTCTGGGAAACAGGCAGATCTGAAATAAAATCCATCGAGATGTGTGTCCAAGGCCTCTTAGGAATAGGCAAGGGCAACAGCAGTCCGCTAGCCCGAGAACTACAAGACTTGGCCCGAGCACAAACGTCACATGACTGCACAAAGACTCGCACATCTCGTGACAGGGAAGGCCACCAGAAGGATCTTGCCACCAAATCCCTGGTACCAAAAATTCCGGGATGACCTGCCAATGCAGAAGAATGTACCTCAGAGATGACTCTGCTGGTCCAATCATCCGGAACAAACAGTCTATCAGGCGGACAACGATCCGGTCTATCCGCCTGAAACTCTTGCAAGGACCGCCGCAGATCAGGAGAAACGGCCGACAAAATTACTCCCTCCCTAAGGATACCTGTGGGTTCAGAATTACCAGGAGAGTCCGGGTCAAAACTCCTAGAAAGGGCATCTGCCTTAACATTCTTAGAACCCGGTAGGTATGACACCACAAAATTAAAGCGAGAAAAAAATAAAGACCAGCGCGCCTGTCTAGGATTCAGGCGTCTGGCAGTCTCAAGATAAATCAAATTTTTGTGGTCAGTCAATACCACCACCTGATGCCTAGCCCCCTCGAGCCAATGGCGCCACTCCTCAAAAGCCCACTTCATGGCCAAAAGCTCCCGATTCCCAACATCATAATTCCGCTCTGCGGGCGAAAATTTGCGAGAAAAGAAGGCACAAGGCCTAATGACGGAGCAGTCGGAACCTTTCTGCGACAACACTGCCCCAGCTCCGATCTCCGAAGCGTCAACCTCAACCTGAAAAGGCAGATTCACATCAGGCTGACGCAACACAGGGGCAGAGGCAAAACGGCGCTTAAGCTCCTGAAAGGCCTCTACAGCATGAGGGGACCAATTAGCAACATCAGCGCCTTGTCTGGTCAAATCAGTCAGTGGTTTAACGACATCCGAAAAACCAGCAATAAATCGGCGGTAAAAGTTGGCAAAGCCCAAAAATCTCTGAAGACCCTTAAGAGAGGAGGGCTGAGTCCAGTCACAAATAGCTTGCACCTTGACGGGATCCATCTCAATGGAAGAGGGAGAAAAAATATACCCCAAAAAGGAAATTTTCTGGACCCCAAAAACGCACTTAGACCCCTTCACACATAAAGAATTAGACCGCAGAACCTGAAAAACTCTCCTGACCTGCTGGACATGAGAGTCCCAGTCATCAGAAAAAATCAGAATATCATCCAGATATATTATCATAAATTTATCCAGAAAATCGCGGAAAATATCATGCATAAAAGACTGGAAAACTGAAGGGGCATTAGAAAGACCAAAAGGCATGACCAAATACTCAAAGTGGCCCTCGGGCGTATTAAATGCGGTCTTCCACTCATCCCCCTGCCTGATCCGCACCAAATTATACGCCCCACGAAGATCAATTTTAGAGAACCACTTAGCACCCTCTATACGAGCAAACAAATCAGTAAGCAATGGCAATGGGTATTGATACTTAACAGTGATCTTATTCAGAAGCCGATAATCAATACATGGTCTCAAAGAGCCGTCTTTTTTTGAGACAAAGAAAAACCCAGCTCCCAAGGGAGAAGAAGATGGACGAATATGTCCCTTTTCCAAAGACTCCTTTATATATTCCCGCATAGCAGCATGTTCCGGCACAGACAAATTAAACAAACGACCCTTTGGATATTTACAACCCGGTATCAAATCTATGGCACAATCGCACTCACGGTGCGGAGGTAACGACCCAAGCTTGGGTTCGTCAAAGACGTCTTGATAATCAGAGAGGAACTCAGGGACTTCAGAGGGAATGGACGACGAAATCGAAACCAAAGGTACGTCCCCATGAATACCCTTACATCCCCAGCTCAACACAGACATTGCTCTCCAGTCCAAGACTGGGTTGTGAGACTGCAACCATGGCAATCCCAGTACCAAATCGTCATGTAAATTATACAGCACCAGGAAACGAATAATCTCCTGGTGATCCGGATCGATACGCATGGTTACTTGTGTCCAGTATTGTGGTTTATTATTAGCCAATGGGGTGGAGTCAATCCCCTTCAGAGGAATAAGAGTCTCCAAAGGCTCTAAATCAAAACCACAACGATTGGCAAAGGACCAATCCATAAGACTCAGAGCGGCGCCAGAGTCAACATAGGCGTCCGTGGCAATGGATGACAAAGAACAAATCAGGGTTACAGACAAAATAAACTTAGACTGAATGGTGCCAATGGAAACAGACTTATCAAGCTTCTTTGTACGCCTAGAGCATGCTGATATAACATGAGTAGAATCCCCTGCTGGCAATGAGAAGGCCCAATCTTGAGGGTCACCCCTGAGCAAGGAAATCACAATCCTAACCTGCTGAGCAGGGTCTCCAGCTGAACGAGACTTCAGGGACAAATAAAGCTTACAATTATTTCGGAAATTCTGGAAGCTAGCTCTATTCCCTGTGAAGAACTCCGGCAAAGGAATTCTCGGCTCAGATACCGGAGCATGTACCACAAAATCTTGTAAATTTTGTACTTTCGTGATGAGATTATTCAAACCCGCAGTTACACTCTGGAGATCCATTATTGTCAGGTGCACACAGAGCATACAGAGATTAGGAGGAGAGAGAGAAAAAAGACTGCAGCAAGGCAGACTGGAGGAAAAAAAAAAAAAAAATTCCAGCAGACTTCTTATAACTCTCCTTTCTCAACCTGGGTCTTTAACACTTTACGGGCCGGTCAAACTGTCATGATCTCTGCAGGCAGAGATCATAGCAAGCCTATAGAGGGACAAGCTCTCGGAAGATGGAACTATACTGACCATGAACTAAGCCTGCCGCGCAACTAGAAATAGCCAGGTAGCATTTCCTATTTATCGCTAGATGCCCAGCTCTGGCCTAAGACCTAAATAGCTAGCAGAGGGAAATATAAGACCTGGCTCACCTCTAGAGAAATATTCCAAAGAAGACAGTAGCCCCCCACATATAATGACGGTGAGTTCAGATGAAACAACAAACGCAGCAGGAAAATAGTCTTAGCAAATTTGAGGTCCGCTTACTAAATAGCAGAAGACAGATAGTATACTTTCATGGTCAGCAGAAAAACACTAACAAAACACCATCCAGAGATTACCTTAAACTCTGGCATTAACTCATAACGCCAGAGTAGCAATCCCTGATCAACGAGAGCTTTCCAGACACAGTAACAAAACTTCAGCTGTGAACTGGAACAAATAGGCAAAACAAAACATGGACAAAAGTCCAACTTATCTAGAAGTTGTCTAGAAGCAGGAACAAGCACTGAGAGGCATCAGATAACATTGTTGACCGGCAAGAAACCACCAGAGAAATGAGCTTAAATAGCGACACCCACTACTGATGGAACCAGGTGAAACAGGAAAGAGGATGACAAGTCCAATTCCACAAGCGGCCACCGGGGGAGCCCAAAATCCAAATTCACAACAGTTCCCCGTCAGGGACAGGAAACCAAACTGATGCAGGGGAGAGGTATCGCCCTTTTATCCTGTAGGTTTCCTGTCCCTGAAGGGCGGATCCCCTCTCTCTGGTGTGCTGTCATGGGCGACTGAGAAAATCCCGCTCCCAATGGTGACGAAGACGGGCGAATATGCCCCTTCTCCCTCCAAGGACTCCTTTACATAACTCCGCATAGCGGCATGCTCCGGCACAGACAGATTGAAAAGTCGGCCCTTAGGGAACTTACAGCCAGGAATCAAATTAATGGCACAATCGCAGTCCCTATGAGGAGGCAGGGAACTGGACTTGGGCTCATCAAATATATCCTGGAAATCCGACAAAAACTCAGGAACATCAGAAGAAGGGAACGAGGAAATGGACATCAAAGGAATATCACTATGTATCCCCTGACAACCCCAACCAGTTACAGACATAGATCTCCAATCCAGCACTGGATTATGTACCTGTAACCATGGAAAACCCAGCACAACAACATCATGCAAATTATGCAACACCAAAAAGCGAATATTTTCCTGATGTGCTGGAGCCATGTACATGGTCAACTGTGTCCAGTACTGGGGTTTATTCTTGGCCAATGGCGTAGCATCAATCCCCCTTAAGGGAATAGGGCTCCGCAAAAGCTCCAAGGAAAAACCACAGCGCTTGGCAAATTCTAAGTCCATTAAGTTCAGGGCAGCGCCAGAATCCACAAATGCCATAACAGAAAAGGACGACAATGAGCAAATCAGGGTAACAGACAAAAGAAATTTAGGCTGTACAGTACTAATGGTAACAGACCTAGGGACCCTCTTAGTACGCTTAGGGCAATCAGAAATAGCATGAGCAGAATCACCACAGTAAAAACACAGGCCATTCTGACGTCTGAATTTCTGCCTTTCTGCTCTAGTCAAAATCCTATCACATTGCATAGGCTCAGGACTCTGCTCAGAGGACACTTCCATATGGTGCACAACCTTGCACTCGCGCAGGCGCCGATCAATCTGAATGGCCAAAGACATTGACTCATTCAGACCAGCAGGCATGGGAAACCCCACCATAACATCTTTAAGGGCTTCAGAAAGACCCTTTCTGAAAATCGCTGCCAGGGCATACTCATTCCATTTTGTGAGCACAGACCACTTTCTAAATTTCTGGCAGTATACTTCTGCTGCTTCCTGACCCTGACACAGAGCCAGGAAAGTTTTTTCTGCCTTATCCACAGAATTAGGCTCGTCATACAGCAATCCGAGCGCTTGAAAAAATGCGTCAATATTGAGCAATGCAGGATTTCCTGGCTCAAGGGAGAATGCCCAGTCCTGCGGGTCGCCACGCAGCAAAGAAATAACAATCTTCACCTGCTGAACGGGGTCTCAGAGCAAAAAACAATCTGCAATTATTTTTAAAATTCAAAAATTTAGATCTATCCCCAGAAAATAAATCAGGAATAGGAATTCTAGGCTCTAATACCGGAGTCTGGACAACATAATCTTGGATACTCTGTACCCTTGCAGCGAGTTGATCCACGCGCAAGGACAGACCCTGAACCTCCATATCAGCACCAAAATCCTGAACCACCCAGAGATTAAGGGGAAAAAAAAGACAAAACAAGCTACAAAGGAACAAAAAATGACTCAGAACTTTCTTTTCCCTCTTTTGAGATGCATTTAACACATTGTGGGCCAGCTGTACTGTTATGACCTGGTGGTTAAGAGGCCACACCGATATGACCTGGTGGCTAAAACGCAACATGGGATGAGCTCTGAGGAGGTGGTATCTCTACTGACCGCAATCCCTAATCCTAATAACACTAGTAATAGCCGTGGGATGTTCCTGACTCTCCCTAGACACCTCTTCACAGCCTAAGAATTAACTACCCCTAAAGAAGGAAATAGAAAGCTATCTTGCCTCAGAGAAAACCACAAAAGGAAAGATAGCCCCCCACAAATATTGGCTGTGAGTGGAGAGGGAAATGACATACACAGAAATGAAATCAGTTTTCAGCAAAAGAGGCCAATACTAAACTTGATAGACAGAGAGAAAAGGATACTGTGCGGCCAGTATTAAAAACTACAAAAATCAACGCAGAGTTTACAAAAAATGAACTCCACACCGACTCACGGTGTGGAGGGGCAAATCTGCTTCCCAGAGCTTCCAGCTAGCCTGAATATGACATAGTGACAAGCTGGACAAAAAGAGTCATATTTGCAAAGCAATAATATCCAAAGCAAATGGACGAACAAGAACTAGCAGAACTTATCTTTTGCTGACAAGGACAGGCCATATGAGAAATGCAAGGAGAGAACCAAATCCAACCTAAGACATTGACAGCTGGCATGAACTAAAGCCCAGAGCAGGTATAAATAACAAACCCAGGCAAGGCGATCAGTGATGGCAGCTGCTACAGCTACCTAACGGAGGGAGCCCAAGGGCAGAACTCACAAAAATACCATTAGCAACCACAGGAGGGAGCTCCAGAACAGAATTCACAACACATAGAGGCCACAAATGCTTCAGAGAATAATTTCCTTGTCTTGAGCCAATTCCACTGAAGTTGGATCATAATGTAATTTGATTTTCCACTTTGATTTTGAGTATCATTCCAAATCCAAACCTCCATGGAATATTAATTTTGATTTAGATTTATCATTTTTATGTTTTATTATTCTCAACGCATTCAACCATGTAATGAATAGTGATTTGCAACTGGATTATTTCATTCAGTGATATCTAGGATGTGATATTTTAGAGTTCCCTTTATTTATTTGAGCAGTGTATATAAATTTGGAATGCTAAAGTGGTAATGACCTGAAGAATAAAGGCGTCTTATCACTTACAGTATATCGGACGGTGAAGCACGCAAAAATAAAAATAATAACTATTCTTGTACTGCTGTTTATTTGTTCATTCTGCCACTCAAAAATTGGAACAAGGCTTGGTTCACATTTATCCTGCTCTCTTCACTGAGCACGTACGTCTGGGCTTCTGTGTAAATCCCACAAAAATGTGATTCAAACTAATCCCCCCCAAATCATCCCCACTCAGGTTTGTTATCTGTCACTGTAAATATAGGGGAACCCAAATTAGATTTAGATTAAATTTGTTGGTAGAACAAAGGCTCTGGAAAAGTGACACGTCTCCAGCACCCCTCAAATAAAATCCAGTGAAATTTGCGCTCTCAAATCCAATTGCCCCCCTCCTTCTTAGCTCCAGGGTGACTAAACCACAGTAAGCAGCCACATATTTAGCATTATTGTACTAGGAGGAGCTCATTTAACAATTTACGGAGTGCGCATCACCAGAAATACAAGCTGTGCACAATGTATTTGGGTGTTACAAAACAGTCCCTAAAGCCGTAGATGAATTTATTGAGAGGTACAGTTTCTTCAATGGGGTCTCTTCTGCGGGGTTTTTTTTTACTGTTCTGGCACCCTAGGCTCTCCGCAAATGTTGACTGCAAACTATTTTAGCAAAATCTGTACTCCAAAAGCCAAGCAAAGCTCCTTCTTTCTTAGCCCGGATATGTGGCCTAAAGTAGTTTCTGACAACATATGGGTCATCACCCCATTTCTAGAGAAATGTGCAATAAATTGTGGGGTTCAGTTTCTTTTATTAACCTTAATAACCACTAAAATGTCATATTTCCACGTCCCAATGTTATAAAGTTCTGTGAGGCACCTATGGATTCAAAGCACTCACTGCACCCCTAGATGAAATCCTTAAGCAGTAAAGTTTCCAATATGGGGTCACTTGTTGGGGTTTCTAGTAATCTGAATCCTCAGGGACTAGGCGAATGGAGCTCACAATCTATTCAAATGGAATCTGCATTCTGAAGGCCAAGTACCGTATTTTCCGGCGTACAAGACGACTTTTTAACCCCTGAAAATCTTCTTAAAAGTCGGGGGTCGTCTTGTACGCCGGGAATCGCCTTGTACGCCGGGTGTATATGGTGGGTGGGGGGGGGAGTGATCCTGATGAGGACGAGGGGGCGTCTCACAGGAAAGTGAGTATCCCCCATTACCTTATCATAGCGCTGCAGCGTGGGGTCTCTGTGCTGGGAGCGGCGGCTGCTGTGCTGTGGTGCGGCGGCTCCTCTTCTGCAGTGTGGGGCCTCTGGTGCTGTGGGGCGGTGGCGGCGGCGGCGTATCTTCATGCAGTCGGGGCTCCTCCGGCATCTCAGCCTGGAAGCCCCGCCGGCAACTCCATCGGTACAATGCGCTGGCGGCTGGCCTCCGGGAAAATGGCCGCTGCTTAGATTCAGATCTCGTGTCCCGAGATTTCGGGACGAGATCTGAATCTGAGCATGCGCAGCCCCCAGCGGCCGGGCCACCGCATCGCACCTATTGAGCTGCCTCCGGGAAAATGGCCGCTGCTCAGATTCAGATCTCGTCTCCCGAGATCTCGGGACGAGATCTGAATCTGAGCAGCGGCCATTTTCCCGGAGGCCACCTGACCGCATTGTACCGATGGAGTTGCCGGCGGGGCTTCCAGTCTTTGAGATGCCGGAGAAGCCCCGACTGCATGAAGATACGCCGCCGCCACCGCCCCACAGCACCAGAGGCCCCACACTGCAGAAGAGGAGCCGCCACAGCACAGCACAGCAGCCACCGCTCCCAGCACAGAGACCCCACGCTGCAGCGCTATGATAAGGTAATGGGGGATACTCACTTTCCTGTGAGACGCCCCCTCGTCCTCATCAGGATCACTCCCCCCCCCCCAAAAGGCACATATTCACCGGCCCTATAAGACGACATACGGTGTATAAGAAGACCCCCAACTTTTAAGAAGATTTTAGTTTTTAACTGGTAAAGTTGGGGGGTCGTCTTATACGCCCAGTCGTCTTATACGCCGGAAAATACGGTAGCTCTCCTTCCCATCAGATCTCTGTTGCGTGCTCAAACAGTAGCGTGCAATTACATAAGTGGTACTGCCTGGTTGGGTAAAAAATGCGTAACAAATTGGCCTGTCCATTTACTCCTATTAACGCTTGTGTGAATTAAAACTTTGAGGCTAAAGTGAGAATTAGTTTCTCATTTTCACAGCCCAATCTTATAAAATTCTATGATGTAGTTTGTGGGTTACAAATACTCACTACAACCCTAGATCAATTCCTTATAGGGCTTAGTTTGCCAAATGGGGTCAATTATTGGTGATTCTGCTTTCCGAATTGTGCCATGTGCCCAAATATTACTTTTTAATCACATGTGAGGTATCACTGTGTTCAGGAAAAAATGTATAACAAATTGTACAGTCAATTTTCTCATATTACCCATCGTGTAAATTATAAATTTGGTGCTAAAACAGTATTTTATTGGAGAAAATGTATTTTTTTGTTTTCACATTTAAATGTTATAATGTTCAGTACACCACTAGATGAACTTGCTGTTTTCGCATGTCAGTGGCTCTGGAAATGCAACATGGCATTCACAATCTATTCCAGACAAATTTATGCAGCAAAAATCAAATTGCAATCTTACCTTTTCAAGATCTGATATGTGCCTAAACATCAGTTTTTGACCACATATAGGGTAGTATCGCATTTGGGAGAAATTGTATAACAAATAGTGATGAGTGAGCACTAAAATGCTCGGGTGCTCGTTGCCCGGATAGAGCAGATTGGAATATTCGGGTACTCGGCCAGAATAACTAGCCCAATGTAAGTCTATGGGAGACCCGAGTATTTTTACCGAGATCCCCCCCGTGGGTCCTTTTAAGGTCTAAAAACTTCTGAAAATGATGGAAACACTGCTCAAATGACACAGGGACATCATGGGGATCGCCCCTGGAAGCATTCCTGACTCCTAGTTCACAATTGTAAACATTTTTTCCAGAGATTCATGCCATTTTTCCCGGTGAAACAAAAAACACACTAAAACTAAACCAAAACGGATTTTGCTGGGAAATATGTTAAGGTACATCCTTTGCAGGTTAATGACTTGCCTGTAAGGCCAAATATTTAACCCCAGACCGAAAATTTTCTCCCCCACTTAGGCTTAGTTCAGACGCAGCATTTTTAAAGCATTTTTCAACTTTAACATTGCTTTCAACCACTACAAATGCATTCACTGGGAAATTGTAACACTAACCCCTTCCTGACGTCGGACGGGATAGTACGTCCGACGTCATGTCCCCTGCTTTGATGCAGGGCTCCGCGGTGAGCCCGCATCAAAGCCGGGACATGTCAGCTGTTTTGAACAGCTGACATGTGCCCGCAATAGCGGCGGGTGAAATCGCGATTCACCCGCCGCTATTAACTAGTTAAATGCCGCTGTCAAACGCAGACAGAGGCATTTAACTACCGCATCCGGCCGGGCGGCCGGAAATGACGTCATCGCCGACCCCCGTCACATGATCGGGGGTCGGCGATGCTTCAGTATTGTAACCATAGAGGTCCTTGAGACCTCTATGGTTACTGATCACCGGTAGCTGTGAGCGCCACCTTGTGGTCGGCGCTCTCAGCACACCTGATTTTCTGCTGCATAGCAGCAATCTGATGATCGCTGTTATGTAGCAGAGGCGATCGAGTTGTGCCTGCTTCTAGCCTCCCATGGAGGCTATTGAAGCATGGCAAAAGTAAAAAAAAAAAGTTAAAAAAAATGTGAAAAAAATAAAAAAAACATAAAAGTTTAAATCACCCCCCTTTCGCCCCAATCAAAATAAATCAATAAAAAAAAAATCAAACCTACACATATTTGGTATCGCCGCGTTCAGAATCGCCCGATCTATCAAAAAAAAAAAGCATTAACCTGATCGCTAAACGGCGTAATGAGAAAAAATCCGAAACTCCAGAATTACGTTTTTTTGGTCGCCGTGACATTATATTAAAATGCCATAACGGGCGATCAAAAGAACGTATCTGCACCAAAATGGTATCATTAAAAACGCCAGCTCGGCACGCAAAAAATAAGCCCTCAACCGACCCCAGATCATGAAAAATGGAGACGCTACGAGTATCGGAAAATGGCGCAATTTTTTTTTTTTTTTAGCAATGTTTGGAATTTTTTTTCACCACTTAGGTAAAAAATAACCTAGTCATGTTAGGTGTCTATGAACTCGTAATGACCTGGAGAATCATAATGGCAGGTCAGTTTTAGCATTTAGTGAACCTAGCAAAAAAGCCAAGCAAAAAACAAGTGTGGGATTGCACTTTTTTTGCAATTTCACCGCACTTGGAATTTTTTTCCCGTTTTCTAGTACACGACATGGTAAAACCAATGATGTCGTTCAAAAGTACATCTCGTCCCGCAAAAAAAAGCCCTCGCATGGCCAAATTGACAGAAAAATAAAAAAGTTATGGCTCTGGGAAGGAGGGGAGTGAAAAACAAATATGGAAAAACGGAAAATCCCACGGTCATGAAGGGGTTAAACAACCCTAGCTGGCCATGTGGTGTGTGACACATAAGCAGACCCATCTTGTTTCATTTATAAAGGAGGGACTATTAAAGTCACAGAGCCTATTTTTACTGGTGCATCAGGCGGCATTAATCTTCTTAAAGGGCCATTATTAAACAGTGGGTCTCTTAAGCTGTTGTAGCCTACGCTGTGAGTGGATGGGCTGCCAATAATTATGACGCACCACAATACCCCTTTCATAAGATGTCCAGGGGGACTCCTGAAAAAGTGTTGCATTGAATTCAAGGCCTGCCCTGCTACCAATTCATATACACCCCAATAAGCCTTTGAACCCACATACTGGATGGGCCCTTGAAAATCCACTTTACAATATGCAGTTTGTACTCCCATACTCCTTTGTTTTACACATTGGCAGCAAGGCCAGCCCTGCTGCATAGTCAGTCATATGCACCCCAAAATAAAAGCCACAAGGACTTAGATCAAACCACCACAGGCAGAGTTTCGGTAAACCTTAATGTTTTACAATGGCAAACAGCAAACATAGAGAAGCTTCGAACTGTTTGTGCAGTGAATAAACAAACATTTATCAAGATTGTGTCACTATGAGTATTGTCTGTCATATCTGTAAATGTTTTACAAGAAATGCAGCTATGTGATTGTCTGAATGCATTCGGTATACAGTATTTTAATCTGGATTCCAAATCGCCATTTGTATATGCGCCATTTGTACATTTGAGGCAGCCAAAGTTATGGCTCTCAAGGAGAGAAACTAATATAGTGGACAAAGCTATATTTTTAATAAACTACTGAGCCAAACTAACAGCATTGATTTATCAAATTTATATGAAGTGTATTGTGTCCAATGTGAGCAACCAGGCAACACAAAAAGGAGCTTTTCAAGTGAGCTCTTTAAGGTACACAAATGTTATGAAGTCTTTGCCAACAAGGATGTGGTTTCACCAATGGGGGGTACTTTTTAAAAAATATACTATTGCCATCACAGCTCCCCTTGCTCAAAATTCTGTGGCCTATAAAAGTACATAATACGTTCACCCAGGTCATGTAGTCGGAGATAAGGAAGAGACATTGCAGGAAACAGAGTTAAGAAGTAGGCCCAATGTAGGGGTGTGGGTCTCTGAGACTTGTAATGGAAGGCATGAGCTGACAAACAATTCCCCAATGTGGGGTCCTTTTTTACTAAATAAAATAGTGCCATCACAGCCCCTTGACCAAAATGCACCGTACAAAGCACATTCACCCTGGTCATCTAGTGGCAGTTAAAGGACACATTGCAGAAGACAGAGTTAAGAAATAGGCCCAATGTAATGTCATGCCAAATTCCCCAATGTGGGGTCCTTTCTTTACTAAATAAAATAGTGCCATCACAGCCCCCTTGCCCAAAATGCACCGTACAGAGCACATTCACCCTGGTGATCTAGTGGCAATTAAAGGACACATTGCAAGAGACAGAGTTAAGAAGTAGGCCCAATGTAATGTAATGCCAAATTCCCCAATGTGGGGTCCTTTCTTTACTAAATAAAATAGTGCCATCACAGCCCCTTGCCCAAAATTCACCGTACAGAGCACGTTCACCCTGGTGATCTAGCGGCAGGTAAAGGACACATTGCAGGAGACAGAGTTAAGAAGTAGGGCATTTGCTCATGGGGGTAAATTTAAAAAAAATATTTCATGTGGATCATAGACACCCTTTCCAAAAAATTGACTGTCTGTAGCAGCACATAATACGTGAACCCTGGTTATCTAGTGGTGGAGAATGAGGAGAAATTGATGAAGGCCTCATTAAAACCTAGGCCCAATGTAAAGGATTGTGTCTCCTACACTTGTAATGCCCATACAGTAAGTGTATAGGCTGACAAACATTTCCCCAAGGGGGATACATTTATTAAAAACATAGTATGGCCATCCTAGACTCCCTTGCCCAAAAATTGATTGTCTGTAGCAGCATGGAACACATGAACCCTGGTGATCTAGTGGTGGAAAATGATGAGAGGTGGAGGAAGGCATCATTAAAAAGTAGGCAAAATGTAAATGAGTGGGTCTCCTTGACTTGTAATGCCCATACTCTAAGTGCATGGGTTGTCAAACATTTCCCCATGGGGGGTTATTTAAAAAAAAAAAAAACTTATTTATGGGCATCATAAACACCTTGCAAAACTGTAAAGTGGTTTCCTACACAGTTGCTGCTGGGAAAGCGCATTTTTTGTTTAAAAAAATGGCGGACGAATCATTGGATGAAGTGATCAGGAAAAGTGGCATGGTGATGACAGGAATGGGAGCGTACATGATTAATAATAGGAACCCACATACCTATGGCTATGGGAGGTGTGAGATCCAGGATACAGCCTACAATGATTATTCGTTTATCCACCACCAATTACCAGAATGTGTTTCATGCCCATCAGAAGATCGGTGTAACAGATGCGCGTGTTTGACGGCCTACAAAATGCCTGTCAAAAATATGTTGCCAAAGACGCACGTGTCTGTCTAAAGGGCAAAGTTCAACATGTTTGTGAGATGCTGAATTAGATAAAGCAGATCAGTGTTGGAGGAAAACCAAACAAACTGATGGATGCTTGTGAAAAACTAAAGGTACCGTTACACTAAACGACTTACCAACAATCACGACCAGCGATACGACCTGGCCGTGATCGTTGGTAAGTCGTTGTGTGGTCGCTGGGGAGCTGTCACACAGACAGCTCTCTCCAGCGACCAACGATCAGGGGAACGACTTCGGCATCGTTGAAACTGTCTTCAACGATGCCGAAGTCCCCCTGCAGCACCCGGGTAACCAGGGCAAACATCGGGTTACTAAGTGCAGGGCCACGCTTAGTAACCCGATATTTACCCTGGTTACCATTGTAAAAGTTAAAAAAAAAAAAAACACTACATACATTCCGATGTCTGTCACGTCCCCCGCCATCAGCTTCCCGCACTGACTGTCAATGCCGGCCGTAAAGCAGAGCACAGCGGTGACGTCACCGCTGTGCTCTGCTTTACGGCCGGCACTGACAGTCAGTGCGGGAAGCTGACGGCGGGGGACGTGAC
Source organism: Ranitomeya variabilis (assembly GCF_051348905.1). Taxonomy (NCBI): domain Eukaryota; kingdom Metazoa; phylum Chordata; class Amphibia; order Anura; family Dendrobatidae; genus Ranitomeya; species Ranitomeya variabilis. The sequence continues at coordinate 334,064,192 of NC_135234.1, forward strand.
AGACATCAGAATGTGAGTATGTAGTGTTTTTTTTTTTACTTTTACAATGGTAACCAGGGTAAATATCGGGTTACTAAGCGCGGCCCTGCACTTAGTAACCCGATGTTTACCCTGGTTACCAGTGAACACATTCGTGGATCGGCGTCACACACGCCGATCCAGCGATGACAGCGGGTGATCAGCGACCAAATAAAGGTCCTGATCATTCCCTACGACCAACGATCTCCCAGCAGGGGCCTGATCGTTGGTCGCTGTCACACATAACAAGATCGTTAGCGGGATCGTTGCTACGTCACAAAAAAGTGTGACGTTGCAACGATATCGTTAACGAAATCGTTATGTGTGAAGGTACCTTAAGTTTAGAGAGGAGTGCATCGTCCGTAACTATAAACACACCCATGGCACAAGCTTCTTCATCTTCACCCATACAGATTACCAATAATATCCAAATGTCACAGTTGAAAATTATTTGTTATAGTGTAATGAACACTATTAAAGGAATGCCACTAAACGTAGATAACCACGACCCTAGGAAACACCAGATTTCCTCTTTACAAGATATGGACGATGATGGTATTGATGACGACTTTGAAATTTACAACATCCACACCAAGAAGATGACGATCACAGCTTCAAAACATGTGCAAAAAAGGCCGAGAATGTCTGGAAAATCATTTTCTCTTGGGCAAACTTTCCCTCTTACTAAAGTGGTACTGAATGATGCATACACAGCTCTCATGTCTATTTAGCTTGAGATGGTTGAAAGATGATGTATTCTGTTTTGTCCATGTCCACTTTTTGAAACTGAGCAGCAAAGAAGGATGAAATAGTGTGAAGACGTGTAATTTTGGTCACTAAGGAGGTGATGTCAGGTACAGATTGGTAGATCTGCATGTCATCGGCGTACTGATGATATAACAAACTGTGCCATTACATCAGCTGTCCCAGGCCGAAGGTGTAGATGGAGAAGAGTAGGGGTCCCAGAACTGAGCCTTGGGGAACACAGAAAGACCGGGGTCAACGTGAGGATTTGGTGTGGGAATGGGAGACACTGAATGGCCCTTTAACAGCCTGGTTGTTTTTTAAAGACTGTGCTGATAAACCCAAAAAGGCCTTTGTACCAACAGCCATGCCTGCAGCAGTAGGGGTAGCAAAAATACCATCCAAACCACCACAAGCCTGATCAGGCACATGGCAGCAAAGCACCTGACTTTGTTGGTTGAATACAAGGCTCCATGAACAGTGTCTGCGGTTGATACCACTGCTTCTTCCGATGATGTGCGTGCAAGCCAATCCACTATTCATGGTGCATTTTAAGATGCCTCATGCCCTGCATCTGCAGTTGCACACTAACTGAAATAACACCATCAACAAGCACATCCACGTCCTTGTCCCAGCGCAGCGTTCAATTGTCCATACCCCAGTCCTTGGAATGCAAGCTGAAATACGCAGCCAACGCCACAGTACTAAATTCACACATTTGTCATCTGGTTGCGCTGGAAATCTTGCATTTTAGGCCCGTGGGAGACGTAAGCTTTCCGCAACGTGATGGTGGTGACCATCACAAGGTACTCGTTACCCAGCCGACACAATTTTTCCCGGTCTGCTGTCACAACATCAGAAAAGCAAGCACGTGTCTGACAACATTACCCGTGCCCTCCACAATGCTGTTTTTAGGAAAGTCCACCTAACCACAGACACATGGACAAGTTCTTGTGGTCAGGGACAGTACATCTCACTAACAGCACACTGGATTAACATAGTGGAAGCTGTGACACAGTCCGGCCTTGGGATAGTGCACGTCCTCTAAGTCCCGAGTATTGCAGGCCCTACACCAATCTGGGTTGCCCTCACAGTCTACAGCTCCTTCACCTCCTCCTCCTTCACATCCTCTTTAGCCTCCATCTCCGAAAGTAACACATCAGTCACAAGCTGGAAGCACTGCAGCACTTCCTCAGTCAAGCGGCAACATGCTGTGCTGAAGGTAATATGCTGTGACAAGCCGCACAATGATGAAGAGTTGTGGATAGTTCTGAAAGAGCACGAAGATCTGTGGCTTACACCACTCAACCTACAGCCAGGCATGGTCGTGTGTGACAATGGCTGGAACCTGGTGGCTGCTCTGTGTCAAGTCAAGCTCACACACGTGCCATGCCTGACCCATGTACTTAACCTCATTGTTGAACGTTTTCAGAAAAGCGACACGGAGGTGCAAGATCTGCTAGGAAAAGTACAAGGCTCTGCGTACCCATTTTAGAAAGTCAGCTACAGCTTCATCCGCCCTTGCCATGATTCTGCAGCACTTGCAGCTTCTGGCTCACCGACTGATGTGTCATGTCCTCCCCATGCATTTGAACTCTACACTGCATATTTTGGAAAGGATTTCTGAGCAGAAGAAGGCATTTGTAGACTACCAGCATCAACAAGGCCGTCGGTATTCAGTTCTGACTTCACACATAAGATCTCAGGAGTGGACATGGATGTCAAACATATGTACAATCCTCCAAAACTTTGAGGAATTCACCAAGATGGTGATTGGCAATGATGCCATAATTAACATCTCCATCCTGCTTCTCTGTTCTAATATTAATATTTATAGTTATTTACATAGCGTCAACATATTTACAGTTTCAAACACAACAGTCCTAAGTAACAAGGATAACAATACAATAATTAAACAGAAATCAAACTACCCTGCTTGTGACAGCTTACAATCTACACTAAGTAACAATGATAACAATAATTAATCACCCCCCAAAAAAAAACAACCTGCACGTGACAACTTACAATCTACAATGAGGCGGTGGAGAAAAAAACTACAGGGGAATGTATTTACAGTGATGTATTTACAATGATATTACTGAGGTTTGTCAAAAGTTGTGGAGGGCTGAAGACAATGAGGAGGAGGAGACCATGGTCAGTTGTCCTCTTGGTAAGGACATGGAAGTATCGACTGTTAGCTGTCTTAAACGCATGGCTGAGTTTATGTTACGCTGCCTTTCCCATCACCCTCGTGTTCTCAAAATTTTAGGTGACAGGCAATACTAATTGTTGACAATTCTAGACCCACGCTACAAGGAGAACTTTATATCCCTTATTCCAGAGGCAGACAGATATACTACAATGTTGGAGGGCTATAGGGCCCTTCTTGCTGAATTATTAAAAAAATTCCAATCTGAAAATGCTGGCAGAAGAGGTCACAGTTTGTGGGCCAAGCAAGGAGTACAGGTGAGAGAGACACAACTCCAATCCAGCAGAGGCAGTGGAACACTGACAAAGTTCGGGGAGAGTTTTCTCACACCCTCCTTTTGCCCTGGCCCTGAGGAGTGGGGGACTCTCACAAGGAGTGCTTTGTTTGGGAAAATGCTGAGGGAGTACCTTGCTGACCGTACCAACGTCCTCTCTCATTCCTCTGTGCCTTTTCATTATTGCTTTGCAAAGCTGAACACGGAGCATGAAGTGTCTCTCTATACTGCGAACGTGCACTGTACTCATGCTCATGGAGTGCACGGTGCCTCGCTCTCTGGCGGTCACTGTGAACATGGCTCCTCGCTTTCTGGCAGTACCGCTTTTATTGGCAGGAGCAAACGCCTTCGTAATACATTGACGGAGTACAACACCACCCAAGCATTCACACTTGGCTCCTCAGACTTTCTATGTGCGCAGTGACTGCCTCTAGGCAGAAGATGATGATGGTGGTAGTAATAGTTTGAGCATTTACACACAGTCATGAAGCAGCCATAATAACTTGAAAGAGAAGTATTTTTAATGAGATACCACACTGTTCGATATGTGGCCTGTATTTTTTAAATTTTTAAACTAAAATAGTGTGCCAAAGTGGGGTAACAGACAGTAAATAAAGCTGAATGTAGGCCTGAATTTCCACAATTTGTAGGCCACAAATACATCAGACGTCTGACTGCGATAATACACTGCCGAGTATGTGGCCTGTATTTTTTTAAATGCAAAAGAATGTTGTTTATAAGTAGAGTAAGAGACAGCAGAAAAAAGTGGTACACCGGCCTGCAATGCCCAAACTTGGAGCGCGCAGATATATGAGGGCTGTCATGAAAATACCACACTAGCAAATATGTGGCCTTTTTAAAAAATGTTATGCTAAATAGTGCTGTAGATAATTAAAGTTTCAGACAGCAAAAAAAGTGGTACACCGGCCTGCAATGCCCAAACTTGGAGCACGAAGATATATGAGGGCTGTCACGGAAATACCACACTGGCCAATATGTGGCCTTTATATATAGCACTATTTAGCTTTAAAAAATATAAAATTAGAGTAACAGACAGCAAAAAAAGTGGTACACTGGCCTACAATGCCCAAACTTGGAGCACACAGATATATGAAGGCTGTCACGGAAATACCATACTGGCAAATATGTGGTCATTTTATATTTTTTAAAGCTAAATAGTGCTGTATATAATTAGAGTAACAGACAGCAAAAAAAGTGGTACACTGGCCTTCAGTACCCAAACTTGGAGCAAGCAGATATATGAAGGCTGTCACAGAAATACAACACTGGCAAATATGTGGCCTGTTTTTTTTTTTAAATGCCAAATAGTGCTAATATATAATTAGAGTAACAGACAGCAAAAACAGTGGAAAAACGGCCTAAAATGTCCAAACTTGGAGCACGCAGATATATGAGGCCTTTTTAGGTGAATTTAAAACACACAAAAAATTGTAGAACAAGGCTAGCACACACAATTATGTTACGTATACCTGAAAAACTATGATTTTTAAACAGACCTCTGTCTGACAGAACAGACTGTATTTTTTTTGAGGGGGGATTAATTTTTGGGAAAAAAAAATTGCAACTAGGTATATAGTAAAGAAGCTGCAGCAGCAGACAGTTATGGAGCTTTGGGAGGGATGCAGTGGGAGCTATGTTCGCACATACAGTGCCTCCACGCCTTGCACTGATGTGGATATGCCGTGCCCTGCCTACCTAGCGCTGCAAAATTGGGACCCACAAATTAGCCCTAAAAAGGACTGTTGGTTTCTCAGGAGTTGTGGATTTAAGAGTTGCAGACCTACACTAACTATAAAAACCACGATTCTGACCCTATCTCTGCACCAGCTCTCCCTAATCTCGCTGAGTGCGGCGAGCCGGGTGGCGCCAGGTCTCTTTTACTCGGGATGATGCTGTGCGGCCAAGCCAATCAATGCACGACCACAACAAAGATGGCTGCAGCGTTTTCTGTAATGCTGTAGATAAACCCCAATGTAATCTGAAAGACAAGAAAAACAAGTTAGATTATACTCACCCAGGGGCAGTCCCGGTGCGGTCCGGTCCGATGGGCATCGCGTTCCGGGTCCAGCACCTCCCATCTTCATACGATGTCATCCTTCTTCTCTGTTGTTGAGGGAAGAGCAAAGTACTGCAGTGCGCAGGTGCCAGGAAAGGTCAAAGAGGCCCGGCGCCTGCACACTGCACTACTTTACTCTGCCCTCAACAGGGCAGACAAAGTACGCCTGTGCAGGAGCCACGACAGGAAGCAAAGAAAAGGATGACATCGTATGAAGATGGGAGGTGCCAGACCCGGATCGTGACACCCATCGGACCGGACCACCCCTGGGTGAGTATAATCTAACTTGATTTTCTTATCTTTCAGGTTACATCGGGGGCTTATCTACAGCCTTACAGAATACTGTAGATAAGCCCCTGATGGCGGTGGCCTTAGCTTATAGGCCAAAAATGGGGTGACAGATTCCCTTTAAAAAGTTCTGTGAAGCACCTACAGGTTCAACATACTCAACACACCCCTAGATAAATTGCTTGATGGGTCTCATTTGCAAAATGAGGTCCTTGTGTGTGTTTCTGCTGTTTTACTCCCTCAGGGGCTCTTCAAATTAGACATGGTATCTGCAATTTATTCTAGCCAAATTAACATGACAAATACCAAATTCTTCCCTTCCTAGCCCTGCATCAAACAGAACTTTTGACTACAAGTGGCATATCGCCACACTCAGAAAAAAGTGGGTAACAAACTGTGAAGGTCCACTTTTTTTTGTCATGTTACCACTTGAAAAAGTGAAAAATATGGGACTAAAGCAATATTTTCGTGAATATTTTTTTTTTAATTTTCTATATGATGACTTCATGTTATCAAATTCTGTGTAGCATCTGTAGGTTCAAAATGCTCTCAATACACCTGAATAAAATACTTGAGGGGTGTAGTTTCCAAAATGGCTTCACTTGTAGGAGGTTTCTGCTGTTTAGGCACCATAGGGGCTCTCCAAATGCGACATGGTGCTCGCAATCTATTTCAGCCGAATTTGTGTTCCAAAATTTAAGTGGTGCTCCTTCCCTTCAGAGCCCTGCCGTTTGTCCAAACAGGTATTTATGATCACATGTGGGATATCAGCGCGCCAAGAAGAAACCAGGTAACAAATGATGGTGTCCTTTTTTTTGTACTATCCCTTGAAAAGTGAAAAACAGTGACACTAGAGCAACATTTTAGAGGAAATACTTTTTTTATTCCACTTTTCATTAATTCCTGTGTAGCATTCAAAGGGTTAAAAATGCAGCAGTTTTGAAATATTTGAGGGGTGCAGTTTTTAACCCCTTTACAAACCTGAATGTATTTATATGTCCAGGTTGACAGGTACTTACCTGATTTGGATGTATGGATACATTATGGAGATTTTGCATGCACAGAGGCTATGCGCACTTGATAGCCTCTGCATGTCAGTTGATTCTGACAGATGACACCCGGCACTGTGCAGAAGCAGTGCCCCCACCACTCCCAGCACTTTAACTCCCTAAATGCTATGATCAATATCGATCGCAGCATTTAGCAGGCGTGCAGAGGGAGGGAGTCCTCTCTGCTCTCCGATCGGTGCCCCAGCGACGTCATTGTGAGAGGCTGATTATTGCCATCGTGACCTGATGTCATCATGACAGTATCCGGGTCACTAGAGCTAGCCAATTTGCTACACCATGCTCAAAGCATTGTGTAGCAAGTTTATCTGTCAGTGCAACACTGACAGTTTGTATACCCAATGTTAACCCCTTTAGTGAACACTGTAAAATAAATTAAATAAAAAAGGAGGCAAAAAGCAGTGCTTTATCATCTGACCGCCAAGGAAAAGGTGGAATTAAATGCAATCAAAAAGATGAATGTGAAAATAAATGGTATCTCTGAATATGTCACCTTGTCCCAGAAAAACCAAGCTTCCATATAGCTCCATCTGCGCAAGAATAAAAAAGCTATAGCTCTCAGAAGAAAGTGATGCAAAAATAATTATTTTTTCTATAAAATAGTTTGTATTGTGGAAAAACATCAAAGCATATAAAAAATGTAAATATGGTATTGCTCTAATCATATTGAGCAGATGAATAAAATTTCTCAATTTTACCACAAGCGGAACGACATTAAAAAAATCCCTTAATTGCTGTTTTTGTTCATTCAGCCTCACAAAAATCAGAATAGAAAGCAATCAAAAAAATTTCATGTGTCCGAAAATGTTACCAATAAAAATGACAGCTCGGCCTTTAAAAACAACCCCATACATGACTCTGTCAGTCAAAATAGGGAAAAATTATAGCTCTCAATATATGGGGATGCAAAAACTAGTTTTTACAAAAAAAAAAAGCATCTTTGTGTTATAGCAGAAAAACCCAATATACATCTGGTATTGTTGTAATCGCACCGACCCCCAAAATAATGTAATTTAATCACTTATACCGCATGGGGAATGGTGTAAAAAATATATAAAACCAATTTTTCACCTGCTGTTTGTTTTTTATTCTGTCTCCCAAAGATCACAGTAAGACTTTGCTTACATTTATCCTGCTTACATTTATCCTGTGTTAATCTCTGAAATACGTGATTCAGACGGAACCCCTGGTGGAAGATTTCCTTTAATGAGACAGGTGGAGACACTGTGGATGCAGTCTGGCCTGTGATCCGGCGGTGTCTGTCTTTTTAGGCGTGCATAAAAGAGAGATTTGCCTCAGTTTTCTGCACTTCTGAAATAAAGGACATCGCAAAATAGGGTTAACTCTGATGCGTCATTATAATGAATGGAACCTTTAGGGGTTTCATCTGAATCATGTCACTTGGAGATTTAGATGAAAACTCCAAAAGTAAGTGCTCAGCATAGAGCACAGGATAAATGTGATCCCAAGTATTATGTAAAATGTTTCCAATAAAAACTTCAACTTACTCAACAAAAAAAATACACTCGGGTCCATCATCTGTCAATGGAAATAAAGGGGGCTTCCACATTTCTGGTAGCACAAAGACTCTGTAAAGGCAAAATGGCTCCTCAACCCCCAAAAAATATTTGGAAAATTCTGTGCTCCCAAATTGAAATGCCTCCCTCCCTTCTGAGTCCTTGTGTGCCTAATCCACATTTAGCTTCCACATGTTTGGCATTTCTGTAGTGATGAGAGTCCGCCTAATTTATGGTTGGATGTCTTCAGAAGCATGAGCTGGGAATAAAGTACTGCTCACTGCAACATATTGGTCACTACAATGTACTGCAACAGCAGTTTGCAATTTTCACTCAGCAACATCCACCCCTGCTTGTTTCTGGAAAACATTCATGGACTCAAAATCATCACAACACCTGTAGATAAATCCCAAAAGGGGTATAATTTCCAAAATGGAGTCACTTGAGGGGGGATTCTGCTCTTCTAGCACATAGGGGTTCTGTATATGGAATCCGCACACTATTCTAGGAAAATCCGTACCTCCCTAGTCTTGCCGTGTGGCTAAGCAGTACTATACAGCCATATATAGGGTATTTCCACATTCAACTGAAATTGTGTAACAATTTTTTGTGCAATTTTTACCCATTTCCCAGTGTGAAAATGTAAAATATGGGGCTTAAACAAAAATTTTCATGACAAAAATGTAATTATTATTTTCTTCATTGCCCAACGGTATAAAATTTTGCGACCCATCTGTCAAAATGACCACTGTACGCCTAGATGAATTCATTGAGAGGTATAGTTTGTAAAATTATGTATCTTATGGAGTTCTGCTGTACTAGCACCTCAGGGGCTCTGCCAATGTGACATGGCACCCTCAAACCAGGACAGCACAATAAAGGCTCTGTTCACAGCCTATTAGTCATGCCCATACTATTTGATATACAGGGGTGTCCACATGGGATGCATTGAGAGAGAGCTGGCAAACATATACCAAGCAGTCACCCCCTCCATTAATTGATAGGCTGTGAGTGGCTATTTGGTATTTTGTACCTGTGTTGCCATCTTTGCTACATGGGCTGGCTGCATCCTGTAGTGCATTTGTTCAGTGACCTGGGCAGGTAAGCGGTGCTGCCCCTTTTTTCAGCTGTATTTTTGAATTTTTGGAGGATTTTCAGTCCTCTTTTGTGGCTTTACTTTTAGTTTAGTGATAGGACTCACAAGCATGAGGACCCTTGACGTTTGGTTGTGAGCTTGCATATCTTGGCCAAAATATCGACCAATACCTCACATACACTGTGTTACAACTTATTATGCAAATTGGATTTAAGTGTCATAAAGATTTCATTGTTTTGTTTTTCAAATAAACTCGTGGTGGTATTGTGTCTCAGGGTTCAATGGATCACATAAATCAGTCTTAAACACATGTGATAATTAGTTTTCCAGGTGATTCTAATTAGAGGAAAACTACTTTAAAATGATATTCCACATTATTAAGCAGGCCACAGGTTTCAAGCAATATGGGAAATAAAAAGGGTCTCTCTGCTGCTGAAAAGCGTTAAATAGTGCAATGCCATGGACAAGGTATGAAAACATTAGATATTTCATGAAAACTTAAGAGTAATCATCATAATGTGAAGAGATTTGTGACTGAAACAGAGCACAGACAGAGTTTATGCAGATAAAGGCATAATGAGGAAGGTTTCTCCAGAGAAATTCATTGGATTAAGAGAGCAGCTGCCCAAATACCATTACAAAGCAGCAAACAGTTGTTTGAAGCTGCTGGTGCCTCTGGAGTCCCTCGAATCACAAGGTGTAGGATCCTTCAAAGGCTTGCTGTGGTGCATAAACCTAGTATTCGGACACCCCTAAACAGTGTTCACAAGCAGAAATTGTTGCAATGGGCCCAGACATACATGAAGACTAGTTTTGAAACAGTCTTGTTTACTGATGAGTGTTGAGCAACCCTGGATGGTCCAGATGGATGGAGTAGTGGATGGTTGGTGGATGGCCACCATGTCCCAACAAGGGTGCGACGTCAGCAAGGAGGTGGAGGAGTCATGTTTTGTGCCGGAATCATGGGAAAACAGCTGGTAAGGCCCTTTAAGGTTCCTGAAGGTGTGAAAATCACCTCTGCAAAGTATATAGAGTTTCTGACTGACAACTTTCTTCCATGGTATAAAAAGCAGAAATGTGCCTTCAGGAGCAAAATCATCTTCATGCTTGACAATGCACCATCTCATGCTGCAAAGAATACCTCTGACTCATTGGCTGCTATGGGCATAAAAGGATATAAACTCATGGTGTGGCCACCATCTTCCCCTGACCTCAACCCTATAAAGAACCTATGGAGTATCATCAAGCAAAAGATCTATGAGGGTGGGAGGCAGTTCACATCAAAACAGCAACTCTGGGAGGCTATTCTGACTTCATGCAAAGAAATACAAGCAGAAACTCTCCAAAAACTCACAAGTTCAGTGGATGCAAGAATTGCGAAGGTGATATCAAAGAAGGGTTCCTATGTTAACATGTAACTTGGCCTGTTAGGCTAGTTTCACACTAGCGTTAACTGGATAACGTTGCAAATCCGTTTTTTTGCCGAAAAAACGGATGCGTCAAAAAAGTGAAAAACGGTGACAAACGTATGCCACGCATCCAGCATTTCGACGGATACGTCGCAAATCCGCTAAACGTTTCCGTCGAAAATACTGGATGCGTTGCATACGTTGCATACGTTTTACCATCCGTTGTATCCGTTTTTCCGACGGATCCGTTTTTAAAATGGGAGGCTCCCAAATTTGATTGGCTACTGGAAAATTTGAAAAACTATATAGTACTGTTTTTACAGCCCATCTTTGTGGGTTTTAGTTTTGTGGCAGCGATGGAAGGTGTTCTTGGGAGGATTGCTAGTTTGGTTACCGACGTCATCTTTGAGACAAATCGCCTGGATATCATAGTGCGGGAGAAGGAGGCGGCAGCAGAAAGGCGTAGGATGCTTCTGCAGCAACGGAGACGGAGACGACTGTGGATTCATCCGATTAATCAACTACGGATGACCCGGGGTGTCCAGTCCACTCTGTACCTGGAGTTGCGGCACAATCCACACAAATTCCACAACTACGTGCGGATGAGGATTGAACATTTTGATTTTTTGCTTGCAAAACTGGAGGATGTCATCCGAAGACAGGATACAAGGATGAGGCTTGCCATCACACCGGCGGAGCGGCTGATGGTGACCCTGCGGTAAGCCTCTTTTTTTTCCTGTCATTGGTCATTTTGAATGTTATATTACATGCTGCAGACAATACTGCGCTGGCATACTGCGCACTATTTTCTGCAGCATGTAATTTGGGTTTTCTTGGCGGACATTCCACTGCTTTATTTAAATGTCATTGCTGATATTGAATGTTAGATAACAGACTGCAGAAAATACTGCGCTGAAATATTGCGTTGCATTTTCTGCAGTTTTTTTTTTTAAAGTTTTTTGGGTTTGATGACATGCAACTGCTTTTTTTTCTTTCATTGGTCATTTTGAATGTTATATTACATGCTGCAGACAATACTGCGCTGGCATACTGCGCACTATTTTCTGCAGCATGTAATTTGGGTTTTCTTGGCGGACATTCCACTGCTTTTTTACACCGGTTTCATGCTGGTTTTATTGTGTGTCCCGTCCTTAAAAAAAATTAACAGTGCCATATTAAAACTTGTTGGTCTGTGGAATTTTTTCTAACATTTTTTTTTTTTTTTTTTTTTTTTTAAAGTTTCCTAGCTACGGGTGAATCTATGACTTCGCTCCATTATCAGTTCAGGCTGGGCATTTCCACTATCTCTGGAATAGTGAAGGACACATGTCAGGCTGTTTGGACCACTTTGCAACCAGAGTATATCCCCCAACCATCCATGGAAATCTGGTTGCGAAGTGCTGAAGAGTTTCAGCAAATTTGCAATTTCCCTAATTGTGTGGATGCAGTTGACGGGAAACATATAAGGATTGCGAAACCGGCAGGAACAGGATCGGAGTATTATAATTATAAGAAGTATTTCTCCATCGTCCTTATGGCTATTGCAGATGCCAACTGCAGGTTCCTTGCCGTGGACATCGGAGCATATGGACGGTCCAACGATTCGCAAGTTCTTAAAAACTCTCCAATGGGTCGTTGCCTTTATGGAGAGACCTACGATTTCCCGCCAGCCAGACCACTGCCAGGAACAAATGACCCAGCCCTGGAATATGTCTTTGTAGGTGATGAAGCCTTTCAACTGTTGCCGCACCTACTGAAACCGTACAGTAGCCGGAACTTAAACCATACCAAGCGGGTCTTTAATTACCGGCTTACTAGAGCACGAAGAGTAGTGGAGTGTTCCTTTGGCATATTGACGGCGAAGTGGCGAGTTCTGCTGACGGCTATCAAACTGAAAACAACAACTATAGACGAGGTAGTTAAAGCCTGTGTGGTGCTCCACAACTTTGTCCTTTCAAAGGAGCCCGTTTCCTTGGATGATGAAGATTTGGAGACCACCTTGTGGGGCTACCGCAGCAGCTCGGTTCGCTCTACAAGTTCAGTTACAAGGATGAGGGACCAGTTTGCCGATTATTTTGTCTCACCTGTCGGGCGGATCCCGTGGCAAGACATGATTGTGTAACCTGTTTCCCATGTGTAACCTGTTTCCCATGTGTTTTGTTTATGTAAAAAATGTGTTTCTGCCCCCCCCCCAAAAAAAAGGCCCAAAAGCGTGGTTTTCTTGCTAGTAAAACCATTATGTTATACCTTTTACATGTCTGGTGTTTGTTTTTATTAAACCTTTTTTATTATATTACCTTAATAAATCCACACACACACAAAGAGTACAATTATAATCAGAATTTTATTTTAACTTTTTTTTTTTTTTTTTTCCAATTTTTTTTTGGGAAAACTTAGCAAAATTTTTTGGACATAAACATTTAAAAAACATATTTACAAGTCTTCAAAGTTTTGGGTGGAGATATGAGAGGAGGAGGGGCAGGAAGGTTGGACCACGTCGATAGGTGGGGAAACCCTACTTGTTTGGGGTGCAGTGGAAGGGGGGGTTAAACCAAGAGGCTGACCAGAGGGGGGTGGTGTTGGGGTAGGGGGAAGAGAAAAGCTGAGTAAAGAAAACATTGGGGAAGTAATTTGGTCTGGGGGCCGGGATTGTTGTGGGGACTGGGTTGGGTATTGTGACTGGGTAGGGTAGTGGGACTGGGTTGGGTAATGGGGCTGGCGTGGGGTTTGTGGCTGGGTTTGGTAATGGTGCTGGTGTGGGGATTGGAGCTGGGTTTGGTAATGGTGCTGGTGTGGGTATTGGGGCTGGATTTGGTAATGGGGGGTATGGTGTGGAAATGGGGCCTGGGGTGGGGCCTGGGGTGGAATTGGAGTGGAGGTGTGGGGAGGTGTGTGGGTAGCTTCATTAACGGCCTGCAGTGCAGCATTATGGCAGGTATTCATTACCCGCATCTGTTGCTCAAAAGAAAGCTTCTCCATGCTCATGAGCATGGATTGGAAAAAAAGATTGGCCGGATCGGGACTTACAGCTGAATGCAGCCTATCCAAGCGACTGCTGGTTTCACGGCTTGTTTCACTGATGCGTGACTGCACCATGTTGAAACCAGCAGTTACTTGCTCTCCCAAAATTTTGAAAGAGCCTTGGAAGGATGCATTCAGGTGTAAGAACTCAGGAGCATAGCTCCTTTCCTGACCCCTCTGTCGCTGCCGCCACGAACCCAATGGTGGTGTCGAGGTGGCAGGATCAGAGGGGTGGGGTAAAGGGAACGCTAACTGTTCAGCATCAGATGCGAGCAATGAAGCCTGCAATAATGCTCCACTGCTTGGGGCGGATGAAGTGGAGGGGACAGAGGGGTCAGAGGAGGGGACAGAGGGGTCAGAGGAGGGGACAGAGGTGTGGGGCCTACCGACGTGGCCCTCAGTGGCGGACTCAGGAGGGATCGCTCCAGAGGGCGCAGAGGAAGATGCAGGCGCCCGGTGGCTGGAGAAGGTGCTGTGAAAGAAAAAACAAAAGAAATTAATACATTGGAATGAAAAAGCCCTGACTGAAAGCAAACTAAGTAGACAGGTTAACATGGTTATTAGTGGGCTGTAGAATACTTACACTCTGCTTAGCATGGTTCGCCTCAGGAAGGAGAGGGCCTGGCCATATTTATATTTGCTCCTCTTCCTTCCTGCAGAGCCACTCGGGACCTTCATCTCATCGTTGAATTCCCTCTTAAAGCGATCCCTCAGTGACCGCCACCGCTTCCTAACCTTTCCAACTGTGAAGACAAGAATCAAAAGAAAAAACAAAAAAATTGGTAAATGCAATACATTACAGTCAGCTCAAAACATCACTGGAAAGTGAATACTTACCTAGTTTGCTCTGCTGCTGAGGATGAAGGCTCTCCCGCCTTGGAAACAGGTTGCGACACACTTCGTCCCAGAGCCGACGGGTGACACCGGTATCAGCATGCCTGCGGTCAGCCATGTTCCACAGCGGCTCCCGCTCGCGAACCTCCTCGATGAGATTCTCGATATCAATGTCGTCATCATCATCATCATCCTCTTCTGCGGGAGCACGCTGTGAAGCCTGTGCCAAAAAAAAAAAAAAAAAAAGGAAAACAAACAAATTAGTACACTGAAACACTAAAGTACCAATAGAATACCCCTCCCCCCCAAAAAAAACTCACTGATGGCCGACCGCGGCGAGGAGTCCGCCGACTCTGGGAGTGTCTGGGAGAGCCTTCAGCGGCAGCAGCAGCAGCCTGAAATAAAGTAAACAAATTCTCTGTTAAGGTAGGCATATATTTTCTGTGTTTAGTAATCTGTTTTGTATATGGTGCAGTGTGATGTGCGAAGCAACTGTTTCACCACTACTTACACTTGGTTCCTCCTCCACTTGCATCTCTCCACCCGTCTCGCCCCCTTCTGACAGCTCCTCATCTGATTCAGCTTCCTGTTGAAACATAATTTATGCATGTAGTTATCAAAAAAAAATTAAATTAAAAAAAAAAAAAAAAAATTTTGTGTAAACTTACCGATACACGCTGTTGCTGTGGAGGAGGGCTGTCAGAAGAGGACATTGTTGTGTAAGTAAAGGCCGGTGGCTGCGGTCCTGGTGGGCTGACAGGCGGCGGCTGTGGTCCTGGGCTGACAGGCGGCGGCTGTGGTCCTGGTTTTTCTGTAAGTTTAAAGACACTTGCAATCTGCTCTACACATTGAAGCAGCAGATTTGGGGTCTTCAAAACTTACTTTTAACAGTTGGTGGCTGTGGTCCTGGTGGGCTGGTCCTGGGCTGACAGGCGGCGGCGGCTGTGGTCCTGGGCCCTGGTGTATCTATAATAAGTATAATGGATTTCTAGTTAGACCACCCCCTAAACTAGGTAATGTTTTAATAAACACCCTGCTAAAATGATGTGAGAAAAGTTCATTAAATGTGAACACCAAAACAGGTGCACGGTATACCATTCATTTCCATGTTCCCAAAAAAAAATTTTTAAATGTGAACCCACCATGTAAACATATATTTACCACATTTTATTTTCAAAAATCACCTCCCCAAAAAAACCTTTAAGTGTAATCTTTATTAAAAAAAAGTGCCCTCAACCAACTGTGTATTGCAAGTATAACCATTGGTACATACACCTGTTTTAAATTTACCTGTATGAAATGATACTACGGACATTTTTTTAACAAAAATTTTATTTTATTTTTTTTTTCACTCTTTTTTTTAAATCACAATTAGGAGCTGACATGCTCTTTATTTTAAATACAAGTACATCAACTGCAAATGGTTTTAACAGTAATTAAAATAAAATCAACACTTTTAAAGGGAACCTATCACCCCGTTTTTTCGGCATGAGATAAAAATACTGTTAAATAGGGCCTGAGCTGTGCATTACAATAGTGTAGTTTGTGGACCCCGATTCCCCACCTATGCTGCCGAAATACGTTACCAAAGTAGTCGTTTTCGCCTGTCAATCAGGCTGGTCAGGTCAGATGGGCGTGGTGTCTTCCCCCAGATATTGCGTAGTTTTCCATTGGTGGCGTAGTGGTGTGCGCATGTCCAAGGTCCCGAATCCTGCACAGGGGTGTGAAAATAGCAGCGATGTCCGTTATTCCATTGGTGGTCGGTGGGCGCGGCCATCTTCCTTTGGCCGCGCGTGCGCAGATGGCTATCGCGGCTGCCATTTTCCTGAAGCCGCGGCCAGCAGAGCGCCGCTTCTGCGCACGCGCGGCCAAAGGAAGATGGCCGCGCCCACCGACCACCAATGGAATAACGGACATCACTGCTATTTTCACACCCCTGTGCAGGATTCGGGACCTTGGACATGCGCACACCACTACGCCACCAATGGAAAACTACGCAATATCTGGGGGAAGACACCACGCCCATCTGACCTGACCAGCCTGATTGACAGGCGAAAACGACTACTTTGGTAACGTATTTCGGCAGCATAGGTGGGGAATCGGGTCCACAAACTACACTATTGTAATGCACAGCTCAGGCCCTATTTAACAGTATTTTTCTCTCATGCCGAAAAAACGGGGTGATAGGTTCCCTTTAAATAGAAAAAAAACCCCACTCTCACACATTCAAACAACAAGCTGCAGACCGCTAGACTTTTTAAAAAAATACATCAGATTTAAAAAAAAAAAAAAAAAACACTTTTAAACCACATGCTGCACAGACCACTATACAGTCAATACATCAGAAAAAGGCAATTAACTAATTAAAGCATGGACAAATGCACATGCAATCAACAAGACGCACACAAACATGCATGGTATGTGTCCACATTCCGGATCGCATCAGGATTTGGTCATGATTTTCCATCAGTATTTGTAAGCCAAAACCAGGAGTGTAACAAGAGGGAAAGTATAATAGGAAAACAGGCACACTTTTGCTTTTATCACCCACTCCTGGTTTTGGCGTACAAATACTGATGGAAAATCCTGACCAAATCCTGATGCAATCCTGAACAGGGACACATACCCTCCCACATGAACAGGCATAAAATTGACAAAGGCATAATAAGGTGCAGGCACATGATACAAAAGCACACAGCCGTCCAAAAATACACACATACACATGTACGCACATAGCTTTATGCAAATACACATATGTACAACAAAGGCAGAAAGGTGAACTCAATCAGAAGACGCATACACACACACACACACATACAAAAGGCTGACAATCCTTTGGCTGAAGCAGCAGGTCTTCACAGTGGCTGGCATCATGGTGGATCTGGACTCTAGCATGGCACTGGCTGGTGCAGGACGATGGCAGGCCTCAGGTTCTCTTCAGGTTTTAAGCTCTTTCTGTAGTCAGTAGTACCTCATACACACAGAAATGCACAGGCACACAGATGCACACAAAAATTGCAATACTCACACTGGCTCTATGGTGGCTGGAGTCTTGTGGCTGGAGTCTTGTGGCTGGGGTCTTGTGGCTGGCTGGGGTCTTGTGGCTGGCTGGGGTCTTGTGGCTGGCTGGGGTCTTGTGGCTGGCTGGGGTCTTGTGGCTGGCTGGGGTCCTGTGGCTGGCTGGGGTCCTGTGGCTGGCTGGGGTCCTGTGGCTGGCTGGGGTCCTGTGGCTGGCTGGGGTCCTGTGGCTGGCTGGGGTCCTGTTGCTGGCTGGGGTCCTGTTGCTGGCTGGGGTCCTGTTGCTGGCTGGGCTCTTGCTGGCAGGCTTCTCTCTTTTGTCTTCTTGCTGGCATATGTGGGGTTGAAGGCCCAGGCCAGGTTTATATAGATTTGGGGGTGTCTGGCCAATTGGCAACAAAATTCTGCTTCTGAGCATGCTCAGTGTAAAAAAAACGTATTGCAGCGCTGTATTGCGTCGTACGACGTGTCCCGACGCATCCGTCGCTCATAGGCTTCCATTGCAGCCAACGACGTATGCCGCAGGATGCGTCGCGACACGTTTTTTAGGCGGAGACAAAAAACGTTACAATCAACGTTTTTTTGAGACGACGTGTCGCCAAATTTCGACGCATACGTCGTAAAACGTACACGACGTATGCCAATCCGTCGCCATACGTCGCCAATACAAGTCTATGGGAAAAAAACGCATCCAGCAAAAAGTTTTGCTGGATGCGTTTTTTCTGAAAAAAGACGTTTTGAGACGTAATGCAGTTAACGCTAGTGTGAAAGTAGCCTTAGGATGTTTTGGAGTTAAATAGCTTTTTGTTCAGTGAATGTGACCTCCTAATGCTGCAAATTCCACAAATAAGCATTTTCAGTTCTTTAATACATATCAAATGTTTAGGAATTCTACTGTGCCTAATAATTTGGAACAGTGCATTTTGAGTTTTTATTCATTTTGGAGGTTTCTTCATTAAAATTCGGGTGATGACTTTTATTAGACCGACTGTCATTTGCACCGACCATTTTGGAAAATCCGAGAAAAATGTCATTTGCATAATAATTTGGAACATGGTGTATTTAAATGTATTTTGTGCACTTTATTTTTCAGGGTGCAGCCAAGCCCAGCACGTTGGGTCTTATATACAGGGGTGATCACATGGGATGCATTGAGAGAGTGCTGGCTAGCCCGCCTAATCGAATAGTATAGGCGTGACTATTAGGCTGTGAACCAGACACTATTATAATTATTATTATTATTATTATTATTATTATTTATTTATACACCACCATTAATTCCATGATGCTGTACATGTGAAAAGGGGTTACATACAGGGTTATAGATATAGACACTATGCATTACGTGCATGTGAACAGAGCCCTATACAGGCCTCTATTGTGCAAGCATATACTAAGCAGTCACCCCCACCTCTAATTGGTAAACTGTGAGTGGCTGCCTATTTGGTATTTTGTACCTGTGTTGCCAACATCTTTGCTACATGGTCTGGCTACATCCTTTAGTGCATTTGTTCAGAGACCTGGGCAGATAAGCGGTGCTGCCCCATTTTTCAGCTGTATTTTTAAATTTGATTCCGCTCCTAAAGAAACAGGTTTTGTAAATTTCTTGAAATAATGAAAAATTGCTGCTTAACTGTTAACCCTTTTAACCCCTTCCCGACCCATGACGCCACGTAGGCGTCATGAAAACCCGTGCCAATCCGACCCATGACGCCTATGTGGCGTCATGGAATGATCGCGTCCCTGCAGATCGGGTGAAAGGGTTAACTCCAATTTCACCCGATCTGCAGGGACAGGGGGAGTGGTACTTCAGCCCAGGGGGGGTGGCTTCACCCCCCCGTGGCTACGATCGCTCTGATTGGCTGTTGAAAGTGAAACTGCCAATCAGAGCGATTTGTAATATTTCACCTGAAAAACTGGTGAAATATTACAATCCATCCATGGCCGATGCTGCAATATCATCGGCCATGTCTGGAAACCCTGATGTGAGCCCCCCCACCCCACCGATCGCCCCCCCAAGCCACCGATCTGTCCCGTAGTCCCCTCCGTCCTGTGCTCCGCTCCCCCGTCCTCCTGTCCGCTCCCCCCGTGCTCCTATGCCAGCCCCCTGTGCTCCGATGCCCCCCCCCGTGCCCCGATCTCCCCCCTTATACTTACCGAGGCTCCCGGTGCCCGTCCGTCTTCTCCATGGGCGCCGCCATCTTCCAAAATGGCGGGCGCATGCGCAGTGCGCCCGCCGAATCTGCCGGCCGGCAGATTCGTTACAAGTACATTTTGATCACTGTGATAGGTTCTATTACAGCGATCAAAATAAAAAAATAATAAATAACCCCCCCCCCTTTATCACCCCCATAGGTAGGGACAATAATAAAAAAAAGAAAATATTTTTTTTCTTTTTCCACTAGGGTTAGGGTTATGGGTAGGGTTAGGGGTAGGGTTAGGGCTAGGGTTAGGGTTAGGGCATGTGCACACAGTGCGGATTTGGCTGCGGATCCGCAGCGGATTGGCCGCGGATGCGCAGCGGATTGGTCGCGGATCCGCAGCGGATTGGCCGCTGCAAATTCATAGCAGTTTTCCATGAGGTTTACAGTACCATGTAAACCTATGGAAAACCAAATCCGCTGTGCCCATGGTGCGGAAAATTCCGTGCGGAAATGCTGCGTTGTATTTTCCGCAGCATGTCAATTCTTTGTGCGAATTTCGCAGCGTTTTACACCTGTTCCTCAATAGGAATCCGCAGGTGAAATCCGCACAAAAAAACACTGGAAATCTGCTGTAAATCCGCAGGTAAAACGCAGTGCGGAAAAATCTCACACGAAACAGTGGTTTACCCCCACATATGGGGTATCAGCGTACTCAGGAGAAACTGGACAACAACTTTTGGAGTCAAATTTCTCCTGTTACCCTTGGGAAAATTAAAAAATTCTGGGCTAAAAAAATATTTTTGAGGAAAGGAAATACATTTATTATTTTCACGGCTCTGCGTTATAAACTTCTGTGAAGCACTTGGGGGTTCAAAGTGCTCAGCACACATCTAGATAAGTTCCCTTGGGGGTCTAGTTTCCAAAATGGGGTCACTTGTGGGGAGTTCCTACTGTTTAGGCACATCAGGGGCTCTGCAAACGCAACCTGACGCCCGCAGAGCATTCCATCAAAGTCTGCATTTCAAAACGTCACTACTTCCCTTCCGAAACCCGACGTGTGCCAAAACATTGGTTTACCCCCACATATGAGGTATCAGCGTACTCAGGAGAAACTGAACAACAACATTTGGCATCCAATTTCTCCTGTTACCCTTGGGAAAATAAAAAATTGTGGGCTAAAAAATAATTTTTGAGAAAAGAAAAATTATTTTTTATTTTCATGGCTCTGCGTTATAAACTTCTGTGAAGCACTTGGGGGTTCAAAGTGCTCACCACACATCTAGATTAGTTCCTTGGGAGGTCTAGTTTCCAAAATGGGGTCACTTGTGCGGGAGCTCCAATGTTTAGGCACACAAGGGCTCTCCAAACGCGACATGGTGTCCACTAATGATTGGAGCTAATTTTCCATTCAAAAAGCCAAATGGCGTGCCTTCCCTTCCGAGCCCTGCCGTGCGCCCAAACAGTGGTTTACCCCCACATATGGGGTATCATCGTACTCAGGACAAACTGGACAACAACATTTGGGGTCCAATTTCTCCTATTACCCTTGGGAAAATAAAAAATTCCGGGCTAAAAATCATTTTTGAGGAAAGAAAAATTATTTTTTATTTTCACGGCTCTGCGTTATAAACTTCTGTGAAGCACCTGGGGGTTTTAAGTGCTCACTATGCATCTAGATAAGTTCCTTGGGGGTCTAGTTTCCAAAATGGGGTCACTTGTAGGGGAGCTCCAATGTTTAGGCACACAGGGGCTCTCCAAATGTGACATGGTGTCCGCTAGCGATGGAGATAATTTTTCATTCAAAAAGTCAAATGGCGCTCCTTCCCTTCCGAGCCTTACCATGTGCCCAAACAGTGGTTTACCCCCACATGTGAGGTATCGGTGTACTCAGGAGAAATTGTCCAACAAATTTTAGGATCCATTTTATCCTGTTGCCCATGTGAAAATGAAAAAATTGAGCTTAAAATGATTTTTTGGTGAAAAAAAAGTACTTTTTCATTTTTACGGATCAATTTGTGAAGCACCTGGGGGTTTAAAGTGCTCACTATGCTTCTAGATAAGTTCCTTGGGGGGTCTAGTTTCCAAAATGGGGTCACGTGTGGGGGAGCTCCAATGTTTAGGCACACGGGGGCTCTCCAAACGCGACATGGTGTCCGCTAAAGATTGGAGCCAATTTTTCATTCAAAAAGTCAAATGGCGCTACTTTCCTTCCGAGCCCTGCCGTGCGCCCAAACAGTGGTTTACCTCCACATATGAGGTATCAGCGTACTCAGGACAAATTGGACAACATCATTCATGGTCCAGTTTCTCCTTTTACGCTTGGGAAAATAAAAAAAATTGTTGCTAAAAGATAATTTTTGTGACTAAAAAGTTAAATGTTCATTTTTTACTTCCATGTTGCTTCTGCTGCTGTGAAACACCTGAAGGGTTAATAAACTTCTTGAATGTGGTTTTGAGCACCTTGAGGGGTGCAGTTTTTAGAATGGTGTCACTTTTGGGTATTTTCAGCCATATAGAACCCTCAAAAAGACTTCAAATGTGAGGTGGTCCCTAAAAAAAATGGTTTTGTAAATTTTGTTGTAAAAATGAGAAATCACTGGTCAAATTTTAACCCTTATAACTTCCTAGGAAAAAAAAAAATGTTTCCAAAATTGTGCTGATGTAAAGTAGACATGTGGGAAATGTTATTTATTAACTATTTTGTGTCACATAACTATCTGGTTTAACAGAATAAAAATTCAAAATGTGAAAATTGCAAAATTTTCTAAATTTTCGCCAAATTTCCATTTTTTTCACAAATAAACTCAGAAATTATCGACCTAAATTTAACACTATCATGATGCCCAATATGTCATGAAAAAACAATCTCAGAATCGCTAGGATACGTTGAAGCGTTCCTGAGTTATTACCTCATAAAGGGACACTGGTCAGAATTGCAAAAAACGGCCAGGTCATTAAGGCCAAAATAGGCTGGGTCATGAAGGGGTTAAAATCCTAACAAAATAAAAAACTGTTTGAACATGAGATACAGTAGGTGCAAAGTAGACATATGGGAAACGTTATTTTTTTTATTATTTTGTACAGCATGACTAACTGGTTTAAGATTACACAGGTCACCAAAAAAAAAAATTTTTTCTGGTGTCCAAAATATTTTAATGAATTTGGGGTATTTTTGGGGTGCTGATTCTGAATATGTCATCAGTTTTGCCAGATTGGCTCAAGTTTTTGACATTTTTGGTATCTTATTTATAGCACTTGTTGGTAAATGCGACGCATCATCTCATTAATTTCTTTGGATTAGTACTTGAACTGAGCAGTTCTCAATATAGTTTTGTGTTAATTAGTGTTCTAAAAGTTTGTTCATAGCTTGATTTTCGCACTAACTTTATGTTGTTGTCTGTTTTCCAGTGAAAAGCATGAACTCATCAAGAAGAAGTTGTCTTAACGATCCAGACTCATTCTGTTACATTTGTGGTGAATACACACTGCCAAAACATAGAAGAAACATAACAGACTTCGTAAAAAAAGTGTATTTTGCCTATTTTGGGGTTATGCTTGGGGACCAAGACAAGTTTTGGGCACCACACATAGTGTGCAAAGCATGTATCGAATTATTACGAAAATGGAGCAAAGGACAAAGAAAAAGCTTCAAATTTGGTGTTCCAATGGTGTGGAGAGAGCCAAAAAATCATCATGATGACTGTTATTTCTGTGCAGTGCAAGTGCAAGGATTCAATAAGCATAAGAAACGAAAATGGGAGTAACATGGAATCTGCAAGAAGGCCTGTCCCTCATTGTGAAGATGTGCCTGTACCTGTGTTTACCATAAATAACAGTCATCATGATTGTTTGGCTCTCTCCACACCATTGGAACACCAAGCTTTTTCTTTGTCCTTTGCTCCATTTTTGTAATAATTCGATACATGCTTTGCACACTATGTGTGGTGCCCAAAACTTGTCTTGGTCCCCAAGCATAACCCCAAAATAGGCAAAATATACTTTTTTTACGAAGTCTGTTATGTTTCTTCTATGTTTTGGCAGTGTGTATTCACCACAAATGTAACAGAATGAGTCTGGATCGTTAAGACAACTTCTTCTTGATGAGTTCATGCTTTTCACTGGAAAAACAGACAACAACATAAAGTTAGTGCAAAAATCAAGCTATGAACAAACTTTTAGAACACTAATTAACACAAAACTATATTGAGAACTGCTCAGTTCAAGTACTAATCCAAAGAAATTAATGAGATGACGCGTCGCATTTACCAACAAGTGCTATAAATAAGATACCAAAAATCTCAAAAACTTGAGCCAATCTGGCAAAACTGATGACATATTCAGAATCAGCACCCCAAAAATACCCTAAATTCGATGAAATATCTTTGGCACCAAAAATGCTGTTGACCAGTGTTATAAAGATTAAAAGTTTGAAAATTGCAAACTTTTCAAAAGTTTCTACAAAATTCTGATAGTTTCACATATAAACATATCAACCTAAATTTATCACTAACAAAGTACAATGGATCACAAATAGTGTTGAGCATTCCGGTACTGCAAATATCGGGTATCTGCCGATATTCGCTGTATCGGATTTCCGATACTGAGTTCCAATACTTTTAAAATATCGAATACCGGAATCGGAAGTTCCCATAGTGCAATGATGCACTATAATGGAGTGTGGGCGGTGTGTGGGTGGAGACTGTGTGTCTGTATGTGCGGGCGGGGTCTGTGCGTGACCGTGGGTGGTCTGTGCGGGCCTGCCGAGGTCTGTACGGGCCTGCCGGGGGTCTGTACGGGCCTTCTGAGGGTCTGTGCGGACTGCTGGGGGTCTGTGCGGACCTGCTGGGGGTCTGTACGGGCCTGCCGGGGGTCTGTACGGGCCTGCCAGGGGTCTGTGCGGGCTGCTGGGGGTCTGTGCGGGCCTGCTGGGGGTCTGTGCGGGCCTGCCGGGGGTTGTGTGTGTGCAGGCATCGTCCGATGGGACGATGGGTGCTATGCCTGCTACAATGACAGTGATTGACACATTAGCCAATGATGGGACAGTAGTAGTCCCATCATCCGGCTAATGTGTTGAATGTAAAAAAAAACAAAACACAAACATACATACTACATACAACATACTACATGCATACTACATACATACTACATACATACAGCATGCATACGTACTACATATATACTACACACATACAACATTCTACATACATACTACATACATACATACAACATATATACTACATACATACTACATACATATTACATATATACATACTACATACATACTACATAAATACTACATACATACAACATACTACATACATACTGCATATATACTACATACATACTACATACATACATACATACTACATACATATTACATATATACATATAACATACATACGTACAGCATACATACAACATACATACTACATACAAACTGCATACATACATACTACATACATACAACATACATACATACTACATACATACAACATATTACATACATACTACATACATACTACATACAATACATTCATACATTACATACAATACATACAGACATACAGTACATATAACATAGAGTACATACTCACCATCACTTGTCACTTTGTTCCCCGAAGCCAGTGTTATCTGTAAAAATATATACTTCCTGATCCGCAGAAATCCACTAGTGTCCCACAACGATCTCCCGTGGAGAATGGCAGCATCAGCTGATGCGACCGCTCTCTAGGGGCTCCAGGAATACAATGACGGGAGAAAGGCATCCTTCCGCACTGTATTCCTCCGCCGCTGTAAAAAAATAGTCCCTAGTCTCACTTTTGGCATTGCTGTGTGAGAAATTTCCCACACAGCAATTGCCATTAAGTGAGACTCTGAACTATAGTAACTTCTCAGTGATGCACTACAGGAGCCATTGTCTCCTGTCAGTGTGTCACTGAAGGTCCTATAGAGCAGTGACATCACCCGATGACACTGTTCTATAGGGGAGATCATCGTGGGACACTCGTTATTAATTGGACTACGGCGGACAGGTAGTATACGGTTTATTATTTATGTTTTTTGCAAGCGTTGAAATATGGTAAGTATGGTTAAATGAAGAATATTAAAATACTTTTTTCTGGCTGTGTCTTTATTTTTTTAAACTCTTTCACTACACTAGGATTAATAATGGATAGGCGTCTTATTGACGCCTCTCCATTATTAACCCGGCTTAATGTCACCTTACGATAGCAAGGTGACATTAACCCCTTATTACCCCATATCCCACCACTAGGGTTGAGCGACTTTCATTTTTTTAAGATCGAGTAGGGTTTTGGGAAACCCGATTTTGTCCAGAGTCGAGTCGAGTGCAGTCGGCCGATTATCGCTAAAAGTCGGGGATCGACCGAAACACGAAACCCAATGCAAGTCAATGGGGAAGCATAGTCGGCAGTGAGTGGAGGCCAGGAAAACACCTACAGTGCCCATTTTAATGCCAAAAACATCCATTCTTGTTTCTGAAGCTTGTCAATCTTAATTAACTTTATAATAATAGTTGGGCATAGGGAATTGGGGGTCATTTGGCAAAAGTTGTGGGGGGAGTAGGGCCGGCTCAAGTTTTTCGTGGGCCCAGGAAATGCGGACTACGTCACGGCGGTGTTGCAGGGAAAGGTAAGTATTTAAAAGTTGCAAGTGCTGTGATCCTGAGCAAGCAGGGGGGGGGCCCACTCGTTCGCATTGCCACTGGCACAGGGCCCCTCAAAGTACGGCGGTGTGTTTGCATGGCGGGGGCGCCTCCCACCAGCAGCGACACTTTTGCGTACTCTGAGGGGCCCTGTGCCAGTGACGTCGCCAACGAGTATGCCCCCCCACCTGATGAAGGAACCTGCACTTTCATCTGCACCTTCCTCTTTGTCCCTGTGTAAGGTGGTATAACATGCGGGAAGGGGAACCTTACTTTCAGCAGGGACAGATTCTGGCTGTGTAGAGTACAAGGGGAATGTAGTGGTCTAGGTCAATGTACCAGCAGACTCATTTAGCAGTGGCTGGGCAATGGGCAGGATGAGGAGGAAACAGATATAGGGCCAAAGAATAAAGTAGGCTACAAAAATGCGATGGTTAGCACTCAACAGAAGTGGAGATGACGGTGCTAGTGAAGGGAACAAATTGCTCCAAAGTCACTGAATTGTAAAGATCACTGCACACGTACAAGAAAAAATTATGTTTGCAGGTGAAAGTTTATTAATAGTGGTTGTGAAATCAAGCGACTGGTAAATAACGTTTCGGCTAATACATAGCCTTGGTCACAACGTCGCTGCAAAAAACATAAAGATACAACTATTTACAATATAATATTTACAATAACAGTTAAAATCACATAATGTACATAATATACATGGTTTCTAGGTGCAATTCATGTACAGAAAGATGGTTCTGTAGGACTGTGTGACGAAGTATACTAATGTTGAAGTCATTTATAACCAAAGGTTATCTATAGAACAAGGGAGTGAAAGAAGGAATTCCATGATGGGATGACATAGGTTCACATCGAATAGTGTATGCCACTCAAGTATAACATGTATACTACAATCCAAGAGGGGTAATGGATGCTATCAAAATCTAAAAGTGCACGCAAGAAGAAGGGAAGCCCACCTAGTATGCAGAATAAAGTCTTCATTCAGGGTTGAACAGGTGTTGATAAGAGGTTATGTCCTATTGGAATGAAGAGTAAAGGCAATGGGGTGAGTGTGACTGCTACTGTTAGGCTCTGCTGAATAGTGCTGTAAAATATTACCATGTAGTTTCCATGGAAACCCAAGTGGTTGGGGCTGAAGGATTGCTCCTTAAGGTAATACAGTGGATGGCTGTCAAGGTCACGTACCCAAAGCCTGTGGAAAGTTATTATAATGAGAACGTGTCATGTAGATGCCGTGCTCTAGTAAGGCATGGATAGCATCTAACCTGTACAAGTATGGAGTCCAGGATTGGCAGTGCTTTCAAAAGTACTCCAAAGGTTGCGGCGCCCCTGCGTATTTAATTATCAAACAATGTGGCAATATAAGATATATGTTCAGAGTAGCTGATATGAGATAGATAGAATGTAAGAATACTCATCTGGTGAAAACGATATGTGTCCACGAAAGGCCTGTCAGTGTGCTACTGACATCATGAAGAAGCCCTCTGGGGTCTGCTCAACGTCTGGCGGTGATGTGTAGAGATCCTGACACAGCCGTGTCTAGGTATGCGCTGGCGCTGGCGTCTGAGCTCCCCAATTAGTCCGGTGCTGACACTCCTGTGTCCTGCGGTATGGACGATGTGGTGCTGTCTCCATGGTCGGCGCTTAGTTATAAAGCGCCAGAGGGGCATGGGACCGGAAGTGTTTGTGAACGCCGGCGCCTGCGCACTGGGATGGAGTGACGTCCATTCCCAGTGAGAGAGGCGCTGGTAAAATCTGCGCGTGCGCACGTCCGGTTTGCAGAGCCGGAGTGTAGGAGAAGTGTTAGAAGGCATGGCGCATGCGTATGTAAGGGCAGGAGGCTGAGCGGGACCATATCATGTTCTATTAATGCGGGGGTGCTACATGCAGTTCAAAATTGGTAACAGGACTAAACAGGCGGCATTGCTTTGTTCAGTGGAGTA
Source organism: Ranitomeya variabilis (assembly GCF_051348905.1). Classification (NCBI taxonomy): domain Eukaryota; kingdom Metazoa; phylum Chordata; class Amphibia; order Anura; family Dendrobatidae; genus Ranitomeya; species Ranitomeya variabilis. The sequence goes on from NC_135234.1 coordinate 334,092,527, forward strand.
GCAAACCCAAGAGCAGCAGACACTGTTTCAAGGGCCTAACCACACTAGTAGGCCAAATGCAGTTTAATATCTGATAGTATAGGGCGAAAGCCAGAATGTGGAAGCTCAGCTTTGTTCAGTTGAGGACAACACCAGGGAGTGGCAGACACCTTTAGTAGGCCGGAAAAGCCTATTGCATTTTTTAAAATGGTAATTTGGAGCAGAAGGTTGAAGCTCAGCTTTATTTAGTTGAGGGCAACACCAGGGAGGGGCAGAAGCCGTTAGTAGGCCCTAACCACCATTTTTTTTTTAAAACCACTTAATGAGAGCCGGAAGGTTGAAGCTCAGCTTTATTTAGTTGAGGACAACACCAGGGAGGGGCAGAAGCCGTTAGTAGGCCCTAACCACCATTTTTGTTTTAAAACCACTTAATGAGAGCCGGAAGGTTGAAGCTCAGCTTTATTTAGTTGAGGACAACACCAGGGAGGGGCAGAAGCCGTTAGTAGGCCCTAACCACCATTTTTTTTTTTTAAACCACATAATGAGAGCCGGAAGTTTGAAGCTCAGCTTTATTTAGTTGAGGACAACACCAGGGAGGGGCAGAAGCCGTTAGTAGGCCCTAACCACCATTTTTTTTTTTAAAACCACATAATGAGAGCCGGAAGGTTGAAGCTCAGCTTTATTTAGTTGAGGACAACACCAGGGAGGGGCAGAAGCCGTTAGTAGGCCCTAACCACCATTTTTGTTTTAAAACCACTTAATGAGAGCCGGAAGGTTGAAGCTCAGCTTTATTTAGTTGAGGACAACACCAGGGAGGGGCAGAAGCCGTTAGTAGGCCCTAACCACCATTTTTGTTTTAAAACCACTTAATGAGAGCCGGAAGGTTGAAGCTCAGCTTTATTTAGTTGAGGACCACACCAGGGAGGGGCAGAAGCCGTTAGTAGGCCCTAACCACCATTTTTTTTTTTAAAACCACATAATGAGAGCCGGAAGTTTGAAGCTCAGCTTTATTTAGTTGAGGACAACACCAGGGAGGGGCAGAAGCCGTTAGTAGGCCCTAACCACCATTTTTTTTTTAAAACCACTTAATGAGAGCCGGAAGGTTGAAGCTCAGCTTTATTTAGTTGAGGACAACACCAGGGAGGGGCAGAAGCCGTTAGTAGGCCCTAACCACCATTTTTGTTTTAAAACCACTTAATGAGAGCCGGAAGGTTGAAGCTCAGCTTTATTTAGTTGAGGACAACACCAGGGAGGGGCAGAAGCCGTTAGTAGGCCCTAACCACCATTTTTTTTTTTAAAACCACATAATGAGAGCCGGAAGGTTGAAGCTCAGCTTTATTTAGTTGAGGACAACACCAGGGAGGGGCAGAAGCCGTTAGTAGGCCCTAACCACCATTTTTTTTTTAAAACCACTTAATGAGAGCCGGAAGGTTGAAGCTCAGCTTTATTTAGTTGAGGACAACACCAGGGAGGGGCAGAAGCCGTTAGTAGGCCCTAACCACCATTTTTGTTTTAAAACCACTTAATGAGAGCCGGAAGGTTGAAGCTCAGCTTTATTTAGTTGAGGACAACACCAGGGAGGGGCAGAAGCCGTTAGTAGGCCCTAACCACCATTTTTTTTTTTAAAACCACATAATGAGAGCCGGAAGTTTGAAGCTCAGCTTTATTTAGTTGAGGACAACACCAGGGAGGGGCAGAAGCCGTTAGTAGGCCCTAACCACCATTTTTTTTTTTAAAACCACATAATGAGAGCCGGAAGGTTGAAGCTCAGCTTTATTTAGTTGAGGACAACACCAGGGAGGGGCAGAAGCCGTTAGTAGGCCCTAACCACCATTTTTTTTTTAAAACCACTTAATGAGAGCCGGAAGGTTGAAGCTCAGCTTTATTTAGTTGAGGACAACACCAGGGAGGGGCAGAAGCCGTTAGTAGGCCCTAACCACCATTTTTTTTTTTAAAACCACATAATGAGAGCCGGAAGGTTGAAGCTCAGCTTTATTTAGTTGAGGACAACACCAGGGAGGGGCAGAAGCCGTTAGTAGGCCCTAACCACCATTTTTGTTTTAAAACCACTTAATGAGAGCCGGAAGGTTGAAGCTCAGCTTTATTTAGTTGAGGACAACACCAGGGAGGGGCAGAAGCCGTTAGTAGGCCCTAACCACCATTTTTTTTTTTAAAACCACATAATGAGAGCCGGAAGTTTGAAGCTCAGCTTTATTTAGTTGAGGACAACACCAGGGAGGGGCAGAAGCCGTTAGTAGGCCCTAACCACCATTTTTTTTTTAAAACCACTTAATGAGAGCCGGAAGGTTGAAGCTCAGCTTTATTTAGTTGAGGACAACACCAGGGAGGGGCAGAAGCCGTTAGTAGGCCCTAACCACCATTTTTGTTTTAAAACCACTTAATGAGAGCCGGAAGGTTGAAGCTCAGCTTTATTTAGTTGAGGACAACACCAGGGAGGGGCAGAAGCCGTTAGTAGGCCCTAACCACCATTTTTTTTTTTAAAACCACATAATGAGAGCCGGAAGTTTGAAGCTCAGCTTTATTTAGTTGAGGACAACACCAGGGAGGGGCAGAAGCCGTTAGTAGGCCCTAACCACCATTTTTGTTTTAAAACCACTTAATGAGAGCCGGAAGGTTGAAGCTCAGCTTTATTTAGTTGAGGACAACACCAGGGAGGGGCAGAAGCCGTTAGTAGGCCCTAACCACCATTTTTTTTTTTAAAACCACATAATGAGAGCCGGAAGGTTGAAGCTCAGCTTTATTTAGTTGAGGACAACACCAGGGAGGGGCAGAAGCCGTTAGTAGGCCCTAACCACCATTTTTTTTTTAAAACCACTTAATGAGAGCCGGAAGGTTGAAGCTCAGCTTTATTTAGTTGAGGACAACACCAGGGAGGGGCAGAAGCCGTTAGTAGGCCCTAACCACCATTTTTGTTTTAAAACCACTTAATGAGAGCCGGAAGGTTGAAGCTCAGCTTTATTTAGTTGAGGACAACACCAGGGAGGGGCAGAAGCCGTTAGTAGGCCCTAACCACCATTTTTTTTTTTAAAACCACATAATGAGAGCCGGAAGTTTGAAGCTCAGCTTTATTTAGTTGAGGACAACACCAGGGAGGGGCAGAAGCCGTTAGTAGGCCCTAACCACCATTTTTTTTTTTAAAACCACATAATGAGAGCCGGAAGGTTGAAGCTCAGCTTTATTTAGTTGAGGACAACACCAGGGAGGGGCAGAAGCCGTTAGTAGGCCCTAACCACCATTTTTGTTTTAAAACCACTTAATGAGAGCCGGAAGGTTGAAGCTCAGCTTTATTTAGTTGAGGACAACACCAGGGAGGGGCAGAAGCCGTTAGTAGGCCCTAACCACCATTTTTTTTTTTAAAACCACATAATGAGAGCCGGAAGGTTGAAGCTCAGCTTTATTTAGTTGAGGACAACACCAGGGAGGGGCAGAAGCCGTTAGTAGGCCCTAACCACCATTTTTGTTTTAAAACCACTTAATGAGAGCCGGAAGGTTGAAGCTCAGCTTTATTTAGTTGAGGACAACACCAGGGAGGGGCAGAAGCCGTTAGTAGGCCCTAACCACCATTTTTGTTTTAAAACCACTTAATGAGAGCCGGAAGGTTGAAGCTCAGCTTTATTTAGTTGAGGACAACACCAGGGAGGGGCAGAAGCCGTTAGTAGGCCCTAACCACCATTTTTTTTTTTAAAACCACATAATGAGAGCCGGAAGGTTGAAGCTCAGCTTTATTTAGTTGAGGACAACACCAGGGAGGGGCAGAAGCCGTTAGTAGGCCCTAACCACCATTTTTGTTTTAAAACCACTTAATGAGAGCCGGAAGGTTGAAGCTCAGCTTTATTTAGTTGAGGACAACACCAGGGAGGGGCAGAAGCCGTTAGTAGGCCCTAACCACCATTTTTTTTTTTAAAACCACATAATGAGAGCCGGAAGGTTGAAGCTCAGCTTTATTTAGTTGAGGACAACACCAGGGAGGGGCAGAAGCCGTTAGTAGGCCCTAACCACCATTTTTGTTTTAAAACCACTTAATGAGAGCCGGAAGGTTGAAGCTCAGCTTTATTTAGTTGAGGACAACACCAGGGAGGGGCAGAAGCCGTTAGTAGGCCCTAACCACCATTTTTTTTTTTAAAACCACATAATGAGAGCCGGAAGGTTGAAGCTCAGCTTTATTTAGTTGAGGACAACACCAGGGAGGGGCAGAAGCCGTTAGTAGGCCCTAACCACCATTTTTTTTTTTAAAACCACATAATGAGAGCCGGAAGGTTGAAGCTCAGCTTTATTTAGTTGAGGACAACACCAGGGAGGGGCAGAAGCCGTTAGTAGGCCCTAACCACCATTTTTGTTTTAAAACCACTTAATGAGAGCCGGAAGGTTGAAGCTCAGCTTTATTTAGTTGAGGACAACACCAGGGAGGGGCAGAAGCCGTTAGTAGGCCCTAACCAAAGTTGAAGGCCAAATGCAGTTTAATTTCTGATACTATAGGCCGAAAGCCAGAAGGTGGAAGTTCCGATTTAGACAGTGGAGGACAATTTGAATTAGGGACTGCAGACAGACTTAGTAGGCTGTCCCCTGTGGACCATGCATCCACCACATTAACCCATTGCGCCGTAATGGACACGTAATCTTCCGTGGCCATGCCTACAGGTCCATGCGTCTGTTGTCAGGTGCACCTTTGTACTCACAGATTGCCAGAGTGCATGGACAATGCGGTCTTCTACATGCTGGTGGAGGGTTGGGATGGCTTTTCTCGCAAAAGAAGTGTCGACTGGTTAGCTTGTAGCGTGGTACAGCGTAGTCCATCATGGCCTTATTAATAGTAAATAAAATATATAACTAGGCTCTATGAACTTTTAAATAGGTTCCAGGGGTACACGGGCAGCATTGGTGTGGTCAGTGGAGGAGTATTGCAAGTAGGGGCTGCAGACAGGCTATCAAAGGCCTAAAATAACAAACAGTAGGCAGTCATGGCAGTTTTACATCGGTTACATGGATACACAGGCAGGCACTCCAGGCAGCATTGTGGTCAGTGGAGGAGTATTGCAAGTAGGGGCCGCAGACAGGCTATCAAAGGCCTAAAATAACAAACAATAGGCTCATGGCAGTTTCACAGCGGTTACATGGATACACGGGCAGGCAGCTTGGTGGTGGTGAGTGGAGGAGTATTTAAAGTAGGGACCGCAGACAGGCTTCAAAGGCCTAACATAAGAAAATGGGCTGGCTGTAGGCACTTTATAATTGGTTCCAGGGGTACACGGGCAGCAGTGGTCTGGTCAGTGGAGGAGTATTTAAAGTAGGGACCGCAGACAGGCTTCAAAGGCCTAACATAAGAAAATGGGCTGGCTGTAGGCACTTTATAATTGGTTCCAGGGGTACACGGGCAGCAGTGGTCTGGTCAGTGGAGGAGTATTTAAAGTAGGGACCGCAGACAGGCTTCAAAGGCCTAACATAAGAAAATGGGCTGGCTGTAGGCACTTTATAATTGGTTCCAGGGGTACACGGGCAGCAGTGGTCTGGTCAGTGGAGGAGTATTTAAAGTAGGGACCGCAGACAGGCTATCAAAGGCCTAACATAACAAACAATAGGCTCATGGCAGTTTCACAGCGGTTACATGGATACACGGGCAGGCAGCTTGGTGGTCAGTGGAGGAGTATTTAAAGTAGGGACCGCAGACAGGCTATCAAAGGCCTAAAATAACAAACAATAGGCTCATGGCAGTTTTACAGCGGTTACATGGATACACAGGCAGCTTGGTGGTGAGTGGAGGAGTATTTAAAGTAGGGACCGCAGACAGGCTATCAAAGGCCTAAAATAACAAACAATAGGCTCATGGCAGTTTCACAGCGGTTACATGGATACACGGGCAGGCAGCTTGGTGGTGGTGAGTGGAGGAGTATTTAAAGTAGGGACCGCAGACAGGCTTCAAAGGCCTAACATAAGAAAATGGGCTGGCTGTAGGCACTTTATAATTGGTTCCAGGGGTACACGGGCAGCAGTGGTCTGGTCAGTGGAGGAGTATTTAAAGTAGGGACCGCAGACAGGCTATCAAAGGCCTAAAATAACAAACAATAGGCTCATGGCAGTTTTACAGCGGTTACATGGATACACAGGCAGCTTGGTGGTGAGTGGAGGAGTATTTAAAGTAGGGACCGCAGACAGGCTATCAAAGGCCTAAAATAACAAACAATAGGCTCATGGCAGTTTCACAGCGGTTACATGGATACACGGGCAGGCAGCTTGGTGGTGGTGAGTGGAGGAGTATTTAAAGTAGGGACCGCAGACAGGCTTCAAAGGCCTAACATAAGAAAATGGGCTGGCTGTAGGCACTTTATAATTGGTTCCAGGGGTACACGGGCAGCAGTGGTCTGGTCAGTGGAGGAGTATTTAAAGTAGGGACCGCAGACAGGCTTCAAAGGCCTAACATAAGAAAATGGGCTGGCTGTAGGCACTTTATAATTGGTTCCAGGGGTACACGGGCAGCAGTGGTCTGGTCAGTGGAGGAGTATTTAAAGTAGGGACCGCAGACAGGCTATCAAAGGCCTAACATAACAAACAATAGGCTCATGGCAGTTTCACAGCGGTTACATGGATACACGGGCAGGCAGCTTGGTGGTCAGTGGAGGAGTATTTAAAGTAGGGACCGCAGACAGGCTATCAAAGGCCTAAAATAACAAACAATAGGCTCATGGCAGTTTTACAGCGGTTACATGGATACACAGGCAGCTTGGTGGTGAGTGGAGGAGTAGTGCAAGGAGTGTCTGTCCCAGTACTCCCAAAATATAAATAGATGTTAATGTCTCGCAAAACAACCAAAACAAAAAAAAAAGGTGGCATACTTAGGTACAGGGGTGGGCTCATCTACTGAGTTTCTGACATAGTAATTTGGCAGTAACTATTTAATGGTGCCAATATAGGACACAGACACAGACTACTTTAAGTTGCATCATAGATGTCTACAAATTTGTATTGTCAGTGCCAGACATTGAATGATGTCAGCGAATAGACTAAAGATTGGTGGAGCTGTGCGACATAATTTTGCACGTGGTAGAGCACATTTTGAGCTGGGGTAGGGGGGAACTCTCTTGAGGCCGGCGGGACCGCCCCAGGGCCCCTCATGTTACAACGGTGTGTCTGACGTTGGGTGCGCACCACCACCGCCAGAGACACTACATTGTACTATGAGGGACCCAGTAGCAATGCCGTCAACCAAAAGCGAGCACACCCACCTCTTCAGACAAACAGCAGTCTCACGGGTGCTTGCGCCAAGTCGCGATACCACGGCCCCGTGTGGGGAGTTTTGCCATTTAGGGAGGTGTAAACATGTCGTATGCTGTACAATCAGCTGCAGCAAATTAGACATTAGAAAAGTAATTCACAGGCAAGAGCTTTTCATAGGAAAGCTAGGTGTCGGCCGGGCAAGGTGGGGCAAAAGATTTCGAAATCCAGTTGTGGTTCATTTTAATGAATGTTAGATCGTCAACATTTTGGGTAGCCAGACGAGTCCTTTTTTCGGTTAATATTGAACCTGCAGCACTGAATACTCTTTCTGATAGGACACTTGCTGCCGGGCAAGCAAGCTCCTGCAATGCATATTCTGCCAATTCTGGCCAGGTGTCTAATTTGGAGGCCCAGTAATCAAATGGGAATGACGGTTGAGGGAGAACATCGATAAGGGATGAAAAATAGTTAGTAACCATACTGGACAAATGTTGTCTCCTGTCACTTTCAATTGATGCAGCAGTACCTGTCCTGTCTGCGGTCATAGCAAAATCACTCCACAACCTGGTCAGAAAACCCCTCTGTCCAACGCCACTTCTGATGTGTGCACCCCTAACACTCCTAGTCTGCTGCCCCCTGGAGCTTGTGTGAGAACGATCACGTGCGCTGTGTGCTGGGAATGCCTGAAGCAAACGGTCAACAAGAGTTGATTGTTTGGTTGCTAATATTAGTTCCAAGTTCTCATGTGGCATAATATTTTGCAATTTGCCTTTATAGCGTGGATCAAGGAGGCAGGCCAACCAGTAATCGTCATCGTTCATCATTTTCGTAATGCGTGTGTCCCTTTTTAGGATACGTAAGGCATAATCCGCCATGTGGGCCAAAGTTCCAGTTGTCAAATCTCCGGTTGTGATTGGTTGAGGGGCAGTTGCAGGCAAATCTACGTCACTTGTGTCCCTCAAAAAACCAGAACCCGGCCGTGACACGCAACCAATTTCCTGTGCCCCCGGGAAAGGTTCGGCATTAAAAATATACTCATCCCCATCATCCTCCTCGTCCTCCACCTCCTCTTCGCCCGCTACCTCGTCCTGTACACTGCCCTGACCAGACAATGGCTGACTGTCATCAAGGCTTCCCTCTTCCTCTGGTGCAGACGCCTGCTCCTTTATGTGCGTCAAACTTTGCATCAGCAGACGCATTAGGGGGATGCTCATGCTTATTACGGCGTTGTCTGCACTAACCAGCCGTGTGCATTCCTCAAAACACTGAAGGACTTGACACATGTCTTGTATCTTCGACCACTGCACACCTGACAACTCCATGTCTGCCATCCTACTGCCTGCCCGTGTATCCTCCCACAAATAAATAACAGCACGCCTCTGTTCGCACAGTCTCTGAAGCATGTGCAGTGTTGAGTTCCACCTTGTTGCAACGTCTATGATTAGGCGATGCTGGGGAAGGTTCAAAGACCGCTGATAGGTCTGCATACGGCTGGCGTGTACAGGCGAACGTCGGATATGTGAGCAAAGTGCACGCACTTTGAGGAGCAGGTCGGAGAACCCAGGATAAGTTTTCAATAAGCACTGCACCACCAGGTTTAAGGTGTGAGCCAGGCAAGGAATGTGTTTCAGTTGGGAAAGGGAGATGGCAGCCATGAAATTCCTTCCGTTATCACTCACTACCTTGCCTGCCTCAAGATCTACTGTGCCCAGCCACGACTGCGTTTCTTGTTGCAAGAACTCGGACAGAACTTCCGCGGTGTGTCTGTTGTCGCCCAAACACTTCATAGCCAATACAGCCTGCTGACGCTTGGCAGTAGCTGGCCCATAATGGGACAACTGGTGTGCAACAGTGTCATCTGCCGATGGAGTGGTTGGCCGACTGCGTTCTGTGGAAGAGCTGTAGCTTCTGCAGGAGGACGAGGAGGAGGAGGAGGGGGTGCGAACGCCTACAGCCAACTGTTTCCTAGACCGTGGGCTAGGCACAACTGTCCCTAAATTGATGTCGCCTGTGGACCCTGCATCCACCACATTCACCCAGTGTGCCGTGATGGACACATAACGTCCCTGGCCATGCCTACTGGTCCATGCATCTGTAGTCAGGTGCACCTTTGTACTCACAGATTGCCTAAGTGCATGGACGATGCGCTGTTTAACATGCTGGTGCAGGGCTGGGATGGCTTTTCTGGAAAAAAAGTGTCGACTAGGTAGCTCGTATCGTGGTTCAGCGTACTCCATCAGGGCTTTAAAAGCTTCGCTTTCAACTAAACGGTAGGGCATCATCTCTAACGAGATTAGTCTAGCTATGTGGGCGTTAAAACCCTGTGTACGCGGATGCGAGGATAAGTACTTCCTTTTTCTAACCAGAGTCTCATGTAGGGTGAGCTGGACTGGAGAGCAGGAGATCGTGGAACTTTCGGGTGTGCCGGTGTACATGGCAGACTGAGAGACGGTTGGAGACGGTATTGTTTCCGCCGGTGCCCTAGATGCAATATTTCCTCCTACTAAACTGGTGATTCCCTGACCCTGACTGCTTTTGGCTGGCAAAGAAACCTGCACAGATACTGCCGGTGGTGCGGAAAATGGTGGCCTTACAGTGACGGAAGGGATGTTGCGTTGCTGACTAGCTTCATTGGCCGAGGGTGCTACAACCTTAAGGGACGTTTGGTAGTTAGTCCAGGCTTGAAAATGCATGGTGGTTAAGTGTCTATGCATGCAACTAGTATTTAGACTTTTCAGATTCTGACCTCTGCTTAAGCTAGTTGAACATTTTTGACAGATGACTTTGCGCTGATCAGTTGGATGTTGTTTAAAAAAATGCCAGACTGCACTCTTCCTAGACTCGGATCCCTTTTCAGGGATTGCAGACTGAGCTTTAACCGGATGGCCACGCTGTCCTCCAACAGGTTTTGGCTTTGACACGCGTTTTGGGCCAGATACGGGCCCGGCAGATGGAACCTGTTGCGATGTTGATGCCTGCTGCGGCCCCTCCTCCACCTCCGCTTCTGAACTACTGCCGCCTGCACCCTGTTCCCCCAATGGCTGCCAATCGGGGTCAATAACTGGGTCATCTATTACCTCCTCTTCGAGCTCGTGTGCAACTTCGTCTGTGTCACTGTGTCGGTCGGTGGTATAGCGTTCGTGGCGGGGCAACATAGTCTCATCAGGGTCTGATTGTGGATCTGTACCCTGAGAGGGCAATGTGGTGGTCTGAGTCAAAGGAGCAGCATAGTACTCTGGCTGTGGCTGTGCATCAGTGCACTCCATGTCAGAATCTACTTGTAATGGGCATGGCCTGTTAAATGTTTCACTTTCTAAGCCAGGGACGGTATGTGTAAAGAGCTCCATGGAGTGACCCGTTGTGTCGCCTGCTGCATCCTTCTCTCTTGTTGTAGTTTTTGCTGAGGAGGACAAGGAAGCGACTTGTCCCTGACCGTGAACATCCACAAGCGACGCGCTGCTTTTACATTTACCAGTTTCGGAAGAGGAGGCAAAAGAGCTAGAGGCTGAGTCTGCAATGTAAGCCAAAACTTGCTGTTGCTGCTCAGCCTTTAAAAGCGGTTTTCCTACTCCCAGAAAAGAGAGCGTTCGAGGCCTTGTGTAGCCTGACGACGAAACTGGCTCCACAGCTCCAGACTTAGGTGGAATATTTTTATCCCCACGACCACCTGATGCTCCACTACCACTACCATCATTACCAGCTGACAATGAACGCCCACGACGACCTCTTGCACCAGACTTCCTCATTGTTTAAAAATCGTAACCAAACTAACTTTATTTGTTGCTGTCAAACAACTTACACGGTGAGCTATAACTTCAGTATGATTTCAATATCCCTTAACAGGTTGGTGAGACCACAAGGAAAATCAGGCACAATGTTACACACTCTGTTTTCTGTGACACCAAATCACAGAGATGACACACACGCAGGACTGTCACTCAAGCACTAATGTCAATATTAATCTCCCACCTAATTTTTTTTTTTTTTTTTCTCTGTGAGACTTTAGAAACCAAATAATATTTAAAAAAAAACAAAAAAACAAGGCTTTCTATGGCCCACTGAATGAGAGATGGCACGCACAGGAGTGGCACACAAGCCCTGACTGAGGCCAATATTTTTCTCCCACTGATTGATGTAGTGTTTTTGTGTTGAGGTTGATTTTAAAACACAAATGAAGGAAAAAAATAAAAAGGCTTTCTATGGCCCACAATTAGAGAGAGAGGTGGCACACCCAGGAGTCAAGACTGGCACACAAGCTGAAATGGCAATATTACTCTCCCACTGTTTTTTTATGTATTTTTTTTTTATTTTCAGGGAGACTTTAGAAACCAAATAATATTAAAAAAAAAACAAAAAAACAAGGCTTTCTATGGCCCACTGAATGAGAGGGACAGAGGTGGCACACCCAGGAGTCAAGACTGGCACACAAGCTGAAATGGCAATATTACTCTCCCACTGTTTTTTTATGTATTTTTTTTTTATTTTCAGGGAGACTTTAGAAACCAAATAATATTAAAAAAAAAAAAAAAAACAAGGCTTTCTATGGCCCACTGAATGAGAGGGACAGAGGTGGCACACCCAGGAGTCAAGACTGGCACACAAGCTGAAAGGGCAATATTACTCTCCCACTGTTTTTTTATGTTTTTTTTTTTTTTATTTTCAGGGAGACTTTAGAAACCAAATAATATTAAAAAAAAAACAAAAAAACAAGGCTTTCTATGGCCCACTGAATGAGAGGGACAGAGGTGGCACACCCAGGAGTCAAGACTGGCACACAAGCTGAAATGGCAATATTACTCTCCCACTGTTTTTTTATGTATTTTTTTTTTATTTTCAGGGAGACTTTAGAAACCAAATAATATTAAAAAAAAAAAAAAAAACAAGGCTTTCTATGGCCCACTGAATGAGAGGGACAGAGGTGGCACACCCAGGAGTCAAGACTGGCACACAAGCTGAAAGGGCAATATTACTCTCCCACTGTTTTTTTAGGTTTTTTTTTTTTTTTTCAGGGAGAATTAGAAACCCAATAATATTAAAAAAAAAAAATAAATAGGCTTTCTATGGCCCACTGAATGAAAGGGAGAGAGGTGGCACACCCAGGAGTCAAGACTGGCACACAAGCTGAAAGGGCAATATTACTCTCCCACTGTTTTTTTATGTATTTTTTGTTTTTTCAGGGAGACTTTAGAAACCCAATAATATTTAAAAAAAAAAATAAATAGGCTTTCTATGGCCCACTGAATGAGAGGGAGAGAGGTGGCACACCCAGGAGTCAAGACTGGCACACAAGCTGAAAGGGCAATATTACTCTCCCACTGTTTTTTTAGGTTTTTTTTTTTTTTCAGGGAGACTTTAGAAACCAAATAATATTAAAAAAAAAAAAAAAAAAAAAAAATAGGCTTGCTATAGCCCACTGAATGAGAGATAGCACACACAGCAGTGGCACACAAGCCCTGACTGAGGCCAATATTTTTCTCCCACTGATTGATGTAGTGTTTTTGTGTTGAGGTAGATTTTAGAACACAAATCACGGAAAAAATAAATAGGCTTTCTATGGCCCACTGAATGAAAGGGAGAGAGGAGGCACACCCAGGAGTCAAGACTGGCACACAAGCTGAAAGGGCAATATTACTCTCCCACTGTTTTTTTATGTATTTTTTGTTTTTTCAGGGAGACTTTAGAAACCCAATAATATTAAAAAAAAAAAATAAATAGGCTTTCTATGGCCCACTGAATGAGAGGGAGAGAGGTGGCACACCCAGGAGTCAAGACTGGCACACAAGCTGAAAGGGCAATATTATTCTCCCACTGTTTTTTTAGGTTTTTTTTTTTTTTTTCAGGGAGAATTAGAAACCAAATAATATTAAAAAAAAAAAAAAAAAAAAAAATAGGCTTGCTATAGCCCACTGAATGAGAGATAGCACACACAGCAGTGGCACACAAGCCCTGACTGAGGCCAATATTTTTCTCCCACTGATTGATGTAGTGTTTTTGTGTTGAGGTAGATTTTAGAACACAAATCACGGAAAAAATAAATAGGCTTTCTATGGCCCACTCAGTGAGAGATGGCACACACAGGGATGGCACTGTAGCAGAAATGCCAATCTTAATCTCCCACAAAAAACAAACAAAAAAAAAAAAAAAACTGTCCTACAATTACTATCTCCCTGCAGTAATGTAAGCCAGGTATGGCAGGCAGCAATAGGAGTGGACTGATGCACAAATTAAATAAAAAGTGTGGACAAACAGAAAAGATAGCTGTGCAGAAAGGAAGGAACAAGAGGATATGTGCTTTGAAAAAAGCAGTTGGTTTCCACAGTGGCGTACACACAGCAATACAGCTATCACGGAGCCTTCTAGGGCAGCCCAATGAGCTACAGCGCTGAGGGGAAAAAAAAAAAAAAATAGCTTCCACAGTCCCTGCACACCGAAGGTGGTGTTGGACAGTGGAAATCGCTGCAGCACAAGCGGTTTGGTGGTTAGTGGACCCTGCCTAACGCTCTCCCTGCTTCTGATGAAGCGGCAGCAACCTGTCCCTAAGCTCAGATCAGCAGCAGTAAGATGGCGGTCGGCGGGAACGCCCCTTTATAGCCCCTGTGACGCCGCAGACAGCAAGCCAATCACTGCAATGCCCTTCTCTAAGATGGTGGGGACCAGGATCTATGTCATCACGCTGCCCACACTCTGCGTTCACCTTCATTGGCTGAGAAATGGCGCTTTTCGCGTCATTGAAACGCGACTTTGGCGCGAAAGTCGCGTACCGCATGGCCGACAAGCACAGGGGTCGGATCGGGTTTCATGAGACGCCGACTTAGCCAAAAGTCGGCGACTTTTGAAAATGATCGACCCGTTTCGCTCAACCCTACCCACCACTACACGGGAGTGAGAAGAGAGGGGCTGAGTGCCGATGCATCTTACAAATATGCCATTTCTGGGGCAGCTGTGGACTGGTATTTGTAGCCAGGGTAGAGTGTTTAATGCTGTCAGGCTTTCAGAGTGTTTAATGCTGGTGTACAGGGATTCAACATCACCTGTCACCAACATAGTATCAGACTCAATCTGAAGGCCATCCACCCTCTTCAAAAATTCACTTGTATCCAAAAGAAATCATCTCCGGTTCAGGGAATTACCTAGAGAAAGTCAATTGTTGGATTGACTCCAAATTACAACCTCTAGTTGAGGGTCTCCCCTCATTTCTTTTGGATACAAGTGAATTTTTGAAGAGGGTGGATGGCCTTCAGATTGAGTCTGATACTCATGCGTCATACCAGGTGGACAACGGGTCGCATCAATTTGAGGTGTCACATGATCCTGTTCATGCCGGAAGTGAACGGCAATAGCGGCGCACATGTTAGCGATCGGCTTTCATATTACTTATGCGGGCAACCACATGATCGCATGTTTAACCTGCTATTGCCGACGGCCGGGGGCCAATATTTGTAGCCTGCTATGAGTATCAGCCCGCAGCTGTCTGCGTAGCCTTTACTGGCTATTAAAATAGGGGGACCCCAAAAAACATGATGTGGGGCCAGAAAGGCTACACAGACAGCTGTGGGCTGATATTCATAGCCTAGAGAGCGGCCATGAATATTGGCCCCCCGGATACAAATACCAGCCTGCAGCCGCCCCAGAAATGGCACATCTGTAAGATGCGCCAATTCCAGCACTTAGCCCCTCTCTTCCCACTCCCCCTGTAGCTGTGGGATATGGGGTAATAAGGAGTTAATGTCACCTTGCTAATATAAGGTGACATTAAGCCCGGTTAATAATGGAGAGGCGTCAAGAAGACGCCTATCCATTACTAATCCTATTGTAGTGAAAGTGTAACAAAAAGATAAAGACACAGCCAGAAAAAAGTATTTTATTATTCTTAATTTCATCATACTTACCATACTTGAGCGACTGCAAAAAAAGTGAAAATAATAAACCAACCGTATACTTACTTTCCGCCATAGTCCAATTAATAACGAATGTCCCACAATGATCTCCCCTATAGAACAGTGACATCGGGCAATGTCACTTCTCTATAGGCCTCCAGTGACACACTGACAGGAGACAATGGCTCCTGCAGTGTATCACTGAGGTTACCTTAGTTCAGAGTCTCACTTTATGGCAAAGCTGTGTGGGAATTTTCCCACACAGCAGTGCCACAACTAAGACTAGGGACTATTTTCTCACAGGGGCGGAGGAATGCATTGTGGGGAATACTTTGTGGAAGGATACCTTCCATCATTGTATTCCTGGAGCTCCTGGAGAGCAGTAATATCAGCTGATGTGGCTGCTCTCCACGGGAGATCATCGTGGGACATTCGTTTTAATTGGATATCTGCGGATCAGGGAGTATATTGTTTGTTTATTATTTTATTATTTGTTACAGGTAACAATGGCTTCGGGGATCAAGGTGACAAGGTGATGGTGAGTATGTACTCTATGTTTAATGTACTGTACGTCTGTATGTATGTATGTACTGTATGTATGTTGCATGTTCTGTATGTATGTATAGTATGTTGCATGTTGCATATTGCATGTTGCATGTGGTATGTTGTATGTCGCATGTGGTATGTTGCATGTTGCACGTCACATGTGGTATGTTGCATGTTGCATGTCACATGTTGCATGTCACATGTGGTATGTTGCATGTCGCATGTGGTATGTCGCACGTCGCATGTTGCACGTCGCATGTGGTTTGTCGCATGTCACATGTAGCATGTCACATGTAGCATATTGTATGTTGCATGTCGCATGTTGCATGTCATATGTTGCATGTCACATGTTGTATGTTGCATGTTGTATGTCACATGTTGCATGCCGCATGTTGCATGTCATATGTTGCATATTGTATGTCGCATGTCACATGTTGTGTGTCACACGTCACATGTTGTATGTTGCATATCACAAGTTGCATGTTGCACATCGCATGTTATATGCATGTTGTGTGTCACATGTTGCATGTTGTATGTTGCACGTTGCATGTCACATGTGGTATGTTGCATGTCGCATATGGTATGTTGCATGTCGCATGTTTCACGTCGCATGTTGCACGTCGCCTGTGGTATGTCGCAAATTGCATGTCACATGTTGCATGTCGCATGTGGTATGTTGCATGTTGCATGTTGCATGTCACATGTCGCATGGTGTATGTTGTATGGTGTATGTTGCATGGTGTATGTTGTGTGTTGTATGTGCACACAGTCTAGACGAGTCCAGCTCTGCTACACCTGGATGCCTGAATTCCAGATGTAGCAGAGACTGTAGATGATTGCCGGAGATAACTCTCCAGTAGTGTTGAGCGATACCGTCCGATACTTGAAAGTATCGGTATCGGAAAGTATCGGCCGATACCGGCAAAGTATCGGATCCAATCCGATACCGATATCCGATACCAATACAAGTCAATGGGACTCAGGTATCGGACGGTATTCCTGATGGTTCCCAGGGTCTGAAGGAGAGGAAACTCTCCTTCAGGCCCTGGGAACCATATTAATGTGTAAAAGAAAGAATTAAAATAAAAAATATCGCTATACTCACCTGTCCGACGCAGCCGGGACCTCAGCGAGGGAACCGGCAGCGTTGTTTGTTTAAAATTTGCGCTTTTACTTGGTTACGTGAGGTCCCGGCTTGTGATTGGTCAGGGCGGCCATGTTGCCGGGACGCGGACCAATCACAGCAAGCCGTGACGAAATTACGTCACGGCTTGCTGTGATTGGTCCGCGTCCCGGCAACATGGCTGCCATTAACCAATCACAAGCCGTGACGTCACGGGAGGCTGGACATGCGCGTATTTTGAAAAGCGCGCGTGTCCAGCCTCCAGTGACGTCCCGGCTTATGATTGGTCACGGCGCCATGTTGCCGGGACGCGGACCAATCACAGCAAGCCGTGACGAAATTACGTCACGGCTTGCTGTGATTGGTCCGCGTCCCGGCAACATGGCCGCCATTAACCAATCACAAGCCGTGATGTCACGGGAGGCTGGACACGCGCGCTTTTCAAAATACGCGCATGTCCAGCCTCCCGTGACGTCCCGGCTTGTGATTGGTTAATGGCGGCCATGTTGCCGGGACGTCACTGGAGGCTGGACACGCGCGCTTTTCAAAATACGTGCATGTCCAGCCTCCCGTGATGTCACGGCTTGTGATTGGTTAATGGCGGCCATGTTGCCGGGACGCGGACCAATCACAGCAAGCCGTGACGTAATTTCGTCACGGCTTGCTGTGATTGGTCCGCGTCCCGGCAACATGGCCGCCCTGACCAATCACAAGCCGGGACTTCACGTAACCAAGTAAAAGCGCGAAATTTAAACAAACAACGCTGCCGGTTCCCTCGCTGAGATCCCGGCTGCGTCGGACAGGTGAGTATAGCAATATTTTTTATTTTAATTCTCTTTTTTACACATTATTACATTAATGTTGTTGCGATACCCGATACCCGATACCACAAAAGTATCGGATCTCGGTATCGGAAATTCCGATACAGCAAGTATCGGCCGATACCCGATACTTGCAGTATCGGAATGCTCAACACTACTCTCCAGCGATCACCTACACTGCAGCGTTCTCACAATCAGCTGATCAAGCGAAACAGACTAGTGACCGCAGATAAGCCCGGTCATGTGCACGGCAGTTCTCGCGATAAGATAAATTATGGTGAGAACTGCAGTGGATGCGGGACTTCCGGCGGCGGGCAGGTAAGCCCGCATTTAAATTAGCAGACATGCCTAGTAAGCGCGTTTACACACTTACTACGTATGTGACTAATCATTAGATGCGGTTTTACCGCATCTAATGATTGTCTATGTGTAATTTACAGTGCGGCGACGGATTGCCTCCGCATTGTAAACAGACATGCTGCATTCTGAAAAGACGTGCCGCATGTCCGTTTACGCGGGTCCGCCGCCCGCGTGTTTTAGCGCATAGTGGAGACAGGATTTCAGGAAATCCCCTCCACTATGCTGTAACATCTGGACGCTGCATATTTGACGCTGCGGCTCTATGCAGCGCCAAACATGCAGCGTTTCCTGACCGTGGAAATATACCCTAAAAGAACAATTTACATTTTACTCAAGAATATACCTATAAAGAGAAAAATCAGACAAACTGAAAATTTTGCAGTGGTCTCCTAATTTTTGCCAGAGCTGTAGATGTCATCAAAGTTGCATTGGTTTTCTCAAAGAACCTTGGGAAACTTACATCACACCGATAACGCACTGCTTTTGGATGAAAAATAAAAACTGATGTGTGAATTCGATTTTGTTTACAGAAATCAATGTACTATACTCTCATGCAAAGACGATGATGATAAGAATGTTTGTGAAAATCCTTCCCCTGTGATTTACAACTGGCTGGAATGAGGGAGGTGGATGAGAAATCTTAGTCCTTAAGATGCTCTTGGCCTCCAACAATTAGCATAATTAATAGAAATTGACTACACACAGAAGAAAGCAGCCAGTGTCCAGCCTTCAACATCTGTCAGCCACCCATTCAACTGTCCTTTGCCTAATTGTCTTTACTTCCAAAAATAAGCATGTAAGTGAATGGAGATTTCAACATTAAAAGCTCTGGTTTTATATCCAAGTTTTGTAAATCTGCAGATGGTATCAAAAAGTATGCAGCATAGTTAAATTTGAAAATGTATGACATTTATTGTCAAAGTGTATGTAATTATGCTAATTTCAATAACAGCAGTACAATAGCAATTATATCTCTTTCATTAAATTTTCTTGGTTACTGACCTTTTTAGTTTCAGTGATCAACGTCGTCACTAAACTAAGCAGCTGCAATAAATATATACCAACTTTTCAGTAGCATTCAGCTTAACAAACATTTACAAATTTGACAAGTTAAATAACTTAGTTGATCTTTTCAATTGTCAAGCAAAATAATAAAAAATGTAATTATTCATTATTTTCTGTTATCCCAATGACTAAATGTATACATAATTTAACCCCTTTACAACATGCACCATACATATCAGGCGCTATGGTGCTATGCGCTATATCCGGTCACGGCGTGATGCAGCCTCTGACAGCAAGCTATCCCTGCATGTTGCCCTGGGGGGCTGTGCAGCCCCCATGTCTGCGATTGCTGTGATTGGCTGTTCAATTCCGAGCAGCCTGTCACAGCGATGTGAGAATAAAGTTGTTAAAATGAATGTGACACACTGTGATTGGTGAAGGCTGATTAACCCTTTTGGCTCTGATTGGCTGAACAACAGTTATTGACTAAAGATGGGCAGACCCCTGGATGTTTGATTTTGGTGGGTTCAGTTAAACAAAGTTCGGGTTTGGGTACCAGAGCAGTATTTGGACCCAGACCCGGACCCCATTCACTTGAATGGGGGGCCCAAACATCTAGTGTTTGCTACGCTGTCATGTGCATGACAGCGCGGCAAACACTGTTTCTGATTGGCAGTAAAATCATTGCCGCCGATCAGACAGCCACTGTTTCCATGCTATCAAATGACTGCGTGAGCCCGCAGCTTTGCCCGGAGGTAAAAAGTTTACCTCCAGTCATTGGTGTCGGCTTATGGGACTACTGGTCCCATCAGACTATGTCTGCTGCCACTAATAACAGCAAGAGTAGGCATCGGCTGATGCGAGATTCATCAGCCGGCGCCTGCATTCTAAATAAATAATTAGAAAAAAACAGAGCATTGGTTCCCCTGTATTTTTGATAACCAACCAGTCAAAACTCACAGCTGTGGGCTGCCACCCTCAGCTGTTAGCTTTGGTAACCAGCCTTGCTAAAGCAGACAGTTGGGGTCTGGTTTTCTCAGGCTGGTAAGAGTCCATGGACATTGGTCCCCTAAAAATAGCAGCCTGCAGCCGCCCAGAAAAAGTGCGCCAATTCTGGTGCTTTACCTGACTCTTCCCACTTGCCCTGTAGTAGTGGCAAGTGGGTAATATTTGTAGGGTTGATGTCACCTTTGTATTGTCTGGTGACATCAAGCCCATGGATTAGTAATGGAGAGGTGTCTATCCATTACTAATCCTATAGTTGTATAGTAAATAAACACACAAGTGTTGAGGCTATGTGCACACGTTGCAGATTTGCCTGCAGATTTTTCTGCACTAAAATCCGCAGCTCTTGGCAGAAAACGCAGGTGCGTTTTTGGTGCGGTTTTTGGTGCGGTTTTCAGTGCGGTTTTCAGTGCGGTTTTCTATGCAGATTGTCAGCGTTTTTGACATAAATAAAGCTTTTGAAACTTGACAAACTTCAGTGACAAAAAAAATAAATAAATGATGTCATTTCCTTGTCCAACCCCTTCTTCTTTCATCCTCCATTTTGTGCAAACATAAAAATGAATGGAAGTAACCAAAGCATGCCGCAGATACAGCTCCTCAGGCCGCACCGGATACTTATGCTGGGGTTGCTGCTGCAAATCTTGAATAATCATAGACAGCAGGTAAGCTGAAGTGCATTTTTTTTTGTTTTTTTTAGCGCTAAACATATTCCACAGCGCTTTACCGACATTTTTTGTTTTTTGTTCTTTTTAATTATTTTTCACAGTGTTGTATTATAAAAAAATATATATATTTGTTTTTATTTTAGAGGCAGCAGGAGAGAAGACGTTTACGGAAAAGACTCTGGGTGCACCCGCTTGTCGCCGAACGTGCACAAAAGGGCCACTTTTATGTCCTTTACAATGATTTGAGGAAGTAAGTTGAAATACATGAAAAGACAAATTAACGTTTTCCCACAAATGTTATGATATGTTACGTAACCATTTTTTTTCTTTTTACATTTTCAGATACCTGGAAAAGTTCATTTCATTCTGCCGTCTATCCATCCCAGCGTTCGACCGACTTATGGAAATACGTTCCCCCCATCTCAAACTGCAAGACACAGTGATGAGGAAGGCCATCTCTGCTGAGGAAAGGCTGCTCATCACCTTGCGGTAAGTAACAAATTTTTGGGTTGAATGTCATTAGGGCTCTTTCAGATGTCAGTGTGTCCGGTATTTTGTGATGAAAGTTTTCACATGTCCCGGAGACACTGACAAACTTAGACACAGTCATCTATGCACATGTCAGCGCGTTTTCGTCTGCCGTATGACTGCGGGCAAAACACGCGGACATGCCCTTTTTTTCCATTCGCATGTTCAACAAAGTGTCCCGCACACGTGCACACGGAGAAGACACATTGATGTCCTCTGTGTGACACGCATTGCACTGGTGAAGAAGTGCTACAGGAAGCGCTGTTCCCTGGCGGCAGATGATGAAGATGCTATCAGCATTCTTCCATGCGCTGCATGATTTCAGCGCCATCAGGGAAGAATGGGATTCGTCTTCATCACCTGCCGCCGCTAACTGCGCTTACTGTAGTGCTTTTATCCCTGCTAGCCATCCAAGTGGGAAGGATTCAGCACATGGGCCGCACACACACATGGACATGGATATCTCTGGTACTGTGTTTTATGGTACCGGATATATCATGTTTAAAACACACCAGGAAACTGTAACCATTTTTGCTTGCTAGCAGATGTGCCCACTGTATTTTACGCCTTATCTACAGCATTCTATAATTAAGGCCCTGGGTCAGTGGAGATAGATCATACCTGTGTGTGGGGTGCTATCGTGTAATGTTATCCCATCTTGCTGTGTCCAGGTCGTGCGACTCCCTTCTTGCGATACCACTCTTCTGCGCAGACGCACTTTATTGTCCTGATGAGGATAGAGCTAAGTGCGCAGATGAGCATGCGCTGGGCCTCTCTCCTTTCCTTTCCTTCGCTCACAGCAGGACTTACTTGTGCCCTCAACAGGCTGGATTAGTGCGTTGAAGCAAGCAGGAGGGCAGCGCCGTTGGCTAAACATTGGAGTGGCTGAACACGGACCTGCAAGTCCTTTCTGATGTGACTGGCGGTTTATTTATTGATACCCTTTGTGTTGTGCCGGGTTGCAAAGGGCAGCATTATAGAATGCTTTAGATAAAACATGAAGCTGGACGCATATTATAGCACCCATAACTGCTGACATGTTTCATTGTATTTTTGTGTGACATTTCTAATATTCATTTTTGTTTCTTTGCAGATTTTTGGCCACAGGAGAGAGCTATACATCCCTGCACCTCCAATTTAGGGTTGGTAAATCCACCATCTCTAAAATTGTGAGGTGTACATGTACCGTCATCTGGCAGAAGTTGCAGCCCATGGTGATGCCTTCCCCAACCAAGGTGACTTGGCTGCAGGTTGCAGCAGGCTTTCAGTCTGTGGCCAATTTCCCAAACTGCATAGGTGCAGTCGATGGTAAACATGTAAGGGTTCAGCAGCCACCACGATCAGGATCACAATTCTTAAATTATAAGAAGTATTTTTCAGTGGTCCTGATGGCGGTGGCTGATGCCCATTACAAAGTTGTTGCCATTGACGTTGGTGCCTATGGTAGTACTGGGGATTCTCGGGTGTTGCGAACGTCACAGATTGGGAAGCAAATTCTTCAAGATGGCGGAACGCTCCCAGCCCCAAGACCTTTGCTGGGTTCCACACATCCAGTACCCTTTGTGATGGTATCGGATGAGGCGTTTCCCTTAACGACAACCCTGCTGCGCCCATACCCACGAAGGGGACTGAATGCCCGGCGAAGGATTTTTAATTATCGGCTGAGTCGTGCATGCAGATATGTGGAATGCACCTTTGGGATCATGACTAGTCAGTGGAGGATCTTTCACACACCCATCCAGCTGGATACTGACACCGTTGACACTGTGATTAAGTGCTCGTGAGTACAACACTGACGTAGATGTGGAGTACCAGCAGCCAGTATTTAATCCAGTGGTCAACGTGGGTCTGGGAAGTCCATCCAACTCTGGTGTGCGTGTGAGAGAATCCTTCACTGCCTACTTTATGAGTCCAGAAGGTGCCGTGCACTGGCAATACTCCTGTGCTGGTGTTGAGCAGCAGAGAAGGATGGAAGAACATTGACCGACCAATAAAAGATGGCAAGATCTATACCAAAAGCTAGAAGAAGTCAAGATCCCTATTAATCGAATTCAAGATCGATATCAATTTTGTTTATTGTTATTTTTTTGGGGAACAAAAAAATTAATTATTATTTCTGGTTAATAAAAAAAATTAATTGTTACTTTCATGTGGTTATTTTTCAATCAAACAAGTGTTGTTTGTAGAAAATTTTTAATGATTGATTCTTCTCCATCCCATAGTCCAGCGCCCATACACCCATGACACTACCTCCATCCCATAGTCCAGCGCCCATATACCCATGACACCATCCAACATAGAGGCCTTGTCCGCTAACTACGTTAAGTATATAAAAATCAGAGATGACATTTTATCAACATTAATTTATTTAACAAACAAATAAATTTTGACAACCAGTTGTCAATATTTTTTCAATATGAAAAACAGAATTGGGCGGCAACGTGCCCTGTGAAACTATAAATTTTGGAAAAACAATTGCATCTTAATGCAAGTAGGTGTATTCCTGCGAATACCCATAGGAGCTATCTGGGTCTGTACAGAAATTTAGATTTGGAGATGGTCCCAGGCGTGTGTTTCCTCCTTCCGAATAATTTATGGCCGGTTGATTGTAGGAAGGCGCTCTAGCTTGTGGTTCCCTGGGTTTCGGTCGTGGCCGAAAGAGTCCAAAAACCCCCGTCAAAACATCCTCATAAGACTGAATTGGAGCAGGGTCCTCCAAAGCGGTTAGGGATGTTTGGCACATAGACATAAATAGAGACTGCCTATCCGGTGGCAGTGAGCGAGCCTTGCGTGCAATGGTCAAAGCAAAAAAATCACAATGGTCCTCAGTTGAGGATTTTTTAAGTAAAACAAGTGTGTCACTAGCAATCTGCTCAGTTTTATCCTCATTTTTTTTTTTTTTTTTTACTGGACTCTCCTGCCACCGGATAGGCAGCTCTCTTCTCCGTAACCACAGCTTCTGCCGAACCAGATGATCCAACAGCTGCTGAAGTTGATGTGCCTGCAGCAGCTGCTGAACATGTGGCACCAGCAGAAGCTGTGGTAACAGATGGAGAAATTATCCCTCCCGCTCCAGAAGAACTGCCTGCTCCATCTTCGGAGGTGTCATCCACAGGAGGCGGGGTAGAAAGGTTGCCCTCAGTCCTGTGTGAGAAAAGGAAAAAAATAATGAATTATGACTGCTGCGGAGGAGCAACATTTTTGGGACAGCATAAAGGCCGCTTCGTCCAAAACACTGTTCACTTTTTTTCATGTGTACTGATAATGCATGTTTTCATTTAACACATGCGTTATCACCACATGCTATCCAAACAATGTGCTAGTTATCTTGTGCAGTCAAAGTGCCAACACAACATAGACATGGTGTGGTGCCATAGGTCTCACAACTCCATCTTTAGAATCATAGTGCAGACAGGATTTCTGAAAATCCTCTCTTCACTATGGTATAACATCTGGATGCTGTGTATTGAACGCTGTGGCAGGACACAGCATTCAATACGCAGCCAACTGCGCTACACCACATGGCAACATTGATGAGGCTACATATATTAGTGGTTTATAACATACCTCCGCAAAGTCCGGCCTGTCATCAGGAATTGCAGCTCATCATAAAAGGGGAATGTTTTACGGCTTGAGGATGATCCACTTCGGTCACAGGAATTTATAAATTTGTTAAACCGATCCCTCACCGACCTCCATCTTTGCTTTACATGTTTTTCTAAGAAAAAAAAAAAAAATATATGGAGCGCCCCCACACCGCCGCAGGGCCGAGGGGTACCCGGAGCCGGGCCTCTGGGTCTCAGTTCTGGGGTTGTCACGGTGGCTAGACCCGGTCCGTGGCCCTGTCTGTCAGTGGGGGACGTCCGGTGCAATAAGTCGTGTTGTAACGGTGCAGTTGTGGGGTGCAGGTCGCGGTAAATAACGAGGACACCAGGTTGCAGTCTCTTTACCTCTTTACTGGAGATCTCTGAGTCCTCAGTCCAGAATACGGTTCACCAGGCTGCGCAAGTCCGGCCGGTCCAATGGCACCTCCAGAGTTCACTTCAGGTGGAAATCGGTGCCTTCCTTCTTAGCGCTATGTGTTGTAGTCCTTCCCTGCTGTGCTTACGGAAAGTACCCCACAACTGTTGTGTCTGCTTCTTAAGTTCCCTCACAACTCGATTAAATGATGTTCTTCTAATCGTCCGTCCCTTCCTGATGTTGCAGTTAGAACGGCACCCGTTTGTCGGGTAGGCCTGGAGTTCTTCCGGGACCCTAGAGACGCCCCTCTCCCGCAATTGCCTCCCAAGACTTCATAGGTGATATGTGTTAGACAGCCCGCCTTAAACTGACTGTCCTGCCGCTGTTTAGAGTATTGCTTGAAGCTGAATGTTATAATACTCCCTCGGCGTTCCGGCCACCGGTAGTGCGCCTCAGTAGGGTGTTGCTCCGGTCTTACAGCACGACCCCTACTGGAATTCTCCTATTGCTTGATCTAATTTCTCACTCAGCACAATCTATCTCGCTTCTAGTCCTTTCTTGGGCCCCGCCGCTTCCCGGAGCTGGCGCGGACCCGTTACGTTCTTTCCAATGCCAAGCCTCTGTCAGGATCCCACCCCTGACAGAGACCCTACTGTCTCTTCCTCCACAACACCCTCTGCCACTAGGTGTTGCTTCGTCCAATCCAGTCAGCTTTCTGATCTAACTTCCTGCCTGACCCCCAGTTTACCCACTATGGTGGGGAGTGGCCTAATGAATAGAACCCTTAGCTCCCCCCGGAGGCCCGGCTGTGAAATGTATTGGTGTCTGTGATACCTGATCAGATGAACTCCTTCAGTGCCATCGGACGCACCATGGCTCCCCATAGTGGCGGAGCCACAGTACTGCAACGACCAGGACTCTGGGGCGCTGCACTCCCCCCTGGTTAAACACAGTACTCCGGGACTGGGAAGAAAACAACAATACAAGTTAGCAAAAAGACATACAATTTTGTTGAGTGCAATAACAATAAGTATACTTGAACAGGCTTCCCTTTATGGGAGGTAAGGACACTTGAACGTTACAAACATGGCAAAAATATCATAGCAACATGCTATAATTAACTCTTCTTACCCAACCGGGTATTCTACTAAGTGCAAACATTATTGAACAATAATTTAACATTGCCTTTAAGGATATACACTCTTAATCCACTAAAGACCTTCCTATAATCACATTACAAGGTATTTTAACTTTTTCATTCTCCTACTTTGGATCTGCAGGACCGCCTGTCCTATCGGCACCAGACCTACTGCCTCTCCTTTCTGTTACAGGACCGCCCCGTTCAGCCAGGGCCTACTGCCTTTTCAACTACTATACACAGTATAGAACATAACTTTTCTTTCAGTTGGAGAACACTGAGCCGGCTCTACTTGGCTCCTATAAGGACTCACCCACTAACCCCTACGGGTTCACTTTCTGTCCTTAGTATCATATTACTAACTTTCGATGGGGAACGCAGGGTTTACCTTCTATCCCCCCCCCCCTTTTCTTATCAACATTATCAACTATCTTCTTTTCACTACATGAAACTTTCGCATTACTTCTTCTTTCAGAGAACATTATCAGCATTCCTTTACAATTAACCAATGGCATACATATAACTTTTACATGTAAATATTATCATCATTTTCTTTCATTGACATTATTGCTATCGGTCTTAAAGCAATATCACCATTTACGTGCAACAAATGAACATCCCCTTTAAGAGAGGACCAAATCTCGGTGAGGTAGCACATCTTCTCAAGCTACCAGTCCATACTCATCAAAGGTTCCAGTGCGGTATCTTCGCAAAGAGTCCTTGTTTAAGTAAAACCAGTAGGGAGCGCCTTTAATAAGGTGCAAACTATTTACAAAAGGGTTCGGATCATGCACAGTTCATGATTCAGCAGTTTTTAAAACTTGTGCAAAACTTGTGGTAACAAAAAAAAAACAAACAATAGGGATCCCAGGTCCATAGAAGGATCCCCTTAAGAGTTTACCCTTAACGGGTTTAGCAGCCAAACAGAAAACAGTAACTATCTACAGATTCATGGTATCGAGGTTTATTCTTCCAAGTCTGGGGGCGGTCTCCGTGAGTACTGCCCTCCTCCCGCCACCACATAAAGGGCATCTGCACCCTGGATAGGGGTCTGGGTACTCACGGTCCTCCTCGGAGTGATGGTCCGCAGACACTTGGCACACAGGGAGATCGGGGGAATGGCCGCAGGTCTTGGGGAATCATCAGAGGGTGGTAGTGTCACTTCCGGCTTGTATTTACGTACATGCAAGGCATACCACCCTTTATCCCCCCAGTGGCGGGTATACTTAACTCGGTCTCCTGGATAGAGATCCCGGCCTGGGTGTCCCTCAATGAGATGTGCCTCTACATCCCGCCGGTTTACAAACACTTCCAAGGCGAGACCGGGCTCCTTAATAAAGCCCCAACCTCCCTGCATCCGGAAGGTGTTGACCACGCCATATCGCTGCGGACCCCAATTCTCCTCAGTAGCCTGCCTGACTTGGGCTTTCTTCTGAAGATCTTTCTCCCGCTCAGCCTGACATCGGAGCTCCTTCTTGTGGGCCCACTCCTCTTCTTGCTGCCGCAGCCGTTGGCGGTATTCCCTCTGGCGGATGACCTCGACACTCTCCCCCTCCTCCTGGGCATCCCCTGGGAACCCCATCAGATTGGTAGTGGCCGCGCGGGTCCATTTGAAGGTTACCCATTCTCCCTGGAGCTGCGTGGGTTGTTTAATGGGCTGTAGAGGGCGATCGGCCGTCTGCAGAGTTTCCCAGGGCCTCTCGCATTCAATGCGGCTACACACCCGTCCGGGTGGTCATGGTGGGGGCGAGTCTACATCCACCAATAGGGGTTCCTCAATCGCCACGCCCGGGTCGGCGCCGTTACCTGCTCCCACCGCATCTCCGGTGTCGGTCTCCTCTGTAGTCGATGGTGAGAGCGATGCCTGTTGCGGCTCCTCGCCAGAGATGGTTGCTCGCTGGCACAGACTCCGGAACTGCCGGCACAGCTCCTCCACTTCCGCCCCGAGGATTTCCTGATTAGTGATGCAGCCTGGTAAAGACTCCGCCGGCTCCCATTGGTAGAACCTGGCACAGGTCTCTTCTCCCTCTCCGGGATGGCTTCCGCACTCCATGCTGCCAATCGGATTCTTCCTCGTGGTCTCCAGCAGTTCTTGCCCCTCCCCGTCCGGAGGGCGGCCTTTCTCTCCTCCACCATCCCACACCAGGAGGCAGGCCCTTCTTCTTGATGGGCACATTCTCTGGACATAGTAATAACGGTGAGGGGCGGGCTCCATTTTCGCGCCACTCTTCCAAGCTACGCCCACGAGGACACGCCCCATGCTCCCTGCGTGCCACATAGTGTTATAATGGTGGCGATTTTGGCGGGGAAAGTCGGGACACAGTCTTTGCAACATAATACAGTCCAAGCACAATAAATCACAGTTCCAAGGCACACATGACCTGATTCTTCAGGCTGAAGTAGATCCTGTTCGTGACGCCAAGTTGTGGAGCGCCCCCACACCGCCGCAGGGCCGAGGGGTACCCGGAGCCGGGCCTCTGGGTCTCAGTTCTGGGGTTGTCACGGTGGCTAGACCCGGTCCGTGGCCCTGTCTGTCAGTGGGGGACGTCCGGTGCAATAAGTCGTGTTGTAACGGTGCAGTTGTGGGGTGCAGGTCGCGGTAAATAACGAGGACACCAGGTTGCAGTCTCTTTACCTCTTTACTGGAGATCTCTGAGTCCTCAGTCCAGAATACGGTTCACCAGGCTGCGCAAGTCCGGCCGGTCCAATGGCACCTCCAGAGTTCACTTCTCAGGTGGAAATCGGTGCCTTCCTTCTTAGCGCTATGTGTTGTAGTCCTTCCCTGCTGTGCTTACGGAAAGTACCCCACAACTGTTGTGTCTGTTTCTTAAGTTCCCTCACAACTCGATTAAATGATGTTCTTCTAATCGTCCGTCCCTTCCTGATGTTGCAGTTAGAACGGCACCCGTTTGTCGGGTAGGCCTGGAGTTCTTCCGGGACCCTAGAGACGCCCCTCTCCCGCAATTGCCTCCCAAGACTTCATAGGTGATATGTGTTAGACAGCCCGCCTTAAACTGACTGTCCTGCCGCTGTTTAGAGTATTGCTTGAAGCTGAATGTTATAATACTCCCTCGGCGTTCCGGCCACCGGTAGTGCGCCTCAGTAGGGTGTTGCTCCGGTCTTACAGCACGACCCCTACTGGAATTCTCCTATTGCTTGATCTCGTTTCTCACTCAGCACAATCTATCTCGCTTCTAGTCCTTTCTTGGGCCCCGCCGCTTCCCGGAGCTGGCGCGGACCCGTTACGTTCTTTCCAATGCCAAGCCTCTGTCAGGATCCCACCCCTGACAGAGACCCTACTGTCTCTTCCTCCACAACACCCTCTGCCACTAGGTGTTGCTTCGTCCAATCCAGTCAGCTTTCTGATCTAACTTCCTGCCTGACCCCCAGTTTACCCACTATGGTGGGGAGTGGCCTAATGAATAGAACCCTTAGCTCCCCCCGGAGGCCCGGCTGTGAAATGTATTGGTGTCTGTGATACCTGATCAGATGAACTCCTTCAGTGCCATCGGACGCACCAAGGCTCCCCATAGTGGCGGAGCCACAGTACTGCAACGACCAGGACTCTGGGGCGCTGCATATATATATTGTCAAAGTAAATTTATAATAAACTCTAATACTAATCGGTAACATTATAATTACCAATTTCCAATTGGCTGGCAATGGACAGGGAATCCCACTCGGAATAAAGGTCCCTCAAAATCTTGGTCCAGCAATGGTCACGATAATATTTGTCTTTATAGGACACATCGGCGGCATCCCAAATAGCAGGTATATCACGAACCTACAATGAATAGAATAGTGTCATTACATACTATATCCAACTGCTAAGTAATCTTAAAGGGAACCTGTCATCCCCAAAATCGAAGATGAGCTAAGCCCACCAGCATCAGGGGCTTATCTACAGTATTCTGTAATGCATTCTGTAATGCTGTAGATAAGCCCCCAATGTATCCTCAAAGATGATCAAAAGAGGTTAGATTATACACACCCAGGGGCTGTCCCGGTCCAATGGGCGTCGCGGTCCGGTCCAGCGTCTCCCATCTTGTTGTGATGACGTCATCTTGTATTCACGCTGCGGCTCCGGCAGAGCAGAGCAAAGTACTGCAGTGCGCAGGTGCCGTGAAAGGTCAGAGAGGCCCGACACCTCCGCACTGCAGTACTTTGCTGTGCCCTCAACAGGCAGATAAAGTACGCCTGCGCCAGAGCCGCAGCGTGAATACAAGAGGATGTCATCATAACAAGATGGGAGGTGCTGGACCGGACCGCGATGCCCATCGGACTGATACCACCCCTGGGTGTGTATAATCTAACCTCTTTGATCATCTTTGAGGATACATCGGGGACTTATCTACAGTATACCAGAATGGGTAGATAAGCCCCTGATGCCGGTGGGCTTAGCTCTACTTCCATGTTGGAGGTTTGAGGTTTCCTTTACAGCAAAAATGTAAAAAAATTTGGATATATATTAACATCACCCCTGCCCTAACCCAAAGTCAAACAAGCAAGGCAAACACCAAATTATGCCAGTTTCACACGTCAGTGGCTCGGGTACGTGTGGTGACAGTTTCCTCACGTACCGGAGACAATGAAACACGTAGACACATTAAAATAAATGTGTCTCTGCAGATGTCAGTGTGATATGACGCACCGTGTGTCCGTTTGCAAAACACGGAGACATGTCTGTGTTTGTGGGAGCGCATGGATCACACGGACCCATAAAGTCAATGGGTCCGTGTAAACACGTACCGCACACGGATGCTGTCTGTGTGCCATCCGTGTGCTGTCCGTGTGCATTTTTTCTGTCATAGTGTTAACATTTAAAAAATCGTTGCTGTATACGAACACGGAAACACACACAGCACACAGACACAAAAGCAGACACACGGACATCACACGGATCCCACACACAAGACCCCCCCCAAAAAAAAAAAAAAGACGCAGGGTCCCCCTATATTTTTTGGCCAGAAAGGCTAGGCAGACAGCTGCGGACCAATATTTGTTGCCTTGGAAGGGGTTAAAATACCCATGGATTTTCCCAGGCTATTAATATCAGCCCGCAGCTGTCTGCGTAGCCTTTCTGGCTATAAAATATAGGGGCCCCCCCCAAAAAAAAAGACGTAGGGTCCCCCTATATTTTTTGGCCAGGAAGGCTGCGCAGACAGCTGCGGGCTGATATTCATAGCCAAGGAAGGGGCCATGGATATTTGCCCCCCGGCTACAAATAACAGCCCACAGCTGTCCCAGAAATGGCTCATCTGTAAGATGCGCCAATTCCGGCACTTAGCCCCTCTCTTCCCACTCCCGTGTAGTGGTGGGATATGGGGTAATGAACGGTTAATGCCACCTTGCTATTGTAAGGTGGCATTAAGCTGGGTTAATAATGGAGAGGCGTCAATAAGACACCTATCCATTATTAATCCTATTAAAGTGTTAAAAAAAACCACAGACACTAGAAAAAAATATTTTAATGAAATTATCACAAATACTTTTTGACAAGTCCTTTATTGCACGCTCAATCCACCTGAAGACCCTCGTCCTGCAAAAAAAGTAAAAAAACAAACCAAATTCATACTCCCTGTCCACAGAAATACCATAACGAGTGTCCCACGACGATCTGCCATGGAGAACAGACACATCAGGAGATGTGTCTGCTCTCCACGGCTGCAGCAACACACTGACAGGAGCTATGGCTCCTGTCGTTGTGTAACTGCGCATGCGCGAGAGAGTTTACCGGCGTTCATTGACCCCGGTACTCTCGCTTTACGGCACTACTGCGTGGGAAAGTTCACACGCAGCTCTAGTGCCGTAAATAGAGACGCCGGAGCTGCAGATCTCCGGTAAAGTACGCGATACACTGCCAGGAGCTTCGCTCCTGGTAGTGTATCGCCGGAGAGCAAGCGAACGGCATGGGACACTCGTTGGGATATCTGCGGACAGGGAGGATGGATTTGTTTTATTTTTTTGGACTTTTTCCCTAGGGGACCGAGGGCTTCGCGTACCAGTGTGCTGAATGGTGAGTATATACTCTATGTTATATGGTGTATGTAATGTCTAGCATTTATGTTCCGTGTATTGTATATGTGTATTGTATGTGTATGTGTTTTGTGTTTTACTGATAATTGTACTGAGTCGCCGGACACAGGAACTACTCTCCCATCCTAATACCGGATGGGAGCAGTAGTCCCATATGGCGAGTCAGTACAATTGGTGCCACTATCGTCGCATGGGGACACACACACAGACAAACGCACACACACAGACTTCACACACAGACACACACAGACAGACGCACACACACACATACATACCAGGTCATTCAGACGTCCGACATCGATCCCCATGTGACGATATGCCTCAATGACAGTGACTGGTGACTTCCGACTTCCTCTCCGCCCACACAGTTCCTCCCACCTGACATCACTTCCGATCTGCAGCGTTTTTTACACCCAAACCCACAGCAAAACCGCTGATCTTTTTATATCTGCGGGTTTGCTGCGGGTTTTGCTGACACACTGGAAGTCAATGGGTGCAAAATCGCTGCAGATCCGCACAAAGAAGTGACATGCTGCGGAATTTAAACCGCTGCGCTTCTGCGCGGTTTTTCCCACAGCATGTGCACAGCGGATTGCGGTTTCCATAGGTTTACATGTAACTGTAAAAGCAATGTAAACTGCTGCGGACCCGCAGCGTCAAAATTGCTGCGGTTCCGCGGTAAAAACCGCAACGTGTGCACATAGCCTAAAAGTCCTTTATTTGAAATAAAATCAAAATACACTTTTTACTTTTTTATTTAAAAATAACAAACACAGTTACACTTGCCTATCATCCATTCCATTAAAACCGTCTCGTCCCCTGTAATAAAACAAAAATAAAAAACAATAAAAATGGAAATCTGTGGATAAAATCCACGCTGCTGACAAGATGTAGGTCTAGACGTATTTGAAATAAAAGATGATGGTTTATTCAACGCATTTCGAAGTCCAAGTGACTTCTTCCTCAGGAGATAACCACATGCATGGTAATTTCTCTAAAAAAGTTTTCTCTACTTTTTTCTTTTTTTCTCCACGTTTATTCTCTACTTTTTCTCTATACGTTTTTTATAATATGTAGTACCCTTTACACAAGCCCCACACAATATGAATATAAAATTACCACTTACACACACATGTCCAGTGTTTTGAAGAATAAAATAAAAATGGACCATTAGTTTAGAAGACAATATTCAGCAGAGGAGGCATACATACTTTCCTTGCCTTAAACACAGATGCAGGCAGTAAGGAGGATCCCACATTCCTCTATTTCTATTCCTCCTGCTCATCTTGTGAGAAGGGGCCCAGGCAAGGTGCCCTAGAACCAAGGCAATCCCTACAGTAATTGATCCAATATTGACTCCACCTCCTGAAAATTATCAGCCTTTTATTCCTTATTTCATGGGCAGCTCAGGAATCCAAAGTGACACCACAGGCCTCACTGAATTTGACTTTTTCAAATTATTTTTCGGCAAGGAAATAATAAATCTTATGGTGGCCCATACAAGCTTGTATGCCCATCAATTTTTTTACCCAAAATCCAACGTCATCATATGACAGATGAACACCGGTAAATGCAGCAGAAATTATGACATTTTTAGGCATTGTGCTGCATATGGGCCCAGTTAAAAAACAGAGTACAGAGCTTTGGCAATACTGGAACACTGATATTTGTTACAGAACACTGATATTCCATATGGCCATAACAAGGACATGATTTGAAGAGAATCAATAATGTCTGCATTATAGTGATAATGCACAGTGTCCTCCACAAGATAATTCTAACTTTGATCGTCTGTATAAAATTCAGCCAGTAGCTGACCACTTCAGCAGAAAATTTGCTGAGGCATACATCCTCCAAAAGAACCTCTGTATAGATGAATCTCTGGTTCATTTCAAAGGGAGGCTAAAATTCCATCAATAATTGCCCAGTAAGAGGGCCAGGTATGGAATTTACAAGCTGTACAAAAGTCCCTCAGGGTACACCCACAGATAATAATAATAATAATAATAATAATTTTATTTATATAGCGCCAACATATTCCGCAGCGCTTTACAACTTATAGAGGGGACTTATACAGACAACAGACATTACAGCATAACAGAAATCACAGTTCAAAACAGATACCAGGAGGAAAGAGGGCCCTGCTGCTCGCAAGCTTACAATCTATGAGGAAAAGGGGAGACACAAGAGGTGGATGGTAACAATTGCTTTAGTTATTTGGACCAGCCATAGTGTAAGGCTCGGGTGTTCATGTAAAGCTGCATGAACCAGTTAACTGCCTAAGTATGTAACAGTACAGACACAGAGGCTATTAACTGCATAAAGTGTATGAGAACATGATGGAGGAACGTGATTATGTTGTTGTTTTTTATTAATAGGCCACACAGGGATAATTAGGTTAATGCGTTGAGGCGGTAGGCCAATCTGAACAAATGAGTTTTTAGTGCACGCTTAAAACTGTGGGGATTGGGGATTAATTGTATTAACCTAGGTAGTGCATTCCAAAGAATCGGCGCCGCACGTGTAAAGTCTTGGAGACGGGAGTGGGAGGTTCTGATTATTGAGGATGCTAACCTGAGGTCATTAGCAGAGCGGAGGGCACGGGTAGGTTGGTAGACTGAGACCAGAGAGGAGATGTAGGGTGGTGCTGAGCCATGGAGTGCTTTGTGGATGAGGGTAGTAGTTTTGTACTGGATTCTGGATTGGATGGGTAGCCAGTGTAATGACTGGCACAAGGTAGAGGCATCGGTGTAACGGTTGGCGAGGAATATGATCCTGGCAGCAGCATTCAGGACAGATTGGAGCGGGGAGAGTCTGGTAAAAGGTAGGCCAATTAGTAGAGAGTTACAATAGTCCAGACGAGAATGAATAAGTGAGACAGTAAGAGTTTTTGCAGAGTCGAAAGTAAGAAAAGGGCGAATTCTGGAAATGTTTTTGAGATGCAGATAAGAAGAGCGAGCCAGTGATCGGATGTGGGGGGTGAATGAAAGCTCGGAATCAAGGATGACTCCAAGGCAGCGGGCATGTTGCTTTGGAGTAATGGTGGAACCGCACACAGAGATGGCAATGTCGGGCAAAGGTAGGTTTGTAGAGGGAGAGAACACGAGGAGTTCAGTTTTTGACAGGTTCAGTTTCAGATAGAGGGAGGACATGATGTTAGAGACAGCGGTAAGACAATCACTGGATCACAGATTAAGGGTCTACCAAGGAAAGGATATCCAGATTGACACCCCACGAAATGACCCATTGCCCTGGAGGTGAGGGGGGAATTTGTGTGGGAATTGCTGCACAACCTGCTGGATAAGGGTTATTACCTCAACGTACAGTAAATAAATTTTACTCCAGAATCCCACTATTCAAAACTTTCTCTGTCAGAGGTACAGTTGCATGCGGCCCCAATGTGAAAAAATCAGAGAGGCCTCGCTAAGCCGCAAATTGGGCAACTGTAGCAAAACGGCAACAGAAGAGCCAAATGCAGCAAGAATATGCTGGTGGTCAAGTATAAGGACAAGAGGGATGTCCTTATCTTGACTACCATACACTGTGACAACAGCTACCTTGTCATTGTCCAAGGTCCAGAAGAATTTCCAAAGCCAGATTGTATCTTGGATTACAATCAGTACATGAGGGTGCAGATCTCTCAGGTTAGGTCCTCAAACCATACAGTGCCATGAGAAAAGCTATGGTACAGAAAATTGTCCGTGCACATTGTAGAGATGGCACTGTACTATGCTTTTGTGCTGTTTCAATCTACAGGCAATACGGGGACCTTCCTTCAGTTTCAGGCGTTAGTCATCAAGGCCCTAATGTTTGGCACTCCAGAAGGTGAGGGTCCCAAAACCTCTGAAAGTGATAGTACCCATATCGTACCAGGTCAAAATTTTTCCAGAGAGGTTCCCCAAACAGCAAAAAGGGAAGAACACAAAAAAGGTGCAGAGTATGCTTCAAGAGGGGAATATGAGAGGACACAATTTACCACTGTGAAACCTGCCCTGAGAAACTTGGCCTTTGCATTAAGGATTGCTTCAAAGCAAACCATACATTCATAAATTAATAAAATTTGGTTTTACCCTGTTGACACAACACACTTTTATAATCTGATGTACACCAACCAGGTAAAATCCAGAATTTAATTCAAACATAGTTAAAACAAAACGATAAAACAACCTGATGCGTTTCTGGCGCAGCAATGCGTCCATTGTCATAGGGTCTTGGTAAGAGAATACAGACTGGTATAAACAGAAGGAAACTCCAAGCAGAGCAAAGAAATCACATAATAAGAAGCAACAGCTGTACAAACACTAATTGTTACAAAACTCGAATAGTGTGAATACAATCAATATATATAGAATAAATCATTTTTAAAATTCATTTCTTTAGGGAATTTGGTGTCAAGGCGAAATATCCAAAAAGCTTCTCTCATCATTAAACATTTTTGCTGATTCCCCCATGTCTCGGACAGCTGACTTTTTCAAGACCAAAAAATGCAAAGTGTGAAAGGTCCCCTTTGTGGGCGCATACAAAACGTTTAGTCACTCTTGAAGAGGAGCTATTATTTCCATTAATGTTAGCTATATGCTCTCGATTCCTTCTTTTGAGTTTGCGGGTTGTGCACTCAATGTATTTTGACATAAAGCACATTGAATGCAATACACAACTATAGGCCGCTGAAAATGTAATAGCAGATTCACTCTCCTCGATGTGAGAGGAATAGGCTTTATAAGATAAAGAGGGTCTAGGTTTATTTAAAATAGTTTTAAACGCATGTTTGACTTCAAGGCTATTATAGCCCCTCTCGATTAAGCGTTTACTAATATTGGCACCTTCTTTTATGAAAGAATCTTTTGAGGAACAGGTGCATTTAGCACAAAAAAAAATCACCATAGGGTATTGACCGTATAGTGTGGCTAGGGTGTGAACTGTTGCAAAATAATGGGGAGACAAAGAGCGCAATAGGGTCTTATCCACGTTACACAGAGGAGAATATACACCACATTTGCTCACCTGGTTAGGATGAGATTAGAGCATATAGATAGCGGCTGATGCAGATCCACAGGTCTTCACCGACTAGAGAAAATAATGTCTTCAGATGGAGATTCGTAGTTAAAATTCTGCGCTGCCGCTGAGATGAATTTCAAGGCCAACTCCTATAATTAACCCTAATGTATTGCCATGAAGGAGGCAAATATAACACCAAAACACATCAACCTTCACACCAAAGGCAAAAAGATAAAATAGATGTAATCTTTATTTAAATACAATACATATATATATATATATATATATATTAGAATAAAATATTGGCGAATGAAAAAACTCAAGACACAGGACAAAAGGTGGGTAGCCCAGAGCAAAACTCCATACATAGCATAATAATGAAGATAAAAGTTAATCAAAGTACAAATGTGCAATTACTCATATATGACACATGTCACAATAGTGAATAGTAGCATAAACAGCATTACTACTAAGGGCAAGGTAAGCCAGTAAAGTGACAATGTGCAAAATCTAATATATAACACATGTGATAAAGGCAAACAATAATATGTATATTTACCAGCAGGAGCACTCCTGGGGACCCACCACACCCGACGCGCGTTTCGCACCGAAATGCTTCGTCTGGGGGTCAATTCGGGGCGAAACGCGCGTCGGGTGTGGTGGGTCCCCAGGAGTGCTCCTGCTGGTAAATATACATATTATTGTTTGCCTTTATCCCATGTGTTATATATTAGATTTTGCACATTGTCACTTTACTGGCTTACCTTGCCCTTAGTAGTAATGCTGTTTATGCTACTATTCACTATTGTGACATGTGTCATATATGAGTAATTGCACATTTGTACTTTGATTAACTTTTATCTTCATTATTATGCTATGTATGGAGTTTTGCTCTGGGCTACCCACCTTTTGTCCTGTGTCTTGAGTTTTTTCATTCGCCAATATTTTATTCTAATATATATATATATATATGTATTGTATTTAAATAAAGATCACATCTATTTTATCTTTTTGCCTTTGGTGTGAAGGTTGATGTGTTTTGGTGTTTTATTTGAGATGAATTTCAGGAAAATACCACTCCTGGTGTGATATTTCCTGATGAAGGGGGCATGAGACCCCTGAAACGCGTTGAATAAAACCACTGTGAATCAACTATACTCTCCTGAAATTCATCTCAGCGGCAGCGAAGAATTTTAACTACAAGTCTCCCTCTGAAGACCATTAGGGTGTGAACTGGACTGATGCATCGGGATTTTCCCTTGTTGGTGCACTGGAGGTAAATTCCTCGAGGGGTCTAGTTTCCAAATGAGGTCACTTGTGGGGGATTTTCACTGTTTAGGCACATCATGGGCTCTCCCAATGTGACATGGCACAAACAGACCATTCCATCAAAGTCTGTTCTCCAAAACATCACTCCTTTGCTTCCGAGCCCTGCCATGTGCACAAACAGTAGTTTTCCCCCACATATCGAGTATCAGTGGACTCAGAAGAAATTGCGTAACAATTTTTGGAGTCTAATTTCTCATGTTACCCTTGTGAAAATAAAAAAATTGTGGATAAAAGAACATTTTTATGGAAAAATTAGATTTTTTCTTATTTTCAGGGCTCAATGTTATAAATATTTTTGAAGCACCTGGGGGTTTAAGGTACTCACCAAACATCTAGATAAATTCCTTGAGGGGTCTAATTTACAAATTAGGTCAATTGTGGTGGGTTTCCACTACTTAGGGACATCATTGTCTGTCCAAACGTGACATGATATTCGCTCTTGATTCCAGCCAATTTTGCATAGTACAAAGTTGCGTAGTACATGCAATCTTGCCTTACGCAGGCGTGTACTATGGAGGACAGAGAATGAACTTCAATCCAATATTGCAGCCAGCATGCAGCCAGCGGGTAAGGAAAGGGTGAATCAAACAACCGAAAACCCCGCCCCTATGGCTGAAAATTGTTCCCTCCAAATTCAGGTGACAGAGTCCCTTTAAAAAACGAGGCGTTTTCACACTTTTTCATGCGTTTTGCATGCGTTTGCCAAGGGGCCATCCGGAGACAGGACACCCAGCTTCATAGATCCATTCCAGCAAAGGAACGTCTCCTGGTTACATTATGGTACATAATAATTCTGAACAAATGCCAGTCATAACTATTATTGGTCTGCCATGTGTTATTTGTATTTTTCTTTAGGTCTTTAGCTAAACACCACCATAAATGAAATTGATTGTAAATTTATTTTTGTATTCTTATTTCAGATTTCTGGCAACCGGAGAGAGCTTATCATCCCTCCACTTTCAGTATCGGCTTGGAATTTCCACCCTGTCTGGAATAG
This sequence comes from Ranitomeya variabilis, assembly GCF_051348905.1. NCBI lineage: Eukaryota > Metazoa > Chordata > Amphibia > Anura > Dendrobatidae > Ranitomeya > Ranitomeya variabilis. Next base: position 334,132,127 of record NC_135234.1, read on the forward strand.
TTGCGGACACCTGCCGGGCTTTGTGGAATGTTCTCCGGGATGAGTTTATACCCTTACCCACGGAAGACATGTGGATTGAAATTGCTGAAAAATTCTAGAGTGTGTGTGATTTCCCCAACTGTTTGGGAGCGGTGGATGGAAAGCACATACGCACTATCAAACCAACCAGAACTGGATCGAAGTACTTCAACTACAAAAAATATTTTTGAGTTGTGCTCATGTCAATAGCAGATGCAGACTGTTGCTTCATCGCCATGGACATTGGAGCTTTTGGCCGTGGGAATGACTCACAGACTTTCAAGAACTCGGATATGGGCGTGTGTATGGAAGAAATTTTAATTTTCCACTGCCACGACCTCTCCCCAACACTCAAGGCCCACCGATGCCATTTGTTATGGTTGGGGATGAGGCATTTCAGATGTGTGAAAACCTACTGAAGCCATATTCCAGTCGGGACTTGAACTACACTAAAAGGATTTATAACTACAGACTGACCAGGGTGCGAAGAACAGTGGAGTGTATCTTTGGGATTCTTGTCTCAAAATGGCGCATTCTTGCGACAGCCATTAATCTAAAAATGGAGACAGTCAATGAGGTGTCAAAGCCTGTGTGGTTCTCCACAATTACATAATGTCTAAGGAGCGACCCAACATTGAACTGGGTGAACCAGTTGCAAACCCATTGCCAGATTACCAGCATCACCCGCTGCAGTCAACAGTTGAAGTTGGCCACATGAGGGACCAATTTGCTGCCTATTTTGATTCTGATATTGGACGTGTGGCATGGCAAGACAATATTGTGTAAAATTTCTTATTGGGTTTTGGCCTGTACCAGTTATGTTTTAAATGTTAATAATAATTTTTGTTAATAAAATTTGTGCTTTGCTATCTTGACCGAGTCTCCTATGTATTTCCTCTAAAAACCACTTATGTTGATAGTGGAAAGGTAGCTGACGTCATTACGTCCAGATTCTGTTCTGCAGTATCAATTGGATGCAGACTGAAGAGATGGAGGTATAATAAAAAGCAGATCTACATTCATCAAGTCAGGTGTCATAAATAATGAATTTATGATGCACAAATAACAGCCTCATGAATTCACTATTTCTGACAACTGTCCAGGTGAGTATAGATATGCCTTGTATGACCTCTATCGTCTCTTCAGTTTGTGTGAAATAGATTACGTACACTGAAGAAAAAATGGAGGTTATACACGGCAGTTCTCTACTCACCCGGTCAGGTGTCATACATAATGAGTTCATGACGCAGAGTTTTGTGCATCATGAACTCACTATTTATGACATATGACCTGTTGAGTATAGATCTGCTTTGTATTACCACCATTTTCTCTTCAGTCTGCGACACAGATTAATCAGACTGAAGAGAATATGGAGAAAATACTGTACAAGTTGTATTTTTTTTTGCCACCTTATAGCTCTATACCAACACACACAAAGCTGCAGTGTTGTACTTAATAACTACTGGAGCTATGAGTTGGCAAAAAAATATAGTGTGCGGCGCAGTGTTCTATTAGGCGCACGGTGTGTGTTGCCGGCGGCGAAATGCACAAATAACCAAACATTATTGGGGCAAAAAACATTATTATTTATTTTTTAATAAAAAAAAAATAACTGCGCCTGCTTGGGGTAGAGTGACGGAACTGGGGGGTGTGTAGCTGTGAGGCCTGGCTAAGTGTGGAGGATGCAGGGGTGGCAGGAGAAGGGGCAATCAACGTAGTGGGATCTGGGAGTTCGGGGATGGGGCTTGACGCATGAGAGGGCTGAGACACACTGGAAGGGTGAGGCAAACCTGACATTACAGACACATTGGGAGGTGAGGGGAGAGGAATAGAGATAGTCCGCTGTTTCTTTTTCCCTTTTTGGGATCGGCGCTGCGGTCTGGGGAGCCTCGGCGGGCTCATTTCCTGTGGCCTAGTCATAGTGGCTGAATTGTCAGGGTCTTTGTACCGCTGCTGCTGCATGTTTGCGGTTGGAGGTTGGAAGGCCATGCCAGGGTCCTGCTGCTGCATGGTGGAGCAGAAGGGCATGCCTGGGTCCTGCTGCATCGTGGTGGTGGAGAGGAAGGCCATACCAGGTTCCTGCTGCTGCATGGTGGTGTCAGTGGAGGAGGTCCAAGCAGGAGCAGCAGTTGTCATGGTGGTGGCGGTGGGCTGTCCAACAGCACTCGGCATGGTGGTGGTGCTGTAGTGGTGTCCGGCAGTGCTTGGAATGGAGGTGGCCATGCAGTGGTATGCAGAAGAGGTCGGCATTGAGGTCAAGCGTGACAGTGTAGGCACAGGTGGATATGCGGCCACTGTCTGCTGAAAATACCGACTCTGCTGCATAGCCTGCACGTAAACAACATTGCAGGCCTGCATGACACTAAGCTGGAGATCAGGAGTAAGGTGTTCCGACATGCCCTGTACAATTTGATTAAAAAAAAGATGTGCTGGCCTCTGGAGGTCGGCTTTTACTTGGTCAAGGCTTTTGGTAACCTCCTGGATACATGTATTCATATGGCTAATGGTATTATCCAGGCGGTCACCCATCGCCTTGAGTCCATCGTGAAAAACCGAGCTCAAGTGCAAAAACTCGGGCATGAGTGACCTGTCTGAGGCCCTCTGCCGCTGCCGGGAAGAGCCCCAAAAAAAGGGGCAGAGGCAGAGGACTGGGATAGGGGAACACCTGATGGACCAGCTTCCTGGTCTCCAGTTAGTGTGGCAGGCCCACTTGCTGCAACGCTGCTGGATGGCTGGGATGGGTCCATGGCTGTCTGATGAAGGACCGCTCCAGAACCAGGGTCAAGAGTGCTGCTCCATGTGCTGTGAAAAAAGAAAAAAAAATTAATACCAAACATTTACAAAACGCCAACTCCTGTGGAATAGAAACATACAGATTATGGCAATACAACAGAACCTAATAGACCGAAAAAAAACTTACGTTCTCTGGGCAAGGACCGGTCTCAAAAATGCCAGAATGTGGTGGTATTTATATTTTCAGATCCTTGCTCCAGAACCACTAGGAACACAGCTCTCTTGACGAAGGTCCTTGTTGAAGCGGTCCTTCATCGAACGCCAACGTGTTTTGACTTTGAGCACTGTTGAAAAAACAAAAAATAATGGTTAGACAATGGACTTTTGGCAGTGCTCACACAACTGTGTGTGATGAGAGAAACTCCTGAGAGTTTCTCTCATCACACACAGTTGTGTGATCCCAGCCAAGGTCTCTGCTGCATCACACTGCATTGCAATACTTACAAAATGCATTTCGGACCCGAGTCGGGGTGTTGTTCTAGCCATCCTACATCGCTTTGGCCACCTCATTCCATAGCCACTGGATTGTCATGTTGTCCGAGTGCTGCGGAACCCGGGTGTCCCACAACGGGACTCGCTCATGGACCAGGGAGATAAGGAGGTAATTTTCAATGAGGTCCTCATCCCGTTCTGGAACCCAAAAAATAAATAAAGACATTAATGTTGGAGACATTAACAGAAGGAAAAGAAAGAAAACAGAGACAGAAAACTGGCATGAATATTGAAAGTCAAGAAAAAAAGGAGTCCAGAAGAAAAATGTAAAGAAAGAGGAAAGTAAAGAAATGAAGATTCAAGAATAGTAAAGTGAGGATACAATAAACAGTCAGCCAGGTGTACGTACACGCTGTCACCTTTCCATCCGACCGTGAACCCGCTGCTCCTGCTCAACCTCTGCCACAGTGGAAGAACTGCTCTAAAAAAAGGAAAAAAAAATTGTCATATGTGTAGATGTGACAGTGAATATTTACCAATCTGAGGAGGTGAGTACTCACTTCACTGACATATTCGGCTTGTGCAGGCCCAGAACGTTGCTCCTCCTCAGAAGAAGATGACATTCTGATGCATGCAGGAATTAGGACATATAGAGACAGAACATAGAAAATAAAGGCATTGGCTAGGATATACTCACATTGTTCAGAGTCTTGTTTCCTCCTAGGTGCTTTCCTCTGTCTGGTCTGCTTCCCAGTCTGCTGTATAGTGGCCTGCAAATGTCCACTCCCTCCCTTTATCACTTTGTATGTGGAGAGTGGCTAATCAGTGTCTAGACATGTTTTCCTGCAACGCATTCGTTCACAAACGCAAGCAAACGCATATGCTTGTGAACGCATGCGTTCACATAGACCATAATGTGTTTTTTTGCCACACTCCTTCCGCTAGCAACCGCATACGTTTCTAGGCGGCAAATTGACACCTCTAAAATTACTATATGTAGCGTTTGCCGCGCTAAACCGCAGATGACGAAACGACGCATGCGTCGTCAAACGCGGCAAAAGAAGCGCTGCGTACACAACCGCAAATGTGAAACCAGCCTTAGACATGTGAGAAATGTTATTTATTAACTATTTTGTGTGACATAACTCTGCTTTAAGGGCATAAAAATGTGAAAATTATAAAATGTTCAAAATTTTTCCAAATCTGATACTTACACAAGTAAACATATGTCCTATCAAACAAATTTTACCATTATCATGAAGTACAATATGTCAATCTCAGAATCTCTGAATCACTAGGATCCATTGAAGCATTCCAAACTTATTACCTCATAAAGGGACACTGGTCAGAAATAAAAAAAAATCTCATGGTCAGGAAGGTAAAAACAAGCTTTGGAGTGAATGGGTTAATGTAGTCTACAAAACTTTAATATTAGAAGCGCAGCTCCCAAGATTCTCAACAAAAGCTAAATTTTGGTACGTTCACACTTTGATTATCTTTTTTGGAAAGTCAACTATATTGTGTGGATTTAACTGTGGAAATGTTGCAGATCTACAATGCAATCTGCATAAAACAGGCTCCTTTCAAAAAGAAATTCCCCCCAAAAAACACCAATAGGCTGAAGAAAGCCCACAAATGCATTGTTTTTAGATACGATTTTCAAATGCTCTTTACCATGCCCCCTTTTTTAGGCACTTTACTAAGGTGTCTATGGAGTTCCAAAATATATCTAAAACGTTTTATGAATGTAAGGAAACAGTGTTCAGTACCCAGAATTCCTTAATAAAATGAATTAACTTTTGGAAAAGAAAAAGCAACATAAATATGACATGGAGGCGTGTTATAAGTGTCAATCCAACTCTTAGGCTACAATCACACATCTGTTTTTCTCATTCTTATGCGGTCTGTTTTTATGATGCATATCAAACTGATCCATTGAGTTTAATGAAACTATTCACTTATCTATTTTTAGCAGATGCCAGTGTCTGTTCTGGCAAACTCAGTGCCTGTCCTATTCTTATTCATTTTGCGGATCAAACTCAATAATTCAAATATATGGGGATCCATCAAAACTGGATAAAAAGGAAAGACATCTATTTTCCATCCATTTTTAAATGATCCATTGCTAAGGGTTATGGAAAAAAAATATTTAGGGTATGTGCACCCGTAAGAATTTCTTGCAGAAAATTCCTAAAGAAAACCGGACATTTTCTGCAAGAAATCCGCATGCGTTTTTTCGCATTTTTACCGTGTTTTTACTGCGTTTTTTGCACGTTTTTTTCCGGAGCTTTCCCAATGCATTATATAGTGGAAAAACACAAAAAAAACGCAAAATTAATGAACATGCTGCGTTTTTTTTGCGCGGAAAAAACGCATCGTGTGCACAAAAATCGCAGAATGCATTCTAAATGATAGGATGTATATGTATGCTTTTCTTATGCATTTTTATCGCGTTTTTATAGCTAAAAAAAATCGAAAAAAACGCAACATGTGCACACAGCCTTAGACAGTTAATCTCCTTCATATCACACATGGGAGAAAAATGGTCTGTTTTGACAGTTGTAAAAAAGGGAAACGGATGAGTTAATGTAGCCCTAATCGTTGCAATAATTACACAGGTCTGCAAAAAAATTTTTTTCAAGAGCTGTTTTGGTTATTCCACGTAATCTTTATGTTTTTAAGTGCGCTGAATCCGAAAATTACCTCCGTTTTGTCATAGGACATCACATTTTCTGACAATTTAAGTACCGTATATACTCGAGTATAAGCCGAGATTTTCAGCCCTAATTTTTGGGCTGAAAGTGCCCCTCTCGGCTTATACTCGAGTCATGATCGGTGGTGGGGTCGGCGGGTGAGGGGGAGAGGGCGCTGAGGTATACTCACCTAGTTCCGGCGATCCTGGTGCTCCCCCTGCCCGTCCCACGGTCTCCGGGTGCTGCAGCTCTTCCCCTGTTCAGCGGTCACGTGGGACCGCTCATTAGAGAAATGAATAGGCTGCTCCACCTCCCATAGGGGCGGAGCCGCATAATTCATTTCTCTAATCAGCGGTGCCGGTGACTGCTGATAGAGGAAGAGGCTGCGGCACCGAAGACCAGCTGTCCGGGGGAAGGAGCGGGACGCCGGGAGCAGGTAAGTATCGCATATTCACCTGTCCTCGTTCCACACGCCGGGCGTCCCGGCATCTCTCTCTCTCCGCACTGACTGTGCAGGTCAGAGGGCGCGATGACGCAATAGTGTGCGCGCCGCCCTCTGCCTGATCAGTCAGTGCAGAGACGCCGGGAAGATGGCGCCGAGGAGCTGCAAGCAAGAGAGGTGAGTATGTGTTTTATTATTTTATTGCAGCAGCACAGCTATGGGGCAATAATGGACGGTGCAGAGCACTATATGGCACAGCTATGGGGCAATAATGGACGGTGCAGAGCACTATATGGCACAGCTATGGGGCAACGGTGCAGAGCACTATATGGCACAGCTATGGGGCAACGGTGCAGAGCACTATATGGCACAGCTATGGGGCAATAACGGTGCAGAGCACTATATGGCACAGTTATCGGGCAACGGCGCAGAGCACTATATGGCACAGCTATGGGGCAACAGTGCAGAGCACTATATGGCACAGCTATGGGGCAACGGTGCAGAGCACTATATGGCACAGCTATGGGGCAACGGTGCAGAGCACTATATGGCACAGCTATGGGGCAATAACGGTGCAGAGCACTATATGGCACAGCTATGGGGCAATGGTGCAGAGCACTATATGGCACAGCTATGGGGCAATAACGGTGCAGAGCACTATATGGCACAGCTATGGGGCAATAACGGTGCAGAGCACTATATGGCACAGCTATGGGGCAACGGTGCAGAGCACTATATGGCACAGCTATGGGGCACCAACGGTGCAGAGCACTATATGGCACAGCTATGGGGCAACGGTGCAGAGCACTATATGGCACAGCTATGGGGCAATGGTGCAGAGCACTATATGGCACAGCTATGGGGCAACGGTGCAGAGCACTATATGGCACAGCTATGGGGCAACGGTGCAGAGCACTATATGGCACAGCTATGGGGCAATGGTGCAGAGCACTATATGGCACAGCTAATGGGCAACGGTGCAGAGCACTATATGGCACAGCTATGGGGCAATAACGGTGCAGAGCACTATATGGCACAGCTATGGGGCAACGGTGCAGAGCACTATATGGCACAGCTATGGGGCAACGGTGCAGAGCACTATATGGCACAGCTATGGGGCAACGGTGCAGAGCACTATATGGCACAGCTATGGGGCAACGGTGCAGAGCACTATATGGCACAGCTATGGGGCAACGGTGCAGAGCACTATATATATGGCACAGCTATGGGGCAACGGTGCAGAGCACTATATATATGGCACAGCTATGGGGCAACAGTGCAGAGCATTGTATATATGGCACAGCTTTATGTGGAGTATCTATGGGGCAACAGTGCAGAGCATTGTATATATGGCACAGCTTTATGTGGAGCATCTATGGGGCCATAATGAACGGTGCAGAGCATTATATGTGGCACAGCTTTATGTGGAGCATCTATGGGGCCATAATGAACGGTATGGAGTATCTATTTTTAATTTTGAAATTCACCGGTACCTGCTGCATTTTCCACCCTAGGCTTATACTCGAGTCAATAAGTTTTCCCAGTTTTTTGTGGCAAAATTAGGGGGGTCGGCTTATACTCGGGTCGGCTTATACTCGAGTATATACGGTAACTATGTTAAATAAGACAATACCTCAAAATAAATGAAAATAGACTCATAAAATTATTTTTTTATTACAAATGTTTCATGAAAATCATTTTTTAACTGCAATGAGCTCACTAACACACTAAAATCGATTCTTCTTCCCTGTGAGTCTTCTCTTGGTACATTTATGCTTGTGAATAGCATCTGGAATGTCTCTCTGAAGCGTCCAAGCGTCTGCCATCATTGTTAGGCTAGGGTCACATTGCGTTAGGGCAATCCGTTAAGCGCATAGCGCTAGAGGATTGCGCTAACGCAATGCTTCTCTAGGGTCCGCGTTCGGCGTTCCCGCTAGCGCAGATCCCTGATCTGCACTAGCGAGGAACGGACCTCGGGCGCGCCGCGGACGCTGCAAGCAGCGTCCGAGGTCCGTCACTCAAATGACGCGACATCGCTAGCGCACGCCCAATGTGGGCGGGCGCTAGCGACGCGTTCACCATTAGGGGCAATGGCGGCGTTAACGGACTATGTTAACCCGCGTTATGCCGCGGTGTAACGTAGTCCGTTTAACGCGGTCACATTAACGCAATGTGACCCTAGCCTAATGCTCCATCTTCCCTGGTATCTTCTTTCCTTCTCTTTAATGTCCTGGTGGAATCGTTCATCTTGCCCTTCACTCACAGCTCCCAAATTTTCAGGAAAGTTGTCAAGGTGGGAATGGAGGAAATGCACTTTCAAACTCATCAGGCAACCTAAAGCTTGAAATGCTTTGAGCATTCGTCCGACGATTTTTTTGTAGTCAGGGTCTTAGTTATTGCCTAAAAATTTCTCTACGACCTCTTTAAATGCAAACCACCCTTCTTTTTGAGGATGCGTCATGGTATTGATTAACTCTTGATCAGCTATAAGCCTTTTAATGTCTGGTCCGACGAACACACATTCCTTCAATTTTGCCTCCGAGAGGCCTGGAAACTTGGTGACCAAGTATTTGAAGCATTCTCCATCTTTTGGAAGTGATTTTACGAATTGCTTCATCAATCCCAATTTTATGTGGAGAGGTGGTAGAAGAACTTTATGGGGAGGAACCAAAGTTTCTCAGAGGACATTTTTTTCACCAACTGTGAGCACCTTCGGCTGCCAATTCTTCTTGGTCCAGTGATTTTGTCGGTCTCGACTGTCCCATAGACACAGAAAACAAGGGTATTTGGTATACCCAGTTTGTTGCCCGAGCAGCATGCACAAGACTTTCAAATCCCCGCACACTTGCCAACCGTGGTCTTCATATTTAAGTTTACGAAGAACCAATTCCAAGTTCTCGTAGGTTTCCTTGAGGTGTACAGAATGACCTACAGGGATGGAAGCATAAAAACCGCCGCTGTGGAGTAAAACTGCTTTGAGACTTCTTTTTGAAGAATCTATAAAAAGACGCCATTGTGCTGAATCATATTGGATTTTGAATTGACCCATCAAACCTTCGACATCGATGCAATAAACCAACTTATCTTCCTGGGCAAAGTAAGGAAAGAACTCATTTTCACGATGTCTGAACCATGAAAAAGACACTCCTGGCAAAAATAAATTCTTGCTTCTGAGCCTTGATCCGAGTAACTCAGCGGCATCTTTGGGAAAATTCAAGTCTCTTACCAAATCATTCATCTCCTCTTGGGAAAACAATTTTGGTCTTGTATCATCTTCAAAGTCAGAACTTGATTCATCATCTGGTTCAGGTATGACTCCACCTTCATCAGGGCTAGTTATCTCTTCCAAGGTAGCAGGGGCCTTGGGTACTGGTATATCTGTGCCATGGGGGACGGGACGAATTGCTGAGTGAATATTGGGGTATGAAATGGAATGCTTCCATTTTGAATTATACCCTTTCACATCGCATGAACAAAAGTAACAATCGTCACTATGGTTCTTTTGCTCTCGCCATACCATAGGAATCCCATAACAGAAAGCTTTTTTCTTACCCTTGAACCAATTTCGGAGGTCCTCAACACACCGTTTGCACACTTTATGAGGTGCCCAAGCTTTATCTTGATCTCCAAGCTTTAGTCTGAAATAAGTAAAGTATACTTTTTTCACAAAATTTGTAATATTCAGCTGTTGCTTTAACACTGTATATTCACCACAAATGTAACACAAACTGTCAGGCGACAGTGTTAATACACTTCCGCTGAGCCATAATGCTAATTTTGGGAAACACGGTTGAATATGACGAGCTAACGTGAACTGAGATGAAAAAGTGTGAACATGTGAGAACCAAGATAAAACAATTGAATCAAGCCTGGGCATGTCAGAGAATTCTTGTTCAGCTTGCAACATGTTGATGCTGGTTTCATTAGCGCACTCTGAAAGTTCTTTTCTTTGAAAGTTATATTTTTTTGGCATTGTATATCTTCAATGCATTGATGTGAATTAATTAATATTAATTTTGACTTTCAAAACCCTAAGATAAAAAAAATACCAAAAATTGAGAAAAATATACTAAATGTGAAGAGAATTTTGCATTTTGTGGCAAATCCTGAAGTCCAGGATTTTTTTCAATTTTTTTTGTTTTCAGCACACCAAAATACATGGAAATTAGATGAAAATAATCAAACAGCTTTTTAGTTGAAGACCTGTGTTATGGGTGAGACAACACCTAAAGTGCATATGCTTAAATGTCCTGTGATACAGTCATAGCTGAAAGTGTTGGCACCCTTGAGATTGTTTCAGAAAATGGCCTGCAGTGATCTCATTGAGGTCACCGTTGTTCATCGTGTCGCTCACAGATAAGTGTGGGAACCCAGCTTCAATGACCAGCGGTGATCGCTATGATGTCTCCGCTCGTCACCATACCTGTGCTCGCAGCACCTCATTCTCCCATGGTTTTCATCGTGGATTTTTGCATCATGACGCCATTCATGTCGAAAACCACATATCGCAGTGATGGATTACATCGTGGGACAGGCTTATCTTCACTTCGGACAGGTGAGGGATATGGTTGTTTATTTATTTTGTTTTACAGGGGACAAGCGCTTCAATGGAATAGGTGTAAGGTGAGTATAACTGTATTTTTTATTTTTAAATAAATCTATAAAACGGTGTTTATTTTTGTTTCAAATTAAAGTGTCTTTTATTACAATATGACAATGGGGTTAGTAATGGATAGGCATCTTATAGATTCCTCTCCATTACTAACTGCTGGGCTTGATGTCAGCTGACAATACAAAGGTGACATCAACCCCAAAAATATTACCCCACTTGCCACCGCCCCAGGGCAAGTGGGAAAAATGAGGCTAAGCACCAGATTTGGCGCATCTTATGGATGAGCGATTTTTGGGGTGGCTAAGAGCTGATGTTTGTAGCCTGGGAGGTGGTTATATCTCTGACCCTTTCCCAGATTATTAATATCAGCCTACAGCTGTCTGTTTAGCCATTGCTGGTTTAAATTTAATGGGAGATCCTAAGTCATTTTTTTCTGGAGTCCCAAGTAAATTCCCCATGAAAGGCTATGCAAACAGCTGTGAACTCTCCCTTGTCCCAGATTATTAACATCAGCTCCCAGTTTTTTTAATGTAATTATTTATTTTACACAGGAGTTACACAGCTGCTGCTGAATACAACTACCATCATTGTCTCCTGGTCGTGCTGATCTCATTACGAGCAGGAGACAATGATGAGTGCTGCCTTCAGCTGCCAGCACCAGGGAACAGCGCAAACTGTACCTCTTCTTCCCAGGCACCGGTAAGTCTGACTCTGATGACACACGGATGTCTTGTGTGTGTCATCAGCGTACATGTGTGCAGCATGCATTTTGTCCATGATGCACAAAAAACTAACATGTCTGTGGGTTTTTCACATGCACACATGTGTGAAAAACCTAAAAAGTGTGCACCACCATTGAATACGATGGGTATGCGTATGTCCATATTTCCAGTTCTTAAAAACAGACCACATACGGATGTGAGGGACGAGGGAGACACCATTTTGATTTATTAATTTCAGGCCCAATATATTATCCAGAGTTCTCCCTCTGCTCCCTGAACTGTGGTCTCTACAAATGAGATAAACACACAAATTCTCAATATAACGGGAATGTGTCATATGGCAAGAGAATTAGAAGCCCCATGTTAATTAATGTGAGGAGGAAAAAAGCTGGGACCTCCTGCTGTCTTTTGTGCAGGGCTGCCAGCTAGTGGTGGAGGCCCTAGTCAGAGAGGCACCGACACAAAGAAATGAATTATGAGAGCACCATGTATCTCAGGGTTATGTCCAATATACCACCAGAATCCTGAGAACCTGCCGCACACACACCTGTGCCTCATGGTTCTCTAGCTTTCCCAGATACTGAGCTATCAAGACTGGCTCTCTAGGATCATTAGACAATCCAAGTTTGGAGTCTACATATCGATCAAGCCCAAACAAACCCATTGAGATGTTAGTCATTCTGCTTGGACCTCCCACAAAGAAGTTATGACCGATCCTAGATATTGAGAATTATTTCAGCTAGGAGGTCAGGGGAGGAGATTTCAGTTCGTCCAAGAGGAGTAGTGGCAAATATGGCAAGGGGCAAGCTAGGGGTTATAAACTAGCTACACACTTTTAGCCAATGTTATTGTTCTGCCACTGAAGCCGCATAACATCGCGTGTGGAGACGGACCAGAAACTAAAAAAGTACTTGTGGATTTGAGTGCTTCCCTGGATCCACATGCTACAAGGACCAGTAACTTAACACATACAGCTAACTGTAATCCCATATCTGCACCCTACGTTTATATGTATGTCTGGCTGTAATATCTGTATATTACTCTATATATATATTTGTATTATCTAGTGCACCTTTCGGTAATTAAAATATCAACTCATTTTTGGCTGATCTTTTACCTCGAATCACGATTTTCCATGTCTGTGAGTCCGGCTAGTACTTATACGCTACCTGGGGTTGGTTTCTAACCCAATATATGCTTGTTAATGGGCTTATATCTAATGAGGAACTGCATACCGTTCTGGTGTTATTGGGGAATCCTGTCAGTGACGGACCGGAGGTTTATATATGTATATTCCGGACTAGGATATACAGTATATACCCAGGGCCGGCATCAGCACCCGGCGTACCCGGGCAAGTGCCGGGGCCCTGGCGAGACGTGGGGGCCCATTTATGGTGAGCAGCTGCAGCAGCAATGCTCACCTCCGGGAGTCAGGACCGTCACCATGGATACGCAGAGTGAGTCACATTCGGGCCGGGCCTGGGACTGAGTTTCATGCAGCTGCAATACTCACCAGTCACCGCCGGCGCCGCCATCACCATGGATACGAGTCACTTCCGGCCGGCGCTCGCTGCAGTCGCTCGCTGAGGCCAGCATGGCTGCTCAGTGTGTTCCGTGGCTGCATTTGGTGAGTGGTGTCTTGCTGAGCGCAGCTATGCTGAGCGCGGCCTCGGCGGATGGGAACGGTGTCCCGAGCAGGAAGTTGAGGATGCAATACACGGCGGGGCCGCTGCTGAAGTTCCAGATCTGGTGAGTAGACATGACGGGTGTGCGCACAGCGCCCGCTCCCAGCACCGTCCTGCGGGGTCACCTGGTCCCCGGGGGATAGCAAGTGGTCCCGACCTGACCCAGCACGGGAGCAGCGGGGAGAGCTGCGCCGCTGAGTAATGGCTGCACAGAGAGGCCTGTGCTGCAGTGCTCTCAGTGTGCGAGGGAGGGCTGCTGAGCGGCCCGTGCTCCAGGGTCAGCACATCACAGCAGCCGCCACCATTGTCCTTACCCCAGAGTGATGTCCCCTGTGGGCTCCTCCTCCTCGGCAAGCTCTGTGGCAGCCTGTAAGGGCATTAAGGTGCAGGTGACGAGCCGGGCCCCCCTAGTGTGGAAGAGGGGTGTATGGGGAGCCGGGCCCCCCCAGTGCATTAGAGGGGTGTGTGGGGAGCCGGGCCCCCCTAGTGTGGAAGAGGGGTTAGTGGGGAGCCGGGCCGGGCCCCCCCAGTGCATTAGAGGGGTGTGTGGGGAGCCGGGCCCCCCCAGTGCATTAGAGGGGTGTGTGGGGAGCCGGGCCCCCCCAGTGCATTAGAGGGGTGTGTGGGGAGCCGGGCCCCCCTAGTGTGGAAGAGGGGTTAGTGGGGAGTCGGGCCGGGCCCCCCCAGTGCATTAGAGGGGTGTGTGGGGAGCCGGGCCCCCCCAGTGCATTAGAGGGGTGTGTGGGGAGCCGGGCCCCCCTGTGCTATATACTGCGTGGGCTGTGTTTTATACTGCGTGGGCTGTGTTATATACTGCTTGGGCTATGTTATATACTGCGTGGCTGTGTTATGTACTACATGGCTGTGCAATATACTACGTGGCTGTGCAATATACTACGTGGCTGTGCAATATACTACGTGGCTGTGCAATATACTACGTGGCTGTGCAATATACCACGTGGCTGTGCAATATACTACGTGGCTGTGCAATATACTACGTGGCTGTGCAATATACTACGTGGCTGTGCAATATACTATGTGGCTGTGTCATATACTGCGTGGGCTGTGCTATATACTACGTGGCTGTGTTTATATACTGCGTGGGCTGTGCTATATACTATGTGGGCTGTGCTATATACTACATGGCTTTGTTATATACTACGGGGGCTGTTCTATATACTACGTGGCTGTGCAATATACGTGGCTGGGCAATATACTACATGGCTGTGTTATATACTACGTGGCTGTGTTATATACTACGTGGGCTGTGTTATATTTCTCTGCTGTATCTGTGCATCATGAATTGTGGTATGTGTTAAAGAGGGGGGCCCACTGAGACTCTTTCGCCCGGGGCCCTCAAAAACCTGGAGCCGGCCCTGTATATACCACCCTCACTGCAAAGCGCCTCGATAAGCGGTATGTAACAGGGCAGCCTATCTGGCGACTAATTATCCTAGGTGCAGTTCCCTTACTGACCTGAGGGTAAGAGAGTAAGGGGGTGCCAGAGAGCTGTGACTGTGTAAGCTCCATCACAAATTGGTGACAGCGGTGGGATATCTGTATCACCACGACTCTTGTTCATCACAACAGACATAAAAAAATGGATGTGTGAAGGAGTCTGGCGTCGGGATTTTACCTCTGCGCAGGATAGATCTCAAGCATTATCTGCTCCTGCAGTCTCACATTCAGATCCAGCTGAGGCATGTGCTGCTCAGCTCAGACGTTGGTCCCAGCGTCTTGCTTACGCTCATGGTGTACACTTGGTTATTGTTAGCTCTCCTGCCAAGTCTATGGTAACCATTGACATTCTGGTGCAGCCCTTCGCTCTGGAGTCTAAGTCCACAGATCACCTTACTGAACATGTCCGTGATGTGGCGCCTTCTCATTGGTGGTCGGACGCTAGCTGCTCTGGTGATGTGGCAGTCCCGGATTGGTCCGTGGGCGATGGTCCTCGACCGACTGGGCGTGAGTGTTTGGGGTGCAGCCTAGCATTTAAAAGGCTGTCAGCGGTGCCGGCGGGCACGCTAGTGTCTGTTAAGTTTTGGTGGATGCTCTACCACTATGTCTGCACTTGTTATGTGTTTGTCTCAGCTTGAAGCCTGTACACAGTAGCAGGCAGCTTGCACACGTATGCGGTTTTGTTCCTATGGCTCACGCCAGAGTCTCTAGTCTTCTACATGCTTAGGGTGTTGGATAGGCACAAGTTCCATAGTATCAGGACTAAGGGGTACCAGCCACTTGATGTAGCATCTGTCTCGTTCATGTGTGCGATTGACACAATTCAGTTACAGAGCAAGTTCAACCCTCATGCTATGTTTCTTTATGAAGGCAACGGGGTATTGTATCTAGCGTCATTTGAGTTCTTTCTATTGGCTTAGCATCTGCTTCATTCATGTGTGCAATTGACACAGTTTAGTTGCAGAGCAAGTCTAATTCACGTGCTTATTTCCCTGTGTCATGAACAGGGTTTAGTACTTAGCATTCTAAGTTTAGTACCTCTCAGTGACGTAACTGAGCTTGGTACTCAGTGTTCCATACACACTTTCTGGCGTTAGCTCAGTGTGTCTAAAGAAACGCTCGCTGCTCGGTTCCGCCATTGTTCACACTAGCAGCAGGATACATCTCTGCATGGTGGACCTTGGGTTGCGATTGCACTTTAATTTATATTTTATTTAGTGCAATTCGCCAACCGTAACAGAGGCTTTACCCAGTGACTCTGAAGATGAAAAACAACTCAGCCGTACAAACTTTGCTGGAAATATTTGATCTCTGAAGGCCCAGATACTGACCATCAGTCTACAATGTATGATGATCAGTAAGGTGTCATAGCCGCAGGGCATGACATTATGGGGGAGGCCTGTGCATAACGCAAAAAGCTTCAGCAGTGTGGTAAATTCTGCCATGCAAACTTCTTTGTGATCTGTAAATTTCAAACAATTTGAATTAAAGAACAACGAATTTCAGGAAAATCGAGTAGAACTCGATCCTGTGTGGGTCGATCCGGCTCAAAAATGGCTCAAAAAGTATAATATAAAGTGTAGTGGTAGCCTTTTCTTAAATGTTCCTGTCCTCATTATGCCATTAAAATGCTTGATAGTTACCTATTGGAACGATGCAGTTCCAACTGTGTCGATGATGTGAATCATGGTGGTGACACGACATTTTTATGTCATATAATCATTGCTGCCAACCAGCGACTACTCATTGGTTGCAGCCCTTCAGTATTCACCTTCCACCGGAGTGGACATCCACTCTGACTAAGAGAGATTATGGATCTCAAGGACCCAAAAAAAAAAAAAAAAAAACGACCATATGCCCAAACAAAGATGTATAAAGGGTTTAAATTTTATTATTTGTAAATATACATCACATTAATACGACACAGGTGACGTTAGGTGCTGCAAGATGTGCATGAACACCACAAGGAGCATACCAAGGGCGCACGGAGCCAGGAAACACAAACCCATCCATATAGAAATAATCAGCAGGGGGTAAAAGTGCCTCAAATTATAATACATACAAACACCCTGCTGAAACTAAGGTAGTTTCATCTTGCCTATATAAACAGCAACCCAAAGGTCCGGGTATTGGAAAAAGCAGTCAGCAAATGCAGCAAATGCCCATTACCTTTCTAGTAGCAAGAGTGGGTGAGATGTGTCCGGGGTCCGTGCGCCCTCCCCTCCTGAAAAGTAAAGGTTGTATCCAATCAGCGGCCCCTAAGTAGCAGCAGTGGTCATGTAACATAACTGTGGTATCCCAACACCGACATAGCATGGAACAGAACAGCTCCGAGGTGTCAACTGTATTTACTTTCTTTTGGGCCCTGGAGCATTTAAGAAAGAGTTGTTCAGTAGTGAACAAACCCTTTAAAGTAAAATAATTGTAAAACCATTATTAGCTATTAGTGATACAGTACATTATGTTGAGACAGCATATTTTAGAGCAGATTAATATATTATTTTGGTGGAAAATATTTAGAATAATTTTTGTTTAATTTTTAATTTCTGCTATTTCTATGCTTAGAAGTCTAGTGGATGGTCCTAGTAAGTGATTAACAGCCGTCCTTGTATAAGAGCCCATACTGAGATGTCTGTCAATCACCATTTCGGACCGACCTCTGGACTCCTAAGCATAGGAAGACCAGAAATGTAAATAATGAACACAATTTTTACTGAATCTTTTCCACAAAACTTTATATCAACCTGTCCAGCTCCTTCAGGTCTATACCATAACAGCTTCTTTTTGAGGGAGGATAATATGTAATACATTACTATATTGGATCCGCTGTAGAATAGCAGGAACGTGGGATGCAGTGATGAACAGGAGGCAGAACAAGAGTTAAAGGGTTTATTACAAGGGATACTCCACAAAGGGAGAGAAAGGGTTAAGTGGGGAGTAAAACTGGGTATTGTGTCAGGGTAAGAACAAACGGTTGTGAATCAGGTAAACTTATCAGTCTAATGGTTTCCGGGCTGCGGAAGCTTGAAATCCCATGGTGGTGCCGTAGGTGACGTGTGAAATCTCTGGCCTGTTCCTGAAGGATGCACTGTCTCCTGACTGAAGCGGCATATCCTGGTTCTCCAAGGCAAGGTCCTAGGTTACCGGGATGACAAATGCAAAGTGAAACAGTCTCTGACACCGCCAGAAGGTGTCTTAGTCCAGTGGTGGTGACGGGGAGGAAGCTACCCGGTCCTAGGTGATTCGCCTGGTCAGGTTTAGGCCGAACACTCGTGACAGTCAGCAGAACGATGCAGGTCAGACCCTCAGTCGCAGGGGTGAGCAGGCACACAAATTTACATCCCTCACGGTCAGTGTGCGCAAGGGCTGAGGAACTGCAGCGCAGGCCTTTTCTATAGCGTAGCCCCGCAGAGAGTGAGCCAACCTTCTCCTACTGCGCGCTCTGTCTTCTCGCCAAGTCTGCTGCTTTCCAACGCACCGTCCTTTTATCCCTGACACGCCCCCTACCTTGGAGTGCAAAGGTCTGTCCGAGTCAGAAAACTTTCCCCCCAGCAACAATGGTGACAGCCCCGATAGTTCCGTAACCGACATGAGAGAGGCATCACCAACCCGGTCCATCTTCCTATACCGCCATGTTGACAGATTCATTTATGAAGTGTGGATGACAACACAGCAGAGAGTGATACCCCCACTAGTATTTCGTTCAAGTACAGTGCCTACAAGTAGTATTCAACCCCCTGCAGATTTAGCAGGTTTAATAAGATGCAAATAAGTTAGAGCCTTCAAACTTCAAACAAGAGCAGGATTTATTAACAGATGCATAAATGTTACAAACCGAAAAGTTTTGTTGCTCAGTTAAATTTTTATAAATTTTAAACATAAAAGTGTGGGTCAATTATTCTTCAACCCCTAGGTTTAATATTTTGTGGAATAACCTTTGTTTGCAATTACAGCTAATAATCGTCTTTTATAAGACCTGATCAGGCCGGCACAGGTCTCTGGAGTTATCTTGGCCCACTCCTCCATGCAGATCTTCTCCAAGTTATCTAGGTTCTTTGGGTGTCTCATGTGGACTTTAATCTTGAGCTCCTTCCACAAGTTTTCAATTGGGTTAAGGTCAGGAGACTGACTAGGCCACTGCAACACCTTGATTTTTTGCCTCTTGAACCAGGCCTTGGTTTTCTTGGCTGTGTGCTTTGGGTCGTTGTCTTGTTGGAAGATGAAATGACGACCCATCTTAAGATCCTTGATGGAGGAGCGGAGGTTCTTGGCCAAAATCTCCAGGTAGGCCGTGCTATCCATCTTCCCATGGATGCGGACCAGATGGCCAGGCCCCTTGGCTGAGAAACAGCCCCACAGCATGATGCTGCCACCACCATGCTTGACTGTAGGGATGGTATTCTTGGGGTCGTATGCAGTGCCATCCAGTCTCCAAACGTCACGTGTGAGGTTGGCACCAAAGATCTCGATCTTGGTCTCATCAGACCAGAGAACCTTGAACCAGTCAGTCTCAGAGTCCTCCAAGTGATTATGAGCAAACTGTAGATGAGCCTTGACATGACGCTTTGAAAGTAAAGGTACCTTACGAGCTCGTCTGGAACGGAGACCATTGTGGTGGAGTACGTTACTTGATTGACTGAAACCAATGTCCCCACTGCCATGAGATCTTCCCGGAGCTCCTTCCTTGTTGTCCTTGGGTTAGCCTTGACTCTTCGGACAAGCCTGGCCTTGGCACGGGAGGAAACTTTCAAAGGCTGTCCAGGCCGTGGAAGGCTAACAGTAGTTCCATAAGCCTTCCACTTCCGGATGATGCTCCCAACAGTGAAGACAGGTAGGCCCAACTCCTTGGAAAGGGTTTTGTACCCCTTGCCAGCCTTGTGACCCTCCACGATCTTGTCTCTGATGGCCTTGGAATGCTCCTTTGTCTTTCCCATGTTGACCATGTATGAGTGCTGTTCACAAGTTTGGGGAGGGTCTTAAATAGTCAGAAAAGGCTGGAAAAAGAGATAATTAATCCAAACATGTGAAGCTCATTGTTCTTTGTGCCTGAACTACTTCTTAATACTTTAGGGGAACCAAACAGAATTCTGGTGGGTTGAGGGGTTGAATAATAAATTACCCTCTGAAAGAACTTTTCACAATTTTAAAAAAAAATAAACAAAGAAATAACATTCTTTTTTGCTGCAGTGCATTTCACACTTCCAGGCTGATCTACAGTCCAAATGTCACAATGCCAAGTTAATTCCAAATGTGTAAACCTGCTAAATCTGCAGGGGGTTCAATACTACTTGTAGGCACTGTATATAATCAGATTGCCAATTATCTGGAAAACATGATGTAAAGAAGAATGTAGTGGAAACAGTGCCTTCATATAGCTCCAGAATTCTTCACTTACAATTCTTAGGGCTTATCTTGTCTACAGGATTTAGAACAAAATGAAGACATAGCTGCAAGATAAGTTGCGGTAAATTGATTCATTGGACAATGTATGCATGAACTGCTGTTGAGGACTGAAGTGTGCACAGACTGAAGACAAGATGTAAGGCAGACTCATTGCAGCAATTAAATAGATCCATCACATTAAAATCTAGTATGTGAAAAAGTCCTGACAGTGCATAGCTTTAGAAGACAACATGACTGATGGTACAGTGTGCTCATAATCTGTATAAAAAAATAGTTCTATCTGACAATGATGTCTGTTTTGGTCTGTAAAATCGCCAAAGAGCACTGCTGAGCTATGCAGATATTATGCAGCAGTGTACAGAATCCCAATACGACACATGCTTATTATCATAACCTACTTCTAGCATAGTGTGCTGTGTTTAAAAGCACAATAGAGTAAAAAAAGAAATAAACAATGCAGGATATACAGTATCTACTGTAAATCCGCATCACACCAGTGTAGTATTTCCAGTAAATACTGAGTCACATGGTTACATTCAAATAATGTCAGCTGACCATCTATTCAGAAACCTATTGCAGTTATATAGCAGCTAGTACATAGGTAATATTTGCCCGGCAAGCTACAGCCCAAACAAAACTCATTGCAAGTGCAGATGTGTGTATGAAACTCCATGCAACTAGTGAATGGTAAAAATCTGTTAAAGTGTAAATTAGTGAAATAGTGATAGAATGCAGCAAGGGCAGACATATCATTGGTGCAACTTGTACAGCTGCACAAGGGTCCGATAAATAACGGAGGCTATCTCCACATCCAAAGCAGGTGGAGTTCTGCATTATGATGAGCTCTTGGACCGCAAAGTCCCATATATTGTTCTTAAGCAGGGGCCCTCTTCTTCTATATTCATCTCTGGTCTGCAGTCAGCAATACCACATTATCGTCACATGTACCGTATGCAAGGCCGGTTTTAGGCAAATTGGGGCCCTGGGCAAAAGTTTAAAATGGGGCCCCAAATGCTAACATATTGCACATCACACAGAAACATTTCGGTTGTATTTACATGCGCTGAGCTCAGGCCACTAAACGAGTGTGAGCAACAATGTTGAAGTCATTTGATGCTTGTTTCCCGGCCTCTTTACACTGACTGAGGAACAATGATGGGGGCAGAACGATCAATAGTAGATCAATCTGTTCCCATACAGTATCATGTTATCAGCAGCGTATCTGCAGTTTTCACCGGACGATGTGCTGCTGAGACCAGTGATTTTTGTTTTGGCATAAACAATCCAATCATTCGATGAATAGGCAGCATTTTGCTTGTTTAGTATAAAATACCCCATAATCCTCCACATAGCATAATGCACCCCATAGTCATCCACATAGTTTAATGCACTCCACAGTCCTCCATATAGTATAATGTGCACCACAGTCATTCATATTGCATAATGCACACACCATAGTCCTCCATATAATATAATGTGCCGCATAGTCCTTCATATACTATAATACACTGCCCATAGTCCTCCGAATAGTATAATACACTCCTCATGGTCCTCCATATAATATAATACACTCTCCATAGTCATCCAAATAGTATAATACACTCTCCATAGTCATTCATAGTATAATGCACTCCCCATAGGCCTCCACATAGTATAATACATGGTGGGATGCAGGAAGAGGCAAAGGGACGAAGGAGCTTACCACGCTGAAAATGTGTAGCTTTAAATTTCACACAGAATTCCTCCAGAGGGTGCCATTTCCACTGGTGATTACAGGAAGGTAGACTAAAAAATAGGGAAAGATTCCGGCACAACCATCCAGAGGTAAAATGGATTCTAACTGATAGCCTATGACTAAGGGTGTGCATACACCTGAAACGCCTCAGATACGAGGCCACACCTTTTAATCTGTTAACTACATTTAAATAAAGAATCCATTTTATCCCTGGATGGTTGTGCCAGAATCTTTCCCCATTTTTCCCCATAGTTCTAAACATAGTATAATACACTCTCCGAAGTCCTCCATATAGTATAATGTGCACCACAGTCTTCTGTATTGTATAATGAATCTCCATAGTCCTCCAAATAATATAATGTGCACCATAGTCCTCCACATAGCATATTACACTCTCCATAGTCCTCCATATTGTATAATACACTCTCCATAGTCCTCCATATAGTATATTACACTCTCCTTAGTCCTCCATATAGTGTAATACACTATCCATAGTCATCCATATGGCATAATGTGTACCACAGTCCTCTATATTGTATAATGCACACCCCATAGTCCTTCATATAATATAATGCACCCCATAGTCCTCCACATAGCTTAATGCATCCCACAGTCCTCCATATAGTATCATGTGCACCACAGACCTCTATATTGTATAATGCACACCTTGCAGTCTTCCATATAATGTAATGTGCCCCATAGTCCTCCATATAGTGTAATACACTGCCCATAGTTCTCCATATAATACAATACACTATATAATATAATGCAGCCTCCCTCATAGAGTATAATGAAGCCCCATAGTCCTCCATATACTATAATGTGCACCACAGTCTTTCATATTGTTTAATGCACACTCCATTGTCCTCCATATATTATAATGTGTCCCATAGTCCTCCAAATAGTACACTGCTCAAAAAAATAAAGGGAACACTTAAACAACAGAATATAACTCCAAGTAAATCAAACTTCTATGAAATCAAACTGTCCACTTAGGAAGCAACACTGTTTGACAATCAATTTCTCAAGCTGTTGTGCAAATGGAATAGTCAACAGATGGAAATTATTGGCAAATATCAAGACACACTCAATAATGGAGTGGTTCTGCAAGTGGGGACCACAGACCACATCTCAGTACCAATACTTTCTGGCTGATTTTTTGGTAACTTTTGAATGTTGGTTGTGCTTTGACACTTGTTGTAGCATGAGACAGACTCTACAACCCACACACAAGGCTCAGGTAGTGCAGCTCATCCAGGTTGGCACATCAATGCAAGCTGTGGCAAGAAGGTTTGCTGTGTCTGTCACCGTAGTGTCCAGGGGCTGGAGGCGCTACCAGGAGACAGGCCAGTACACCAGGAGATGTGGAGGGGCAGAAGGAGGGCAACAACCTAGCAGCAGGACCGCTACCTTAGCCTTTGTGCAAGGAGGAACAAGAGGAGCACTGCCAGAGCCCAGCAAAATGACCTCCAGCAGACCATAAATGTGCATGTGTCTGCACAAATGGTTAGAAACCAACTCCATGAGGATGGTCTGAGTGCCCGACATCCACAGATGAGGGTTGTGCTCACAGCCCAACACCATGCAGGACACTTGGTATTTGCCACAGAACACCAGGATTGGCAAATTCACAACTGGCGCCCTGTGCTCTTCACAGATGAAAGCAGGTTCACAATGAGCACATGTGACAGATGTGACAGAGTCTGGAGACACCGTGAAGAGTGATCTGCTGCCTGCAACATCCTTCAGCATGACCGGTTTGGCAGTGGGTCAGTAATGGTGTGGGGTGGCATTTCTTTGGAAGGCCGCACAGCCCTCCATGTGCCCCATAGTCCTACAAATAGTATAATATACTCCTCGTAATCCTCCATATAGTAAAATATACTCCCCAAAGTCCTCCATATAGTATAATGCAGTCCCCCATAGAATATAATGTGCCCACCCATAGAGTATAATGCAGCCCCCTTCATATAGTATAATGCAGCCCCCCAAAAAATATAATGGATCCTCCTCATAGAGTATAATGCTGCCCCCATAGAATATAATGAAGCCCTCCATAGAATATAATGTAGCCCACCTCATATAGTATAATGCAGCCCCCATAGAATATAATGTAGCCCCTCATAGAATATAATGCAGCTCCTCATATAGTATAATGCATTTCCCATAGAATATAATGCAGCCCCCCTCATAGAGTATAATGCAGCCCCCTTAGACTATAATGTAGTTCTCTCATAGAGTATAATGTAGCCCCCATAGAATATAATGCAGCCTCCGTCATATAGTATAATGCAGCCTTCTTATAGAATATAATGTAGCCCCTCATATAGTATAATGCATCCCCCATAGAATATAATAGAGCCCCTCATAGAGTATAATGCAGTTCCCCCATAGACTATAATGTAGCCCCGTCATAGAGTATAATGCAGCCCCCATAGAATATAATGTAGTTCTCCATAGAATATAATGCAGCCCCCTCATAGAGTATAATGCAGCCTCCCCCATAGAATATAATGCAGCCCCCTCATATACTATAATGCAGCCCCATAGAATATAATGTAGCCCCCTCATAGACTATAGTACAGCCCCCTCATAGAGTATAATGCAGTCCCCATAGAACATAATGTAGCCCCCTCATAGAGTATAAAGAAAGCGCCCTCATATAGCATAATGCAGCCCTCCATAGAATATAATGTAGCCCCCTCATAGAGTATAATGCATCCCCCTCATAGAATATAGTACATCCCCCTCATAGAGTATAATGCAGCAGCCCCCTCATAGAATATAGTACAGCACCCTCATAGAGTATAATGCAGCCCTCCCCATATAGTACAATGCAGCACCATTGAATATAATATAGCCCCCATAGAATATAATGCAGCCCTCCTCATATAGTATAATGCAGCCCCCCATAGAATATAATGTAGCCCCTCATAGAATATAATTCAGCCCCCTCATAGAGTATTATACAGCCCCGTCATATAGTATAATGCATTCCTCATAGAATATAATGCAGCCTCCTCATAGAATATAACACAGCCCCCCATAGATTATAATGTAGTTTCCTCATAGATTATAATGCAGCCCCCATGGAATATAATGCAGTCCCCCTCAAATAGTAAAAAGCACCCCCCATAGAATATAATGTAGCCCTCATAGAATTTAATGCAGCCCCCTCAAATAGTATAATGCATCCCCCATGGAATATAATACTGCCCCATCATAGAGTATAATGCAGTCCCCCACAGACTATAATGTATCCCCTTCATAGAGTATAATGCAGCCCCCATAGAATATAATGTAGTTCCCCATAGAATAAAATGCAGCCCCCTCATAGAGTATGATGAAAACCCCTCATATAGTATAATGCAGCCTCCCCCATAAAATATAATGTAGCCCCCCTCATACACTATAATGCAACCCCCAAAGAATATAATATAGCCCTCTCATAGAATATAGTACAGCCTCCTCACAGAGTATAATGCAGTCCCCCATAAAATATAATGTAGCCCTGTCATAAAATATAGTACAGCCTCCTCATAGAGTATAATGCAGTCCCCCATAGAATATAATGTAGCCCCCTCATAGAGTATAATGTAGCCTCCATCATAGAATATATCGTAGCCCCCTCATAGAGTATAAAGCACTCTCTTTATAGATTATAGCATAGCCACCTCATAAAGTATAATGCAGCAGCCTCATAGAATATAGTACAGCCCCCTCAAAGAGTATAATGTAGCCCCCTCATATAGTATAATGCAGCCCCCATAGAATATAATGCAGCCCCCCCATAGAATATAATGTAGCCCCTTCCTAGAGTATAATGTAGCCCCTCCATAGAATATGATGTAGCCCTCTCACATAGAATATAATCCAGCCCCACAGTCCTACAGTATTATGGCCACCAGTACTCACTGATATACAGCTCTGGCAAAACTTAAGAGACCACTACATCAAAACCCTGTCATGGGTAGCCCAATGTCCAGACCTGAACCCCATTGAAAACCTCTGGAATGTAATCAAGAGGATGATGGATAGTCACAAGCCATCAAACAAAGAAGAACTGCTTACATTTTTATGCCAGAAGCAGTGTGAAAGACTGGTGGAAAGCATGCCAAGACACGTGAAAGCTGTGATTAAAAATCATGGTTATTCCACAAAATATTGATTTCTGAACTCTTTCTGAGTTAAAACATTAGTATTGTTGTTTCTAATGATAATGACAGTTATGTGCTGTGTTGTGTATAAATATGTGATTCTTCAGATGTTATATTAGTCTATGCCTGATGAAGAGGCCTGAGTAATCTCGAAAGCTTGCAATTTATTACCATCTTTTCAGTTAGCCATTAAAAGGTATCAACCACTGAGGACTCTCAATTCCAAATATTATTCTAAATGATTATGAACTTGTTTTCTTTGCATTATTTGAGGTCTGAAAGCACTGTTTTTTTTATTTTGACCATTTCTCCTTTTTAGAAGAAAAATACAAAATGTAATGCTTGAAAATGTGGAGAAATGTTGTCAGAAGTGAAAGTTTTCCAGTGGTTATATATATATATATATATATATATATATATATATATATATATATATATATATATATACAGTGCCTACAAGTAGTATTCAACCCCCTGCAGATTTAGCAGGTTTAATAAGATGCAAATAAGTTAGAGCCTTCAAACTTCAAACAAGAGCAGGATTTATTAACAGATGCATAAATCTTACAAACCAAAAAGTTTTGTTGCTCAGTTAAATTTGTATAAATTTTAAACATAAAAGTGTGGGTCAATTATTATTCAACCCCTAGGTTTAATATTTTGTGGAATAACCTTTGTTTGCAATTACAGCTAATAATCGTCTTTTATAAGACCTGATCAGGCCGGCACAGGTCTCTGGAGTTATCTTGGCCCACTCCTCCATGCAGATCTTCTCCAAGTTATCTAGGTTCTTTGGGTGTCTCATGTGGACTTTAATCTTGAGCTCCTTCCACAAGTTTTCAATTGTGTTAAGGTCAGGAGACTGACTAGGCCACTGCAACACCTTGATTTTTTGCCTCTTGAACCAGGCCTTGGTTTTCTTGGCTGTGTGCTTTGGGTCGTTGTCTTGTTGGAAGATGAAATGACGACCCATCTTAAGATCCTTGATGGAGGAGCGGAGGTTCTTGGCCAAAATCTCCAGGTAGCCCGTGCTATCCATCTTCCCATGGATGCGGACCAGATGGCCAGGCCCCTTGGCTGAGAAACAGCCCCACAGCATGATGCTGCCACCACCATGCTTGACTGTAGGGATGGTATTCTTGGGGTTGTATGCAGTGCCATCCAGTCTCCAAACGTCACGTGTGTGGTTGGCAGCAAAGATCTCGATCTTGGTCTCATCAGACCAGAGAACCTTGAACCAGTCAGTCTCAGAGTCCTCCAAGTGATCATGAGCAAACTGTAGATGAGCCTTGACATGACGCTTTGAAAGTAAAGGTATCTTACGGGCTCGTCTGGAACGGAGACCATTGCGGTGGAGTACGTTACTTATGGTATTGACTGAAACCAATGTCCCCACTGCCATGAGATCTTCCCGGAGCTCCTTCCTTGTTGTCCTTGGGTTAGCCTTGACTCTTCGGACAAGCCTGGCCTCGGTACGGGAGGAAACTTTCAAAGGCTGTCCAGGCCGTGGAAGGCTAACAGTAGTTCCATAAGCCTTTCACTTCCGGATGATGCTCCCAACAGTGGAGACAGGTAGGCCCAACTCCTTGGAAAGGGTTTTGTACCCCTTGCCAGCCTTGTGACCCTCCACGATCTTGTCTCTGATGGCCTTGGAATGCTCCTTTGTCTTTCCCATGTTGACCATGTTTGAGTGCTGTTCACAAGTTTGGGGAGGGTCTTAAATAGTCAGAAAAGGCTGGAAAAAGAGATAATTAATCCAAACATGTGAAGCTCATTGTTCTTTGTGCCTGAACTACTTCTTAATACTTTAGGGGAACCAAACAGAATTCTGGTGGGTTGAGGGGTTGAATAATAAATGACCCTCTGAAAAGACTTTTCACAATTTAAAAAAAAAATAAACAAAGAAATAACATTATTTTTTGCTGCAGTGCATTTCACACTTCCAGGCTGATCTACAGTCCAAATGTCACAATGTCAAGTTAATTCCAAATGTGTAAACCTGCTAAATCTGCAGGGGGTTGAATACTACTTGTAGGCACTGTATATATATATATATATATATATATATATATAAACACAATACTCTCCTCCTCATTCCCCATGCTGCTTCAGACTCTGAATTGAAGTCATCGTGCACCCGCAGTGTCAGTGGCAGAGAGGAATGATGGGGGAGAGAGCGTCATTTGATGCTCTATCCTCTATTATTGCTTTCAACTGTATTGGAATGCGGAGCGCAGGGGGTGAGCGGCATCGCTGGCGCCAGGAGGGCCTCCCTGACTCACGGGCCCAATAGCGGCCATGTGGTGTGCCGCTATTAGTATGCTATCAATTTATGGAATATTTAGGAGGGAAGATATTTCACAAACGACTTTGAGTGGAAATGTTGAGCACAGAAAGTGTTGAGAAACCACAGCAACTCAGCAATGAAGTACATCAACTGCTGAGTTGCATAGTGTTTAAAAGTTACCATCAGTCTGCTAAATCAATAACTGCAGAGGTCCAAGCCTTCCCTAACATTTAAGGACAAAAATGTGCATTGGGTGATTCTTGACTTGGCTTCTCTAGACGAGCAGCTGCATGTAAGCCTTACATCACCAAGAACAATGCCAAGCCTTGAATGGAGTGGACTCTGGAGTGGTGAAAATGTGATCTGTGGAGTGACGAATGACATTCTCTGATTGACAAGACAGGGTTTGGTAAAAGCAAGGAAAATGTTACCTGCTGACTGCATTGTGCTAAACATAAAGTTTGGTGGAGGAAGGATGATGCTATAGAATTGTTTTTCAGGGGCTGACTTAGTTGAAGTGGAGGGAAATCTTTGTGCATCAGCAAGATATTTTGGCCAATTGTATATTCTATATTTTTGGGACTAGTTTGTTGAAGACCCTTTTCTATTTTAACATAACTGTGCCCCAGTGAAAAAGTAAGGTCCATAAAGGCAAGGTTGAGTGAATTTGGCGTGGAAGAGATTGTCTGGATGACAAATAGCCCTGACATCAATTCTACTGAACATCTTGGGGATGAACTATAACAAAAATTGCGAGACAGGCCCTCTAGTTACAACCCTAGTGTCTGACCAAACAAATGTTCTTATGATTGAATGGGCAAAAATTTCTGCAGTCAATATCCAAAATATTGTGGAAATCTTTCCAGAAGAGTGTATCTGTTTTAGCTTCAAAGGGCATATAGCGTATAAAACTCGCAATAGCTGGGGTAGAGGGCAACTCGATATTAAGGTCTATATATTGAAAATTTGATGCCATTAAAGCTCTTGTAGATGTATTATGAAGGTGTGACAATACTTTTATTAATATATATTAAAAGCTTTGAAGCCACCAGCGAGGAGAGCATTAAACTCCCTCCTCCTCCTCTCACGCAGACTGCCAGTGAGGAAAAAATTAGCTGACAGTCTGAGCCTCTGTACAATGGACATAAGGAATTACATGTAGTTGTGAAGTGAACCATCCTAATTAACATGCAGGCAGTCCCTTTTGGAAATAAAGGACTCCTGGAGTGTGAAGGAGAATGTCTATTATGTGTGAGATAGAGATTGGACAAATAATTACCGTATATACTCGAGTATAAGCCGACCCGAGTATAAGCCGACCCCCCTAATTTTGCCACAAAAAATTGGGAAAACTTAATGACTCGAGTATAAGCCTAAGGTGGGAAATGCAGCACCTACTGGAACATTTCAAAAATAAAAATAGATGCCAATAAAAGTAAAATTAATTGAGACATCAGTAGGTTAAGTGTTTTTGAATATCCATATTGAATTAGGAGCCCAATATAATGCTCCATACAGTTCATTATGTGCCCCATAAGATGCTCCATATTAAAATATGCCCCATATAATGCTGCACAAAGGTTAATAATGGCCCCATAAGATGCTCCATAGAAACATTTGCCCCTACAGTCCTACAGATGATCCCACTATTAATTAAGTATAACAAAGCAAAAAAGTGGAAAAATAAAACATAACTTTTAATACACAAAAGTCGATAAAAACTAGTCACCCAAGTGAACACATAATACGGGGCCAAGTCACCACCATATATAATGGACTTTGAAAAAATGACAAGCCCTAGACAGGATTAAAAGTTTCCGACAATAAATGCGGAATCAATCTGAGATAAGGTTTATAAATAAGCTGTACAGCGATTATATAAGACAGCGACTAACCCTATACACACAGACACATATAGAAACAATAGACAGTAATAAGCATGTACTGTGAGATATGCTTACTGTAACTATTAAACAAAAAGGAACGGTCTCACCAATTCCATAAGGCAGGCATCGGAGCTAGGGTTGAGCGACTTTCATTTTTTTAAGATCGAGTCGGGTTTTGCGAAACCCGACTTTGTCCAGAGTCGAGTCGAGTGCAGTCGGCCGATTATCGCAAAAAGTCGGGGATCGACCGAAACACGAAACCCAATGCAAGTCAATGGGGAAGCATAGTTGACAGTGAGTGGAGGCCAGGAAAACACCTACAGTGCCCATTTTAATGCCAAAAACATCCATTCTTGTTTCTGAAGCTTGTCAATCTTAATTATCTTTATAATAATAGTTGGGCATTGAAAATTGGGGGTCATTTGGCAAAAGTTGTGGGGGGTAGGGCTGGTTCAAGGTTTTAGTGGGCCCAGGAAACGTGGACTACGTCACGGCGGTGGAGCAGTGAGAGGTAAGTATGTCAAGTTTGCAAGTGCTGTGATCCTAAGCAAGCAGGGGAGGCCCACTCGTTGGCATTGGCACTGGCACAGGGCCCCTCAAAGTTCAGCGGTGTGTTTGCACGGCGGGGGCGCCTCCCACCAGCAGCGACACTTTTGCGTACTCTGAGGGGCCCTGTGCCAGTGACGTCGCCAACGAGTATGCCCCCCCACCTGATGAAGGAACCTGCACTTTCATCTGCACCTTCCTCTTTGTCCCTGTGTAAGGTGGTATAACATGCGGGAAGGGGAACCTTACTTTCAGCAGGGTCAGATTCTGGCTGTGTAGAGTGCAAGGGGAATGTAGTGGTCTAGGTCAATGTACCAGCAGACTCATCTAGCAGTGGCTGGGCAATGGGCAGGATGAGGAGGAAACACAGATATAGGGCCAAAGAATAAAGTAGGCTAAATGCAGTTCAAAATTGGTAACAGGACTAAACAGGCGGCATTGCTTTGTTCAGTGGAGTAGCAAACCCAGGAGCAGCAGACACTGTTTTAACCCCTTAATCCCATCTGACGTACTATACCGTCGAGGTGGGGTGGGCCTTAATTCCCGGTGACGGTATAGTACGTCATACGCGATCGGCCGCGCTCACGGGGGGAGCGCGGCCGATCGCGGCCGGGTGTCGGCTGACATCCGGCACTATGTGCCAGGAGCGGTCACGGACCGCCCCCGGCACATTAACCCCCGGCACACCGCGATCAAACATGATCGCGGTGTACCGGCGGTACAGGGAAGCATCGCGCAGGGAGGGGGCTCCCTGCGGGCTTCCCTGAGACGATCGGTACAAGGTGATGTACTCACCTCGTACCGAACGTCTTCTCCCTGCAGGCCCCGGATCCAAAATGGCCGAGGGGCTGTATCCGGGTCCTGCAGGGAGCACTTCCGGGTCGGAGCAGGCTGCAGATGAAAGCTGCAGCCTGCTCCGATGAAAGTATGATCGCGGATCTGATAGAGTGCTGTGCACACTATCAGATCTGCGATCTGTGATGTCCCCCCCTGGGACAAAGTAAAAAAGTAAAAAAAAAAATTTCCACATGTGTAAAAAAAAAAAAAAAAAAAAAAATTCCTAAATAAATAATAATAAAAAAAAAAATATTATTCCCATAAATACATTTCTTTATCTAAAAAAAACAAACAAAAACAATAAAAGTACACATATTTAGTATCGCCGCGTCCGTAACGACCCATCCTATAAAACTGGCCCACTAGTTAACCCCTTCAGTAAACACCGTAAGAAAAAAAAAAAAAAAACGAGGCAAAAAACAACGCTTTATTACCATACCGCCGAACAAAAAGTGGAATAACACGCGATCAAAAAGACGGATATAAATAACCATGTTACCGCTGAAAACGTCATCTTGTCCTGCAAAAAACGAGCCGCCATACAGCATCATCAGCAAAAAAATAAAAAAGTTATAGTCCTCAGAATAAAGCGATGACAAAATAATTATTTTTTCTATAAAATAGTTTTTATCGTATAAAAGCGTCAAAACATAAAAAAATGATATAAATGAGGTATCGCTGTAATCGTACTGACCCGACGAATAAAACTGCTTTATCAATTTTACCAAGCGCAGAACGGTATAAACGCCTCTCCCAAAAGAAATTCATGAATAGCTGGTTTTTGGTTATTCTGCCTCACAAAAATCGGAATAAAAAGTGATAAAAAATGGTCACGTGTCCGAAAATGTTACCAATAAAAACGTCAACTCGTCCCGCAAAAAACAAGACCTCACATGACTCTGTGGACCAAAATGTGGAAAAATTATAGGTCTCAAAATGTGGAGACGCAAAAACTTTTTTGCTATAAAAAGCGTCTTTTAGTCTGGTTTCACACTTGCGTTTTTATCTGCATGCGTTTTTTAAAAAAACCGCATGTGTGAAAAAATGCATGTAAACGCGGTAAAACGCATGCGTTTTTATAGAAAAACACAAGAAAACAAGAAAAAAACAAAAAACCCTAACCCTACCCCTAACCCTACCCCTAACCTGAAATACGTGGCACTGAAATACGTGGCACTGAAATATACGTTTATATACGTATATACGTATATAAGTGCCACGATATTTCAGTGGCCACGTATATAAGTGCCACGTATATAAGTGCCACGTATTTAAGTGCCACGTATTTAAGTGCCACGTATTGAAGTGCCACGTATTTACGTGCCACGTATTTACGTGCCACGTATTTTTCAGTGCCTGAAATACGTGGCACTGAAATACGTGGCACTGAAATATCGTGGCACTGAAATATCGTGGCACTGAAGTATTTACGTGCCACGTATTTTTCAGTGCCTGAAATACGTGGCACTGAAATACGTGGCACTGAAATATCGTGGCACTGAAATACGTGGCACTGAAATACGTGGCACTTAAATACGTGGCACTTAAATACGTGGCTCTTAAATACGTGGCACTTATATACGTGGCACTTATATACGTGGCACTTATGACTGTCAGAAAATGTTCAGTAAACGGTTAGGGGTGAGGTTAGGGGTAGGGTTTCAGGTAGAATTGGGGAGTTTCCACTGTTCAGGCACATCAGGGGCTCTCCAAACGCGACATGGCGTCCAATCTGAATTCCAGCCAATTCTGCGTTGAAAAAGTAAAACAGTGCTCCTTCCCTTCCGAGCTCTCCCGTGCGTCCAAAAAGGGGTTTACCCCAACATATGGGGTATCAGCGTACTAGGGACAAATTGAACAACAACTTCTGGGGTCCAAGCTCTCTTGTTATCCTTGGGAAAATAAAAATTTGGGGGGCTAAAAATCATTTTTGTGGGAAAAAAAATATGTTTTATTTTCACGGCTCTGCGTTGTAAACTGTAGTGAAACACTTGGGGGTTCAAAGTTCTCACAACACATCTAGATAAGTTCCTTGGGAGGTCTAGTTTCCAATATGGGGTCACTTGTGGGGGGTTTGTACTGTTTGGGTACATCAGGGGCTCTGCAAATGCAACGTGACGCCTGCAGACCAATCCATTTAAGTCTGCATTCCAAATGGCGCTCCTTCCCTTCCGAGCTCTGTCATGCGCCCAAACAGTGGTTCCCCCCCACATAGGGGGTATCAGCGTACTCAGGACAAATTGGACAACAACTTTTAGGGTCCAATTTATCCTGATACCCTTGTGAAAATACAAAACTGGGGGCTAAATTTCATTTTTGTGAAAAAAAATATATATATATTTTCACGGCTCTGCGTTATAAACTGTAGTGAAACACTTGGGGGTTCAAAGTTCTCACAACACATCTAGATAAGTTCCTTGGGGGGTCTAGTTTCCAATATGGGGTCACTTGTGGGGGGTTTGTACTGTTTGGGTACATCAGGGGCTCTGCAAATGCAACGTGACGCCTGCAGACCAATCCATTTAAGTCTGCATTCCAAATGGCGCTCCTTCCCTTCCGAGCTCTGTCATGCGCCCAAACAGTGGTTCCCCCCCACATAGGGGGTATCAGCGTACTCAGGACAAATTGGACAACAACTTTTAGGGTCCAATTTATCCTGATACCCTTGTGAAAATACAAAACTGGGGGCTAAATTTCATTTTTGTGAAAAAAAAAAATATATATATTTTCACGGCTCTGCGTTATAAACTGTAGTGAAACACTTGGGGGTTCAAAGTTCTCACAACACATCTAGATAAGTTCCTTGGGGGGTCTAGTTTCCAATATGGGGTCACTTGTGGGGGGTTTGTACTGTTTGGGTACATCAGGGGCTCTGCAAATGCAACGTGACGCCTGCAGACCAATCCATTTAAGTCTGCATTCCAAATGGCGCTCCTTCCCTTCCGAGCTCTGTCATGCGCCCAAACAGTGGTCCCCCCCACAAATGGGGTATCAGCGTACTCCAGACAAATTGGACAACAACTTTTGGGGTCCAATTTATCCTGATACCCTTGTGAAAATACAAACCTGGGGGCTAAAAAATCATTTTTGTGAAAAAAAAAATTAATTTTTATTTTCACGGCTCTGCGTTATAAACTGTAGTGAAACACTTGGGGGTTCAAAGCTCTCAAAACACATCTAGATAAGTTCCTTAGGGGGTCTACTTTCCAAAATGGTGTCACTTGTGGGGGGGGTTTAATGTTTAGGCACATCAGGGGCTCTCCAAACGCAACATGGCATCCCATCTTAATTCCAGTCAATTTTGCATTGAAAAGTAAAATAGCGCTTCTTCCCTTCTGAGCTCTGCTATGCGCCCAAACAATGGTTTACACCCACATATGGGGTATCGTCGTACTCAGGACAAATTGCACAACAACTTTTGTGGTCTAATTTCTTCTCTTACCCTTGGGGAAATAAAAAAATGGGGGTGAAAAGATCATTTTTGTGAAAAAATATGATTTTTTATTTTTACGGCTCTGCATTATAAACTTCTGTGAAGCACTTGTTGGGTCAAAGTGCTCAACACACATCTAGATAAGTTCCTTAAGGGGTCTACTTTCCAAAATGGTGTCACTCGTGGGGGGTTTCAATGTTTAGGCACATTAGGGGCTCTCCAAACGCAACATGGCGTCCCATCTCAATTCCAGTCAATTTTGCATTGAAAAGTCAAATGGCGCTCCTTCCCTTCTGAGCTCTGCCCTGCGCCCAAACAATGGTTTACACCCACATATGGGGTATCCGTGTACTCAGGACAAATTGCACAACAATTTTTGGGGTCCAATTTCTTCTCTTACCCTTGGGAAAATAAAAAATTGGGGGTGAAAAGATCATTTTTGTGAAAAAATATGATTTTTTATTTTTACGGCTCTGCATTATAAACTTCTGTAAAGCACTTGTTGGGTCAAAGTGCTCACCACACATCTAGATAAGTTCCTTAGGGGGTCTACTTTCCAAAATGGTGTCACTTGTTAGGGGTTTCAATGTTTAGGCACATCAAGGGCTCTCTAAATGCAACTTGGCGTCCCATCTCAATTCCAGTCAATTTTGCATTGAAAAGTCAAATGGCGCTCCTTCCCTTCCGAGCTCTGCCCTTTGCCCAAACATTGGTTTACACCCACATATGGGGTATCAGCGTACTCAGGACAAATTGCACAACAATTTTTGGGGTCCAATTTCTTCTCTCACCCTTGGGAAAATAAAAAATTGGGGGTGAAAAGATCATTTTTGTGAAAAAATATGATTTTTTATTTTTACGGCTCTGCATTATAAACTTCTGTAAAGCACTTGTTGGGTCAAAGTGCTCACCACACATCTAGATAAGTTCCTTAGGGGGTCTACTTTCCAAAATGGTGTCACTTGTTAGGGGTTTCAATGTTTAGGCACATCAGGGGCTCTCCAAATGCAACATGGCGTCCCATCTCAATTCCAGTCAATTTTGCATTGAAAAGTCAAATGGCGCTCCTTTGCTTCCAAGCTCTGCCATGCGCCCAAACTGTGGTTTACCCCCACATATGGGGTATCAGCGTACTCAGGACAAATTGTACAACAACTTTTGGGGTCTATTTTCTCCTGTTACCCTTGGTAAAATAAAACAAATTGGAGCTGAAATAAATTTTGTGTGAAAAAAAGTTAAATGTTCATTTTTATTTAAACATTCCAAAAATTCCTGTGAAACACCTGAAGGGTTAATAAACTTCTTGAAAGGGGTTTTGAGTACCTTGAGGGGTGCAGTTTTTAGAATGGTGTCACACTTGGGTATTTTCTATCATATAGACCCGTCAAAATGACTTCAAATGAGATGTGGTCCCTAAAAAAAAATGGTGTTGTAAAAATGAGAAATTGCTGGTCAACTTTTAACCCTTATAACTCCGTCACAAAAAAAAATTTTGGTTCCAAAATTATGCTGATGTAAAGTAGACATGTGGGAAATGTTATTTATTAAGTATTTTGTGTGACATATGTCTGTGATTTAAGGGCATAAAAATTCAAAGTTGGAAAATTGCGAAATTTTCCAAATTTTCGCCAAATATTCGTTTTTTTCACAAATAAACGCAAGTTATATCGAAGAAATTTTACCACTAACATGAAGTACAATATGTCACGAGAAAACAATGTCAGAATCGCCAAGATCCGTTGAAGCGTTCCAGAGTTATAACCTCATAAAGGGACAGTGGTCAGAATTGTAAAAATTGGCCTGGTCATTAACGTGCAAACCACCCTCGGGGCTTAAGGGGTTAAGGGCCCAACCACACTAGTAGGCCAAATGCAGTTTAATATCTGCTAGTATAGGCCAAAAGCCTAAAGACTGAAGCTCAGCTTTATACAGTGGAGGACAACACCAGGGAGCGGCAGACCCCGTTAGTAGGCCGTAACCACCAAGCTTTTTAAAAAACAGCACTTAATGAGAGCCATAAGGTTGAAGCTCAGCTTTATTCTGTTGAGGTCAACACCAGGGAGCGGTAGACACCGTTAGTAGGCCGTAACCACCAATTTTTTAAAAAACAGCACTTAATGAGAGCCAGAAGGTTAAAGCTCAGATTTATTCAGTTGAGGAGAACACCAGTGAGCGGCAAACAGAGGTATTAGGCCCCAAACACCAATTTTTTTTAAAAAAAGCACTTAATGAGAGCCAGAAGGTTAAAGCTCAGATTTATTCAGTTGAGGAGAACACCAGGGTGCGGTAGACACCGTTAGTAGGCCGTAACCACCAAGCTTTTTAAAAAACAGCACTTAATGAGAGCCAGAAGGTTGAAGCTCAGCTTTATACAGTTGAGGACAAACACCAGGGAGCGGCAGACACCGTTAGTAGGCCGCAACCAAAGTTGAAGGCCAAATGCTGTTTAATATCTGATACTATAGGCCAAAAGCCAGAAGGTTAAAGCTCAGCTTTATACAGTTGAGGACAAACAACAGGGAGCGGCAGACACCGTTTGTAGGCCGCAACCAAAGTTGAAGGCCAAATGCTGTTTAATATCTGATACTATAGACCGAAAGCCAGAAGGTTGAAGCTCAGCCTTATACAGTTGAGGACAAACACCAGGGAGCGGCAGACACCGTTAGTAGGCCGCAACCAAAGTTGAAGGCCAAATGCTGTTTAATATCTGATATTATAGGCCGAAAGCCAGAAGGTTGAAGCTCAGCTTTATACAGTTGAGGACAAACAACAGGGAGCGGCAGACACCGTTAGTAGGCCGCAACCAAAATTGAAGGCCAAATGCTGTTTAATATCTGATACTATAGGCCGAAAGCCAGAAGGTTGAAGCTCAGCTTTATACAGTTGAGGACAAACACCAGGGAGCGGCAGACACCGTTAGTAGGCCGCAACCAAAGTTGAAGGCCAAATGCTGTTTAATATCTGATACTATAGGCCGAAAGCCAGAAGGTTGAAGCTCAGCTTTATACAGTTGAGGACAAACACCAGGGAGCGGCAGACACCGTTAGTAGGCCGCAACCAAAGTTGAAGGCCAAATGCTGTTTAATATCTGATACTATAGGCCGAAAGCCAGAAGGTTGAAGCTCAGCTTTATACAGTTGAGGACAAACACCAGGGAGCGGCAGACACCGTTAGTAGGCCCCAACCAAAGTTGAAGGCCAAATGCTGTTTAGTATCTGATACTATAGGTCGAAAGCCAGAAGGTTGAAGCTCAGCTTTATGCAGTTGAGGACAAACACCAGGGAGCGGCAGACACCGTTAGTAGGCCGCAACCAAAGTTGAAGGCCAAATGCTGTTTAATATCTGATACTATAGGCCGAAAGCCAGAAGGTTGAATCTCAGATTTATTCAGTTGAGGAGAACACCAGTGAGCGGCAAACAGAGGTATTAGGCCCCAACCACCAATTAAAAAAAAAAAAAAAAAAAAACATGAGAGCCAGAAGGTTGAAGCTCAGATTTATTCAGTTGAGGAGAACACCAGTGAGCGGCAAACAGAGGTATTAGGCCCCAAACACCAATTTTTTTAAAAAAAAGCAATTAATGAGAGCCAGAAGGTTGAAGCTTAGATTTAGATAGTGGAGGACAATTTGAATTAGGGACTGCAGACAGACTTAGTAGGCTGTCCCCTGTGGACCATGCATCCACCACATTAACCCATTGCGCCGTAATGGACATGTAACCTTCCGTGGCCATGCCTACAGGTCCATGCGTCTGTTGTCAGGTGCACCTTTGTACTCACAGATTGCCAGAGTGCATGGACAATGCGGTCTTTTACATGCTGGTGGAGGGTTGGGATGGCTTTTCTCGCAAAAGAAGTGTCAACTGGTTAGCTTGTAGCGTGGTACAGCGTAGTCCATCATGGCAGCATTGTGGTCAGTGGAGGAGTATTGCAAGGAGGGACCGCAGACAGGCTAACGAAGGCCTAAAATAACAAAAATTAGGCTCATGGCAGTTTTAAATCGGTTACATGGATACACAGGCAGCATTGTGGTCAGTGGAGGAGTATTGCAAGGAGGGACCGCAGACAGGCTAACGAAGGCCTAAAATAAAAAAAAAATAGGCTCATGGCAGTTTTAAATCGGTTACATGGATACACAAGCAGCATTGTGGTCAGTGGAGGTGTATTGCAAGGAGGGACCGCAGACAGGCTAACGAAGGCCTAAAATAAAAAAAATAGGCTCATGGCAGTTTTAAATCGGTTACATGGATACACAGGCAGCATTGTGGTCAGTGGAGGAGTATTGCAAGGAGGGACCGCAGACAGGCTAACGAAGGCCTAAAATAACAAAAATTAGGCTCATGGAAGTTTTAAATCGGTTACATGGATACACAGGCAGCATTGTGGTCAGTGGAGGAGTATTGCAAGGAGGGACCGCAGACAGGCTAACGAAGGCCTAAAATAACAAAAATTAGGCTCATGGCAGTTTTAAATCGGTTACATGGATACACAGGCAGCATTGTGGTCAGTGGAGGAGTATTGCAAGGAGGAACCGCAGACAGGCTAACGAAGGCCTAAAATAACAAAAATTAGGCTCATGGCAGTTTTAAATAGGTTACATAGATACACAGGCAGCATTGTGGTCAGTGGAGGAGTATTGCAAGGAGGGACCGCAGACAGGCTAACGAAGGCCTAAAATAACAAAAATTAGGCTCATGGCAGTTTTAAATCGGTTACATGGATACACAGGCAGCATTGTGGTCAGTGGAGGAGTATTGCAAGGAGGGACCGCAGACAGGCTAACGAAGGCCTAAAATAACAAAAATTAGGCTCATGGCAGTTTTAAATCGGTTACATGGATACACAGGCAGCATTGTGGTCAGTGGAGGAGTATTGCAAGGAGGGACCGCAGACAGGCTAACGAAGGCCTAAAATAACAAAAAATAGGCTCATGGCAGTTTTAAATCGGTTACATGGATACACAGGCAGCATTGTGGTCATTAGAGGAGTATTGCAAGGAGGGACCGCAGACAGGCTAACGAAGGCCTAAAATAACAAAAATTAGGCTCATGGCAGTTTTAAATCGGTTACATGGATACACAGGCAGCATTGTGGTCAGTGGAGGAGTATTGCAAGGAGGGACCGCAGACAGGCTAACGAAGGCCTAAAATAATTAAAAAATAGGCTCATGGCAGTTTTAAATCGGTTACATGGATACACAAGCAGCATTGTGGTCAGTGGAGGTGTATTGCAAGGAGGGACCGCAGACAGGCTAACGAAGGCCTAAAATAACAAAAATTAGGCTCATGGCAGTTTTAAATCGGTTACATGGATACACAGGCAGCATTGTGGTCAGTGGAGGAGTATTGCAAGGAGGGACCGCAGACAGGCTAACGAAGGCCTAAAATAGAAAAAAAAATAGGTCCATGGCAGTTTTAAATCGGTTACATGGATACACAGGCAGCATTGTGGTCAGTGGAGGAGTATTGCAAGGAGGGACCGCAGACAGGCTAACAAAGGCCTAAAATAAAAAAAAATAGGCTCATGGCAGTTTTAAATCGGTTACATGGATACACAGGCAGCATTGTGGTCAGTGGAGGAGTATTGCAAGGAGGGACCGCGGACAGGCTAATGAAGGCCCGCAGAAAGGCTATTGAAGGCCTAAAATAACAAGAATTAGTCTCAAGGCAGTTTTAAATCGGTTACATGGATACACAGGCAGCATTGTGGTCAGTGGAGGAGTATTGCAAGGAGGGACCGCAGACAGGCTAACGAAGGCCTAAAATAACAAAAATTAGGCTCATGGCAGTTTTAAATCGGTTACATGGATACACAGGCAGCATTGTGGTCAGTGGAGGAGTATTGCAAGGAGGGACCGCAGACAGGCTAACGAAGGCCTAAAATAATTAAAAAATAGGCTCATGGCAGTTTTAAATCGGTTACATGGATACACAAGCAGCATTGTGGTCAGTGGAGGTGTATTGCAAGGAGGGACCGCAGACAGGCTAACGAAGGCCTAAAATAACAAAAATTAGGCTCATGGCAGTTTTAAATCGGTTACATGGATACACAGGCAGCATTGTGGTCAGTGGAGGAGTATTGCAAGGAGGGACCGCAGACAGGCTAACGAAGGCCTAAAATAGAAAAAAAAATAGGTCCATGGCAGTTTTAAATCGGTTACATGGATACACAGGCAGCATTGTGGTCAGTGGAGGAGTATTGCAAGGAGGGACCGCAGACAGGCTAACAAAGGCCTAAAATAAAAAAAAATAGGCTCATGGCAGTTTTAAATCGGTTACATGGATACACAGGCAGCATTGTGGTCAGTGGAGGAGTATTGCAAGGAGGGACCGCGGACAGGCTAATGAAGGCCCGCAGAAAGGCTATTGAAGGCCTAAAATAACAAGAATTAGTCTCAAGGCAGTTTTAAATCGGTTACATGGATACACAGGCAGCATTGTGGTCAGTGGAGGAGTATTGCAAGGAGGGACCGCAGACAGGCTAACGAAGGCCTAAAATAACAAAAATTAGGCTCATGGCAGTTTTAAATCGGTTACATGGATACACAGGCAGCATTGTGGTCAGTGGAGGAGTATTGCAAGGAGGGACCGCAGACAGGCTAACAAAGGCCTAAAATAAAAAAAATAGGCTCATGGCAGTTTTAAATCGGTTACATGGATACACAGGCAGCATTGTGGTCAGTGGAGGAGTATTGCAAGGAGGGACCGCGGACAGGCTAATGAAGGCCCGCAGAAAGGCTATTGAAGGCCTAAAATAACAAGAATTAGTCTCAAGGCAGTTTTAAATCGGTTACATGGATACACAGGCAGCATTGTGGTAAGTGGAGGAGTATTGCAAGGAGGGACCGCAGACAGGCTAACGAAGGCCTAAAATAACAAAAATTAGGCTCATGGAAGTTTTAAATCGGTTACATGGATACACAGGCAGCATTGTGGTCAGTGGAGGAGTATTGCAAGGAGGGACCGCAGACAGGCTAACGAAGGCCTAAAATAACAAAAATTAGGCTCATGGCAGTTTTAAATCGGTTACATGGATACACAGGCAGCATTGTGGTCAGTGGAGGAGTATTGCAAGGAGGGACCGCAGACAGGCTAACGAAGGCCTAAAATAACAAAAATTAGGCTCATGGCAGTTTTAAATAGGTTACATGGATACACAGGCAGCATTGTGGTCAGTGGAGGAGTATTGCAAGGAGGGACTGCAGACAGGCTAACGAAGGCCTAAAATAACAAAAATTAGGCTCATGGCAGTTTTAAATCGGTTACATGGATACACAGGCAGCATTGTGGTCAGTGGAGGAGTATTGCAAGGAGGGACCGCAGACAGGCTAACGAAGGCCTAAAATAACAAAAATTAGGCTCATGGCAGTTTTAAATCGGTTACATGGATACACAGGCAGCATTGTGGTCAGTGGAGGAGTATTGCAAGGAGGGACCGCAGACAGGCTAACGAAGGCCTAAAATAACAAAAAATAGGCTCATGGCAGTTTTAAATCGGTTACATGGATACACAGGCAGCATTGTGGTCAGTAGAGGAGTATTGCAAGGAGGGACCGCAGACAGGCTAACGAAGGCCTAAAATAACAAAAATTAGGCTCATGGCAGTTTTAAATCGGTTACATGGATACACAGGCAGCATTGTGGTCAGTGGAGGAGTATTGCAAGGAGGGACCGCAGACAGGCTAATGAAGGCCTAAAATAACAAAAATTAGGCTCATGGAAGTTTTAAATCGGTTACATGGATACACAGGCAGCATTGTGGTCAGTGGAGGAGTATTGCAAGGAGGGACCGCAGACAGGCTAACGAAGGCCTAAAATAAAAAAAAATAGGTCCATGGCAGTTTTAAATCGGTTACATGGATACACAGGCAGCATTGTGGTCAGTGGAGGAGTATTGCAAGGAGGGACTGCAGACAGGCTAACAAAGGCCTAAAATAAAAAAAAATAGCCTCATGGCAGTTTTAAATCGGTTACATGGATACACAGGCAGCATTGTGGTCAGTGGAGGAGTATTGCAAGGAGGGACCGCGGACAGGCTAATGAAGGCCCGCAGAAAGGCTATTGAAGGCCTAAAATAACAAGAATTAGTCTCAAGGCAGTTTTAAATCGGTTACATGGATACACAGGCAGCATTGTGGTCAGTGGAGGAGTATTGCAAGGAGGGACCGCAGACAGGCTAACGAAGGCCTAAAATAAAAAAATAGGCTCATGGCAGTTTTAAATCGGTTACATGGATACACAGGCAGCATTGTGGTCAGCGGAGGAGGATTGCAAGGAGTGTCTGACACAGTTAGTACTCACAAAAAATAAATGGATGTTAATGTCTCGCAAAACAACAAAAAAAAAAGTGTGGCATACTTAGGTGCAGGGGTGGGCTCATCTGCTGAGTTTCTGACAAAGTAATTTGGCAGTAAGTATTTACTGGTGTCAATATAGGACACTGACCCAGACTACTTTAACTAGCATCATAGATGTCAACAAATTGGTATTGTCAGTGCCAGGCATTGAATGATGTCAGCGCATAGACTAAACATTGGTGGAGCTTAGCGAGATAATTTTGCACGTGGTAGAGCACAGTTTGAGCTGGGGGGGGAACTCTCTTGTGGCCGGCGGTACCGTCCCAGGGCCCCTCATGTTACAACGGTGTGTCTGACGTTGGGTGCGCACCACCACCGCCAGAGACACTTCATTGTACTATGAGGGACCCAGTGGCAGTGCCGTCGACCAAAAGCAGGCACACCCACCTCTTCAGACAAACAGCACTGTAACGGGTGCTTGCGCCAAGTGGCGAGACCACGGCCCCGTGGGGAGAATTTTCCCATTTTGGGAAGTGTAAACATGTCGTATGCTGGACAAACAGCTGCTGCAAATTAAGAGATTGGAACACTCAGTAAGACCAGTCCACAAGCAAGACCTTTTTATAGGAAAGCTAGGTGTCAGCCGGGAAAGGTGGGGCAAAATAATTTGAAATCCAGGAGTGGTTCATTTTAATGAAGGTGAGATCATCCACATTTTGGGTAGCTAGCCAGACGAGTCCTTTTTTTCGGTTAATATTGAACAAGCAGCACTGAATACTCTTTCTGATAGCACACTAGCTGCTGGGCAAGCAAGCTCCTGCAATGCATATTCTGCCAATTCAGGCCAGGTGTCTAATTTGGATGCCCAGTAATCAAATGGGAATGACGGTTGAGGGAGAACATCGATAAGGGATGAAAAATAGTTAGTAACCATACTGGACAAATGTTGTCTCCTGTCACTTTGAATAGATGCTGCAGTACCTGTCCTGTCTGCGGTCATTGCGAAATCACTCCACAACCTGGTCAGAAAACCCCTCTGTCCAACGCCACTTCTGATTTGTGCACCTCTAACACCTCTGCCCTGTAGCCCCCTGCAGCTCGTGTGAGAACCATCACCGGCGCTGTGTGCTGGGAATGCCTGAATCAAACGGTCTACAAGAGTTGCTTGTTTGGTTGCTAATATTTGTTCTAGGTTCTCATGTGGCATTATATTTTGCAATTTGCCTTTATAGCGAGGGTCAAGGATGCAGGCCAACCAGTAATCGTCATCGCTCATCATTTTAATAATGCGTGGGTCCCTTTTGAGGATACGTAAGGCATAATCCGCCATGTGGGCCAAAGTTCCAGTTGTCAAATCTGCGGTTGTGCTGGTTTGAGGGGCAGTTACAGGCAAATCTACATCACTTGTCTCCCTTAAAAAAACAGAACCCGGCCTTGCAACGCCACTAATTTCTGTTGGCCCAGGAGAAGCTTCCTCATTAAAAAAGTACTCATCCCCATTATCCTCCTCGTCCTCCTCTTC
This sequence comes from Ranitomeya variabilis, assembly GCF_051348905.1. Classification (NCBI taxonomy): domain Eukaryota; kingdom Metazoa; phylum Chordata; class Amphibia; order Anura; family Dendrobatidae; genus Ranitomeya; species Ranitomeya variabilis. The sequence continues at coordinate 334,177,082 of NC_135234.1, forward strand.
GCCCGCTACCGCGTCCTCTACACGGCCCTGACCAGACAATGGCTGACTGTCATCAAGGCTTTCCTCTTCCTCGGCTGCAGACGCCTGCTCCTTTATGTGCGTCAAACTTTGCATCAGCAGATGCATTAGGGGGATGCTCATGCTTATTATGGCGTTGTCTGCACTAACCAACCGTGTGCATTCCTCAAAACACTGAAGGACTTGACACAGTTCTTGTAGCTTCGACCACTGCACACCTGACAACTCCATGTCTGCCATCCAACTGCCTGCCCGTGTATCCTCCCACAAATACATAACAGCACGCCTCTGTTCGCACAGTCTCTGAAGCATGTGCAGTGTGGAGTTCCACCTTGTTGCAACGTAGATGATTAGGCGATGCTGAGGAAGGTTCAAAGAACGCTGATAGTTCTGCATACGGCTGGAGTGTACGGGCGAACGGCGGATATGCGAGCAAAGTCTGCGCACTTTGAGGAGCAGGTCGGGTAACCCCGGATAACTTTTCAGGAAGCACTGCACCACCAGGTTTAAGGTGTGAGCCAGGCAAGGAATGTGTTTCAGTTGGGAAAGGGCTATGGCAGCCGTGAAATTCCTTCCGTTATCACGCACTACCTTGCCTGCCTCAAGATGTACAGTGCCCAGCCATGACTGAGTTTCTTTCTGCAAGAACTCGGACAGAACTTCCGCGGTGTGTCTGTTGTCGCCCAAACACTTCATTGCCAATACAGCCTGCTGACGCTTGCCACTAGCTGTCCCACAATGGCACACCTGGTGTGCAACAGTGGCAGCTGCGGTTGGAGTGGATGTGCGACTGCGGTCTGTGGACGAGCTCTCGCTTCTGCAGGAGGAGGAGGAAGAGGAGGAGGGGGGGCGAACGCCTACAGCCAACTCTTTCCTTGACCATGGGCTAGGCAGAACTGTCCCAATATTGCTGTCCCCTGTGGACCCTGCATCCACCACATTCACCCAGTGTGCCGTGATGGACACGTAACGTCCCTGGCCATGCCTACTGGTCCATGCATCTGTTGTCAGGTGCACCTTTGTAGTCACAGACTGCCTGAGTGCATGGACGATGCGGTCTTTAACATGCTGTTGGAGGGCTGGGATGGCTTTTCTAGAAAAGAAGTGTCGACTGGGTAGCTCGTAGCGTGGTACAGCGTAGTCCATCAGCGCTTTAAAAGCTTCGCTTTCAACTAACCGGTAGGGCATCATCCCTAATGAGATTAGTCTAGCAATGTGGGCGTTCAAACCCTGTGTACGCGGATGCGAGGATGAGTACTTCCTTTTCCTAACAAGAGTCTCATGTAGGGTGAGCTGGACTGGAGAGCTGGAGATCGTGGAACTAGCGGTGGTGCCGGTGGACATGGGTGACTGAGAGAGGGTTGGAGATGGTATTCTTGCCGGTGCCCTACATGCAGTGTTTCCTACTGCAAACCTGGTGATTCCCTGACTGCTTTGGCCTGGCGACGAAAGCTGCACAGATACTGCAGGTGGTGCGGGAAATGGTGGGTTGACAGTGAGGGAAGGGATGTAGCGTTGCTGACTAGCTTCATTGGCCGAGGGTGCTGCAACCTTTAGGGACGTTTGGTAGTTAGTCCAGGCTTGCAAATGCATGGTGGATAAGTGTCTATGCATGCAACTTGTATTTAGACTTTTAAGATTCTGACCTCTGCTTAAGGTAGTTGAACATTTTTGACAGATGACTTTGCGCTGATCATTTGGATGTTGTTTAAAAAAATGCCAGACTGCACTCTTTCTACTATCGGATACCTTTTCAGGCATTGCAGACTGAGCTTCTTTAACCGGATGGCCACGCTGTCCTCCAACTGGTTTTGGTTTTGCCACGCGCTTTTGGCCAGATACGGGCCCGGCAGATGGAACCTGTTGTGATGTTGATGCCTGCTGCGGCTCCTCCTCCTCCGCTTCAGAACTACTGCCGCCTGCACCCTGTTCCCCCAATGGATGCCAATCGGGGTCAACAACTGGGTCATCTATGACCTCCTCTTCTATGTCGTGTGCAACTTTGTCTGTGTCACCATGTAAGCCGGTGGTATTGCGTTCGTGACGGGGCACCATAGTCTCCGCTGGGTTTGATTCTGCCTCAGTACACTGCGAGGGCAATGTTCTGGTCTGAGTCAAAGGAACAGCATAGTAATCTGGCTGTGGCTGTGCATCTGTGCACTCCATGTCCGATTCAACTTCGAATGGGCATGGCCTGTTAACTGTTTCACTGTCTAACCCAGGAACGGTATGTGTAAAGAGCTCCATGGAGTAACCTGTTCTGTCGACTGACGTATCCTTCACTATTGTTCTGGGTGAAGGACACAAGGAAGCGACTTGTTCCTGACCGGGAGCATCCACTGACGATGCACTGCTCTGACATTTTGCACTTTCCGAGGAGGAGGCGAAAGAGCTAGAGGCAGAGTCAGCAATGAAAGCCAATACTTGTTCCTCCTGCTCCGGCTTCAAAAGTGGTTTTCCTACTCCCAGAAAAGAGAGCGTTCGAGGCCTTGTGTAGCCAGACAACGAACCTGGCTCAACAACTCGAGACTTAGGTGCTGTACTGCTTTTACCACGACCACCTGATGCTCCACCACCACTACCATCATTACCAGCTGACAATGACCACCCACGGCCACGACCTCTTCCACTAGACTTCCTCATTGTTTGCAAAACGTAACCAAAGTAACGGTATTTGTTACTGCAAAACAACTTATAAGGTGAACTCAAACTTCTGTTGGATTTATATATACCTTTATAGGTGCCTGACACTGAAAGGAAAATCAGGCCCAATGTTACACACTAGGTTTTCTGTGTCCCAATAATTTGAGACAGATGGCACACACAGGACCAGCACTCAAGCAGAAATGCCAATCTTAATCTCCCACTATTTTTTTTTTTTATGGGAGAATGTAAAAAAACAAAAAAACAAAACAATATTATGCTACGTTCACATTTGCGTTGTGCGCCGCAGCGTCCTCGCCGCAACATAACGCATGCGTCTGCGTCCCTATCTTTAACATTGGTGCCGCAAGGCGCCGCATGTACATGCGTTGTCCTGCGTTTTGTTGCGTTTTACGCCGCATGCGGCGTTAGGCCGCACCTGTCAGGGCGCGGCAGACGCAACATGTTGCATTTTTTGGGCGGCGCTGACTTTGGTAAAAACGCATGCATCGTGTTTGCGTCGTGTTTGCGTCGTCGATGCGCCTTTTTTCCCATTGACTTGTATTGACAACGCAGACGACGCAAGTACTTGCGTCGTGGTGCTTTGTACAACGCATGCGTTTTTCAATTAAAAATGCAAAACATTGTCTAGACTTTGTCTAGACAAAAAAAACCACTATATATATAGAAAAAAAAAGGGTTTGGCATTGTCTTTCACAAGGCTAGTACCCAAGACAAGTCACTGAGGAGAAACCTGCTTTCAAAACCTGTAAGTATATATTTCTCTTTGCATATTTTTAATTCTGTGTTTTAGTTCTTCATTTGGTTTTAATTTGTGCAATGTTTGGTGTGTACTATTGTACGGTTATGGCACTGTGGGTTGTTATTGAAAAATTTTTGGGTTTAATCTGGTTCTGATGTACTTCTGGCGTTATATGATGGCGTTTGTTGTCTTCGGCCTTGCTTGGTTTTGGATTGGTTTTATGGATTTGGGGTTGTTCTGGTGTCATGCGGTTGGTCAATGTCTTGAATTTTGCAGATTTTTATGTTAAATTTCTGTTGCATGTCTTTTTACGGTTTCTATTCTTGGGGGTAACTGTATGGCGTTTTCTTGGCTCATGTCTTGGTGTGTTTTATTCTGCTGTTGCCATTTTTTTTTCTGTCCTTGAGTGTCTTTTCTGGCTGCTGGGGGGGCTACATTTATGATGTTTCATTTGTATTGTATTGTTCTGTGCTGCTATGCCATTTTATTTTCAATTGTATGTTCCCTTTTTTTTTTTTTTTTGTTTTAGCTCTGATGGTTTTACGTCTTTTTCCGTATGGCTTCCGTATGTATCTCCTTTCTTGAATGTTTACATTGACAAGTGTTTAGTATGGCCTTTATTTTTTAGTTTTTTGTATTTGGGGCCCTTTTTTGAAAATTTCGTGTGTTTTCTTTTCTATTTGACTATGGGTTATCTTTTGTGTTGCTGTATATTGTAACAGCGGTTGTCCCGTAATGTTTATTGCTTATTATCTAGAATTGTATTTATCGCTTTTTTCTGATGTATTTCGGTGGATGTCACCAGATGGTGTTGTTTGGGATCATGTCTTGTTTTCATTGTAAATTATGGCGTTCATTAGGTTGCTATTTCATTGTGCCTTTTTTTGTCATGGAAGGTTTTTTTGGGAAGTTTGTATCTTGCCAAATTTGGACATAGGTGTCTATTTTGGCTTAATTTTGTTTGTGTCTATTCTTGGATTGTTTTCTCTTGCAATGTATGGCGTTGTCGTGTCGCTTTTTGAGTTTGCATTGTCCTATCAGTCAACAGTCAATTGTGTTTGTTTTAATGTTTTGGGCATATTTTATTGTATGTGGCATTGGATGTGATTTTTGCCTTTTTTTGTATTTGCAGACCAAAATTGAAAGAATGCCAAGTTCCTCATCATCTGGCCAATCGGCGCGGGGGAGTGCGGTGAGGAATTATGTCCAGTTGCTTACTATTCGCTGCCATTTGTAGCATTGACAATACTTTTTTATGCAAATTTTAACAGGCTTCTTCAAGTGAGGGAGAAGGCACACAGCGGGAGCAGAGAGATCGGGGCCAAGATGTGGCGTCAGGCCGGCGAGTGAGTATTTTTTTGGAAATTCTTTTTGGGTTTGGAGTAGCATCCTGCTGTGAGGAACATTGCATTTGAGGAGCATCCTGGTTTCACTAGGGATGTTTCCTAAGATTAATTACATTATAGCTTTTCACGGCAGCAAGTATTGGGGGAAGGTAAAATAAAGTTGAACTCCCTGCACACAAACATTAAAAAATACAGGTGTATAAAACATCAATATACATACATCAAATGTCCAAGGATAGGGCAAAGATACCTATCATGCCAGGTGCTGGTGGTTGTTAATATTTGCATCTTTTTAACCTATTTGTTTTCTAATTTTTCTAGGTTTCACAACGGGCCCAAGGAGACAGTATAGATGTGGACCTCCTGATTTCCAGCATCCAGGAGCGTGGCCCGTTGTGGGACAGCCGGGACCCTCGGCACATGGACCAGGTGGTGTCGAGGCGTTTGTGGGCAGAGGTGGCAAAGTCGCTGTGGGATGGCTTTGACAGTGCCTCAGCAAAGGCCAAAGGCAACTTTAGTGAGTATTGCTGAGACGCTGCTATGACCCATCTTGCCAGGATAAACACAACCGTGTGTGATGCGATCAAGGCCTAAACTTTGCATCGCACACGGTTGTTTTTTCCTTTTAAAATGCGAAATATGTAACCATTTTTTTTTATTTACATTCACAGTGAAAAAGTTGAGGACCAGATGGCGATCCATGAAGGACCGTTTCAATAAGGGGATCCGTGCTGCGGAGGAGCAAGCTCGGAGTGGTGCTGCTGCGTCCAAGTCGGTGCCCTATAAATATAACAGGGCACTAGAGTTCTTAAGACCGGTCCTTACCCGCCGACAGTAAGTATTTTGGCCACATACCATATTGCACATCCACATTGAACATTGCCCAGACACATAGCATATTGCCCAGCCACATACTACATTGCACAGGCACGTACATTGTGCATCCACATAGTATATTGCCAGGCCACTATATCGCAGCCACATAGTACACGTTCTATCCACGTATCCACATAGTATATTTCCAAAGGAACATAGTGTATTGGCCATCTATGTAGTCAGCGTAGCATATTGGCCATCCTTTTACCCTAGTGGAATGGTATCTAGCCCATTATATTTATTTTTTGTTTTAGGCGTGAGTCATTGTAGTCCATGACAGGTTACGTTCTGAGTCAGGGTAGTTCTGATTGCAGGAATAATGATGACGTCTCGATCACATGATCCTAACGTCATGGCCGTTCCTGCGATCAGATCAGCAAAGTGTTTTTTTGGGGGGGGTTTGTCAACTGTTTTTCTTTACTTGAAATTTGAGACTACCGTATATACTCGAGTATAAGCCGAGATTTTCAGCCCAAATTTTTGGGCTGAAAGTGCCCCTCTCGGCTTATACTCGAGTCATGATCGGTGGTGGGGTCGGCGGGTGAGGGGGAGAGGGCGCTGAGGCGCTGCAAGCAAGACAGGTGAGTATGTGTTTTATTATTTTATTGCAGCAGCACAGCTATGGGGCAATAATGGATGGTGCATAGCACTATATGGCACAGCTATGGGGCAATAACGGTGCAGAGCACTATATGGCACAGCTATGGGGCAATAATGGTGCCGAGCACTATATGGCACAGCTATGGGGCAATAATGGTGCAGAGCACTGTATGGCACAGCTATGGGGCAATAACGGTGCAGAGCACTGTATGGCACAGCTATGGGGCAATAACGGTGCAGAGCACTATATGGCACAGGTATGGGGCAATAACGGTGCAGAGCACTATATGGCACAGCTATGGGGCAATAACGGTGCAGAGCACTATATGGCACAGCTATGGGGCAACGGTGCAGAGCATTGTATATATGGCACAGCTTTATGTGGAGCATCTATGGGGCCATAATGAACGGTATGGAGTATCTATTTTTAATTTTGAAATTCACCGGTACCTACTGCATTTTCCACCCTAGGCTTATACTCGAGTCAATAAGTTTTCCCAGTTTTTTGTGGCAAAATTAGGGGGTCGGCTTATACTCGGGTCGGCTTATACTCGAGTATATACGGTATTTTGGCAGCATAGGCAGCATCAAGAAAGATTTTTGGTCCAAAAAGGTATAAAAAAGATGACAGAGGTAGGCATTGGCTTGGGCAGCGGGCATGAACAGGCATTTTCTGCAGTAGGTATGTCCATGATTGTTATCGTCAGCCCTAATGGTCAGCTGACCATAACAAGCAGCAATTTATTATAGGCCACACAGACTGATAGCCAGGGGATTGTAATGTATTGATGTGTCATGTAATGTTAATTTTAGTACAGGAGTTGGCGTATGTGCTAGGTAATTAATTGAAGACTAATTCTTTCCTTATCTTTTCACAGGACACACAGCAGCACCCTCGAGCGAGCTCGCCCCGCAGGAGCGGCCCTTCATGAATCGCCAGCTGACCCGTCACAGCCCTCCCACAGCGACAGCAGGCTTGCACCACCATCTGGCGAACCGGCAGCCGGTCCATCAGGTGTTCCCCTGCCCGAGGCCTCTGGCGCACCTTCGTTTGGGACTTCCCGACAGCGCCAGCGGGCCTCGGACAGGCCAGCCATGCCCGAATTTTTGCATTTGAGCACGGTTTTCCAGAACTGTTTCAAGGCGTTGAGCGATAAAATGGACACTCGTCTGTCCAGTATCGAACGGCGCCTTGAAAATATGGAAGCCGAGCTCGCAAATCCGGCAAAACATTTTTTAAGCACTATTGGGAAGGGCATGGTGGAACACCTTACGCCGGAACTCCAGATTTCGGTGATGCAGTCCTGCAACAATGCCTACGTGAGGGCTCTGCAGCAGGCTCGGGTCATGCAGTCAGCGACAATGCCCGTAGTACCGTCGCTGGCTAGCATGACTCCGACTCCTGCTGCAGAGCCCCTCCAGCCACCCCACCGAGGTCCACGTGCCGAGCGACCCTACCACATGCACCATATCAGTGTGCCGCCCACTCCTGCTCCTGCCAGGCCCTCATCCTCCCGTAGCAGTCATTCTGGGGGAGCTGCTGCGGGAGGGCGGCCCAAAAGAAAGAGGACACACACGGAGGCTCTGGCTGCTCCAATACCGACACCGAGGTCGCATGGGGGCTCGAGTCGCAGCAGGAGCAGCCAGGGCCAAACAACAAGCTCGCAAAGGCTTGTGTTGCCTCCTCCCTCCCCTCCAGATGAGCCATTTTCACCACTATACCCTGCGTTGGGTTTTGAGCTGCCTTCCAGCCTCCTGGATTATGGGTCAACCTCCTCTTCCTCTCCCCATCCCCAAACATCCCAGACGTACCATTCCCCGCTGGTAGCGGATGTTGATACCCCATAATTTGATTTGCCCTTTTTTTTTTCTGTTTCCCCCCAATAAAAATTATTCTTTGCCAAACAATATTTGCTCTTATTTTACAGGATACTTCTCGGCAATTCACGCCGTGCGCCGTCTACCCAATTTTTGGGCTTCAAGCACCTCATATATGCAATGTCAGACAGTATTTTGTTTGGATTTAATGTTCCCTTTTTTTGGGCGTCTCTCATTGCTGTAGGAGGTGTTTACAAACACTAAAGTGTATGAGGTGTTTTCAAAGACTAAGGGTATGTGTCCACGCTCAGGATTGCATCCGGATTTGGTCAGGATTTTACATCAAGATTTGTAGCCAAAACCAGGAGTGAGGGACAAATATAGAAGAGGAGCATATGTTTCTATTCTACTTTTCCTCTAATTGGTCCACTCAAGGTTTTGGCATACAAATCCTGATGTAAAATCCTGACAAAATCCCAGATGCAATCATGAACGGGGACACATACCGTAAAGGTACCTTCACAATTAGGCTGCAGCGAAACAGACAATGATGCAGATCACTGCAGCATCGCTATTTGGTCGCTGGAGAGCTGTCTGTGTGACAGCTCTCCAGCGACCAACTATGCCGAGGTCCCCGGGTAACCAGGGTAAACATCAGGTTGCTAAGCGCAGGGCCACGCTTCCGATGTTTACCATGGTTAACAGTGTTAAATGTAAAGAAAACAACAGTACATATACTCACAATTACGTCCCCCGCCTTCCGCTACCCTGCAATGACTGAGTGCCGGCCCGAACAGCAGAGCCGTCACATCCCCGCTGTGCTGTGCATTAACTTTACAGCCGGCGCTCAGTCAGTGCAGGAAGCGGACGCCGGGGGACGCGAAGATGAGTATATGTACTGTTTTTTGGTTTTGACATTTAACACTGCTAACCAGGGTAAATATCAGGCTAATAAGCGCCGCCCTACGCTTATTAACCCGATATTTACCCTGCTTACCATTGTAAAACATCGCTGGTATCGTTGCTTTTGCTGTCAAACACAGCGACACACGGCGATCTGACAACCAAATATGTTATATGGTATGGTCTAAATTTATTCTTTGAAGCCGGGTAGAAAAAAGCAAACAAACTTTGAGTGAACAACAACATTTTTAAAACAAAGGGTTCCAAGTTTTTGACATTAGCCACATTACATTAGTGCACTATAGGTAGATGGCAAATATGACATAACCAAAGCAACCTAAACGGATTACATTTATTGCACATTTACTGGAGAATGAGTTTATTATTAAATTAAATTTGGAGCACAGTCACAGTCGAGGTATTTCTTGCTGTAGTTCAAACCAGAACACAGTCCAACAGTAACATCTACACCATTGTATCTTGCCATGACACACGGCCAACATCTGACACAAAATAGGCCGCAAAACGATCCCTCATCTGCGCAATTTCAACACTTGTCCTCAGAGGATGATCTTGGTAATCGGGCAATGTGTTGGCTATGGGTTCATCCAGTTCCACACTCAGTCTCTCTTTGGCCAGAATATAATTGTGGAGAACCACACACGCCTTCACCACCTCATCCACTGTCTCAGTTTTCAGATTAATGGCGGATCCTAATATCCGCCATTTGGAGACAAGGATGCCAAAGGCGCACTCCACAGTCCTTCTGGCCCCGGACAGTCTGTAATTGAAAACCCTTTTGGTGTGGTCCAAGCCCCGACTGGAGTAGGGTTTCAATAGGTTGGCAGACATTTGGAATGCCTCATCCCCAACCACAACAAATGGCATCGCAGGGCCTTCGGTGTGGGGAAGAGGTCGTGGCTGTGGGAAATTAAAATTGTTCCCATATAATTTTTGGCCCATATCTGAGTCTTTAAATGTGCGCGAGTCATTTGAACGGCCAAACGCACCAATGTCCACTGCGAGAAAACGGCAGTCCGCACCGGCAATTGCCATGAGAACAGTGGAAAAGTATTTTTTATAGTTGTAGAAAAGGGAGCCACTTTTCGCAGGCTTGGTAATCCGAATGTGCTTGCCATCCACCGCGCCAATACAGTTTGGAAAAGAACACACTTGCTCAAATTTCTGTGCGTTGGCCAACCAGATTTCACTTGTCGGGACAGGTAAAAATTCCTCCCTGAGATTATCCCACAAAGCGCGGCATGTCTCAGCAATAATTCCGGAAAGAGTGGAGACTCCAATCCAGAACTGAAAATGAAGGGATCTCAAGGTCTCTCCGGTAGCCAGGAAACTGCCAAGAAGATAAAGAAATTACATTAAAGTACATTGTAATTTATAAAAGTACATTGACCATACCAACCCCCCAAAAAAAATTAACCCAAAAATACAAAAAAGTGAAAAACATATCACAGTCATTCAAACAGCTACGTACCGTAGAGTCACCAGCAGCTGTTCCTCTGCGGAAATAGATCTCCGGAGCTGCGTGTCCTGCCTGCTAATGGATCCTTCCACCCGACGCAGACGATAGCGGAAGCTGTCCTGTGACATCCTGGTATATTCGACATATTTCTCCAGGTTGTCATTCAGTTCGCCAAACAAGCAATGGTAGGCTCCACGGCTCTCCCGGACTTCCACGATAGGGTGTATCCAAAAGCGGCGACGAATCCATCTCCGTTTTTCCCTTTCCCTTTGATGAAAACAGGCAACAGCATAGGCATGAGCAAAGGCAAATTCCATCTCCATATCCATGTAGATACTGTCCATGGTCCGCTCCATCATGAATACCAGCAAAATGTGAGGAATTCATCTCTGGCAGGGTATATATACACAACATAAACCCCAACCCTCTTCTAGCCATTGGTGGTCCTTAGCTATTGTGTCCCCCCTTTTTTTGGTGGGTGGGACTAAAGAATGACTCACTGCACAAAAAACGCATGCGGCGCAAAACGCTGCGTTTTTTGGACAAAACGCACCTGCGTTTCCAAAAAACGCTGCGTTTTGCGCCGCATGCGTTGAGCGCATGCGGCGCAAAACGCGGCGTTGGGCATGCGTTTGGCTGCATTTTTGTGTGCGTTGTGCGTTGCGGCGAGGACACTGCGGCGCACAACGCAAATGTGAACGTAGCATTACACACTAGGTTTTCGGTGGCACACAATGAGAGACAGATGCCACACACAGGACTGGCACATAGGCAGACTTGCCAATCTTTATCTCCCAGACTCCCACTATTAATTTTTTTTTTTTACAGGGAGAATTTACCCCCCCCCCCCAAAAAAAAATGGCCCAGTATTACACAGTGGTTTTCGGTGGCACACAATGAGAGACAGATGCCACACACAGCAATGGCACAGAGGCAGACTTGCCAATCTTTATCTCCCACTAATAATTTTTTTTTTTTACAGGGAGAATTTACCCAAAAAAATAAATGGTCAAGTATTACACAGTGGTTTTCGGTGGCACACAATGAGAGACAGATGCCACACACAGCAATGGCACAGAGGCAGACTTGCCAATCTTTATCTCCCACTAATAATTTTTTTTTTTACAGGGAGAATTTACCCCAAAAAAATAAATGGCCAAGTATTACACAGTGGTTTTCGGTGGCACACAATGAGAGACAGATGCCACACACAGGACTGGCACAGAGGCAGACTTGCCAATCTTTATCTCCCACTAATTATTTTTTTTTTACAGGGAGAATTTACCCCCCCCAAAAAATGGCCAAGTATTACACAGTAGTTTTCGGTGGCACACAATGAGAGACAGATACCACACACAGGACTGGCACAGAGGCAGACTTGCCAATCTTTATCTCCCAGACTCCCACTATTAATTTTTTTTTTTACAGGGTGAATTTACCCCCCCCAAAAAATGGCCCAGTATTACACAGTGGTTTTCGGTGGCACACAATGAGAGACAGATGCCACACACAGCAATGGCACAGAGGCAGACATGCCAATCTTTATCTCCCACTAATTATTTTTTTTTTACAGGGAGAATTTACCCCCCCAAAAAAAATGGCCCAGTATTACACAGTGGTTTTCGGTGGCACACAATGAGAGACAGATGCCACACACAGGACTGGCACAGAGGCAGACTTGCCAATCTTTATCTCCCACTAATTTTTTTTTTTTACAGGGAGAATTTACCCCCCCCCCAAAAAATGGCCAAGTATTACACAGTGGTTTTCGGTGGCACACAATGAGAGACAGATGCCACACACAGGACTGGCACAGCGGCAGACTTGCCAATCTTTATCTCCCACTAATTATTATTTTTTTTTAAAGGGAGAATTTAGAAAAAAAAAAAAAAGCCCAGTATTACACAGTGGTTTTCGGTGGCACACAATGAGAGACAGATGCCACACACAGCAATGGCACAGAGGCAGACTTGCCAACCTTTATCTCCCACTAATTTATTTTTTTTTACAGGGAGAATTTACCCCCAAAAAATAAATGGCTAAGTATTACACAGTGGTTTTCGGTGGCACACAATGAGAGACAGATGCCAAACACAGGACTGGCACAGAGGCAGACTTGCCAATCTTTATCTCCCTGCAGTAATCTCAGGAAAGTATGGCAGGCAGCTATAAAAAGGACTGCTGCACACAAAAGTGGGGACAAACACACAAGATAGCTGTGCAGAAAGGAAGGTACAACAGGATTTGTGCTTTGAAAAAAGCAGTTGGTTTGCACAGTGGCGTACACACAGCAACGCAGCTATCAGGGAGCCTTCTAGGGCAGCCCAATGAGCTACAGCGCTGAGGAAAAAAAAATGTAGCTTCCACTGTCCCTGCAAACAAAAGGTGGTGTTGGACAGTGGAAATCGCTACAGCACAAGCGGTTTGTGGCTTTATGTACCCTGCCTATCACTATCCCTGCTTCTGAAGAAGCGGCAGCAACCTCTCCCTACGCTCAGATCAGCAGCAGTAAGATGGCGGTCGGCGGGAATGCCCCTTTATAGCCCCTGTGACGCGGCAGAAAGCAAGCCAATCACTGCAATGCCCTTCTCTAAGATGGTAAGGACTGAGATCTATGTCATCACGCTGCCCACACTCTGCGTCCACCTTCATTGGCTGAGAAATGGCGCTTTTAGCGTCATTGCAACGCGACTTTGGCGCGAAAGTCGCGTACCGCATGGCAGACCCCACACAGGGATCGGGTCGGTTTCATGAGACGCCAACTTTGCCAAAAGTCGGCGACTTATGAAAATGAACGATCCGTTTCGCTCAACCCTAATCGGAGCATCGGGTATTCTTTTGTTAGATAAACATCCGGTTAGTGAAGAGATGACAGTCCTGCAGGACAGCATAGAGAGTGGCAGGACTTTTTGTCCCTCTGTTATCAGCACATAATCTCCTCATACAAGCAATTCCCCTGATGACTTGAGCTTGGAAGAAACGCATCGGGACAACACAGGGAGAGTGCAGGGCACATGTTTACAGGGGTAGATGTGGACTGCCCTTGTAAGGGCAGGAGCTAGGGGGATAGCCTATTGTAGCCCCATAGGGATTGACATAGGGATTGTCATCTCTTCACTAACCGGATGTTTATCTGACAAAAGAATACCCGATGCTCCGATGCTTGCCTTATGGAATTGGTGAGACCGTTCCTTTTTGTTTAATAGTTACAGTAAGCATATCTCACAGTACATGCTTCTTACTGTCAATTGTTTCTATATGTGTCTGTGTGTATAGGGTTAGTCGCTGTCTTATATGATCGCTGTACAGCTTCTTTATAAACCTTATCTCAGATTGATTCCGCATTTATTGTCGGAAACTTTTAATCCTGTCTAGGGCTTGTCATTTTTTCAAAGTCCATTATATATGGTGGTGACTTGGCCCTGTATTATGTGGTCACTTGGGTGACTAGTTTTTATCGACTTTTGTGTATTAAAAGTTATGTTATGTTTTATTTTTCCACTTTTTTGCTTTGTTATACCCATACAATGCTGCATAAAGGTTGATGGCCCCATAAGATGCTCCATAGATTATGCCCCATAAAATGCTCCATAGATTGTTAGGGGTCGAGTTCCCGCCTCTGCACAGGGGGAATCTCGAGCCATCTCCGCTGCGGTCTCCCATTCTTCTCCTGCCGTGGTGGAGCCTGCTCAGCGGAGGTGTTGGTCCCAGCGCCTTGCTCAGTCTGACACTGTGCAAAGGGTTACTGCTGCCTCTCCAGCTTCTGCCATTTTAGCCAGTACTGGTCAGCGGCGAGCAGACATCTTTGGGACTAAGTCCTACTTTTCCCCTTCAGAGCATGCCCAGGGTAAGATCTCTCATTGGAGATCAAGGCTCACATGCTCAAGTACTGCAGCAACTCCCATCGGTCCTCTAGGAAGGTCCTGAAGTTGCTCAAGTTCTGTGGCAGCCTCCCATTGGTCCTTCTGGGAAGGTCCTGTAGTTGCTGCAGCTATAAAAGGTTTGCATGACCGCATGGCCATGCGCTAGTATCAATCTATGTTATGTGCTTTGCGCCAGTGTGGTCTTGTGTGTATGTATTTAGGGCCCTGGCTGAAATAAGCCCCTAGAATACCGGCACCTCCGGTGAGGAGTTTTGTGTGTGTGCAAGACCACTGACTGCTATCAGCTCAGCAGTTAGCGGTGTACTTCTGTGAGTCTAACAGGGCCCAGTGCTTTCCTTTGTCAGCGACTCTGTGAAGTAACAGAGTTTGCTTATACCATCATTTAGTGCCATTAGCTAGCAGGAGGTTCCTCCTGCACGGTGGACCCCAGGCTGCGAACGCACCAATAACTTCATCTATTTACTCGGTGCGTTCCGCTAGCCCTAACAGAATACTACCGCCAGGGTCTGGCTAGTAAATGGCAGACGATCAGCGTCTACAGCGGTACATCGAGCAGCTAGAGGGTAGGTTGACGGCTCTTGAACACACAACCTCAGCTGTGGATGTTACCGCAGTCGCTGTTCAGGCTGCTAGTGTGGCTGCAGCCAGTTTGTCCTCTGCCACACCTGCTCTGACTTTATCCCGTCTCCCGTTTCCAGACAAGTTTGCTGGTGACAGTAAGCAATGTCGGGATTCGTGAGTCAGTGCTCCATACATCTAGAGCTTCTGGCTGCACGCTTTCCTACGGAATGGGTGAAAGTGGGTTTTATCTTATCCCTTTTGTCAGGCAGGGCATTGGAGTGGGCAATGCCGCTGTGGGAGCGCAATGATTGTGTGGTGCAGAGTGATCCTCTCTTCCTGCACTCTCTGAAACAGGTCTTTCTAGGACCTCGTGTCACCCACGATACGGCGCTCCAACTGTTGGCAATAACACAGGGTTCGTCCATGGTCAGCCAGTTCGCTGTCCAGTTCCGGACTCTGGTCTCAGAGCTGGAGTGGCCGGTTAAAGTCCTTATTTCAGTGTTCTGGAAAGGACTGGCAGATCATGTGAAGGACGCCTTGGCCACCAGGGAGATTCCCGCCACACTGGAGGAGCTCATTACAATATCTACCCGCATCAACCTCCGTTTTAACGAGCGGAGGTTAGAGCGGACCCAGTGTAGGCAGAAGTTCTGGCTGGCTCCCACCTTCACCAGACCTCTAGAATCTTCCGTTCAGGCATCCGACTCCCATGAGGCCATGAAGGTTTCTCGAGCGGGACCTAAGTCCCGGGCCACTCGAGTACCCATGTGTTATGGCTGGACCTGGTGGTTAGGAGCAGCGGGAATGACCTGATAGTCAAAACTGCAAAATAGAGCGAGCTCTGGGAAGTGGGAGCTCTGCTGACCGCAGCCCTAATCTATTATCACACACACTACAATTAGCCGTGGATCGTACCTGACTCTGCCTAGACGACTCTTCACAGCCTGAGAGGTAACTACCCCTAAAGAGAAATATAGCCTCACCTTGCCTCAGAGAAATTCCCCAAAGGAAAAGAGCAGCCCCCCACATATATTGACTGTGAGTTAAAAGGAAGGCACAAACATAGGAATGAGACAGGTTTCAGCATAGGAGTCCCGACTTACTAAATAGACAGAAGATAGATAAAGGGATCTTTGCGGTCAGCACAAAAAACTACAAAAAGCCACGCAGAGTGAGCAAGAAACCCCTGCGCCGACTCACGGCGCGGTAGGTGCCACTCTGCAACCCAGAGCTTCCAGCTAGCGAGACAATATCATGATAGCCAGCTGGACAAAACTTAGCAGGTACTCAGAAATATATTCAGCACACAAATGAACAACAAATGAGCTTAACAGGGACTTAGCTTCTGCTGAAGTAGACAGGTCATCAGGAGATCCAAGTGAGATCTGAACCAGTACAGATACTTTGACAACTGGCATCAGGTAATGATCTGAGCAGAGTTAAATAGAGGAACCAGCCCAGTCTTAAACGATGCAGCTGAGGAAGCCACCTCCAGACCAGCAGCTCCACTTTAAGCCACCAGAGGGAACCCACGGACAGAACTCACAGAAATACCATTCCTGACCACAGGAGGGAGTTCGAGAACAGAGTTCACAACAGCCGCCCCAGTCTTGTTTGATAAGGCCACGCACCATGCGTATCTCGATAGGGTATCAATCACCGTCAGGATGTATTTGACATTATCATTTTCCCTTGAATAGTCACTTAAACTTACGAGGTCCGCTTGCCACTGCGCATCAATGTCCGAGATGTAAATTTTATTTGTTAAAAAACGTTTTCTAACAGGTCTGTGTAGAGTGTAGGCATCTGGTTTATGCAACCATTCAGTCACATCAGATTTCTTATTTCCGCGGTCTCTTGTCTCTCTAAATAATTTGTCAATTCCGCTGAATGATCCGGGGGCCTTAGGTGTAAAATATTGTTTCTCTAATATGTGGTCATAGGAATTAGACGCCATGATTGAATAAATGATTGTGTAGCGGTGATCAACAGCCGCATGCCTCTTCCAGAAACTCAATTGTATAAAATTTCAGGTTTAATCCAACTATATCATGATTGAGTTAATACAAGCAATAATTGTGTGTATGGGTGTGTTCTGTGTGTTATTAGAAGGCGTATAGAGGGGCGTAACTGGGTGTGTTTCTGGGTGTTAACAGAAGGCTTGTTTTCTGACAGCCAGAATAAATACAGGCGTCTGCAACATTGTACTGCAGCACACAGCTAGCAAAGGCAGTCCAGACTAATCTCAGAGCTATTCTAAATGTAAGTATATACAGCCACCGCATTATTCTATTTTTTCTTATTATTCGCAAATGTTTAATTATATTTAACTATGCATAGCTAAAACCATAATTAAGGTTGTTATTTGTTTTAATAATTTAGCATTATATTGATGGTTAGCGGCATTATTTGTTTTAATAATTTAACCGTATATTTATTATGACATAATTTGTGTAATACAATAGTTAATAGCTGTTAATACATCATAACTAGCGTATTCACCGCTTGAGGTATTTAACCGTGTATAAAGACTTATTACCTATGTTTTGCTTAGTATAAACATATTTATGCAATAGGCGTAAATTTAGTTACGCTGTATAATATAGTTTTACGGTATAACCCGTATTTATGGTGTAAAATTAATATAGAAAAACTTATCCTTTTTACCTATGCTTTGCTTAGTATAAACATATTTATGCAGTAGACGCAAATTTATTTGTTGCGGTGTATAAAATGTGTTTGGTTGTGGTGTAAAATTAATATAGGTAGCACAGAAAATTTACACAGTTAATTTATTTTAGATGGAATCCCAAAATGTTTTGGATTTTTCCGACCTAGTTGAGGATTCGACATTAGGTATGTTTCAAGCTTTATATAAATACAACTGTTAGTGTACCATTCTAATTAAGGGTTGTTTTGTATATTATTTTTATATTGTTTAATTCTTTCTTGTTTAAGATGATCTTATGAGGGCCCTCCCCGATGAAGCTTTAACAGACTTCAGTTTGCCTGCTCTGGAGTGTGATACACTTGGAGCTGAGTATAGTAACACTAATGAAGCGGGCGCCGCGGTATGGGATTTGGCGCAAGACATCATAGGTGCGTTGCGTGTCTGTGTGTGTGTGTGTGTGTGTGTGTGTGTGTGTGTGTGTGTGTGTGTGTGTGTGTGTGTATATCTTTTAAGTATTTGGACGTGTAAATATATATTAATTCTTTACAGATGTCGACTTGATTCCAGAGCCAAATACCTCAGAACACATTCAGACGACCGCTGAAGATCTGCTGTACCAGAACCCCACACCGAGAAAGAGCCCGGTTTCTAGAGCCCTAAAAACCCACGAGGGACTGCGAGCAAGAAAGGAAAAGGTAGCAATCGTATGAAAATGTGTTTTTGCACATCTGAGAAAATCCCATTTGCCTCTACTAAGCCCTATATCTTTGTTTATAGCTTGTAAACAAAAGAGAATATACCTCTGCTAATGGAGAACCTCATAGAAGCTCCAGAAGTCATCACGGCAATCGTCCACCCCACATCGCAAGCCTGTAAGTGTATATTTTGATATACATGCATAGCCTCTGTACAATCAATGATACACGTGCACCTCCAATGAGACCATGGTCCACACATATTTGACACATGTATAATCTTTCCAGCAGCTAAGCGCAGAGACATGCGGCGGTCTCGCACATATCTGACACATGTATAATCTTTCTTGCAGAAACGCAAAGTCGTGAGAAAAACGCCACCAGCACCTTTACAACCGCTACAACTTCCCGAGAATGAACCCCATTCAAGTGCTGACCAGCCATCGACCAGTCGTGTGATTGACCCGGCGCTACTATATCCAGAAGTGATAGAGGCACGCCGAAAACATAAGAGAAAAACAAAGCATACTACAGAGCCAACAAGTGCATCCAGCGCCGTGAGGGCCACAGCCACGATGACTCGTGAAGAGCTTGATCGCGCGATTGATCAGCTCGCTGATGGTAAGCAATCAGCCAGAGGCATATCTAACTGTACCTGCTAATTCCTCTGGTGCCGGTCCCTCAGGACCCTCTAATTTGGGTGGCACATCTCATGTCTGTGTATCTAACTCTGTTAATGTTAAGAAATGGTTAAAGAGGTCATTACCAGCGGATGTAAGGGGTGTAAAAAGCCAAGGATTCAAGCAGCGGTGTTGGCACCGGCTAACGATACAGAATCTGTATCTGCAGCATCTACAAATCTGCTGCATGAATCCATCGGTTGGGGCCCCGCTGAAATGCCTGTGTTTAAGGAACACTTCACCCGCTACTTACGTTACAAACTCTGGGTCCCCAAAATAATGTTTTTTTGTGCTACTTTTGAAAAATTATTATCAACACTAACCCCAATACATGCTAATAAGGCCGAACTATATGCACTCCGGAACCTGCAGTTGGATGGCGAGATAACATCTGCAGCTACCCCATTATGACTAAATATGGTCGGGTACGGCATGCATAAATCTAAAGCAACACTAGCCAGTCATAACAGGGCTAGAGTTATAAAGAGGACTCTAAAATTGTTGGTCAGCGCTAAACGGGCGCTATGCGCTAGGAGACATCGTGGTGGCACGTGTCCTGCAATAGCTCTACAGATTCCCCAGTCGTCACAAGAGTCAGACCAGCATTCACATAGCCGAGACAACTCTGCAAATGCCCTGCCTGCATCTACACAAAATTCACAAGCCTCAGACGCTGGCGCTGTCGCTGTTGGTAATGTGCTGTGCCCCGATCATACAGTATTTTTACAACACATCCATCATCATCAAAGGGCTCTCCGCAATTTCAACGGCCATATACATACAGATCATTTTAGATTTGTAAATTTGGAGTGTGTACGATCATTTGAAGAGGGCGTGAATATTGTTCATGACGGTATTCAGGCATTACTGGATAGAATCATCAGGGACATTGAACCTGGCGACTTTGTACAGTTAAGGTTTGAAGGTAGCGATACTTTAGACCCTATTTTCACTACAAAACAAACCAGGGAAGATTTTAATTCTGAATCTTTTTTAAATGCTGTTGCCAGCACACTTCAAAGTAACGCTGAATGCATATCATCCAATTCGCTAAAGCTAGTCGTCACCATCATTAAAAACCGACGCTGTGGTGTAAAAAGGCGCTTGAAATCTATAGCGAGCAGTCAGATCATTAAACAAAAGAGGCAATGGCTGTATGATTTTAACAATTACATGACAAATATGTGTTTGGCTGCTAGTGTGTGCGCCCTGATGAACGACACGGATGTCGCTGATGATGTTTTACTGAGCCGCTCTAAAAACATACATACAGCCCTGGGCATCCCTGATGGTCAGTTAGTGAGTTTTAGCGATATTCCTGCATTTGAAAAATATTTGGGGGTCACCATTAAAGTACTGTATTATAGTCAGGGTGATTGGCGTTACTTTCAGAGCGGTAATACACCTAATGGTAAAACCGTATTCATATTGTTCCATGATAATCACTACTACGGTATCAAAAATATGAAGGGTTTTATCGGTGCCGATTACTTTTGTGAGCTCTGCAATTCAGTGTTCAGAACAATCATTCCTGTCAGTATTTTTGCAAAGCATGCCAGAGAGAGGGTTGTGTAGAAAACAGTGCCGCCCAGCAGCCCAGGTGTCCTGTTTGCAGGGTTTATTGCCGATCGAGCGAGTGCTTAGATTATCACACACAATTGGGTGTAGGCGACCCAGCATTCTGCAGGCTTAAAACATTTTGTGATAAATGCCACAGTTTTGTTTTCAGAAATAGCGAGACTGAGCATAAATATAATGGTTTGCATTGTCCTGTATGTCGCAGCCGTATAAATAAATTTGATGCTCATCTTTGTTACATGCGGCGGTATGTAGCAAAGGATGAGTCAGACTGCTATATCTTTTATGATTTTGAATGTATGCAGGAGACAGGCACGGACATCCCGAATTACATTTATGCTACAACGCTGTGTGGTCACCCCTCCTGGGAGTTTGAGGGTGATACCTGTACACATGACTTTGTACAGTTCTTTACAAGCGGTAAATTTTCAGATCATACATTTATTGCCCACAATGGTGGAAGATACGACTCATACTTTATTGTTAAGGAACTGATTTCTGAAAAACTACAGGTACAGTTGATAACCCAAGGTGGCCATCTCTTGTGTGTGACGCTACCCGATTTGTCTATAAGATTCATAGACTCTCTAAATTTTATCCCCATGAAACTCAGTAAATTACCACAGGCCATGGGCTTTTCAGGCGGCAAAGGCCATTTTCCACACTTTTTTAATACCAGAGAAAACCAAAACTATGTAAGTCCCATACCTGATGTAAAATATTATGGGGTGGAGTACATGTCACTTGGTGAGGAGGTAGAATTCCTGGAGTGGTATGCGACACAGGTAAATACAACTTTTGACTTCAAAGCTGAGCTAAAATCTTATTGCAAACAGGATGTTGAAATTTTGAGACATGCCTGCGAGATCTATAGAGAGCGTATTATGCAGATGACACAGAAAAATGTCAAAAAATACTGTAAGCGTCAAAAGCAAACGATTGTAGTGAGCAGATGTGTTGATCCTTTTCAGCTCATCACCCTGGCCTCGGTGTGTATGACAATGTACCGGTTTAAATTTCTTCCAAAAAAGACCATTGCCATTTTGCCTGGTGATAATTATCACAAGGTAAAAAAGCGCTACTCGACACCCGCTATACAATGGCTCATGTATGTAGCCCACTCCGAGAACATCAACATACAGCACGCTTTGAGAGGCGGTGAAAAACAAGTCGGGAAATATTTTCTAGATGGTTATGCCTATGTTAGCGGCCAACACATAGCCTTTGAATTTCAGGGGTCTTTTTACCACAGGTGTCCCGTGTGCTATAATGAAAATGACACGAATAAGGTCACAAACACGTCCTACGGCCAGTTATATTATACCTTTTTAGCTAAAAAGCGTTACTTACAGTGCTGCGGGTACACAATAAGGGTGATGTGGGAGCATGAGTGGAATGAAATGGTTGAAAATGATTCTAACCTTCAAACATATCTCCACCAGATGGAATTTCCCATCCCTTTAGACCCCCGTGATGCACTTTATGGCGGCCGAACTAACGCCATTAAGCTCTATCACCATCTGGAAGAAGGGGAGACTTTACATTACTATGATTTCACCAGTTTGTACCCCTTTGTAAACAAAACTAAAACATACCCTGTAGGCCACCCAGACATCATCTATGACAATTTTGGATTCATTAAAAAATACTTTGGCATTGCTAAAGTCAAGGTCTACCCGCCGAGAGATTTATTTTTTCCAGTTCTGCCGGTAAAACTCAACAAAAAATTAATGTTTCCCCTTTGCTACACATGCGCTGTAAATTCCCAGGGTGATATTTGTGCCCATAGTGATGAACAACGTGCCCTGACAGGCACATGGTGCACTATAGAGCTCGAGATGGCGATAGAAAAAGGGTATCGGATCGCGCACATTTATGAAATATGTCATTTTCCTAAAACCACTGATGATCTGTTTGCTCCCTACTTTAACCCCTTAGTGACAGAGCCAATTTGGTACTTAATGACCGAGCCAATTTTTACAATTCTGACCAGTGTCACTTTATGAGGTTATAACTCTGGAACGCTTTATCGGATCCCGCTGATTCTGAGACTGTTTTTTCGTGACATGTTGTACTTCAAGTTAGTGGTAACATTTCTTCGATGTTACTTGCGATTATTTATGAAAAAAATGGAAATATGGCGAAAATTTTTAAAATTTTGCAATTTTCAAACTTTGTATTTTTATGCCCTTAAATCAGAGAGATATGTCACAAAAAATAGTTAATAAATAACATTTCTCACATGTCTACTTTACATCAGCACAATTTTGGAAACAATTTTTTTTTTTGTTAGGGAGTTATAAGGGTTAAAAGTTGACCAGCAATTTCTCATTTTTACAACACCATGTTTTTTTTAGGGACCACATCACCTTTGAAGTGATTTTGAGGGGTCTATATGATAGAAAATAACCAAGTGTGACACCATTCTAAAAACTGCACCCCTCAAGCTGCTCAAAACCACATTCAAGAAGTTTATTAACCCTTTACGTACTTCACAGGAACTAAAACAATGTGGAAGAAAAAAATGAACATTTTACTTTTTTTTGCAAACATTTTACTTCAGAACCATTTTTTTTAATTTTCACAAGTGTAAAAACAGAAATTTAACCACAAATTTTGTTGTGCAATTTTTCCTGAGTACGCCGATACCCCATATGTGGAGGTAAACCACTGTTTGGGCGCACCGCAGAGCTTGGAAGTGAAGGAGCACCGTTTGACTGTTTCAATGCAGAATTGGCTGGAATTGAGATCGGACGCCATGTCGCGTTTGGAGAGCCCCTAATGTGCCTAAACAGTGGAAACCCCCCACAAGTGACACCATTTTGGAAACTAGACCCCCCAAGGAACTTATCTAGATGTGTGGTGAGCACTTTGAACCCCCAAGTGCTTCACAGAAGTTTATAACGTAGAGCCGTGAAAATAAAAAATCGCATTTGTTTTCACAAAAATGATTTTTTCGCCCACAAATTCTTATTTTCACAAGGGTAACAGGAGAAATTAGACCACAAAAGTTGTTGTGCAATTTCTCCTGAGTACGTCGATACCCCATATGTGGAGGTAAACCACTGTTTGGGCGCACCGCAGAGCTTGGAAGTGAAGGAGCACCGTTTGACTTTTTCAATGCAGAATTGGCTGGAATTGAGATCGGATGCCATGTCGCGTTTGGAGAGTCCCTGATGTGCCTAAACAGTGGAAACCCCCCACAAGTGATACCATTTTGGAAACTAGACCCCTTAAGGAACTTATCTAGATGTGTGGTGAGCACTTTGAACCCCCAAGTGCTTCACAGAAGTTTATAACGTAGAGCCGTGAAAATAAAAAATCTCATTTTTTCTACAAAAATGATCTTTTTGCCCCCAAATTTTTATTTTCACAAGGGTAACAGGAGAAATTAGACCACAAAAGTTGTTGTACAATTTCTCCTGAGTACGTCGATACCCAATATATGGGGGTAAACCACTGTTTGGGCGCACCGCAGAGCTTGGAAGAGAAGGAGTGTCGTTTTACTTTTTCAATGTAGAATTGGCTGGAATTGAGATCGGACGCCATGTCACGTTTGGAGAGCCGCTGATGTGCCTAAACAGTAGAGACCCCCCACATATGACACCATTTTGGAAACTAGACCCCTTAAGGAACTTATCTAGATGTGTGGTGAGCACTTTAAACCCCCAGGTGCTTCACAGAAGTTTATAACGTAGAGCCGTGAAAATAAAAAAATCGCATTTTTTCTACAAAAATGATCTTTTTGCCTCCAAATTTTTATTTTACCAAGGATAACAGGAGAAAATGGACCCCAGAAGCTGTTGTACAATTTGTCTTGAGTACGCCGACACCCCATATGTGGGGGTAAACCACTGTTTGGGCGCATGGCTGAGCTCGGAAGCAAAGGAGCGCCATTTGACTTTTCAATGCAAAATTGACTGGAATTGAGATCGGACGCCATGTCGCGTTTGGAGAGCCCCTGATGTGCCTAAACAGCAGAAACCCCCCAAAAGTGACCCCATTTTGGAAACTAGACCCCCCATGGAACTTATCTAGATGTGTAGTGAGAACTTTGAATGCCCAAGTGCATCACAGAAGTTTATAATGCAGAGTCGTGAAAATAAAAAATATATATTTTTTAACAATAAAGATTTTTTTAGCCCCCAAGTTTTTATTTTCACAAGGGTAACAAGAGAAATTGGACCCCAAAAGTTGTTCTCCAATTTGTCCTGAGTATGCTGGTACCCCATATGTGGGGGTAAACCACTGTTTGGGCGCACGGCAGAGCTCGGAAGGGAAGGAGCGCCATTTTGGAATGCAGACTTTGATAGAATTGTCTGCGGGCGTTATGTTGCGTTTGCAGACCACTAATGTACCTAAACAGTAGAAACCCCAACAAGTGACCCCATTTTGGAAAATAGACCCCCCAAGGAACTTATCTAGATATGTGGTGAGAACTTTGAATGCCCAAGTGCTTCACAGACGTTTATAATGCAGAGTAGTGAAAATAAAAAATATTTTTTTTCCCACAAAAAAGATTTTTTTAGCCCCCAAATTTTTATTTTCACAAGGGTAACAAGAGAAATTGGACCCCAAAAGTTGTTGTCCAATTTGTCCTGAGTATGCTGGTACCCCATATGTGGGGGTAAACCACTGTTTGGGCGCACGGCAGAGCTCGGAAGGGAAGGAGCGCCATTTTGGAATGCAGACTTTGATAGAATTGTCTGCAGGCGTTATGTTGCGTTTGCAGACCACTAATGTACCTAAACAGTAGAAACCCCCAACAAGTGACCCCATTTTGGAAAATAGACCCCCCAAGGAACTTATCTAGATATGTGGTGAGAACTTTGAAAGCTCAAGTGCTTCACAGAAATTTATAATGCAGAGTAGTGAAAATAAAAAAATATATTTTTTTCCAACAAAAAAGATTTTTAGCCCCCAAGTTTTTATTTTCACAAGGGTAACAGGAGAAATTGGACCCCAAAAGTTGTTGTCCAATTTATCCCGAGTACGCTGATGCCCCATATGTGGGGGTAAACCACTGTTTGGGCGCACGGCAGAGCTCAGAAGGGAGGGAGTACCATTTGACTTTTTTAGCGCAAAATTGGCTGTCGTGTTTGGAGACCCCCTGATGTACCTAAACAGTGGAAACCCCCCAATTCTAACTCCAACCCTAACCCCAACACAGCCCTAACCCTAATCTCAACCCGATCCATAATCCTAATCACAACCCTAACGATAATCACAACCCTAACCCCAAAACAGCCCTAATCTCAGCCCTAATCTCAACCCTAACCTTAACCCTAATCAAAACCCTAAATCCAACACACCCCTAACCCTAATCCCAACCCTAACCCTAATCCCAACCCTAATCCCAAACGTAACACTAATCCCAACCCTAATCCAAACCCTAACCCTAATCCCAACTCTAACCCTAACTTTAGCCCCAACCCTAACTTTAGCCCCAACCCTAACCATAACTTTAGCCCCCGTCGTCACAAAAAAAGTTCAATGTAACCTTTTTTTTGTACGTCGCGTCCGCCATTTCCGCGGATGCGTGGCCGTAACTCTGCCCCCTCCTCCCCAGGACATAGACTGGGCAGCGGATGCGTTGAAAAACTGCATCCGCTGCCCACGTTGTGCACAATTTTCACAACGTGCGTCGGTACATCGGGCCGACGCATTGCGACCGCCCCGTACCGACGCAAGTGTGAAAGAAGCCTAAGGCTACTTTCACACTAGCGTCGTACTCGGCCCATCGCAGTGTGTCGGGCCGACGTACCGAGGCTAGCGTTGTAAGCGCCGCACAACGGGTGCAGCGGATGCTGTTTTTTCAACGCATCCGCTGCCCCATTGTGAGGTGCGGGGAGGCGGGGGCGGAGTTCCGGCCACGCATGCGCGGTCGGAAATGGCGGACACGTCGCACAAAAAAGTTACATGTAGTTTTTTTTTGTGTCGACGGTCCGCCGACGCACGACGCATCCGTCGCACGATGGATGCGACATGTGGCAATCCGTCGCAATGCGTCGCTAATGCAAGCCAATGGAGAAAAAACGCATCCTGCAAGCACTTTTGCAGGATGCGTTTTTTCTCCAACGACGCATTGCGACGGAAGCCAAAAAACGCTAGTGTGAAAGTAGCCTAACCCTAACCCTAGCCCTAGCCCTAACCCTAAATTTAGCCCCAACCCTAACCCTAACTCTAACCCTAACTCTAACCCTAACTCTAACCCTAACCCTAACCCTAACTCTAACCCTAACCCTAACCCTAACCCTAACTCTAACCCTAACCCTAACCCTAACCCTAACTCTAACCCTAACCCTAACCCTAACCCTAATTTTAGCCCCAACTTGTCTTCTCCTGCCGGCCGGCAGATGGCAGCAGATGGCGGGCGCACTGCGCATGCGCCCGCCATGATGAAAAAGCCGGATGGCAGGAGAAGACAGAAGAGGACCCAGGGACCCCGGGTGAGTATGATAGGGTCCCCGAATCCCCCTATTTCTCTGTCCTCTGATGTGTGATCACATCAGAGGACAGAGAAATAACTGATCGCTTTTTTTTTTTTTTTTTTTTTTTTTGCGGTCGCCGGTAAACTGTTAATTACCGGCGATCGCAAAGCAGGGGTCGGTGCAAACCGACCCCGATCATGTTCTTTGGGGTCTCGGCTACCCCCGGCAGCCGAGACCCCAAAGAACATCCGGGTGCCGGGCGGCGGGCGCACTGCGCGTTCGCCCGCCATTTTTTCCCGGAAAAAAGATGGCGGCGCCCATGGGGAGACACGAGGAGCACCGGGGGAGGTAGGTAAGTATTGGGGGGCTATTGGGGGCCATCGGGGACCACATTTCTCTGTCCTCCGATGTGCGATCACATCGGAGGACAGAGAAATTAAACGGCAAATCGCGTTTTTTTTTTTTTGTTGCGACCGCCGGTAAACGGTTAATTACCGGCGATCGCAACTCGGGGGTCGGTAAAAAACCCCCAAATCATGTTCTCTGGGGTCTCGGCTCCCCCCGGCAACCGAGACCCCAGAGAAAATCCGACTCTGGGGGGCGCTATTCACTTTTTCCAC
The DNA here is from genome assembly GCF_051348905.1 of Ranitomeya variabilis. Taxonomy (NCBI): domain Eukaryota; kingdom Metazoa; phylum Chordata; class Amphibia; order Anura; family Dendrobatidae; genus Ranitomeya; species Ranitomeya variabilis. The sequence goes on from NC_135234.1 coordinate 334,204,649, forward strand.
AGCGCCGTTAATTAACGGCGCTGTGGATTAAGTACCCTTAGCGGCCGCCGTTAAAAGGCGTATCGGCGGTCGTTAAGGGGTTAAATGACATCTTAGGGATAAGCAGGAAGCCTCTGGTTATCTTAGCTGGTGTACTGATGACGACAAGAAAAAGCAGTACATTGACTCTTTTCTTGAAAAAGAAGGTGTCCAATTACGGCCTGAAAATATAGCTGTCAATCCTGCTAAGAGACAGATCTCCAAGCTTTTCTTAAATTCTTTATGGGGAAAGTTTGCTCAGAGATCTAATCTATCATGTACCAGCATTGTTAGGGATCCAGATGAGCTTTTTAAGTATTTGTTCCTGCCATACTATGACATTTCGATGTTACATTTCCTTGATGATGACTAGTGTTGAGCGATACCGTCCGATACTTGAAAGTATCGGTATCGGAAAGTATCGGCCGATACCGGCAAAGTATCGGATCTAATTCGATACCGATACCCGATACCAATACAAGTCAATGGGACACCAAGTATCGGACGGTATCCTGTATGGTTCCCAGGGTCTGAAGGAGAGGAAACTCTCCTTCAGGCCCTGGGATCCATATCAATGTGTAAAAGAAAGAATTAAAATAAAAAATAGGGATATACTCACCCTCCGACGTAGCCTGGACTTTACCGCCGTAACCGGGAGCCGTTGTACCTAAGAATGCGCGCTTGAAGGGCCTTAGATGAGGTCACTGCGCTCTGATTGGTCCGTAGCGGTCGCGTGACCGCTACGCGACCAATCACAAAGCAGTGACGTCACCTAAGGTCTTTCAAGCGCTTGAAATACCTTAGAAGACGTCCGCAGCTTCTGATTGGTCGCGTAGCGGTCGCGTGACCGCTACGCGACCAATCACAAAGCAGTGACGTCTTCTAAGGTATTTCAAGCGCTTGAAAGACCTTAGGTGACGTCACTGCTTTGTGATTGGTCGCGTAGCGGTCACGCGACCGCTACAGACCAATCAGAGCGCAGTGACCTCATCTAAGGCCCTTCAAGCGCGCATTCTTAGGTACAACGGCTCCCGGTTACGGCGGTAAAGTCCAGGAGCCGCCGGAGAGGTGAGTATATCCCTATTTTTTATTTTAATTCTTTATTTTACACATTGATATTAATCCCGAATCCCCGATACCGATTCCCGATACCACAAAAGTATCGGATCTCGGTATCGGAATTCCGATACCCGCAAGTATCGGCCGATACCCGATACTTGCGGTATCGGAATGCTCAACACTAATGATGACACCGCAACCATTAACTGGAAATATGCAAAAGACCACCACACACTCAACAAAAACACAAACATTTTTATAGCGTGTTTTACAACAGCATATGCTCGGTTAGAGCTCTATTCGTTGCTGGACCAGCTGCAGGAGAGGTGCCTTTATCACGACACAAATTCAGTTACTTTTGTACAGAGAGATGGTGAGTGGCAGCCACCTTTAGGCGATTACCTGGGGGAGCTGACCAGTGAAATACCCGATGGTACACACATCACAGAATTTGTATCCGCGGGCCCCAAAACTTACGGATACAAACTCAACACAGGTAAAACTGTCTAAGGCCACGTTCACACTTTGCGGTTTTTCCCACGGATCCGCGGCGATTTTGATGCTGCGGGTCCGCAGCAGTTTCCATAGCGTTTACATTAACATGTAAACCCTATGGAAACCGCAAACCGCTGTGCACATGCTGCGGGAAAAACCGCGCAGAAACGCAGCGGTTTAAAACCCGCAGCATGTCACTTCTTTGTGCAGAATCGCAGCGATTCTGCACCCATAGGAAAGCATTGAACCGCTTACTTCCCGCATGGGGCTGTGCCCACGTTGCGGGAAGTAAGCGGCTAATGTGCGGTTGCTACCCGGGGTGGAGGAGAGGAGACTCTCCTCCAGGCCCTGGGAAGCATAAATAGTGTAAAAAAAAAGAATTAAAATAAAAAATGATGCTATACTCACCTCTCAGCGTTGCACGCGGCCGCCCGGTCTCAGTTGCTGTGCGAACAGGACCTGCGGTGACGTCGCGGTCACATGACCGTGATGACGCCATGGTCACATGACCGTGACGTCACGAAGGTCCTTCTCGGCACAGCATCTTTGGAACCGGAGCGCCGCGTGCAGCGCCGAGGAGATCCGGACATCGGAGGGTGAGTATAACCAATTTTTATTATTTTTAACATTACTATTGATGCTGCATATTGCTGCATATGCAGCATCAATAGTATAGGAGTAATCCCGCAGCGGAAACCGCAGAACAAACCACGATAAATCTGCAGGGATAACCGCAGCGGTTTTGCCCTGCAGATTTATCAATTCCGCTGCGGGAGAACCCGCAGAGGGACGCCGCAAAGTGTGAACGTGGCCTTAAAAGTTAAGGGAATAACACTAAATGTCAGTAACTCTCAATCTATTAATTTAAACAGTCTAAAATATCTAGTTCTGGACTACCCACGCAATTCTGCCACAGAAACTCAGAAACGTATTGTCGTACAGCAATCGTCCATTGTGAGAAATAAAAAGTACTGGGATATTGAGACAAGGCCATTACGCAAAACACAAAAGTGCGTTTACACAAAGCGGCGACTATTAGACGATTTCACCACATTACCTTTTGGGTATTAGTCGAGTATTGTGATAGATACGCGTCTGCAACACCCATTCTCATGCATTCTAGCAGGACCGTCTAATTCTGGAAAGAGCTATTTTGTAAAACAACTGCTATATAATATTGAAACTAATTTTTCTCAGAATCCTGATAATATTGTTTGGTTTTATTCGTGTTGGCAAAAACTATATGATGAAATCTCTCTCTCTTTTCCCAACGCCAGATTTGTGGAGGGTCTGCCGAATACATTTGTAGCGCCCCCACTGCCGCAGGGCCGAGGGGTACCCGGTACCGGGCCTCGGAGTCTCTGCTCTGGGGTGGTCACGGTGGCTAGACCCGGTCCGTGTCCCTGCTGAGGGGCGCACAATGATAGATATGATGGATGATGGTGGTGGTGGTGCTGTAGTGGTAAATAATGAGGACACCAGGTTGCAGTCTCTTTACCTCTTTACTGAAGGTTTTAGAGTCCTCAGTCCAGAGCGCTGTCAACAGGGCTGTCCGAGACCGGCCGGTCCAAAGGCACATCAGGAGTTCTCTTTACAGGTGGGAATCAGTGTCTACCTTCTAGCGCTGTGTTGTAGTCCTTCCCTGCTGAGCTCCTGGGGTAGTCCTCACAACTGCTTCTGTCTCTGTTGTTCGTTCTCTCTCCGTCCCCCAGATGATATGGTAGGACGCACCCGTATGACGGGGTAGGCCTGGAGTTCTTCCGGGACCCTAGAGTCGCCCCTCTCCCACAGCTGCCTCCGTTGTCTGCCTAGGTGTTAAGTGAGACAGCCAACCTATAATTGGCTGTCCTGCCGTGGTTTGCAGTAGTACTTAAAGTCTCTTACTTGCTCGGCGTTCCGGCCACCGACTGTTTGCGCCTCAGAAGGATGTTGCCTCGGTCTAACAGCACGACTCCTTCTGGTACTAAATCCTCTTTACTGTGTTCCCTTTGTGCACTGGTTAGTTCTGCTCTGAGGAGTCTGCCAGGATCCCATCCCTGACAGGTCCTCTCACTAGCTCTTCCCAGCTACTTCTCTCTGTCTTCCTGTCCAACCCCCAGTTTTACCAGAGTGTGAGGAGTGGCCTACTAGATAGGACCACCCCCCCTGGTGGCCGGAGTGTGAAGTGTAGTGAGGTGTTACCTGGTCAGAGAAACTCCTTTAGTGCAATCAGACGTACCATAGCTCCCCATAGTGGCGGAGCCACAGTACTGCAACGACCAGGACTCTGGGGCGCTGCAACATAGATGACAAATTATTCCCTCCGGAGAAGGTGAATTTGGCTATTGTTGACGATCTCATGGAGAGTGCTAGTGAAAATTGTGAGATAGAAAAAGCCTTTACTAAGTATGCGCACCACAGAAATCTCATCATTTTCTACCTGGTACAAAACATATTTTGTCAGGGTAAGAAAAGCTGCACGATAAATTTAAACACAAAGTACATGGTTCTTTTTAATAACCCCTGTGATAAATTACAAATTTTAACTCTGGCTCCTCAGATGTATCCTGGAAAAACACGTTTTTTCCTAAAAGCTTTTGAGGATGCCACGTGGGAGCCTTATGGGTATTTGCTGGTAGATTTGAGAGCTAATACCCCTGAGGATTTTCGCTTAAGGACAGGATTGTTTCCACCAGCGTTGCCTGCTGTCTATGTTCAAAAGAAAAAACCTTCTAAAAAGTGAATTTTATCCGGTATCAGACATTCTACGCTGTGTGCGTCATGATGTAAAGATGTCTGAGAGACTCCGGCATATCTGGGCTCTCTTAAAAACTCTGGTGAAAGCAACCCCCGCTGTCAGAAAGTCTATTTTGCGCAATGCAAGCAATGATTTAATTACAGCCATAGGCGAGATTGCTTTAAACATCTTAAAAGGCAGGATTCCGCTGAAAGAGCGTCAAAAAGGCATATTAAAGAAGTGGCGTAAAGCTATAAGAACCCTGAGCGACAGATCTCAGCCCATAAAGAAAAAGAAGCGCCTACTAAAGCAGGCCGGCGGGTTTATCGGTCCTCTTTTAGCTTTTGCAATTCCAATAATAACAAGCCTGCTCGCAGGAAAATAATGGAGCATACAGAGAAAATGTATCTAGTGCCCAAACAGACAAACTAAGACCCGGTACTACAGATAACATCCGTGACAGTGTTATTCGGCGCCTTGATGGTGAAATTAGCGACATTTTACAATGTCGTGACATTCCCGATGATGTTAAAATTAAAATGTATAGCTCTGTGCTACAGCGCTACTTGGTACATACGAGGCACAGCTCAAAAGAAGTAACGGCTTTAAATCTCGTTTGCACTCCTGATCCTGGTCAGCAACAATTGCCAAATACCGCCTCTGATAAAAATCAAGAGATCGCTGAAATTGTCAGCCGTATAAACCAAAGATATAAAAAGAATGCTGAATTTTTACTAAACAGGTTACTGCAGAATAAAAATGTTACAACCTGGAATAATAAAGCTGAATTTATTTTCAAAGGATCCGTAATACCAGGGTCTAACTTACTGGATTTGGTACGTAGTACAACACAGAGTCATGCTCTGACCGGCAGAAATTTACCTCCGGGTTGGGATTCATTTATGCAGGCTATGGCCGAGCTAAATATACCATCTACAGTTGTGGGTAATCCCACTACTAGGAAGCTTTTAGATGAGTTAAAAATTTCCAGCAGTGAGGCAATCGCTGTATCTACACCGCAGAAGCTAGCTCCGACGCCCCGTACAATTCAATCTTTACATTCCCCATCATTAGGCCCCACACGTGGAACTCTGTTGCCTAAAAAAAGGTCTCTACCGCTACTACAAACCATGTGGCTCATGATGTAAAGAATGTACTGGATAAATGCTGTACTTGATTTGTAACACTATATTATTTATTTTGTAAGAAGTGTCATGATGTATGTTAATTATACTTGTGATTCTATTTACTTATTTATTTTGTAAGAAGTGTGTTGATGTATGTTCATTGTACTATTTAATGTTTGCTTTTTTATATTCTGTAAGAATTTTTATATTATTGAAATGTCTTTGAGATGTATTTATTTTACAACAATAAAATCTTTTAAACTTTTACAATATAGTGTCTTTGCTTTTTTATAAACGTATAAAACACACCGCTTCATTCCTGCGGGTGTTGTAACATGGCCATATACATAATATGCCCATATAACATGTCTGGTGTTATAAACATGTGTAAAAATGAGAATCCAGTATCAATTCAGTATCAAATAAATACCCGGCTAGGATATAAAATTATATAAACGTCATGGTGTGTTATAAAACACAATTTTGCACACTGACCTGCTTACAGATCAGGAAGCTTTTACAGTGTTTCACTTCTGACTTGCAGAGTAATGATAGAATCGTATCAGATTTTGTGTCATCCAAATTTTCAAGTTTAATCCGTATCTCCAACACATAAACTCTGGCATTTAGTTAATGGTCAGTAGAGATAGCTGACTAGTGACCAGCATTGTCTTGTAAGACACATTTTAGCATCTGCTAGCAATTATAGTATCAGTCTCATTCAACTCATAGCAGTTACATATAAAATGAAAATCTAATAGGATATAAAAACAAATACTGGGATAATAATCACTGCATCAAATACTGTGATAACAATATCAAAGTGTATCAAAAGAGGAAAGCAGACAGGGAGGGGGTGTTGTTACACACTTTTGATACACTTTGATAGGGGCGGGGCACCTGTCAGATTGAGTTTGATGAATCATATCTCTGCTACACTACTGACCTCCTAATCTATAGGACTAAGCAGCATGTGCACGGCTGGATCAGGAATCATATGGATAGATAGCTAGGTGCTAGAACCAGCATAGTAGGGTGTGGTATAGGCTAAAGTAGCACTATGCATAAATAGTGGCCTCACATGCAGAGGCAAATGCACAGACAGACAATATACTGACACCTAGTAGGTGCTGCTGATGCGGTAAGAGAACACCCAAATGTAATAACATTTAAAGAAGTTGTCCACTACAATAACTTTTTTTTTCATAAATCTTGCTATTATGTGCCACTGAAAACATCCACTGTGTTTATTTTAGCAATATTACCTTTTATCATGCTGTAGCAGCACATCTTCAGTGCTGGATCCAGCTCTCATGTGGTTAATCGACAACTACCTTTCTTCTGACTTATTGTGCTCTAATACTACAAGTTCCATGATGCATTGCACTCGCCTGTAACTCTGCACCTGGCACACCCACTCCAAAACACACCCAAACCCCTCCCTCCTCTCCCCCCTCTATCTTCAAAAAGATTTGTGATGTCATTTCTGTCCAACCTCCTCTTTTTCATTTGTCCAACCCACACTCCATTACACACAGATAGATAGATAGACAAACATGGGATGGATAGATAGATACATACAGATATATCTATATATCTATGTCTATTTCCATATGTATGTCCATATATCCATATTTCTAAACCTCGTCACCCCTGGAGCTTTTTTCGTTTATCGCTCCCCTTCTTTCCAGAGCCATAATTTTTCCATCAACATGGCCATGTGAGGGCTTATCTTTTCCCGGACAAGTTCTACTTTTGAACGACATCATTGGTTTTACCATGTCGTGTAACAGAAAATTCAAAGTGCGATGAAATTGCAAAAAAAGTGCAATCCCACACTTGTTTTTTGCTTGGCTTTTTTGCTAGGTTCACTAAATGCTAAGACTGTGTGCACATGTTGCGGATTTGATTGCAGATCCGCAGCGTTTTTTGCCGCACAGAATTGCATCAAATCCACAGTGTAGTGCACAACCAAAGTAAGTCTATGAGAGCAGCAGACTTATTGTGCACGTGCTGTGGAAAAAGCCGCACCAAAACGCAGCTTTTTTTTCCCGCAGCATGTCACTTCTTTTGTGCCGAACTGCAGCGTTTCTGCACCCTTAGACTTTCATTGAGTCGGGCACATCCGCAGCAAAACCGCAGATGTAAAAAAGATCAGCAGTTTAGCTGCGGATGTGGGTCTGAGAAACGCTGCAGTTCGGGAGGAGGGAAGTGTGTGGGTGGTGACTGTGTGTGTGTGTATGTGTGTGCGGACGGGGTCTGCAGACTGTTCAGGTGTGTGCAGGACTGTTTAGGTGTGTGCGGGACTGTCTGGGTGTTTGTGGGACTGTTCGGGTGTGTGCGGGACTATTCGGGTGTGTGCCTGGCTGTTCGGGTGTGTGCGGGACTGTTCGGATGTGTGCGGCGCTGTGCAGGGCTGTGCAGGTGTGTGCCTGGCTGTTCAGTTGTGTGCGGGGCTGTTCGGGTGTGCGCCTGGCTGTTCTGGTGTGTGCAGGACTGTTCGGGTGTGTGCGGGCGGGGTCTGCGGCCTGTTCGGATGTGTGCGGCGCTGTGCGGGACTGTTCAGGTGTGTGCGGGACTGTGCGGGTGTGTGCCTGGCTGTTCGGGTGTGTTCGAGGCTGTGTGGGTGTGTGCCTGGCTGTTCGTGTGTGTGCGGGACTGTTCGGGTGCATGCGGGACTGTTCGGGTGTGTGCGGGGCTGTGCGGTGGGTCTTTTGGGGTGTGTATGCAGGCATCATCCAATGGGACTACAAGTATGCAGCATCCAATCTGCAGCTAATTCGGATGTAATCTGGACAGTGGACACACACCCTACACTATCCATGCATCTATCAATAGATATATCTATCCACATATATCTTTAGATAGATATATGAATAGATAGATGTATGCATCTATAGGTCTATCTATATGTAGATCTGTCTATCAATTTTCATCATCTATCTGACTATATGTGTGTGTAATTGAGTGTGGGTTGGACAAATGTAAAAGAGGAGGTTGGACAATAATGACATCACAAATCTTTTTTTTTTGTTCAATAATACATCTTTATTTAGCTTTCAAAAACGCAAACAAAAATGCACAAAAATGCATAAAAACCGCCCAAAAACCGCACCAAAAACAAATTTAAAAATGCATCAAAACCGCTCAAAAAATGCACCAAAAACTGCATCAAAATGCATCAAAACTGCATCAAGAACGTGCAAAAACCGCACCAAAAACGAATTAAAAAATGCATAGCAACCGCGCAAAAATGCATCAAAACTGCACCAAAAACTGCATCAAAACCGTGCCAAAATTGCATCAAAACTGCACCAAAAACTGCATCAAAACCGCATCAAAAAAATACATCAAAACTGCACCAAAAAATGCATCAAAACCGCCCCCAAAAACTGCATCAAAACTGGACCAAAAATAAGGAAAAATCGCACCAAAAACGTGTCAAAAAATGCATCGAAACTGCGCAAAAACGCATAAAAACTGCACCAAAATCGCACCAACAACTGCATCAAAAACGCATGAAAACTGCACCAAAAACTGCATCAAAACTGCATGAAACTGCACCAAAAACTGCATCAAAACTAAATGAAAACCACACAAAAAACTGCATCAAAACCGCACCAAAAACCCGCATCAAAACCGCGCAATAACCGAAACAAAACCGTGAAAAAACGCATCAAAAACGCAGCTGCATTTTCTGCAAGGAGATGCAGAGTTTGTTCAGAAAATTCTGCACCCAAATCTGCAATGTGTGCACACAGCCTAAAACTGAGCTGCCATTATGATTCTCCAGGTAATTACGAGTTCATAGACACCAAACACGTCTAGGTTCTATTTTATCTAAGTGGTGAAAGAAAATTCAAAACTTTGCTAAAAAAATAAATAAAAATAATTGCGCCACTTTCCGATACCCGTGGCGTCTATATTTTCTGCGATATCGGGTCGGGTGAGGGCTTATTTTTTGTGTGCCGAGCTGATGTTTTTAATGATAGCACATTTGTGCAGACATGTTCTTTTGATCGCCCGTTATTGCATTTTAATGCAATGTCGCGGCGACCAAAAAAACATAATTTTGGCTTTTGATTTTTTTTTCTCGCTACACCGTTTAGCGATCATGTAAATTTTTTTGTTATTGAAAACAGCTGACATGTTGCGGCTTTGAAGTGGGCTCACCGTCGAAGCCCACCTCAAAGCGGGGGATACTGCCAGCTGACGTACTATTCCGTCAGCTGGCAGAAAGGGGTTAATGAACAATATGTTTGTTAAAAAAAAAAATAATAAAATAATGGCTTGGGCTGCCGCGCAATTTTCTGCACCAGAGCGCGAAAGCCGACGGCTGGAGCCAAAATTTGTAGCCTGGGAAGGGGTTAATACCCATGGCCTCCTCCCAGGCTATGATTATCAGCCCGCAGCTGTCAGCGTAGCCTTTACCGGCTATTAAAATAGGGGGACCCCCCAAAAAAGTGATGTGGGGTCCCCCTATATTTTATAGCCAGAAAGGCTACGCAGACAGCTGCAGGCTGATATTCATAGCCTAGAGAGGGGTAATGAATATTGGCCCCCCTGGCTATAAATAACAGCCCGCAGCAGCCCCAGAATTGGCGCATCTGTGAGATGCGCCAATTCTGGCACTTAGCCTCTCTCTTCCCACTCCCCTGTATCAGGGGGATATGGGGTAATAAGGGGTTAATGTCATCTTGCTATTGTAAGGTGACAGTAAGCCGGGTTAATAATGGAGAGGCATCAATAAGACGCCTATCCATTATTAATCCTATAGTAGTGAAAGAGTTAAAAAAAATAAAGACACAGCAGAAAAAAGTATTTTAATATTCTTAATTTAACCATACTTACCATACTCGATCACCTGCAAAAAATTAAAAATAATAAACCATATACTACCTGTTCGCCGTAGTCCAATTAATAACGAGTGTCCCATGACGATCTCCCCTATAGAACAGTGACATCGGGTGATGTCACTGCACTATAGGATCTCCAGTGACACACTGACAGGAGACAATGGCTCCTGCAGTGCATCACTGAGGTTACCTCAGTTCAGGGTCTCACTTTATGGCATTGATGCTTGGGAACTTTCTCACACAGCAGTGCCAGAAGTGAGATTAGGGACTATTTTCTCACAGGGGCGTAGGATTACATTGTGGGGAATACATTGTGGAAGGATACCTTCCATCATTGTAATCCTGGAGCCCCTGGACAGCGGTCACATCAGCTGATGCTGCTGCTCTCCGTGGGAGATCGTCGAGGGACACTCATTTTAATTGGATTTCTGCGGATCCGGGAGTATAGTGTTTACTATTTTTAATTTTTTTTACAGGTGACACTGGCTTCGGGGATCAAAGTGACAAGTGATGGTGAGTATGTACTCTATGTTTAATGTACTGTATGTCTATATGTATGTTGTATTTATGCACTGTATGTGTATACTGTATGTGGCATGGTGCCTGTCGCATGGTGCATGACATATGTTGCATGTCGCATGTCATATGTTGCAAGGTGCATGTCACATGTCATATGATGCATGTCACATGGTGCATGTCGCATGTTGTATGTCACATATAGCATGTTGCATGTCGCATGGCACATGTTGCATGGTGCAAGTCACATGTTGCATGGTGCATGTCGCATGGTGCATGTTGTATGTCGCATGTAGCATGTCGCATGGCACATGTTGCATGTTACATGTTGCATGGTACATGTCACATGTCGTATGTCATATGGTGCATGTTGCATGCCGCATGTTGCATGTCACATGGTGCATGTTGCATGTAGCATGTCACATGTCACATGGTGCATGTCGCTTGGTGCTTGTCACATGTCACATGTTGCATGGTCCATGTCGCATGTTGTATGTTGCATGTAGCATGTTGCATGTTGCATGGCACATGTTGCATTTTACATGTCGCATGGTGCATGCCATATGTTGCATGTCACATGTCATATGTTGCATGGTGCATGTCGCATGTCACATGTTGCATGTCACAAGGTGCATGTTGCATGCCGCATGTCGCATGGTGCTTGTCGCATATCACATGTCACATGGTGCATGTCGCATGGTGCATGTCATATGGTGCATGTCGCAGGGTGCATGTTGCAGGGTGCATGTCGCATGTCCCATGTTGCATGGTGCTTGTTGCATGTCACATGTCGCATGGTGCATATCGCATGGTGCATGTCGCATGTCACATGTCGCATGGTGCATATCACATGTCGCATGGTGCATGTTGCATGTCGCATGTCATATGTCGCATGGTGCATATTGCATGTCGTATGTTGCATTGTACATGTTGCATGTTGCATGTCGTATGTCACATGTCGCATGGTGCATGTCACATGGTGCATGTCACGTGGTGCATGTCGCATGATGTATGGTGCATGTTGCATGGTGTATGTTCTGTATATTGTATGTACCATATGTTGTATGTACTATACATGTGTTTATGTGGGTTTTTTTTTACATTCAACACATTAGCCGGATGATGGGACTACTACTGTCCCATCATTGGCTAATGTGTCACTCACTGTTACTGTAGCAGGCAGAGCCCGATGCGACTTGTAGTCCCATCGGACGATGCCTGCACACAGAGACACACACACCAATGAACCCACCGTACAGCCCCGCAGACCCCCGCCCGCACACTCCAGCACCTTCCGCAGACCCACCGTGCAGAACCCCCACCACCATCAGATCCACCGACGGCAGATTCACCGCGCAGACCCTCGCCACACCGGCCGCACATCTCAGCACATGAGCGCCCCCGGCAAGCAGACCCCAGCATATGGGAATGGCCAGCAGACCCCAGCCCCGCCCACCCACAGATCCCAGCCCCGCCTGCCCACAGATCCCAGCACAGCCCCACAGGCTGACCTCAGCCCCGCCCACAGCCAAGTCACTCTTGATGAGTGACCGCTGTCTGTGGAGGCTGGGTCACGCCTGCTGCTGACGTCATGTCAATTTCCAGAGTCTGGAAATTGACGTGACGTCGGTGGAAATTAGCGGTGGCTGGAGCCTGGGGGTCACGTGACCCGGACTCAGCCGCCGGCCTAGCGCCGCTCACAGGCGAAAATGGCAACAGAAGGTATTTACACAATTCATTAGGGGCCCCGGGGGATACATTGGGGGTTAACTGAAAGTAGTGGACAACCCCTTTAAGGGCCCTGGTGGCAATGTACGTGACCATAGGAAGCCGGGAGATCAGGCAATCATATGGAGCATAAGTCACTTCCCCTGACGAAGTCGTGCCTGACATGGCAATACACGTGGGGTTACGGCTGGGTTCCCATCCACCTTTAAGCATCCTATGATTGCCTGAACACCCAGCTTCCTATGGTCACGTATATTGCCACTTAAATGTTATTCCATTTGGGCAGTTATCTTACTGCATCAGTGGTACTAATATGTGGTCTGGTCATGGTCTGAAGGTATATGTCCCTTGTATGTGGTATTATTGGTATTTTGATCTCGGTATAGGGAATTTTGTTCAGTAACAGGATGGTGGTCAGGGGCGGGCATATTGTTGAAGTTGCACAGGGACCCAAGAGGTACAGGGGGCCCATTTCCACTTCCAAAGCAGGTGGAATTGTGCGTTATGATGAGCTATTGGCATGCAAGGGACCGATATACTGTTCTTGCACAGGGTCTTTCTCCTGTCTGTGTCTGCCAGTGATGGTGGTTATACTCATACACTATGTGGTTATAATTTATGGTCATGGTTAGGCAGTGTTAAACAGAATCTATCACCAAGCTTTTGCTCTCCCACCTGAGAGCACCATCATGTAGGAGCAGAGACCCTGATTTCAATGATGTATCACTTAATTAGCTGCTTGTTGTTATTGAAGCGATGACCGGGGGGACCACCACAGTGCAGGAAGACTACTGTACACAAGATGAGGTGCAAACAACAAAGGGTAGATTTATTGGAAGGCAAGGAATGAAGGGAATGAGGAAGATGCAAACAGGGGTATACAATGGCAACAGACAATTTACAAGAGTTATGAACTTTAACTTTTCCGTAAAACAGCAAGATGCTACAACTATTGCAGACTCAAAATATGTCTAACAAGCAAATGTAAACAATAAACGAGTGATGATGCTACTCTATGTATAACCTCCCTGGCCTTTACTAAGTAGGCCACACGGCTCCCGTGTACTGACTATTGAAGCCTACACTAGGCCCTAACATGTGCACCAAACAGGAACAAACTCACTCTGATGTTGGAGAATCAGATCCAGTCCCAAGGGGGCCCCCAGCAGTCTAATATGGTGGTGCGCACGGCTTTCTGTCAGCTCTGTGAAACGTGGTCTTCTCCTTGCTTCTAGATCCTAGGGATGCTCCTGGAAACTGTAAATCCCTTTCTCTGTATCTTCGTGGCTCTCTTGCAACTATATCAGGACACAGTTCTTCTCTCTTTCAGCTATCAGCACAAAAAGTCCTCTCTGCACCAGCCTCAGCTCACACACGCTGCTCCAGCTCCACGCCTGCACTCTGCACAGACTAGTTCATTACGATTATTGCAGGGGAGAAGCAGAACATTTCATCACGCCAGACAAGGGGGTGCAGCCTCTTAAAGTGACAGCGTGTTCCTTACTGTCCATAACAGCACCACCCTCTTACATGCCTCCCTTCTTAATGATGGTCATCTTCGGCCATCACAGCATCAGGGTAAAAGTGTAATGGAGGAACGTGCAATGCAGAAACAGCACCTATAGAGGAGGCAACAAAGGTGTAAAAACAGGCAGAGCACACTGTTCTACATATCGGACTGGTTGAACCCCTGCATTAGACCTCTGGGATCTCCGAAGCTCTTAGCTGTCAGGCAAGGCTTGACTATCTTCCAGAGGACCATTTGTTGCAGAAGACATTGCGAGCTCTTGTCTGGTCTCGTCCTCGCATGGAGGTACTGGTACATCCATGGGATTACCATCTCTGTGCGGCTGAGGACCCCCTACTGTGTCAGGGACGGTCCACCACTCATTATTGATTTCACCATCAGGCATAACAGATTCAGGAAGTGGAGTAGCGCCTTCAGGCGACAATGGTGTAGAACAGACCTCAGACCGGCAAGGCCGCAGCATATTTCTGTGAAGTACTCTAGGGGCGGATGCCCCAGTCTCAATCTGTGCTTTGTAAACAGGGCCGTTAGCATACACTTGCTCGATAACTTTGTACGGCTGTACTTCCCAACTCTCACTTAGTTTTCCCTTGGGGCGTTTCTCTCTGACTAATACTCGGTCTCCAGGTTGGAGCGGTAACTCTTGAGTCAGTTTGCGGCCCGTATGTTCTTTTTCTTGCAGCTGCTGACCCGCCAACCGCCGTATCGTTTGCAATCATTGCCGATGCTCTTTCACCCATGAAGTTACAGTTCGCTCCATCAGCTCCTCTGGCTGTTCCAAATTCAGCTCAATGATCTCTCGTCCAGCTCTTCCAAACAACAGTAGATAGGGGGTATAACCCGTGGTGGAGTGGACTCGATTGTTGTAGGTCCAGACCAATTCCGGCAGATAGTCTGGCCAACACGCCTTCTTATCCTCCTCCAACGTTCTCAGCATTTGAAGTAAGGTTCGGTTGAAGCGTTCACAAGTTCCATTGCCTTGAGTGTGGTAAGGGGTGGTCCGAGACCGCTCAATGCCATACATACGATACAATTCTTCCATCACCTTGCCTTGGAAACATGCGCCTTGGTCGGAGTGGATGCGCTTTGGGCACCCATACACCCAGATGAAGTCTTGACAAATGGCTCGCGCCGCCGATTCCGCAGTCTAATCTCTAGTCGGAGTGACTACTGCGAACTTAGAGAAATGATCGGTCATCACCAAACAGTATTGCAGCCCCCGAACCGAGTATCCCACGAGGAGATAGTCGATCATCAAGACTTCTAGCGGTTCCTTAGTTTGTATGGTTTGGATGGGTGCCCTCTGTTCGGTATTCTTAATGAGGTCACATACTCGACATTGCCGGCAAACCTCTTCCACCACAAACTCCAACCGGGGGCAATACACAAACCGCTGTAACCATTGGTAGGTCTTTGTGGGGCCGAAGTGCGCTCCAAATTCGTGGGCTTCTTTAGCTACCTCTTGAGCCATTTTTCCTGGGATGACCACTTGTCACCTTACTTCCATATCTTTTGGCTGTTGCCTCTCATGATATAGCACTGTCTCTCGCACTTCCAGTCTATCCCACTGGTGTAACACACTCCTCATTTCAGAGTTCAGATCATCTCTCTCTTGTTTGCCAAGCTTCCGCTTTTGAGTTACCCACCATTTCATCTGTCTCAGCCCTTCGTCTTCATCCTGAACGTGTCCCCATTCCTCATTGATTCTCCCCAGGGACCGGGGTAATGCGCAGGCTTCCCTTCTTGACTGGGCCGCAACCATTGGGGGCTTAACCTAAGAAAGTCTGAGGTTTCCTCCTCTTCAAGTTGCTCATCAAGATCCCCCACTGGAGTCTCCACAGTCACTCTTGACAGCCCATCAGCATTTGCGTTTTCGGTAGCAGAGCGATAACGGATGGTAAAGTCGAACTTGGCTAGGCGAGCCACCCACCATTGTTCCAAGGCCCCCAATTTAGCACTCTCAAGGTGGGCCAGGGGATTATTGTCTGTTCGAACTTGAATCTTGGTACCTGTCAGGAAGCCTGCAAACTTTCCTGTCATTGCCCACACCAGGGCCAGGAGCTCTAACCGGAAGGAGCTGTAATTGTGAGGGTTTCTTTCGCTGCCTCGCAGGGACCTGCTGGCATACCCGATGACTCTCTCATGTCCATCCTGTATCTGAGAAAGTACTGCACCGAGTCAATGAAGGCTACCATCTGTGTACAACAGGAATGGTTGATCGAAGTCTGCGTAGGCCAAAATTGGGCCCGAGATAAGGGCATTCTTTATAGCCTGGAAAGCTTCGTCTTGTCCCTGTGCCCAGGGGATGCACTGGGTCTTCGGCACTCCAGTGGTCCCCCTCAGCAACTCATTGAGAGGAACCGCCACCTTTGCGAAGTCTTTAACAAACCGGCGGTAGTACCCAGCGAGTCCCAGGAAGGCCTGGAGTTCTCTCACGGTTTGAGGGACTGGCCACTTCTGGATAGCAGCCACTTTTTCTGGCGAGGGTAGAACTCCATCTTGTGACACTATGTGGCCCAGGTACTCGATCTCTCTCTTGAAGAAGTTGCACTTCTTTGGCTTCACCTTCAGGTTATGAGCCCGCAGTCTTCCGAGTACCTGTCCAAGCCGGGCAAGGTGTTCTTCGAATGAGGCCGAAAACACAATTATGTCATCCAGATAGATCATGGTAGCCTCAAAATTTAAGTCTCCCAAACACTTTTCCATCAGCCGTTGAAATGTGCCTGGAGCATTGGAGAGCCCAAAGGGCATCCGGTTAAACTCGAACAGCCCCATAGGGAGGATAAAGGCGGTTTTCTCTTTGTCTTTCTCTGCCATGCCTACTTGCCAGTATCCGCTTGCTAGGTCCAGGGTGGAGAAGTACTTAGCTTTCCCCAATGCTGTCAAGGATTCCTCGATGCGGGGCAATGGGTACGAGTCTCGAACAGTGCAGGCATTGAGTTTCCTTTAACCTACACAGAACTGGATGATCCCATCCTTTTCCTTGACGAGCACCACTGGGGCTGCCCAAGGACTCTGACTACTCTGCACCACTCGTGAATCCAGCATCTGCCTCAGTAATGTTTTCACCTCTTGATACATCTTGGGCGGGATCTGCCGGTATCGTTCTCGAATTGGACGAGCTTCCCCAGTCAGTATCTCATGCGTGATGGCTTCAGTACAGCCCAAATCTTCCCACAGCATTGTTTCTATTGCTTGCACATGCTCAGGGCCCAGAGCCTTCACATCCACTTCCATTTGATCAAGGATGACCCGTCCACTCCACTCCGGGGATGGCGTCTCTTCGTCCCCCGCAGTAACTGCTAGGGTCCACCCCATGCCTTCTTTCGGTGATAGACATCTCCTTCTGACTCACCACTTCACCCTTATGTAGGTACACCAGGGCCAGATCTGTCCCTCGTGGCAAGGTGACCTCCCCGGGGCCCACATTCAAAGCTCTTATGGGGACATGTCCTCGCTGGACCACAGCTATCGTACGAGCTATCATGACGTCTTGGTCCACTCCTCTGCCTACCACAGGCTGAACAACCACTTCCAACCTGTCAAGGTTGCGGTGAGTCCCAACTGGAAGGTATACTATAGTTTCTCGCTCGGGAGGTAGGATTACAGGTTCTTTACCAGGAGCCCTGATGACCCCTACCGTTTGATAAGATGGCACACTCTTCTGCGTCCCACAGACGCGGATCAGTCATTGAAGGGCTTCTTGGGTAGGCTTATGTGTAGTAGCCTCCTTCCAATATCCAGGTCCCCATTTGGTAAACATAATCTGATCGAGTTCACGTAGGATATTCATTCCCAGTACTACAGGCACATCCTCCTTGATAAGCTCAGGGACTAGCAGGATCCCTTTTCTCCCAACTTTTTGCCCACAGATTCGAATATTCATCCACACGACCCCTGTGACCGGGATCGGTTGTTGGTTGGCAGCAAACAACCGGATCAATGTCTCTTTTTCTGGCTTGGCCAGGTCCTGGAAATGCTGCTTGAAATACGCTTCTGGCATCGTTGTCACTTGTGACCCGGTATCTATCAGGCAAACCACTAGAACTCCTTTGAATTCAGCACATAGGATGGGGCTCCCAGCAATCAAGTGTTCGTTATGATATGGAGCAGCCTCTCTTCTCGCCTCCCCCACAGAGTGCCGCACTACTGCGGGGGTTGGTAGTTTAACGGCAGCTTCCGCTGGCCTTGAGTATAGTTCCTACAGTCTCTGGCAAGGTGCCCCCATCCTCCACTCCATTCCCAGCATTGGATGCCTCCTCCTCGCCGAGGGGTACCTCGAGCCTGTCCTCATGCCTCCAATGCCTGGCGGGAGGGGGCTTGCTCCCACTGATCCCTTATCGGTCGGGCTGAAGAATGGTTGCATGAGTACGGTGGGTCAGACTGTTGTAGTTCCCCCACTCTTCGCTCCATCTGGGTCAGTTTCTCTTGCACGTTGACAAGGGACCGCTGCAAGTCTTGCACCACCTGGACCAGCACCTCCTGATGGTTTGGGTCCCCTCTGGTATTGGCGCCCTGGACATGCATCACCACCGACGCATAGCTCTCTTCTTTACTTCGGGCCACTGTTTCCACCAGGATTTGACGAAACGTAAGAGCTGGATCTGCCCGGACCCGTTCTGACAGTGCTCCCCTCAAGGATGTGCTGTGCAGTCCCAGAATGAATTGCTCTCGAAGTATCCGGTCTTTAGAGCCCATGCCGCCAAATCCATCCACCTCCTTTCTCTGCACCTCTGCTAACACTTCTTTCAGTACTGTTGCATACTGAGAGATTCCTTCTTCCCGCTGCAGCCTAGAGAAAAATTTGGCGCAAAGGTGTCCAGCGCTAGCAGTCTCGCCGTAGATCTCTCCCAGGAACTTCACTAGCTCCTTCAGAGTACTGCGGGTGAGTTCTGGTTGTAGGCAGACATTTCTACGGGCTTCTCCCTCTAGGGCAGTTAACGCAATGTCCACTTCAAGGTCTGGGCTGATGTTATAAATCTTCAGGGTGCTTTGCAGCCGGGACACCCAGTCGGACAGTGGCATATTCTTGCCGTCAAACTTTGGTAGCACACTAAATATGGTGCCCATAGGGAGTGTCCTTTCAGGGGTTCCACCAATGTCCACAGCATCTCCATTAACATTAGCATTCCCGCCATTGCTGTCTGCTGCCTCCATCTTGGTGACAGTACCCTGCTCGCAGCATGGCGATGGCCGGGGGACCACCATGGTGCAGGAAGACTACTGTACACAAGAAGAGGTGCAAACAACAAAGGGTAGATTTATTGGAAGGCAAGGAATGAAGGGAATGAGGAAGATGCAAACAGGGGTATACAATGGCAACAGACAATTTACAAGAGTTATGAACTTTAACTTTTCCGTAAAACAGCAAGGTGCTACAACTATTGCAGACTCAAAATATGTCTAACAAGCAAATGTAAACAATAAACGAGTGATGATGCTACTCTATGTATAACCTCCCTGGCCTTTACTAAGTAGGCCACACGGCTCCCGTGTACTGACTATTGAAGCCTACACTAGGCCCTAACATGTGCACCAAACAGGAACAAACTCACTCTGATGTTGGAGAATCAGATCCAGTCCAAGGGGTGCCCCCAGCAGTCTAATATGGTGGTGTGCACGGCTTTCTGTCAGCTCTGTGAAACGTGGTCTTCTCCTTGCTTCTGGATCCTAGGGATGATCCTGGAAACTGTAAATCTCTTTCTCTTTATCTTCGTGGCCCTCTTGCAGCTATATCAGGACACAGTTCTTCTCTCTTTCAGCTATCAGCACAAAAAGTCCTCTCTGCACCAGCCTCAGCTCACACACGCTGCTCCAGCTCCACACCTGCACTCTGCACAGACTAGTTCATTACAACGATTATTGCAGGGGAGAAGCAGAACATTCCATCACACCAGACAAGGGGGTGCAGCCTCTTAAAGTGACAGCGTGTTCCTTACTGTCCATAACAGCACCACCCTCTTACATTATTTTGATAAAAACACTGTTTTATATGCTGCTTACCTTTCAGCTCTCTGAATGTTGTGCTCTGTTTAACCACTCCCACACTACTGATTTGCAATTTTCTGCCCATGTACAGTGTACACAGAAACCTAAGTATCATTGGTGGTTTGGGTTATACAGAGCTAATAAATACGGAGGACTACCTGGTAGCTGGTTTACTAGACCGCTAGTAATAATCTGCAGCTGGTAAAACAGTGTTTTTATCAAAACTACAGCGAGCAGCCCAGTATGTGACATATCGCTTGAATCAGAGTCTCTGTCTCTACATTATGCGATTAGGTGTCAAAAGCCTGCTGACAAATTTCCTTAAATTCCCTTTATGTGGTTTATTATTAGTATATTAGTTTTGCTATATTGAACTTATTTTATAACAATATGTTGATAATGTTTGTTACCGTATATACTCGAGTATAAGCCGAGATTTTCAGCCCAAATTTTTGGGCTGAAAGTGCCCCCTCGGCTTATACTCGAGTCATGATCGGTGGTGGGGTCGGCGGGTGAGCACTGTCATATACTTACCTAGTCCCGGCGATCCTGGCGCTCCCCCTGCCCGTCCCACGGTCTCCGGGTGCCGCAGCCTCTTCCCCTGAGCGGTCACGTGGGACCGCTCATTAGAGAAATGAATAGGCTGCTCCACCTCCCATAGGGGCGGAGCCGCCTATTCATTTCTCTAATGAAGCGGTGCCGGTGACCGCTGATAGAGAAAGAGGCTGCGGCACCGAAGACCAGCTGTCCGGGGGAAGGAGCGGGACGCCGGGAGCAGGTAAGTGTCATATTCACCTCTCCTCGTTCCACACGCCGGGCGCTGTCTCCATCTTCCCGGCGTCTCTCTCTCCTCACTGACTGTTCAGGCAGAGGGCGCGATGACGCATATAGTGTGCGCGCCGCCCTCTGCCTGATCAGTCAGTGCGGAGAGACGCCGGGAAGATGGCGCCGAGGAGCTGCAAGCAAGACAGGTGAGTATGTGTTTTATTATTTTTATTGCAGCAGCAGCAGCGCAGCTATGGGGCAATAATGGACGGTGCAGAGCACTATATGGCACAGCTATGGGGCAATGGTGCAGAGCACTATATGGCACAGCTATGGGGCAGTAATGGACGGTGCAGAGCACTATATGGCACAGCTATGGGGCAATAACGGTGCAGAGCACTATATGGCACAGCTATGGGGCAGTAATGGTGCAGAGCACTATATGGCACAGCTATGGGGCAATAACGGTGCAGAGCACTATATGGCACAGCTATGGGGCAATGGTGCAGAGCACTATATGGCACAGCTATGGGGCAGTAATGGTGCAGAGCACTATATGGCACAGCTATGGGGCAATGGTGCAGAGCACTATATGGCACAGCTATGGGGCAGTAATGGTGCAGAGCACTATATGGCACAGCTATGGGGCAATGGTGCAGAGCACTATATGGCACAGCTATGGGGCAGTAACGGTGCAGAGCACTATATGGCACAGCTATGGGGCAATGGTGCAGAGCACTATATGGCACAGCTATGGGGCAGTAATGGTGCAG
The DNA here is from genome assembly GCF_051348905.1 of Ranitomeya variabilis. Classification (NCBI taxonomy): domain Eukaryota; kingdom Metazoa; phylum Chordata; class Amphibia; order Anura; family Dendrobatidae; genus Ranitomeya; species Ranitomeya variabilis. The sequence continues at coordinate 334,226,218 of NC_135234.1, forward strand.
AGCACTATATGGCACAGCTATGGGGCAATAACGGTGCAGAGCACTATATGGCACAGCTATGGGGCAATGGTGCAGAGCACTATATGGCACAGCTATGGGGCAGTAATGGTGCAGAGCACTATATGGCACAGCTATGGGGCAATGGTGCAGAGCACTATATGGCACAGCTATGGGGCAGTAATGGTGCAGAGCACTATATGGCACAGCTATGGGGCAATGGTGCAGAGCACTATATGGCACAGCTATGGGGCAGTAATGGTGCAGAGCACTATATGGCACAGCTATGGGGCAATGGTGCAGAGCACTATATGGCACAGCTATGGGGCAGTAACGGTGCAGAGCACTATATGGCACAGCTATGGGGCAGTAACGGTGCAGAGCACTATATGGCACAGCTATGGGGCAGTAATGGTGCAGAGCACTATATGGCACAGCTATGGGGCAGTAATGGTGCAGAGCACTATATGGCACAGCTATGGGGCAATGGTGCAGAGCACTATATGGCACAGCTATGGGGCAGTAATGGTGCAGAGCACTATATGGCACAGCTATGGGGCAATGGTGCAGAGCACTATATGGCACAGCTATGGGGCAGTAATGGTGCAGAGCACTATATGGCACAGCTATGGGGCAATGGTGCAGAGCACTATATGGCACAGCTATGGGGCAGTAACGGTGCAGAGCACTATATGGCACAGCTATGGGGCAGTAACGGTGCAGAGCACTATATGGCACAGCTATGGGGCAGTAATGGTGCAGAGCACTATATGGCACAGCTATGGGGCAGTAATGGTGCAGAGCACTATATGGCACAGCTATGGGGCAATAATGGTGCAGAGCACTATATGGCACAGCTATGGGGCAATAATGGTGCAGAGCACTATATGGCACAGCTATGGGGCAATAATGGTGCAGAGCACTATATGGCACAGCTATGGGGCAGTAACGGTGCAGAGCACTATATGGCACAGCTATGGGGCAATAATGGTGCAGAGCACTATATGGCACAGCTATGGGGCCATAATGAACAGTATGGAGCATCTATTTTTATTTTTGAAATTCACCGGTAGCTGCTGCATTTTCCACCCTAGGCTTATACTCGAGTCAATAAGTTTTCCCAGTTTTTTGTGGCAAAATTAGGGGGGTCGGCTTATACTCGGGTCGGCTTATACTCGAGTATATACGGTATTTGGTAACTTTATGATCACTATTTCGAAGTATTACTTTGGAAATGATCTTATGTCCGTATTTTCTATATATATTTTATTTATAGTGTTTTATGGTGAGGTGGGACCAACATATATGTCTTTATAAAATCGAGACTGTACAGGGACCCATGCAACTTTCTAACATGTTTGTGGGGGCCCAGGTCCAAATTTTGAACCTGACACATCAAACTCTAATTTCATCACTGATTAAAGAGTAGTGATGGGCGAGCACTAAAATGCTCGGTTGCTCGTTGCTCAGGTCGAGCAAATTGGAATACTCGGGTACTCGACCAGAACAACGAGCCCAATGTAAGTCTATGGGAGACCCGAGTATTTTTACCACGATCCCCCGGGGGTCCTTTTAAGGTCTAAAAACGTCTGAAAATGATGGAAACACTGCTCAAATGACACAGGGACATCATGGGGATCGCCCCTGGAAGCATTCCTGATTCCTAGTTCACAGCCTTAATCATTTTTTCCGAGATTCATAGCATTTGCCCAATGCCACAAAAAACACATGAAAACAAAACCAAAATGGGTTTTGCTTGGAAATGTGTCAAGGTACATCCTTTGCAGGTTAATGACTTGCCTGTAAGGCCAAATATTTAACCCCAGACCGAAAATTTCCTCTCCCACTTAGGCTTAGTTCAGATGCTGCGTTTTTGAAGCGTTTTTCAACTTTAACATTGCTTTCAATCACTACAAATGCATTCACTGGGAAATGTCATAGTAATATTTAACACCCCTAGCTGGCCATGTGGTGTGTGACACATAAGCAGACACATCTTGTTTCATTAGCGAAGGAGGGACTCTTAAAGTCACAGAGCCAATTTGACTGGTGCATCAGGCGGCATTAATCTTCTTAAAGGGCCATTATGAAACAGTGGGTCTCTTAAGCTGTTGTAGCCTATGCTTTGAGTGGATGGGCTGCCAAGAATTACAATGCACCGCAATACCCCTGTCATAAGATGTCCAGGGGGGACTCCTGAAAAAGTGTTGCATTGAATTCAAGGCCTGCCCTGCTACCAATTCATATGCACCCCAATAAGCCTTTCAACCCACATACTGGATGGGCCCATGAAAATCACTTCACAATATGCATTTTGTACTCCCGTACACCTTGGTTTTACACATTGGCGGCAAGGCCAGCCCTGCTGCATAATCAGTCATATGCACCCCATTAGGCCTTGGAACCCACATACTGGATGTGCCCAGGAAAATCCACTTCATAATATGCATTTGGTACTCCTGTACTCCTTGGTTTTACACATTGGCGGCAAGACCAGCCCTGCTGCATAGTCAGTCATATGCACCCCATCAGGCCTTGGAACCCAGATACTGGATGGGCCCAGGAAAATTCACTCGTATTTTTTAATGGTATGATGGTTCCCTCTTTTGCTAAATTATTTACAGGAGAATTTTTCAATTTTATTTGACATGTTTTTAACACTACGGTTCAGATACGGCTTTAATAAAGGCAAATACTTGCAATACAAGGCAATTTTATTGCAAACTACAAAATTCAAGGAATAGTATGATTGAATAGTGTGAGTGCGTACACTTTTGTATGTGTTAACATACACAGGTTAATAAGTACATATAAGGATTAAATAAATATAGTGATTACATATATATGAAGATTAACTACATACAGTATAGTTAGATCATCACCAAGAGGCTTTTAAACATCATCCGTATGGAATATCAGAGAAGCAACACCAAGACAGAGAACCCCTGGGAGATTACCTACACTGCATGGGCGTCCCCAATTATGCAGGTATCAGCACACTGTACATGTACAGGTACCCCAATTTTGGCATCTGTCTTAGTCATGTTTCTTTGGTCTTATATAGTGAATAACACTACGTAGTAACTCAAGTTTCACCCGCACCTTCAAGTGGCCACTTTTCAAGGTTGGATGAAACTGAGATATCATGGAGTCATCAGATGAGTGGCCATAAACCCCTAGAAAATAAAAGCCACAAGGATTTAGATCAAACCACCACCGGCATAATTTCAGTAAACCTTAATGTTTTACAATGACAAACAGCAAACATATAGAGGCTTAGAACTGTTTGTGAAGTGAATAAACAAACATTTATCAAGATTGTGTCACTATGAGCATTGTCTGTCACATCTCTAAATGTTTTTCAAGAAATGCAGCTATGTGATTGTTTGAATGCATTCGGTATACAGTATTTCAATCTTGTTTACAAATCGCCATTTGTATATTCTCGATTTGTACATTTGAGGCAGACAAAGGTAAGGCTCGCAAGGAGAAAAACAAATATAGTGGACAACATTTTATAACTACTGAGGCAAAGTAACAGCATTGCTTTATCAAATTTATATGAAGTGTATTGTGTCCAATGTTAGCAACCAGGCAACACAAAAAGGAGATTTTCAAGTGAGCTCTTTAAGGCATACAAATGTTATGAAGTGTTTTCCAACAAGGATGTGGTTTCACCAATGGGGGTACCTTTTGAAAAATAGACTAGTGCCATCACAGCCCCCCTTGACCTAACTTCATTGGCCTATAACAGTACAAAGCACGTTCACCCTGGTGATCTAGTGGCAGTTAAACAAGAGACATTGCAGGAGACAGAGTTAAGAAGTAGGCCCAATGGAATGCCATGCCCAATTCCCCAATGTGGGGTCCTTTTTGGACTGATTAAAATAGTGCCATCACAGCCCCTAGACCTAAATGCCCCGTACAGACCATGTTCACCCTGGTCATCTAGTGGCAGTTAAAGGACCCATTGCAGGAGACAGACATAAGAAGTAGGCCCAATGTAATGTAATGCCCAATTCCCCAATGTGGGGTCCTGTTTTTACAAAATGAAATAGTGCCTTCACAGCCCCCGTGCCCAAAAATCACCGGCCTATGACAGTACTGAGCACGTGCACCCAGGTCATCTAGTGGCAGTTAAAGGACACATTGCAGGAGCCAGGCTTAAGAAGTAGGCCCAATGTAATGTAATGCCCAATTCCCCAATGTGGGGTCCTGTTTTTATAAAATGAAATAGTGCCTTCACAGCACCCATGCCCAAAAATCACTGGCCTAAAACAGTACTGAGCACGTGCACCCTTTTCATGTCGTCGGAGATAAGGAAGAGACATTGCAGGAGACAGAGTTAAGAATTAGGGCCAATGTAGTGGTGTGGGTCTCTGAGACTTTTAATGCAGTGCATGATCTGCCAAACAATTCCCCAATGGGGGTACCTTTTTTAAAAATACACTAGTGCCATCGCATGCCCCTAGCCCAAACTTCACGGCCTATAACAGTACTGAGCACGTTCACCCTGGTGACCTAGTGGCAGGCACAGGACAGATTGCAGGAGACAGAGTTAAGAAGTCGGCCCAATGTAATGTCATGCCCAATTCCCCAATTTAAAACCTTTTTTTTTTAAAAAAAAAAAAAAAGAAAAGAGTGCCATCACAGGCCCCTTGGCCAACATGCACCGTACAGAGCACGTTCACCCTGGTGATATAGTGGCAGGTACAGGACAGATTGCAGGAGACAGAGCTAACAAGTAGGCCCAAAGAAATGTCATGCCCAATTCCCCAATGTGTTGTCCTTTTTTAAAAAAAATAAAAGAGTGCCATCACAGCACCCTTGGCCAAAATGCACCGTAGAGACCACGGTCACCCTGGTGATATAGTGGTTCTGGATGAGGAGAATGAGGATAAGAGGATAAAAACAAACAGACCAAATCTGGAAGCGTATACCCATGTGTGGTTGTGAAGAGGTGCATGAGAATACACCTCCCCAAAAGAGAGAATGTATTTGAGGTTATGTTTCGCTGTTTTCACTTGGTGGTGTACAGAAGTCTTTCCCAATCCAGGCCTTGTTCATTTTTATAAGAGTCAGCTTGTCAGCATGTTCAGTTGACAGGCGGATGCGCTTATCTGTTATAATTCCACCAGCGGCACTAAAAACCCTCTCTGACAGAACGTTAGCAGCAAGGCAGGCCAGGACCACCAAGGCATAGAGAGCCAGTTCATGCCACGTGTCCAGCTTGGATACCCAATAATGAAAAGGCACAGAAGAATCACGGAGGACGTTTGTACGATCTGCAAGGTACTTCCTCACCATTTCCCCAAACATTGCACTTCTTGTGACAGCACCTATGTGCCGCCACGATTGGGAGGATCTGAGAAAACTGTCCCAGAATTTGGCCATTGCTCCCCTGCCTCAGCTGGACTGTACTTCTGTCTCTCTCGCTTGGAGTCCTTGGTTGTACAACAAACTCTGACGTCTGCTGCCAGCGTTATCACATAGGAATTTTCTAAGTAATTATGCTACAAGGGCCCTGTGGTACTGCAACATTTTAGTACACCTCTCTGCCTCAGGCAGAAGAGATTGAAAGTTCTCCTTGTAGCATGGGTCTAGAAGTGTCACCAACCAGTAATGATTGTCACCCAAAATTTTGATAATCCGAGGGTCACTTGAATTGCAGCGCAACATAAAGTCAGCCATGCATGCCAGACTGCTAACAGGCATGACTTCCGTGTCCTCACCAACAGGACGACTGACCATGCTGTCCTCCTCCTCCTCATCCTCCTCATCCTCCTCCTCCCTGTCCTCAGGCCATCCCCGCTGAACAGAAGCTAATACAGATGTGTTTGTAGTACCGTCTATAGCGCATGAAAGTAGCTCCTGTTCTTCCTCCTCCTCCTCATTGCCTACCAATCCACGTTGAGAAGACGTGAGGCTGAGCTGAGTGTAATCCCCCTGTATGTTTCCTTGCTCCATGTCCTCGTGCTCCGCCTGCTATGTATCCTCTTTGATTGTGAGCAGAGAGTTTTTCAGAATGCTGAGAAGCGGGATGGTGATGCTAATTATGGCGTCATCGCCGCTCACCATCTTGGTGCAGTCCTCAAAGTTTTGGGGAATGTTACATATGTCTGACATCCATGTCCACTCCTGATGTCTTATTTGTGGAGTCTGACCTGAAATTCGACGGCCTTGTTGATGTTGGTAGTCAATAACGGCCCTCTTCTGCTCACAAATCCTTTCCAACATATGCAGTGTAGAGTTCAAGCGCTTGGGGACATCACACAACAGTCGGTGAGCTGGAAGCTGAAACCGCTGCTGTAGCACGACAAGAGCGGCTGAAGCTGTAGCTGACTTTCTAAAATGGGCAGACAGACAGCGTACTTTCGCTAGCAGATCCGGCAGCTCCGGGAAGCTTTTCACACCCTTTCAAACCCTGATTGATGTAGGGCAAGCAATACTCGGCATGGGGAGGATGTGTTCAATCCCAAGGTCCGACTTGGTCCCGGCTTCCACTATGTTAACCCAGTGTGCCGTCATTGAGATGTACCGTCCCTGCTCACAAGTATTTGTCCACGTGTCCGTGGTTAGGTGGACTTTCCCGGTAACAGCATTGTTGAGGGCATGGCTAATGTTGTGGGACACATGCTGGTGTAATGCCGGTACGGCACACTGAGAGAAATAGTGGTGACTGGGGACCGGGTACCTTCGGATGGCCACCGCCATCAGGTTGCGGAAGGCTTCTGTATCAACAAGCCTAAAAGGCAGCATTTCTAGCACAAGCAGAAGAGAAATATTAGAATTGAGGACTGTGGCCTGTGGGGCGTTGGCTGGGTATTTCCGCTTGCATTCCTAAGACTGGGTTATAGATAACTGAACGCTGTGCTGGGACAAGGAAGTGGACATGCTTGCTGATGGTGCTGCTTGACTGTGGGCCACAAAAGGTGCAGGGCTAGAGGCATCTTCACATGCACGGTGTACTGAGGATTGGCTTCTATGCAAAACAGTGGAAAAAGCAGTGGTGTGACCAGCAGGAAGTAGTTCTGGAGACTGGGGTTGGGCCCACAAAGTTGGGTGCTTTGCCTCCTTGTGCCTGATCATGCTGGTGGTGGTCAGGCTAGTTGTTTTGCTACCACTGCTGATGCGGGCATGGCAGGTGCTTCAAATGGCCTGTTTGGGGTTATCGGCTGAGTCTTTAAAAAATAGCCAGACTCGGGAAGATCTCACAGGTGGAATGGCAACTTCACTCATGTTGGTGTTACGGGGAACGGATGCACGCCTTCTGTCTGTGGCCACCACACTGCTTCTTACTGCCTGTTGGGGGATATGCCTCCTTCCCCATTTGTGCTGCTGTCCTCGCTATGCATGTCCTCCTGCCAGGTTGTGTCAGTCACTATGTCATCCACCACCTCGTCTTCCACATCCGCACCCTGCTCCTCCTCCTGACTTTCTGGCAATTGTGTCTCATCATCGTCCAACTCTTGTGACACTTTCCCACCATTGCCTCCATGTGTCCGGGGCTGGTCAAAGCTTTGGGCAGCTCTACATGCGATCTCATCTTTCCCCACTTCAAGTTGACTGGCAGAGATTTCTGAATCTTGGAATGGAAAACTGAACAACTCTTCAGAGTGTACAAGTGTGCGATCAGTTGTCTCAGGGCACTCGGCATGGTGGGAGGAAGGAGGATCAGGGTGAGGAATATCCTGGCCACACTCACGGCTACTTAGACTGTGTAGAATACAAGGTGGTTGTGGTGGCTAAGTGACTGGAAGCATTATCTGCTATCCAACCAACAACCGTTTCACACTTCTCTGGCTTCAATAGTGGTGTGCTGTGGTCCCATAGAAACTGTGACAGGAAGGTCGAGCGAGAAGATGTGAGTCTTTGCTGTTGCCCACTTTCACCTTGCCCACGGCCTCGTCCTCTGGATGCACCATCAGCACCATATCCACTTCCCCGTCCCTTGCCCCTTGCCTTGCCCATTTTAAATGGACTACTGCCCTTTTTCAAATGCTCAACACAAATGTCTTTATTACTAGCGAAATAATATGTGATCAGTATGCCTGCAAATCTTTGATTTTTCAAACCCAAACACCAGGCAGGCCTCAACCTGACCTAACAGACTGTATTAATTTTTATTTTTTTTTTAAGTTAATTTATGCGAAATAGCACTGTATAGGATTTAAGTATCTCACAGCCAAAAAATAAGTACACTGGCCTCCAATGCCAAAACTTGGAACAGATATATGACGGCTGTAACAGAAATACCACACTGGCAAATCTGTGGCCTTTCAATTTTTTTTTAGGCTAAATAGCGCTGTATAGAATGTGAGTATCACACAGCCAAAAAATAAGTACACCGGCCTCCAATGCCAAAACTTGGAGCAGAGATACATGACGGCTGTAACAGAAATACCACACTGGCAAATCTATGGCCTTTCATTTTTTTTTAGGCTAAATAGCGCTGTATAGAATGTGAGTATCACACAGCCAAAAAAGTAAGTACACCGGCCTTCTATGCCAAAACTTGGAGCAGAGATATATGACGGCTGTAACAGAAATACCACACTGGCAAATCTGTGGCCTTTCAATTTTTTTTTAGGCTAAATAGCGCTGTATAGAATGTTAGTATCACACAGCCATAAAATAAGTACACCGGCCTCCAATGCCAAAACTTGGAGCAGAGATATATGACGGCTGTAACAGAAATACCACACTGACAAATCTGTGGCCTTTCAATTTTTTTTAGGCTAAATAGCGCTGTATACACTCACCGGCCACTTTATTAGGTACACCTGTCCAACTTCTTGTTAACACTTAATTTCTAATCAGCCAATCACATGGCGGCAACTAAGTGCATTTAGGCATGTAGACATGGTCAAGACAATCTCCTGCAGTTCAAACCGAGCATCAGTATGGGGAAGAAAGGTGATTTGAGTGCCTTTGAACGTGGCATGGTTGTTGGTGCCAGAAGGGCTGGTCTGAGTATTTCAGAAACTGCTGATCTACTGGGATTTTCACGCACAACCATCTCTAGGGTTTACAGAGAATGGTCCGAAAAAGAAAAAAAATCCAGTGAGCGGCAGTTCTGTGGGCGGAAATGCCTTGTTGATGCCAGAGGTCAGAGGAGAATGGGCAGACTGGTTCGAGCTGATAGAAAGGCAACAGTGACTCAAATCGCCACCCGTTACAACCAAGGTAGGCCTAAGAGCATCTCTGAACGCACAGTGCGTCGAACTTTGAGGCAGATGGGCTACAGCAGCAGAAGACCACACCGGGTACCACTCCTTTCAGCTAAGAACAGGAAACTGAGGCTACAATTTGTACAAGCTCATCGAAATTGGACAGTAGAAGATTGGAAAAACGTTGCTTGGTCTGATGAGTCTCGATTTCTGCTGCGACATTCGGATGGTAGGGTCAGAATTTGGAGTAAACAACATGAAAGGGCTGTGGGGTACTCAGTACCGGGTCCTGAGTTCACAGGGGGATGTCATGGTGGCTGCGACCCAGTCCGTGGCCCTGGTAGCCCATGTAAAAGGGGAAAGGTCCTTAAAGGGAATAAAGTTTATGTTCGTGACGCCACCTGTGGTATTCGGTCAGTGGGGACTGATGCTGCTTTTAGCGGTCCTCTGGGGTGATGTTATGGCAGCTAGATGGTATAACTTCCCACAGGTGAAATATATCCCCAGGGCTCCCAGTGTGTGGATGGTAGATGGTGAATGGTGCAGTAAGGAACGAGGACACAGGTTTGCAGTCTCTTTACCTTGTTTACTGTCGACTTCAGGCAGCCACAGTCCAGGGCCCCGGATCACAGGGAAGGTAGGGTCTGGCTGGCTTGGAGGCAAGTTAGGAGTACCCTTATCCAGGTGGAAATCAAAGCCTTCCTCTAGCACCATGCTGGTGTAGTCCCTTACTGCCTATGGCTTCACATAAGGTCCTCACAGATGTTATCTCTCTCTCTGTCCCCCGGTTAGGATAGGACATAACCCGTATGACTGGTGACTTGAGGCGTTTTATAGGTACTGTAGCATGCCCCAGCCTCTAAGGGTGTCACTGTGCCTCCTGGGTATTAGGTCGGACAGGTAGCATGGAGTTCAGCTGTCCTGCCGGTCTCTGATGTATGTTGAAGAGGTCCTTACAACCTCGGTGTTCCGGCTACCGGTCTCTGCAGCTCAGAAGGAGGCAGCCTGCTCGGGGCTGGTCTCCCCCTGGTATCCTCTCCTGTGCTTTGTTCTCCTGCATGTTCACTGCAATGTATTCGGCTTTCTGAATGTCTCTTTCCGGGAACTGCTGCACTGCGGCTACACAACTCCATAAACCCTCTTCTTCCTCAGACTGATCCAGTTTGTGTCCTGGCAAGAACTGTCTCCAGCTCTGACTGATTAGTTTCCCTCCAAAACTACCTTATAGATGGGGAGTCACCTAGTAAATAGGATCAAAAGCTCCCCTGGTGACCTGGAATGTGAATGTGTTGCATATTTGAGGCACCTGGTTACAATTATCCCTTCTTGCCTTCAACATCACTCTTCCCATGAGGAAAGCAATGCTACTGTGACGACCAGGACCCCGGGGCGCCACACTCCCCCTCCCTGTTAAATCCAGTACTCCCGGACTGGGAAAAAAAGAACAACAATACAGATTAGCAAAAAGACGTACAATTTTTGGAATGCTATGAACTTATAAGACAAATTAATATTATAGCTAAAGCTTCCCTTTATGGGAGGTGAGAACACGTGAACGTTACAAAACATATGTACATTGTAGGCCTACTTTTAAGAATATAACAATTTAATAAAACAGTGCAACAGTTGACTAACTATGAAATGCTATTACCCACTACGGGTATACTATCTTGAGGCTTCAGATTGCAAAACAAACATTTTCTTTATTTTTATTCTCTTTCAAAATGCAGAATTCTCCTACCCCTACTATATGAAGTCCATCTGGTTCAAAATTGCAACATCTGACATCTTTAATACTTTCTGCACACAACACTATCTAACTTCAAGTTTCAATTTTATTTTTATTCACTGTATTAACTCTTTAATATATTAACTTTCTAGCATGCAATATAGAATTCTAACTAGCAAAGTGCAACAAGTCAACTTTCAAGTCTTTCAATACTTAGGTAGTGCAATTTAATACTCAAGTCAATCATTAACTTTATAACAGCAGCAATGAAGCGAGGGACCCATCATTAACCCCCAACTTTGGCTTGGGCAGGCTACAAGGCGTGTATCCAGACCTGGAATCCTGCTGTGCCAACGGGTTTTTCTTCAGGTCTCTGTAAAATAAAGCAACTTTCACAGCAAGATTATAGGCAGTCTCTTTAAAAGCGCCTTTGTAAAACCAGTAGGAAGCACCTTTACGAAGGTGCAAACTATTTACAATGGAAAGTTTGTGAGTCATTCACTGTCCATGACTCAAATGTCTTTAAAGCAAAATAAAGCTCTGAAATAAATGAATAAATGGTAAACAGAGGATCCCTTTGAACATGGGACCCCTTTAATCATAAACCTGGACAGGTTTAATGAACTTTCAATCAGTAGCAGCTATTTTAGAAACTTGCAGCAACAGGTGAACTTTTAACTATCTACAGTTATTTTCAGTGTCTACTTTATTTTAGTTGTAGCTTTGTTCAAGGTAGCCCCTGGTATTGTCCAATGTATAGACAAGTCACAGGTTGTAATTAGAGTTTGCGTGTCCTGAGTATGCATGTCTGCTGGTGTAGTTGCCACGGTTGTTTCAGTGGTGGTGATTATGCACACAGTGGTAGTAGTGACAGTTCGAGGCGTTACTGGCTCTGTGACCGGAGGAATAGCGATGGTATAAACTTTGACACTACATGGCGCTGCTGTGGGTATGCATTTCTTAACATTCAGAGTGTACAAACCCTTTCTACTCCAGTGACTGGTGTAGGTCACTTGATCCCCTTGACACAGATCCCGGTCAGGATGTCCCTCCCGGAGATGAGATTCCACGTCACGGCGGGTGACATAGACTTCTGTTGGCAGTCCCGGTTCCTGAATGAAACCCCAACCCCTTTTTGAGTGGAAGACCACGACTATTCCCCATTTCGCTGGGCTTTTGTTACATTGTTTGGTTTTATGGGCCTGTGCTTCGCGCTGGAACTCACTCCCACTTTCCTCCTTCCATTTTAGCACCAGCCTCTGGTGATACTCCTCCCAGATAAGGGCTTCAATATGGGACCCTACAAACTGGGCCTCCCCAGGGGACCTGATTGGTTCTGCTCTTGGATTGTCCCATTGGAAAACCACTCCCTCGGGGCTCACCTCCAGTGGTGTGCCTATGGTTGTTGGGAGCGGGTCTGTCATGGTCTCATTGGTGGTGGTATCAGTCACTGGAGTAAGGTCAGTAACTGGGGGAAGAGTGGTCGCTAGAGCGGGATCGGTCGCCGGGGCAGGGTTGTTTTCTGTACCTGCATCTGATGTGGTTCCACCGATGCCGGTCCACTCTGCTGATGAGGCTGCTGGAGTCGGCTGCTCGGACTACGACTCATCCAGCGCGATCTTCTTGCACAGGACTTCCATTTCTTCACCATGCCAGGTCTCTTTTACCCAGGATGATGCTGTGCGGCCCAGCCAATCACTGCACGACCACAACAAAGATGGCTGTGGCATTTCATGGCCTGGCAGACAATCCCTGCAACGTGATTGGGTCTCTAAAGTCCGCCAAAACTGCTGGGTGGAGACTGCAGTTACTGAATAATCCCGGAAATGCTCGCTGCTCGCCGTGTACCCCGAGAACTCCAATACTCGGGCGAGTAACGAGTAGTGGCGAGCATGTTCGCTCTTCACTATTAAAGACATGTTCGTTTTAGCAAGAACTGTCAAGTGCTGTATCACTTATATGGCATGAAACATCGAGGAATAGTAAAAGACTGCTGCAGTGACATGCTTGATGAATGTGCGCTCATCTCTGATTTGTTTTGCTTGGCAGTTGCCCATTTTGCTGTTGTGGTGAAGTATGAGAAGAATCATAATTTCTGAAACCCCTCTATGGCAATACCACAGATGGTATTTCTGCAGTAGTGTGAAAGCGAAGAGGATTTATAGAAAACTGAAGACAAAATTGATCAGCTTATTCTTAGATTCTGCTTTATTACACATCTGCAATACAGCAAAATTCTATGATGTTAACGATTGTGAATATTGTGAACTTTCTACAAGCTGCCTCTGCCTTGACTCCAAGGCTTCCACACTCTGCTTGAAGAAATGGAATGTGCATACAAAGATGCAGCGCCCCAGAGTTCTGGTCATTGCAGTAATGTCCTTCTTCCACCAGGGGGAGTGATATTACGTCTGAAGGCAATAAAGGAGATCTCTTTACCAGGTATCACAAACCACACAACACACTTCACACTCCAGGCCGCCAGGGGGAGCTACGCTCCTATCTATTAGGGTACTCCTCACAGTTAGGTAAAACTGGTGGTCTGGACAGAAAGGGAGAGAGAAGCTGGCTGGAGCGAGTTCCAGTCAGATCCAGACTGTAGTCTGAGGACGAGGGTCCTCGGAGCTGTGCCTGCCCCACATGCGGCAGCATCCTAAAAAAGAGACATTAGAAGAGAAGTGTATTGCAGAGGGTGAGAAACGAAGTCATAGCAAAAAGGAGAGAAAACCAGGAGGAGTTCTGCCCTGTAAAAGGCTGCCTCCTACTGAGGCGCAGGAATTCCGGTAGCCAGAATACCGAAGGAGTAAGGATCTCTACTAGTGTTGAGCATTCCAATACCGCAAGTATAGGGTATCGGCCGATACTTGCGGGTATCGGAATTCCGATACCGAGATCCGATACTTTTGTGGTATCGGGAATCGGTATTGGGATTAATATCAATGTGTAAAATAAAGAATTAAAATAAAAAATAGGGATATACTCACCTCTCCGGCGGCTCCTGGACTTTACCGCCGTAAGCGGGAGCCGTTGTACCTAAGAATGCGCGCTTGAAGGGCCTTAGATGAGGTCACTGCGCTCTGATTGGTCCGTAGCGGTCGCGTGACCACTACGCGACCAATCACAAAGCAGTGACGTCACCTAAGGTCTTTCAAGCGCTTGAAATACCTTAGAAGACGTCACCGCTTTGTGATTGGTCGCGTAGTGGTCACGCGACCGCTACGGACCAATCAGAGCGCAGTGACCTCATCTAAGGCCCTTCAAGCGCGCATTCTTAGGTACAACGGCTCCCGGTTATGGCGGTAAAGTCCAGGCTGCGTCGGAGGGTGAGTATATCCCTATTTTTTATTTTAATTCTTTCTTTTACACATTGATATGGATCCCAGGGCCTGAAGGAGAGTTTCCTCTCCTTCAGACCCTGGGAACCATACAGGATACCGTCCGATACTTGGTGTCCCATTGACTTGTATGGGTATCGGGTATCGGTATCGGATTAGATCCGATACTTTGCCGGTATCGGCCGATACTTTCCGATACCGATACTTTCAAGTATCGGACGGTATCGCTCAACACTAATCTCTACGCTTTACTTCAGAGATTGGCAGGACAGTTAATTCCATGTTAGCTGCCCGACCATATACCCAGGAGGCACGGTGGCAACTTGTGGGGGCCGGGGCGTGATAGAGTCCCTGTAAAAAAGCCTCAGGCCATCAGTCATATGGGTTTGTCCTATCCTATCCATCAGGGGGACAGAGAGAAGGATACATAACATCTGTAATAGTTGTGAGGACCTTACTGAGAAGCTCAGCAGGGAGGGACTACAATACCCAGGTGCTAGAGGAAGGCTACTGATTTCCACCTGGATAAGGGGACTCTGGATTAGCCTTCAGACCGGCCGGACTCTGCCTACCCTGTGGTCTGTACCCTGGACTGTGGACACTGAAGCCTTCAGTAAAGGTAAAGAGACTGCAACCTGGTGTCCTCGTTATTCACTGCGCCTCACACCATTCACCATCTACACTCTGGGAAGCCCTGGGGATACACTTCACCTGTGGGAAGGTATACCATCAAGCTGCCATAACATCAACCCAGCGGACCCCTAAGCAGCGTCGGTCACCCTGACTGAATACCACAGGTGGCGTCACGAACATTATCCCTTTAAAGACCTTTCCCCTATTTACAACGGACGTCCCTAGGGCCACGGACCGGGTCAGCCACCGTGACATCCCCACCGAGAACCGAAGGACCCGGTACCGAGTACCCCACAGCTCTGCGGGGGCGATCCATTTTGGCGTCACGAACAGGATCTACTTAAGCCTGAAAATCGGGTCATGTGCGCCTAAGAACTGTGCCAGAATTGTATTTGAACTGTGATTTGCTTAAAGACTGTGTATTGCCATTACCGCAAAAATTCCCGCCAAAACCCAAGCCATTGCAGCACCATGTTGTGTGCAGGAGGAGTGGAGCGTGTCATCGTGGGTGTTGCCTGGAAGAATGGCACAAAAGTGGAGCCAGCCCCCCACAGATACTACTATGTCCGAGAGATATGCCCATCAACAAGAAAGGTCCGCCTCCTGGTCTGCGATGGCGGAGAAAGAAGAAGAACCCGCCCTCCAGAAGAGGAGGAGCAAGAACGACTGGACGCCATTAGGCGGAACCTGGTTGGCAACATGGCGAGCGGAGGTCGCCCGGAAGAGGGGGAGAAAACCCGCAACCGTCCCAGCCAATGGGAGCAGAGCAAAACCCTACCAGGCTGCATGAACCAGGAGGTTCTGGGAGCGGAAGTGGACGAGTTGTGTCAGCAGCTCCGGAGCTTGTGGCATCGCGCGAACACCGGCCATGAGGAGCAGCAGAGCAGCCAGCCGCCGGAACCCAAGCCTGCGGCAGAGGAGACCGGCACCGGAGACGCCGCAGAGGCAGGTAATGACACCGACCCTGCCCCGGTAGCTGAGGAATCCCTGCTAGTGGCTGTAGACTCACCCCAACCACCACCACCCGGCCGGGTGTGTAGCCGCCTAGAGTGGGAAAGGCCCTGGGAGACCCTGAAAACCTCAGACGTCCCGGTGCAGGCCACTAAGCAGACGGTGGACATCCAGGGAGAGTGGCTGACCTTTAAATGGACCCGCGCCACCACCAACCTAATCGGGTTCCCTGGAGAGGGCCAGCTAGAGGGAGAGAAGATCGAGGTGGTCGGGCTAGCGGAATACCAACACCAGGAAACCCTCCGGCAAGAGCAGAAGGAGAGGGAGGCAGAGCACCGGCACCAGGCTGATCATGAAAAAGACTTACAAGCTAAAGCCCGGGCAAGGCAGATGAGTCAGGAGGACTGGAGCCCGCAGCGTTATGGAACTGTCATAACCTTTTGCCTGCAGGGAAGCTGGGGCTTTATTAAAGAACCAGGCCTCTATCCTGAATTATTTGTGAACTGGCGTGATGTGGAGGCACACCTCATGGAGGGACACCCAGGCCGGGATTTGTACCCGGGTGATCATGTCACATAAACGCGACATTGGGGGGATAAGGGATGGTATGCCCTCCATGTCCACAAGTACAAACCGGAAACCACCGCATCGCCACCTCACAGCCCTGATCTTGCAAAAAGGGAAACACCGCAAGCTCCACCCAAACAGGTGACCCCTGCACCGGTCACCATGTGTTCTAAGTGTACCCAAACCTCGGTGGCACAGAGAACTGTCAGCACGCAGACCCCCATCCGGAGTGCGGATGCACTTTATGTAGTACCAGGTGGTCGCCAATATCCAGCAGGACTACCCCCGTCGGTACTACCTCCAGAATGGTTCAAGTAAAAGAAAACTAACAAGATTGTAAATAGTTAAAAGTTAATTCCTTGCTGCAAGTTCCAGAACTAACTGTTGTTGCACTTAAGCTGTTTCTTTGTTGTTTAAACCCATCCAGGGTTAAGCCTTAAAGGGGTCCTCAGTTATAGGAGGATTCCAAGTTCTGCACCTGTTTTGCACAAGTTTTATCATTGCCTTTAAAGAACATTTGAATTATGGACAGCGAATGATTCACAAACTGACCTTGTAAATAGTTTGCACCTTCTTAAAGGTGCTCCCTACTGGTTTTACATAGGAGGCTTTTACAGAGACTGCCTCATAACAGAAACTGCTGTTAATTTTGCTGTAAAATAACTTTGCCTTACAGACCTGAAGAAAAACCTGTTGGTGTGGCAGAATTCCGCGTCAGGATTACACGTCTTCTAGCCCACCCAAGACCAACGTTCGGGATTCGTCACAGGTCCCTCACATCACGTCGTCTTTAAATGTACTTGAATACAGATGATGTGATTGATTGCACTACCTCAGAAAAGCCTTGAATGTTGTTGCACTGTGCCAAAAGTTAATATATCATACAGTTGATATAATAGCAGAATTAATTTGAATTTAGACAGAAGGTTAGATAATAGTAAAATGTTGATAATGCACTGTGGAATAAAGTAAAGGGAGCTTGTCGTGGAACATCAGCTAGGCGGAGATGGTATGTAAGGAGAATAGCTGAGCAGACGTGAGAGTCTGTAGCCCCTGATAGCACGTTTAATGTACTTTGAGAATAAAATGTTAAATGATGTACTTTAAATAAAATTGAGGTTTTATGTGAGAAAATTGAAGAAAAATGCAGTGAACCCGTGGGGGTTGGTAGACAGTCCTGCATGTGTAGAAGAATAAAGAAAATGTTGATTTGCACTTTGAAGTGTTATGATAGTACACCCTTAGAGGGTAATTGCAGTTAGTAGATAATAGATAGTATACCTGTACGGTAGTTATATTTCAGATGAGCAAGCAAATGTAGATATGTTCTTATTTGTAACGTTCAAGTGTTCTCACCTCCCATAAAGGGAAGCACAGTTATATTAATTTGTTTTATAGCATTTCAAAAATTTTGCATGTCTTTTGCTAATGTATTGTTGTTTTCTTTTCCAAGTCCGGGAGTACTGGATTTAACGGGGGGAGTGCAGCGTCCCAGAGTTCTGGTCATTGCAGTAATGTCCTTCTTCCACCAGGGGGAGTGATATTACATCTGAAGGCAATAAATGAGATCTCTTTACCAGGTATCACAAACCACACAACCCACTTCAAACTCCAGGCCGCCAGGGGGAGCTATGCTCCTATCTATTAGGGCACTCCTCACAGTTAGGTAAAACTGGTGGTCTGGACAGAAATGGAGAGAGAAGCTGGCTGGAGCGGGTTCAAGTCAGATCCAGACTGTGGTCTGAGGAGGACGAGGGTCCATGGAGCTGTGCCTGCCCCACGTGCGGCAGCATCCTAAAAAAGAGACATTAGAAGAGAAGTGTATTGCAGAGGGTGAGAAACGAAGTCATAGCAAAAAGGAGAGAAAACCAGATGGAGTTCTGCCCTGTAAAAGGCTGCCTCCTACCGAGGCGCAGGAATTCCGGTAGCCAGAATACCAAGGGAGTAAGGATCTCTACACTTTACTTCAGAGACTGGCAGGACAGTTAATTCCACGTTAGCTGCCCGACCTTATACCCAGGAGGCACGGTGGCAACTTGTTCGGGCTGGTGCATGATAGAGTCCCTGTAAAAAGCCTCAGGCCATCAGTCATACGGGTTTGTCCTATCCTATCCATCAGGGGGACAGAGAGAAGGAGACATAACATCTGCAATAGTTGTGAGGACCTTACCGAGAAGCTCAGCAGGGAGGGACTACAACACCCAGGCACTATAGGAAGGCTACTGATTTCCACTTGGATAAGGGGACTCTGGATTTGCCTTCAGACCGGCCGGACTCTGTCTACCCTGTGGTCCGTACCCTGGACTGTGGACACTGAAGCCTTCAGTAAAGGTAAAGAGACTGCAACCTGGTGTCCTCGTTATTCACTGCACCTCACACCATTCACCATCTACACTCTGGGAAGCCCTGGGGATACACTTCACCTGTGGGAAGGTATACCATCAAGCTGCCATAACATCACCCCAGCGGACCCCTAAGCAGCGTCGGTCACCCTGACTGAATACCACAGGTGGCATCACGAACATTATCCCATTAAAGACCTTTCCCCTATTTACAACGGACGTCCCTATTGCCACGGACCGGGTCAGCCACCGTGACATCCCCACCGAGAACCGAAGGACCCAGTACCGAGTACCCCACAGCCCTGCGGGGGCGATCCAAAGACATCCCACTTCACTGTGGTGTCAGGTAGCTGAGCAGTGTAAAAGTATTAGAGAGTTTAGTGAATTCCATTGATGCAATCAAAATCTTTGTGCTTCCAAAGGATGAGCAATACCCAAGGCTAAGAGGATGTAAGATACCGAGTGTTAATTTTTCCAAAATTTTCTGAGATTGACCAATGTTTTTTTTTTTTATCTCAAACATCCAGATAAGTCTAATGGAAAAGACATGGGGTTGTTACTTTTTTCATGGAAGGTCATTGATGATTTTAAAATGCAACTGATTTACTTCCAGAGCTTATTACGGTAGACAATAAAGTTTTGTGAGCAACGCACCTCACTTGCAACTTCTACAGATATTCAGTTGTTTGATTAAGACTACATTGGCAATGCTCTCAGTCTTTGGGTGAACATATCTGCATAGGATCTTCTTACACATTAGATCCATCATCTCACCCACATGAAGCAAACCTGCTATAGTCTACTCTGTGTTCAGCTCAAAAGTGCCTAATTTGCACAATAAATTGAAGATTTTCATGAGAAAAGTCAGAGACAACTGTCAAAGTGAAATAGAGGTGTTACCATGTGTGTAACACCAACCAATGAATCAGTTTGTGTTATATGACTTTCATGTTGCACAGCACTTTTTTTTTGGAAATAGGCACACTAGATAGAAATTTGCATAATCTAAAGTGTATTTGGTGCCTCCTGATTTGCCCCCGACAGATAATGTAGTTGTGGTGGTGTGGCGCAGAATTTGGCATGGTGCATTTCAATGCCTGAACTTTTTATTACAAGGTGAGATAAGCCATGACCCAATATGTCTGGGAGCAGCTTATGTCCTTCTTCCCAATTAATTCACATGCTTGCTCAACCAAGAGTTTAGCTATTTGATGTACTGTTTATGTCTGCCTTAACTTTTGAGAAAGTACTCAATAAAACAATGCTAAGCATGTTGTCTGTCAGGCCCGGGTCAGCTGTAACAGCCGTCGCTCTCTAAACACAGCCTGATGACGGAACCCACACCAGCGCCTCCCTTATAACTGAAAGCTGATCGTTGCTGGGAGGAATAAAGTTAATTTCCTCTGACAGCGGGATATTGCATATAAAAGGTTTTCTTTAACCCATTATCTACCAATGTCCTTTTTTTGGGACGCCTAATCTTTAGCTTCTAGCAACTAAGATTTTATAATTTTTGTAATTAGGTCCAATTTTTTGTGTTGTGTTTGTAAAATGAATGTTTTCAAAATAGGAAATCATGTCATTGTAATTTTTAATTAAATATTGGGATGCCCTTTTCTGAAAAATCCTTACTTGTAAAAATTTTAATTTGGCAAGTAATTGGGTTAACAGGGTCATCAGAACTGGTATCTACTGCTTTTTGGTCATCGCATAACAGTAATATTGGTCTTGGTTTTTATTGTTTGACAAAAATAATTGTTTTTGGCAGCCCATGCCTCACGTGATCAGATGTGCTGCCGATAACATGATGTATGGGGACAGAGCAATCTGTTAGTAATCATTCTACCCCCATCAGAGGCAAGTCAACAAGCACAGAACAACTTAAACGGCGCTTGTTTAATGGCCTGAAATCAGCTCGCATGTTTGTGTGATGGTACAAATATGTTAAGATTTTTATGTCCCACTTTTAATTTTTGCCCAAGGCCACACTTTGCTTAAAACCTGCCGTGGTTACAGTATATCGTCTCGTACAAAAAAAAACTGTTCTATAAGAAATTAGACTGTAGCACTTCCTAAATATATATGTATTTGCACTATTTTTCAAGTTCAAGACGAGTTTAATCTGAGAATGTTTGGCATTATTTGTCTGTTTGTGCAGTAATCTGCTTAAAGAGAAAGTCTGTCAAGGAGATGAAGTCCCTTTCTGTTCCCCCTACAACTGCACAATTAAAAAATACCCAGAAGATTTCCCGATTCCATTAACTGGAAACCTTCTTGGCACATATGAATATGCACTACCAGCAGTACCCGCAATGTGAATTAAAATGCTGAATCTCAGTACTATTGTTAACCACAAGATGCATCCTTTGATGCTAAGTGGAGTAATGAGTACATTTGGGCTATTGCTGAAAAAACAGCACAACTAAGAAGTATTCCAGTAAGATCTAGTTTGCTTATTTTTCTTTCAACCTGTTTTTAGTATTTTCACATTTTCAGATTCTTCTCTGCCTCGCTTATCCAGATGTCTTTCAGCACCACTGAGCTGAAGAGCGCCTTCTGCACAATGCCAACCAATAGAAGAGCACTAGCCTTGCTTCCATACACTCACCCCTCCTGTCATGCTGACTTCTTTTCAGAAGACAAGCCAGGGGCAAAGAAGGGGCGTCTGGGTGTTGGGAAATAAGACAACAGGGAGGAAAAGGAGGGAGAAGCTCACATCAAGGTAGGATGCTATTGTTACTTTTTATCTGAAAGTATGTGCCACATTCTATTTTACAGGTAAGTATTATTTAGTGAGAAAAGAGGTAACATACAAAAAGAAACAGTACTAAAATTTGAGTGAAAGACGAATGTTCTGTAGCGAGAATGTAGAGATAAATATAAAAGGACAGGAAGAGGGAGAGGCATAATATATGCTATATTATGTTGAAATATAATTAAAAAATATGTATTAATATTCAATCTGAAAAATTGTACTTCCAAGTGAATTTTCAGAATAAGCCATCATGTCTGTATTCTCCAAGTCCACAATTATGTTACTGCTTTTGATAAACTAGCCCTGATCAGAGTCCTTGGTGAGTTACCCATATTCTTCAGTTTTCAATCAATGACACACAAGAACTGGCAGCATGCCTGTAGATGCATATGCAAACACAGCAGAATCAGAGTGTTTAAGACTAGAAATGAGCAAGCTTGTTAAGAAAATGTTCACCAATCTCAAATTCGGTACTAACGTAGCTCATTCGAATTCATGTTTGGATTCACGAGCATTTTTCCTAAAAATAGGCAAAAGTCAGCCAAAATATGGTAAATGACTGAGTTCACTAAGTGCCCTTGTAGACTTTGGTATTTCCAGTAGCATCACGGGCCACAAAACATCCCGCACACGTGCACACTGATGACACACGGATGGCATCCCTGTGTCATCAGTGTGACATGTACCAGCACCTGAAAATCAGCGGTACAGTTCGCTCTGTTCCCTGGTGCAGGGTGCTAAAAACAGCTCACATTACAGTTCCCTTCTCACACTGCAATCAGTACTAGCAGGAGACAAAATTGAGAGTTGCACTCAACTGTTAACAGCAAGAGCAAGTGGTGGCTAATGGGAGTATTCATCAGCCGCCAGCTGCGCTATGAATAAAGCATGATTAAAAAAATGGGGCAACTGTGGGCTGCTATTTTTAGACTGGGGGGCCAATAACCATGGCCCATTAGCAGCCTGGGAATACCAGACCCCAGCTGTCAGCTTCTGCAAGGCTGGTTATCAAGAATAGAGGGATCCCCACGCCATATTTTTTACACTCCCTGACAGAAGTTATGTCGCTTATCCATGTTATGTAAATAAAAGCTTATAACCTGACGTTAAATTTATCCATTGAATGTATAAATTATTCTTTTGAAAGCTGAAACCCTCTGAAATGTGGTTTAGGTTAAGAAAATAAATTGCATCAATGCAGAAATATTGATCAGTTAATGGACACAGAATGGTCAGATTTTGGCAAGACAAAATCCAAACATTTCTAAACACTAGTGCTGCAACTTTTCTAAGATGACCTACAACCCACTTGAAATATTGCATCCCTTTTGTAGATTAAAGTCAAAGATATCTCTGATGTGCTTGATAAGAGACAATTCTAGGGATGCTGCAAGCTGGCCATGGTAGCATGTATAAGCCATGGAGGTAGAACATAGGGTGGATACCTCATCCGATGAGAGCACGCATGATAAACCGACTAAACAAAAGGCCAATTCCTTAGCGCCAGTTATACACTCCGCCTATCAGCACTGGGACGCAAACAGGCCTAAACCTATACGCTACCCATTGGATATGAGCAGTCAGTGCACTGAGAAAGGTCAGAGTAACATGACTGAAACATTTACAATGCTGTACTGAATTTTGGATGAAATTAAAATAGTTTACTTAATACTCGCTTGTGTGCCAGGGCTTCATTCAACCTATACGAAAACAAATAGCACAAGCAGCTACAATCAGGGGCATAATAATTGTGGCCATATGCAGTGCAACAGCCTATGTCAGTGGGGGGCTTGCCAGGACCAGTTCTATTTTCAACTGAGTGTGTATATGTAAGCAGGTTGCAGGATGCAGTGACAGACAGAAGGCAGAGCAAGCATAAACAGATTTAACAGTTTAATCAAACAGGGTATTAACTCCTCGCAGGGAGATAAATGGTTAAAGGGTAAATAATAGGAATAACAAGTGCAGAACAATAAAGGTTCCAATGTTAGACTTATCGTGTCCTTTATGCTCCTCCACCACAGAAGATCCCGCAGGGGTTGCAGCGCCATCAACTGCTGTAAAGATGTCCTAAGAACGATGATCCATCTTGTGGCAGCAGCGGTCGGTCTCCAGTACCTTCCGCTGAGCCCCCAGTCCATAAACTTGTGTGGCCAAGGTAATAAGGGCCACAGTACTTCCAGGGACAATCACGAGCTGAAGTCTAGCAACTGATGGGGCAGGTGGTGTGTGTCTGTCCGGCACCCAGCTTTCTTCCTTCTCCACATGCGCAGTACTCACAGTCACAGAGCGCACAGAGCATCTCTCTCCTACAGTGCCACTGAAGTCGGTGGGAGACGGAAAACCTGATGGGTTGCACCCCTTCTACTCGGGTCAAGAGGTTGGTCCGGTCCCTCATTTCTTCCCCCCGGCAACAGGGGAGGCAGCTTCAACAGTTCCGAACCCGGCAAGCAGCTACCTGCAGCCCGGTCTTCCTCTTTACACTCCCCCTCTTCTTTAGCTCGCCATTACACAGGTGAGAGTTCTTGAAGTAGATGTTGGCATTCCTTCATCTCTTGTATGATCCCTGTCAAATAATCTGGTCTTGTTCATAACGATTGGGAGGTATTCCAGCTGTCGTTCGCTCGGTGCAGCGCAAGTCAAGTTGGGTGATTGAGTCAGGTTGGGCGTCTGGGGACGAGGACGAGTCCGAGTTCAATGGAGCAGTCATCTTGGGAGTTTCAGGTTCTTGCACTTCCCCTGAATTGGTGGGTAGCGGACCGTCCAGCTCAGAGAATGAAACAGGAAGCTCTTCCTCATCACAATTGAAGGCCACAGGAGCGAACGTTTTGAGGACACTTGCCGCTCTCTCCTCTCTTTCAGGATCTCGAGACACGCAAGGATGAAGCATGCTTTGGTGGACTACTCGGTTAGGGGCTCCTTCTTCCCCTTCGGGTTGAACTTCATAGCCGGGACCAGCAGATCCAATCTGGCATTTTACCCGTTACAGAGTTTTTTCCCATCGATGCTCTAGCTTCCCTCAAGGTCCTTTGTCTTGGACCAAAACTCGGTCTCCAGCCTTGAGAGCTGACCCTCGCAGAGGCGTTGTCTCATGGTGCTCCAGTTCCTGAAACTTGGTCTGCACAAATCGATGCAGAGTCTGCAAGCGATATCGATGTTCATGGATCCAAGTGGACACCCCCATCCGTGGGTAGTCCTTCGCTGGGTCCAACTCCAGCTCGATGAACTCTCGTCCTTTTCAGCCGAACAGCATGGAGTATGGCGTGTATCCGGTTGTGCTGTGCTCTCGGTTGTTGTACACCCAGACAAACTTACCTACATATTCAGGTCAACGGACTTTCCGGTCTTCTTCGAACATTCTCAACATCTGAATCAGCGTCTGGTTAAAATACTCGCAGGCTCCATTCCCCTGTGGATGTTAGGGTGTTGCCCTGGACTTTTCAATCTGATACAGGCGGTGGAGCTCCTCCATCACTCGACCTTGAAAGCAAGTGCCTTGATCGGAAAGAATTCTTTTCAGGCAGCCGTACACTCGGATAAAATTGCGACAGATGGCCTGTGCAGCTGATTCGGCCATCTGGTCCCGGGTCGGAGTCACCACAGCAAAATTGGTGAAGTGGTTGGTCATCACAAGGCAATGTTCGTATCCGAGATGAGCAGGACCCACAGTCAAATAGTCGATCATTAACAGCTCCAGAGCAGCGGAGATCACAATGGTCTGTGTAGGAGCTCTCTGTTTGGAAGGTTTGGCTAAATCGCAACTTCGGCATTGTCGACAGGCCTCCTCCACTGCGGTCTTCAAACGGGGATGATAGACCAACTTCTGCAGCCACTGGAAAGTCTTCTCCGGGCCAAAGTGGGCCCCTCTTTCATGAGCTTCCATGGTCACCTCACTAATCAACTTTTCTGGGAGCACCACTTGCCAGGTGACTCATAACTCTCTTACCAACTGTACTTTCTGGAACAGCAAGCCATCTTCCATTTGGAGCCTCTCGCACTGGCGGAGGATCTGCAGTGTTCCCAGGGATACGGAATCATTCTCACTTCGGTTGGGAAGTTGTTTCGAAACCACCCATTGTCTCAACTGAGCGAGCTCTCTATCTTCCTGCTGGAGAAATGCCCAGTCATCACGGGGTCGTTCTAACATGTGCTCCCCTGACACCTCTCTGATCTGTCCCTGTGTTGCCGTCAATGGCCTGGTGAGGTTCTGAAATCCAGGGATCTCTTCTGCCTCCAGCTCTTCATCTCGGTTATGTCCAGGTCGCTCGTGAGTCACTCTGGACAAAGCATTGGAATGTGTAATCTCAGCTCCTTATCAATATGCGATCTTGTATCGGTACTTCGCCATACGGGCCACCCATCTCTGCTCCAGGGCCCCCAGTTTCGCATTTCCTAGGTGGGCCAGAGGATTGTTATGTGTGTGTACCAAGACTTCGGACCCTGACAGGTACTCGGCGAATTTCTTGGTCATCGCCCACACTAGTACCAGTAGTTCCAGCTTGAAAAAACTGGACTTCATTCTGAGTCATGGAGAGACCAGCTCGCATAGGCAATCACTCGCTCTTTTCTGTCCTGCATCTGTGACAACACAGCTCCTAATCCATGTAAGCTTATATCGCTGTGAAGGATGAAAGGTGTAGAGAAGTCTGCATAGGCCAGCATGGGTGCTTTAGTCAGGGCCTTCTTTAGGGTTCGGAAGGCTTCTTCCTTGCTGTCTCCCCACTGGATGATCCGAATCTTTGCACCGGATGGCATTCCCTTCAATAACTCCAGCGGATTAGCAATGCGAGTGTGTTAACTCCTCACAGGGAGATAAATGGTTAACGGGTAGATGATAGGAATAACAAGTGCAGAACAATAACAGTCCCATTGCTAGACTTATTGTGTCCTTAAGACCCTCCACCACAGAAGATCCGGCAGGGGTTGCAGCGCCGGAAATGGTCGGAAAGGTGTCCACAGAAGGGGTCCTTAGAACGATGATCCGACTTCTGGCGGCAACGTTTAGTCTCTGGTACCTTCCGCTGAGACCCCAGTCCATAAACTTGTGTGGCCAAAGTAAGAAGGGTCGCAGTACTTCCAGGGACAATCGCAGGCTTAAGTCTAGCAACTGGCGGGGCAGGCCACGTGTTTCTGTCCGGCATCCAGCTTTCTTCCACCTGCACATGCGTGGTACTCACAGTCACAGAGCGCATGGAGCCTTTCTCTCCTACGGTCCCGTGAAGTCTGTGGGAGCCGGCAAGCCTGACGGGTTGCAGCGTCGATGCTCAGGGGACGAAGCACACTGCTCACCTTGCTGCACGCTGCTGGTTCGCGCCAAACTGCCTCTCAATGCGCGCGCTTTTGCTTTTATCATGTCTCTCCTACCAAGGTCAAGAGGTTGGTCCGGTCCCTCATTTCTTCCCCCCGGCAACAGGGGAGGCAGCCTCAATAGTTCCGGATGCGGCAAGCAGGCACCGCAGCCTGGTCTTCCTCCTTACATGTACTCAGATACACATCAAATTTAAATTAATTTCAGAACATAGAGCCACTTCCTCCCTGAGGTGCACTAACTCACCAAGCCACTGGCACATCAAAGGACTATTTCGACAGAGGACATCGACTTCCCATTGCAAACAAGCCAAAGATTTCACTGTACTGTAACATTACTGTGTTTATTATCCCTTTACACTCACTATCACTGAGTGTATCCCTGTTGTGACACCTACACTGATACATCACTGTGGGTATCATCCCTGTACCATGACACCATTGTGTGTATTGCAACTGTACTGTTATACCACTATTCATTAACCCTGTACAGTATAATGGCCCAACGGGGCAGCACTCATAGCAGATCGGCAATGACAATCACGGGGTCTCCTGCTGGGGTTAGTGACTTGCTTCAGAGATTGACAGCTGCATTTAACATGTTAACAGTCGTGGGTGGATTGCCATTCTGTTAGGGGCACATGACAGCTGAACAAATCAGCTGTCA
The DNA here is from genome assembly GCF_051348905.1 of Ranitomeya variabilis. Classification (NCBI taxonomy): domain Eukaryota; kingdom Metazoa; phylum Chordata; class Amphibia; order Anura; family Dendrobatidae; genus Ranitomeya; species Ranitomeya variabilis. The sequence goes on from NC_135234.1 coordinate 334,253,671, forward strand.
TTTGCCGTAAAAGATGCAGGCTCAGCGCCGGAGCCCACATACTGTATACTTCATATGTCATAAAGGGGTTAATGGATCAACATAGCCCTCCACACAGTTTAATGGCCCTACACATCTCCCCATGTAATATATTGGCCACATACAGTAATCCACACAGAATAATGACTCCCATACAGTATACTGATCCCCACAAAGCTCTCCACACAGTATAATGCCCCGCAAAATGTATAATGGCTCCACACAATATAATGGCCTCACACAACCCACCACACAACATAAGGCCCTACAAAGGCATAGACAGAGTATAATGGTCCCCACACAGCACTCTATATTTTATAATGGTCTCATACAAGCTTTGATTTTTTAGAGTGACCCTCACAAAGTATAATGGACACAAACAGCCGTCCACACAATATAATTACCCCCGCACAGTATAATGGCCCCACACAGACATCCACACAGTATAAGGGCCCACACACTATAATAGCATCACACAGCTCTCCATATAGTATAAAGGCCCCTACACAGTATAATAACCCCCACATGGTATAGTGGCCCCACACATTCTCCTAAAGATAATATAATGATATAATGACCCCACACATCCCCTACACACAGTATAATGGCCCCAAACAGCCCATTATTATTATTATTGTACATTTAGATAGCGCCATTTATTCCATGGCGCTTTACATGTGATAAGGGGCAAATATAGACAAGCACAAAAAACATGAGCAATACAAGGCACACACAAGTACAGGAGGAGAGAGGACCCAGCCTGAGAGCGCTCACAGTCTACAGGGGATGGGTGAGGATACACTAGGAGAGGGCAGAGCTGGTCAAGCGGCGGTTCGGCAGACTAAGGATCACTGCAGATTGTAGGCTTGTTGGAAGAGGTGGGTCTTCAGATACTTTTTGACGGTTTCCGTGGTAGGCGAGAGTCTGACGTGTTTGGGTAGAGAGTTCCAGAAAATGGGGGAAGCACAGGAGAAGTCCTGTATGCGATTGTGAGAAGAAGAGATAAGAGGGGAGTAGTGAAGGAGATCTTGAGAGGATACAGTATAATGATCCCATACAGCCCTCCACACAGTATAATTGTGCCATACAGCCCTCCACACAGTATCAAGACCCTGCAATCCTTCACACAATATGAGGACCCCACAGCCATCTACACAGTATAATGGCCTCTAATAGACCTCCACACAGTATTTTGGCACCCGCAAAGCCCTCCACACATATTAATGATTGGACATAGCCCTCCACACAATGTTCCACACAATATAGGGAATACTCCCTTGACTTGGTCTTCTCCCGGCTTTGCTCACTGGATGATTTCACAAACTCCCCTCTCCCGCTCTCTGACCACAACCTTCTTTCATTCTCTATCAAGAACTGCCATCCCGCTCAGGTCATCCCCACTTTCCACACTTATAGAAACATACAGGCCATTAACACCCAGAAACTTATGAAGAACTTGCAGTCTTCATTGGCCCCAATCTCCTCCATCTCTTGTCCTGATTCTGCTCTGAAGCATTACAATGAAACCCTGCAAAGTGCCCTGGAAGAAGCTGCACCTCCTATACATAGAACAACTCGGCACAGACGGCGACAACCGTGGCACACGCTGCAAACACGTTTCCTGCAGCGGTGCTCCAGGTGCGCCGAACGTCTGTGGAGAAAATCTAATCTGCCCGAAGATTTCATCCATTATAAGTTCATGTTAAAAACATACAACTCTGCCCTTCACCTCTCCAAACAAACCTATTTCAACACCCTCATCACCTCGCTGTCCAATAACCCTAAACGTCTCTTTGACACTTTCCGGTCCCTACTCAACCCAAGAGAGCAGGCCCCAACCACAGATCTCCACGCTGACGATCTGGCCAATTACTTCAAAGAAAAAATTGACCACATTCGACAGGAAATCATTTCCCAATCTCTTCATACCAAGCACTGTCCTCCCTCCCCCACTGCATCTAGTTCACTCTCTGACTTTGAACCAGTTACAGAAGAAGAAGTAAGCAGGCTCCTTGCATCTTCTCGCCCGACCACTTGCACCAGCGACCCCATTCCTTCGCATCTCCTCCAGTCCCTTTCCCCGGCTGTCACCTCTCACCTAACAAAAATATTCAACCTTTCCCTCACTTCCGGTATTTTTCCCTCCTCATTTAAGCATGCCATCATACATCCACTACTTAAAAAGCCCTCCCTCGATCAAAATTGTGCCGCTAATTATAGACCTGTCTCTAATCTTCCCTTCATCTCTAAACTCCTGGAACACCTGGTCCACTCCCGTCTTACCCGCTATCTCTCAGATAATTCTCTTCTCGACCCTCTTCAATCTGGTTTCCGCTCTTTACACTCTACTGAAACTGCCCTCACTAAAGTCTCTAATGACCTACTAACAGCTAAATCTAATGGTCACTATTCCATGCTAATTCTCTTGGATCTCTCCGCAGCATTCGACACTGTGGATCATCAGCTCCTCCTCACTATGCTCCGCTCCATCGGCCTCAAGGACACCGTTCTCTCTTGGTTCTCCTCCTATCTCTCTGGCCGATCCTTCACTGTTTGTTTTGCTGGTTCCTCCTCCTCTCACCTTCCCCTTACTGTTGGGGTTCCTCAAGGATCAGTCCTAGGCCCCCTCCTCTTCTCTTTGTATACTGCCCCTATTGGACAAACAATCAGTAGATTTGGTTTCCAGTACCATCTCTATGCTGACGACACCCAATTATATACCTCTTCTCCTGTTATCACGCCGACCTTTTTAGAAAACACCAGTGATTGTCTTACCGCTGTCTCTAACATCATGTCCTCCCTCTATCTGAAACTGAACCTGTCAAAAACTGAACTCCTCGTGTTCTCTCCCTCTACAAACCTACCTTTGCCCGACATTGCCATCTCTGTGTGCGGTTCCACCATTACTCCAAAGCAACATGCCCGCTGCCTTGGAGTCATCCTTGATTCCGAGCTTTCATTCACCCCCCACATCCGATCACTGGCTCGCTCTTCTTATCTGCATCTCAAAAACATTTCCAGAATTCGCCCTTTTCTTACTTTCGACTCTGCAAAAACTCTTACTGTCTCACTTATTCATTCTCGTCTGGACTATTGTAACTCTCTACTAATTGGCCTACCTTTTACCAGACTCTCCCCGCTCCAATCTGTCCTGAATGCTGCTGCCAGGATCATATTCCTCGCCAACCGTTACACCGATGCCTCTACCTTGTGCCAGTCATTACACTGGCTACCCATCCAATCCAGAATCCAGTACAAAACTACTACCCTCATCCACAAAGCACTCCATGGCTCAGCACCACCCTACATCTCCTCTCTGGTCTCAGTCTACCAACCTACCCGTGCCCTCCGCTCTGCTAATGACCTCAGGTTAGCATCCTCAATAATCAGAACCTCCCACTCCCGTCTCCAAGACTTTACACGTGCGGCGCCGATTCTTTGGAATGCACTACCTAGGTTAATACAATTAATCCCCAATCCCCACAGTTTTAAGCGTGCACTAAAAACTCATTTGTTCAGATTGGCCTACCGCCTCAACGCATTAACCTAATTATCCCTGTGTGGCCTATTAATAAAAAACAACAACATAATTACGTTCCTCCATCATGTTCTCATACACTTTATGCAGTTAATAGCCTCTGTGTCTGTACTGTTACATACTTAGGCAGTTAACTGGTTCATGCAGCTTTACATGAACACCCGAGCCTTACACTATGGCTGGTCCAAATAACTAAAGCAATTGTTACCATCCACCTCTTGTGTCTCCCCTTTTCCTCATAGATTGTAAGCTTGCGAGCAGCAGGGCCCTCATTCCTCCTGGTATCTGTTTTGAACTGTGATTTCTGTTATGCTGTAATGTCTGTTGTCTGTATAAGTCCCCTCTATAAGTTGTAAAGCGCTGCGGAATATGTTGGCGCTATATAAATAAAATTATTATTATTATTATTATTATTAATATAGTGGCCCCCACAGCATCCCCACACACACCCACACAATTTCATCACTCCACAATCCCTATATACAGTTGACAGCCAACAAAATTCCACAAACTTTATTATTGCCTCACATCTGGCTACACAGAGTATGATAACCCAACAGTATATCCCCCTCATACAGTATATCCCTACACTTTCATGACATCCCCATACAAGTGTTCATTGATTAAATAAAAATAAGAAAACTAAACTACTCATATAGCCAGTTCCCCCTGCTCCTGTCTCTGCAGCATGTGGTCTGATGCACTTCACAGTGGACGCGATGTAGTGATGTAATCGCACCCGCTGCGCTGAGACCCATAGCTCAGACGCACAAAATGAATAATAGAACAGGGATCTATTGGTTTCCTGTTCCATCATTGTGTTATTTGTCATTGCACTCTTGCCTGAGAAGATAATGGAACCATCCAAAAAGTCTCCTGTAAAAATTAAAAAAAACTGTGACTATAAGTCTAAAATATCACCAGTGACTAATGTGAAATTTTTCAAGATTTCACTTTTTTTAATACAGATTGTGATATGATGTGAAAAAAAATTGGCGACATTTTTAAATAATACATTTAGTACAAAAACATTATTTAAACAATAGGTCAGTATCTGATCATACAATCCTTTAATCTTGTGGAGACATTAATTGTGTTTATGTTTGTAAGTGACATTTCTTAACGGGTGTTTAACAAAAATAATTATAGAAACAGTTCATAGTTTTTCAAAGTGTACTCCACATTTATTGTCATGCATGTCACAAAAGGAACATAACACATAATGTTTTCAAGCATGTGGACAGTGTAAAGATTTGCAAGTGTATTATTTGCTTTCCTTGTGTATATGTTTTTTTATACTGCAATAAACAAGTGATTCACTATTTGAGAAAAATGAAATGAGAACAGCAGGCTTCTTTTTAAGAATTTGATACCTAAATTGCTTCTGCATTAAGAAAATGGTTTTCTTCTGCTGATAATTTCGTTTAGACATTATTTAAACTTATTCCTTATAAGTTTTGAATTGCAGAACATGAGCATAGCCATTATATATAAATACACAAACTCATCAGCTGGGAAAATAATAAAGAGCACAGTTCAAGTAGCTTCTCGAAGAACAGGAAACAACTTGCCTTATTATCATGACAAATTATTTAATATAAATATCAGGGGGTTTTATGCTACATCTGATAGAATGTCCATTGCACAAGTTCTTTACTTAGGCCCCTTTCACACTGCGCTCTGCCCCATGATGTAAGATCATGGCAACAATATACTTTATCACAATCATGTTTGATGCACCAATTTGGTGCGCTTTGTAGTAATTAGGCTTTACTCCATTTGTTATTCCCCATCTTTATATTTATTATTGCTTTATTTATTTATGATTGTTTGGGGCAATATAGTACTTATGCACGGCGCTCACTTTATTTTGGGTACTTACCTGATATATACACTTTAAGCGAGAAATGTGAACATTGAGTGCACTTTAGCCTTTTACTTACATCTAATCAATGTTTGATTTGTTGCATGGAATTAAATAACAATAGTGATCATCTCCATATCTATATTTATTAAAAATTTATTATCAATTTGATGTACATATTTATTATTCATACCCCCTGATGGAACCTTGCACTCTATTGCCATCTGGTGGTCTGTTCCCTAATTTTAATGTTGTGATTATTATGTAAACAATAAACTATATACTTTTTATAAAAAATCTTTGGTTTGTGTATCATATTTGTAGGTATTGTATGTTCTGACAGATACCTGACCGTATATATATATATCCGTTTGGTTTATTAACATGGTTACCTGAGATAGTTTGTATACATTCTTTAGTCATGACAAAGGCCTCCAAGCGGTGAATCAGTCTCCACATGATTCGTATATTCTACGTGGATTTACTACGATTATACTTGATGACATTTTATTTCTTTTTCAGGACACATTTTATCTACACAAATAATGGAAAGCAATGGGATCCAGTGGCACCCCCAATATGCAAATTGCTATATGGCCTCATTTGATAAAAGATTTATCTAAGCCAAGCAATTATTTCTCATACAAACCATCACATGGTGCAGATATATTGATGATATTTATTGTATATGGGCAGGTCCTTTGGATTCCCTCCTTGTTTTCCACAATTTCATAAATAGCTTATGGCCTGAATTACAATTTATTTTACAATATAGTACAGATTTTATTCATTTCCTTGATACTACGGTTATCAAAACAAGGGTCAAACGATCACTTGATCTTCATACAAAAAGTCAGATTAAAAAAGTTTGTTACATTGCACTAGTTGTTATCTAACAGCTATCAAAAAAACCTATTCCCATCTCTCAGTCTGAGAGGGTCAAAAGGATTGTTTCTGAACCCATATTGAAAGAGTATAGACTGGACAAAAAACAATCGAAATTCATTAAAAGGAGATACCCTAGTAATACATTCAGAGAAAGTGGGAATCCAAGTCCTACTCATTAACATAGGAACTGAAACAATAATCAAAAAACACCTTTGAATTAATGGGGTCAAGAGCATAGTGTTATCAAGCTCTCCCCGCCAAAGTTCCGAAAAAATAATATAGTGGAGTACTCTAAATACAATAGTTATGTGTTGTGAAATTGGATTTTGGGCTCCCCCGGTGGCCACTGGTGGAATTGAACTGGTGTGCATCATCCCCTCTGTTCACCTGTTTCCATCAGGATGTGGGAGTCGCTATTTAACCTTGCTCCTCTGTCACTTCCATGCCGGTCAACATTGTAATCAGAAGCCTTTCTGTGCATGTTCCTGCTGCTAGACAACTCCCAGCTAAGTTGGACTTTAGTCCTCGTTTGTTTTTGCATTTTGTTCCAGTTCACAGCTGTAGTTTCGTTTCTGTGTCTGGAAAGCTCTTGTGATCTGAAATTGCCACTCTGATGTTATGAGTTAATACTAGAGTCTTAAAGTAATTTCAGGATGGTATTTTGATAGGGTTTTCAGCTGACCATGAAAGTGCCCTTTCTGTCTTCCTGCTATCTAGTAAGCGGACCTCAATTTTGCTAAACCTATTTTCATACTACGTTTGTCATTTCATCTAAAATCACCGCCAATATATGTGGGGGCCTCTGTCTGCCTATCGGGGAAATTTCTCTAGAGGTGAGCCAGGACTATATTTTCCTCTGCCAGGATTAGTTAGTCCTCCGGCCGGCGCTGGGCGTCTAGGGATAAAAACGTAGGCAACGCTACCCGGCTACTGTTAGTTGTGCGGCAGGTTTAGTTCATGGTCAGTTTAGTTTCCATCCTTCCAAGAGCTGGTACTTATGTTTGCTGGGCTATGTTCTCTTGCCATTGAGAACCATAACAGTTTGACCGGCCAAAAAGGGTTAAATTAATTGACAGAGAAAGGAGAGAAAAGAGAAGTCTGCTGAAGATTTTTTTTTTTTTTCCCTTCCCTTCAGTTCTGAGTGTGCTTGTAATTGAATCTCTTGCAAGTCTGCCTATATTGCAGCCTTTCTCTCTCTCTCTCTCCTTCTAATCCTGGAATGGCTCTGTGTTCACCTGTTTAAAATGGATATTCAGAGTTTAGCTGCAGGTTTGAATAATCTCACCACGAAAGTTCAAAATTTACAAGATTTTGTTGTTCATGTTCCTATATCTGAACCTAGAATTCCTTTGCCTGAATTTTTCTCGGGGAATAGATCTTGCTTTCAAAATTTCAAAAATAATTGCAAGTTGTTTTTGTCCCTGAAATCTCGCTCTGCTGGAGATCCTGCTCAGCAGGTCAGGATTGTGATTTCCTTGCTCCGGGGCGACCCTCAGGATTGGGCTTTTGCATTGGCTCCAGGGGATCCTGCGTTGCTCAATGTGGATACGTTTTTTCTGGCCTTGGGGTTGCTTTATGAGGAACCTCAGTTAGAGCTTCAGGCGGAAAAGGCCTTGATGTCCCTATCTCAGGGGCAAGACGAAGCTGAAATATACTGCCAGAAATTCCATAAATGGGCTGTGCTTACTCAGTGGAATGAGTGCGCCCTGGCGGCGAATTTCAGAGAGGGTCTCTCTGATGCCATTAAGGATGTTATGGTGGGGTTCCCTGTGCCTGCGGGTCTGAATGAGTCCATGACAATGGCTATCCAGATCGATAGGCGTCTGCGGGAGCGCAAACCTGTGCACCATTTGGCGGTGTCTACTGAGAAGACGCCAGAGAATATGCAATGTGATAGAATTCTGTCCAGAAGTGAACGGCAGAATTTAAGACGAAAAAATGGGTTGTGCTTCTATTGCGGTGATTCAACTCATGTTATATCAGCATGCTCTAAGCGTACTAAGAAGCTTGATAAGTCTGTTTCAATTGGCACTTTACAGTCTAAGTTTATTCTATCTGTGACCCTGATTTGTTCTTTATCATCTATTACCGCGGATGCCTATGTCGACTCTGGCGCCACTTTGAGTCTTATGGATTGGTCCTTTGCCAAACGCTGTGGGTATGATTTGGAGCCTCTTGAAACTCCTATACCCCTGAAGGGGATTGACTCCACCCCATTGGCTAGTAATAAACCACAATACTGGACACAAGTAACTATGCGGATTAATCCGGATCATCAGGAGATTATTCGCTTTCTTGTGCTGTATAACCTACATGATGTGTTGGTGCTTGGATTGCCATGGCTGCAATCTCATAACCCAGTCCTTGACTGGAAAGCTATGTCTGTGTTAAGCTGGGGATGTAAGGGGACGCATGGGGACGTACCTGTGGTTTCCATTTCATCATCTATTCCCTCTGAGATTCCTGAATTCTTGACTGAATATCGTGACGTTTTTGAAGAACCTAAGCTTGGTTCATTACCTCCGCACCGGGAGTGCGATTGTGCCATAGATTTGATTCCGGGTAGTAAATACCCTAAGGGTCGTTTATTTAATCTGTCTGTGCCTGAACATGCTGCTATGCGAGAATATATAAAGGAGTCCTTGGAAAAGGGACATATTCGTCCTTCGTCATCTCCCTTAGGAGCCGGTTTTTTCTTTGTGGCTAAGAAAGATGGCTCTTTGAGACCGTGTATTGATTATCGGCTTTTGAATAAAATCACGGTTAAATATCAATATCCGTTGCCACTGCTGACTGATTTGTTTGCTCGCATAAAGGGGGCCAAGTGGTTCTCTAAGATAGATCTCCGTGGGGCGTATAATTTGGTGCGAATTAAGCAGGGGGATGAGTGGAAGACCGCATTTAATACGCCCGAGGGCCACTTTGAGTATTTGGTGATGCCTTTTGGTCTTTCAAATGCCCCTTCAGTCTTTCAGTCCTTTATGCATGACATTTTCCGTGATTATTTGGATAAATTTATGATTGTGTATCTGGATGATATTTTGATTTTTTCGGATGACTGGGACTCTCATGTCCAGCAGGTCAGGAGGGTTTTTCAGGTTTTGCGGTCTAATTCCTTGTGTGTGAAGGGTTCTAAGTGCGTTTTTGGGGTTCAAAAGATTTCCTTTTTGGGATATATTTTTTCCCCCTCTTCCATCGAGATGGATCCTGTCAAGGTTCAGGCTATTTGTGATTGGACGCAACCCTCTTCTCTTAAGAGTCTTCAGAAATTTTTGGGCTTTGCTAACTTTTATCGTCGATTTATTGCTGGTTTTTCTGATGTTGTTAAACCATTGACTGATTTGACTAAGAAGGGTGCTGATGTTGCTGATTGGTCCCCTGCTGCTGTGGAGGCCTTTCGGGAGCTTAAGCGCCGCTTTTCTTCCGCCCCTGTGTTGCGTCAGCCTGATGTTGCTCTTCCTTTTCAGGTTGAGGTCGACGCTTCTGAAATCAGAGCTGGGGCAGTTTTGTCGCAGAGAAGTTCCGATTGTTCCGTGATGAGACCTTGTGCCTTTTTCTCGCGTAAATTTTCGCCCGCCGAGCGGAATTATGATGTTGGGAATCGGGAGCTTTTGGCCATGAAGTGGGCTTTTGAGGAGTGGCGTCATTGGCTTGAGGGGGCTAGACATCAGGTGGTGGTATTGACTGACCACAAAAATCTAATTTATCTTGAGTCCGCCAGACGCCTGAATCCTAGACAGGCGCGCTGGTCGTTGTTTTTCTCTCGGTTTAATTTTGTGGTGTCCTACCTGCCGGGTTCTAAGAATGTTAAGGCGGATGCCCTTTCTAGGAGTTTTGAGCCTGACTCCCCTGGTAACTCTGAACCTACAGGTATCCTTAAGGATGGAGTGATATTGTCTGCCGTTTCTCCAGACCTGCGGCGGGCCTTGCAGGAGTTTCAGGCGGATAGACCTGATCGTTGCCCACCTGGTAGACTGTTTGTTCCTGATGATTGGACCAGTAAAGTCATTTCTGAGGTTCATTCTTCTGCGTTGACAGGTCATCCTGGAATCTTTGGTACCAGGGATTTGGTGGCAAGGTCCTTCTGGTGGCCTTCCCTGTCTCGAGATGTGCGAGGCTTTGTGCAGTCTTGTGACGTTTGTGCTCGGGCCAAGCCTTGTTGTTCTCGGGCTAGTGGATTGTTGTTGCCCTTGCCTATCCCAAAGAGGCCCTGGACGCACATCTCGATGGATTTTATTTCGGATCTTCCTGTTTCTCAGAAGATGTCTGTCATCTGGGTGGTGTGTGACCGTTTCTCTAAGATGGTCCATTTGGTTCCCCTGCCTAAGTTGCCTTCTTCTTCCGAGTTGGTTCCTCTGTTTTTTCAAAATGTGGTCCGTTTGCATGGTATTCCGGAGAATATCGTTTCTGACAGAGGAACCCAATTCGTGTCTAGATTTTGGCGAGCATTCTGTGCTAGGATGGGCATAGATTTGTCTTTCTCGTCTGCTTTCCATCCTCAGACAAATGGCCAGACCGAGCGGACGAATCAGACCTTGGAGACATATTTGAGGTGTTTTGTGTCTGCAGATCAGGATGATTGGGTTGCTTTTTTGCCTTTAGCGGAGTTTGCCCTCAATAATCGGGCCAGCTCTGCCACCTTGGTGTCTCCTTTTTTCTGTAATTCGGGGTTTCATCCTCGATTTTCTTCTGGTCAGGTGGAATCTTCGGATTGTCCTGGAGTGGATGCTGTGGTGGAGAGGTTGCATCAGATTTGGGGGCAGGTAGTGGACAATTTGAAGTTGTCCCAGGAGAAGACTCAGCTTTTTGCCAACCGCCGGCGTCGGGTTGGTCCTCGGCTTTGTGTTGGGGACTTGGTGTGGTTGTCTTCTCGTTTTGTCCCTATGAGGGTTTCTTCTCCTAAGTTTAAGCCTCGGTTCATCGGCCCGTACAAGATATTGGAGATTCTTAACCCTGTGTCCTTCCGTTTGGACCTCCCTGCATCTTTTTCTATTCATAATGTTTTTCATCGGTCATTGTTGCGCAGGTATGAGGTACCGGTTGTGCCTTCCGTTGAGCCTCCTGCTCCGGTGTTGGTTGAGGGCGAGTTGGAGTACGTTGTGGAAAAAATCTTGGACTCCCGTGTTTCCAGACGGAAACTCCAGTATCTGGTCAAATGGAAGGGATACGGTCAGGAGGATAATTCTTGGGTGACTGCCTCTGATGTTCATGCCTCCGATCTGGTCCGTGCCTTTCATAGGGCTCATCCTGATCGCCCTGGTGGTTCTGGTGAGGGTTCGGTGCCCCCTCCTTGAGGGGGGGGTACTGTTGTGAAATTGGATTTTGGGCTCCCCCGGTGGCCACTGGTGGAATTGAACTGGTGTGCATCATCCCCTCTGTTCACCTGTTTCCATCAGGATGTGGGAGTCGCTATTTAACCTTGCTCCTCTGTCACTTCCATGCCGGTCAACATTGTAATCAGAAGCCTTTCTGTGCATGTTCCTGCTGCTAGACAACTCCCAGCTAAGTTGGACTTTAGTCCTCGTTTGTTTTTGCATTTTGTTCCAGTTCACAGCTGTAGTTTCGTTTCTGTGTCTGGAAAGCTCTTGTGATCTGAAATTGCCACTCTGATGTTATGAGTTAATACTAGAGTCTTAAAGTAATTTCAGGATGGTATTTTGATAGGGTTTTCAGCTGACCATGAAAGTGCCCTTTCTGTCTTCCTGCTATCTAGTAAGCGGACCTCAATTTTGCTAAACCTATTTTCATACTACGTTTGTCATTTCATCTAAAATCACCGCCAATATATGTGGGGGCCTCTGTCTGCCTATCGGGGAAATTTCTCTAGAGGTGAGCCAGGACTATATTTTCCTCTGCCAGGATTAGTTAGTCCTCCGGCCGGCGCTGGGCGTCTAGGGATAAAAACGTAGGCAACGCTACCCGGCTACTGTTAGTTGTGCGGCAGGTTTAGTTCATGGTCAGTTTAGTTTCCATCCTTCCAAGAGCTGGTACTTATGTTTGCTGGGCTATGTTCTCTTGCCATTGAGAACCATAACAGTTATGACCACAAAAAGAAAGGAGTAACAACAAACCACAATATGGATAAAAATTGCCAAGACATTTTTATTATACAAATATAAATATAAAAGACAGATCACACCACATCCTTATAGATACAATAATTTAAACAAAGGAGGACAAAGAGGTGAATATGGGGTGAGTGAGTGGTCAAAAGCGTAAAAGGACTAGGGAAAAAGCTATTAGAAAAGATACTGCAACTGTTCCAAAATAGTAAAGGATCAGTAATAGAAGAACCAATGTCCATATAAAATGACCATAGTAGATATACAGGGGTTGGACAAAATAATGGAAACACCTGGAAACATCAACAAAAGTTAGTTTAATCTGGTGTAGGTCCACCTTTTGCGGCGATTACAGCCTCAATTCTCCGAGGTATGGATTCATACAAGGTGTGAATTGTTTCCAAAGGAATTTTAGCCCATTCTGCAGTTAAAACACCCTCCGGTTCTTTGAGCGACGATGGCGGCGGAAATTGACATCTAACTTGAATCTCTAAAATCGACAATAAATCCTTAATAATGTTGAGGTCTGTGGATTGTGGGGGCCAGATGAGATGCTCAACTTCATTAGAATGTTAATAGTGCCATGCTTTAACAATTCTAGCTGGATAAATTGGTGCATTATCATCCTGAAAGATGGGGTTCCACTCCGGGAACAGTGTTTGAACCATTGGATGCACTTGGTCGCCCAAAGTGCCTAAATAATCTCGGCTGTTAATTCTTCCATGAAGGGATATCATTGGCCCAGCGGATCTCCACAAAATAGCACCCCAGATCATCACAAAACCTCCACCATGCTTTACGGTTGGGAGAAGGCAGTCTGGATGGAATGCTTCTTTCGGCTGTCTCCAAACGTACACTCAGCCGGAGGTCAGAAATAGGGTAAACGATGATTCGTCTGAGAATATCACATGTTTCCACTGCTCGAGGGACCTATTCTGGAGGTTTCTACACCACTGTAAACACTTGGAAACATTTGTCATTGAGAGCAGCGGTTTTCTACTTGTAGCTCTTCTGTGGAATCCAGATTTGTGCAGCTCCCGACGAACAGTTTTCATGGAAACTGGGTTCTGTAGGTGTTCATTGAGCTCAGTAGTGATTTTCGGAGCCATGGTCTTGCGATCCTCTCCCACATTTCGCTTTAGAGTCCAACGGTCTCTCTCAGTCAACTTTGACTTTCGGTCGGACCTGTGCTTTTCTGCTGACATTTTTCCTTCTCTTTCAAATGCAGTCATTACTTTGGAGACAGTACCTCTTGACACACCAAGCATTCGGCACTTTCTGTTACACTAGTGCCTGCCACACGAGCACCAACAATTTGGCCTCTTTGAAAATCCGAGAGGTCTGCCATTGGTATCAGGTTCTCATCAATGTTGTTACAATTATGCAAAACAAACAATTAATTTACATACACATATCACATAACACAAATAATCAACTACAAAACATCACCATATGTCACGGTTTGCATGTTTATCATGTTCGAAGATTATGATGCCAAAACGTTAGGCGTTTCCATTATTTTGTCCAACCCCTGTACATCACACATTATCCAGCTTACCCATAATGAGTCCAGACCAGGACAGCACCCCAGGTGGCCCCTGACACGGATTGCTTTATCAAAGGGGGTAAATGATAAAGCAATCCGCGAATATTGTGGTTTGTTGTTACTCCTTTCTTTTGGTGGTCATCATTAACATATGAATCAAGGTAAACAGTGTAGCGTTTGTAAATACTTACCATCCAATTTCAAATAGTCTACACCAGACCTGGGTAAAGTGCGGCCCACATCAGACCCTCTGGCTGTCTTAGTCAAAACAAAAGAAAGTCAAAACCACACCCTTTTATATATAGATTGAAGGTCTCAGCGGACACAAGGGAGCACGTCCAAAACCAGGGAGCCCATCCCGGACAGTACCAAGACCACAAAAAACAAAAAGACAGCGCCACAATGAATGGTGAAAAAATAGGAGCTTACATTTATTCTGCCTCCTGTAGCAACGTTTTTGTCAACAGACCTTTATCAAGCACAGTATACTGTACAGCGTTCTAACCACCATTATATACACATAACCCCACCCACTAATTAGCCTAGCACCAATAGGGTGTCAATACAAAAGTGAAAAAAACATTAAAACCTTAACACACATACAAAAATATTAAAAACAGTCCCATAGAGTCATTACCACAAAGGCCCTTCTTATACTAGGCAGTTAAATAGCTCTGATCGCTCTTATAAGTAAATCATATCATTTTAGAGCTGCTATCCCTTAAAATGTAAACAAAGCGATACCCCCAATAAATAGACAGCATTATAGTCCCGATGGCGATAACCACCCTCACAGAAATGTCCTTTTAGTGCACAAACCAATCATGGTAATAGCTACGCCCCAACCCACAGCACACACCAGTGTGAATGTCCACTCGCAATGTCCAGACCCTATCAATCAAACACTGATAGGCAAGATCGATGTAGCTGTGAATCTTAAGTTCCTCCATGTGCGTAGTTGAATCATTCCTCTGGTGAACACACAGCTGGCCAAACTGCGCACGTCCAAGACAACCCCGGCTTGCGCTTCTCCGGTGGAGGTATTGTGCATGCCATCCGAAGTCCTTCTCAGTCAGCGGTGTCTAAGTCCAAAAGGCACTCGCTGTATGTCCCAATCCAAAGGCTCTGCCAAACCACGCACACTTCCCGGAGTTATAACAGGGAACCCATTTTATTCACATCCCTTTTTCAGCGGTGCAGCTACAGTACCGAGAATGTGCTCTGGGTACATAAATTAAAAATATTATACATATGAAAAATGGGGAGAGCCATATATGCTGCCATAAATGTGGATCAATTGTCAAAACAACCTACACATCCATATACAATTATACTACGTGAAATTTGTGTAATCAGTTCGTTCCACACAATAAATGTAAATGCAACATCAGACCCAACTGGAGCATAACAGAGTAAATAATGAATGATCAATAGGTCGAAAAGAGTCTCAAAGAGACAGACTGACCATATACCTGTCTCCCTGAGGCTATGTGCACACGTTGCGGATTTTGCTGCGGATCTGCCTCAAGCTGCTTAGCATTCACAATCCGACACGGGCATAAGCATTCTACAAATTCGACGCTCCGGTTGGGTCTGCTGCAAACAACACTCCACCACAAAAGGCAATCATCACAGAATAAATACAATAACATATTTTGTAGGTATATACATATATTAATGCTGTCATAAATGTAGATCAATTATCGAAACAACTTACATATCCATATACATCTATACTATGTATAATCTGTGTAATCATTATGTTCAGCACAATAAATGCATGCACATGCAAAAAATGCATGTGCATGCAAAAAAACAAACATGTGCAACATCAGACACAACCGGAGCATAGCGAAATAAATAATAAATATTATGAATAATCAATAGGTCAAAAGAAAAAAAGTCATAAAGAAACATAAACTAATCATATACCCGTCTCCCATACTGATACCTGCCCAGCCACAAGCTGTTTAGCTTTTGTAATCCGACACGGGCATAAGCATTCTACAAGTTAGACATTCCCGTTGGGTCTGATGTAAACAACAAAACCACAAAAGACAATTAGCCACAGAATAGAAAAAATAACAAATTTGTAGGTTTATACTAGACTAGATGCCTGACTGGTACGGTTGAGGTACAGGTGTGGCACAGTAGTGACACAGAACAGATAAGGCAGAGACACAGGGTGAGCGCGGCAGTGGCACAAAGCAGGCACAGTAGTGACACGAGACAGGTATGGCAGACACTCTGGGCCATAAAAAATTGCCGTGTGCACTACTGGAAAGGAAGGTGCTAAGGTTAGGTTCCCACACCTTCTCAAACCATAATCAAAAAGAACCTAGCACTCAACTTAATGCTTTAGAGTGAGTTTTATTGTAGTGGTACTTCAAAAAACGTTTCGGTCCTACACCTGGACCTTCGTCAGTTACTACATGTGAAATATAACCAAATGTGAAAACAATACAAAAAGGGTAAACCATAACAAAAACAATTATACAAAAAAAGTATATACAAATGCTGAGGAGAGAATATAGCATCGATTCCATACATGGTCAAGTATATCCAAGTAACATATGCTAGAGAGAAACCCCAAGAATCTAGGCTAGGGTGCTCCACCTATGCTCAGAAGTGAGGGACCCCCCCTAAATAGAACAGTGAGGGGTGAGGTGAGGTACATACCGTACTGCAGAGTATAAAGAGGGACCAAGGGGTCAGAAGACACACAGGGGCGGCGTCTGTAGATGTGCAAACAAACCCCCAGGGGTTGTGTGAGATATGCATAACAGTTGGTGGATGTGAGAGGAGACACAAAGGATGACTCATACCTTACAAAAGAACCGGACAGGAGCGGTACTATGGGTGTGCAATGAAAAAAAGGAGACGGTTAATTACCTTCTCAAAGGAAACATGAAGGGGTGAGACAGGCGCTCGTGTGAAAATTACCTGTGGAGACCATGGCAGATTGTATAGAGGAGCAGACGCGGATTCCACCGCTGGTCTGCCGGTGAGGAGACACATCGCCGTTTAAGAGGAAGTAGGGCGGGACTGACAGTGCCAGAGAGCCAATCAGCGGCAACACCGCTGACCGGAAGTGACGTCGCGCGGGAATAACCACATGATGCAGATGCATACAGAGATGTGATGTGTGGCGAGCGGAGATGACGTCAGGTTGTCAGGGTAACTGGGCGATACACAACCCCAGCAAGGGATAGCTAAGCGCTATTGTGAAACATGAATGGACACAAGTGTGGAGAACATAGGTACATTGCAGGAAGAGTGGACCTAGAGCTGAGGTGCCCAAATGGAGAATTCTGTAGAAGGTGAACGGACTCCTTGGTGGTGGTGATCCTATGTTCTATTATTTTGCCATATAACGATAGGCCGATGTGTATAGTGGACCTGGTTCAACGTGACATGCGGAAGTGACACAGATCTCAATACAGGCGATTCTAATGGCAAAAAAGAAAAAGAGAGTTAGCTCACTGTAGATACACACTGTAATGGTATATAAACAATAGGATGGCTGGAGTCCGTACAAACCAGTGGCTGATGTCAAATTGATGGAACAATCAACAGATGGAATAATACATATCAATCATTTTTATATAAAAGAGGCTAAATCATAGTCTCTGTTAAGTCCCAGCGGATGAAGTGTCTCTAATGTATGGAACCAAAATGCCTCCCGTCTTTTGAGATGGGCCACCCGGTCCCCACCCC
This sequence comes from Ranitomeya variabilis, assembly GCF_051348905.1. NCBI lineage: Eukaryota > Metazoa > Chordata > Amphibia > Anura > Dendrobatidae > Ranitomeya > Ranitomeya variabilis. The sequence goes on from NC_135234.1 coordinate 334,271,304, forward strand.
TCCTGAAAGGGGGAACATGCTCTATGACCTGATACTGTAGCTGAGAGACAGTGTGGCCCTGGTTGTGAAAGTGAAGGGGAATGGGTAACAGTAAGTTCTTGCGGCGGATTGTCGATTTGTGTTTAGAGACACGGTCTCGTATAGGTTGTGTGGTTTCCCCTATGTATAAAAGTCCGCAGGGACATTTGATTAGGTATATAACCCATGATGAAGCACACGTGAAATAATCCGAAATGCGAAATGACTTACCGGACCTAGGATGATGAAAGGAAGAGCCCTTAAGAACATTATGGCATTGGGCACAGTTTAAGCATGGGAAGGTCCCCATGCGTGGATTCTGTAGGAACCGTTGACGAGGAGTGGACGTGCCTGAACCCAGGTCCGCCCTAACTAATGAGTCCCTGAGGTTGGGTGGACGTCTGAAACAGGGGAGGAAAGGGTTCTGGAATTCAGGTATTTTTGGGTATCCCTTTGATAGTAGGTGCCAGTGTTGGCGTATTGACCTATGTAAGATGTACAAATACGGATGATAAGAGTGAACAAATGGAATCCGATTAGAGGCTCTGTTAGGTCGTGGGGTAGATGGGGCTGCAGCCTTTTCCAGTACCGAGGGTGGATAACCCCGTTGGGTAAACTTAGTGGCCATCTCTTGGAGGCGCACCGGTTTGAGCTCCGTATCGGACACGATCCTGGAGACTCGTTGAAATTGTGACTTGGGTACTGAATTTTTAGTAGCAGGGGGGTGGAAGCTTGTAAAGTGCAACAGGCTGTTGCGATCGGTGCTTTTCGTGTAGAGATCCGTAGTTATGGAGCCATCTGGTTGGAGTATGACCAGGGTATCTAGAAAATTAATCTGTGTAGTACTATGAGACATGGTGAAGGAGATTCCTGGCCAGGCCGTATTGAGCCAGTCAAAGAGCACCGTGAGGGCTTCCAACGAGCCCCCCCATATGCAGAACACATCATCGATGTATCGTTTCCACATGATGACGTTGTCGCGGACAAGCGGGTGAGGGTATATCAGACTTTCCTCAAAATCTGCCATATAGCAGTTAGCATAGGGGGGCGCTACGTTAGAGCCCATCGCGGTGCCACGGATCTGTAGATAAAAATCGTCCTGAAATAGAAAGTAATTCCGGGTGAGAATAATAGTAAGTAATTCGATACACAATTGTATTTGGTCTGGTGAGAGGCCGGATTGGGTCAGGAGTTTATGGACCGAGTTGATGCCCTCCGTGTGAGGAATGGATGTATAAAGATCCTTAACGTCCATGGTTACTAGTATGGAATGTGTAGGGATGGGACATATATCCTTCAGGGTGCTGAGGAACGAGCCTGTATCCAGGATGAAGGATCTGGATGACCTAATCATTGGGGTGAGGATTTTTTCCAAATAAATAGCCAACGGGGAAAGAATAGAGTCGGTGGAGGCAACTATAGGCCTCCCTGGGGGTCTCTCTAAGTTTTTATGAATTTTCGGAATAGTGTAGAACACTGGAGTGATGGGATGTAATTTGGTAAGAAAGTCCCGTGTTTTGGGATCTAAGACACCTAGTTCCGTATACTTTATAAGTGTCTCTGAAATGATTTGTCGGGTTACGGACTGGGGATCATGTTGTAACTTAGTATAGACCGTGGAGTTATCAAGTTGGCGTTTTATTTCTTGGAGATAGTCGGATCTATTCGGGGGGGGCTCGTTGGAAGCCCTCACGGTGCTCTTTGACTGGCTCAATACGGCCTGGCCAGGAATCTCCTTCACCATGTCTCATAGTACTACACAGATTAATTTTCTAGATACCCTGGTCATACTCCAACCAGATGGCTCCATAATTACGGATCTCTACACGAAAAGCACCGATCGCAACAGCCTGTTGCACTTTACAAGCTTCCACCCCCCTGCTACTAAAAATTCAGTACCCAAGTCACAATTTCAACGAGTCTCCAGGATCGTGTCCGATACAGAGCTCAAACCGGTGCGCCTCCAAGAGATGGCCACTAAGTTTACCCAACGGGGTTATCCACCCTCGGTACTGGAAAAGGCTGCAGCCCCATCTACCCCACGACCTAACAGAGCCTCTAATCGGATTCCATTTGTTCACTCTTATCATCCGTATTCGTACATCTTACATAGGTCAATACGCCAACACTGGCACCTACTATCAAAGGGATACCCAAAAATACCTGAATTCCAGAACCCTTTCCTCCCCTGTTTCAGACGTCCACCCAACCTCAGGGACTCATTAGTTAGGGCGGACCTGGGTTCAGGCACGTCCACTCCTCGTCAACGGTTCCTACAGAATCCACGCATGGGGACCTTCCCATGCTTAAACTGTGCCCAATGCCATAATGTTCTTAAGGGCTCTTCCTTTCATCATCCTAGGTCCGGTAAGTCATTTCGCATTTCGGATTATTTCACGTGTGCTTCATCATGGGTTATATACCTAATCAAATGTCCCTGCGGACTTTTATACATAGGGGAAACCACACAACCTATACGAGACCGTGTCTCTAAACACAAATCGACAATCCGCCGCAAGAACTTACTGTTACCCATTCCCCTTCACTTTCACAACCAGGGCCACACTGTCTCTCAGCTACAGTATCAGGTCATAGAGCATGTTCCCCCTTTCAGGAGGGGTGGGGACCGGGTGGCCTGTCTCAAAAGACGGGAGGCATTTTGGATCCATACATTAGAGACACTTCATCCGCTGGGACTTAACAGAGACTATGATTTAGCCTCTTTTATATAAAAATGATTGATATGTATTATTCCATCTGTTGATTGTTCCATCAATTTGACATCAGCCACTGGTTTGTACGGACTCCAGCCATCCTATTGTTTATATACCATTACAGTGTGTATCTACAGTGAGCTAACTCTCTTTTTCTTTTTTGCCATTAGAATCGCCTGTATTGAGATCTGTGTCACTTCCGCATGTCACGTTGAACCAGGTCCACTATACACATCGGCCTATCGTTATATGGCAAAATAATAGAACATAGGATCACCACCACCAAGGAGTCCGTTCACCTTCTACAGAATTCTCCATTTGGGCACCTCAGCTCTAGGTCCACTCTTCCTGCAATGTACCTATGTTCTCCACACTTGTGTCCATTCATGTTTCACAATAGCGCTTAGCTATCCCTTGCCGGGGTTGTGTATCGCCCAGTTACCCTGACAACCTGACGTCATCTCCGCTCGCCACACATCACATCTCTGTATGCATCTGCATCATGTGGTTATTCCCGCGCGACGTCACTTCCGGTCAGCGGTGTTGCCGCTGATTGGCTCTCTGGCACTGTCAGTCCCGCCCTACTTCCTCTTAAACGGCGATGTGTCTCCTCACCGGCAGACCAGCGGTGGAATCCGCGTCTGCTCCTCTATACAATCTGCCATGGTCTCCACAGGTAATTTTCACAGGAGCGCCTGTCTCACCCCTTCATGTTTCCTTTGAGAAGGTAATTAACCCTCTCCTTTGTTTCATTGCACACCCATAGTACCGCTCCTGTCCGGTTCTTTTGTAAGGTATGAGTCATCCTTTGTGTCTCCTCTCACATCCACCAACTGTTATGCATATCTCACACAACCCCTGGGGGTTTGTTTGCACATCTACAGACGCCGCCCCTGTGTGTCTTCTGACCCCTTGGTCCCTCTTTATACTCTGCAGTACGGTATGTACCTCACCTCACCCCTCACTGTTCTATTTAGGGGGGGTCCCTCACTTCTGAGCATAGGTGGAGCACCCTAGCCTAGATTCTTGGGGTTTCTCTCTAGCATATGTTACTTGGATACACTTGACCATGTATGGAATCGATGCTATATTCTCTCCTCAGCATTTGTATATACTTTTTTTGTATAATTGTTTTTGTTATGGTTTACCCTTTTTGTATTGTTTTCACATTTGGTTATATTTCACATGTAGTAACTGACGAAGGTCCAGGTGTAGGACCGAAACGTTTTTTGAAGTACCACTACAATAAAACTCACTCTAAAGCATCAAGTTGAGTGCTAGGTTCTTTTTGATTATGGTTTGAGAAGGTGTGGGAACCTAACCTTAGCACCTTCCTTTCCAGTAGTGCACACGGCAATTTTTTATGGTTACTTTTCCCTTACGTTGTGCACACTGACGGGTCATGTCCACATTCTCCTATAATGCTGAGGAGACCTCCAGTATCCTGGCACGCTCCACCTACAATAGTGATTTCCTGAAAATCCCCCCTAGAGAGGCGAGAGGCCGAGATTTAGAACGGGAGCTCCGTCACTTTACCAACATTGAACTCCACTGTGCCACACTCTCTGAGTATCTTCGAGCACAACGAATCCCTAGGGGTCTACGGGTCTCACTACGTCCCACACTGTTTCGGGACTCTCCTGAATATTGCATTAAATACGAACAAATACTAAACAAGTGTTCTTTTGATATTATCACGCTCACGATTGAGCATCTACAGAAGGCGATCACTGCCAGCTCCGAGACCATAAAATCCATTGAGGCTCAACTATCTTCATCCGGATCTCCAGAGGAACTCTCCATCCTTAAGGACCAGATAACAAAAAATATCGAGAAACATCGACGGGAGACACAGGACAGGAAACGCAGTAAGTTCAACAGGGACACAGAGGACTACGAGCGCCAGCAGGTATACAGATGGCAGGACTCCTTCTCTGGTCGACGAAACACATCTCGCCAAGGTCTACGCACCTCCCCAGACTATTCGACATCTGGCTCAGAACAGGAGTCGGGGGCCCCTGCTACTCTCCCACCGCGTTTTTTAGGCCAACGACACCGCTTCCCGAAAAGAAGGCCACGAGGCGCGGCCACGGACATAGGAGGAGACCCGTTCCAAGGGAGGATCACGAGATCACAGGTACGACCACCCCGTTGGTGATCAACATCTCTGATAGACTGTTGGGAGTTGCTGAATACAAAATCCTGCAGAAGGGCTTGTCCTTTTGCCCCTCTTACCAATGCCATACATTCGACTTGGAGATGGACCTCCAGAGATTCTTTAGATCCCTAAGATTGAAAGCTTTCTTCTCTACCTCCCCTGAGTTACCCTCCATTCAGCCCCCTACTGTCTCACCTGATAATTCTCTCTCATCACGAAGCCTAGGCCTGTATACTAAAAGCCATTTCAGACCACCACAAGGCTCACATGCCATGGAGTCTTTTATAGGCTTCGTTAAAGAGTCATTTAAAACACTTTGTGATGACATCTGTAGGGGAAAGCTATTCTTCCCCTCTAACCTTTCCTCCATTGAACGACAAGCTCTAAGGAGCTTACAGAATGACAGTAATCTTATTTTCAAACCCGCAGACAAAGGGGGCGCCCTTGTCATTATGAATAGATCCGACTATCTCCAAGAAATAAAACGCCAACTTGATAACTCCACGGTCTATACTAAGTTACAACATGATCCCCAGTCCGTAACCCGACAAATCATTTCAGAGACACTTATAAAGTATACGGAACTAGGTGTCTTAGATCCCAAAACACGGGACTTTCTTACCAAATTACATCCCATCACTCCAGTGTTCTACACTATTCCGAAAATTCATAAAAACTTAGAGAGACCCCCAGGGAGGCCTATAGTTGCCTCCACCGACTCTATTCTTTCCCCGTTGGCTATTTATTTGGAAAAAATCCTCACCCCAATGATTAGGTCATCCAGATCCTTCATCCTGGATACAGGCTCGTTCCTCAGCACCCTGAAGGATATATGTCCCATCCCTACACATTCCATACTAGTAACCATGGACGTTAAGGATCTTTATACATCCATTCCTCACACGGAGGGCATCAACTCGGTCCATAAACTCCTGACCCAATCCGGCCTCTCACCAGACCAAATACAATTGTGTATCGAATTACTTACTATTATTCTCACCCGGAATTACTTTCTATTTCAGGACGATTTTTATCTACAGATCCGTGGCACCGCGATGGGCTCTAACGTAGCGCCCCCCTATGCTAACTGCTATATGGCGGATTTTGAGGAAAGTCTGATATACCCTCACCCGCTTGTCCGCGACAACGTCATCATGTGGAAACGATACATCGATGATGTGTTCTGCATATGGGGGGGCTCGTTGGAAGCCCTCACGGTGCTCTTTGACTGGCTCAATACGGCCTGGCCAGGAATCTCCTTCACCATGTCTCATAGTACTACACAGATTAATTTTCTAGATACCCTGGTCATACTCCAACCAGATGGCTCCATAACTACGGATCTCTACACGAAAAGCACCGATCGCAACAGCCTGTTGCACTTTACAAGCTTCCACCCCCCTGCTACTAAAAATTCAGTACCCAAGTCACAATTTCAACGAGTCTCCAGGATCGTGTCCGATACAGAGCTCAAACCGGTGCGCCTCCAAGAGATGGCCACTAAGTTTACCCAACGGGGTTATCCACCCTCGGTACTGGAAAAGGCTGCAGCCCCATCTACCCCACGACCTAACAGAGCCTCTAATCGGATTCCATTTGTTCACTCTTATCATCCGTATTCGTACATCTTACATAGGTCAATACGCCAACACTGGCACCTACTATCAAAGGGATACCCAAAAATACCTGAATTCCAGAACCCTTTCCTCCCCTGTTTCAGACGTCCACCCAACCTCAGGGACTCATTAGTTAGGGCGGACCTGGGTTCAGGCACGTCCACTCCTCGTCAACGGTTCCTACAGAATCCACGCATGGGGACCTTCCCATGCTTAAACTGTGCCCAATGCCATAATGTTCTTAAGGGCTCTTCCTTTCATCATCCTAGGTCCGGTAAGTCATTTCGCATTTCGGATTATTTCACGTGTGCTTCATCATGGGTTATATACCTAATCAAATGTCCCTGTGGACTTTTATACATAGGGGAAACCACACAACCTATACGAGACCGTGTCTCTAAACACAAATCGACAATCCGCCGCAAGAACTTACTGTTACCCATTCCCCTTCACTTTCACAACCAGGGCCACACTGTCTCTCAGCTACAGTATCAGGTCATAGAGCATGTTCCCCCTTTCAGGAGGGGTGGGGACCGGGTGGCCCGTCTCAAAAGACGGGAGGCATTTTGGATCCATACATTAGAGACACTTCATCCGCTGGGACTTAACAGAGACTATGATTTAGCCTCTTTTATATAAAAATGATTGATATGTATTATTCCATCTGTTGATTGTTCCATCAATTTGACATCAGCCACTGGTTTGTACGGACTCCAGCCATCCTATTGTTTATATACCATTACAGTGTGTATCTACAGTGAGCCAAATCTCTTTTTCTTTTTTGCCATTAGAATCGCCTGTATTGAGATCTGTGTCACTTCCGCATGTCACGTTGAACCAGGTCCACTATACACATCGGCCTATCGTTATATGGCAAAATAATAGAACATAGGATCACCACCACCAAGGAGTCCGTTCACCTTCTACAGAATTCTCCATTTGGGCACCTCAGCTCTAGGTCCACTCTTCCTGCAATGTACCTATGTTCTCCACACTTGTGTCCATTCATGTTTCACAATAGCGCTTAGCTATCCCTTGCCGGGGTTGTGTATCGCCCAGTTACCCTGACAACCTGACGTCATCTCCGCTCGCCACACATCACATCTCTGTATGCATCTGCATCATGTGGTTATTCCCGCGCGACGTCACTTCCGGTCAGCGGTGTTGCCGCTGATTGGCTCTCTGGCACTGTCAGTCCCGCCCTACTTCCTCTTAAACGGCGATGTGTCTCCTCACCGGCAGACCAGCGGTGGAATCCACGTCTGCTCCTCTATACAATCTGCCACGGTCTCCACAGGTAATTTTCACACGAGCGCCTGTCTCACCCCTTCATGTTTCCTTTGAGAAGGTAATTAACCCTCTCCTTTGTTTCATTGCACACCCATAGTACCACTCCTGTCCGGTTCTTTTGTAAGGTATGAGTCATCCTTTGTGTCTCCTCTCACATCCACCAACTGTTATGCATATCTCACACAACCCCTGGGGGTTTGTTTGCACATCTACAGACACCGCCCCTGTGTGTCTTCTGACCCCTTGGTCCCTCTTTATACTCTGCAGTACGGTATGTACCTCACCTCACCCCTCACTGTTCTATTTAGGGGGGGTCCCTCACTTCTGAGCATAGGTGGAGCACCCTAGCCTAGATTCTTGGGGTTTCTCTCTAGCATATGTTACTTGGATACACTTGACCATGTATGGAATCGATGCTATATTCTCTCCTCAGCATTTGTATATACTTTTTTTGTATAATTGTTTTTGTTATGGTTTACCCTTTTTGTATTGTTTTCACATTTGGTTATATTTCACATGTAGTAACTGACGAAGGTCCAGGTGTAGGACCGAAACGTTTTTTGAAGTACCACTACAATAAAACTCACTCTAAAGCATCAAGTTGAGTGCTAGACACTCTGGGCCGGCACGGCAGAGACACAGGACAGGAATGGTAGAGGCACAAGACAGGCACAGTAGAGACTCTGGGCTGGCACGGGAGAGACACAAGACTGGAACGGCAGGGACACAAGGCAGGCACAGCAGAGACTCTGGGCAAGCACGGGAGAGACACAGGACTGGAACGGCAGGGACACAGGGCAGGCACGGCAGAGACTCTGGGCAAGCATGGGAGACACAGAGCTGGAACGGAAGAGACAAAGAGGGGCCTGAGGATAATGCAAAAAAATACCCTAAGAAGCACAAGCATCTTACCTAGGAAGATGCCGGGAAGATATACTCAATGCATGCGGCCATATTGGGGAGGAGCCACCAGGTCGCGACCTCCAAGGAAACCCAGCGGCGGAGGAGGTGGGACTGCGCATGCACAAGGATACGACGTGCTGAGACCCGGAAAAGACAGAGCAGGAGCAGTGAGGGACCGAGTCGGGAGAGCGCCGAGGGATGGGAGAAGGCAGGTAAGTATCCGAGGATGTGACAGTACCCCCCTCTTACTCCCCCTCTCTTTAGTGCTAGAGAGCAATCTCCTCATGATGAGAGGAGCATTGATGTTCTCTCGGGGCTCCCACGAACTCTCCTCAGGACCGAATCCCTCCCAATCAATAAAAAAAAAAGGTTTTTCCCCTTACAGTCTTTTTGGCAAGAATATCCTTTACATTAAAGGCACCATCAGAAGTGCTGGGTTGAGGAGAAAGAGAGGGAGAAGAGTGAAAACGATTAAAGACTGCGGGTTTGAGAAGTGACACATGGAAAGCATTAGGAATTCGTAGCGAAGCAGGTAATCTCAATTTGTAAGACACGTCATTGATACGACTTAAGACCTGAAAGGGACCAATGTAATGAGGACCTAATTTGTGAGAGGGAATCTTAAGTTTGATATAATGTGCAGATAGCCAAACCTTATCCCCGGGACAATATGGAGGAGCGTCCAGGCGCTTTTTATCAGCATACCTTTTCATTCTGCAACTAGCTTTTTCAAGAGCCACTTTAGTCTCCCTCCAGACTTTAGAGAATTCCAAGGACAAGAAGTCCACCGCCGGTACATCCGAGGTGAGAGAAACAGGAAGAGGAACACTAGGATGTTGCCCAAAAACTACAAAGAAGGGAGACTTGGAAGAAGATTCACTGGGGTGATTGTTGTAAGCGAATTCATCCCATGGGAGAAGAGAGACCCAATCATCCTGGTGAGCATTGGAGAAATGATCTTCATTAATCCGCAAAGAGCTCTCCAAAAATGGGACGTGAATTGGACCCCTCAATCGGACACAATATGTTATGGGAAGCCATAAAGTCGGAAGACATGGTGTAAAAAGATTATCGCCAGCTCAGCAGCGGAGGGCAGTCCAGGTAAAGAAACAAAGCAGGCCATCTTGGAGAACCAATCCACGATTACTAAGATGACAGTACAATTAGAAGAACGAGGCAAGTCGGTAATGAAGTCCATAGCAATATGGCTCCAAGGAACAGAAGGCACAGGCAGTGGATGCAGAAGTCCGGACAGTAGTTGTCTGAGGACCTTGTTCTTGGCACAGGAAGGACAAGAAGCAATGAACTCCAAGATGTCCAGACGAAGAGACGGCCACCAATAATGGCGAGAGATAAGAGAGAATGTCTTCTTGACTCCAACATGACCTGCAATCTTGGAGGAATATCCCCGACGCAAAACTCTCTCTGTCTTGATCCAGAATTAACATATTGCCAGGTGGTGGAGAGGTCACACTCAGGGGAGCTAGAGTGATGATCCTAGCTGGATCAATGATATGTGCGTCCATTGGCAAAAATGATCTGGAAGTGCATCCGCCTTGATGTTCTTATTACCGGGTCGAAAATGAAGTTCAAAGTCAAACTGTCAGAAGAACAGAGACCACCTAGCTTGCCGTGGATTGAGCCTTTGAGTAGACTGAAGATAGGCTAAATTCTTGTGATCTGTGTATATGATGAAAGGATGAACAGCTCCTTCAAGTAGATAACGCCATTCCACTAAGGCTAACTTGATAGCTAGTAATTCCTTGTTTCCAATGGAATAATGCCGTTCAGGAGAGGTGAAAGGTTTGGAGAAGAAGCCACAAGTAACTAAGTGATTAGAGGAAGATCTTTGCAAAAGAACGGCACCAACTCCAATGGATGATGCGTTGACCTCGAGGATAAATGACCTATTTGCATCTGGGAGATGAAGCACAGGAGCAGCAGCGAACCTTTGCTTCAGAGTCTGGAAAGCGTCTTCAGCTTCAGAGGTCCAACGATTGGAGTTGACTCTTTTGTGAACCAGAGCAGAAATTGGCTTGGCAATGAGGGATGAACTGTCCATAATAATTGGCAAAGCCAAGAAAACGTTGGATTGCTTTTACTCCAAGAGGACAAGGCCAGTTGAGAACAGCAGATACTTTCTCGGGATTCATCTCCAGACCAGACTTCAAGACAATGAAACCAAGGAAGGGCAGAGAGGACTGCTCAAAGACGAACTTTTCAATCTTGGAAAAAGATGATTCTCCCTTAGGCGCTGCAAAACTTGACGGACATCTTGTGTATGAGTGGAGAGATTAGGGGAAAAGATGAGAATGTCGTCTAGATAGACTACGACACTGGAGTAGAGGAGATCCCGAAACATGTCGTTTACGAACTCTTGGAATACCGCAGGGGCATTGCAGAGGCCAAACGGCATAACTAAATACTCATAGTGACCATCATGAGTGTTGAATGCGGTCTTCCACTCATCCACAGCACAAATTTGAACGAGATTATAAGCTCCACGCAGATCAAGCTTGGTAAAAATCCGTACTCTCCTCAAGCGATTGAAGAGCTCAGGAATGAGTGGCAGCGGGTATTTGTCCTTCACCGTAATGTTGTTTAGGCCTCTGTAATCAATACAAGGACAGAGAGAGCCATCCTTTTTCTTTACGAAGAAGAAGCCTGCTCCAGCAGGAGAAGTGGACTTTCGAATGAAACCCTTGGCAAGATTCTCTTGAACATATTCCAACATGGCTTGAGTCTGCGTAGGCGAGAGGGGGTAGATTCTTCCTCTAGGAGGAATAGCTCCTGGAACGAGATCAATGGGGCAGTCGTAGAGTCGGTGCAGAGGAAGACTCTCAGCCTCCCTTTTGTCGAAAACATCAGAGAAGGAACTATAGAAGCAGGGCAATCCGGAAGAGAAAGAAGGAGAAGAAGCACCTACTGGATGCACCGGCAGCAGTCAACTCCCCAGGCAGAACTCTCCCCAGCACAAAATATTACCATTATGTCAATCTAAAGTGGGCTCGTGGATCAGCAACCATGGAAGACCAATAAGTACCGGATGAGAGAGACCGGCCAAGACAAAATGTAATTTTCTCACTATGCAAGGCTCCTACTTGAAGCTCCACCTCATGTGTAATTTGAGTAATGGTTTCTTGTAAAGGTTTACCATCTACGGATGCGAGAATTTGGGGATTTTCCAAGGTCCTCACAGGAACAGAGAATTTAATCACCTCCTCAAGCCTAATAAAATTCCCTGCAGCGCCCGAATCTACATAAGCGGCTAATGAAAAACCTTTACCACCAACATGCAATAAAACAGATAAAGTAAGAGGTAGAGAGGTATCACATACACCTAGAGAGGCCTCTCTTACCTGACCTAGGAAGAGAAGTTTTCCGGACACTCTGGACAAGCTCGCAGCAGATGGGAGGCACTTCCGCAGTAAAAGCAAAGACCCTGAGTACGTCTCTCCTTACGTCGTTGTTCCGACATCCTGAGACGATCGACTTGCATCGGTTCAGGAGCAGATGCCATGTAGGACGGGCTGGATCTAGGACTGGACAGCCTACGAGTAGAAGGTGAAGGGTGATGAAGTCTTCTCTCTCTTGCACGCTCCTGGAAATGAAGATCAATACGAGTAGCCAGCGAAATCAAATCCTCCAAGACAGTTGGGGTGTCCCGACCTGCAAGTTCGTCTTTTATACGACCGGAGAGACCCCGCCAGAAGACACCCACCAAAGCCTCATTATTCCAGCCTAAATCAGAAGACAGAGTACAAAACTGAATAGTGTACTGGCCTACAGTTAGGGACCCTTGGTGGAGATTAAGGAGAGCCTCAGTAGTAGAGGCCAGACGTCCCAGTTCATCGAAAACACGTTGAAAAGTCTCAAAGAATACAGACACTGGGAGACTACGGGATCGTCTCGCTCCCAGAGTGGATTAACCCATGCCAAGGCATCCCCCTCCAGATGGGAAATCAAAAAGGCTACTTTTGCCCGATCAGTGGGGTATTGCCGGGGCAAAAGTTCAAAATGGAGGCGGCATTGATTAAGAAAACCCTGACACAGTTTGGAATCACCACTGTACCGTGGTGGTTTAGCCAAATGGGGAGGAAGGTGGGAAGTAGAAGTTGAGGCAAATGTAGAAGCAGCCGACTGCAAAGAGAGCAACCGGTCGTCGACTGAAGCCATGTAACTAAGAATATGGGCCTGGGTGTTTCGCTGCTGAGCCAACTCCTGCTGTAGGCCAGCTAGCTGAGGTATTCCCAGGATCCGTAGACTGAAGAGAGGAGAGTCGGGTGTCCATAGTTTTCATGAAGGACATGATACGGGTCTGATTCTCCCGTAAAAAGACCAGCTCCTTCTGAGCGACAGACGCTCCAGTGGGGTCCATGGCTTGTGCTTACTATTAGGATTCTGGAAGAACCTGAGAGTGGACCCTCTGGGTTGTGTCTCTAGAGCCCCCGAGGGGGAGTGGGCGAGATGGAACCACCCCCTATACAGGGAGCGTTAGAAGAAGGCCCAAGGGGGATGGAGACACAACTGCTAGAGTCAAAGGAGTGACTACAAGGAGGAGAGGAAAAGAGACAGAGGATTGAAGGTATTGGATACAAGCAGGGAGAACTGGGAGACAAGACTAGATGCCTGACTGGTACGGTTGAGGCACAGGTGTGGCACAGCAGTGACACAGAACAGATAAGGCAGAGACACAAGTTGAGCATGGCAGTGGCACAAAGCAGGCACAGTAGTGACACGAGGCAGGTACGGCAGACACTCTGGGCTGGCACGGCAGAGACACAGGACAGGAATGGCAGAGACACAAGAAAGGCACAGCGGAGACTCTGGGCTGGCACGGGAGAGACACAAGACTGGAACGGCAGGGACACAGGGCAGGCACGGCAGAGACTCTGGGCAGGCACGGGAGACACAGAGCTGGAACGGAAGAGACAAAGAGGGGCCTGAGGATAATGCAAAGAAATACCCTAAGAAGCACAGGCATCTTACCTAGGAAGATGCCGGGAAGATATACTTGATGGGCCTGGCAATATTGGGGAGGAGCCACCAGGTCACGACCTCCAAGGGAACCCAGCGGTGGAGGAGGTGCGACTGCGCAAGCGCAAGGATACGACGCACCGAGACCTGGAAAAGACAGAGCAGGAGCGGCGAGGGACCGAGTTGGGAGCGCACCGAGGGATGGGAGAAAGCAGGTAAGTATCCGAGGACGTGACAATGGGGAGGCTGTGTGGGCCTCATGCTGTATATGCGGTGGCTGTGTGGGGCTCATGCTGTATATGGGAAGGCTGTGTGGGGCTCATGCTATATATGGGGAGGCTGTGTGGGGCTCTTACAGTATATATGGGGCTGTGGGGGTTCATACGATATACAGAAGGGGCTGACTCAGGTTCAAATTATATATGTGGGGGCCAGCATACTTAATTCTGCTCAATATTAAGTGATACAATTAATATTAATATAATTATCAATAATATAATAATTATAATATATCAATATTAATATTGAGCAGAATTAATTTCAGTCTATTGGTTCGGCCCTCCACAAAAGTCACGATCTCTCATGTAGCCCCTTGGGAAAGTTAATTACCCACCCCTGGTCTACACCATTATATCCGTAAATTTTGTCACATTTTTAAAGGATATCCTAATGTTGAGGAGTTCTAAAATCCATTGTTTCCTTTAAACAATCCAATAAACTGAGGGATAAACTTGATTAGGCAACAAACATACAAACTATTCAACGTTTATTGACAAGGGAGCCCACATACAGGTAAGGGTATTCCAAAAGAATTACCCCACACGTGAATCATCTTTTATTGGGTATGCAATAAAATGTCCATGTTTCCTTATTTATATAGGGGAAACATAACGGTCCATATATCACAATATAAATCCAATAAGCAGTGCAAGAAAATTGGATTAACACTACTCTATTGTTTTCTGCAGGCCAATCATAATGTTGCCAAGTTAACCCCTTACTGCCCGAGACAATTTTGACCTTAAAGGGTTTGTACAGCATATTTTTTTTTCTTTACTACTTATCTGTACTTATCTGCAGGTAGTTACTAACTACCTACCTGATCCACTGTGAATCTGTCTCTCCTGGCTCAAAGCGGTAATGTGACCACTCCTGCTGGTATTTTCTTACTTCATGTGATGTCACGTCCAGACATCAGAAACTTCTCTTCTGCTCTGTTGGATGGCTCCCAGCTACATGGAAGGCTTGTGGGAATGCATGATCTGCATTGCTCGCAGAATCCTCGATACCATCTTTCTACAACTACCATATATACTCGAGTATAAGCCTACCTGAGTATAAGCAGAGACCCCTAGTTTTGTCACCAAAAACTTTGAAAACTTAATGATTCGAGCATAAGCCTAGGGTGGGAAATGCAGCAGCTACTGGTAAATTTTAAAAATAAAAATAGATACCAATAAAAGTAAAATTAATTGAGACATCAGTAGGTTAAGTGTTTTTGAATATCCATATTGAATCAGGAGCCCCATATAATGCTCCATAAAGTTCATGATGGGCCCCATAAGATGCTCCATACAAAATACGCCCCATGTAATGCTCCATAAAGTTCATGATGGGCCCATATAATGCTCCATAAAGTTGATTATGGCCCCATAAGATGCTCCTTAGAAAATATGCCACATGTAATGCTGCATAAAAGTTTATTATGGCCCCATAAGATGCTTCATAGAAAATTTGCCCCATATAATGCTGCATAAAAGTTGATTATGGCCCCATAGGATGCTCAATAGAAAAATATGCCACATGTAATGCTGCATAAAAGTTGTTTATGGCCCCATAAGATGCTCCATAGAAACATATGCCACATGTAATGCTGCATAAAGGTTTATTATGACCCCATAAGATGCAGTTTATGCTGATATGATTAACAGTACTGTATATCTGCTGCTGCAATTAAAAAAAAAGACATACTTACCTCTCGTCGCTGCCCACTGCTCCTCAGCGTCCCGTCTCTCCGCAGTCACTGTTCTGGCACAGGGCGCACACTAACACGTCATCGCGCCCTCTGACCTGAATGTCACCGTTAGAGGACGCGTAAGACGGAGCCCGGTGGTGGAAAGGGGACAGGTGAATATCGGAATGCTCACCCTCCCCATTATACTCACCCTCCCAGCACGGTCCCTGCTTCTTACTGACAGATGTTCTCCCTATGGGAGTGGAGTCGCGTCCATATTCATAACTTTAATGAGCAGTACCACGTGACCGCTCAACACTGGAAGAAGCTGTCGGAACCCGGAGACCATCTGTCAGTGAGAAGCAGGAACCACGCCAGGAGCAGGTGCGTATGATGTGACAGCTGCCGCTCCCCCTACCCCGCCGACCCCCTGGGACAATGACTCGAGTACAAGCCGAGAGGGGCACTTTCAGCCTAAAAAAATGAGCTGAAAATCTCAGCTTATACTCGAGTATATACGGTAGGTCCTTCGAAGCTCACCCATGAGACTCTCACTACCTTCATGGCCGAGGTAGTAGCCAAATGCTAGACCACTGGTTGCCATATCCAATGATCCTGAAGACCCATCATCTCTGCTTTCTCCCTCAACTCTCCTCACCCAGAAATTTAATGTAATCACACAGACTCCTGGAGAATTTTCTACTAAAGATTTCTACAAATCCCAGTGGAAGAAATTACAAATGCTAGCAGACCTTTTCTGGACCAAGTAGAAAAATCAATACCTTTCTACGTTACAGACAAGAGACAAATGGCAAGCTAGTGGCCTCTAGGATTGGTAACCAAAGTCTTCCCAAGTTAAGATGGACAGGTCCAGAAGGTGGAGATCAAGATCCCCAAGCAAAACGGAAAACAGTTTCTTAGACCTGTCTCTGAACTTATTCTATTGCTCTCTAGTTAAAGTTTGGATGCCAGACGGGGAGTGTCATACCTTTATACAAATGCATATAATCAGTTTTGCTATTCTTGTATTGAACTGTGGTGTATTGTGATAACTTATCCAACAGTGCCATCTATTGACAATGTTCTAACTGCAGCTTACTTTCTGTTTCATTGCTTATTGTGCAATTTAATACTTAAGGGAACCTGTCACCCCCCCCCCCCCCCCGTTTCTAACTAAGAGAGCCAACTTGTGCAGCACTAATGATGCATTCTGTCAAGGTAGCTCTTTTATTTGGAGTCCCTTCCAACGCTGAAATATTCACTTTTATAATTTACCCGCCATACCTGTAGTCTGTCCGGGGGGCATGTTTTATCCCCCTGGGCACAAACACCTCTCAGCCATCACTCATTTCCTCCTTGTGCCGGGCACCGCTTCCTCTACATTCATTTAAATCCCCGGCGCCTGCACTGTAAGTTTTTTTTTTTCAGGTTTGCGCTGCCCTTCGACTCACATCACATGATGTCTTTGTACACGCACCTGCGTGTACCCGCGGCCCGAGATCACGCCCTGCAGTGTGAATAAATCAGAAGAGACTGCGGGGTGGGATCTCTGGCCACGGCTACACGGAGGCGCATGTACAAAGACATCATGTGATGTGAGTTGAAGGGCAGCGCAAACTGCACATTCCCAAAAAAAACCTTACAATGCAGGCACCGGGGATGTAAATAAATGGAGAGGAGGTGGCGCCTGTTGCACGGAGGAAATGAGAGATGGTTGGGAGGCGTTTGTGTCCGGGGGGAAAAGACATGCCCCCGGACAGACTACAGGTATGGGGGGCAAATTATAAAAATGAATATTTCAGCATTGGAAGGGACCCCAAATAAAAGAGCTACCAGTCAGGGATGCGGAACAGTCCCCTTTTTGTTCCTTAGGTGCAACTACCACAACTCACTTTTTTTTTAAAGGGGCCGCTTCAGTCTACGCACAGCCGCTGGTTGGTATAATGGGCCGCATGCGGGCCCTGCACCACAATATAGGTGTGGGATGAGGAATCACTAGAGGAGAAGTCCCCACTGTTCCTTCTGCTCTTCACCCCCTCCAGAGTTGGTCCCATTGCTCCAGCACTACTGGCTCCAGCAACTTGCTTGCGGCTGCCACATTGTGTCCAGGCGCTGCTTCCTCTTTCATGGCTGCAGGAACTGTGGCCATGGCAACAGGCCATCCATCGCACTGAGCTTCCTGCGGTGGGCCTGCCTCCCAATCGGAGGCCATCTGCACGGCCACCGCATATGGCCCTTCCCTGTTCCTTAATGAAGGCAACATGGTCCCCCAACTGCAGAGGGCCACTGAATGTAAGGGACCCGGAATTCATGTATACCTTGGTTCCAGTATCGACCTCCTGGATGAAGCCATATCCTCTTGCTATGTCCAGGTATCTGACCACGCCATTGGTCATTCAGCCAGCTGCAGCTCCTCCGCTGGGGCGCTGTAATTCCCTGACAATGTGGCTCTCCCACCACTTCTTTTCCCGGATCACATGCGGATCCACTGAGTCCCACCTGCAAAGGGCATCCGGGGGTTCCTCCACATACGCGCTGCCGGCGCCAGACAGGTGCAGGCTGGGAGGAAACAGATGCCACCAACATCGGGGATGATGGTGGAGATGGGAGACATGGTGCAGTCAAAGACAACAGCAGTGCCACAGGACGTGCAAGGGCAGCAGTCGGGGTGGCAGGTCGTTTGGCTTGAAACTTCCTACTAACCACCGCTGCATCTGGTGACAGTCCTCCTGTGCAGTTGCGAGGACCGGTGGTTGTAGCCGCAATGATCCCCCACAGTGAAGCCTCTAATATCCTCCGGGCTCCTTCCAGTTCCATGGGTTCTTTGCTCTCCACCGGCCACTTGTCCAGTTGCCGGAATGGGTGCCATTTGCTTAGCTCCTCTGACCACCAGGCCTCAAAGCACAGGCCCGTATCTGCCCGAGCCACGGATCGCCTCCAGTCCTGATGACTGTTGCTGCCATGCTCCTCCTTTTCATCATGGTGAGTAATGGTGTCTCCCCTCTGAACATGCCGTCTTGCTCTGCTGGGTTCCACCCATTCGTGGGCGGGGTCACACTTGACTGTTCCACCCGTTTCCTTGGGTTCTGATGCATGGGTGGGAACTTCTTCGCCCGCACCCATTTGGGGCGGACCTTTATCACAGGGAGGTGCAACATCCTGCCTTTTGGCACCAAATCTTCTCCATCACATCAATGGCCGCCATCTTCTCTGTAGCGGCCGATGCCATTTTAAATCCTTTACAGCAGCTACTGATTTACAAGTCCCAAAAGTCCTCTCTTTCAGTGGTGAGGTTGCGGCGGTCCATCCTGCTGACTACGCCAAATGTAACAAGGTGGCACTGGGTGGTAGTCATGACCGAGTCCATTTAAAGCAACAGTCCATGAACACTCCAGCCCTTACACATAAAACTGACAGGACAGATGCAATGCCAGGCAATTTACCTTTTCCTCACGGTCACTGCAGCACGGGCACCAAGGGTTCAGAAACACAACTCAGGAACGCAGTTGTAATCCAAGAGGGAAAATTGATATAAGTGGTGCACTCCTGCACAACAACATGGAGATGGGGTGCAAAACCTGGTCAGTAAATGGAATACTATGAACACAAAAGAAAAAAGACTCGACCAATAATGGTATGCGCACCCATAAAGTATGTGAAAATATCAAAACATTTTTAATTACACCTCAAAGAACATGACAAACATATAAAACCACTTAAAAAGGTCTGAGTCCAGAACCATGAATCACCACCCCTAAGCACAAATATCATAAAATAACAACACTGCATGGATAAAGTGCTATATATATATATCAAATGTATCCTGTCTAAACATGTAACGGTCCAATATAACATGCATGAATATGTAAAGGCCGAAACAAATGCATACGTAAACCTGTAGTTGTGCACTGACAGATAATCTAGCAATAAAATTACTGCAATTCAGTGTTTGGTATATAACAGTATAAAGTGTTATATCAGCATGCTGTTTAGCTAAGATGATGGCAGTACCAAGATAGGTATATACATGTGGGCTACAAGCATGTGCTAGAGAGCCTCAAGTATGACATACATGAATATATGAAGGCCTAAACAAATGCATACATAAACCTGTAGTCGTATACTGACAGATAATCTAGCAATAAAATTACTGCGATACAGTGTGCGGTATGTAGCAATATAAAATGTTATATCAGCATGCTGTTTAGCCAAGATAATAGCAAAGACAAGTTAGGTATATAGATGCGGGCTACAAGCATGTGCCCGAAAGCCTCAAATAGGCTCTCGCCTCACCCCTTAAGCCTGTCTCCTGTCTCTATTAGGTATCTGGGCTCATGGTATACCATTGTTCAGAGTTCATGCCGTTCCTTTGGAATATTTTTTCCTCTCTTTACTCCCCCCATCTTTTCTTACATCTTGGCACCCATTGGGTTATTATTTGATTGTAGGGGAGTACCAGTGTATGCCTATTTGAGGCTTTCGGGCACATGCTTGTAGCCCGCATCTATATACCTAACTTGTCATTGCTATTATCTTGGCTAAACAGCATGCTGATATAACATTTTATATTGCTACATACCACACACTGTATTGCAGTAATTTTATTGCTAGATTATCTGTCAGTATACGACTACAGGTTTATGTATGCATTTGTTTCGGCCTTCATATATTCATGTATGTCATACTTGAGGCTCTCTAGCACATGCTTGTAGCCCGCATGTATATACCAATCTTGGTACTGCCATCATCTTGGCTAAACAGCATGCTGATATAACACTTTATACTGTTATATACCAAACACTGAATTGCAGTAATTTTATTGCTAGATTATCTGTCAGTGCACAACTACAGGTTTACGTATGCATTTGTTTCGGCCTTTACATATTCATGCATGTTATATTGGACCGTTACATGTTTAGACAGGATACATTTGAGATATATATATATATATATATATATATATATATATATATATATATATATATATATATATATATAGCACTTTATCCATGCAGTGTTGTTATTTTATGATATTTGTGCTTAGGGGTGGTGATTCATGGTTCTGGACTCAGACCTTTTTAAGTGGTTTTATATGTTTGTCATGTTCTTTGAGGTGTAATTAAAAATGTTTTGATATTTTCACATACTTTATGGGTGTGCATACCATTATTGGTCGAGTCTTTTTTCTTTTGTGTTCATAGTAATCCAAGAGGGAAAAGATTTTTATTGTTGAAAAGGAAGATGCAATAAACTGGATAAAAATTCCTGCACTCTCCCTAGCAACCTTCACCGCAGAATCAGCGGCGGCAGCAGTAGTAGTTCACAAGCCAGTATCTGGACACTTATAGTCCTTGGTGGGGAACCTTCACAGTTTTGGTACCTGCATCACTGCCCGGGGGTCCGGAGCAGCGCTCTCTCCCCTTCGGGGGAGTTTTGACTCCAGACACTGCTGACTGTGCCACCTCCTTACACCCCTCCCTCCTAAAAACACTGTCGTCCCTGACCATCAGGGCCTATATATGAAAAAGCAACATAGCCCTTTAAAAAAAGTAGACAGTCTTTGTTATTGCCGGTGGCTCCGTGTGCAGGGGGAGGAAGCAAGCTAGGGTCTCTGCCACCTCCTTACAGTTGAGTAGCATGGGAAAATGATGCTGCTGCCCTCCTAGTTCCACCCATGCACTAGGTGTCCACTGCTCCCACATATCACAATTTTTTTTGGGGGGCGCGGGATTTTTCTTTTTAGGATTAGGGTTAGTGCGATATAAATTGCATATTAACTATTTGCTGTGACCTGATTCCAGCAAAGTCAAATAATATAGGTTTATATGGTTTAATATTTTTTTAACCATAAAGACTCAAAAAATAATTAGTATTTTTGTTGCCATCACCTGAGAGTCAAAACTTTAAAATTTTCTTCTTCAGCAGATATCATTTTAGCCAGACATCGTCAACATCTGGAGACTTTGTATTCACTGCCTTTAGCTAGACTTGGTGCTAATGCATCAAACTAGCAGACAACTGAAAGCCACATATCATGGCCCAAAGAGCCATATGTGGCTCCCAAGGCTTTAAAGACCAGAACAGAGGTTATCTCCTAATCTGGTCATTGCAGGAATACAGCTGGTATGTCCTGCACCTTTACCAATCCAGTGCATATATGATGTTAATCACACAGGCACACGTTAAACCATTTGATTTTTTAAATATACGGCAAATATTGCCAAGGGGCAAATAAGAATTATGAGGAAATGAAGATAGTCCTAGAAAAACAGACTGTTGTATAATGGTCATTCAAGGTTACAAGTAAATAATAGTAATAGTAATGTTAGGTTTCGTTTATGCTACTACAAAACATTGTCATCCGTTCTGCAAATCTATGATGTTTTTAGTTGTAGTTAAATATTCTAACTCCATGTCCTGCTTCATTGTTACAGGCATAAATGGGTTTCCCAGGAAACCACTAAGCTCAGAACAAAATTGTTGTGCTTCTCGATTGTGTTTGCAGGAATTGTTAAAGTTTTAGTAAAGTACTAAAGTTAAGACTCTGCAGTAATACATTTAAAGGCATATATGGTATATATATGGCATATCTTCAGTATAAATATCATAAATGTATAATAGATGCAGATTCTACCAGTGGGACCTGCCTCTATTAAGACAATGAGGCACTAATGCGTGTCGTGGTCAGTGTAGAGGTGGGCAGAATTCTAATCTCTTTGTATGGAAATTCAAACCATCTTTTTATTGAAAGCAGTGTGCAACAAACAGGCCACTGTTCTTAAAATAAAAGTGGGTCGCAGAGGTGGAATATACATCTGCTATATTGTTAAAATACCATAAATGTACAATATTCAAATAGTCCTCTGAAAGTTTCTGATAGCTTCAAACAATTATATGCTGTAGCAATTTTTGCGGAAAAAATTAGATTGTTTTAATTTTCACGGCTCAACCTTATAAACTTGTTAAGCACCTGGGGGTTCAAGGTGCTCACCACACACATCTAGATAAATTCCTTGAGGTGTCTAGTTTCCAAAATTGGGTCATTTGTGGGAGTTTCTACTATTTAGGTGTATCAGGGGCTCTCCAAATGAGAAACGACACCTGGAGACCATTCCATCAAAGTCTGCATTCCAAAACTTTCCTTCATTTCTAAGCCATGCCATGCGCCCATACAGTAGTTTTTCTCAACATATAGGGTATCAGCATACTCAGGAGAAATTGCACAACAAATTTTTGGGTCCATATTATTCTGAAAACTATGGTGGAAAAAATGTGATTTTTTTTTCTTTTCACAGCTCTACGTTATAAACTTCTGAGAAGTACCTGAGGGTTCAAGGTGCTCACCAGACATCTAGATTAGTTTCCAAAATGGTGTCACTTATGGGGAAGGCTTACTGTTTAGGCACATCAGGGGCTCTCTAAACTCGACATGGTGTCCGCTAATTATTCCAGCAAATTTTGCATTCAAAAAGTCAAATGGCGCTCCTTCCCTTCTGAGTCCTGCCATGCACCCAAACAGTGGTCCCCCCCCAACATATGGGGCATTGGCATGCTCAGGAGAAATTGACAACAAATTTTGGGGTCCATTTTTTCCTATTACCTTTGTGAGAAAAAAAAGTGGGCTAAACTAAAATGCATGTAAAAAAGTTAAATTACATTACATTTTCCACATTCTAAAAATTCCTGTGAAGGACCTGAAGGGTTAATAAACTTCCCGAATGTGGTTTTGAGCACCTTGAGGGGTGCAGTTTTTAGAAGGTGTCACTTTTCGGTATTTTCTATCATATAGATCCCTCAAAATGACTTCAAATGCAATGTGGTCACTAAAAAATGGTTTTGTAAATTTTGTTGAAAAAATTAGAAAATCACTGGTCAATTTTAACCCTCATAACTTCATAACAAAAAAGTAGATGTAAAGTAGACATGAGGGAAATGTTATTTCCTAACTATTTTGTGTGACATAAGTCTGATTTAAGGGCATAAAAATTAAAAGTTTGAAAATGTCAGCATTTTAATCATTTTCTTCAAATTTCCATCTTTTTTTAATTTTTAAAAACAAACGAAAGTCATATCGAAGAAATGTTGCTGCCACAAAAAACAGTATCAGAATTACTGGGATACATTGAAGCGTTCCAGAGTTATTGCTTCATAAAATGATACTGGTCAGAATTGGAAAATTAGGCTGGTCATGAAGGTGAAAACAGGCTTGGGGTTGAAAATGCATCCCGTCACACATCAAAATCACAGAATTAATCCAGCTGCAGATCAGTGTAGGCATCTATTCTGTAGGCTTTGGCTCTTGATAACATACTTACAGAGTGCCAAAACAGAGTACCGATGGTTTTGGCAGACACTCCAGAACATTTGTCAAGCAAGTGCTTAAACCTTCTGCTACTCTTCCTTTTTTAGTATGTAATGCTGCTTCTTATACTTGTTAATCCATGGTAATGCAGAACAAGATGTTGACCTAGATGGCAGCATAAAAAGGAGCTATTGAAAGGCACTGCATGGTGACAGGAAGATACGCTGCAAATACAGGATAATGTGTGGGATATAAAATGACAATAAACTATTTTACAATATTTCTTGCAGAATCTTACAAATTAACAAAGTTGTTGAGTTTATATTTCTGTAGCACACACAAAAGAATCCTTTACTGAAGCAAAGTTTTGAATTAAATTGGTTGTGGGGCTGAAAATATGTTACCACCTAAAAATTATTCACAAGCTAGTTGACTTGTACTAGTTCTTGTAAGACAAATTTAAATTTACATAATTAAATCACTATGTAGTATAGCCAATCCCTTGGAGGTTGCTCTTTTAGGCTTTTGTCATACTACTGTAGAATACGGATGAGTGCTGTGCGAGAAAACATTGCATAGCACTCGGACCAGTGTTAATCTATGGGGCAGCTCACATCACCGTATTTTTTCTCCCGCGTATTTTACGTGCATGTAAAATCGCAGCATGCTGCGATTGTCACCAAGACTCGGCCGAGACTCAGCAATGCAAGACTATGGGTGCGAGAAAAAAAAAAATCGCACAGCACGCGGACCATATGAGTGTTCTCCTATTTTTATGGTGCACCGGTGTCTTTTGAAAAGCCGGCAAATCATGTGCCGCATACAGTAAAAGCACACTGACAGGTTAGAATAGAATAGATAAACTATATATATATATATGCAGGGGGGATCCGGTGCTGAAAGCGTGTCTCTGGTGCTGCAAGGATGTCTACTGTTAAACTGTAAAGCGCTGCGGAATATGTTGGCGCTATATAAATAAAGATTATTATTATTATTATTATTACTATGATGCTGCGGGGAGTCTCCGTAGCTGCGTGGGTGTCTCCAGTGCTGTGGGGGGCTCTGCAGACATTTTGTGAAAGGCCAGAGCCCCCCCGGCAGTTCGTCCATGCTTTCCTGTGCGGTGGACTTCAGGAAAATGGTCGCCGGGAGGCGCAGATGGGGATCTTGGGACCAAGATCTCAAGAGATGAGATCTCAGTGCTGAAATCTCATCTCCCGAGATTTTCCCATTTTCCCGGAGTCCGTCACACAGGAAAGCATGGACAAACTGCCGGGGAGCTCTGGCCTTTCACAAAATGTCGCCAGAGCCCCCCGCAGTACCGGAGACTCCAGCAAATCAAATGTTTAGAAATTCTACTGTGCCTAATAATTTATAACAGTGCATTTTCAGTTTTTATTAATTTTGGAGATTATACTGTTATCATTAGGAGGTTTCTTCAATAAAATTTGATGCATAATCTAACGGGTGATGACTTATTAGACTGACTGCCATTTGCACCGACCATTTAGGAAAATCTGAGAAAAATTTCATTTGCTTAATAATTTGGAATTTGGTGTATAGTATCTTAGTAGGGTTTATGCATCTCAAGAAACCAATATTGCTGCCATCTGGTGCGAGTGGAAACCTGCTCAATACAAAGCATAGCATGTGGACTGCATATTAATGGTTGCTATAGCATATATGGATAAAGTGCCAAAGTGCTGAAGGTATACCATATGAGCAGAGTAAAAGATGATTAAACAAGCATGTCCACTACATAACCTATTGAGTAGCACCAGCAAAGGCCCAGAGGGTCCGCCTGTCCGCCCCTAAGCACGTTTTGGATGGCACCTTCGTTAGGGGGCACATAGAATATATAGATATATAGATGTCAGTGACACATACAGTACAGACCAAAAGTTTGGACACACCTTCTCATTTAAAGATTTTCTGTATTTTCATGACTATGAAAATTGTACATTCACACTGAAGGCATCAAAACTATGAATTAACACATGTGGAATTAAATACTTACCAAAAAGGTGTGAAACAGCTGAAATTATGTCTTATATTCTAGGTTCTTCAAAGTAGCCACCTTTTGCTTTGATGACTGCTTTGCACACTCTTGGCATTCTCTTGATGAGCTTCAAGAGGTAGTCACATGTAGACTATTGTACCTACATGTACCTACTAGACTACTATAGACGTACCTAGACTTGCGGTGCTGCGCCCCCTACTGGCATAACCTCATATGAACTCGAGCGTGGGAATTTTTCTGAATATTTTCTCACGCTCAATTCATCTGAGGTTATACCAGCAGGGGGCGCAGCACCGCAAGTCAATGTAGCTACGTTCCCCTTCTTCCCATTCATTCCCCAGATTTTACAGGCAGGGGCGGCTGCATTAGCAGAGCTTCTGCTTGTAAAGTTATTTAACGCTTTCAGATGGATTTACATCATGGGACATGACTGTAACAGCGGAAAGGTATGGGATATTGTTGTTTTTTTATTTTTCATTTTTTACAGAACGAGGGTCGTCATTTGGATTGAGAGTATAATAAACTATTACAACACCCTGTGTCTTTATTTCAATAAAATACTTTTATCCTAATGTGTGTGTTTTATTAACCATTTACTACTATTGGATTAACAATGGATAGGTGTCTTATTGACACCTCTCCATTATTAACCAGGCTTAATGTCACCTTACAATAGCAAGGTGACATTAACCCTTTATTACCCCATATCCCACCTCTACTCGGGAGTGGGAAGAGAGTGGCTAAGTGTCAGAATAGGCGCAGCTTACAGATGTGCCTTTTCTGGGGTGGCTGGGGGCAGATGTTTTTAGCTAGGGGGGTCCCATAACTATGGTCCCTCTCTAGGCTATTAATATCTACCCTCAGTCACTGGCTTTCCCACTCTGGCGGAGAAAATTGCGCGGGAGCCCACGCCAATTTTTTCCGTGATTTAACCCTTTATTTTAACAGCTAGAGCTCCAAAATTTTACACACATACACTTGTAACATTATTAATGAGGAATATGTAAAGGAATAAGGGATATGAAATGGTTTCACTGTATGTAAACCATGTCTCATATCCTGTCGGGTTTGGGAAGGAGATAGCAAAAGCCGGCAATTGAATTACCGGCTTTTAAGCTATCTAGCGCTGTATTAAATATAAATATACATATATATATGTATATGTGTCTCACTGACATATATATATAGACTGTATATATGTTTTCATGAATATTTGAGCCCATGGATCCATTGTATGTCCGTTTTGCAAGCCGGCGAGAAAATCTCGCTGTACGGATGCCATACGGATTACATACGGAGGTTTACATGCGCAAAATACGCTGCCACACCCTGCCTACGGATGACATACGGATCACTATTTTGGAATAATTTCTGCGTATTAAGCATGTAAAATACGGACCATTTCCATACGCTGAGTGTGACTCCAGCTTTACCAATGCTGACCTACCACTGCCACTGACTGTCCCTATTCCTGTCCCTAACACACAGATATCAGAACAGTGTCAGCCATCTTATAATAACCCCTTAAGCCCCAAGGGTGGTTCGCACGTTAATGACCGGGCCAATTTTTACAATTCTGACCACTGTCCCTTTGTGAGGTTATAACTCTGGAACGCTTCAACGGATCCTGGTAATTCTGACATTGTTTTCTCACGACATACTGGGCTTCATGATAGAGGTAAAATTTCTTTGATATTATTTGCATTTATTTGTGGAAAAAAAGGAAATTTGGCAAAAATTTTGAAAATTTAGTAATTTTCCAACTTTGAATTTTTATGCCCTTAAATCACAGGGATATGTCACACAAAATACTTAGTAAGTAACATTTCCCACATGTCTACTTTACATCAGCACAATTTTGGAACCAAAACTTTTTTTGTTAGGGAGTTATAAGGGTTAAAAGTTGACCAGCAATTTCTCATTTTTACAACACCATTTTTTTTAGGGACCACATCACGTTTGCCATGTTGCATTTGGAGAGCCACTGATGTGCCTAAACATTGAAACCCCCACAAGTGACACCATTTTGGAAAGTAGACCCCATAGGAACTTATCTAGATGTGTTGTGAGAGCCGTGAACCCCCAAGTGTTTCACTACAGTTTATAACGCAGAGCCGTGAAAATTAAAAAAAAATTTTTTCCACAAAAATTATTTTTTAGCCCCCAGTTTTGTATTTTCCCAAGGGTAACAGGAGAAATTGGACCCCAAACGTTGTTGTCCAATTTGTCCTGAGTATGCTGATACCTTATATGTGGGGGGGAACCACCGTTTGTGCACATGGCTGAGCTCGGAAGGGAAGGAGCGCCATTTGGAATGCAGACTTAGATGGATTAGTCTGCAGGCGTCACGTTGCATTTGCAGAGCCCCTGATGTACCTAAACAGTAGAACCCCCCAAGTGACCCCATATTGGAAACTAGACCCCCCAAGGAAGTTATCTAGATGTGTTGTGAGAACTTTGTACCCCCAAGTGTTTCACTACAGTTTATAACGCAGAGCCGTGAAAATAAAAAATAATTTTTTCCCACAAAAATGTTTTTTTAGCCCCCCAAATTTTTATTTTAACAAGGGTAACAAGAGAAATTGACCCCCAAAAGTTGTTGTCCAATTTGTCCTTGTTTGGGCACATGGGAGAGCTCGGAAGGGATGGAGCACTGTTTTACTTTTTCAACGCAGAATTGGCTGGAATTGAGATCGGACGCCATGTCGCGTTTGGTGAGCCCTGATGTGTCTAAACAGTGGAAACCCCCAATTGCAACTGAAACCCTTACCCAAACACACCCCCAACCCTAATCCCAAGCACACTCCTAACCCCATTCACACCCCTAACCCCAACACACCCATAACCCTAATCCCAACCCTAACCACACCCCTAACCCAGACACACTCCTAACCCTAATCACAACCATAACCCTAACCACACCCTAACCCTGACACACCCCTAACACTAATCCCAACCGTAAATGTAATCCAAACCCTAACCCTAACTTTAGCCCCAACCCTAACTGTAGCCCTAACCCTAACTTTAGCCACAACACTAACTTTAGCCCCAACACTAACCCTAACTTTAGCCCCAACCCTAACCCTAACTTTAGCCCCAACCCTAACTGTAGCCCTAACCCTAACTTTAGCCCCAACCCTAACCCTAACTTTAGCCCCAACCCTAACTCTATCTTCAGCCCAGCCCTAACCCTAACTTTAGCCCCAACCCTAACTGTAGCCCTAACCCTAGTCCCAACCCTAACCCTAGCCCTAACCCTAACCCCAACCCTAGCCCTAACCCTAGCCCAAACCCTAGCCCTAACCCTAGCCCTAACCTTAGCCCTAACCCTAGCCCTAATCCTAGCCCTAGCCCTAGCCCTAACCCTAGCTCTAACCCTAACCCTAGCCCTAGCCCTAACCCTAACCCTAGCCCTAACCCTAACGGGAAAATGGAAATAAATACATTTTTTAAATTTTATTGTTTTTCCCTAACTAAGGGGGTCATGAAGGGGGGTTTGATTTACTTTTATAGTGGGTTTTTTAGCGGATTTTTATGATTGGCAGCTGTCACACACTAAAAGACGCTTTTTATTGCAAAAAAATAGTTTTTGCATCTCCACATTTTGAGAGCTATAATTTTTCCATATTTTCGTCCACAGAGTCATTTGAGGTCTTGTATTTTGCGGGACGAGTTGACGTTTTCATTGGTAACATTTTTGGGCACATGACATTTTTTGATAGCTTTTTATTCCGATTTTCGTGAGGCAGAATGACCAAAAAACAGCTATTCATGAAATTCTTTTGCCAGTTCGTTTTTTGTGGGAGAAGATGAAGTTTTCAGCGGTACCATGGATATTTCTATCTGTCGTTTTGATCGCATGTTATTTAACTTTTTGTTCAGCGGAATGATAATAAAGTGTTGTTTTTTGCCTCTTTTTTTTTTTTACGGTGTTCACTGAAGGGATAACTATTGGGACAGTTTTATAGGTCGGGTCGTTACGGACGCGGCGATACTAAACATGTGTACTTTTATTGTTTTGTTTTTTTATTTAGATAAAGAAATGTATTTATGGGAACAATATTTATTTTTCTTTATTTAGGAATTATTTTTTTTTACACATCTAAATGGTTTTATTTTACATCATCACATTGTCCCAGGGGGGACATCACTATATAGTGACAGATAGCTGATCTGACACTTTGCAGAGCACTGTGTCAGATCAGCGATCTGACGTGCACTGCTCCAGGCTTACAGGTGCCTGCTCTGAGCAGGCACTTGTAAGCCACCTCCCTGCAGGACCCGGAAGTAGCCCTGTGGCCATTTTGGATCCGGGGCCTGCAGGGAGGAGACGCTCGGTAAGAGGTGAACACATTGTCTTGTACCGAGGGTCTCAGGGAAGCCCGCAGGGAGCTCCCTCTATGCGCGATGCTTCCCTATGCCCCCTGAAACACTGCGATCATGTTTGATGGCAGTGTTCCAGGGGTTAATGTGCGAGGAGCGGTCCGTGACTGCTCCTGGCACATAGTGTTGGATGTCAGCTGCAATAGTTCCCCCGTGAGCGCGGCCGATCGCATATGACGTACTATCCCGTCACTGGGAATTAAGTCCCAGGTCACCTCGACGGGATAGTACGTCATATGGGATTAAGGGGTTAAACAGTGTCAACTATCATAAACTAAACAGGGCACCCAGCAAACACAAAACATTTCCAGTTTCATTAGGTAGGCATGCACCGGAATGCAGGGTTCAAACCAGCCGCCTGCACACCCTCTTACACATACAGGCGATGTGTGTAACAGAAAGCCTTACTTGCTCATCTGGCTATGACAACCATAGAGGTTTGTTGGAGACCTCTGGTTGTCATGCCAACCCATCGGTGATCCGCGATCATGTGACGGGGTCACCAATGGGCAAGATTAGCAATGCGATTTCGGTAAGCGCAAGTTAAATGCCGCTGTCACAGATTGACAGTGGCATTTAACAGCAAGATTGCGATTCCACCTGCGGCTTTTGCGATCACATGTCAGCTGTATAGATCAGCTTAGGGTTGAGCGACTTTTATTTTTATAGGATCGGGTCGGGTTTCACGAAACCCGACTTTCTCAAAAGTCGGGTCGAGTGAAATCGGCCGATCCTGTAAAAAAGTCGGGGTCGGGGTCGGCCGAAACACGAAACCCAATGCAGTGCAATGGGATACTATGGTTCCCAGGGTCTGAAGGAGAGGAAACTCTCCTTCAGGCCCTGGGATCCATATTAATGTGTAAAATAAAGAATCAAAATAAAAAATATTGATATACTCACCCTCGGACGCGCCCTGGTACTAACCGGCAGGCTTCCTTCCTAAGAATGAGCGCGTGAATGACCTGCGGTGACGTCGCGGCTTGTGATTGGTCGCGAGCGGTCACATGGACAAGCCGCGACGTCATCTAAGGTCCTTCACGCGCTCATTCTTAGGAAGGAAGGCTGCCGGAAAGAAGCAGGGCGCGTCCGAGGGTGAGTATATTCCTATTAGGTATATACTCACCCTCGGACGCGCCCTGCTTCTTTCCGGCAGCCTTCCTTCCTAAGAATGAGTGCGTGAAGGACCTTAGATGACGTCGCGGCTTGTCCATGTGACCGCTCGCGACCAATCACAAGCCGCGACGTCACCGCAGGTCATTCACGCGCTCATTCTTAGGAAGGAAGCCTGCCGGTTAGTACCAGGGCGCGTCCGAGGGTGAGTATATCAATATTTTTTATTTTGATTCTTTATTTTACACTTAAATATGGATTCCGATACCGATTCCCGATATCGCAAACATATCGGAACTCGGTATCGGAATTCCGATACCAGATTCAGAAGATCGCCAACCTCATGGCCGACCCCACACAGGGGTCAGGTCGGGTTTCATGAAACCCGACTTTGCCAAAAGTTGGCGACTTCTGAAAATGGCCGACCCGTTTCGCTCAACCCTAGATCAGCTGTCATGTGCTCGTAAAGGTGTAGGCTCCGAATCTCTGATCCACACAGGGGGAGTCTGGCATGGGCGTCCTATTACGCCAAATGTCGGAAAGGGGTTAAAAGGATTGGCCATTTTCTGGTTATTGTTGACGAATGTGTTTGAGATGATAAGGTACTTACTAATTTGGACTTTGTTGAATTTTGGCACCAAATATGAACGGAAAATAGAAATATAGGCTTTGCTGAATGCCTTTTAATCATCATACAAACACATTGGTTAACAATAATCAGTGAGTGGTCAATGCCCAAAGCATAAAGTACACTCCGTAACACATTCCCAATAAACATTTTGCTAACTAAATTTATTTTTCATAAGAGCCGTTTAGTTAAATGCTTTGGTCAATTGCATGAAGTGCAAAATTATAGTACCAATAACAAAAGAGAAAACAAACAAAACAAACAACAAAAAAGACAACACATTTAACCAATCAATACAATGAAAATAAGGTTAGCACTGCCACTGCCATCATTGTGTGGGAGGTGCGTGCGCAGTGTGTGTCCTGTGCACAAGCAAAGATCAAGATTTCGGCTCAGTGAATCACTGCAGGCGATTTAGCATTTAACTGTGCAATGTTATTATGCACCTAGTGTGCGGCGGCCCTGAACTGTTGCCCCATAGGTCCGGTAAGCAGAAGAAAAGACGGGCTGCCGGGCTCCCAGCGAGTCTGGGCCCCGCTCTTTGCTTCTGCTCCCCGGCCTCATACACTAGTAAGGGCACTAATGCCCTGATGGCAGCCCTGACAATCGTAATGGTACTACTCTCAAGCTCTACGCTTAGTTACTAGTTCTGTTGTCTATCTGCTAGCAAAAAGTGGAAACAGCAGGAGTAGAGATGTCTGCATTATTTAGAGCTTTTAGCTACTCTCATCAGGGCCCATTGATTTTTTTTTTTTGCTAAAAAGCAATGAATAAGCATTAGGATTTATTTCCAGCTGGGCATGGCAGTTACCATTACCTCCACTAAGTAATGTCAGTATCGCTTTTCCATTAGAATCACACAGAATTACATGAAAATGTGATCATGGACAAATTGTACCTATCATTTACAATGTATTTTTTTCTAATACGTGGTACCCGTTCAGCGTCCTATAGCTCTCAGGACCCAGCCTCCAATGATTGCTTGATAGATGATACAAAAGAGTGCAGCAGAGCAGGCAGAAAGACTCGGCTACTGCATAAGCGTGCACAAAGAACAGTGTATGGATTCATAGAAAGTCTATAGATCCCTACAGTGCTCTGTGCGTGTGTTTATGCCGGAGCTGAACCCTTCTGACTGCTGAGTTGCACTTTTCTGTACCGGCTTTTGAGAGGCAGGTGGGGTCTCAAAGACTCACAAATCTATAGCATGTTGGAGAGGGTATCACATAAAAAAATATAAATGATAGGTACACTTCAAAGAAGATATAAAATGTTGACATTTTCTCATAATATATTACATGGGTCTTATACACAGCAGTGAAATAACAATGGAAAAGCATTTTTTTGTGATATTATCACGCAGATTTAAATCTGTCAATGGACTTATCCAGTAGTAATGTAAAAGTTCACAAGTGCTAGTACATAGGAATGTGTCACTTTGGAACTTGGTAGTTCAAACACTCTATTCCTTGCAGGCGTGAGGTTTCCAGGTGGAAGAAAATCCAAAATAAAGTCAAGATGGCAACATTTTTACAAAAAAACATGAGACAAATGTAGTATATATGAACTTGCACCTAGAAGAGGGAATGTGTGGGTTATCAATGTAAAATAAGTTGATGTAATGTATATACATACAGTAACCTTACTGATAATACTGACTTTAGGAAATGAGTGCTCTCCCAATGTTGAAATTTCTATGCATCTCTTAAAGGGAAATTCTCTCCAAATTTACCACCAGTAAATTTAAAAAAATCACTGAGCAATTGTTGCCTTGGAACCAGACTTGGGTAAAGGTGGTCATCATTACCTGGGAGTTGGATTTTGCAAAAATAGCAAATTAAATCATACTCATCAGTTGTCAGCCTCCTGAGTGCAGTGCGGGCAGGTCCGTGGTCTGTGCCAGTATCAGAAGTGATAACGGTGCCATTCAACCAGCCACAGAATTGCTGCGGAGTGTGAATGGCTGCAGCAGTGAGGTGACTTGATCTGCGTGTTATCAGAAAAAACATCCAGTGATATGTAGTTCAAGCCACCCAACTGCAGCAACTGAAATGGTTCTGTGGCTTGTTGAACGATGAAGTGATTGCTTCTGGTGCCATCATAGACCAAAAAGCAGCTTGCACTCACCCAAGAAAGGATTTTACAGAATCTAACTCCCAGGCAATCAGCACTTTTTACCTAGACAATCCCTTTAAGCTGTTAAGCCATTTTAGCAGGATCTGGAAAAGGATCTAAACCTACAAGAATATAGTGAATATGCCATACAGATGAATTGGAACTTGCCAAATAGTATGGGAAGTCTTTGCTGTGTCCTCAAGTACTTGGGTGTAATAGGGTTTTATATAGGTTCAATGCAGTACTAAGCCATAATACATCATGCATAGAGTTTTATATGGTCTGATTATGCCCCCACTTTGAGGCTTCATTGTATTAAATTCATATGAAGCCAATATAAAAAAATGGTGCCGTATTCCTTCTGACACAGGTGTGCAGAGCTATTGTACATAATATGGGACTATAGAGAGGCACCATGTCATGATATACCCAGTACCTATGCCTTGGTAATATGGAACCCCAGACAGTACTGTATGTGTTGATGTTGATGGGATTTAACACAGGGCGGTAAGAAAATAACCATTTTACTTCCAAAAAACAATATTAGAACACAAAATAAATGTTTCAACCATTCATGATAAATAATGTAGGATTGTTCATTGTTTTTCCAAAACATCATTTCACAGGAGCAGCCAACTTTTGGTCCCACTAAGTGTCTTGCTCAAAGGTACAAAGGCTATACAGACCCTTGTACGTTGAAGACAGAATTGCCTAAATCAGTGTCTAGGTCACACATAACGCACGCTGTGCATGTCCAAAGTGTGGCTGCTGCACAGCCACACCCTAAATGCTAGCGTGTGTATGAATGGTTTTGGCTTTTGAAGGTGTATTGTTAACTTTCAGAACCACAAAAATAAAAACTTTTAAAAGAAAATATCTCTAGGAAACAATGCAATGCTTAACCCCTTAAAAACCGCAAATACGCCTTTTTACAGAGGTCATTAGGGGGCTTTATTCTTTAGGGGGCATCCTTTTTACTTGCGTTTCCATGTCATTTTTATGAACCCACTAGTTTTTTTTAGGCAAAGACATTGGGAAAATGCTAAAAATGATGCCCGGACATCTTCGTTTTAGCCTTTTCATTGACTTCCATTATAAAGTATACAGGGTCTTCCAAGTGGGAAAATGGCTAAAGAGTAATCAGATTTCTTCTTTTATACCACTTGTTGTTGTTTTTTTAATACAGCAAGTTATTTTTACATAGCAATGCAAATGTTGATTGTTTTGAGCACTTTCTGTAAGTCTTTTCGGGCAGTTTTCAAAGCTGAATTTGCCTGAAAAAGACATTACATGCACATGCCCTAAACTGACCGGTCTGATGCACTGCAATGCAGAAATACTGGGGAGTATCAGACCAGAGATCAAAGGGTAAAATATTTCAAGGTATGTAGTACATGTAATAACAATAATATTACCAAATACCTCCAATTAGGAATGTAGTGTAGTTTTTCTGATTCTCTATATCTCTTTCTTCATGTGCAGGCATTGCAGGACCTTAGGTATCCATGGTTAAGACCACTGATATAGTGTCAGTTAGTTAGCTAGTTGGTAGTAGTGTTTAGCAATGCATAAAAAACACTATGAAAACACTATATCATCTTTAAGCATAAAAAACACTATACCAGCTTTACCTAAATTTAATACTATCATGAAGTACGATGTGTCATAAAAAAAATCTCAAAATTCCTGGGATATTTTGAAGTGTTCCAGAGTTATTAATATATTAAATGACACGTTAAATTTGAAAAATGAGGCTTGGTCATTAAAGCCGAAATTGGCTCACCAAGGGGTTGAAAATATGATTTAGACAAAAGCATACAGTTTGGGGCTGATGAAGTTGATGATGACAGTGGAATATTGAAATATGAAGCTATGATTCACTTCCTCTACCCAGTATGTTTTTTAGTGTAGCTAAAAATGAGCAATTTTAAGGTATATGCACACAGCATCGTTTTCCAACACATGCTGCCTGAGAAGCACTAAAAAATGCCAAAAGCAATGAACATGTGCACAGCAATGTCAAAACGACATGCTGTGCATATGTTCCATGTTTTCAAACTTCTAAAAACCACTTCAGACTTCAAAAGACTTCCTCTTGGAATCTCATAAATTAAATATAAAAAAGGTAACCAAAAATGATGCAGAAGCGGTCAAAGGAGACTCTTTGAGAAAGATGCTGTGCTGATTTGATAAGATCAAACTGTTCATGCCAGAAAACTGTTGTAAAAACTTTGGGTAAAAAATTGGCACAACCCCAATTGATCAAAAATGTTCCAATTTCATCATTTTCAAGCTAGTATGAATCAGCTCTGCCGAAATGGGCAGGACGAGGTGCAATCACGTCGGCTCTTCAAATTCATTTGTTCAATGGAAATGCTACTTCAATGCCTGACTGGAATAGAATTTCTGGTGCAGCGCACAGAAGCTTACTTAAGGCTACTTTCACACTTGCGTTGTGTGACGGACGTTGCAATGCGTCGTTTTGGAGAAAAAACGCATCCTGCAAAGTTGCCCGCAGGATGCGTTTTTTCTCCATAGACTTGCATTAGTGACGCATTGCGACGGATTGCCACATGTCGCATCTGTCGTGCGACGGATGCATCGTGTTTTGGTGGACCGTCGACACAAAAAAACATTCCATGTAACTTTTTTGTGCGACGTGTCCGCCATTTCCGACCACGCATGCCCGTCCAGAACTCCGCCCCCTCCTCCCCGGACATTACAATGGGGCAGCGGATGCGTTGAAAAACTGCATCCGCTGCCCCCGTTGTTCATTTATTTCACAACGTACGTCGGTACGTCGGGCCGACGCATGGCGACGGCCCCGTACTGACGGAAGTGTGAAAGTAGCCTTAGTCAGATGTACCGAATTAATTAAGTGGAGCGCGCCTCTTAATGAATTAAGCGCCTTCTACTCTAGCAAGACTTGCATAGCGCAAGTGTGCACTACACTATTCTTGATAAATTGGCTCCACTGTGTGCACATACCATACGATACCAGTCTAGTTTCAGAGGGCAGCATAACAAAATGTTCATAAGGATTGAAGGTGATAAGGTGATTTGTATTTCTCCTGCATGGAGATTAATAAGTGTTATTATAATCTGCAAATGCTGGTAATGAAATGTTTTATTGAGTGTAGAAACGAGAGCACAACATACGTTTTTAGGCTGTGGCTATATCAGGGGTGAACCTAGCCTCTGTGCTGCCTGAGGCGAAGTGCAGAACGGCACCCCCCCCCCCATAGTAAATTTGTTTATATATACTGTAAAAATGAGGACAATAGTGGACATTTTAATTTAGAGAAATAAAAAAAAGATGTCCAAACAGATCACGCCTCCTTCTCCCGAAACGCTTAGCCAATCACAAGCGCTGCATATGGGGCTGTCCGGAGCTAATAGCAGGGGCCTTCCTATTGCATTGAGTAAGGGATGTGAGAGTGGGAAGGGTAGTGAGCACAACCGACGCTCAAAAAATTATGGCTGAATGCCTGTATGTACCGAGGGCCAGCATTGGACATGGTGTGTAAGTTGTGGGCCATCAGTCCTCCAGCAGAGATGTTTGTGAAAAGGACAATGCATCCTGCACCAGGGCGTACAAAGAGATCATGAGGCCCCAATCCACAAGCTCTTATTGCTTCTCCATCCCCCCCCCCCAAAAAAAAAGAATTTGTCTGGATCACATAGGTACCTATCTCACAACTTTGCTGTAATTTTCCTCCTATTGAAGCCTCCAGATTCCGCTTTCATTGCCCCATAAAGTATGATGCCAACAAAGGTGTCCCGCAAACACTATGACTCCCCACAATGATTCCTCCACACGCACAGTATGATAACCTTACTGTACCCTCTCAACTATCCCACCACAGTATGATCCCCAGCTGTGAGCCCTCCATACTGTATAAAGGAACTACATACAGTATAATGGCCCCCAAAACAACCCTCCATAAAGTATAAAGGCTTCCTCATAGTCCTTCAAGTATTTTCATGCCCCCACACAGCCCTCCAAATATTATAATTACTTCCATATAGTATAATTGGCTTCATATAGTCCTCCATATATTATAATGCACCATCCATCGTCTTCCATATAGTATAATACCCTGTTGTGAATTAGACTTTTTGGCTCCCTCTTGTGGTTTCTAGTGATATGACTCTGGGATTGTCTTTCCTCAGTTTGGCACCCACCTGGGTCGTTAGTCCAGGGGTGTTGCTATATAAACTTCCTGGATCCTTAGTCCAGTGCCTGGCATCGTTGTAATCAGATCCTTTCTGTTTGCTCCTGTCTGCTGGTCCTGGTTCGTGCAAAATTAAGCTAAGTCCTGCTTCTTTGTTTTTTGGTTATTTGCTTTGCTCTTATTTTTGTCCAGCTTGTACTAAATGTGATTCCTGACTTTGCTGGAAGCTCTAGGGGGCTGGTGTTCTCCCCCCGGGCCGTTAGACGGTTCGGGGGTTCTTGAATATCCAGCGTGGATATTTTGATAGGGTTTTTGCTGACCATATAAGTCATCTTACTATATTCTGCTATTAGCTAGTGGGCCTCTCTTTGCTAAATACCTAGCTCATTCTTACGTTTGTCTTTTCCTCTTACCTCACCGTTATTATTTGTTGGGGGCTTGTATTCAACTTTTGGGGTCTTTTCTCTGGAGGCAAGAAAGGTCTTTCTTTTCCCTTCTAGGTTTAGTTAGTTCTCCGGCTGGTGCGAGACGTCTAGAACCAACG
Organism: Ranitomeya variabilis; assembly: GCF_051348905.1. Classification (NCBI taxonomy): domain Eukaryota; kingdom Metazoa; phylum Chordata; class Amphibia; order Anura; family Dendrobatidae; genus Ranitomeya; species Ranitomeya variabilis. Next base: position 334,310,211 of record NC_135234.1, read on the forward strand.
TAGGCACGTTCCCCGGCTGCTGCTATTTATGGTGCTAGGATTAGATATATGGTCAGCTCAGTTACCACTGCCCTATGAGCTGGTTTTTTGTGTTTGCAGACTTAGTAATTATTTCTGAGACCCTCTGCCATTGGGGTCATAACAGTATGCCAGGCCAACATTGAATGTTTAATGCATTGCAGAAGTGGGATAATAAGAAAGGAAATTCTGAGTTTTTTTTTTTTTTTTTTCCTCTCTTCCTCCCCTTTACCTCTGAGTGGCTTGTGCTTGCTGCAGACATGAATGTCCAGACCTTGATTACAAGTGTAGACCAGCTTTCTGCTCGTGTGCAGGGCATACAAGATTTTGTTACCAGTAGTCCAATGTCTGAACCTAAAATACCTATTCCTGAACTGTTTTCTGGAGACCGATTTAAGTTTAGGAATTTCAGGAATAATTGTAAATTGTTTCTATCTCTGAGACCCCGTTCATCTGGAGATTCAGCTCAGCAAGTTAAAATTGTTATCTCTTTTTTACGGGGCGACCCTCAGGATTGGGCTTTCTCGCTAGCGCCAGGAGATCCGGCATTGGCAAATATTGATGCATTTTTTCTGGCGCTCGGATTGCTTTACGAGGAACCCAATCTTGAAGTTCAGGCAGAAAAAGCCTTGCTGGCTATTTCTCAGGGCCAGGATGAAGCTGAAGTGTATTGCCAAAAATTTCGGAAATGGTCCGTGCTTACTCAGTGGAATGAGTGTGCTCTGGCCGCAAATTTCAGAAATGGCCTTTCTGAAGCCATTAAGATTGTGATGGTGGGTTTCCCCATTCCTACAAGTCTGAATGATTCCATGGCGCTGGCTATTCAAATTGACCGGCGTTTGCGGGAGCGCAAAACCGCTAATCCTCTGGTGGTGTTGTCTGAACAAACACCTGATTTAATGCAATGTGATAGAATTCAGACTAGAAATGAGCGGAAAAATCATAGACGTCAGAATGGGTTGTGTTTTTACTGTGGTGATTCTACACATGTTATATCAGCATGCTCTAAACGCCTAACAAGGGTTGTTAGTCCTGTCGCCATTGGTAATTTGCAACCTAAATTTATTTTGTCTGTGACTTTAATTTGCTCATTGTCTTCTTACCCTGTTATGGCGTTTGTGGATTCAGGTGCTGCCCTGAGTCTTATGGATCTGTCATTTGCCAAGCGCTGTGGTTTTGTTCTTGAACCGTTGGTAAATCCTATTCCTCTTAGAGGTATTGATGCTATGCCATTGGCGGAAAATAAACCGCAGTTTTGGACGCAGGTAACCATGTGCATGACTCCTGAACATCGGGAGGTGATTCGTTTTCTTGTTCTGCATAAAATGCATGATTTGATCGTTTTGGGTCTGCCATGGTTACAGACCCACAATCCAGTCTTGGATTGGAAGGCAATGTCTGTGTCAAGTTGGGGCTGTCAGGGAATTCATGCTGATTCCCCGCCGGTGTCTATTGCTTCCTCTACTCCTTTGGAAGTTCCTGAGTATTTGTCTGATTATCAGGATGTATTCAGCGAGTCCAGGTCCAGTGCTCTGCCTCCTCATAGGGACTGTGACTGCGCCATAGATTTGATTCCAGGTAGTAAATTTCCTAAGGGAAGACTATTTAATCTGTCTGTACCTGAGCATGCCGCAATGCGTTCGTATATCAAGGAGTCTCTGGAGAAGGGGCATATCCGTCCATCCTCTTCCCCTCTTGGTGCGGGATTCTTTTTTGTGGCCAAGAAGGACGGATCTTTGAGACCTTGTATTGACTATTGGCTTCTGAATAAAATCACTGTTAAATTTCAGTATCCTTTGCCTCTGTTGTCGGACTTGTTTGCCCGGATTAAAGGTGCCAAGTGGTTCACCAAGATAGATCTTCGTGGTGCGTACAACCTTGTGCGCATTAAGCAAGGAGATGAATGGAAGACAGCATTTAATACGCCCGAAGGTCATTTTGAGTACTTGGTGATGCCTTTTGGGCTCTCTAATGCTCCCTCAGTGTTTCAGTCCTTTATGCATGATATTTTCCGGAAGTATCTGGATAAATTTATGATTGTTTATCTGGATGATATTCTGGTTTTCTCTGAAGATTGGGACTCACATGTGGAGCAGGTCAGGATGGTGTTTCAGGTTTTGCGTGAGAATGCTTTGTTTGTTAAGGGCTCAAAGTGTCTCTTTGGAGTACAGAAGGTTCCCTTTTTGGGGTTTATTTTTTCCCCTTCTGCTGTGGAGATGGACCCAGTCAAGGTCCGAGCTATTCATGATTGGACTCAACCCACGTCAGTTAAGAGTCTTCAGAAGTTCTTGGGTTTTGCTAACTTCTACCGTCGTTTTATCGCTAATTTTTCTAGCGTTGTTAAACCTTTGACGGATATGACCAAGAAAGGTTCTGATGTTGCTAACTGGGCTCCTGCAGCCGTGGAGGCGTTCCAAGAGTTGAAGCGCCGGTTTACTTCGGCGCCTGTTTTGTGCCAGCCTGATGTCTCACTTCCCTTTCAGGTCGAAGTGGATGCTTCTGAGATTGGGGCAGGGGCCGTTTTGTCACAGAGAGGCCCTGGTTGCTCGGTAATGAGACCATGTGCTTTCTTCTCTAGGAAGTTTTCGCCTGCTGAGCGGAATTATGATGTTGGCAATCGGGAGTTGCTGGCCATGAAGTGGGCATTTGAGGAGTGGCGTCATTGGCTCGAGGGTGCTAAGCATCGTGTGGTGGTCTTGACTGATCACAAAAATTTGATGTATCTCGAGTCTGCTAAACGCCTGAATCCTAGACAGGCCCGCTGGTCATTGTTTTTCTCCCGTTTTGACTTTGTGGTCTCGTATTTACCAGGTTCAAAGAATGTGAAGGCTGATGCTCTTTCAAGGAGCTTTGTGCCTGACTCTCCTGGAGTCGCAGAACCAGTTGGTATTCTTAAAGAGGGAGTTATCTTGTCGGCCATTTCTCCTGATTTGCGACGTGTGTTGCAGAGATTTCAGGCTGGTAGACCTGACTCTTGTCCACCTGACAGACTGTTTCTTCCTGATAAGTGGACCAGCAGAGTCATTTCCGAGGTTCATTCCTCGGTGTTGGCAGGGCATCCGGGAATTTTTGGCACCAGAGATCTGGTGGCTAGGTCCTTTTGGTGGCCTTCCTTGTCACGGGATGTGCGGTCATTTGTGCAGTCCTGTGGGACTTGTGCTCGAGCTAAGCCTTGCTGTTCTCGTGCCAGCGGGTTGCTCTTGCCCTTGCCTGTCCTGAAGAGGCCTTGGACACACATTTCCATGGATTTCATTTCAGATCTCCCGGTGTCTCAGGGCATGTCTGTCATCTGGGTGGTATGTGATCGCTTTTCTAAAATGGTCCATTTGGTGCCTTTGCCTAAGCTGCCTTCCTCTTCCGATCTGGTTCCTGTGTTCTTTCAGAATGTGGTTCGTTTACACGGCATTCCTGAGAATATTGTGTCTGACAGAGGATCCCAGTTTGTCTCCAGGTTCTGGCGATCCTTTTGTGCTAGGATGGGCATTGATTTGTCGTTTTCGTCTGCCTTTCACGCTGCTCATCCTGATCGCCCTGGTGATCTTGGTGAGGGTTCGGTGACCCCTCCTTAAGGGGGGGGTACTGTTGTGAATTAGACTTTTTGGCTCCCTCTTGTGGTTTCTAGTGATATGACTCTGGGATTGTCTTTCCTCAGTTTGGCACCCACCTGGGTCGTTAGTCCAGGGGTGTTGCTATATAAACTTCCTGGATCCTTAGTCCAGTGCCTGGCATCGTTGTAATCAGATCCTTTCTGTTTGCTCCTGTCTGCTGGTCCTGGTTCGTGCAAAATTAAGCTAAGTCCTGCTTCTTTGTTTTTTGGTTATTTGCTTTGCTCTTATTTTTGTCCAGCTTGTACTAAATGTGATTCCTGACTTTGCTGGAAGCTCTAGGGGGCTGGTGTTCTCCCCCCGGGCCGTTAGACGTTCGGGGGTTCTTGAATATCCAGCGTGGATATTTTGATAGGGTTTTTGCTGACCATATAAGTCATCTTACTATATTCTGCTATTAGCTAGTGGGCCTCTCTTTGCTAAATACCTAGCTCATTCTTACGTTTGTCTTTTCCTCTTACCTCACCGTTATTATTTGTTGGGGGCTTGTATTCAACTTTTGGGGTCTTTTCTCTGGAGGCAAGAAAGGTCTTTTTTTTCCCTTCTAGGGTTAGTTAGTTCTCCGGCTGGCGCGAGACGTCTAGAACCAACGTAGGCACGTTCCCCGGCTGCTGCTATTTGTGGTGCTAGGATTAGATATATGGTCAGCTCAGTTACCACTGCCCTATGAGCTGGTTTTTTGTGTTTGCAGACTTAGTAATTATTTCTGAGACCCTCTGCCATTGGGGTCATAACAATACCCCCCACAGTCTTCCATATAGTATAATGCATCCCATAGTCATCCATATAGTATAATTCACCCCCCCATAGCCCTCCATATATTATAATGCACCCCATAGTTATCAATATTATAATGCATCCCCCATAGTCCTCCATATATTATATTGCCAGTGTGCGAGATTGTATCAAAGGCAAGGATACAACCTTTGACGCATATGAACGTCAAAGGTGGTGAAGGGGTTAAATTACATTATATACAGCACACATGTACTGGACAACACATGCTCATTACATACACATCATACAGTCACAGACACACATCATACATGTCCTTAGTACACACATGCTATATAACAGATGCACAGCAGGTACACATCATATACACAGAACATGCATGCAGGACAAGTGTATATACATACACATCTCAGTATTCTCACAAGATATCTAAACACAAAAACATACACAGCCCCCCCCACACACACACACACAGATACAACACACACACAGACACAACCCACAGTCAACAGAGACACAACCCACACTGACACACAACAGACTCACCACATAGACAGACACAACCCACACCATAGAGAGACACAATCCACACACAGGCAAATATACCACAGACACAACCCACAAACAGAAACAACCCACACACCAGAGACACAAACTACACACAGACACACAAAACCCACACACCACAGAAAGACAGACATAACCCACACAGACACGCAGCCCACAGACACGCAACCCACACATCATTCAGAAAGACACAATCTACACACAAACAACCCACACAGACACGCAACCCACACAAGCAGACACACAGACGCAACTCATAAACAGACAAGCAATCCACACAGATAAGCAACCCACACACACGCAGACACACACAGACACAACCCACACACCACAGAGACATGACCTACACACAGACATGCAACCCACACAGACACGCAACTCACACACAGACACATACAGACATACACAGACACACAAGCAGCCCACAGACACGCAACCCACACAAACAGACACACAAGCAGACAAACACGCAACCCACAGACACACAACCCACACAGACACAACCCACACACCACAGACATGACCCACACAGACACGTGCAGACACGCAACCCAGACACATACACAGATGTACAGACACACACAAGCAGACACACAGACACGCAATCCACACAGACACGCAACCCACAGACAGACCATACACAGACACACACATAGACACAACCCACACACAGACACGCAACCCACACAGACACACACACAAGCAGACAGACATGCAACCCACAGACAGACCATACACAGACAACCCACAGAGAAAGACACAACCCACACACAGACATACACACACACAACCCACACACACAAGCAGAAAGACACGCAACCCACACATAAGCAGACACACAAGCACACGCAATCCACACACAAATATGCAACCCGCAGACAGACCATACAGACACACGGACACTACTCACACACCACACAGAAAGACACAATGACAGAGACAACCCACACACGACACAACCCACCCCAAACACACACACTCTTCTGTGCTAAGGGGTGGGGGCTGGTGTACATGTGCAGCTTCCCCTGCTCACAGCAGCTGAGCCCCACACCCACTCTCTGTGCCGGGATTGCCCAGCAGGGGATCTGTCACCTTGTGGATTGGAGATGCTTCTCCAGCATCTTCAAGCACAGGTGGCTCCTCTCTGATCTTATTTTCTGGCTCTCGCTTCTTCCCTTCAAAGACGTGCCATGCAGGAGGACAGGAGCACTGGCCAATCAGCTCTTCTGTCAGTGATGTGAGAGCTTTCATTGGCCAGTGTTCTTCTCCTGTAGGACACCTCCCCTCTCTGAGTTGCTGAACCCAGAGCATAAAAGCCACCGCAAACCAGTAATCAAAGTGCATATTCCCCCAGTATGAAGCGAGCGGCAGCACAGCAGGAGATAACAGGATGTCAGAGAGACAAGAGCGGCCAAACACAGGCACAAGCCAGCATCTGAAAGAACGCTCCCCGCAGATGACGCCCCCCTTTTTATCAGCAGGTGGCGCCGCCTGAAGCAGCTGACTCAAGTGGCCTCATGATAGCGACGCCCCTGGGCTATATGGGTGAGACAGCCGTGTACGCACTAATAGGTTGCACCATATTGTCACCAAGTTCTGCAGAATTATAGCCTTCATTACATTAATTGTGTTGCTTGGAAACAAACAATGTCTGTGTAGCTGTTCCCTAAAATACATAGCATGTTGCAATATTTATGTATCTGACAGCCTTATATCGAAGAACAAATTGAATTATATGCTGCCCTCTGTGTAAACCCTGCTGACTGGTAAAAAAAAATATTACATAGGCTCACATGCATTTGAGTCTTCTTGGTGTGATATGCGCTTCTTTCTACTTGTAATTGGCTAACAAGGCCTACTCAGGAATAAAGTGCTGTATTACTATAAAGGAATTGCATCATTTGTGCCCCTTGATTGGCACCTGATGCATTAATACAGTGGGTGAAATAAGTATTTGATCCCTTGCTGATTTTGTAAGTTTGCCCACTGATAAAGACACAAATAGTCTATAATTTTAAGGGTAAGTTAATTTTAACAGAGAGATAGAATATCAAAAATAAAATCCAGAAAATCGCATTGTATAAATTCTATAAATTTATTTTAATTTTGCAGTGAGAGATCCGCTACCAACCATTTAGAGTTTTGGCTCCTACAAACCAGTCAGCCACTCCTAATCAACTCGTTACCTGCATTAAAGACAGCTGCCTTACATAGTCACCTTTATAAAAGACTCCTGTCCACAGAATCAATCAGACAGACTCTAACCTCTACAACATGGGCAATACCAAAGAGCTTTATAAAGATGTCAGGGACAAGATCATAGACCTGCACAAAGATGGAATGTGCTACAAAACCATAAGTAATACACTGGGAGAGAAGGAGACAACTGTTGGTGCAATCATAAGAGAATGGAAGAAATACAAAATGACTATCAATCGACAACGATCCGGGGCACCATGCAAAATCTCACCTCGCGGGGTATCCTTGATCATGAGGAAGGTGAGAGATCAGCCTAAAACTACACGGGGGAACTTGTTAATGATCTCAAGGCAGCTGGGACCACAGACACCAAGAAAACCATTGCCGTAAAGGTTTAAAATCCTGCAGTGCCCGCAAGGTCCCCCTGCTCAAGAACACACATGTGCAGGCCCATCTGAAGTTTGCCAATGAACACCTAGATGATTCTGTGAGTGATTGGGAGAAGGTGCTGTGGTCAGATGAGACAAAAATTGAGCTCTTTGGCATTAACCCAACTCGCTGTATTTGGAGGAAGAAAATGCTGCCTATGATCCAAAGAGCACCGTTCCCACTGTCAAGCCTGGAGGTAGAAACATTATGTTTCGGGGGTGTTTCTCTGATAAGGGCACATGATTACTTCACCACATCAATAGGAGAATGGATAGAGCTATGTAACCTAAAATCCTGAGTGACAACCTCCCTCCCTCTGCCAGGACATTAGAAATGGGTTGTGACTGGGTCTTCCAGCAAGACAATGACCCAAAACATACAGCCAATGCAACAAAGGAGTGGCTTAAAAAGAAGCACATTAAGGTCATGGAGTGGCCTAGCCAGTCTCCAGACCTTAATCCCATTGAAAACTTATGGAGTGAGTTGAAGCTCCGAGTTGCCAAGCGACAGCTTCAAAATCTTAATGATGTAGAGATGATCTGCAAAGAGGAGTGGACCAAAATTCCTCCTGACATGTGCGCAAACCTCATCATCAACTACAAAAAACGTCTGACTTCTGTGCTTGCCAACAAGGGTTTTGCCACTAAGTCTTAAGTCTTGTTGGCCAGAGGAATCAAATACTTATTTCTCACTGCAAATTGCAAATACATTTATATAATTTATACAACGTGATTTTCTGGATTTTACTTTTGATATTCTATCTCTCAATGTTAAAATTAACCTACCCTTAAAATGATAGACTTTTCATGTCTTTGTCAGTGGGCAAACTTACAAAATCAGCAAGGGATCAAACACTTATTTCCCCCACTGTACGTTCCAAGTGTTAATTAATACTTTGTATTTAGTTTTATTTAACGTTTCTGTCTGGTGCAATCCCCATTAGGAAATGTGCTCCACAATTGTTAATGCCATCCAGTGCACATCTTGCAACATGTATGCAGTCCTTGATCAGCCGGTCGAGGGTGCATACTGCTGTGCGAGATGTGAGCATGTTGTGCATTTGGAAACCCAGATACTGGATCTAAATGTGCAGCTGGCAACACTGAGATCCATAGACAATATGGAGAGGAGTCTTCTGCTCACAGAGCAGACGCTCAATGGGATAGATCAGGAGGGGGATGGTAGGATGGAGCTGCAGGACAGTGAGGCAGTTAGCTGGGTGACAGTTAGGAAGCGGGGAAGAGGGAAGAGTGCCAGGGAGGCTAGTCCTGATCTTTCAGACCCCAATAAGTTTGCTAAGTTGGCAGATGAGGGGGGTGTCAGTACAGGGGTAGCACTGCTGTAGCCAGGCATGTCCTCTGAAAGCCGGAGGAGTGACTGCTCCAGTAAGGAGGGAAATAGGAGAGCAGGGCAGGCCAGACAGGTACTGGTAGTGGGGGACTCAATTATTAGGGGAACAGATAGGGCAATCTGTCACAAAGACAGGGATCATCGAACGGTGTGCTGCCTACCTGGCGCTCGAGTCCGACACATCACTGATCGGGTGGACAGATTACTGGGAGGGGCTGGTGAGGACCCAGCGGTCATGGTGCACATTGGCACAAATGACAAAGTTAGAGGTAGGTGGAAGGTCCTTAAAGATGATTTCAGGGAATTAGGCTGCAAGCTGAAAGCAAGGACCTCCAACGTGGTATTTTCCGAAATACTGCCTGTACCACGTGCCACGCCAGAGAGGCAACGGGAGATTAGGGAGGTTAATAAGTGGCTCAAGAATTGGTGTAAGAAGGAGGGGTTTGGGTTCCTGCAGAACTGGGCCGACTTCTCAGTTGGCTACAGGCTCTACGCTAGGGATGGGCTGCACCTCAATGGGGAAGGTGCAGCTGTGCTGGGGAAGAAAATGGTTAGAAGGTTGGAGGAGTGTTTAAACTAGGGAATGGGGGGGAGGGTATTCATTTTATAGGTGGGGAAGATAGTGCAGATAGAGACCTGGGCACAAATAAGGAAGTTGGGGGTGGCGGTGGCATGGGGGGTGGGGTTAGAACAGTTAATAATTTAAGAAAGAATAGAGGTACAGAGAGGAACATCAAGTGCATGTATACTAATGCCAGAAGCCTCGCCAACAAAATGGACGAATTAGAACTAATGTTGTTGGAACATAATTATGACATGGTGGGGATATCTGAAACATGGCTGGATGAGAGCCATGACTGGGCTGTTAACTTGCAGGGCTATAGCCTTTTCAGAAATGACCATACAGATAAGCGAGGAGGTGGGGTGTGTCTGTTCGTAAAATCGACCTTAAAACCCATCCTGCGTGATAATATAGGTGAATCTAATGAAAATGTAGAGTCCCTGTGGGTGGAGATAAGGGGAGGGGGAAAAATAATAAATTACTGATAGGGGTTTGTTATAAATCTCCAAAAATATTGGAAGCAATGGAGAATATCCTTGTAAAGCAAATAGATGAAGCTGCGACTCAAGGAGAAGTCATTATTATGGGGGACTTCAACTACCCTGAAATAGATTGGGGAACAGAAACCTGCAGTTCCAGTAAAGGTAATCGGTTTTTGACAACTATGAGAGACAATTACCTTTCACAACTGGTTCAGGACCCAACAAGAAGGGGGGCACTGCTAGACCTAATATTAACCAACAGGCCAGACCGCATATCAAATATAAGGGTTGGGGGTCACTTGGGGAATAGTGATCACAAAATAATAAGTTTTCATGTCTCCTTTAATAAGATGTGTAGTAGAGGGGTGACAAGGACACTAAACTTCAGGAGGGCAAATTTCCAACGGATGAGAGAGGATCTTGGTGCAATTAACTGGGACGATATCCTGAGACATAAAAGTACACAAAGAAAATGGGAGACATTTATTAGCATCCTGGATAGGACCTGTGCACAGTATATACCGTATGGGAATAAACATACTAGAAATAGGAGGAAACCAATATGGCTAAATAAAGCTGTAAGGGGCGCAATAAGTGACAAAAAGAAAGCATTTAGAGAATTAAAGGAAGTAGGTAGTGAGGAGGCATTAAATAAATACAAAAAATTAAATAAATTATGTAAAAAGCAAATCAAGGCAGCAAAGATTGAGACAGAGAGACTCATTGCTAGAGAGAGCAAAAATAACCCCAAAATATTCTTTAACTGCATAAATAGTAAGAAACTAAAATATGATAGTGTTGCCCCCCTTAAAAATAGTCTGGGTGAAATGGTGGATGAGGATGAGGAAAAAGCCAATATGCTAAATGACTTTTTTTCATCAGTATTTACAAAAGAAAATCCCATGGCAGCCAATATGACTAGTGATAATAATTCCCAATTTAATGTTACCTGCTTAACCCAGCAGGAAGTACGGCGGCATCTAAAAATCACAAAAATTGACAAATCTCCGGGCCCGGATGGCATACACCCCCGAGTACTGCAGGAATTAAGTACAGTCATTGATAGACCATTATTTTTAATCTTTAAAGAGTCCATAATAACAGGGTCTGTACCACAGGACTGGCGTATAGCAAATGTGGTGCCAATATTCAAAAAGGGGACAAAAACTGAACTCGGAAATTATAGGCCAGTAAGTTTAACCTCTACTGTGGGTAAAATCCTGGAGGGCATACTAAGGGATGCTATACTGGAGTATCTGAAGAGGAATAACCTCATGACCCAGTATCAACATGGGTTTACTAGGGACCGATCATGTCAGACTAATTTGATCAGCTTCTATGAAGAGGTAAGTTCAAGTCTGGACCAAGGGAACCCAGTAGATGTAGTGTATATGGACTTTTCAAAAGCTTTTGATACGGTGCCACACAAAAGGTTGATACATAAAATGAGAATAATGGGGATAGGGGAAAATATGTGCAAGTGGGTTGAGAGTTGGCTCAGGGATAGGAAACAAAGGGTGGTTATTAATGGAGCACACTCGGACTGGGTCACGGTTAGTAGTGGGGTACCACAGGGGTCAGTATTGGGCCCTCTTCTTTTTAACATATTTATTAATGACCTTGTAGGGGGCATTCAGAGTACAATTTCAATATTTGCAGATGACACTAAACTCTGCAGGGTAATCAATACAGGGGAGGACAATTTTATATTACAGGCTGATTTATGTAAACTAGAAGCTTGGGCTGATAAATGGCAAATGAGCTTTAATGGGGATAAATGTAAGGTCATGCACTTGGGTAGAAGTAATAAGATGTATAACTATGTGCTTAATTCTAAAACTCTGGGCAAAACCGTCAATGAAAAAGACCTGGGTGTATGGGTGGATGACAAACTCATATTCAGTGGCCAGTGTCAGGCAGCTGCTACAAAGGCAAATAAAATAATGGGATGCATTAAAAGAGGCATAGATGCTCATGAGGAGAACATAATTTTACCTCTATACAAGTCACTAGTGCGACCACACTTAGAATACTGTGCACAGTTCTGGTCTCCGGTGTATAAGAAAGACATAGCTGAACTGGAGCGGGTGCAGAGAGGAGCAACCAAGGTTATTAGAGGACTGGGGGGTCTGCCATACCAAGATAGGTTATTACACTTGGGGCTATTTAGTTTGGAAAAACGAAGACTAAGGGGTGATCTTATGTTAATGTATAAATATATGAGGGGACAGTACAAAGACCTTTCTGTTGTGAAATTGGATTCTGGGCTCCCCCGGTGGCCACTTGTGGAATTTAACTTGTGTGCATCATCCCCTCTGTTCACCTGCTCCTATCAGGATGTGGGAGTCACTATATAACCTTGCTCCTCTGTCAGTTTCATGCCGGTCAACAATGTAATCAGTAGCCTTTCTGTGCATGTTCCTGCTACTAGACAACTCCCAGCTAAGTTGGACTTTTGTCCTTGTGTGTTTTTGCATTTTGTTCCTGTTCACAGCTGCTGTTTCGTTACTGTGTCTGGAAAGCTCTTGTGAGCGGAAATTGCCACTCTGGTGTTATGAGTTAATGCTAGAGTCTTAAAGTAATTTCAGGATGGTGTTTTGATAGGGTTTTCTGCTGACCATGAAAGTGCCCTTTCTGTCTTCATGCTATCTAGTAAGCGGACCTCGATTTTGCTAAACCTATTTTCATTCTACGTTTGTCATTTCATCTAAAATCACCGCCAATATATGTGGGGGCCTCTGTCTGCCTTTTGGGAAAATTTCTCTAGAGGTGAGCCAGGACTGTCTTTTCCTCTGCTAGGATTAGGTAGTTCTCCGGCTGGCGCTGGGCATCTAGGGATAAAAAAACGTAGGCATGCTACCCGGCCACTTCTAGTTGTGCGGCAGGTTTAGTTCATGGTCAGTATAGTTTCCATCTTCCAAGAGCTAGTTCTCATATATGCTGGGCTATGTTCTCTCGCCATTGAGAATCATGACAGTTTGACCGGCCAAAAAAAGGGTTAAATTACTGGCTGAGAAAGGAGAGAAAAAAGAAGTCTGCTACAATTTTTTTTTTTTTTTTTTTCCATCTAGTTCTGAGTGTGCTCTTAATTGAATCACTTGCTAGTCTGCCTATACTGCAGCCTTCCTCTCTTCCTCTCCTTCTTATCCTTGAATGGCTCTGTGTTCACCTGTTTCAAATGGATCTTCAGAGTGTAGCTACAGGTTTGAATAATCTCGCCACAAAGGTACAAAATTTGCAAGATTTTGTTGTTCATGCACCTATGTCTGAGCCTAGAATTCCTTTGCCTGAATTCTTCTCGGGGAATAGATCTCACTTTCAACATTTTAAAAATAATTGCAAATTGTTTTTGTCCCTGAAGTCTCGCTCTGCCGGAGACCCTGCACAGCAGGTCAGGATTGTAATTTCCTTGCTCCGGGGCGACCCTCAAGACTGGGCTTTTGCATTGACACCAGGGGATCCTGCGTTGCTCAATGTGGATGCGTTTTTTCTGGCCTTGGGGTTGCTTTATGAGGAACCTCATTTAGAGCTTCAGGCGGAAAAGGCCTTGATGTCCTTGTCTCAGGGGCAAGATGAAGCTGAAATATACTGCCAAAAATTCCGCAAATGGTCTGTGCTTACTCAGTGGAATGAGTGCGCCCTGGCGGCGATTTTCAGAGAAGGTCTCTCTGATGCCATTAAGGATGTTATGGTGGGGTTCCCTGTGCCTGCGAGTCTGAATGAGTCCATGACGATGGCTATTCAGATCGATAGGCGTCTGCGGGAGCGCAAACCTGTGCACCATTTGGCGGTGTCTACTGAGAAAACGCCAGAAAATATGCAATGTGATAGAATTCTGTCCAGAAGCGAGCGGCAGAATTTTAGACGAAAAAATGGGTTGTGCTTCTATTGTGGTGATTCAACTCATGTTATATCAGCATGCTTTAAGCGTACTAAGAAGCCTGACAAGTCTGTTTCAATTAGCACTTTACAGTCTAAGTTTATTCTATCTGTGACCCTGATTTGTTCTTTGTCATCTATTACCGCGGACGCCTATGTCGACTCTGGCGCTGCTTTGAGTCTTATGGATTGGTCCTTTGCCAAACGTTGTGGGTATGATTTGGAGCCATTGGAGGCTCCGATACCTCTGAAAGGGATTGACTCCACCCCATTGGCTAGTAATAAACCACAATACTGGACACAAGTGACTATGCGTGTTAATCCGGATCACCAGGAGGTTATTCGCTTTCTGGTGCTGTATAATCTACATGATGTTTTGGTGCTGGGATTGCCATGGCTGCAATCTCATAACCCAGTCCTCGACTGGAGAGCTATGTCTGTGTTAAGCTGGGGATGTAAAGGAACTCATGGGGACGTACCTTTGGTTTCCATTTCATCATCTATTCCCTCTGAGATTCCTGAATTCTTGTCTGACTTTCGTGACGTTTTTGAAGAACCCAAGGTTGGTTCACTACCTCCGCACCGGGAGTGCGATTGTGCCATAGACTTGATCCCGGGTAGTAAATACCCTAAGGGTCGTTTATTTAATCTGTCTGTGCCTGAACACGCTGCTATGCGAGAATATATAAAGGAGTCCTTGGAAAAGGGACATATTCGTCCTTCGTCATCTCCCTTAGGAGCCGGTTTTTTCTTTGTGTCTAAGAAAGACGCCTCTTTGAGGCCGTGTATTGATTATCGACTTTTGAATAAAATCACAGTTAAATATCAATATCCGTTACCACTGCTTACTGATTTGTTTGCTCGTATAAAGGGGGCCAAGTGGTTCTCTAAGATTGATCTCCGTGGGGCGTATAATTTGGTGCGAATCAAGCAGGGGGATGAGTGGAAAACCGCATTTAATACGCCCGAGGGCCATTTTGAGTATTTGGTGATGCCTTTTGGTCTTTCAAATGCCCCTTCAGTCTTCCAGTCCTTTATGCATGACATTTTCCGCGATTATTTGGATAAATTTATGATTGTGTATCTGGATGATATTCTGATTTTTTCGGATGACTGGGACTCTCATGTCCAGCAGGTCAGGAGGGTTTTTCAGGTTTTGCGGTCTAATTCCTTGTGTGTGAAGGGTTCTAAGTGTGTTTTTGGGGTTCAGAAGATTTCCTTCTTGGGATACATTTTTTCCCCCTCTTCCATCGAGATGGATCCTGTCAAGGTTCAGGCTATTGGTGATTGGACGCAACCCTCTTCTCTTAAGAGTCTTCAGAAATTTTTGGGCTTTGCTAACTTTTATCGTCGATTTATTGCTGGTTTTTCTGATGTTGTAAAACCATTGACTGATTTGACTAAGAAGGGTGCTGATGTTGCTGATTGGTCCCCTGATGCTGTGGAGGCCTTTCGGGAGCTCAAGCGCCGCTTTTCTTCCGCCCCAGTGTTGCGTCAGCCTGATGTTGCTCTTCCTTTTCAGGTTGAGGTCGACGCTTCTGAAATCGGAGCTGGGGCGGTGTTGTCGCAGAGAAGTTCCGACTGCTCCGTGATGAGACCTTGTGCTTTTTTTTCCCGTAAATTTTCGCCCGCCGAGCGGAATTATGATATTGGGAATCGGGAGCTTTTGGCCATGAAGTGGGCTTTTGAGGAGTGGCGTCACTGGCTTGAGGGGGCCAGACATCAGGTGGTGGTATTGACTGACCACAAAAATTTAATTTACCTTGAGTCTGCCAGGCGCCTGAATCCTAGACAAGCGCGCTGGTCGTTGTTTTTCTCTCGGTTTAATTTTGTGGTGTCTTACCTACCGGGTTCTAAGAATGTTAGGGCGGATGCCCTTTCTAGGAGTTTTGAGCCTGACTCCCCTGGTAATTCTGAGCCCACAGGTATCCTTAAAGATGGAGTGATATTGTCTGCCGTTTCTCCAGACCTGCGGCGGGCCTTGCAGGAGTTTCAGGTGGATAGACCTGATCGTTGCCCACCTGGTAGACTGTTTGTTCCTGATGATTGGACCAGTAGAGTCATCTCTGAGGTTCATTCTTCTGCGTTGGCAGGTCATCCTGGAATCTTTGGTACCAGGGATTTGGTGGCAAGGTCCTTCTGGTGGCCTTCCCTGTCACGAGATGTGCGAGACTTTGTGCAGTCTTGTGACGTTTGTGCTCGGGCCAAGCCTTGTTGTTCTCGGGCTAGTGGATTGTTGTTACCCTTGCCTATCCCGAAGAGGCCTTGGACGCACATCTCGATGGATTTTATTTCGGATCTGCCTGTTTCTCAGAAGATGTCTGTCATCTGGGTGGTGTGTGACCGTTTCTCTAGGATGGTCCATCTGGTTCCCTTGCCTAAGTTGCCTTCTTCTTCCGAGTTGGTTCCTCTGTTTTTTCAAAATGTTGTTCGTTTGCATGGTATTCCGGAGAATGTCGTTTCTGACAGAGGGACCCAATTCGTGTCTAGATTTTGGCGGGCATTCTGTGCTAGGATGGGCATAGATTTGTCTTTTTCGTCTGCTTTCCATCCTCAGACTAATGGCCAGACCGAGCGGACTAATCAGACCTTGGAGACATATTTGAGGTGTTTTGTGTCTGCGGATCAGGATGATTGGGTTGCTTTTTTGCCTTTGGCGGAGTTCGCCCTCAATAATCGGGCCAGCTCTGCCACCTTGGTGTCCCCATTTTTCTGTAATTCGGGGTTTCATCCTCGATTTTCCTCCGGTCAAGTGGAATCTTCGGATTGTCCTGGAGTGGATGCTGTGGTGGAGAGGTTGCATCAGATTTGGGGGCAGGTGGTGGACAATTTGAAGTTGTCCCAGGAGAAGACTCAGCTTTTTGCCAACCGCTGTCGTCGTGTTGGTCCTCGGCTTTGTGTTGGGGACTTGGTGTGGTTGTCTTCTCGTTTTGTCCCTATGAGGGTTTCTTCTCCTAAGTTTAAGCCTCGGTTCATCGGCCCGTACAGGATATTGGAGATTCTTAACCCTGTGTCCTTCCGTTTGGACCTCCCTGCATCCTTTTCGATTCATAATGTTTTTCATCGGTCATTGTTGCGCAGGTATGAGGTACCAGCTGTGCCTTCCGTTGAGCCTCCTGCTCCGGTGTTGGTTGAGGGTGAGTTGGAGTACGTTGTGGAAAAGATCTTGGACTCTCGTGTTTCCAGACGGAAACTCCAGTATCTGGTCAAATGGAAGGGATACGGTCAGGAGGATAATTCTTGGGTCACTGCCTCTGATGTTCATGCCTCCGATCTTGTCCGTGCCTTTCATAGGGCTCATCCTGATCGCCCTGGTGGTTCTGGTGAGGGTTCGGTGCCCCCTCCTTGAGGGGGGGGTACTGTTGTGAAATTGGATTCTGGGCTCCCCCGGTGGCCACTTGTGGAATTTAACTTGTGTGCATCATCCCCTCTGTTCACCTGCTCCTATCAGGATGTGGGAGTCGCTATATAACCTTGCTCCTCTGTCAGTTTCATGCCGGTCAACAATGTAATCAGTAGCCTTTCTGTGCATGTTCCTGCTACTAGACAACTCCCAGCTAAGTTGGACTTTTGTGTGTTTTTGCATTTTGTTCCTGTTCACAGCTGCTGTTTCGTTACTGTGTCTGGAAAGCTCTTGTGAGCGGAAATTGCCACTCTGGTGTTATGAGTTAATGCTAGAGTCTTAAAGTAATTTCTGGATGGTGTTTTGATAGGGTTTTCTGCTGACCATGAAAGTGCCCTTTCTGTCTTCATGCTATCTAGTAAGCGGACCTCGATTTTGCTAAACCTATTTTCATTCTACGTTTGTCATTTCATCTAAAATCACCGCCAATATATGTGGGGGCCTCTGTCTGCCTTTTGGGAAAATTTCTCTAGAGGTGAGCCAGGACTGTCTTTTCCTCTGCTAGGATTAGGTAGTTCTCCGGCTGGCGCTGGGCATCTAGGGATAAAAAAACGTAGGCATGCTACCCGGCCACTTCTAGTTGTGCGGCAGGTTTAGTTCATGGTCAGTATAGTTTCCATCTTCCAAGAGCTAGTTCTCATATATGCTGGGCTATGTTCTCTCGCCATTGAGAATCATGACACCTTTCTGCTGATCTTTTTAATCATAGACCGGTGACAGGGACAAGGGGGCATCCTCTACGTCTGGAGGAAAAAAGGTTTAAGCATAATAACAGATGCGGATTCTTTACTGTAAGAGCAGTGAGACTATGGAACTCTCTGCCGCATGATGTTGTAATGAGTGACTCATTGCTTCAATTTAAGAGGGGACTGGATACCTTTCTGGAAAAGTATAATATTACAGGGTATATATATTATATTCCTTGATAAGGCGTTGATCCAGGGAACTAGTCTGATTGCCGTATGTGGGGTCGGGAAGGAATTTTTTTCCCCATGATGGAGCTTACTCTTACCACATGGGTTTTTTTTGCCTTCCCCTGGATCAACATGTTAGGGCATGCTAGGCTATGGGTTGAACTAGATGGACTTAAAGTCTTCCTTCAACCTTAATAACTATGTAACTATCTGATGCTTTAGTATGACATATTACAGACGCTATTATTTCAGTTTTGCTAACAGTCAAATTTGAAAGGAAAAGTGGATCTTGTAATGTCTATGGAGCGCCCCCAGACGCAGGGCCGTGGGGTACTCGGTACCGGGCCTCTCTGTCTCAGTTCTGGGGTCGTCACGGTGGCTAGACCCGGTCCGTGACCCTGCTAAGGGGCGTCCAATGAAAGATGAGATAATGGTGCGTGGTGTAGGTCGCGGTGAATAATGAGGACACAGGGTTGCAGTCTCTTTACCTCTTTACTGAAGGCTTCAGGATCCGCACTCCAGAGAACTGTTAACAAGGCTGGCTGAGACCGGCCGGTCCGAAGGCACAACCAGAGTTCCCTTTGCAGGTGGAAATCAGTGTCTACCTTCTAGCGCCTGTGTGTTGTAGTACTTCCCTGCTGAGCACCACGGGATAGTCCTCACAACTGTCGTGTCTATTTCTGTTCTTTCTCTCTCTCTCTGTCCCCCAGATGATATGGATAGGACGCACCCGTATGACGGGGTAGGCCTGGAGCTATTTTATAGGGACCCTAGGGATGCCCCTCTCCCACAGTTTGCCTCCATTGTCTTCGTTAGGTGTAATGGTGAGACAGCCAACCTATGGATAACTGCCCGGCCGTAGTCTAAAGTAATGCGTGGAGTCTCTTACTTTCTCGGCGTTCCGGCCACCGGCTACGCGCCTCAGAAGGATGTTGCTGATCTTGAGGCACGACTCCTTCTGGTCTTATCTCCTTTTTGCTGTATTTCCGTTTCTCACTCTTCACAATAAACCTCGCTTCTTGTCCTTTCTTAGGAGTCTGCCGCTGTAGGACACAGGCACAACTCCGTAACAATCTGTCCCTTTCTAGGACTCTGCCAGGATCCCACCCCTGACAGGTCCTCTCTCTAGCTCTTCCCAGCTACTTTCTTCCTAACTTCCTGTCCAACCCCCAGTTTTACCAGAGCGTGAGGAGTGGCCTACTAGATAGAACCACTCCCCCTGGTGGCCGGAGTGTTAAGTGTAGTGTGTGTGTGTTACCTGGTCAGGTGAACTCCTTTAGTGCAATCAGACGTAACATCACTCCCCTTAGTGGCAGAGCGACATTACTGCAACGACCAGGACTCTGGGGCGCTGCACTCCCCCCCCCCCGGTTAAATCCAGTACTTCCAGACTTGGAAAATAAGAACAACAATACATGTTAACAGAAAACACATAAAATTTTAAAATACCATAAACAATTAAACATAACAGTGCTTCCCTTTATGGGAGGTGAGAACACTTGAACGTTGCGAAAGTTTCGGCCGTGCACAGTTCATGACTCCCAGTTCAGTGGTTGTAACTTTAAAACAGTAGCGACCCCGGGTAAACAAAGGGGTCCCTTTTGAAAGTTTTGGAGCAATTCACTGTCCACTGCTCCGTTGTCCATTTTTAAACTTGTAACAAAGATATTTACACAAACACAATTAGCAACTTTAGTTAATACCTCCAAGTTTTGTAGCGAAGGGGAGTGTGATTCTTGGTGCTACGTGTAGACCTCCATAGTGCAGGGGTTGCTATTGGCCTAGCAGGGCTCGCTATGTTTGCTACCACTGGTGTAGTGCACTGCCTTCTAGCTATGCTTCTAGTGAGTCTGGGTAGCACTGGCATGCTGGATCTCTCAGGGCTGCTGCTACCAACAGTGGGTACGGCAGATTTGCCGATAGCAGAGGGAGGCTCCACCGGTCCGACGGTGGGCATGGCATCGACCGGCGGGGTTTGTGGTGATTGCGGGTCCGGAGGATCTGGCACCACGTCTAGTTCAGGCGGGTTCGGTTGACGAAACATTAAGACAGGTACCACGATGGCCTGATTTATGTGAGTCCAAGACTGGGGAAAATCACCAAGAACAGTGTGTATCATTTTCTCCTCTTCTACAGGTGGAGAGGCTCTTGGACCTGTTTCCTTCTCCCTCAACTTATCAGGGCATACCTTAAGGTGGTCTCTGGATATTGGCGTTGAGGTTTCCCCTCCATCTTTGCTGATGAGACAGACTTTAGTATTGTCGAAATCCGACGGCAGGACGGTATTCGGTTCCGCTTCCCATTGGTCGTCCAGTTTGTGTAGCCTTCTCTTCTGCTTGAGTACCTGCTCACCGGGTGGCAGGGGAATCGCAGCAGCATGCTGGTTGTAATCCCTTTCCTGTTTTTGCCTGGCCTGAGCGAGACTTCTTTCCACGCATTCCTGTACTTTGCGGTACCTTTGCTGCCTCTCCGTATCCCAATCGACATCCGGCGAGGTATCTTCGGGGGTTAGAACCCCCATATCCAGATCAACGGGCAACTTACTAGACCTTCCTCGCATCAGGTACGCCGGAGTGCAGTTGGTAGAATTCAATGGGATGTGGTTGTACATGTCTACCAGGTCGGGCAAGTTTGTTGGCCACAAGTTCCGTTCCTCTACAGGCAAGGTCTTCAATAAGTCAATCACCACTTGGTTCATCCTTTCACACATCCCGTTGGTTTGTGGGTGGTACTATGTGGTTCTGATCTTCTTACACCCGTACAGATTGCAGAACTCCTGGAACACCTCCGCCTCAAACGCTGGCCCCTGATCGGTCAGTACCTTCTCCGGGTACCCACGGGGCCTACAGAAGTACTGCTGGAAGGTTTTGGCGGCCGTCCTGGCCGTTAGGTCCTTGACAGGTACAACCACCAGGAACCTGGAGTAATGATTCACGATGGTGAGAGCATAAATATAGCCCGACCGGCTAGGCGTCAGCTTCACGTGGTCTAGCGCGACCAATTCTAGCGGCCGTTTGGTGATGATGGGCTGCAAAGGAGCCCGTTGGCTGTCACGGTCCTTCCGGCGTAGGCTGCACGGGCCACACTCCCGACACCACTTCTCGATGGCTCTTTTCATGCCAATCCAATAGAATCTCCCTCGGAGTAGTCTCTCTAACTTCCTCCACCCGAAGTGTCCAGCCCCATCATGGTACGCTCCCAGAACCATTGGCGCATCTTGCCTGGGAACCACTATCTGCCACACCAATTCATGAGTTCGGGGGTCGATACTTCTTCGGCACAGCTTACCATCGTGAAGTTTGCTTCTCCCCTTCCACAACTGTTAGGTTTCTTGTGGATCATCCGGGCCGGGATGCAAACCTGCCTGCGTCAGGAGCTTTTTCACCCGACGGACCGCAGGGTCACCATCCTGGGTCTCTGCCCACCCGTGGTGGGGCAGGGGATTCAGTGTGGCATCCTGGTTGTTTCTGTGCCTGTTCTTCACATGATGGGAGCACTGAGTGGCTTTGGGTTGATGGAAAGCAGGCAGCTCTACTTCTTCAAGTGCCTCCGGGTCCTCCCCCGTTTCTGGCAAATTGGGCATCCGGGACAAGGCATCGGCATTCACATTCTTGCGTCCTGCCCGGTACTTGATGGTGAAGTCGTAATTGGACAGCCGGGCCATCCACCGCTGTTCCAAGGCCCCGAGTTTGGCGGTGTCCAAGTGTGTTAGTGGATTGTTATCCGTGAAGACGGTGAATTTTGCTGAAGCCAGGTAGTGCTTGAACCTCTCCGTCACTGCCCAAACGATGGCAAGGAATTACAGCTTGAAGGAACTCTAGTTATCAGGGTTCCTTTCCGTGGGACGAAGTTTCGTGCTGGCGTAAGCGATTACCCTCTCCTTGCCTTTCTGGATCTGGGACAACACAGCTCCCAGTCCTACATTGCTGGCATCCGTATACAGCACAAACGGTTGATCATACTCAGGGTAGGCCAGTACCTGTTCTCCCGTCAGCGCCATCTTCAAGCAAGTGAATGATCCCTCCAGTCCTTCGTTCCAATCAAATGGGGTATTCTTCCCCTTGGTCTTCTTGGATTGGCCCACCAATAGATCTTGCAATGGCGCGGCCTTCTTGGTGAAGTCCTTGATGAACCTCCTGTAATAGCCTACCAACCCGAGGAACTGCCGGACTTCATGGAGGTTGCTGGGTTTCGGCCAGTCCTTAATCACCGTAACCTTAAGGGGATTTATAGAAAAATAGGGAGCACCACAGCTGGGCAAATGCAATGTTATGCTAATAGTAGATCTATAAAGGGGTGCAGCACCATGCATAGCCAAAAGGACATAATGGAGCAACCAAGAAAAGCAGACACGCAAATGGAGCGCACACCCAGAAAAATACAAGCTAAGTAGCAACAAATACAAAAAGTTTATTGAAAACAGAGACACATACACTAGAATAAAAGCATATTAAAATATAACAACCACACCACTTAGTCCCATGGTGAATACTCATGAAAGACAGCCAAAAATACAAATAGTAATATATATGCTGTACACCACAACAATAATGGCAACCAAAAAATACCTATATATGAAAATCAATGATTAGACAGCATATAAGAAAGACCTGTAAAGTGGGGAATAAAACCCCCTAAGCCCTATAAAAATGTAATATGGCTCAATGATTCAATAATACAGATGTAATAGTACAAACAAATTAAAGTGCACAGAGGGCCTAGGCATCCCCAGATACCCCCACTATGAATGAGTAGCCTTGCTATAGAAGACGAGCCTGTGACTATCAAGGGACCATAATAGGAAAAAAAAAAAAAAAAAAAAAGGGAGGTAATACCAGCAAAAGGTAAATTAAATCAAAGAAAAAATATATAAATATAAAGCAGGGTGATCAGATGGAACAAGAATATCACCCAGGCTATAGAAAAGTGCCCACAAAGGTCAGGGTGTGTGGCACAATAGTAGAAAGAACACAAGGTATGAGTATAAGTATAAATCACCCGATCAGGTCATCCAGTCTGCGGTCTGGGCTGTCAGCTGTCAAAAGTCAGGAGTCAAGGAAGATGATCCCGGGATCCAGTAGGTGTGGGGAGGCCCCACGCGTATCGCTGCTGAGCGCAGCTTCGTCAGGGGACTTCCTACTGGATCCCGGGATCATCTTCCTTGACTCCTGACTTTTGACAGCTGACAGCCCAGACCGCAGACTGGATGACCTGATCGGGTGATTTATACTTATACTCATACCTTGTGTTCTTTCTACTATTGTGCCACAAACCCTGACCTTTGTGGGCACTTTTCTATAGCCTGGGTGATATTCTTGTTCCATCTGATCACCCTGCTTTATATTTATATATTTTTTCTTTGATTTAATTTACCTTTTGCTGGTATTACCTCCCTTTTTTTTTTTCCTATTATGGCCCCTTGATAGTCACAGGCTCGTCTTCTATAGCAAGGCTACTCATTCATAGTGGGGGTATCTGGGGACGCCTAGACCCTCTGTGCACTTTAATTTGTTTGTACTATTACATCTGTATTATTGAATCATTGAGCCATATTACATTTTTATAGGGCTTAGGGGGTTTTATTCCCCACTTTACAGGTCTTCCTTATATGCTGTCTAATCATTGATTTTCATATATAGGTATTTTTTGGTTGCCATTATTGTTGTGGTGTATAGCATATATATTACTATTTGTATTTTGGGCTGTCTTTCATGAGTATTCACCATGGGACTAAGTGGTGTGGTTGTTATATTTTAATATGCTTTTATTCTAGTGTATGTGTCTCTGTTTTCAATAAACTTTTTGTATTTGTTGCTACTTAGCTTGTATTTTTCTGGGTGTGCGCTCCATTTGCGTGTCTGCTTTTCCTGGTTGCTCCATAATCACCGTAACCTTGTCGGGGTCTGGGGCCACTCCTTCGGCACTCACCACATGGCCTAGATACTGTACTTTGGGTTTCAGCAGGTGGCATTTGGATGGTTTCACCTTTAAGCCAAAGTTGGATAGGGCTTCAAACACCTCGGCCAGGTGCTTCAGATGGTCTTCATAGGTCTTAGAGAAGACAATGACATCGTCCAGATACAGCAGTACGGTTTCAAAGTTCTTGTGCCCCAGACAGCACTCCATCATCCTCTGGAACGTCCCCGGGGCGTTGCACAATCCGAAGGGCATGTAGTTGAATTCACAGAGACCCATCGGCGTCGTGA
Source organism: Ranitomeya variabilis (assembly GCF_051348905.1). Classification (NCBI taxonomy): domain Eukaryota; kingdom Metazoa; phylum Chordata; class Amphibia; order Anura; family Dendrobatidae; genus Ranitomeya; species Ranitomeya variabilis. The sequence continues at coordinate 334,334,560 of NC_135234.1, forward strand.
AGGCCGTCTTCTCCTTGTCTACCTCCACCACGGGAACATGCCAGTACCCACTGGTGAGATCCAAGGTAGAGAAGTAGTTAGCAGATTTTAAAGCGGCCAGGGACTCCTCTATCCTGGGTAGTGGGTATGCATCTTTATGTGTAATGCGGTTTAACTGCCTATAATCCACACACATCCTCATTGTGCCATCTTTCTTCTTAACAAGGACTAATGGAGCTGCCCAGGGGCTACAACTGTCCCTCGCTACCCCAGCCTCCTTCATCTCTCGCAACATGTCCTTGGCACACTGATAATGAGCTGGGGGTACAGGACGGTATCTCTCTTTTATGGGTCGGTGATCCCCTGTGGGGATATGATGTTGGATCCCTTTTACCTGTCCAAAATCTAGGGGCTGTTTGCTAAAGACCCGCTCGTACTCATGAACCACCCTGTAGGCCCCCTGTTTCTGGTGAGGTGGGGTAGAGTCAGTGCCCACGTGTAATTCCCGACACCAGTCCTTCGGTTGCCCTGCAGAACCGTTGTTCTCTGCCGGATTGGACGGGACCAAGGGCCCAGGTGCCTGTATCACACTACTATTAACAGTAAACAGTTTGGCAAGTGTGGCATATTTGGCTAGCTGGACTTCTTCCTCCCCGCAATTGAGAACACGTACCGGCACCCTCCCCTTGCGGACGTCAACCACCCCTCTGGCTGTCAGGAGGGTAGGCCTATTATCCGAATATACGGGTTCTACCAGGGCCTGATAGTCTTTACCCCTGAGGCCTATGGCTGCCCGACACCAACATTAACATTTCACTCCTGGGGGGTATAGCAATGGGGTTTGAATCACTCACTGTGACACGACCAATTTCACCACCAGTCAGCTCCACCTGCTGTCTTTGCATCACGGCCCTGATTTCTTTTTGCAGGGTACGTTGTTCACTGTAGCCAGCTGTTTCTGCTACCTGTTGTAATAGGACAATAACTTCTGCAAGACAATTTTCTATAACATTAGTACCAATAGTCATCATGGGATTACATTCACGGCGGTCAATATCAACAATTACAATCCCTTGGGCCTTCAATTCCACCCGCCCCACTTTGATGGTGACCTCTTTATACCCCACTTGTGGCAATGGCTGACCATTACTGGCTATTATGGTGAAATCGTCATCAGGGCAACGAGTAATATCGGTGTCCTCCCAATACCGTTTATAAAGCACGTAAGGCATAGTCGTTAACTGAGAACCGGTGTCCAGCAAAGCGTTCATGGGGATACCGTTGACCACAATAGGAAGAACTGATCGCCCTCCAATGTATTTGGCGCTCCAATGCTGCGGGCCTGATCGTCCTACTCCTGGGGGTTGGCCCTCTGCCCCAGGGGTTGCTCGTTTAAATGACAGTACCTTGCAAGGTGGCCCACCTGATGACAGCAGCGGCAGATAGGTCGTCCGTCCCAATGAAAGCGATCGTCGTCCCTGCCTCTGGTCGGTGGAGTCCTCCTCTGTCACATCCAGGGGACATCCTCTGGTCTGGAGGCCAGCTGGATCTTCTCCTTGGGGGCCTCCTATAGGGACTGCATGGTCCGGGCTAGGGCAGCAACGCTCTTGGTCAGCTCCTGCATCTGGAGGCGGAGTCCTGCGGGGGAATCGTCCTCTAGGATCTGGGCCTCGGCGGCGACTGGGGCATCCGACGCCACCTCCTGGTGGTATGTGAGAGCTTGACGCCTGGGAGGCACTGCACGGCTGGGTTGTCGCTCTTGTAGCGCCTGAATGGCTTTATCCTTGAACTGCGCAAAAGTCAGGTCTGGATTCTGCATGGCCAGGAAGTGCAGTTGACCCCTTTGGTGTCTGCACAGGAGCCCCTCAATGAACCGCTCTTTCAGGAGTTTATCTTCATCTTGCATGCTGCCGGGGTCACTCTGCTTGATGGCCCGCAGCGCCTCCTGGAGGTTAAGGGCATAGTCCCGTAAGCTATCCTGAGGCCTCTGTTTGCACCCATAGAAAGTCAACTTAATTTCCGTAGCGGTGCGGGTGTCAAAGGTGGCTTTAAGCTTTGCAAAGACCTGCTGTGCAGTTCCCTTATCCGTGGCGGGCCAGGACTTCACTTCTCTCAGAGCCACCCCAAAGAGTTGGCCTGTTATCATATGAACTTTCTGAGGCTCCGTCAAGGGATAGAACTCGAGCAGGCTGCAGATCCCCTCTTTAAAGTCAGTTAATGTATGTGACTCTCCAGAGTATCGCGGGAGCCAGGCTGCTCCAGGTAGGTACGGCATGGAGAAGGGCATTATGGCTGTTGTACCGCAGCAGCCTCCGGCTGGCGGATAGGGGCGGCAAGCTCTGCGGAAGCCAGCTGTGGTACAAGGCCCGCGGCTGCGTCTACCGCGGGGACCGAAAGTGCCTCTGGGTCTACGGCTGCGGCCGCCGCCTCTGCTCCCCCCGACTCAGACATGGCCGCTCCTTCCCCCTGCTAACCTGCTGGAAGTTGGTGTTCCTCTTCCGGGATTGTCGCTTTACCGCGTCTTCTGGTTCCGTGCTTTTTTTTGACCGGCTCCGCCCACGAAGCTATAGCTCCTCCCTTCGTGCGCGGCGATGGCAGATTTTGGCGGCAAATAGCAACACGCAGTCTTTGCAATAAATCACAGTTCAAGCACAATTCAGACACAGTCCCAAGGCACACATGACCTGATTCTTCAGGCTTAAGTACATCCTGTTCGTGACGCCAAGTTTGGAGCGCCCCCAGACGCAGGGCCGCGGGGTACTCGGTACCGGGCTTCTCTGTCTCAGTTCTGGGGTCGTCACGGTGGCTAGACCCGGTCCGTGACCCTGCTAAGGGGCGTCCAATGAAAGATGAGATAATGGTGCGTGGTGTAGGTCGCGGTGAATAACGAGGACACAGGGTTGCAGTCTCTTTACCTCTTTACTGAAGGCTTCAGGATCCGCACTCCAGAGCACTGTTAACCAGGCTGGCTGAGACCGGCCGGTCCGAAGGCACAACCAGAGTTCCCTTTGCAGGTGGAAATCAGTGTCTACCTTCTAGCGCCTGTGTGTTGTAGTACTTCCCTGCTGAGCACCACGGGATAGTCCTCACAACTGTCGTGTCTATTTCTGTTCTTTCTCTCTCTCTCCGTCCCCCAGATGATATGGATAGGATGCACCCGTATGACATGGTAGGCCTGGAGCTATTTTATAGGGACCCTAGGGACATCCCTCTCCCACAGTTTGCCTCCGTTGTCTTCGTTAGATGTAATGGTGAGACAGCCAACCTATGGTTAACTGCCCGGCCGTAGTCTAAAGTAATGCGTGGAGTCTCTTACTTCCTCGGCGTTCTGGCCACCGGCTACGCGCCTCAGAAGGATGTTGCTGATCTTGAGGCACGACTCCTTCTGGTCTTATCTCCTTTTTGCTGTATTTCCATTTCTCACTCTTCACAATAAACCTCGCTTCTTGTCCTTTCTTAGGAGTCTGCCACTGTAAGGCACAGGCACAACTCCGTAACGATCTGTCCCTTTCTAGGACTCTGCCAGGATCCCACCCCTGACAGGTCCTCTCTCTAGCTCTTCCCAGCTACTTTCTTCCTAACAACTTCCTGTCCAACCCCCAGTTTTACCAGAGCGTGAGGAGTGGCCTACTAGATAGAACCACTCCCCCTGGTGGCCGGAGTGTGAAGTGTAGTGTGTGTGTGTTACCTGGTCAGGTGAACTCCTTTAGTGCAATCAGACGTAACATCACTCCCCTTAGTGGCAGAGCGACATTACTGCAACGACCAGGACTCTGGGGTGCTGCATCTACCCAATTACTAAACTCTGAGATTGCTGAAATATCTGGATTACTGCATCAAAGGACAGTTAGCAATTAAAATGTTATTCCCAAGATATTAGGTTACCCCTTAGCCTTAAAATATGGGATAAGTTACTGATTGCTGGTGGACCAACTACTGGGACCTCCGGCAATCATGAGAATGGGGCTCTGGAACCTGCAAATCAGGCTCTGCAGAGTTGGAGCTCCACTCCAAAGATTGTCTTTGGGACTGCCAGAAATAGTCATGTGCTATGTGTTAGATCAAAAATTTAATGACTGCACAGTGACTTGTCTTTATTACAGACACACAGCTGCAATAGTTGTAAGTAGTGTTGAGCATTCCGATACCGCAAGTATCGGGTATCGGCCGATACTTGCGGGTATCGGAATTCCGATACCGAGATCCGATACTTTTGTGGTATCGGTATCGAAACAACATTAATGTGTAAAATTAAGAATTAAAATAAAAAATATTGCTATACTCACCTCTCCGACGCAGCCTGGACCTCACCGAGGGAACCGGCAGCGTTCTTTGCTTAAAATGCGCGCTTTTACTTCCTTCCGTGACGTCACGGCTTGTGATTGGTCGCGTGCCGCCCATGTGGCCGCGACGCGACCAATCACAGCAAGCCGTGACGTAATTTTCAGGTCCTCAATGCCTAATTCTAGGCATTCAGGAATTTAAAATTACGTTCCGGCTTGTGATTGGTCGCGTCGCGGTCACATGGGCGACGCGACCAATCACAAGCTGTGACGTCACGGGAGGCAGGAGACGCGCACTTTTTAAAATTACGTCACGGCTTGTGATTGGTTGCGTGCCGCCCATGTGACCGCGACGCGACCAATCACAGCAAGCCGTGACGTAATTTCAGGTCCTCGATGCAGAAATAGGCATCAGGACCTGAAATTACGTCACGGCTTGCTGTGATTGGTCGCGTCACATGGGCGGCACGCAACCAATCACAAGCCGTGACGTAATTTTAAAAATGCGCGCGTGTGAGCAGCAAAGGGGGCAGTGCACTATGCACCTGGGGGCTGCGAACAACTGCAACAGACAGACTCACTGACCTAGAGACAGGGGGGCCAGCTTAAGAGAAAGTGGGCACGACAGCAGAGATTTTTGGCGTTGATAAGCAGTGCATAGGAGGCTGAGCCGCGTGCTCCGTCCTTAGAGCACTGGCGCCGCAAAGAACTGTTCCCGTTTGCTCCCGCCAGTAAAAGCAGTACTGCCAAAAAGTGAGGAGCCATGTGCCCAGTGACCGCCAGAGAGCGAGGCACCGTGCGCTCCATGACCGTGAGTACAGCGCATGTGCGCAGCAGAGAGAGCCAGTTCATGCTCCGTGTTCAGCTTTGCTAAACAATAATTAAAGGGCACAGAGGAATGACAGAGGACGTTGGTATGGTCAACAAGGTACTCCCTCAGCATTTCCCCAAACTATGCACTCCTTGTGAGAGTCCCCCATGCCTCAGGGCCAGGACGATGGGAGGGTCTGAAAAAACGCTCCCCTGAACTTTGCCAGTGTTCCACTGCCTGGATGTATGGATTGGAGTTGTGTTTCTCTCACCTGTCCTCCATGCTTGGCCAATGAACTGTGACCTTTTCTGCCAGCATTTTCAGATGGGAATTTTTTTAATAATTCAGTGGGGAAATGATTTACCACCGAAATTTTGAAGTATGAGACTAATGTCATCTTGTGGATTGATATAGGCACAAAGTCCTTCAAAGTAAAACTGTTCTGGATGTAATGTATAATATCTTCAAAATTAGGAGAACATGCCTTCTATAATGCTTGTGCAGCGCCCCCACTGCCGCAGGGCCGAGGGGTACCTGGTACCGGGCCTCTGAGTCTCTGCTCTGGGGTTGTCACGGTGGCTAGACCCGGTCCGTGACCCTGCTGAGGGGCGCCCAAATAATAGGTGTGGATGGTGGTAGTGGTGGTAGTGGTGCGGTGCAGTAAATAATGAGGACACCAGGTTGCAGTCTCTTTACCTCTTTACTGAAGGCTTCTGGGTCCTCAGTCCGGAATACGGTTAACCGGGCTGCGCAAGTCCGGCCGGTCCGATGGCACCTCCAGAGTTCCCGTTGCAGGTGGAAATCTGTGCCTTCCTTCTAGCGTTTGTGTGTTGTGGTCCTCCCCTGCTGTGCTTACGGGATAGTACCCCACAACTGTTGTGTCTGTTCCTCGTGTTCCCTCACAACAACTCGATTCTGATGTTCTTCTTCTTCTCGCCCCCCAGTTCTTATGGTAGGACGCACCCGTATGACGGGAAGGCTCGGAGCTCTTCCGGGACCCTAGAGTCGCCCCTCTCCAAAGGTTGCCCCCTATGTCTGCGTAGGTGATGTAGGTGAGACAGCCAGCCTATAGCTCTCTGTCCTGCCGCTGGTTTGAAGTAATGCTTAGAGCTCTGTACTTCCTCGGCGTTCCGGCCACCGGTTATTTACGCCTCAGTAGGATGTTGCCTCGATCTAACAGCACGACTCCTACTGGTATTTCTCCCTGTTGCGTTGATCTCGTTTCTCACTCAGCACAATAAATCTCGCTTCTTGTCCTTTCTTAGGGCACCGCCGCTATGAAGTGCAGGCGCGGTCCCGTAGCTTTCTCTCTGATTGCCAGGCCTCTGTCAGGATCCCACCCCTGACAGGGACCCTACCGAATCTTCCCCTACAACACCCTCTGCCACAAGGTGTTGCCTGGTTCCAACCCAGTCAGCGTTCTCCCTAACTTCCTGCCTAACCCCCAGTTTTACCAGACTGTGAGGAGTGGCCTAATGAATAGTACCCTTAGCTCCCCCTGGAGGCCAGACTGTGAAATGTATTGGTGTCTGTGATACCTGGTCAGACGAACTCCTTCAGTGCCATCAGACGTACCATAGCCCCCCTTAGCGGCGGAGCCACAGTACTGCAACGACCAGGACTCTGGGGCGCTGCACTTGCATTAAAGAACTGATTGGTCAGATATGTACGGACTCAGGATGACTGGGCTGTGGGCACCTGTGCTGTGCCGGGTCCGGAACTGTCAATTCTCCGCCCCTGGTTTCCCGGGGAAAGGAATAGGGGAACGGACAGGCCCCATTACCCAGGAAGAGGGGGCGTGTTCAGACAGGGAACCTGGTCGTAAGCTGAGGGAAAAAAAATGCAAAGCAGGAGTGAGTCCCCAGCTGTCAGCGTGTGAGCAGCAAGGGGGGCAGTGCACTACGCACCTGAAGCACCGGTGCTGCGACCAACTGCAACAGACAGACTCAGTAACCTAGAGGCAGGGGGGCCAGCTTAAGAGAAAGTGGGCACGACAGCAGAGATTTTTGGCGTGGACAAGCAGCGCATAGGTGGCTGAGCAGTGTGCTCCTTCTTAGAGCATTGGCGCCGCAAAGGACTATTCCCGTTTGCTGCCACCAATAAAAGTGGTACTGCCAGAAAGCGAGGAGCCATGTGCCCAGTGACCACCAGAGAGCGAGGCACCGTGCGCTCCATGACCGTGAGTACAGCACACGTGTGCAGTAGAGAGAGACTGTTCATGCTCCATGTTCAGCTTTGCTAAACAATAAAAGGCACAGAGGAATGACAGAGGATGTTGGTACGGTCAACAAGGTACTCCCTCAGCTTTATCCCAAACTATGCACTCCTTGTGAGAGTCCCCCCATGCCTCAGGACCAGGGCAATGGGAAGGTCTGAGAAAACTCCCTGAACTTTGCCAGTGTTCCACTGCCTCTGATGGATTGGAGTTGTGTCTCTCTCACCTGTACTCCTTGCTTGGCCAACAAAATGTGACCTCTTCTGCCAGCGTTTTCAGATGAGAATTTTTTTAATAATTCAGCAAGAAGGGCCCTATGGTCCTCCAACATTGTAGTACACCTGTCTGCCTCTGGAATAACAGATATAAAGTTCTCCTTGTAGCGTGGGTCTAGACTTTTCACTAACCAGTATTGCCTGTCACCCAAAATTTTGAGAATGCGAGGGTGACAGGAAAGGCAGCGTAACATAAACTCAGCCATGCGTGCAAGACTGCTAACAGTCGATACTTCCGTGTCCTCACCAAGAGGACTACTGACCATGGTATCCTCCTCCACATTATCCTCAGGCCTTTCTTCAAACCTCAGTAATATCATTGTAAATACATCATTGTAAATATATTCCCCTGTAGTTTTTATCTCCCCACCTCATTGTAGATTGCAAGTTGTGACGAGCAGGATCGTTTTTTGGGGGATTAATCATTGTTATTGTTGTTACTTAGTGTAGATTGCAAGCTGTCATGAGCAGGGTAGTTTTATTTCTGTTTAATTATTGTATTATTGTTATCGTTGTTACTTAGGACTGTTGTGTTTGAAACTGTAAATATGTTGACGCTATATAAATAACTATAAGTATTAATATTAGAACACAAAGAAGCAGGATGGAGATGTTAATTATGGCATCATTGCCACTCACCATCTTGGTGAATTCCTCAAAGATTTGGAGGATGGTACATATGTCTGACATCCATGTCCACTCCTGAGATCTTATGTGTGAAGTGAGAACTGAATACCGACGGCCTTGTTGATGCTGGTAGTCAACAACTGCCCTTTTCTGCTCACAAATCCTTTCCAGAATATGCAGTGTAGAGTTCCAAAGCATGGGGAGGACATCACACATCAGTCAGTGAGCCAGAAGCTGCAAGCGCTGCAGAAGCACGGCAAAGGTGGATGAAGCTCTAGCTGACTTGCTAAAATGGGTACGCAGAGCCTCGTTCTTTTCCTAGCAGATCTGGCACCTCCATGTTTCAGGAAACTTTGAACAATGAGGTTAAGCACATGTGCCAGGCATGGCACGTGTGTGAGCTCGCCTCAACACAGAGCAGCCACCAGGTTCCAGCCATTGTCACACACGACCATGCCTGGCTGTAGGTTCAGCAGTGTCAGCCACAGATCTGCCTGCTCTTTCACAGCTGTCCACAACTCTTCATCATTGTGCGGTTTGTCACCTAAGCATATTCGCTTCAGCACAGCCTGTTGCCGCTTGGTTGAGGCAGTGCTGCAGTACTTCCAGATTGTGACTGATGTGTTACTGTTACAGATGGAGGCTGAAGAGGACACAAAGGAGGAGGTGCAGGAGCTGTAGACTGTGGGGGCAACCCAGATTCACGTGGGGCCCGCAATACTCGGGGTTGGGAGGATGTGCACCATCCCGAGGTCGGACTGGGTCCAGTCTTCCACTATGTTAACCCAATGTGCCGTTAGTGAGATATACCGTCCCTAACCACAAGCATTTGTCCATGTGTCTGTGGTTAGGTGGACTTTCCCAATAACAGCATTGTGGAATGCACGGGTAATGTTGTGGGACACGTGCCTGTGTAATGCTGGGACGGCACACCGGTACAAATAGTCCCGCATGTTTGGGGCCGCGGGGTGATTCTCGACTCTGCCCTCTCTTTCAAGATACTTATCGAAGCCCTGGCCCCTCCTGCCCACTACAACTCAAAAACATTTCCTGGATCCGTACATTCCAAGAAACTGCAAAAATCTTTGTGCACGCCCTCATGATCTCCCGCCTCCACTATTGCAACCTTCTACTCTCTGGCCTCCCCTCTAGCACTCTTGCACCACTTCAATCTATCCCAAAGTCTGATGCCCGAGTAATCCAACTGTCCCTCTGTTATTCCCCAGCCTCTCCTCTATGCCAGGCCCTTCACTGCCTTTCAATTGCCCAGAGGCTACAGTTCAAAACCCTAACTATGACATACAAAGCCTTCCACAACCTGTCTCCATACATCTGTAATATGGTCTCTCCATGTTCGACTGGGTCATGGCTTCCTCTACGATAACCCAGCGTGCCATCAGCAAGATGTACTCTCCCTGCCCACAAGCACTTGTCCACGTGTCCGTGGTTAGGTGCACTTTCCCTGTAACAGCATTGTTGAGGGCCGGGTAATGTTGTGGGACTTGTGCTTCCGTGTGTAATGTCATGACAGCAGACTGGGAAAAATTGTTGCGGCTGGGTAACAAGTATCTTGTGATGTCACCGCCATCAGGCTGCGGAAAGCTTACGTCTCCCACGGGCCTAAAATGCAACATTTCGAGCGCAAGCAGATGAGAAATGTGTGAATTTAGTACTGTGGCGTTGGCTGCGTATTTCCACTTGCGTTCCAAGGACTGGTGTCATGATCTCCATGGCCAGAGAACTAGCATAAGCCTCTATAGGAACAAGCTCTTGGAAGATGTAACTGTACTGACCATGAACTAAACCTACCGCATCATCTAGAAGTAGCCAGGTAGCATGTCCTACTTTTTATCCCTATATGCCCAGCGCCGGCCGGAGAACTAAATAATGCTAGCAGAGGGAAATATAAGACCTGACTCACCTCTAGAGAAATGCCCAAAAGGAGACAGAAGCCCCCCACATATATTGGCGGTGATATGAGATGAAACAACAAACGCAGCAGGAAAATAGTTTTAGCAAATTTGAGGTCCGCTTTCTAGATAGCAGAAGACAGAAAGCATACTTTCATGGTCAGTAGAAAACCCTAACAAAACACATCCAGAAATTACTTTAGGACTCTGGCATTAACTCATAATACCAGAGTGGCAATTCCTGATCAACAAGAGCTTTCCAGACACAGTAACGAAACTGCAGCTGTGAACTGGAACCAAAATACAAAAACAAAACATGGACGAATGTCCAACTTATCTAGTAGATGTCTGGGAGCAGGAACAAGCACAGAGAGGCTTCTGATAACATTGTTGACCGGCAAGCATCTAACAGAGAAGCCAGGTTATATAGCGACACCCAGATCTAATCAGAACAGGTGAACAGGGAAGATGATGTCACAAGTTCAATTCCACCAGTAGCCACCGGGGGAGCCCAGAATCCAAATTCACAACAGTACCCCCCCCTCAAGGAGGGGGCACCGAACCCTCACCAGAACCACCAGGGCGATCAGGATGGGCCCTATGAAAGGCACGAACCAGATCAGAGGCATGAACATCAGATGCAGTGACCCAAGAATTATCCTCCTGGCCGTATCCCTTCCACTTGACCAGATACTGGAGTCTCCGTCTGGAAACACGGGAGTCTAGGATTTTTTCCACAACGTACTCCAACTCACCCTCAACCAACACCGGAGCAGGAGGCTCAACGGAAGGCACAACCGGTGCCTCATACCTGCGCAATAACGACCGATGAAAAACGTTATGAATAGAAAAGGATGCAGGGAGGTCCAAACGGAAGGAAACAGGGTTAAGAATCTCCAATATTTTATACGGACCGATGAACCGAGGCTTAAACTTAGGAGATGAGACCCTCATAGGGACAAAACGAGAAGACAACCACACCAAATCTCCAACACAAAGCCGAGGACCAACACGACGGTGACGGTTGGCAAAAAGCTGAGTCTTCTCCTGGGACAACTTTAAATTGTCCATCACCTGCCCCCAGATATGATGCAATCTCTCCACCACCGCATCCACTCCAGGACAATCCGAGGATTCCATCTGACCGGAGGAAAATCGAGGATGGAACCCCGAATTACAGAAAAACGGGGAAACCAAGGTGGCAGAGCTGGCCCGATTATTGAGGGCGAACTCCGCCAATGGCAAAAAAGCAACCCAATCATCCTGGTCAGCAGACACAAAACACCTCAGATATGTCTCCAGGGTCTGATTAGTCCGCTCGGTCTGGCCATTAGTCTGAGGGTGAAAAGCAGACGAAAAAGACAAATCTATGCCCATCCTAGCACAAAATGCCCGCCAAAATCTAGACACAAATTGGGTTCCTCTGTCAGAAACGATATTCTCAGGAATACCATGCAAACGAACAACATTTTGAAAAAACAGGGGCACCAACTCGGAAGAAGAAGGCAATTTGGGCAGGGGAACCAAATGAACCATCTTAGAAAAACGGTCACACACCACCCAGATGACAGACATCTTCTGAGAAACAGGCAGATCTGAAATAAAATCCATCGAGATGTGTGTCCAAGGCCTCTTAGGAATAGGCAAGGGCAACAATAATCCACTAGCCCGAGAACAACAAGGCTTGGCCCGAGCACAAACGTCACAAGACTGCACAAAGCCTCGCACATCTCGTGACAGGGAAGGCCACCAGAAGGATCTTGCCACCAAATCCCTGGTACCAAAAATTCCAGGATGACCTGCCAACGCAGAAGAATGCACCTCAGAGATGACTTTACTGGTCCAATCATCAGGAACAAACAGCCTATCAGGCGGACAACGATCCGGTCTATCCGCCTGAAACTCCTGCAAGGCCCGCCGCAGGTCTGGAGAAACAGCTGACAAGATAACTCCCTCCTTAAGAATACCTGTGGGGTCAGAGTTGCCAGGTGAATCAGGCTCAAAACTCCTAGAAAGGGCATCCGCCTTAACATTCTTAGAACCTGGTAGGTACGATACCACAAAATTAAACCGAGAAAAAAATAATGACCAGCGCGCCTGTCTAGGATTCAGGCGCCTGGCGGTCTCAAGATAAATCAAATTTTTGTGGTCAGTCAATACCACCACCTGATGTCTGGCCCCCTCGAGCCAATGGCGCCACTCCTCAAACGCCCACTTCATGGCCAAAAGCTCCCGATTCCCAACATCATAATTCCGCTCAGCGGGCGAAAATTTACGGGAAAAGAAGGCACAAGGCCTCATCACGGCGCAGTCAGAACTTTTCTGCGACAACACTGCCCCAGCTCCGATCTCAGAAGCGTCGACCTCAACCTGAAAAGGAAGAGTCACATCAGGCTGACGCAACACAGGGGCAGAAGAAAAACGGCGCTTAAGCTCCTGAAAGGCCTCCACAGCATCAGGGGACCAATTAGCAACATCAGCACCCTGTCTAGTCAAATCGGTCAATGGCTTAACGACATCCGAAAAACCAGAAATAAATCGACGATAAAAGTTGGCAAAGCCCAAAAATTTCTGAAGACTTTTAAGAGAAGAGGGCTGCGTCCAATCACAAATAGCTTGAACCTTGACAGGATCCATCTCAATGGAAGAGGGAGAAAAAATATATCCCAAAAAGGAAATTCTCTGAACCCCAAAAACGCACTTAGAACCCTTGACACACAGAGAATTAGACCGCAAAACCTGAAAAACCCTCTTAACTTGCCGGACATGAGAGTCCCAGTCATCCGAAAAAATCAGAATATCATCCAGATACACTATCATAAATTTATCCAAAAAATCGCGGAAAATATCATGCATAAAGGACTGGAAGACTGAAGGGGCATTAGAAAGACCAAAAGGCATCACCAAATACTCAAAGTGGCCCTCGGGCGTATTAAATGCGGTTTTCCACTCATCCCCCTGCCTGATCCGCACCAAATTATACGCCCCACGGAGATCAATCTTAGAGAACCACTTGGCCCCCTTTATGCGAGCAAACAAATCAGTCAGCAACGGCAATGGGTATTGATATTTAACCGTGATTTTATTCAAAAGCCGATAATCAATACATGGTCTCAAAGAGCCGTCTTTTTTTGACACAAAGAAAAAACCGGCTCCTAAGGGAGATGACGATGGACGAATATGTCCCTTTTCCAAGGACTCCTTTATATATTCTCGCATAGCAGTATGTTCAGGCACAGACAGATTAAATAAACGACCCTTTGGGTATTTACTACCCGGAATTAAATCTATAGCACAATCGCACTCACGGTGCGGAGGTAGTGAACCCAGCTTGGGTTCTTCAAAGACGTCACGATAATCAGACAGGAACTCAGGGATTTCAGAGGGAATAGATGATGAAATGGACACCAAAGGTACGTCCCCATGAGTCCCCTTACATCCCCAGCTCAACACAGACATAGCTCTCCAGTCAAGGACTGGGTTGTGAGACTGCAGCCATGGCAATCCCAGCACCAAATCCTCATGTAGATTATACAGCACTAGAAAACGAATAGTCTCCTGGTGATCCGGATTAATACACATAGTCACTTGTGTCCAGTATTGTGGTTTATTATTAGCCAATGGGGTGGAGTCAATCCCCTTCAGAGGAATAAGAGTTTCCAAAGGCTCTAAATCATACCCACAACGATTGGCAAAGGACCAATCCATAAGACTCAAAGCGGCGCCAGAGTCGATATAGGCGTCAGTAGTAATAGATGACAAAGAGCAAATCAGGGTCACAGACAAAATAAATTTAGACTGTAAAGTGCCAATGGAAACGGATTTATCAAGCTTTTTAGTACGCTTAGAGCACGCTGATATAACATGAGTAGAATCCCCACAATAGAAACACAACCCATTTTTCCGTCTAAAATTCTGCCGCTCGCTTCTGGACAGAATTCTATCACACTGCATGCTTTCTGGCGTCTTCTCAGTGGACACCGCCAGATGGTGCACAGGTTTGCGCTCCCGCAGACGCCTATCGATCTGAATGGCCATTGTCATGGACTCATTCAGACCCGCAGGCACAGGGAACCCCACCATAACATCCTTAATGGCATCAGAGAGACCCTCTCTGAAAGTAGCCGCCAAGGCACACTCATTCCACTGAGTAAGCACAGACCATTTACGGAATCTTTGGCAGTAAATTTCAGCTTCATCTTGCCCCTGCGATAGGGACATCAAAGTTTTTTCTGCCTGAAGTTCCAAATGAGGTTCCTCATACAGCAAGCCCAAGGCCAAAAAAAACGCATCCACATTGCGCAACGCAGGATCCCCTGGTGCCAATGCAAAAGCCCAGTCTTGAGGGTCGCCGCGGAGCAAGGAAATCACAATCCCAACCTGCTGTGCAGAGTCTCCAGCAGAACGAGATTTCAGGGACAAAAATAGCTTACAATTATTTCTAAAATTCTGAAAGCTAGATCTATTCCCTGAGAAGAATTCCGGCAAAGGAATTCTCGGCTCAGATACCGGAGCATGAATAATAAAATCTTGCAAATTTTGTACTTTCGTGGTGAGATTATTCAAACCTGCAGTTACACTCTGAAGATCCATTATTAACAGGTGAACACAAAGCCATTCAAAGATTATAAGGAGAGAGAAAAAAAAGAAAGACTGCAGCATAGACAGACTGGCAAGTGATCCAATTAAGAGCACAGAGGAAAAAAAAAAAAAAAACTCTCAGCAGACTTCTTATTTCTCTCCTTTCTCAGCCAAGGATTTTAACCCTTTAGTGGGCCGGTCAAACTGTCATGATCTCCATGGCCAGAGAACTAGCATAAGCCTCTATAGGAACAAGCTCTTGGAAGATGTAACTGTACTGACCATGAACTAAACCTACCGCATCATCTAGAAGTAGCCAGGTAGCATGTCCTACTTTTTATCCCTATATGCCCAGCGCCGGCCGGAGAACTAAATAATGCTAGCAGAGGGAAATATAAGACCTGACTCACCTCTAGAGAAATGCCCAAAAGGAGACAGAAGCCCCCCACATATATTGGCGGTGATATGAGATGAAACAACAAACGCAGCAGGAAAATAGTTTTAGCAAATTTGAGGTCCGCTTTCTAGATAGCAGAAGACAGAAAGCATACTTTCATGGTCAGTAGAAAACCCTAACAAAACACATCCAGAAATTACTTTAGGACTCTGGCATTAACTCATAATACCAGAGTGGCAATTCCTGATCAACAAGAGCTTTCCAGACACAGTAACGAAACTGCAGCTGTGAACTGGAACCAAAATACAAAAACAAAACATGGACGAATGTCCAACTTATCTAGTAGATGTCTGGGAGCAGGAACAAGCACAGAGAGGCTTCTGATAACATTGTTGACCGGCAAGCATCTAACAGAGAAGCCAGGTTATATAGCGACACCCAGATCTAATCAGAACAGGTGAACAGGGAAGATGATGTCACAAGTTCAATTCCACCAGTAGCCACCGGGGGAGCCCAGAATCCAAATTCACAACAGACTGGGGTATGGACAACTGAATGCTGAGCTGGGACAAGGACGTGGATGTGCATGTTGATTTTGTGTGCAACATCGGAAGAAGCAATGGTATCACCCGCAGACACTGTTCATGGAGCCTTGTGTTCAACCAACTAAGTCAGGTGCTTTGCTGCCATGAGCCTGATCATGCTTGTGGTGGGGTTTTGCTACCCCTGCTGATGCGAGCATGACTGGTGGTGCAAATGGCCTTTTTGGGATTATCGGCAGAGTCTTTAAAAAACAACCAGGTTGTTACGGGGATATTCAGTGTCTCCTTCTCCCACACCACCTCTTCACCTCGACCCCGGTCTTTCGGTGTTCCCCAAGGCTCAGTTCTAGGATAGCATATTTCCCAGCAAAATCCATTTTGGGTTAGTTTTTGTATGTTTTTTGGTGCATCTGTAAAAATGGCGTGAAACTCTGACAACATTGCTTACAGCTGTGACCTTGGAGTCAGAAATGCTTCCAGGGGCAATCCCCATGATGTTCCCATGTCATTTGAGCAGTGTTTCCATCATTTTCAGATGTTTTTAGACCTTAAAAGGACCTCCAGGGGGATCGCAGTAAAAATACTCGGGTTTCCCATAGACTTAGATTGGGCTCGTTGCTCGGGTCGAGTATCGGAATATTCCAATTTGCTCAACCCGAGCAACGAGCACCCGAGCATTTTAGTGCTCGCTCATCACTAATTAGCATCCAACACCACACCACTCTAGGCCAGGGGATCTGGGCATATTCTATTTAGGGAGGGTCCCATCTCAGGCTGGAGGGGGAGCTAGGTAGAGAGTGTGGGTGGAGGAAGGAGATGGTGGGGGTCGCATTTTGGCGTCACGAACAGTATCTCATAGCCCAGAACCTGTGTGCCATGGACTTTATTGAACTGTGTGGTAACCACCATTGTCGCGCCGCGTGGCGTGCGTGAAGAAGGGGTGTGTTGTCATGGGTGGAGCCCAAGAAACGGCGCAAAGAGAAACCCTAACCCGCTCTCGGACGTGAGCCAGTGGGAAGCAGGAGGCCCCGACTCGGAACCCCTGTGTGCTCGATTGATCCCACCTGGAGAGGAGCAGACTGATGGGCCGGCAGGGGCTCAGGACCTGATAAGGTTCACGAGGGCGAAAGGAGTACTAGAGAGTGTGCAACAAGGTGTGCTGCGAAAGATATGGCAAGGTACCTGGTAAGCACCATGGCGAGTGGTGGGAGAGCTCTGGAGCGTGGAGTGGAAGGGGAGGGCTCCCCCAGCCGTCTGGAGGAAGACCCAGACCAGCTGCCCGCAGTAGACCCAGAATTTCTGAGAGCTGAGGTGAAGGAGCTAAGCTGCCAGCTCCTAAAGGCACAGATCACAACGATGTTGAAATGGAGGGAGACCCTGCTGGAGTAGGTATCCGAGTGGTGAGCAGCCTCGCGACCAGCATCTGCGACCCCGAAGGAGGAGGAGGAACCCGGCACAGGAGAGGCAAAAGATATAGGTACCGACATTGCCCTGGTGGCCAAGGAAACCCTAGTTTGGCCCTTAAAACCCCCGACAGCCCTAAAACCTGGCCAGGAGTTTAGGGATTTAGCCTGGGACCGGACAGTAGACACCGGGGATAGACTAGCGGTTACATTACAGCCTGAACCCATACCCCGGGAAGTGTACAGTGAAAGGGTGGGTATTTGTTGGGAACACCCGGGGACAGAACTGGAGTTACCTGAGGAGACCCAAGCGGGAGAAGCTCGTGTAGAGGCCCTCAGTTGGGAGGAGTATTGCCGGCAGAAGGTACCCAACTTTGAAGCGGAGGAGCGAGAACGCAAAGCCCTGTGGTGAGCTATGGAGGATAGAAATACGAATGCTAAGGCCCAGGCCCACAAGGCTAGACACACCAACAGGGGCCCACAGAGGCAAGGCACAGTGGTTTCCTTTGACCTAAAAAGGATCTGAAGGTTTACCAAGGAGCCCAGGGAGACTTCAGACCTGTTTCTGACTCAACGGAACGTGGATTCACACTTGCTAGAGGGGCACCCCGATCGTGACATGTACCTGGGGGATCTTGTGACCTTCACCCAGCATGTTTCAAGGGGGTACTGGGTAGACTACAGCTGATTACCCGGGCCCCTGCAATATCCCACAAACTAGGGAAGGAGAAATATAACGAAGGATAATACACCACCAGATACGATATTTCCTCTCCTAGACCACCACTCCAGACCGAGATCACCAGGCACAAGACACAAGCTATAATCGGTGACGCCCAAAGCCCAGCAAAACTATTTAAAGGCAATGGGCGTGACTAAGCCTCCAACCCAAGTACCAGCCAGATTAACCCCGGACAATCTGGATCAATCTAGCCGGCGCCACTGAGCATATAGTGGACGAATGAGGAATTACCGCTGTCTGTCGGATGCCCTAGTGAGAACAACCGTCCGACATGACAGTACCCCGCCTTCTACGAGGGACCCCAGGGCCCTCACGACTTATAGGACCTGGCTTGTCCGGATTGCAGCGGTGAAACATACTGACCAGCCGGTCCGCATGTATATCCGAGGCTGGTACCCAAGACCTCTCCTCTGGCCCATAACCATGCCAGTGTACCAGGTACTGTAACGTGCGGCACACCACTCGAGAGTCAACCACCTTGGAGACTTCAAACTCTAAACTGGCATCCACCAAGACTGGAGGAGGCATCGGCGCAGCATCCACAGAACCCACCACCATTTTTAATAACGATCTGTGGAACACGTTGTGAATCTTATATACCGTAGGGAGCTCCAATCGGTAGGCAACCGGGTTAATGATGGCGGCAACCCTAAACGGACCAATAAACCTAGGACTAGTGTTGAGCATTCCGATACCGCAAGTATCGGGTATCGGCCGATACTTGCGGTATCGGAATTCCGATACCGGGATTCCGATACTTGCCGCGTATCGGATACCGGAATCGGAAGTTCCCAGATTCAAACTGCACAAATTCAGCCAATGACAATGATTCCAAGTGTGGGCACATCCTGTTCAGCATGGAGGGCATGAAACTACTGGCATGGCTGTGATTGGCTGCTGAAATGATGTCATGATGCAGTTTAAAAGTTGCTGGCGCCATTTTGCGCTCACTCTGCTGTGAATTCAGTTAGTGACAGGACGCTGTTTGCTGACTGAGGGCCAGTTTAGCGATTTGCTTTTTTGTGCTTTTCAAAGGCTAATTTAGCAACCGCTGTGTTCACCTACTATTCACCTTGCTTTTGCCTTGTAGCGCTGTTTTCACAGCGATCTGCAAGGTCTGTGTGTGTGTGTGTGTGTGTGTGAGTGCAGCCCACTCTCTAGTCTGAGTGCAGCCATAGGCCATCCATAGCTGGTTGTATTCAGTTCAGGGAGGGTGGTTCATTGCCTCATACTGTTTTTTTTTTTGTTTTTTTTTTCAAGTAGTGTAGTCTGCTGCTCATTTTTTCAAAAAATTCCTATTAGTGTCTTTCCACCCGTCTCCAGCTAACTTGTGGAAAAACACTACATAGGATAAAGTAGAGGAGGGTTTTTGGGCCTTGCAGCGCCGTTTACGGCTGTCTGCACGGTCTCCGTGTGACTGCAGCTCGCCCTGTAGTCTGTGAGCAGCCATAGCCTGGTTGTCTCCAGCTCAGGGTTCTTCACTGCGTCATACCGTAAAATCAATTTTCCTTTTGTTTTAAGTAGTGCAGGCTGCTGCACATTTTTTCACAAAATTCCTATTAGTGTCTTTCCACCCGTCTCCAGCTAACTTGTGGAAAAACACTACATAGGATAAAGTAGAGGAGGGTTTTTGGGCCTTGCAGCGCCGTTTACGGCTGTCTGCACGGTCTCCGTGTGACTGCAGCTCGCCCAGTAGTCTGTGAGCAGCCATAGCCTGGTTGTCTCCAGCTCAGGGTTCTTCACTGCGTCATACCGTAAAATCAATTTTCCTTTTGTTTTAAGTAGTGCAGGCTGCTGCACATTTTTTCAAAAAATTCCTATTAGTGTCTTTCCACCCGTCTCCAGCTAACTTGTGGAAAAACACTACATAGGATAACGTAGAGGAGGGTTTCTGGGCCTTGCAGCGCCGTTTACGGCTGTCTGCACGGTCTTCGTGTGACTGCAGCTCTCTCTGTTGTCAGTTCAGTCCCCAAAAAATAAATAAATAATAAAGTTCACCAAACACACCAGTGACACCACTTAACATTTGTGTAGGCCACATTAGCTCATATTAAAGTCTAGTCCACACTTTAGAAAATTAGTGTTTCTTATACCTGTTAGGAGTTGTTCAGGAATAAGCACACAAAGCCGTTAGTACTTTTCTGCTTATCTTTATCAGTCAACCAAGATGAAGAAGGCAGTGAGTAAGGCACGTGGGCGTGGGCGCGGAGCAGGGAGAGGACGTGGGGATTCTGTGCCTGCTGCGGGCACCGGTGACACATCAGCACCCACTTTCACCAGGGAACAGTCTTTCATGCGCAGCTTTGCCGCAGAGCGCCGTACACCGCTGCTGCGTGAAGACCAAATTGAAGCCGTTGTTGGATGGATGGCAGCTAATGCATCAACTTCAATTAGTGCCACATCCTCTCAGACACAGAGCACTGGAGAGCAGCCATCTGTCTCTTCACCACCTGCCAAATTGCCCAAGCAGACAGAGAGCCCAGGACAGGAGCCGTCTCTACTTCTGTTCTCTGAATCTCTTGGCTTGGAAACGGGGCCAGCCAAGCAGCATTGGAGAAATGGAAGAAGAGGCAGGGTGCAGTGATGCCCAACAGCTTTTTCTCTCTTCCTCTGAAGAGGCGGGTGGGCCAGTGCCTCCGGTCACCACATCGCAGGCCGCATCCGCTGATGATGACACTCAGGTGCCACTTACTGGTGCGTGCTCTGCTGCTGAGACTACCCAGGAGGAGCAGTTGGGGGCAGAGGGTAGTGTAGATGATGAGGTCCTTGACCCGTCTTGGCGTGAAGGACAGGAAGGTGGTGGGAGCAGCTCTGAGGAAGAGATTCCCCGTACGGCCCAAAGAGGGAGAGGGAGGGGGAAGACTGCGGATCCTGCAGCCTCCGCTTTGGCACCCGTTAGGAGCATGTCTCTTCCAAAAGCCAAAAAGGGCGCTCCCAAGACTTGCAGTGCCTGGTCCTTTTTTGACACAGTTGCAGATGACATTTGCTATGTCAAATGCAAGGTGTGTCATCACAAAGTCAAAAGAGGGAAAAATGTCAGCAACCTCAATACCTCCAACATGTGGAAACATGTGCGCACCAGGCACGCGGCGGAGTTAGAAAGACACACTGAAGAGCTAGGCCAACCAACAGCGGCAGCTACCACCTCTTCAGCTCGTGTTGCCTCTTCCTCCAGCTCACACGCAGCTGGTTCGGCTTCCTCCCAGGATCGCCGTGGAAGAACCTCTGGCCCTGTTGTCCAGAGACCCGCTGTAATTCCACCCGCAGCACCACTTTCCCAGTCATCCACACACTCCCAGCCCAGTGTACAGCCATCGGTAGTACAGGCATGGGAGAAAAGGCGGCCTTTCTCGGCAAACCACCCACGAGCACAGGCTCTGACTGCAGGCATTGCCAAACTTCTGTCACTGGAAATGCTGTCATTCAGGCTGGTGGAGACTGACAGCTTCCGTGACTTGATGTCATTGGCAGTCCCACAGTACAATGTGCCCAGCCGCTTTTATTTCAGCAGGCAAGCCGTCCCTGCCCTGCACAAGCATGTGGAGGGACACATAAAACACGCGCTATTGAACGCCGTCAGTAGCAAGGTCCACCTCACCACCGATGCGTGGACCAGTCAACATGGACAGGGGCGATACCTTTCCCTCACTGCCCATTGGGTTAATGTCGTTGAGCCGGGTACAGACCGTGCGAGTGGCGCAGGACGTGTCCTGCCCACTCCAAGGATTGCAGGAATCCATTCTGTACGCATTGACTCCTCCTCTTACACCAGTTCCTCAGAATCATCGCTGCAGGAGCCGTCACAGTCCACTTCCACATGGACCCGTGATGAACGTTTACCTGTTACGACCGACATGAGCACAGCCGTGGCCAAACGTCAACAGGCCGTCTTGAAATTAATTTCTTTGGGGAATCGAAGCCACACAGCGCAGGAGCTCTGGAATGCCATCAAGCAGGAGAGCGATGTGTGGTTTGTGCCAGCGAATCTCCAGCCAGGCATGGTAGTGTGTGATAATGGCCGAAATCTGGTGGCAGCTCTGGGCCTCGGCAACCTCACTCACATCCCTTGTCTGGCACATGTGCTCAATTTGGTCGTGCAGAGTTTTTGAGGGACTATCCGGATCTTGATGCACTGCTGCACAAGGTCCGCCTAGAGTGTGCTCACTTGCGGCGTTCCAGCAGGGCAAAAGCGCGCATTGCGGCTCTGCAGCGCCGACACCGCCTGCCGGAACATCGCATCATATGTGACCTACCTACCAGGTGGAATTCCACGTTACATATGTTGGAGCGGTTGTGTGAGCAGCAGCAAGCTGTAATGGAGTACCAGCTGCATCAGGCGCAAAGAAGTCGCACTCAGCGCCGTTCAGACTTCACAACCACAGAGTGGGCCACTATGAATGACGTCTGCCAGGTTTTGCGTCCCTTTGATTATTCCACGCGAATGGCGAGTGCAGATGATGCACTAGTCAGCATGACTGTCCCCCTTATCTGCCTGCTTGAAAAATCACTGCAAGCGCTAAGGGATGATGTTGTGGAAGAGGTGGAGGATGAGGATTCAACATTTCCATCATCTTCTGGACAGTCAGCGCCACGTGGTTCCTCACAAACGCGTAGGCAGGGGACAGTTTGTGAGGAGGATGAGGAGGAGTCAATGGAGGAGGAAGACATCCGTCCAGAGGAGGGAGTTACACAATTGTCCAGTACTCAGTGTGTACAGCGAGGGTGGGGTGATGACGAGCGGGCAGAGATCACGCCTCCAGCAGGGGACAGCGTTTCTTGGGCAGTTGGCAGTCTGCAGCACATGGTGGATTACATGCTGCAGTGCCTGAGAAACAACCGCCGCATCGCCCACATTCTCAACATGTCTGAATATTGGGTGTTCACCCTCCTCGATCCTCGCTACCGGGACAACGTAGAAAGCCTCATCACACCTTTGAACCGGGAGCGAAAAATGCGGGAGTACCAAGACACACTGGTGAATTCCATCATCTTCTCCATTCCAAGTGAGAGAAGTGCTGCTAGTGCATTACAAAGCAGCTCAGTGCGTCCAGGCAGTGGTGGAGGCTCTGCACAAAGAGGGAGCAGAAGCAGTGCCTCTGCCCAAGGCAAGAGCAGTATGGCCCAACTGTGGCACAGTTTTCTGTGCCCGCCACAAAAGTCAACACCATCACAGACGGCTCCAGTCAGCAGGAGGCAACGTTTCCGTCAGATGGTGACAGACTACATGTCTTGCCCTCTTGCTGTACTCCCAGACGGCTCTTCACCTTTCAAGTTTTGGGTCTCAAAGCTGGATACATGGCCAGAGCTAAGCCAGTATGCATTGGAGGTGCTGGCTTGCCCTGCGGCTAGTGTATTATCGGAACGTGTCTTTAGTGCTGCAGGTGGTGTACTAACTGACCGTCGCATGCGACTATCCTCCGATAACGTTGACCGGCTTACTTTCCTGAAAATGAACAAGGCCTGGATCTCGCAGGAATTTGCCACTCCTCTTCCTGATTAAATAATTAGGTGACTGTCTACGTTATCCAGGTCTCCTGTTGTGTTCATCTTTCTACCACCTGAACTTAAATTCCTGGGCTCCAACACCGCCAGTTGAGGCTCAGAAGTGCCGTCTGCACAGTCAAAACATACGACCCAGTGTTATTGGGTTTCAGTAACGTCAGCTGATCCCCAGCTGTGTAGCCGGCAATGTGTCCTGCGACCGCCACGCTGACACAACAACTGAAATGTAAGGGAACCTGTCCCTGTCAAGGCGTTTGTTACTGAAAGAGCCACCTTGTGCAGCAGTAATGCTGCACAAGGAAAAGGTAGCTATTTTTGTTTAGCTCCTTGCACACGCAGAACTTAACACACTTATAAAATGTGTCCACTGATACCGTAAAACCGTCCCGGAGGTGGGACTTTCCTTCGTAATATGACGCAGCACAGCTGTCATTCCTACCCCCTTGGCGCCGTGCCCCGGCTCCTCAGCGTTGCTTAAATCTGTCCCGGAGCCTGCGCTGTTATGTTATCCCTTGGCCAGGCACACTTAGCGCTGCCCATCTTCTGACATCAATTGGTGTCAGGCTGGCTGCGCCTGTGCGGCCGCGCTGGCCGAGAGCCCGCCTCGCATTGTCTTCTGATTTCATCCCACTGGGGGCCTGAGATCCATGGACATGCGCAGTGCATATCTGAACCTCCGCCTCTCACTCATCTCCCTACGCCTTCTTCAGACTGTGCGCCGTCAGCTGATCCCTAATAGCATGCCACGGCCGTGACGCCGCACAGTCTGAAGAAGCCGTAGGGAGGGGAGTGAGAGACGAGGATATGCACTGCGCATGGCCACGGATCCCAGGCCCGCGGTGGGATTACATTAGACGACACTGCGAGGCGGGATGTCGGCCAGCGCGGCCGCACAGGCGCAGCCAGCCTGACACCAAATGATGTCAGAAGATGGGCAGCGCTAAGTGTGCCTGGCCAAGGGATAACATAACAGCGCAGGCTCCGGGACAGATTTAAACAACGCTGAGGAGCCGGGGCACGGCGCCAAGGGGGTAGGAATGACAGCTGTGCTGCGTCATATTACGAAGGAAAGTCCCACCTCCGGGACGGTTTTACGGTATCAGTGGACACATTTTATAAGTGTGTTAAGTTCTGTGTTTGCAAGGAGCATAATGAAAAGAGCCACCTTTTCCTTTTGCATCTTTTGTGCTGCACAAGCTGGCTCTTTCAGCTACAAACGCCTTGGGGGGGGGGGTTAAAGGTTCCCTTTCTCCAATCAGGCTTCGGCCTACATTGTGTTCCTCTGCTTCTCCTGCTGTCTCTGGGCTCCAACACCGCTAGTTGTTGCCTGGTAGTGCTGTACGCACTGCGAGGCGGGATCTCGTCCAGCGCGGCCGCACAGGCTCAGCCAGCCTGACACCAAATGATGTCAGAAGACGGGCAGCGCAAAATGTGTGCATGGCCAAGGGCTAACCTAACAGCGCAGGCTCCGGGACTGATTCAAACAACGCTGAGGAGGCGGCGCACGGCGCCAAGGGGGTAAGAATGACGGCTGTGCTGCGTCACATTACAAAGGAAAGTTCCACCAACCGGACGGTATCACGGTAGGAGGGGACACTTTTCATAAGTGTTAGGTTCAGCATGTGCAAGGACCATAATTAAAAGAGCTAAGTTTACCTTTTCCAGCATTAGTGCTGTACACGATGGCTCTTTCAGCTACAAACGCCGGGGGGGGGGTTAAAGGTTCCCTTTCAACTTGCTCCAGTGCAGGCTTCGGCCTACACTCTGCTCCCTCTCCTCCTCCTGCTGACCCTGGGCTCTAACACCGCCAGTTGGGGCCCAGATGTGCTAGCTGCACAGAGAAAAACACCAGCCAATGTGTCAGTGGGGTTCAGCACCGCCAGCTGTTCCCCTGCTGTGCAGCCAGCAACGTGTCCTGCAACAGCCACGCAGACACAAGAACTGAAATTGAAGGAAACCTGTCCCCCCTCCCCCAGGTGTTTCTACGTTTTACAGCCACCTTGTACGACAGTAATGCTGCATGTGTGCAAGGTGGCTCAGAAACTTATTCTCCTCGCACATGTGGAACTGAACACGTCTAAAATGTGTCCTCTGTGACCATTAAAACGTCCCTCAGGTGTGATTTTCCTTTGTATTGACACGCAACAAGCTCCTTGGTAGCGCTGCCCGTCTTCTGGCATCATTGTTTGGCTGCCTGCGCCTCTGCGGCCGCCTTGCCCCACACAACGCCCCTCGGTGTCTTATTTATTTGTACTGCGAGGGTGTGATTGATGGGCATGAACGGTGCATTTCTTCGCCTGTCCCTCATCTCCTTCCACCTTCTTCGGACTGTGCGGCTTCATGGCCGTGGCATGCGATAAGGGATCAGCTGACGCCGCATAGTCTGAAGCGGGTGTAAGAACCCAAGCGAGAGGCGAACATATGTACTGCGCCAGGCCATGAATCCCAGCCCCGCAGTGTTTTAACAATGTTAAGACACTGCGGGGCTGGGATTCATGGCCATCGCAAACCGCAACGGCCGACATTACATGATGTCAGAGGATGGGCAGCGCTAACAGCGCAAGGCCAAGGGATAACACGACAGCGCAGACTCCTGTGCAACAAATAAAGATGCTCAGGAGGCCGCGCCAAGCACCAAGGTGGCATTTTTGCCAGCTGTACTGCGTCTCTTTACGAAGGGAACTCACGCCTCAAAATCAGTTTGACTGTGTAAGGGCCTAAATGTTATACGTGTCCCTTTCAGCGTGTGCAAGGAGAAAAATTAAAAGAGCAACCTTTGACTTGTGCAGCACTACTGCTGCATAAGGCGTGCCTCTTCTAGTTTGTAACACCTGAGGGGGGGTTAAAGGTTACCTTTAAAATTGGTTCAATTAGGCTTCGGCCTACACTCTGCTCCCCCTGCAGAGACTGGGCTCTAACACCGCCAGTTGGGGCCCAGTACTGCTAGCTGCACAGAGAAAAACACCAGCCAATGTGTCAGTGGGGTTCAGCACCGCCAGCTGTTCCCCTGCTGTGTAGCCGGCATCGTGTCCTGCAACAGCCACGCAGACACAAGAACTGAAATTGAAGGGATCCTGTCGCCCCACCCCCAGGTGTTTGTATGTTTTACAGCCACCTTGTACAGCAGTAATGCTGCATGTGTGCAAGGTGGCTCATAAACTGATTCTCCTCGCACATGTGGAACTGAACACGTCTAAAATGTGTCCTCTGTGACCATTTAACCGTCCCGGAGGTGTGACTTTCCTTTGTAATGACATGCTGCAACCCCCTTGGTAGCGCTGCCCGTCTTCTGGCATCATTGTTTGGCTGCCTGCGCCTCTGCGGCCGCCCTGACCCACACAACGCCCCTCGGTGTCTTATTTATTTGGACTGCGAGGGTGTGATTGACGGGCATGAGCAGTGCATATGTTCGCCTGTCCCTCATCTCCTTCAGCCTTCTTCAGACTGTGCGGCTTCATGGCCGCGGCATGCGATAAGGGATCAGCTGACGCCGCACAGTCTGAAGCGGGTGTAAGGACCCGAGTGTGAGAGGCGAACCTATGTACTGCACCAGACCGTGAATCCCAGCCCCGCAGTGTTTTAACTATGTAAAGACACTGCGTGGCTCGGATTCATGGTCATCGCAAACCGCAACAGCCGACATGAAATGATGTCAGAAGATGGGCAGCGCTAACAGCGCAAGGCCAAGGGATAACACGACAGCACAGACTCCTGTACAGCAAATAACAACGCTAAGGAGGCTGCGCCCAGCACCAAGGTGGGATAATTGACATCTGTGCTGCGTCTCATTACGAAGGGAACTCTCGCCTCCAACACAGTTTGACTGTGTAAGGGCCTAAATGTTATACGTGTTCCTTTCAGCGTGTTCAAGGAGAAAAATTAAAAGAGCAACCTTTGACTTGTGCAGCACTACTGCTGCATAAGCTGTGGCTCTTCTAGTTTGTAACACCTGAGGGGGGGTTAAAGGTTACCTTTAAAATTGGTTCAATTAGGCTTCGGCCTACACTCTGCTCCCCCTGCAGAGCCTGGGCTCTAACACCGCCAGTTGGTGCCGGGTACTGCTAGCTGCACAGAGAAAAACACCTCGCCAAAGTGTCAGTGGGGTTCAGCAACGCCAGCTGTTCCCCTGCTGTGCAGCCGGCAACGTGTCCTGCAACAGCCACGCAGGCACAACAGACCCAAAGCTGCCGCCAGTGCAGGCTTCGGCCTACACTCTGCTCCCTCTCCTCCTGCTGACCCTGGGCTCTAACACCGCCAGTTGGTGCCCGGTAATGCTAGCTGCACAGAGAAAAACACCAGCCAATGTGTCAGTGGGGTTCAGCACCGCCAGCTGTTCCCCTGCTGTGTAGCCGGCATCGTGTCCTGCAACAGCCACGCAGACACAAGAACTGAAATTGAAGGGAACTTTTCCCCCCTCCCCCAGGTGTTTGTATGTTTCACAGCCACCTTGTACAGCAGTAATGCTGCATGTGTGCAAGGTGGCTCATAAACTTATTCTCCTCGCACATGTGGAACTGAACACGTCTAAAATGTGTCCTCTGTGACCATTTAACCGTCCCGGAGGTGTGACTTTCCTTTGTAATGACACGCTGCAACCCCCTTGGTAGCGCTGCCCGTCTTCTGGCATTATTGTTTGGCTGCCTGCGCCTCTGCGGCCGCCCTGACTCACACAACGCCCCTCGGTGTCTTATTTATTTGGACTGCGAGGGTGTGATTGATGGGCATGAGCAGTGCATATGTTCGCCTGTCCCTCATCTCCTTCCGCCTTCCTCAGACTGTGCGGCTTCATGGCCGTGGCATGCGGTAAGGGATCAGCTGACGCCGCACAGTCTGAAGCGGGTGTAAGGACCCGAGTGTGAGAGGCCAACATATGTACTGCGCCAGGCCATGAATCCGAGCCCCGCAGTGTTTTAACTATGTAAAGACACTGCGGGGCTGGGATTCATGGTCATCGCAAACCGCAACGGCCGACATTAAATGATGCCAGAAGATGGGCAGCGCTAACAGCGCAAGGCCAAGGGATAAAACGACAGCGCAGACTCCTGTACAGCAAATAACAACGCTCAGGAGGCTGCGCCCAGCACCAAGGTGGGATTCTTGACATCTCTGCTGCGTCTCATTACGAAGGGAACTCCCGCCTCCAACACAGTTTGACTGTATAAAGGGCTAAATGTTATACGTGTTTCATTCAGCGTGTGCAAGGAGAAAAATTAAAAGAGCAACCTTTGACTTGTGCAGCACTACTGCTGCATAAGCTGTGGCTCTTCTAGTTTGTAACACCTGAGGGGGGGTTAAAGGTTACCTTTAAAATTGGTTCAATTAGGCTTCGGCCTACACTCTGCTCCCCCTGCAGAGACTGGGCTCTAACACCGCCAGTTGGGGCCCAGTACTGCTAGCTGCACAGAGAAAAACACCAGCCAATGTGTCAGTGGGGTTCAGCACCGCCAGCTGTTCCCCTGCTGTGTAGCCGGCAACGTGTCCTGCAACAGCCATGCAGACACAAAGCTGCCGCCAGTGCAGGCTTCGGCCTACACTCTGCTCCCTCTCCTCCTGCTGACCCTGGGCTCTAACACCGCCAGTTGGGGCCCGGTACTGCTAGCTGCACAGAGAAAAACACCAGCCAATGTGTCAGTGGGGTTCAGCACCGCCAGCTGTTCCCCTGCTGTGTAGCCGGCAACGTGTCCTGCAAATGCCACGCAGACACAAGAACTGAAATTGAAGGGAACCTATCCCCCCTCCCCCAGGTGTTTGTATGTTTTACAGCCACCTTGTACAGCAGTAATGCTGCATGTGTGCAAGGTGGCTCATAAACTTATTCTCCTCGCACATGTGGAACTGAACACGTCTAAAATGTGTCCTCTGTGACCATTTAACCGTCCCGGAGGTGTGACTTTCCTTTGTAATGACACGCTGCAACCCCCTTGGTAGCGCTGCCCGTCTTCTGGCATCATTGTTTGGCTGCCTGCGCCTCTGCGGCCACCCTGACACACACAACGCCCCTCGGTGTCTTATTTATTTGGACTGCGAGGGTGTGATTGATGGGCATGAGCAGTGCATATGTTCGCCTGTCCCTCATCTCCTTCCGCCTTCCTCAGACTGTGCGGCTTCATGGCCGTGGCATGCGGTAAGGGATCAGCTGACGCCGCACAGTCTGAAGCGGGTGTAAGGACCCGAGTGTGAGAGGCCAACATATGTACTGCGCCAGGCCATGAATCCGAGCCCCGCAGTGTTTTAACTATGTAAAGACACTGCGGGGCTGGGATTCATGGTCATCGCAAACCGCAACGGCCGACATTAAATGATGCCAGAAGATGGGCAGCGCTAACAGCACAAGGCCAAGGGATAAAACGACAGCGCAGACTCCTGTACAGCAAATAACAACGCTCAGGAGGCTGCGCCCAGCACCAAGGTGGGATTCTTGACATCTCTGCTGCGTCTCATTACTAAGGGAACTCCCGCCTCCAACACAGTTTGACTGTATAAAGGGCTAAATGTTATATGTGTTTCATTCAGCGTGTGCAAGGAGAAAAATTAAAAGAGCAACCTTTGACTTGTGCAGCACTACTGCTGCATAAGCTGTGGCTCTTCTAGTTTGTAACACCTGAGGGGGGGTTAAAGGTTACCTTTAAAATTGGTTCAATTAGGCTTCGGCCTACACTCTGCTCCCCCTGCAGAGCCTGGGCTCTAACACCGCCAGTTGGTGCCCCGAAGTGCTGGCTGCACAGAGAAAAACACCTCGCCAATGTGTCAGTGGGGTTCAGCACCGCCAGCTGTTCCCCTGCTGTGTAGCCGGCAACGTGTCCTGCAACAGCCACGCAGACACAAAGCTGCCGCCAGTGCAGGCTTCGGCCTACACTCTGCTCCCCCTGCTGACCCTTTGCTCCAACACCGCTAGTTGGGGCTCTAGGAAGATAAGCTTGAATAGGTCCCCATCCTGGTTCCAGCACCGTCAGCTGGTTCCGGGCAGAGCCTTTGGCTTAGGTGCCTCCTTCTGGGTATCCGAGTTCCACCAACGTCAGGTGGTCCTTGGTAGTGCTTTCAGGCACGGGTACCTCCTGCTTAGTAACCGGGTTCCAGTAACGTCAGCTGGTCCTCGGTAGTTCCATTGGCTCTTGGACCTTCGGCTACCCATCCGGGTTCCAGCACCGTCAGCTGGTTCTCGGCAGTGTCTTTTGCTCTTGTACCTTCTGCTCCCCATCCTGGTTCCAGTACCGTCAGCTGGTTCCGGGCAGAGCCTTTGGCTTAGGTGCCTCCTTCTGGGTATCCGAGTTCCACCAACGTCAGGTGGTCCTTGGTAGTGCTTTCAGGCACGGGTACCTCCTGCTTAGTAACCGGGTTCCAGTAACCTCAGCTGGTCCTCGGTAGTTCCATTGGCTCTTGGACCTTCGGCTACCCATCCGGGTTCCAGTACCGTCAGCTGGTTCTCGGCAGTGTCTTTTGCTCTTGTACCTTCTGCTCCCCATCCTGGTTCCAGTACCGTCAGCTGGTTCCGGGCAGAGCCTTTGGCTTAGGTGCCTCCTTCTGGGTATCCGAGTTCCACCAACGTCAGGTGGTCCTTGGTAGTGCTTTCGGGCACGGGTACCTCCTGCTTAGTAACCGGGTTCCAGTAACGTCAGCTGGTCCTCGGTAGTTCCATTGGCTCTTGGACCTTCGGGTAGCCATCCGAGTTCCAGTTCCATCAGCTGTTTCTCGGCATTTTCTCAGCCTTCTTGTACCTTCTGCTACATTTCCAAGTTCAAGACCCTAAAGACGACGACCCGGAAGACCACCCCTAAGATGACGACGACACCAGAGACGACGACCACTGAGATGACGACGACCCTGGAGATGATGACCCTGAAGACCACCCCGATGACGACGACCCCGGAGACGACAACCCTGGAGACGACGACCCTGGAGACGATGACGACATGGGAGACCGAGAAGCAGAAGAACAAGAGGCTGCAGAACAAAGAGCAGAAGAACATTAAGCATAAGACTAAATATCAGAGCAAAAGATATTATCAAAATTATAAGCAGAAGAAGACTAAGCAGTGTATGGGGGTGAGTCCGTTCCTCCTCGTGGTGCCCCTGGATAAAGCCTGATGCTGCAGGCCAAACTGAACGCGGACAAATGTAACTCTTTTGTGACAGGCAGAACGGAAGGTGTAATCTTCAAACTTTTATAGATAACAACTACGGGAATGCCTGTCACAAATAAGAATATGATGAAGAAGTTGAATATGAAAAAGATAATAGTTAAATAAAAAGAATATGAACAATGTAAAAAAAAAAAATTATAGGTAGAAGAAGAAGATGAATAAGGTGAAGATAGTTGATGTCAAAGAAGCTGATGATGAGGATAATGAAGAAGAAAGTGTGGGAGAAGTAAAAAAGAAGGTGAAGGACGTGGAAGTAGTGAAACATCAATATCTGACAAAATAAAAAATAAAAAAAACATAGTCAAAATCTTTCTAACGCCGAACGTCATAAAAAAAAAAAAAAAAAAACTACTATTCTATTTGTTTGGGCTAAACCTCTGTGCCTTTAATGTCTCCGCCACCTCCCCCAATACATCCTACATTATTCTTAGTTGTTTTCCTTCATGTAGAATTAACCTACAAGGAAAGAAAGGGTTTATTTTAATTCCGATATTTTCGTCCCATTGACTTGCATTGGGATCGGGGATCGGTATCGGATTAGATCCGATACTTTGACGGTATCGGCCGATACTTTCCGATACCGATACTTTCCGATATCGGAAGGTATCGCTCAACACTACCTAGGACCCAATTTAAGGGATGGTATTTTGAGTCTTATGTTTTTTATGGACAACCACACCCAGTCACCCACACCCAGGTCCGGACCTGGCACACGTCTACTGTCAGCCACACGTTTGTACCTTGCACCCACGCTCAACAGGCGCTGTTTCACTTTCCTCCAGACGGAAGACAGTTGTGCTCCTAACAGGTCCTCCTCCGGAACGCCGGAAGAGCCCCCCTGACTCAAAGTACAAAATTGAGGATGGTGCCCATAAATACAAAAGAACGGAGACTCACCAGAAGATTCCTGGCGGTGATTATTTATGGCAAACTCAGCCAAAGGAAGGAACGTCGACCACTCCTCCTGGTTGTCAGAAACAAAACAGCGTAAGTACTGCTCCAAATTTTGGTTCATATGCTTGGTCTGACCATTTGACTGAGGATGAAATGCCGAAGAATGCGACAACTTTATCCCCAGCCGTGAGCAAAATGCTTTCCAAAATTTTGCCACAAACTGAGTACTCCTATCAGACACGATGTCAGACGGGACCCCGTGAAGTCTGACCACCTCCTGCACAAATACATGAGCCAGAGTCTTAGCGTTAGGCAACGAAGGCAAAGACACAAAGTGCGACATTTTTGAGAACCGATCAGCAATCACCAAGATGACCGTGTTCCCAGCTGAGGAGGGCAAGTCCGTGATAAAATCCATGGAGATCTCCGTCCATGGCCTACTGGGTACCTCGAGAGGAAGTAGTGTGCCAGCAGGATGGGAGCGGGGCGTCTTAGCCCTAGCGCACGTGGTGCATGCTGACACGTATGAGACCACGTCCTGTCGGATTTTGGGCCACCAAAACCGACACGACACCAACTCCAAAGTACCCCTAACCCCTGGGTGACCAGCCAGGACAGCATCATGATGCTCTGCCAATATCTTTAGGCGAAGATGGAGTGGTACAAACAATTTGTTAATGGGAAGTTCTGGTGGTACTTCCTCCTGAGCCTCGGCAATCTCAGCCTCAACCTCTGTCGTGAGAGCCGAGACCACTACACCTTTTTGGAGGATGGGTACCGGATCTTCCCGAAGTTCTCCCCCCGGAAAACACCTGGACAAAGCATCCGCCTTAGTGTTCTTAGACTCCGGTCGGTAAGTAACAAAAAAGTTGAACCGCGTGAAAAACAATGCCCAGCGAGCCTGCCTGGGGGACAGATGCTTGGCTGACTCCAAATAAAGCAAATTCTTATGGTCGGTAATAACAGTAACCTGGTGAACCGACCCCTCCAAAAAGTGTCGCCATTCCTCAAAAGCCAACTTGATAGCCAACAACTCCCTGTTGCCGATATCGTAGTTACGTTCGGCAGGCGACAGTTTCTCGGAGAAATAGGCGCATGGACGCAACTCGCTCAAGGATGAGCCTTGAGACAGCACCGCCCCCACTCCAACCTCAGACGCATCGACTTCCACGGTAAATGGTTTCGATACATCCGGTTGCACCAGAATGGGAGCTGAAGCAAAACTGTTCTTCAGAAACTCGAATGCGCGCACAGCAGGCTCAGACCAGGTGGAGAAATCGGTACCTTTTTTTGTCATGTCAGTGAGCGGTTTAGCAATGGTAGAAAAGTTTTTGATAAACTTTCTATAATAGTTAGAAAACCCAAGGAACCGCTGGAGCGCTTTTAGGTTATCAGGCCGTTCCCAACGCAGCACCGCTTGCACCTTAGCGGCGTCCATTTTAAACCCAGAAGCGGACACTATGTAACCCAAGAAAGGCAACTCCTGAACCGAAAATACACATTTCTCCAATTTAGCATAGAGCTTATTCTCTCTGAGTAGCTGTAACACCTGCCTAACATGCTCTAAATGAGTATCACGGTCGCATGAATAGATGAGAATGTCATCAAGGTACACAAAAACGAATTTTCCTAGGACATGAGAGAACACATCGTTTATGAAATGTTGAAATACAGCAGGCGCGTTTGTCAAACCAAATGGCATCACCAGATTTTCAAAATGACACTCAGGAGTATTAAAAGCCGTTATCCACTCATCCCCTTGACGGACTCTTATGAGTTTTAACGCCCCCCTGAGGTCAAGCTTAGAGAACCACCTAGCACCAGCCACTAGGGTTGAGCGAAACGGATCGGTCAATTTCATAAGTCGCCGACTTTCGGCAAAGTCGGGTTTCGTGAAACCCGAGCCGATCCCAGTGTGGGATCGGCCATGCGGTCGGCGATCTTCGCGCCAAAGTTACGTTTCGTATGATGCTTTAACCGCCATTTTTTCAGCCAATGAAAGAGTGTGGGCAGCGTGATGACATAGGTCTCGTCTTGCGTTCTGCGGCGTCACAGGGGGTGGGGGTATAAACGCCATCTTACTGTTTTGGATGTAGCGATTTACACAGTCCGAGAAATATAGCAATTTACACTGTCCGAGGAGAGAGAGAGAGAGAGAGAGAAACGGACCAATAAACCTAGGACCCAATTTAAGGGATGGTATTTTGAGTCTTATGTTTTTTATGGACAGTCACACCCAGTCACCCACACTTATGTCCGGACCTGGCACACGTCTACTGTCAGCCACACGTTTGTACCTTGCACCTACGCTCAACAGGTGCTGTTTCACTTTCCTCCAGACGGAAGACAGTTGTGCTCCTAACAGGTCCTCCTCCGGGATGCCGGAAGAGCCCCCCTGACTCAAAGTACAAAATTGAGGATGGTGCCCGTAAATACAAAACAACGGAGACTCACCAGAAGATTCCTGGCGATGATTATTTATGGCAAACTCAGCCAAAGGAAGGAATGTCGACCACTCCTCCTGGTTGTCAGAAACAAAACAGCGTAAGTACTGCTCCAAATTTTGGTTCATACACTCGGTCTGACCATTTGACTGAGGATGAAATGCCGAAGAATGCGACAACTTGATCCCCAGCCGGGAGCAAAATGCTTTCCAAAATTTTGCCACAAACTGAGTACTCCTATCAGACACGATGTCAGACGGGACCCCGTGAAGTCTGACCACCTCCTGCACAAATACCTGAGCCAGAGTCTTAGCGTTAGGCAACGAAGGCAAAGACACAAAGTACGACATTTTTGAGAACCGATCAGCAATCACCAAGATGACCGTGTTCCCAGCTGAGGAGGGCAAGTCCGTAATAAAATCCATGGAGATCTCCGTCCATGGCCTACTGGGTACCTCGAGAGGAAGTAGTGTGCCAGCAGGACGGGAGCGGGGCGTCTTAGCCCTAGCGCACGTGGTGCATGCTGACACGTATGAGACCACGTCCTGTCGGATTTTGGGCCACCAAAACCGACACAACAAAAACTCCAAAGTACTCCTAACCCCTGGGTGACCAGCCAGGACAGCATCATGATGCTCTGCCAATATCTTTAGGCGAAGATGGAGTGGTACAAACAATTTGTTAACGGGAAGATCTGGTGGTACTTCCTCCTGAGCCTCGGCAATCTCAGCCTCAACCTCTGTCGTGAGAGCCGAGACCACTACACCTTTTTGGAGGATGGGTACCAGATCTTCCCGAGGTTCTCCCCCCGGAAAACACCTGGACAAAGCATCCGCCTTAGTGTTCTTAGACCCAGGTCGGTAAGTAACAAAAAAGTTGAACCGCGTGAAAAACAATGCCCAGCGAGCCTGCCTGGGGGACAGATGCTTGGCTGACTCCAAATAAAGCAAATTCTTATGGTCGGTAATAACAGTAACCTGGTGAACCGACCCCTCCAAAAAGTGTCGCCATTCCTTAAAAGCCGACTTGATAGCCAACAACCCCCTGTTGCCGATATCGTAGTTACGTTCGGCAGGCGACAGATTCTTGGAGAAATAGGCGCATGGACGCAACTCGCTCAAGGATGAGCCTTGAGACAGCACCGCCCCCACTCCAACCTCAGACGCATCGACTTCCACGGTAAATGGTTTCGATACATCCGGTTGCACCAGAATGGGAGCTGAAGCAAAACTGTTCTTCAGAAACTCGAATGCGCGCACAGGTAGGCTCAGACCAGGCGGAGAAATCGGTACCTTTTTTTGTCATGTCAGTGAGCGGTTTAGCAATGGTAGAAAAGTTTTTGATAAACTTTCTATAATAGTTAGAAAACCCAAGGAACTGCTGGAGCGCTTTTAGGTTATCAGGCCGTTCCCAATGCAGCACCGCTTGCACCTTAGCGGCGTCCATTTTAAATCCAGAAGCAGACACAATGTAACCCAAGAAAGGCAACTCCTGAACCGAAAATACACATTTCTCCAATTTAGCATAGAGCTTATTCTCTCTGAGTAGCTGTAACACCTGCCTAACATGCTCTAAATGAGTATCACGGTCGCATGAATAGATGAGAATGTCATCAAGGTACACAATGACGAATTTTCCCAGGACATGAGAGAACACATCATTTATGAAATGTTGAAATACAGCAGGTGCGTTTGTCAAACCAAGTGGCATCACCAGATTTTCAAAATGACCCTCAGGAGTATTAAAAGCCGTTTTCCACTCATCCACTTGACGGACTCTTATGAGGTTGTACGCCCCCCTGAGGTCAAGCTTAGAGAACCACCTAGCACCAGCCACTAGGGTTGAGCGAAACGGATCGGTCAATTTCATAAGTCGCCGACTTTCGGCAAAGTCGGGTTTCGTGAAACCCAAGCCGATCCCAGTGTGGGATCGGCCATGCGGTCAGCGATCTTCGCGCCAAAGTTGCGTTTCATATGACGCTTTAACCGCCATTTTTTCAGCCAATGAACGCGTGTGGGCAGCGTGATGACATAGGTCTCATCTTGCTTCCTGCGGCGTCACAGGGGGTGGGGGTATAAACGCCATCTTACCGTTTTGGACGTAGCGATTTACACAGTCCGAGAAATATAGCAATTTACACTGTCCGAGGAGAGAGAGAGAGAGAGAAAAAAGAGAGAGAGAGAGAGAAAAAAAAAATAGAAAAAAAAAATCCCCATTGACTTGCATTGGGTTTCGTGTTTCGGTCGGCCCCCCGACTTTTCACAATAATCGGCCAATTTTACACGATCCGACTTTTGAGAAAGTCGGGTTTCACGAAACCCGACTCGATCCTAAAAAAGTAAAAGTCGCTCAACCCTACCAGCCACCTGATTGAACAGATCGGGTATCAGCGGCATAGGGTATGGGTCACGAACCGTAATCTGGTTTAACTCCCTGAAATCCAGACACGGGCGTATACCGCCATCTTTCTTCTTAACGAAGAAGAACCCTGCTGCCACAGTCGAGGACGAAGGCCTGATGTGCCCTTTGCTCAGACTCTCAGCGATGTAGTCTTTTAAGGCTTGCCTCTCAGGACCAGAGATGTTAAACATCCTAGCTTTCGGCAATTTGGCCCCTGGTTTTAACCTAATAGTGCAGTCATAGGGATGATGTGGTGGCAATTCTGAACAACCCTTCTCAGAAAACACATCTGCGAAATCCAGCAGAGACTCAGGAATACTAGGAGTCACAGCGGACACACACGAGGCCAGGCAATTCTCCTGGCAGAATCCGCTCCACTGGATGATGTCCTGGGTTTTCCAGTCAATCACCAAGTTGTGCATAGCCAACCATGGAAAACCCAGAACCATTTGTGCAGGCAGATTACTGAGCACCCTACATGTAACTTGCTCTGAATGTAGGACCCCAATGTGGAGTTTAACCTCAGCCACAAACTCAGTAATCTCCCCCTGTGGTAGAGGAGCGGCATTGATGGTGACCACCCGGATAGGATGAGGCAGTTTTTCGATCCTGAAACCGGCTGTGCGCGCAAACTCCTCATCAATAAGATTAGTGGCAGAACCACTATTCACAAACACAGTGATTGGCAGCTCTCTGCCAGCGACCATAACTTTGGCAGGGAGCATGCATTGAGAAACCACAATGGAGGATATGCATAAGTTCAGATTGGCCTCCTCCACGCCCTCTGAGCTTAGTAGTTTTTCCGCCGTTGCGCTTTTCTTAGTTAGCAGAGGACAAGTATTAACATAATGACCAGTTTTACCACAGCAAAAACAGGCTCTCTGCTTCCTGAGCAAAGGGGCACGATGCTTCACATGTGACACCCCTGCGATTTGCATAGGCTCCGTGGGCTCACCTGCAGCAACCTCACGTGTACCTACGCTCTCTCCCATAGGCGGCGTCTCTTGCACCCCCTGACGCAGACGGCAATCAATGCGGATAACAAGACTCATAGCGGATTCTAGAGAAGCAGGAGTCTCGTACATCAGAAGGGCTTTTTTAACCTTTCCTGAAACCCCATGAACAAACTGACTCCGCAGCGCGGGATCATTCCACTGTGTATCTACTTCTGAAATTCAGAACAGTAATCCTCTGGCATACGCTCGCCCTGGCGGATAGCATGAATTTTAGATTCTGCTAGACCCATTCTGTCAGGATCCTCATAAATGAGTCCAAGAGCAGAAAAAAAACTCTCCACTGAGTTATATGCAGCAGAATCAGATGGTAAAGAAAACGCCCATGCTTGAGGATCCCCGTTCAGTAATGACAACACCAGGCCCACACGCTGAGCCTCATTACCTGAGGAGATCGGGCGCATACGAAAATATAGTTTACAAGATTCACGAAAAGTAACAAATTTACTGCGTTCCCCAGCAAACCTTTCAGGTAAAGGAAACTTTGGCTCAGCAACTCTGCCTGCAGATTCAGCTTGCACATTAGATACTACTAGACCCTGTTGCTGAACTGTCCCCTTCAGCTCAGTGACCTGCAGGGACAGCGCCTCCAACTGGTGGGTTATGGAAGTCATGGGATCCATGGAATAAAAAAAATATGGCCGATTATAATGTCATGGGGGTACTGGGTAGACTACAGCACAGCTGATTACCTGGGCCCCTGCAATATCCCTCAAACTAGGGAAACCCTGTCTGTCCCTCCCCCAGAGTTTACACTGAAGGTGTGCATGTCTGGGCCGCCAGGCCTGACCGTGAGTCCTGTTTCAGTACTAAGCTGAAACCTCCACCCGCCACCCAGTGATAAGACCTCTCACCAACCCCTACAGAAAGCACAGACAGGGAAAACTAAAAAACGCACCATGCCGCAGACACACAGGAAAACACTATAATGTGCACAGGGCAAAACAATACAAATATAGAAAGGATGAAGACACAAAAGAGCACAGTGAGGTCAAAAATACTCTGTTGTAAAAAAAAAAAAAAAAATTCACAGTAATCAGCAAGTGCTAGTCAAAAGATGTAAAGAAAACAGGGTATTTAGTTGATACGTTTTTTTGCAAAAAAATGTATACTAAGCTGCTCCACCAAATCGTCAAGGTATACCCTTATAGAGCAGTCCTAACTAATGTATAGAATCCCTAACTGATGTATTTAAAACCTGATCATCTGTATAATACCTGTATAAGCAGGGTTCAGAGAAGGACTATCCATGTGGACATGCAGGATGGAGCAGTTAAATGCAAATGACCCACAGAGGAGTGGTGGACTCCCCAGTCTTGTAGAAACAAGAGAACAATTATAGAACCAGAAACACATGGGCCACTTGCACATTGAACAAGTCTGTAGGAACCTGTTCACACCACCAGAATACTTGAAGACACAAAAGAGCACAGTGAGGTCAAAAATACTCTGTTGCAAAAAATAAAAAAAAATAAAAAATTCACAGTAATCAGCAAGTGCTAGTCAAAAGATGTAAAGAAAACAGGGTATTTAGTTGATACGTTTTTTTGCAAAAAAATGTATACTAAGCTGCTCCACCAAATCGTCAAGGTATACCCTTATAGAGCAGTCCTAACTAATGTATAGAATCCCTAACTGATGTATTTAAAACCTGATCATCTGTATAATACCTGTATAAGCAGGGTTCAGAGAAGGACTATCCATGTGGACATGCAGGATGGAGCAGTTAAATGCAAATGACCCACAGAGGATAAAAGGGTATACCTTGACCAAGTATTCTGGTGGTGTGAACAGGTTCCTACAGACTTGTTCAATGTGCAAGTGGCCCATGTGTTTCTGGTTCTATAAATATAGAAAGGAGAAATATAACGAAGGACAATACACCACCAGATACGATATTTCCTCTCCTAGACCACCACTCCAGACCGAGATCACCAGGCACAAGACACAAGCTATAATTGGCGACGCCCAAAGCCCAGCAAAACTATTTAAAGGCAATGGGCGTGACTAAGCCTCCAACCCGAGTACCAGCCAGATTAACCTCGGACAATCTGGATCAATCTAGCCGGCGCCACTGAGCATATAGTGGACGAATGAGGAATTACCGCTGTCTGTCGGACGCCCTAGTGTGAACAGCATCCGACATGACAGCATGTGGGCAAAAGGGGGTGGTATGCCCTCAATGTGTGAAAGAGTATGTGGGGACATGTTCCCCTATGTCAGTGGTTGCAGTGCCAGAAAAGCGACCAGCTGCTTCAACCCCGGACATTGCAGCAGTCCCTGCAGCTTCAACTAAAGTTGCAGTGTAGACCCAGACAACTCAGACCCCGGCTGCAGAAACTGTTCAGTTTGTGTCACCTGGTGTGATACTTGAGGAAGAACTTCAAGCTTAAAGAACTGCTCTTTAAATTTAAAGACAATATGGTCATGGACAGTGAATGGCCAGAACTTTTCGTGTGTACAGTTAGCACTTACTGTGCTCCTAGTTGGTTTTACACTGTACAATTGACCAAAGAATAAAAACCGTCTGGCGTGGCCGAAAAGTGGTCCAGCACGTTGACCAGATATGCCCTGTAGCCACACCCAGATGCCCTGTAGCCACACCCAGAGCCAATCTTGGGGATTTGAGAGGGCTTCCCCCATAATACACTGAGGACGGTGAGAAGGGAACCCCTGTTTGGGATCTCACTGAAACCTGCTGAACTTAATTGAGCTATGATTTGTTTATATGCAACGTTCAAGTAAAAAAAATTTCCTCTCATAAAGGGAAAAAAGAGTTAACTGGTTAACTGTTTACCGTGTTGAAATGCATTTCAGAAAATTATTTGCACGTTTTTAACATCTGTTTTACTCTGTTCCAGCCCGCGGACGTGCTGTGTTTAATGGGGGGGTATGTAGTGCCCGTAAGGGTCCAGTCGCCACAGAGGTACTGCGCCTCAGCCAGAGGTGTGGTACCCCACTCTCGGGTAAGGAGGGGGCACTACCCGGTACCCGCACATTAGCATCCAATACCACACCACTCCAGGCCAGGGTACCTGGGTGGACCCTATTTAGGGAGGGCCCCATCTTAGGCTGGAGGGGGAACTAGGTAAAGGGTGTGGGTGGAGGAAGGAGATAAGGGTAGGAGACCTGAGGTAGAGTGACAGTTAGTGGTGGAGTGTTGTCATGGATACAGCAGTTAGGCGGAGTCAGTGAGTTGTTGGGTGAGGAGAGGAGTGAGAGGAGCAATGGTGTGAGAGGAGCTCCTGAGAGAGAAGGGGGCCTAGGGGCCAGGAAAGTGAAGAATCCACCCGTGGTGCCCGAATCCACCCCGACCGTAATCGGGTGACGGGACCAGGTCGCAGTGGGGACCGGCCCCAGACTATTGGAGAGACTGTAGGACTCAACTAGCAAATCGGAGGCTGTGGTGTCAGTATCTGCCACAGCCAAAGCTACACACTTTCGCTAAAAAGGCAGTCATATAGGGTTAAGGGGACCAGGAGGACGTCACCTGACAGGACCTGAGGCTGCTGGCTTGGGACACTGTGTGTAAGGCGCAGGGCAGGAGGGTGAGAGCCAGCATAGAGAAACGACCCGGAAAGGTACACAAGCAGGGGGTCCTGGAGAAGTGCACCCCAAACACCAGGCTGGACCACCAACACGGAGGACACAGCACCCGGCTGGTGATTGTAACCTGGAGACTATGAATAAAGTGTGAAGACTGCACCCTCCTGTGTCCTCAGAATTATTTACTGCGTCACCTGCCCAGTACTGGAACAGTACCCATCGTCTAATTTACCATATTTCTGCCCTGGGGCCCTGCCCTACCCGTGTGGAGCTGTACCATCTTTGCTGCATCACCACCGGCCCCAGTGGACCTGAATCGCAGCCTTGGCCATCCCTTGCCGAACTCCACGGGTGGCGTCACGAATCAATCCCCTATAAAATTTACCACCTTAGCATTATTTTTATTGTACGCCCAGGGCCACGGAGTCAGGTCACGGCCCCATGACTTCCCCAAAGAACTGTCCGACCCGGTTCCGAGTACCCCACAGCCCAGTTGGGCGACACATTGTTTTCTATATTACTGTAAGTAGTTATAATAATAATCTTTATTTTTATATAGCGCTAACATATTCCGCAGCGCTTTACAGTTTGCACACATTATTATCGCTGTCCCCGATGGGGCTCACAATCTAAATTCCCTATCAGTTATGTTGCTCTAGTGATCACTGAACATCCTGCACTGCATCAGAGCCACTGGGTCTTGCTCTTCCTCAATCATCTCTAATTACAATAAATGATATAATACAGGATTGTTTTAACCTGGCACTGCTAAGATATCCAAAGCTACATGGGTAAACTGTATGTTATATATATATTTTTAGTAGTATATTGTATCTGGAGTTATTTGGGATATTTTATTAGATAAAACAAAAAATATATACTGTATATACTGGAATATAAGCTGAGATTTTCAGCTCATTTTTTTAGGCTGAAAGTGCCCCTCCCGGCTTATACTCGAGTCATTGTCCCAGGGGGTTGGTGGGGGAGGGGGGGTGGCAGCTGTCAAATCATACTCACCTGCTCCCGGCATGTCTCTGAACGTCCCTGCTTCTCCGGCGCCCGCAGCTCTTCCTGTGTTTAGCAGTCACGTGGTACTGCTCATTAAAGTAATGAATATGGATGCAACTCCACTCCCATAGGGGTGGAGCGCATATTCATTACTTTAATGAGCGGTACCAGTGACCCCTGAACACAGGAACAAGATGCCGGCGTCAGAGACCATCGCATCGGAGAAGCAGGGACCGTGCCAGGAGCAGGTGAGTATGACGTGACAGCTGCCGCTGTCCATCCCCTGCCGACCCCCTGGGACAATGAATCTAGTATAAGCCGAAAGGGGCACTTTCAGCCCAAAAAAATGGGCTGAAAATCTCAGCTTTTACTTGAGTATATACGGTAGGTCCTTCAAAGCTCACCCATGAGACTCTCACTACCTTCATGGCCAAGTTAGTAGCCATTATAAATGCTAGACCACTGGTTGCCATATCCAATGACCTTGAAGACCCATCATCTCTGCTTTCTCCCTCAACTCTCCTCACCCAGAAATTTAATGTAAGCAAGCAGACTCCTGGAGAATTTTCTGCTAAAGACTTGTACAAATCCCAGGGGAAGAAAGTACAAATGCTAGCAGTCAGGAGGCTGAGTATAACGGGGGAGAGTGAGCATTGCGATTTTCACCTGTCCCCATTCCACTGCCGCGCGCTGCTGTGTCTTCTGCGTCCTCTGGCTGTGACGTTCAGTTCAGAGGGCGCGATGACGTGTTTGGTGTGCACGCCACCCTCTGCCTGAACAGTCACTGCAGAGAGTTGAAAGACAGAGTGGTGCATGGCGCTGGAACAGGGACAGGTGAATATCGCAAGTGCTGGTGTCCCCGCCTGCTCAGGTCAAGAGGTAAGTATGTCATTTTTTTTTTAATCCCAGCAGCAGCAGCATATGGGGATAAATGTTTCTATGGAGCATCTTATGGGGCCATATTCAACCTTTATGCAACATTGTACGGGGCATATTATTCTATGGAGCATCTTATGGGGCCATAATCAACCTTTATGCAGCATTATATGGGGCAAATGTTTCTATGGATCATCTTATGGGGCCATAATCAACCTTTGTGCAGCATTATATGGGGCAAATGTTTCTATGGAGCATCTTATGGGGCCATAATCAACCTTTGTGCAGATTATATTGGGCAAATGTTTCTATGGAGCATCTTATGGGGGCATAATCAACCTTTATGCAGCATTATATGGGGCACATTTTCTATGGAGCATCTTATGGGGCCTGTGATGCAGCGGTAGGACCATACACAGTGAAACGGCAGTGACCCAAGCAAGTATCAAACAAAACGTTCCTTTATTGTGTTACTTCACACAGTCTAACAGTAAACAGCTTCTTCATACAGTCCATTAGAAATACACGGCTTTAGTTTGCAGTCAATAAAAAGGCCGGACTTCCCTCAGTCCAGTTTCCCTAGGTGACCGCACGCCAGTACCAGGTCTCTGTATTTACGCAGTGCACAGCACTCTATCCTCCGTATTGTAGCCGGGTACACATAAGACAGCCCGGGATGCAGGGTGTCAGTTCCTTTTGCCCCTCTATTGCTCCACACAGAAAGAGCTCTGCAGACAACTGCTCTGTCTGCCTCCAAACCAACACTGACACACCTCCCCTCTACTACAAGGCTTTTAATCAGTCACTGCTTCACTATTCTAATTACAGCCACTCCTGTCTCTGCAGTACGCCCTCATGGCCTCACTATGCTTCCATACACATTCTGGAGAGCACATACAGCGCCCCTTAGCTGTAACAGGGGTCACTGCCTCACAGGCCATAATCAACCTTTATGCTGGATTGTATGGGGCAAAGGTTTCTATGGAGCATCTTATGGGGCCATAATCAACCTTTGTGCAGCATTATATGGGGCATATTTTTGTATGAAGCATCTTATGGAGCCCATCATAAACTTTATGGAGCATTATATGGGGCATATTTTTGTATGAAGCATCTTATGGGGCCCATCATGAACTTTATGGAGCATTATATGGGGTGTATTTTGTATGGAGCATCTAATGGGGCCCATCATGAACTTCATGGAGCATTAGATGGGGCTCCTGATTCAATATGGATATACAAAAACACTTAACCTACTGATGTCTCAATTAATTTTACATTTATTGGCATCTATTTTTATTTTTGAAATTTACCAGTAGCTG
Source organism: Ranitomeya variabilis (assembly GCF_051348905.1). NCBI lineage: Eukaryota > Metazoa > Chordata > Amphibia > Anura > Dendrobatidae > Ranitomeya > Ranitomeya variabilis. The sequence continues at coordinate 334,379,471 of NC_135234.1, forward strand.
CTGCATTTCCCACCCTAGGCTTATACTCGAGTCATTAAGTTTTTCCAGTTTTTTGTGGCAAAATTAGGGGTTTCGGCTTATACTCGGGTCGGCTTATACTCGAGTATATACGATAAGTAAATATAGCAAAGAAAAAAGTAAGTAATACAATGATATACAGAACCAAATGTACCTTTAACCCTAAACCTGACTAGAAAAATTGCAACAAAATGTAACCTTCATGAATATAGAAATCAATATGGAAACCTAACAATTAGAAATAATAACTTTTAAACAAGTTCTTTATCAAATTTGGTTACCAAAGGGTTAAACAACTTTTAGTGCTATAGTGCTCTAGGCTGGTCACATTCTTTATTCTTGCATGTATATGAGAATAAATCAGTTTCTATCTAGCTCTCTAGACTGTAGTCATGGAATACAGTTGGGACTGCGATCAGTAAAAGAATAATAATGAAGCAGATTAACATTGACTGCAGCTCCTGTGTGGCCCATGACTAGAATAGAATTGCTTCCATTTCATGCTGATAACTGTCGTGTGTCACAGCTGCACAATGTGACATGATACACATGGGCTCATGCTGTGCCTAATCTCACTTTTCTTCTCTTTTAACACTACAGTTTACTTTCATGCTTCACTTCTGCCCATCTTCTCAATGTGCCTGCATGTTCCTTAAGCATTCCTATTTTTCATACAGCTTTTTAAATTTTCGATCTGCTGCATGGCCTCATCAGTGTGTGGCTGGGCACAGCTGCTTGGCACCAGGGCATCAGGAGCTCAGCCTTTAGGAACATTGAAAGAATGTGCCTGCAAGGAGCATGGGCACAGCTGGAGCACACAGCATGAGTGAAGACTACAAGTATTAGAAGAAGGATATATTAATGCTGAGGCCAATTCTGTTATTCTGTAGAAACATAAAAATTGCACAAAGAAACATCTGAATTGTAATTAAATTTGAAATAAACAGTATAAACAGTCAGACCTGCAGATCTTACGTGAGGTAATAAGCTTTACTATGGTTTAAATAGCCTATAGATTCTTGTCACGCTATGATAATCTTTGGAAAGGAAGAGGGGCCTCAAACTGTTCCTGATGCTGGGACCCTAATTTTCCCTGCCCAGGGGGTATTCTTGAAGGTAGAGAGGCCCGAGTTTCCAAACTTGCTGTGCTCCTGTTAAGCCCGTCCCCCCACCACATGAGGCATGGGACAGAAATGTAAGGTAAACAAGACACAAAGACAAAACTGGGATAACATAACAACTCTATTATACAAAAACACAAACCAAAAATAGGAAGGAGTATAGGGACAGTGAGGAATAAACTAATTTGGAATAGGGACCAGGATATAAATACCCACATACTACAGCAAACTACAGATCACTACTACAACAACTTCACTCCAACCACTTAGCTTTAGCACTCAGCACAGGAAGGTATGTGCACACGATGCAGATTTAGTGCAGAATTGGTGCAGAACGGCAGCAGATTTTTCTGCTGCAGAAACGCTGCAGAGCTACACTGTGATGTACAGTACAATGTAAATCAATGTGAAAAAAAAAAGCTGTGCACATGGTGCAGAAAAATCTGCGCAGAAACGCTGCAGATTTCAAAGAAGTGCATGTCACTTCTTTTGTGCGTTTCTGCAGCGTTTCTGCACCCCTCCATTAATAGAAATCTGCAGTGGTAAAATCTGCACAAAAACTGCACAAAAAACGCATAAAAAACGCACTTGCGGATTCTGCCAGGAGATGCAGATTTAGTGCAGAAAATTCTGCACCACATTTCCTACGTGTGCACATAGCCAAAGACTAATCTTTAAGGGTACGTGTCCACGGTCAGTTAACGCTGCGTGTTTGACGCTGCGCCGAGCTGCAGCGTCAAACACGCAGCGTCCAGATGTTCCAGCGTAGTGGAGGGGATTTTATGAAATCCCGTGTCCACTATGCGTGGAAACACGCATCTGACTTCCCTGCGACTCCGGACATGCTGCGTGTCTTTTCAGATCGCAGCATGTCCGAATACCTTGCGGGGACGCTGTGTCCCCGCAAGGCATAACACAGGGCCCTACGGCGAGGGGTGCGATGATCCCGGATGTGTACAGTTAACACATCCGGCATCATCGCGTCCCAAAAGGGGGCGGGGCTTAGCGCCGAGCGGCTTCGCCGCTCCGACGATACCGCCGGCCATCCTGATCGTGGACACGTACCCTTACCGGCAGGGACTAACCTCCCAGAACCAGTGCATATAGAGGGAGTAAATGATAAGCAGTTGCAGCTGAAAACAACCAAGCTGTGTGGTCTCAGCCAGCATGGTAAGAGTCTACCTTTTAGAACTGAAGGAAATGCAATCCATTTAAAATAGATCATGAATCTCTAAAGAAGAGTGTGATTCACTACCCAACGGGACTGTCTAACTTCAGGTCTCAAACCTGAAGTAAAACCTTTGTGACAATTCTGCGCACACAAGCTGCAGAGCATTATAAAGTATATATTTCTACAGGAAAGTTATGCCACACTACCAAGGAATAAAATACTATAATGTTATTAAAAAAAATATTGTTTAAAACATACATAATATCATCAAATTAGAAGGATCAGAGTAATACAGCACAAATAGACGAGCATGCTTGGGTATGAGTAGCAAATGTAAACCAATGGATCAATGCCAATATTAAATAAGATGTAAGGAAATGTTAATGCATAATAGCAGAGAGCACAGATGCTATATATCCATAGCAATGCTAATAAAAGATAGTAAAGACATGATCACAGATATAGTATACAAGATATAGTTACACAAAAACCAAACAGACTCCCGCATTCTGATGCATTTCACCTACTGCTTTCTCAATGGGGTACATGCAGGATAACAGTCAATTAGTAGTGGTAGTGATTACAGCACACTCACTGTGTAGTCAGCACTCACTATTTACAGCCCTAAAGGTACTGTTACACTAAACGACTTACCAACGATCACGACCAGCGATACGACCTGGCCGTGATCGTTGGTAAGTCGTTGTGTGGTCGCTGGGGAGCTGTCACACAGACAGCTCTCTCCAGTGACCAACGATCAGGGGAACGACTTCGGCATTGTTGAAACTGTCTTCAACGATGCCAAAGTCCCCTGCAGCACCCGGGTAACCAGGGTAAACATCGGGTTACTAAGTGCAGGGCCGCGCTTAGTAACCCGATATTTACCCTGGTTACCATTGTAAAAGTAAAAAAAAAAAACAGTACATACTCACATTCTGATGTCTGTCACGTCCCCCGGCGTCCACAGGGTTACGCGCTGCTGCTCAGAGCTTCCTGCACTGAATGTGTCAGCGCCGGCAGTAAAGCAGAGCACAGCGGTGACGTCACCGCTGTTACTGCTGGTGCTGACACATTCAGTGCAGGAAAGCTCTGAGCAGCAGCGCGTAACCCTGTAGACGCCGGGGGACGTGACAGATATCAGAATGTGAGTATGTACTGTTTTTTTTTTTTTTCTTACTTTTACAATGGTAACCAGGGTAAATATCGGGTTACTAAGCGCGGCCCTGTGCTTAGTAACCCGATATTTACCCTGGTTACAAGTGAACACATCGCTGGATCGGCGTCACACACGCCGATCCAGCGATGGACAGCGGGTGATCAGCGACGAAATAAAGTTCTGGACTTCTAGCTCCGACCAGCGATATCACAGTGGGATCCAGATCGCTGCTGCGTGTCAAACACAACGAGATCGCTATCCAGGATGCTGCAAAGTCACGGATCGTCGTCGTTCTCGCTGCAAAGTCGCTTAGTGTGAAGGTACCTTTACACTGCCCTGATGCCTGGAAGTGAGAAGCTGTAGGGAAAAAATAACTTCAAATTAGAAAGCGATATATATTAAATGGTATTTACCTGCAGATCACCACTATGACTGCAGACAAATATCAATATTTCTGTGACAGGTTCCCTTTAATATGATGTTGATCCCACCTTTCCAGCTAAAGAATCTTCCATTCTTCTAGGAAGGCTTTCTACAAGATTTTTGAGTTTGTCTGATGAGCATTTGCAAGGTTAAACATTGATGTTGAAGAGAGGGCATGGCTCATAATCGCCATTCTAGTTCATCCAAAGGTGTTTGTTGTGATTGAGGCCATGGTTATGTGCAGGCCAGTCAAGTTCTTCCACACCAAACTAACGCAACCATGCCTTTGTGCAGAGCAGAGATTCGATTGGTTTGTCCCAAATAGAGATGAGCGAACCTGTCAAGGTTCAGTTCGATTCGCCAAACGATTAGACGTCCGACGAACAGTTCGACGAACGTAACTGAACCCCATTGGAGTCAATGAGAGGCCAAACCAAACGTATACACAACACCTTAGGGGGTGACAAAAATCTTCCCAAACAGCTAAAATTAGGGGTAGACACCATGAAAACTGTCATCAATTGACGCACAGTAGAAATTTGCAAATGGCACAGCAGCGGTCAGCCATGGGCCATACATGAGGTATCAGAGTCTGGCCCAGCATTTCCAGCTTTTAATTGAAGTTTTAATTAAGATGCGGTGGGTGGGGGACCGATGTAAGCCTGCTATGCTGGGAGCCCTAACAACTCATGCAAAATCTTAAATGTGATTTTTCATCACCTACTCTCAGGTGGCACAAATATCAGCTTGGCATACCACAAATGTTATACAATTTTAAGGACAGTAACACAGGTAGTTGACTGAAATTTATTGCAGGCTTGATGGTCTGGGAACCCTACTGCCACAGGCAGCACACATGAAGGAGACCCAACTTGGAGTACAAAAATTTCCCAAAATTATTGACACACACTACTAAAGTGTCATCAATTTCACAGTGTAGAAATACTATAATTGCACAGTTTAAAAAAAAAAAAACTTCAGTTACTGTATGTTCTACTCGATTCCCCTTCTTTGGCAGCCACACAGCGGTATTATTATTATTATTATTATTATTTATTGTTCTAGCGCCATTTATGTGAAAAGGGTATACATAATAAAAACAAGTACAATAATCTTAAACAATACAAGTTACCAACGGCTGCTGGATGAGAGAGGACCCTGCCCGTGAAGGACCACAGTCTAAAAAAATGGGTGAGGATACAATAGTTGAGGGTAAAGATGCTTGTGTTGCTGTATGGTAGAGCAATGGTTAGTGTAGGTTGTAAGCTTGTCGGTAGAGGTATTTCTTCAGGTTCTTTTTGAAGATTCCCATGGTAGGTGAGAGTATGATATGTTGAGGGATACAGTTCCAGAGTAGATGGGATCTACGGACGAAATCTAGTATGCAATTGTGGGAAGAGGAGATAAAAGGGGATTAGAGAAGAAAATCTTGTGACAATCGGAGGTTGTGTGCAGGTAAGTACTAAGAGATTAGGTCACAGATGTATGGAGGAGACAGGTTTTAGATTGCTTTGTATGCCAAACTTGGGGTTCTGAACAGGAGTCTCTGAGCATTGGGGATCCAGTGCAGGCATTGACAGAGGGGTGTAGCCAGGGAATAGCGGGGTGACAGGTGGATTATTCGGGCAGCAGAGTTTAGGATATATTGGCTTGGTGCAATAGTGTTAGAAGGGAGGCCACAGAGTAGGATGGGAGGGGGTAGATGATGAGGGCATGCACCAGTATTTTTGAAGATTCATGGTTGAGGAATCTGCGGATTTGGGAGATATTTTTGAGTTGGAGTCAGCAGGAAGGGGAAAGGGCTTGAATTTCAGATTTGAAGGAGAGATCAGAGACAAGCCGTTGATTTTGATAGATAGGTCAGTTGGGGGGTTGAGATGGTGGAAAGATGATGAATTCGATTTTATCCATGTTCAGTTTTAGAAATCTAGGAGAGAAGAAGGAAATAGAGGACTGACATTGTAGGATTCTGATAAGTAAGTAGGTGAAATCAGGTCCAGAGAGGTAGATTTGTGTGTCATCAGCATAGAAGTGATACTAAAAGCCGTGAGACTAAATGAGCTGTCCCAGGTCCAAGGTGTAGATGGAGTAGAGCAGGGGTCCTAAAATTCAACCTTGGGTGACATTGACAGATGGGGGGGAGATTAGGTGGTGGGGTGTGAATGGGAGACACTGAATGTTCTGTCTGTTAGGTCTGAGGAGATCCAAGATAGGGCCAAGTCTGTGATGCCAAGAGATGAGAGTGTCTGTAGTATGAGAGAATGGTCCAATGTGTCGAAGGCAGATGACAGGTCCAGGAGGAGGAGGACAAATTAGTGTCACTTGGATTTGGCAGTTAGTAGGTCGCTTTTGAATTTAGACAGGGCAGTTTCCATGAAATGGTGCTGTCGGAAGCCAGATTGTAAGTTGTCAAAGAGGGAGCAGGAGGATAGATTTGAGGAAAGTTCAAAATGGAAGTGTTGCTCCACTAATTTTGAGGCATAGGAGAGAAATGATATGGGGTGATAGCTATACACAAAGGATGGGTCAAAGGAGGACTTTTTGAGGATGGTTGTGATTGAGGCATGTCTGAAGCATGAGGGGAAGACAACAGTTGTTAGTGACAGATTGAAGTGGTGGGATAGTTTCGGGATGAAGACTGTTGTAAGGTTTGGAATGAGGTGTGACAGGATTGTGTCAAGTTCACAGGTGGTGAGATGTGATTTGGAGAGTAGAAAGGAAAGTTGTTCTTCCGTGATGGTGAACTTGGTTTTGGAGGAGGAGAGTTGAGTAGTTATGAGTTGGTGCTGTGGGGACTTTAAGCACAAGCTTTGCCTTATGTTGTCAGTTAGTGATGAGCAAACACATTCGGCACTATTCGTTACTCGCACGAATAGTACGGTATTTGGGCTATTCGTTACTCGGCCAGTAATTAGGTATTCACCTCGGTATATTCGAGTGACTAGCCTAGTATGTTTGGCGCTTTACTTGCAGCCAATGAACATGCTGGGCTGGCTTGCCAATCACAATAATGCTGGCGCCATCTTTGGTGTGGTATTACTGTGATTGTCTGACCTTCCAGCGTCATAGGGACTGTGCCGACATAATCTTGCCCACATTTCAGCCGGAAACAGCAAAGGGAAAGCATAGTTTCAGAGTAGAGAGAGTGGTTATAGTGAGCGTTATTTATTCCAAAAAGCTCTTTTAAGAGACGAAGATTGTCAAGAGATTACTTGTTTGTTAGGTGGGGATTTCAGTAGGGAGAGATTTAATAGGAGGGTGGGTGAAAGGCAGTCAGCTGGGTGGTCTCATCATTGCAAGTACATGCTGCAGCTCTCTGCTACTTTCCACTTAAAATACCTAATATTTGTCTAGCAGTTGTGCGACTGGTGCAATCTGGGTAGGGATAATCTTACGTGACAATTTAGCAGGGGCAATAATCTTCATTACTCCATTGTTGTAGTGTGTCAGCAAGGCAATCCATAGGGAGTACAAGTTTCAGCATTGCACAATGTGCCCAGTTTTCACAAAGTGCAAAACATTAGCCACGTGGGGTATACATACGTGACCCTTAAGTACTTGTTGCAGAAGCAGGAGGAGTTGATTTTCTGAGCAAAATGGGTTTGGATGGTAAGGTATGGATGTTAAGACAACTTCCCAAATAAAACATTTGGGCTGCTTTGACAATACATTGCTGTCATCCGTAGGGTTTACAAAGTCAGTGGAAATCCAGCCCTTGTTCAATTTTAGAAGAGTCAGCCTGTCTGCATTTTCCATTGATAGGCATGGGCGCCTATCCATCATAATTGCACCAGCCAAACTAAAAACCTGCTCAGACAACACACTTGGCAGCATCTCCAAGGTGTAGAAGGAGAGTTCGGGGCAAATGCGGAGCTTGGACAACCAATAGTTAAAGGTCACTGAAGAATAAGGAAGGAAGCTGGTATGGTCACTTACGTAGTTCTTCACCATCTTGGTCAACTTCTCCCTCCTCATCATAGTTATTCCCACAGGTAGCCCTTGCTGATGTGACGGTCTCATGATAATGTGTCAGTTGGTGGACATTTCCCCTCCCTGAGTTGCATCTGATGTGTGTGGCCTTCCCCCAAAATCCTTTTGGGTGAAAAAAGCTGGTACCTCTGCCACCACTGTTGTCTGAGGGTAATCTTTTTAGCAAGTGTTCCACAATGGCCCTCTGGCATACATGTGCAGCGCCCCAGAGTCCTGGTCGTTGCAGTACTGTGGCTCCGCCACTATGGGGAGCCATGGTGCGTCCGATGGCACTGAAGGAGTTCAACTGATCAGGTATCACAGACACCAATACATTTCACAGCCGGGCCTCCGGGGGGAGCTAAGGGTTCTATTCATTAGGCCACTCCCCACCATAGTGGGTAAACTGGGGGTCAGGCAGGAAGTTAGATCAGAAAGCTGACTGGATTGGACGAAGCAACACCTAGTGGCAGAGGGTGTTGTGGAGGAAGAGACAGTAGGGTCTCTGTCAGGGGTGGGATCCTGACAGAGGCTTGGCATTGAAAAGAACGTAACGGGTCCGCGCCAGCTCCGGGAAGCGGCGGGACCCAAGAAAGGACTAGAAGCTAGATAGATTGTGCTGAGTGAGAAACGAGATCAAGCAATAGGAGAATTCCAGTAGGGGTCGTGCTGTAAGACCGGAGCAACACCCTACTGAGGCGCACTACCGGTGGCCAGAACGCCGAGGGAGTATTATAACATTCAGCTTCAAGCAATACTCTAAACAGCGGCAGGACAGTCAGTTTAAGGCGGGCTGTCTAACACATATCACCTATGAAGTCTTGGGAGGCAATTGCGGGAGAGGGGCGTCTCTAGGGTCCCGGAAGAACTCCAGGCCTATCCGACAAACGGGTGCCGTTCGAACTGTAACATCAGGAAGGGACGGAAGATTAGAAGAACATCATTTAATCGAGTTGTGAGGGAACTTAAGAAACAGACACAACGGTTGTGGGGTACTTTCTGTAAACACAGCAGGGAAGGACTACAACACATAGCGCTAAGAAGGAAGGCACCGATTTCCACCTGTGAAGTGAACTCTGGAGGTGCCATTGGACCGGCCGGACTTGCGCAGCCTGGTGAACCGTATTCTGGACTGAGGACTCAGAGATCTCCAGTAAAGAGGTAAAGAGACTGCAACCTCGTGTCCTCGTTATTTACCGCGACCTGCACCCCACAACTGCACCGTTACAACACCACTTATTGCACTGGACGTCCCCCACTGACAGACAGGGCCACGGACCGGGTCTAGCCACCGTGACAACCCCAGAGCAGAGACCCAGAGGCCCGGCTCCGGGTACCCCTCGGCCCTGCGGCGGTGTGGGGGGGGCGCTCCAAACTTGGTGTCACAAACAGGATCTACTTAACCCTGAAGAATCAGGTCATGTGTGCCTTGGAACTGTGATTTATTGTGCTTGGACTGTACTTTATTGAAAAGACTGTGTGCTGTGCCATTTACCGCCAAAATTCGCCATTGCCGCGCACGGAGGGAGGAGCCCTAGCTACGCGGGCGGAACCAGCCAAAAGAAGCGCGGAACGGAAAGCGCGGTAAGGCGCCAATCCCGGAAGAGGAACTCCGACCTCCAGCAGGTTAGTGGGAGGAAGGGACAGCCATGTCTGAGTCGGGAGGAGAGGAGGTGGCGGTCGCAGCCGCGGACGTAGGGGCAGCTCCGGTCCACGCAGCGGGCGAAGCCGCGGCCCTAATACCACCACCGTTGCCGCAGAACCCGCTGTTCCCCTCAGCCAGCCGGACACTGCCGCTAACACAAAAGCCATAATGCCCTTTTCTATGCCGTACCTGCCCGGAGCGGCCTGGCTCCCACGATACTCTGGGGAGTCGCATACATTCACTGACTTTAAGGAAGGGCTCTGCAGCCTGCTCGAGTTCTATCCCCTGACAGAGCCCCAGAAGGTTCATATGATAACCGGCCAACTCTTTGGGGCGGCTCTGAGAGAATTGAAATCCTGGCCCGCTGAGGATAAAGGAACTGCACAACAGATTTTTGCCAAGCTTAAAGCCACCTTTGATACTCGCACTGCTACGGAAATTAAACTGACTTTTTATGGATGCAAACAGAGGCCACAGGATAGCTTACGGGACTATGCCCTTAATCTCCAGGAGGCGATGCGGGCCATTAAGCAGAGTGACCCCGGCAGCATGCAGGATGAGGATAAACTTCTGAAGGAGCGGTTCATTGAGGGGCTCCTGTGCAGTCACCAGCGGGGCCAATTGCACTTCCTGGCCATGCAAAATCCAGACTTGACTTTTGCGCAGTTCAAAGATAAAGCTATCCAGGCATTGCAGGAGCGACAGCCCAGCCGCGCAATACCACCCAGGCGCCCCGCTCTCACATACCACCAGGAGGTGGCATCGGATACCCAGTTGCCGTGGAGGCCGACGCCCAGAGCTTCGAGGACGACTCCCCTGCAGGACTCCGTCTTCAGATGCAGGAGCTGACCAAGAACGTTGCTGCCCTAGCCCGGACGGTGCAGTCCCTACAGGAGGCCCCCAAGAAAAAGATCCAGCTAGCCTCCGGACCAGAGGATGTTCCCTGGACGCGACAGAAGAGGACCCCACTGACCAGAGGCCGGGACAGCGATCGTTTCCATCAGGACGGACGACCCATCTGCCGCCGATGTCACCAGGTGGGCCATCTTGCAAGGTACTGTCCTTTAAACGAGCAACCCCTGGGGCAAAGGGCCAACCCCCAGGAGTAGGACGGTCAGGCCCGCAGCATTGGAGAACCAAGTATATTGGAGGACGACCAGTTCTCCCTGTAGTGATTGATGGAATCCCCTTGAATGCTTTGCTGGACACCGGTTCTCAGGTGACGACTATACCTTACGTGCTCTACAAACGGTATTGGGAGGACGCTGATATTACTCGTGGCCCTGACGATGATTTCACCATAATCGCCAGTAATGGTCAGCCGTTGCCACAAGTGGGGTATAAGGAGGTCACCATCAAAGTGGGGCGGGTGGAATTGAAAGCCCAAGGGATTGTGATTGTTGATATTGATCGTCGAGAATGTAATCCCATGATGACTCTTGGTACTAATGTTATAGAAAATTGTCTTGCAGAAGTGATTGTTTTGTTGCAACAGGTGGCAGAAACCGCTGGCCACAGTGAGCAACGTGCCCTGCAGAAGGAAATCAGAGCTCTGATGCAGAGACAGCAGGTAGAGCTGACTGGTGGTGAGATTGGTCGTGTCACTGTGAGTGATTCAAACCCCATCGCGATACCCCCCAAGAGTGAAATGTTAATATGGTGTCGAGCAGCCATAGGCCTCAGGGGTAAGGACTACCAGGCCTTGGTAGAACCCGTATATTCAGACCATAGGCCTACTGTTCTGACAGCCCGGGGGGTGGTCGACGTCCGTCAGGGGAGAGTGCCCGTACGTGTCCTCAATTGTGGGGAGGAAGAGGTTCACCTCACCAAGTATACCACGCTCGCCAAATTGTTCACTGTCAATAATAATGTGATACAGACACCTGAACCCTTGGTCCCGTCAAACTTGGCGGAGAACAAAGGTTCTGCAGAGCCCTCGAAGGACTGGTGTCGGGAATTGCATGTGGGCACTGACTCTACCCCATCCCATCAAAAACAGGGGGCCTACAGGGTGGTACACGAGTACGAGCAGATATTCAGCAAACACCCCTCAGATTTTGGGCAGGTGAAAGGGATCAAACATCACATCCCCACGGGAGATCACCGACCCATAAAAGAGAGATATCGCCCTGTACCCCCAGCTCATTACCAGTGTGCCAAGGACATGTTGCGGGAAATGAAGGAGGCTGGGGTGGTGAGAGACAGCTGTAGCCCCTGGGCAGCTCCGTTAGTCCTTGTTAAAAAGAAAGATGGTACGATGAGGATGTGTGTTGATTACAGGCAGTTGAATCGCATGACACATAAGGACGCATACCCACTGCCTAGGATAGAGGAGTCTCTGGCTGCCTTAAAATCTGCTAACTACTTCTCTACCTTAGATCTCACCAGTGGGTACTGGCAGGTTCCTGTAGCGGAGGCGGACAAAGAGAAGACGGCCTTCACGACGCCAATGGGTCTCTGTGAGTTCAACTACATGCCCTTCGGATTGTGCAATGCTCCCGGAACGTTCCAGAGGATGATGGAGTGCTGCCTGGGACACCTGAACTTTGAAACCGTGCTGCTATATTTGGATGATGTCATTGTCTTCTCTAAGACCTACGAAGACCACCTGAAGCACCTGGCCGAGGTGTTTGAAGCCCTATCCAACTTTGGCTTAAAGGTGAAACCGTCCAAGTGTCATCTGCTGAAACCTAAAGTGCAGTACCTGGGCCATGTGGTGAGCGCTGAAGGAGTGGCCCCAGACCCCGACAAGGTCACAGTGATTAAGGACTGGCCAAAGCCCAGTGACCTCCACGAAGTCCGGCAGTTCCTCGGGCTGGTAGGCTATTACCGGAGGTTCATTAAGGACTTCACCAAGAAGGCCGCACCCTTGCAAAACCTGTTGGTGGGCCAACCAAAGAAGACCAAGGGGAGGAACACCCCCTTTGATTGGAACGAAGAGCTGGAGGAATCCTTCACCTGTTTGAAGTCGGCACTGACGGGAGAAGAGGTACTGGCTTACCCCGAATACGACCAACCATTTGTGCTGTACACAGATGCCAGTAATGTGGGACTAGGAGCCGTGCTGTCTCAAGTCCAGAAAGGCAAGGAAAGAGTGATCGCTTACGCCAGCAGGAAACTCCGTCCCACAGAAAGGAACCCTGACAACTACAGTTCCTTCAAACTGGAATTCCTTGCCCTTGTCTGGGCAGTGACAGAGAGGTTTAAGCACTACCTGGCCTCCGCGAAATTCACCGTCTTCACGGACAACAATCCGCTAACGCATCTGGGTACTGCCAAACTCGGGGCTTTGGAACAGCGGTGGATGGCCCGGCTGTCCAACTATGATTTCACCATCAAATATCGGGCAGGACACCAGAATGCCAATGCCGATGCTCTGTCCCGAATGCCCAATTTACCAGAAGTGGGAGAAGACCCGGAGGCACTTGAAGAGGTGGAGCTGCCTGCCTTCCATCGCCCCAAAGCCACTCAGAACTCTCACCATGTGAAGAACAGGCACAAGAACCAACCGGATGCCACGCTGAATCCCCTGCCCCACCACGGATGGGCAGAAACCCAGGATAGTGACCCCGCGGTCCGTCAGGTGAAGGAGCTCTTGACGCAGGCTGGGTTGCACCCTGGCCCAGACGACCCACAAGAAACCCAACAGCTGTGGAAGGGGAGAAGCAAGCTGTTTATCCATGATGGCAAGCTGTGCAGGAGGAGCATTGACCCACGTACTCATGAATTGGTGTGGCAGATAGTGGTGCCCAGGCGAGATGCGCCCATGGTTCTGGGAGCCTACCATGATGGAGCCGGACACTTCGGATGGAGGAAGCTAGAGAAGCTGCTTCGAGGGAGGTTCTATTGGATTGGCATGAAGAGAACCATTGAGAAGTGGTGTCGGGAGTGTGGTCCATGTAGTCTGCGCAGGAAGGACCGTGACAGTCAGCGGGCTCCCCTGCGGCCTATCATCACCAAAAGGCCGCTCGAACTGGTCGCGCTGGATCATGTGAAGCTGACACCTAGCCGGTCGGGCTATATCTACGCCCTTACCATCGTGGACCACTACTCCAGGTTTTTGGTGGTTGTGCCTGTCAAGGATCTAACGGGCAGGACTGCCGCCAGGGCCTTCCAGCAACACTTTTGTAGGCCCCATGGCTACCCAGAGAAGGTACTGACCGATCAGGGACCTGCATTTGAAGCGGAAGTGTTCCAAGAATTCTGCCAACTGTACGGGTGTAAGAAGATCAGGACCACACCGTACCATCCTCAAACCAACGGGATGTGCGAGAAGATGAACCAAGTGGTAATTGATTTATTGAAGACCTTACCCGTGGAGGAACGGAACCTGTGGCCGACAAAGTTGCCTGACTTGGTGGATATGTACAATCACATCCCAGTAAGTTCCACCAACTGTACTCCAGCGTACCTGATGCGAGGAAGATCTAGTCGGTTACCCGTTGATCTGGACATGGGGGTCCTAGTACCCGAAGATACCTCGCCGGATGCAGATTGGGATGCAGAAAGGCAGCGAAGGTACCGCGAAGTACAGGAGTGTGTAGAGAGAAGTCTCGCCCAGGCTAGGCAGAAGCAAGAAAGGGACTACAACCAACATGCTCCTGCGATCCCCCTGTCACCTGGTGAGCAAGTACTTAAACGAAAGAGGAGATTACACAAGCTCGATGACCAATGGGAAGCGGAACCGTATACCATCCTGCCATCCGACTTCGACAACACAAAGGTCTGTCTCATCAGCAAGGACAGAGGGGAGACCTCGACAGCGGTATCCAGGGATCACCTTAAGGTCTGCCCCGATAAGTTGAAAGAGAGGGGCACGGCCCCAGAAATCTCCCCGCCGGTGGAAAAGGAGAAGATGTTCCATACCGTCCTTGGTGACTTTCCCCAATCCTGGACTCAGATAAACCAAGCCATCGCGGTGCCTGTTCTAATGTTTCAACAGCCGGACCCACCAGAACCAATGGTGGTAAAAGATCATCTGGCCCCGCTACCTCAACAAGCCTTACCTGATGAAACCATGCCAACCGTTGAACCGGCAAATCCTCCCTCTGCTATCAGTGAATCTGCTGTACCCACTGTTGATAGCAGCAGCTCTGAGAGCCCTAACCTGCCAGTGCTACCCCGACTCACTAGAAGTGTAGCTAGAAGACGGTGCACTACACCAGCGGTAGCAAGCATAGCGGGCCCTGTTAGGCCAATAGCAACCCCTGTGCTGCGAAGGTCCACACGCAGCACTCAAAACCAAACTCCCCTCCGCTACAAACCTTGGAGGTATTAATAAGGGCTGCTCTTTAGTTAAGAATGTTTTTGTGTGTATTTTTGTTACAGGTTTTAAATGGACAATAGAGTAATGGACGGTGAATTGCTCAAAAACTTTCATAAGGGGGGACCCCTTTGTTTACCCGGGGTCCCCGCCGTTTCAACCACTGATCTGAAAATCATGAACAGTGCATGATCCGAACTCTTTTGTATATAGTTTGCACCTTATTAAAGGCGCTCCCTACTGGTTTTACTTAAACAAGGACTCTTTGCGAAGATACCGCACTGGAACCTTTGATGAGTATGGACTGGTAGCTTGAGAAGATGTGCTACCTCACAGAGATTTGGTCCCCTCTTAAAGGGGATGTTCATTTGTTGCACGTAAATGGTGATATTGCTTTAAGACCGGTAGCAATAATGTCAATGGAAGAAAATGCTGATAATATTTACATGTAAAAGTTATATGTATGCCATTAGTTAATTGTAAAGGAATGCTGATAATGTTCTCTGAAAGAAAAAGTAAAAGGAAGTAATGAGAAAGTTTAATGTTGTGAAAAGAAGATAGTTGATAATGTTGATAAGAAAAGGGGGGGGATAGAAGGTAAACCCTGCGTTCCCCATCGAAAGTTAGTAATGTGTTACTAAGGACAGAAAGTGAACCCGTAAGGGTTAGTGGGTGAGTCCTTATAGGAGCCAAGTAGAGCCTTCTCAGTGTTCTCAAACTGAAAGAAAAGTTATGTTCTATACTGTGTATAGTAGTTGAAAAGGCAGTAGGCCCTGGCTGAATGGGGCGGTCCTGTAACAGAAAGGAGAGGCAGTAGGTCTGGTGCCGATAGGACAGGCGGTCCTGCAGATCCAAAGTAGGAGAATGAAAAAGTTAAAGTGCCTTATAATGTGATTATAGGAAGGTCTTTAGTGGATTTAGAGTGTGAGTCCTTAAAGGCAATGTTAAATTATTGTTCAACAATTTTGCACTTAAGTAGAATGCCCGGTTGGGTAACAGAAGTAAATTATAGCATGTAGCTATGATATTCTTGCCATGTTTGTAACGTTCAAGTGTCCTTACCTCCCATAAAGGGAAGCCTGTTCAAGTATACTTATTGTCATTGCACTCAACAAAATTGTATGTCTTTTTGCTAACTTGTATTGTTGTTTTCTTCCCAGTCCCGGAGTACTGTGTTTAACCAGGGGGGAGTGCAGCGCCCCAGAGTCCTGGTCGTTGCAGTACTGTGGCTCCGCCACTATGGGGAGCCATGGTGTGTCCGATGGCACTGAAGGAGTTCAACTGATCAGGTATCACAGACACCAATACATTTCACAGCCGGGCCTCCGGGGGGAGCTAAGGGTTCTATTCATTAGGCCACTCCCCACCATAGTGGGTAAACTGGGGGTCAGGCAGGAAGTTAGATCAGAAAGCTGACTGGATTGGACGAAGCAACACCTAGTGGCAGAGGGTGTTGTGGAGGAAGAGACAGTAGGGTCTCTGTCAGGGGTGGGATCCTGACAGAGGCTTGGCATTGAAAAGAACGTAACGGGTCCGCGCCAGCTCCGGGAAGCGGCGGGACCCAAGAAAGGACTAGAAGCGAGATAGATTGTGCTGAGTGAGAAACGAGATCAAGCAATAGGAGAATTCCAGTAGGGGTCGTGCTGTAAGACCGGAGCAACACCCTACTGAGGCGCACTACCGGTGGCCGGAACGCCGAGGGAGTATTATAACATTCAGCTTCAAGCAATACTCTAAACAGCGGCAGGACAGTCAGTTTAAGGCGGGCTGTCTAACACATATCACCTATGAAGTCTTGGGAGGCAATTGCGGGAGAGGGGCGTCTCTAGGGTCCCGGAAGAACTCCAGGCCTATCCGACAAACGGGTGCCGTTCGAACTGTAACATCAGGAAGGGACGGAAGATTAGAAGAACATCATTTAATCGAGTTGTGAGGGAACTTAAGAAACAGACACAACGGTTGTGGGGTACTTTCCGTAAGCACAGCAGGGAAGGACTACAACACATAGCGCTAAGAAGGAAGGCACCGATTTCCACCTGTGAAGTGAACTCTGGAGGTGCCATTGGACCGGCCGGACTTGCGCAGCCTGGTGAACCGTATTCTGGACTGAGGACTCAGAGATCTCCAGTAAAGAGGTAAAGAGACTGCAACCTGGTGTCCTCATTATTTACCGCGACCTGCACCCCACAACTGCACCGTTACAACACCACTTATTGCACTGGACGTCCCCCACTGACAGACAGGGCCACGGACCGGGTCTAGCCACCGTGACAACCCCAGAGCAGAGACCCAGAGGCCCGGCTCCGGGTACCCCTCGGCCCTGCGGCGGTGTGGGGGGGCGCTCCACATGCACTAAAAATGGCATGTCTGCCTGCGATATGAGAGAAGCAAATTTCTCCTTGTACCGTGGGTCAAGAATGTGATTATTGTCATTCTGTAATGTCTTTTCTTGTCTGTACAAGTCCCCTCTAAAATGTAAAGAGCTGTGGAATATGTTGGCGCTGTAGAAATGAAATTATTGTTATTTATTATTATTATTATTATTATTATTATTATTCATAAAGGTTGAATTATAGCATGTGGGCAGGTCACAAATCAGTTGGTGATATGGCAAATTAAAGCGGTGCTGCAGCAAAGCTAGTCTGCCGAAAGTCTCAGCTGACTTTCAGAAATGTGTGCTGACACGCCGTACCTTGGCAAGTAGGTCCAACAAGTCAGGGTATGTTTTTAAAAAACACTGTACAACCAAGTTCAGCATGTGGGTCATGCATGGAACATGTTCACCAGCTTGCCAAGCTTTAAAGCCGCCACCAAGTTACACCCATTATTGCACACAACCAAACCTGGTTGGTGGTTCAGTGGGGAGACCCCTGATCGATCTGTTCTTTTATCACCTTCAACAGCTCGGCTGCGTTGTGTGCTTTATCACCTAAAGCATGAGCTTCAGCAGAGAGTGCTGCCGCTTTGCCAAGACAGTGCTGCAGACTTCCTAGCTGGGGAGTGATGGAGAGGCAACTTTCAGTGAGGAGGAGAAGGAGAGACAGGAACTGTAATACAAGGAGACTGAAACCCTGATTGAAGTTGGGACCACTATTCTTGGAGTGGGTAAGATGTGTGATGTCCCAGCCTCTGACTTTGTCCCAGACTCCACCAGGTTCAGCCAGTGTGCCATAAAGGAAATGTAGCATCCCTGTCCACAAGAACCTGTCCACGTGTCTGTGGTAAAGTAGACCTTCCTTGTGACTGTGTTGGCCATAGCACGGCTGATATTGTGTAACACGTGCTTATGTAACACGTTGATGGCACACCAGGAAAAATAGTGTCGGATGGTAATTCAATATCGTGGGGCTAACACCGCCAAGACGTTGTGGAAAGACTCAGTTCCCACAACTCGAAACGGCAACATTTCCAGGGCTACTAATCTGGCTATGTGGGTGTTTAGCGTTTTGGCCTGTGGGTGCGTGGGTTGATATTTCTGCTTTCTGTTAAATATCTTGGGCAGGGGCAAGTGAACGCTGTGCTGGGACACTGAACTGGCCATGGTTGCTGACTGTTATGTCTGTGCAACTGTGTTGTGGGCAGGAGGCATCAGCGCCTTCTTCATAGACAGCAGATTGTGAAGGCCGTAACACAGGGGAAGGGGCAGTGGTTTCACCGTCAGACAAAGATTTTGTACCCAGGAGTTCCACCCACCTTCTGGGGTGCTTGGCTGACATGTGCTTTTGCATGATGGTGGTGCTCAGATGGCAGTGTTTTTGTTTCTTCTTAGCTTGGTTTGGCAGATGATGCAAATTACAGCTGTTTTGTCTGAAGGAATTTCAGTAAAAACTGCCATAGAGGGGAATAATGCACCCTTGGTATTGTTATCTAGCCAAGTGTGGAGGGGGGCTCTGTGGAACAGTTGACCAAGTTCTCCCTCTGGTCAAACCACTACCTCTTCTTGCCTGTTTTTGTGCAATGGACCAATCCCTGTCTGCACTGCTGTGCAAGCTAGGCATGCCACCATACCAGGTTGGATCAGTGGCCTCATCATCGACCGTGTCATATTCCAATTCCTCCGTTAGCTACGATTTTAGGCTGACCTAACTGCAACTCTGCGTCATGATTATCCTCCACCTCTTCAGACATGAATTGACCTTCTCCAAAGTGGCTTTCTCCTGGCCGTGGATGTTTGGGGATCACTGCACTCCACCTCCTCATGAACCTCTTTAATAGTGCACGTTGAGAGAAGCCTGACAAATTACATGGGAATATAAACAGTTTCTCAGAGTGGCTAACGTTGAGGTCATATGTCCCCTGTGACTCTTGATGGTGGGAGAAAGGAGGACCAGGTTGAGGATTAAGAAGATTCATAGCCTCTTCTCTACTGAGACTCTACAGTGTGGAAGACTTTGTAGTGCTGCTTGTTAACATACTGGAGCCTTTGTCTGCCATCCAACCCAACACTTTTTGGCAATTGTCTGGGTTTGTGAGTGATGTACCACGCTGACCAGATTTTGACAGGAAGCTAGAACTGTTGGCAGATATGCAAGAGATACAGACTTATTTGTGTGCAGGAGGAGTCTACACTTTTCTCACAGTAGATGGCGATATTGTTACTGTTATATGCTTAGTTGAATGTAATGCATATACTTGTTGTCCTTTGGTTTCACTTTCTCTCTGATAAAAGGTCCTTCAGACTTCCTGTTACGCTGTATTTAAGCTTATGCATGTACCTCATGTTCTGTGTAGATAAAAGTTGAATTACCCTATATAATCTATGCTCACAAGTTTCTTCTGCGACTCAACTATGCAACAGGTTATGGGTCCAGCATAGAAGACAAAAAGGATTTGGTGAATGCAAAAGAATACATCAGAGCAATTCTCTCCAAATAAGTAAGACAAATAAGTTGAAGATGAGCAGCAGTTCAGAGCTGAGACTCACAGTAGCTAAGCTGAACAATGATAACTAGGGTTGAGCGAAACGGATCGTTCATTTTCATAAGTCGCCGACTTTTGGCAAAGTCGGCGTCTCATGAAACCGAGCCGATCCCTGTGTGGGGTCTGCCATGCGGTACGCGACTTCCGCGCCAAAGTCGCGTTTCAATGACGCTAAAAGCGCCATTTCTCAGCCAATGAAGGTGGATGCAGAGTGTGGGCAGCGTGATGACATAGATCTCAGTCCCCACCATCTTAGAGAAGGGCATTGCAGTGATTGGCTTGCTTTCTGCGGCGTCACAGGGGCTATAAAGGGGCGTTCCCGCCGACCGCCATCTTACTGCTGCTGATCTGAGCGTAGGGAGAGGTTGCTGCAGCTTCTTCGGAAGCAGGGATAGTGATAGGCAGGGTACATAAAGCCACAAACCGCTTGTGCTGTAGCGATTTCCACTGTCCAATACCACCTTTTGTTTGCAGGACAGTGGAAGCTACATTTTTTTTTCCTCAGCGCTGTAGCTCATTGGGCTGCCCTAGAAGGCTCCCTGATAGCTGTGTTGCTTTGTGTGTACGCTGCTGTGTAAACCAACTGCTTTTTTCAAAGCACAAATCCTGTTTTTCCTTCCTTTCTGCACAGCTATCTTGTGTGTTTGTCCACGCTTTTGTGTGCAGCAGTCCTTTTTACAGCTGCCTGCCATACTTTTCTGAGATAACTGCAGGGAGATAAATATTGGCAAGTCTGCCTCCGTGCCATTGCTGTGTGTGGCATCTCTCTCTCATTGTGTGGCACCGAAAACACTGTGTAATACTTGGCCTTTTTTTTTTTTCTAAATTCTCCCTTTTCCAAAAAAAAAAATAGTGGGAGATAAATATTGTCAAGTCTGCCTCCGTGCCATTGCTGTGTGTGGCATCTCTCTCTCATTGTGTGGCACCGAAAACACTGTGTAATACTTGGCCTTTTTTTTTTTTTTTTCTAAATTCTCCCTTTTCCCAAAAAAAAATTAGTGGGAGATAAATATTGGCAAGTCTGCCTCCGTGCCATTGCTGTGTGTGGCATCTCTCTCTCATTGTGTGGCACTGAAAACACTGTGTAATAGTTGGCCATTTTTTTTGGGGGGGTACATTCTCCCTTTAAAAAAAAAAAAAATTATTGGGAGATAAATATTGTCAAGTCTGCCTCTGTGCCATTGCTGTGTGTGGCATCTCTCTCTCATTGTGTGGCACCGAAAACACTGTGTAATACTTGGCCTTTTTTTTTTTTTTTTCTAAATTCTCCCTTTTCAAAAAAAAATTAGTGGGAGATAAATATTGTCAAGTCTGCCTCCGTGCCATTGCTGTGTGTGGCATCTCTCTCTCATTGTGTGGCACTGAAAACACTGTGTAATAGTTGGCCATTTTTTTGGGGGGGGGTACATTCTCCCTTTTAAAAAAAAAAAAATTAGTGAGAGATAAATATTGGCAAGTCTGCCTCCGTGCCATTGCTGTGTGTGGCATCTCTCTCTCATTGTGTGGCACCGAAAACACTGTGTAATACTTGGCCTTTTTTTTTTTTTTCTAAATTCTCCCTTTTCAAAAAAAAAAAATTAGTGGGAGATAAATATTGTCAAGTCTGCCTCCGTGCCATTGCTGTGTGTGGCATCTCTCTCTCATTGTGTGGCACTGAAAACACTGTGTAATAGTTGGCCATTTTTTTGGGGGGGGGTACATTCTCCCTTTAAAAAAAAAAAAAATTATTGGGAGATAAATATTGTCAAGTCTGCCTCTGTGCCATTGCTGTGTGTGGCATCTCTCTCTCATTGTGTGGCACTGAAAACACTGTGTAATAGTTGGCCATTTTTTTGGGGGGGGGTACATTCTCCCTTTTAAAAAAAAAAAATTATTGGGAGATAAATATTGGCAAGTCTGCCTCCGTGCCATTGCTGTGTGTGGCATCTCTCTCTCATTGTGTGGCACTGAAAACACTGTGTAATAGTTGGCCATTTTTTTGGGGGGGGTACATTCTCCCTTTTAAAAAAAAATATATATATTGGGAGATAAATATTGGCAAGTCTGCCTCCGTGCCATTGCTGTGTGTGGCATCTCTCTCTCATTGTGTGGCACCGAAAACACTGTGTAATACTTGGCCTTTTTTTTTTTTTTTTCTAAATTCTCCCTTTTCCAAAAAAAAAATTAGTGAGAGATAAATATTGTCAAGTCTGCCTCCGTGCCATTGCTGTGTGTGGCATCTCTCTCTCATTGTGTGGCACTGAAAACACTGTGTAATAGTTGGCCATTTTTTTGGGGGGGGGTACATTCTCCCTTTTAAAAAAATATATATATATTGGGAGATAAATATTGGCAAGTCTGCCTCCGTGCCATTGCTGTGTGTGGCATCTCTCTCTCATTGTGTGGCACCGAAAACACTGTGTAATACTTGGCCTTTTTTTTTTTTTTTTCTAAATTCTCCCTTTTCCAAAAAAAAAATTAGTGAGAGATAAATATTGTCAAGTCTGCCTCCGTGCCATTGCTGTGTGTGGCATCTCTCTCTCATTGTGTGGCACTGAAAACACTGTGTAATAGTTGGCCATTTTTTTTTTGGGGGGGTACATTCTCCCTTTTAAAAAAAAATATATATATTGGGAGATAAATATTGGCAAGTCTGCCTCCGTGCCATTGCTGTGTGTGGCATCTCTCTCTCATTGTGTGGCACCGAAAATACTGTGTAATACTTGGCCTTTTTTTTTTTTTTTTCTAAATTCTCCCTTTTCCAAAAAAAAAAATTAGTGAGAGATAAATATTGTCAAGTCTGCCTCCGTGCCATTGCTGTGTGTGGCATCTCTCTCTCATTGTGTGGCACCGAAAACACTGTGTAATACTTGGCCTTTTTTTTTTTTTTTCTAAATTCTCCCTTTTCAAAAAAAAAAATTAGTGAGAGATAAATATTGTCAAGTCTGCCTCCGTGCCATTGCTGTGTGTGGCATCTCTCTCTCATTGTGTGGCACTGAAAACACTGTGTAATAGTTGGCCATTTTTTTTGGGGGGGGTACATTCTCCCTTTTTAAAAAAAAAAATTATTGGGACATAAATATTGGCAAGTCTGCCTCCGTGCCATTGCTGTGTGTGGCATCTCTTTCTCATTGTGTGGCACTGAAAACACTGTGTAATAGTTGGCCATTTTTTTTGGGGGGGGTACATTCTCCCTTTTAAAAAAAAAAAATTATTGGGAGATAAATATTGGCAAGTCTGCCTCCGTGCCATTGCTGTGTGTGGCATCTCTCTCTCATTGTGTGGCACTGAAAACACTGTGTAATAGTTGGCCATTTTTTGGGGGGGGGTACATTCTCCCTTTTAAAAAAAAATATATATATTGGGAGATAAATATTGGCAAGTCTGCCTCCGTGCCATTGCTGTGTGTGGCATCTCTCTCTCATTGTGTGGCACCGAAAACACTGTGTAATACTTGGCCTTTTTTTTTTTTCTAAATTCTCCCTTTTACAAAAAAAAAAATTAGTGGGAGATAAATATTGTCAAGTCTGCCTCCGTGCCATTGCTATGTGTGGCATCTCTCTCTCATTGTGTGGCACCGAAAACACTGTGTAATAGTTGGCCATTTTTTTGGGGGGGGTACATTCTCCCTTTTAAAAAAAAAAATATATATTGGGAGATAAATATTGGCAAGTCTGCCTCCGTGCCATTGCTGTGTGTGGCATCTCTCACTCATTGTGTGGCACTGAAAACACTGTGTAATAGTTGGCCATTTTTTTGGGGGGGGTACATTCTCCCTTTTAAAAAAAATATATATATATTGGGAGATAAATATTGGCAAGTCTGCCTCCGTGCCATTGCTGTGTGTGGCATCTCTCTCTCATTGTGTGGCACCGAAAACACTGTGTAATACTTGGCCTTTTTTTTTTTTTTTTCTAAATTCTCCCTTTTCAAAAAAAAAAAAATTAGTGGGAGATAAATATTGTCAAGTCTGCCTCCGTGCCATTGCTGTGTGTGGCATCTCTCTCTCATTGTGTGGCACTGAAAACACTGTGTAATGGTTGGCCATTTTTTTTGGGGGGGGGTACATTCTCCCTTTTAAAAAAAAAAATATATATTGGGAGATAAATATTGGCAAGTCTGCCTCCGTGCCATTGCTGTGTGTGGCATCTCTCTCTCATTGTGTGGCACTGAAAACACTCTGTAATAGTTGGCCATTTTTTTTTGGGGTGGGGGTACATTCTCCCTTTTAAAAAAAAAAAAATTGTTGGGAGATAAATATTGGCAAGTCTGCCTCCGTGCCATTGCTGTGTGTGGCATCTCTCTCTCATTGTGTGCCACCGAAAACCACTGTGTAATACTGGGCCATTCTTTTTTTGGGGGGTAAATTCTCCCTGTAAAAAAAAAAATAATTAGTGGGAGATAAAGGTTGGCAAGTCTGCCTCTGTGTCAGTCCTGTGTGTGGCATCTGTCTCTCATTGTGTGCCACCGAAAACCACTGTGTAATACTGGGCCTTTTTTTTTTTTTTCTAAATTCTCCCTGAAAAAAAAAAATAATTAGTGGGAGATAAAGATTGGCAAGTCTGCCTCTATGCCAGTCCTGTGTGTGGCATCTGTCTCTCATTGTGTGCCACCGAAAACCACTGTGTAATAGTGGGCCATTCTTTGTTTGGGGGGGTAAATTCTCCCTGTAAAAAAAAAAATAATTAGTGGGAGATAAAGGTTGGCAAGTCTGCCTCTGTGCCAGTCCTGTGTGTGGCATCTGTCTCTCATTGTGTGCCACCGAAAACCACTGTGTAATAGTGGGCCTTTTTTTTTTTTTCTAAATTCTCCCTGAAAAAAAAAAAACATTAGTGGGAGATAAAAATTGGCAAGTCTGCCTCTGTGCCAGTCCTGTGTGTGGCATCTGTCTATCATTGTGTGCCACCGAAAACCACTGTGTAATACTGGGCCTTTTTTTTTTTTCTAAATTCTCCCTGAAAAAAAAAAAATATTAGTGGGAGATAAAGATTGGCAAGTCTGCCTCTGTGCCAGTCCTGTGTGTGGCATCTGTCTCTAATTGTGTGCCACCGAAAACCACTGTGTAATACTGGGCCATTTTTTTTGGGGGGGGGGGTAAATTCTCCCTGTCAAAAAAATAATAATTAGTGGGAGATAAAGATTGGCAAGTCTGCCTCTGTGCCAGTCCTGTGTGTGGCATCTGTCTCTCATTGTGTGCCACCAAAAACCACTGTGTAATACTGGGCCTTTTTTTTTTTTTTCTAAATTCTCCCTGAAAAAAAAAATTATTAGTGGGAGATAAAGATTGGCAAGTCTGCCTCTGTGCCAGTCCTGTGTGTGGGCATCTGTCTCTCATTGTGTGCCACCTAAAACCACTGTGTAATACTGGGCCATTCTTTTTTGGGGGGGGTAAATTCTCCCTGTAAAAGAAAAAATAATTAGTGGGATATAAAGATTGGCAAGTCTGCCTCTGTGCCAGTCCTGTGTGTGGCATCTTTCTCTCATTGTGTGCCACCGAAAACCACTGTGTAATACTGGGCCATTCTTTTTTTGGGGGGTAAATTCTCCCTGTAAAAAAAAAAATAATTAGTGGGAGATAAAGATTGGCAAGTCTGCCTCTGTGCCAGTCCTGTGTGTGGCATCTGTCTCTCATTGTGTGCCACCGAAAACCACTGTGTAATACTGGGCCATTCTTTTTTTTGGGGGGGGTAAATTCTCCCTGTAAAAAAAAAAAATAATTAGTGTGAGATAAAGATTGGCAAGTCTGTCTCTGTGCCAGTCCTGTGTGTGGCATCTGTCTCTCATTGTGTGCCACCGAAAACCACTGTGTAATACTGGGCCTTTTTTTTTTTTCTAAATTCTCCCTGAAAAAAAAAATTATTAGTGGGAGATAAAGATTGGCAAGTCTGCCTCTGTGCCAGGCCTGTGTGTGGCATCTGTCTCTCATTGTGTGCCACAGAAAACCTAGTGTGTAATATTGTTTTGGTTTTTTTTGTTGTTTTTTTTAAATTCTCCCAGAAAAAAAAAATTTGTGGGAGATTAAGATTGGCATTTCTGCTTGAGTGCTGGTCCTGTGTGTGCCATCTGTCTCAAATTATTGGGGCACAGAAAACCTAGTGTGTAACATTGGGCCTGATTTTCCTTTCAGTGTCAGGCACCTATAAAGGTATATATAAATCCTACAGAAGTTTGAGTTCACCTTATAAGTTGTTTTACAGTAACAAATACCGTTACTTTGGTTACGTTTTGCAAACAATGAGGAAGTCTAGTGGAAGAGGTCGTGGCTGTGGGCTGTCATTGTCAGCTGGTAATGATGGTAGTGGTGGTGGAGCATCAGGTGGTCGTGGTAAAAGCAGTACAGCACCTAAGTCTCGAGTTGTTGATCCAGGTTCGTTGTCTGGCTACACAAAGCCTTGAACGCTCTCTTTTCTGGGAGTAGGAAAACCACTTTTGAAGCCGGAGCAGGAGGAACAAGTATTGGCTTTCATTGCTGACTCTGCCTCTAGCTCTTTTGCCTCCTCCTCGGAAAGTGCCAAATGTCAGAGCAGTGCATCGTCAGTGGATGCTCCCGGTCAGGAACAAGTCGCTTCCTTGTGTCCTTCATCTAGAACAACAGTGAAGGATGCGTCAGTCGACACAATAGGTTACTCCATGGAGCTCTTTACACATACCGTTCCTGGGTTAGACAGTGAAACAGTTAACAGGCCATGCCCATTCGAAGTTGAATCGGACATGGAGTGCACAGATGCACAGCCACAGCCAGATTACTATGCTGTTCCTTTGACTCAGACCAGAACATTGCCCTCGCAGTGTACTGAGGCAGAATCAAACCCAGCGGAGGCTATGGTGCCCCGTCACGAACGCAATACCACCGGCTTACACGGTGACACAGAGGAAGTTGCACACGACATAGAAGAGGAGGTCATAGATGACCCAGTTGTTGACCCCGATTGGCAGCCATTGGGGGAACAGCGTGCAGGCGGCAGTAGTTCTGAAGCGGAGGAGGAGGAGCCGCAGCAGGCATCAACATCACAACAGGTTCCATCTGCCGGGCCCGTATCTGGCCAAAAACGCGTGACAAAACCAAAACCAGTTGGAGGACAGCGTGGCCATCCGGTTAAAGAAGCTCAGTCTGCAATGCCTGAAAAGGTATCCGATAGTAGAAAGAGTGCAGTCTGGCATTTTTTTAAACAACATCCAAATGATCAGCGCAAAGTCATCTGTCAAAAATGTTCAACTACCTTAAGCAGAGGTCAGAATCTTAAAAGTCTAAATACAAGTTGCATGCATAGACATTTATGCACCATGCATTTGCAAGTCTGGACTAACTACCAAACGTCCCTAAAGCTTGCAGCACCCTCGGCCAATGAAGCATGTCAGCAACGCTACATCCCTTCCCTCACTGTAAACCCACCATTTCCCGCACCACCTGCAGTATCTGTGCAGCTTTCGTCGCCAGGCCAAAGCAGTCAGGGAATCACCAGGTTCGCAGTAGGAAACACTGCATGTAGGGCACCGGCAAGAATACCATCTCCAACCCTCTCTCAGTCACCATGTCCACCGGCACCACCGCTAGTTCCACGATCTCCAGCTCTCCAGTCCAGCTCACCCTACATGAGACTCTTGTTAGGAAAAGGAAGTACTCATCCTCGCATCCGCGTACACAGGGTTTGAACGCCCACATTGCTAGACTAATCTCATTAGAGATGATGCCCTACCGGTTAGTTGAAAGCGAAGCTTTCAAAGCGCTGATGGACTACGCTGTACCACGCTACGAGCTACCCAGTCGACACTTCTTTTCTAGAAAAGCCATCCCAGCCCTCCAACAGCATGTTAAAGACCGCATCGTCCATGCACTCAGGCAGTCTGTGACTACAAAGGTGCAGCTGACAACAGATGCATGGACCAGTAGGCATGGCCAGGGACGTTACGTGTCCATCACAGCACACTGGGTGAATGTGGTGGATGCAGGGTCCACAGGGGACAGCAATACTGGGACAGTTCTGCCTAGCCCACGGTCAAGGAAAGAGTTGGCTGTAGGCATTCGCCCCCCCTCCTCCTCTTCCTCCTCCTCCTGCAGAAGCGAGAGCTCGTCCACAGACCGCAGTCGCACATCCACTCCATCCGCAGCTGCCACTGTTGCACACCAGGTGTGCCATTATGGGACAGCTAGTGGCAAGCGTCAGCAGGCTGTATTGGCAATGAAGTGTTTGGGTGACAACAGACACACCGCGGAAGTTCTGTCCAAGTTCTTGCATAAAGAAACTCAGTCATGGCTGGGCACTGTACATCTTGAGGCAGGCAAGGTAGTGAGTGATAACGGAAGGAATTTCATGGCTGCCATAGCCCTTTCCCAACTGAAACACATTCCTTGCCTGGCTCACACCTTAAACCTGGTGGTGCAGTGCTTCCTGAAAAGTTATCCGGGGTTACCCGACCTGCTCCTCAAAGTGCGCAGACTTTGCTCGCATATCCGCCGTTCGCCCGTACACTCCAGCTGTATGCAGAACTATCAGCGGTCTTTGAACCTTCCCCAGCATCGCCTAATCATCGACGTTGCAACAAGGTTGAACTCCACACTGCACATGCTTCAGAGACTGTGCGAACAGAGGCGTGCTGTTATGTATTTGTGGGAGGATACACGGGCAGGCAGTTGGATGGCAGACATGGAGTTGTCAGGTGTGCAGTAGTCGAAGCTACAAGACCTGTGTCAAGTCCTTCAGTGTTTTGAGGAATGCACACGGCTGGTTAGTGCAGACAATGCCATAATAAGCATGAGCATCCCCCTAATGCGTCTGCTGATGCAAAGTTTGACGCACATAAAGGAGCAGGCGAGGAAGAGGAAAGCCTTGATGACAGTCAGCCATTGTCTGGTCAGGGCCGTGTAGAGGACGCGGTAGCGGGCGAAGAGGAGGAGGAGGATGATGGGGATGAGTACTTTTTTAATGAGGAAGCTTCTCCTGGGCCAACCGAAATTAGTGGCGTTGCAAGGCCGGGTTCTGTTTTTTTAAGGGAGACAAGTGACGTAGATTTGCCTGTAACTGCCCCTCAAACCAGCACAACCGCAGATTTGACAACTGGAACTTTGGCCCACATGGCGGATTATGCCTTACGTATCCTCAAAAGGGACCCACGCATTATTAAAATGATGAGCGATGACGATTACTGGTTGGCCTGCATCCTTGACCCTCGCTATAAAGGCAAATTGCAAAATATTATGCCACATGAGAACCTCGAACAAATATTAGCAACCAAACAAGCTACTCTTGTAGACCGTTTGATTCAGGCATTCCCAGCACACAGCGCCGGTGATGGTTCTCACACGAGCTGCAGGGGGCTACAGGGCAGAGGTGTTAGAGGTGCACAGATCAGAAGTGGCGTTGGACAGAGGGGTTTTCTGACCAGGTTGTGGAGTGATTTCGCAATGACCGCAGACAGGACAGGTACTGCAGCATCTATTCAAAGTGACAGGAGACAACATTTGTCCAGTATGGTTACTAACTATTTTTCATTCCTTATCGATGTTCTCCCTCAACCGTCATTCCCATTTGATTACTGGGCATCCAAATTAGACACCTGGCCTGAATTGGCAGAATATGCATTGCAGAAGCTTGCTTGCCCAGCAGCTAGTGTGCTATCAGAAAGAGTATTCAGTGCTGCTGGTTCAATATTAACCGAAAAAAGGACTCGTCTGGCTACCCAAAATGTGGATGATCTCACCTTCATTAAAATGAACCACTCCTGGATTTCAAATTATTTTGCTCCACCTTTCCCAGCTGACACCTAGCTTTCCTATAAAAAGGTCTTGCTTGTGGACTGGTCTTACTGAGTGTTCCAATCTCTTAATTTGCAGCAGCTGTTTGTCCAGCATTCGACATGTTTACACCTCCCTCAATGGGAAAACTGCCCCCACGGGGCCGTGGTCTCGCCACTTGGCGCAAGCACCCGTTACAGTGCTGTTTGTCTGAAGAGGTGGGTGTGCCCGCTTTTGGTCGACGGCACTGCCACTGGGTCCCTCATAGTACAATGAAGTGTCTCTGGCGGTGGTGGTGCGCACCCAACGTCAGACACACCGTTGTAACATGAGGGGCCCTGGGACGGTACCGCCGGCTACAAGAGAGTTCCCCCCCCCAGCTCAAACTGTGCTCTACCACGTGCAAAATTCTCTCGCACAGCTCCACCAATGTTTAGTCTATGCGCTGACATCATTCAATGCCTGGCACTGACAATACCAATTTGTTGACATCTATGATGCAAGTTAAAGTAGTCTGGGTCAGTGTCCTATATTGACACCAGTAAATACTTACTGCCAAATTACTTTGTCAGAAACTCAGCAGATGAGCCCACCCCTGTACCTAAGTATGCCACACTTTTTTTTTTGTTGTTGTTGTTTTGCGAGACATTAACATCTATTTATTTTTTGTGAGTACTAACTGTGTCAGACACTCCTTGCAATCCTCCTCCGCTGACCACAATGCTGCCTGTGTATCCATGTAACCGATTTAAAACTGCCTTGAGCCTATTTTTTGTTATTTTAGGCCTTCATTAGCCTGTCTGCGGTCCCTCCTTGCAATACTCCTTCCAGTGACCACAATGCTGCCTGTGTATCCATGTAACCGATTTAAAACTGCCTTGAGCCTATTTTTTGTTATTTTAGGCCTTCATTAGCCTGTCTGCGGTCCCTACTTGCAATACTCCTCCACTGACCACAATGCTGCCTGTGTATCCATGTAACCTATTTAAAACTGCCATGAGCCTATTTTTAGTTATTTTAGGCCTTCATTAGCCTGTCTGCGGGCCTTCATTAGCCTGTCTGCGGTCCCTACTTGCAATACTCCTCCACTGACCACAATGCTGCCTGTGTATCCATGTAACCGATTTAAAACTGCCATGAGCCTATTTTTTGCTATTTTAGGCCTTCATTAGCCTGTCTGCGGTCCCTCCTTGCAATACTCCTCCACTGACCACAATGCTGCCTGTGTATCCATGTAACCGATTTAAAACTGCCATGAGCCTATTTTTTGTTATTTTAGGCCTTCATTAGCCTGTCTGCGGGCCTTCATTAGCCTGTCTGCGGTCCCTACTTGCAATACTCCTCCACTGACCACAATGCTGCCTGTGTATCCATGTAACCGATTTAAAACTGCCATGAGCCTATTTTTTGTTATTTTAGGCCTTCATTAGCCTGTCTGCGGTCCCTCCTTGCAATACTCCTCCACTGACCACAATGCTGCCTGTGTATCCATGTAACCGATTTAAAACTGCCTTGAGCCTATTTTTTGTTATTTTAGGCCTTCATTAGCCTGTCTGCGGTCCCTACTTGCAATACTCCTCCACTGACCACAATGCTGCCTGTGTATCCATGTAACCGATTTAAAACTGCCATGAGCCTATTTTTTGTTATTTTAGGCCTTCATTAGCCTGTCTGCGGTCCCTCCTTGCAATACTCCTCCACTGACCACAATGCTGCCTGTGTATCCATGTAACCGATTTAAAACTGCCTTGAGCCTATTTTTTGTTATTTTAGGCCTTCATTAGCCTGTCTGCGGTCCCTACTTGCAATACTCCTCCACTGACCACAATGCTGCCTGTGTATCCATGTAACCGATTTAAAACTGCCTTGAGCCTATTTTTTGGTATTTTAGGCCTTCATTAGCCTGTCTGTGGTCCCTACTTGCAATACTCCTCCACTGACCACAATGCTGCCTGTGTATCCATGTAAACTATTTAGAACTGCCATGAGCCTATTTTTAGTTATTTTAGGCCTTCATTAGCCTGTCTGCGGGCCTTCATTAGCCTGTCTGCGGTCCCTACTTGCAATACTCCTCCACTGACCACAATGCTGCCTGTGTATCCATGTAACCGATTTAAAACTGCCATGAGCCTATTTTTTGTTATTTTAGGCCTTCATTAGCCTGTCTGCGGGCCTTCATTAGCCTGTCTGTGGTCCCTACTTGCAATACTCCTCCACTGACCACAATGCTGCCTGTGTATCCATGTAACCGATTTAAAACTGCCTTGAGCCTATTTTTTGTTATTTTAGGCCTTCATTAGCCTGTCTGCGGTCCCTACTTGCAATACACCTCCACTGACCACAATGCTGCCTGTGTATCCATACCGATTTAAAACTGCCATGAGCCTATTTTTTGTTATTTTAGGCCTTCATTAGCCTGTCTGCGGTCCCTCCTTGCAATACTCCTCCACTGACCACAATGCTGCCTGTGTATCCATGTAACCGATTTAATACTGCCTTGAGCCTATTTTTTTTTATTTTAGGCCTTCATTAGCCTGTCTGCGGTCCCTCCTTGCAATACTCCTCCACTGACCACAATGCTGCCTGTGTATCCATGTAACCGATTTAAAACTGCCTTGAGCCTATTTTTTGTTATTTTAGGCCTTCATTAGCCTGTCTGCGGTCCCTACTTGCAATACTCCTCCACTGACCACAATGCTGCCTGTGTATCCATGTAACCGATTTAAAACTGCCTTGAGCCTATTTTTTGTTATTTTAGGCCTTCATTAGCCTGTCTGCGGTCCCTACTTGCAATACTCCTCCACTGACCACAATGCTGCCTGTGTATCCATGTAACCTATTTAAAACTGCCATGAGCCTATTTTTAGTTATTTTAGGCCTTCATTAGCCTGTCTGCGGGCCTTCATTAGCCTGTCTGCGGTCCCTACTTGCAATACTCCTCCACTGACCACAATGCTGCCTGTGTATCCATGTAACCGATTTAAAACTGCCATGAGCCTATTTTTTGTTATTTTAGGCCTTCATTAGCCTGTCTGTGGGCCTTCATTAGCCTGTCTGCGGTCCCTACTTGCAATACTCCTCCACTGACCACAATGCTGCCTGTGTATCCATGTAACCGATTTAAAACTGCCTTGAGCCTATTTTTTGTTATTTTAGGCCTTCATTAGCCTGTCTGCGGTCCCTACTTGCAATACTCCTCCACTGACCACAATGCTGCCTGTGTATCCATACCGATTTAAAACTGCCATGAGCCTATTTTTTGTTATTTTAGGCCTTCATTAGCCTGTCTGCGGTCCCTCCTTGCAATACTCCTCCACTGACCACAATGCTGCCTGTGTATCCATGTAACCGATTTAAAACTGCCTTGAGCCTATTTTTTTTTATTTTAGGCCTTCATTAGCCTGTCTGCGGTCCCTACTTGCAATACTCCTCCACTGACCACAATGCTGCCTGTGTATCCATGTAACCGATTTAAAACTGCCTTGAACCTATTTTTTGTTATTTTAGGCCTTCATTAGCCTGTCTGCGGTCCCTACTTGCAATACTCCTCCACTGACCACAATGCTGCCTGTGTATCCATGTAACCTATTTAAAACTGCCATGAGCCTATTTTTAGTTATTTTAGGCCTTCATTTGCCTGTCTGCGGGCCTTCATTAGCCTGTCTGCGGTCCCTACTTGCAATACTCCTCCACTGACCACAATGCTGCCTGTGTATCCATGTAACCGATTTAAAACTGCCATGAGCCTATTTTTTGTTATTTTAGGCCTTCATTAGCCTGTCTGCGGTCCCTCCTTGCAATACTCCTCCACTGACCACAATGCTGCCTGTGTATCCATGTAACCGATTTAAAACTGCCTTGAGTAGTGTTGAGCGATACCTTCCGATATCAGAAAGTATCGGTATCGGATAGTATCGGCCGATACCGTCAAAGTATCGGATCTCGACGATTCCGATACCCGATCCCAATGCAAGTCAATGGGACGAAAATATCGGAATTAAAATAAACCCTTTCTTTCCTTGTAGGTTCATTCTACATGAAGGAAAACAATTAAGAAAAATGTAAGATGTATTGGGGGAGGTGGCGGAGACATTAAAGGCATAGAGGTTTAGCCCAATCAAATAGAATAGCAGGAATTTTAATTTTTTTTTAAGACGTTCGGAGTTACAAAGATATTGACTATGTTAAGATTTTTTTTATTTTGTCAGATATTGATGTTTCACTACTTCTACGCCCTTCACCCTCTTTTTTACTTCTCCCACACTTTCTTCTTCATCATCATCAGCATCTTTGACATCAAGTTCTTCTTCACCTTATTCATCTTCTTCTTCATCTTCTACCTATAATTTTTTTTGTTACATTGTTCATATTCTTTTTATTCTTATTCTTCTTCATATTCAAGTTCTTCATCATATTCTTATTTGTGACAGGCATTCCCGTAGTTGTTATCTATAAAAGTTTGAAGATTACACCTTCCGTTCTGCCTGTCACAAAAGAGTTACATTTGTCCGCGTTCAGTTTGGCCTGCAGCATCAGGCTTTATCCAGGGGCACCACGAGGAGGAACGGACTCACCCCCATACACTGCTTAGTCTTCTTCTGCTTATAATTTAGATAATATCTTTTGCTCTGATATTTAGTGTTATGCTTAATGTTCTTCTGCTCTTTGTTCTGCAGCCTCTTGTTCTTCTGCTTCTCGGTCTCCCATGTCGTCGTCGTCTCCAGGGTCGTCGTCTCCAGGGTCGTTGTCTCCGGGGTCGTCGTCATCGGGGTGGTCTTCAGGGTCATCGTCTCCAGGGTCGTCGTCATCTCAGTGGTTGTCGTCTCTGGTGTCGTCGTCATCTTAGGGGTGGTCTTCCGGGTCGTCGTCTTTAGGGTCTTGAACTTGGAAATGTAGCAGGTACAAGAAGGCTGAGAAAATGCCGAGAAACAGCTGATGGAACTGGAACTCGGATGGCTACCCGAAGGTCCAAGAGCCAATGGAACTACCGAGGACCAGCTGACGTTACTGGAACCCGGTTACTAAGCAGGAGGTACCCGTGCCTGAAAGCACTACCAAGGACCACCTGACGTTGGTGGAACTCGGATACCCAGAGGGAGGCACCTAAGCCAAAGGCTCTGCCTGGAACCAGCTGAGGGTACTGGAACCAGGATGGGGAGCAGAAGGTACAAGAGCAAAAGACACTGCCGAGAACCAGCTGACGGTACTGGAACCCGGATGGGTAGCCGAAGGTCCAAAAGCCAATGGAACTACCGAGGACCAGCTGACGTTACTGGAACCCGGTTACTAAGCAGGAGGTACCCGTGCCTGAAAGCACTGCCAAGGACCACCTGACGTTGGTGGAACTCGGATACCCAGAAGGAGGCACCTAAGCCAAAGGCTCTGCCCAGAACCAGCTGACGGTGCTGGAACCAGGATGGGGACCTATTCAAGCTTGTCTTCCTAGAGCCCCAACTAGCGGTGTTGGAGCAAAGGGTCAGCAGGGGGAGCAGAGTGTAGGCCGAAGCCTGCACTGGAGGCATTTGTAGGTCTGTTGTGTCTGCGTGGCGTTTGCAGGACACGATGCCGCCTACACAGCAGGGGAACAGCTGGCGGTGCTGAACCCCACTGACACATTGGCGGGTGTTTTTCTCTGTGCAGCTAGCAGTACCAGGCACCAACAGGCGGTGTTAGAGCCCAGGGTCAGCAGGAGGAGAGGGAGCAGAGTGCAGGCCGAAGCCTGCACTGGCGGCAGCTTTGTGTCTGCGTGGCTGTTGCAGGACACGTTGCCGGCTACACAGCAGGGGAACAGCTGGCGGTGCTGAACCCCACTGACACATTGGCGGGTGTTTTTCTCTGTGCAGCCAGCACTTCGGGGCACCAACTGGCGGTGTTAGAGCCCAGGCTCTGCAGGGGGAGCAGAGTGTAGGCCGAAGCCTAATTGAACCAATTTTAAAGGTAACCTTTAACCCCCCCTCAGGTGTTACAAACTAGAAGAGCCACGCCTTATGCAGCAGTAGTGCTGCACAAGTCAAAGGTTGCTCTTTTAATTTTGTTCCTTGCACAAGCTGAATGAAACACGTACAACATTTTGGCCCTTATACAGTCAATCTGTCTTGGAGGCGGGAGTTCCCTTCGTAATGAGACGCAGCACAGCTGGCAAAAATACCACCTTGGTGCTTGGCGCGGCCTCCTGAGCATCGCATTTTGCTGTACAGGAGTCTGCGTTGTTGCGTTATCCCTTGGCCATGCGCTGCCCGTCTTCTGACATCAATTCATGTCGGCTGGTGCGGTTCGCGATGCCCATGAATCCCAGCCCCGCAGTGTCTTTACAGTGTTTCACACTGCGGGGCTGGGATTCATGGCCTGGCGCAGTACATATGTTCACCTCTCGCTCGTGTCCTTACACCTGCCACAGACTGTGCGGCGTCAGCTGATCCCTTATCGCATGCCACGGCCATGAAGCCGCACAGTCTGAAGAAGGCGGAAGGAGCTTAGTGACAGCCTGGTGAAGATATGCACTGCTCATGCCCGTCAATCACACCCTCGCAGTCAAAATAAATAAGACACCGAGGGGCGTTGTGTCGGGCAGGGCGGCCGCAGAGGCGCAGCCAGCCAAACAATGATGTCAGAAGAAGGGCTGTGCTACCAAGGGGGTTGTTGCGTGTCATTACAAAGGAAAGTCACACCTTAGGGACGTTTTAATGGTCTCAGGGGACACATTGTAGACGTGTTCTGTTCCACGTGTGCAAGGAGAATAAGTTTATGAGCCACCTTGCACACATGCAGCATTACTGCTGTACAAGGTCGCTGTAAAACATACAAACACCTGGGGGAGGGGCGACAGGTTCCCTTCAATTTCAGTTCTTGTGTCTGCGTGGCTTTTGCAGGACACGATGCCGGCTACACAGCAGGGGAACAGCTGGCGGTGCTGAACCCCACTGACACATTGGCTGGTGTTTTTCTCTGTGCAGCTAGCAGTACCGGGCACCAACAGGCGGTGTTAGAGCCCAGGGTCAGCAGGAGGAGAGGGAGCAGAGTGTAGGCCGAAGCCTGCACTGGCAGCAGCTTTGTGTCTGCGTTGCTTTTGCAGGACACGTTGCTGGCTACACAGCAGGGGAACAGCTGGCGTTGCTGAACCCCACTGACACATTGGCTGGTGTTTGTCTCTGTGCAGCTAGCACTTCCGGGCGCCAACTGGCGGTGTTAGAGCCCAGGCTCTGCGGGAGGAGCAGAGTGTAAGCCGAAGCCTGCACTGGAGCAAGTTGAAAGGGAACCTTTAACCCCCCCCCCCAAGGCGTTTGTAGCTGAAAGAGCCATCTTGTACAGCACTAATGCTGGAAA
The DNA here is from genome assembly GCF_051348905.1 of Ranitomeya variabilis. Taxonomy (NCBI): domain Eukaryota; kingdom Metazoa; phylum Chordata; class Amphibia; order Anura; family Dendrobatidae; genus Ranitomeya; species Ranitomeya variabilis. The sequence continues at coordinate 334,416,192 of NC_135234.1, forward strand.
AGATAAACTTAGCTCTTTTAATTATGGTCCTTGCAAACGCTGTACTTGACACTTATGAAATGTGTCCCCTCACACCGTTAAACCGTCCGGTATGTGGAACTTTCCTTCGTAATGTGACGCAGCACAGCCATCATTCTTACCCCCTTGGCGCCGTGCGCCGCCTCCTCAGCGTTGTTTGAATCTGTCCCGGAGCCTGCGCTGTTATGTTAGCCCTTGGCCATGCACACATTTTGCGCTGCCCGTCTTCTGACATCATTTGGTGTCAGGCTGGCTACGCCTGTGCGGCCGCGCTGGCCAAGATCCCGCCTCGCTGTGTCATCTAATGTAATCACTCTGCGGACCTGTGATCCATGGGCATGAGCAGTGCATATCCTCGCCTCTCACTCCCCTCCCTATGGCTTCTTCAGACTGTGCGGCGTCACGGCCGTGGCATGCTATTAGGGATCAGCTGACGTTGCACAGTCTGAAGAAGGCGTAGGGAGATGAGTGAGAGGCGGATGTTAAGATATGCCCTGCGCATGTCCATGGATCACAGGCCCGCAGTGGGATTAAATCAGCAGACACTACGAGGCGGGATCTCGTCCAGCGCGGCCGCACAGGCGCAGCCAGCCTGACACCAAATAATGTCAGAAGACGGGCAGCGCTAAGTGTGCATGTCCAAGGGCTAACATAACAGCGCAGGCTCCGGGACAGATTCAAACAACGCTGAGGAGGCGGCTCACGGCGCCAAGGGGGTAAGAATGACGGCTGTGCTGCGTCACATTACGAAGGAAAGTTCCACCTACCGGACGGTTTAACGGTGTGAGGGGACACATTTCATAAGTGTTAGGTTGTGCATGTGCAAGGAGCACCACGAAAAGAGGCACTTTTTCCTTTTGCATCATTACTGCTGCACAAGGTGGCTCTTTCAGTAAAAAACGCCTGGGGGGGGGACAGGTTCCCTTAAATTTAAGTTGTTGTGCCTGCGTGGCGGTCGCATGACACGTTACCGTATACGCAGCAGGGGAGCAGCAGGCATTACTGAACCCCACTAACACATTGGCGAGGTGTTTGGCTCTGTGCGGACAGCACTTCCAGACAACAACTAGCGGTGTTGGAGCCCTGGGACAGCAGGAGGAGCAGATAGGTGGTATTGCAGCACACACAGCAGGGAAGCAGCTCACGTTACTGAACCCCAATAACAGAGGAGCGACTGTTGACTGTGCGGACAGCACTTCCAGACAACAACTAGCGGTGTTGGAGCCCAGGGACAGAAGGAGGAGGAGGAGGTGGAGGAGAGAGGAGAGATTGCCACACACACAGCTGGGGAACAGCTGACGTTACTGAACCCCAATAACAGAGGAGCGACTGTTGACTGTGGGGACAGCACTTCCAGACAACAACTAGCGGTGTTGGAGCCCATCGACAGAAGGAGGAGGAGGAGGTGGAGGAGAGAGGAGGGATTGCCACACACACAGCTGGGGAACAGCTGACGTTACTGAACCCCAATAACAGAGGAGCGACTGTTGACTGTGCGGACAGCACTTCCAGACAACAACTAGCGGTGTTGGAGCCCAGGGACAGAAGGAGGAGGAGGAGGTGGAGGAGAGAGGAGGGATTGCCACACACAGCTGGGGAACAGCTGACGTTACTGAACCCCAATAACAGAGGAGCGACTGTTGACTGTGCGGACAGCACTACCAGGCAACAACTAGCGGTGTTGGAGCCCAGGGACAGCAGGAGGAGGAGGTGGAGGAGAGAGGAGGGATTGCCACACACACAGCTGGGGAACAGCTGACGTTACTGAACCCCAATAACACGGCAGCAAGTGTTGACTGTGCGGACAGCACTTCCAGACAACAACTAGCGGTTTTGGAGCCCAGGGACAGCAGGAGGAGCAAAGGAACACAGTGTAGGCCGAAGCCTGATTGGAGAAAGTCGAAACGGAAACTTTAACCCCCCCCAAGGCGTTTGTAGCTGAAAGAGCCAGCTTGTGCAGCACAAAGGATGCAAAAGGAAAAGGTGGCTCTTTTCATTATGCTCCTTGCAAACACAGAACTAAACACTTATAAAATGTGTCCCCTGATACTGTGAGACCGTCCTGGAGGTGGGACTTTCCTTCGTAATATGACACAGCACAGCCGTCATTCCTACCCCCTTGGCGCCGTGCCCCGGCTCCTCAGCGTTTTTTAATTCCATCCCGGAGCCTGCGCTGTTATGTTATCCCTTGGCCAGGCACACTTAGCGCTGCCCATCTTCTGACATCATTTGGTGTCAGTCTGGCTGCACCTGTGCGTCCGCGCTGGCCGAGATCCCGCCTCGCAGTGTCGTCTAATGTAATCCCACCGCGGGCCTGGGATCCGTGGCCATGCGCAGTGCATATCCTCGCCTCTCACGCCTCTCCCTCCGGCTTCTTCAGACTGTGCGGTGTCACGGCCGTGGCATGCTATTAGGGATCAGCTGACGGCGCACAGTCTGAAGAAGGCGAAGGGAGATGAGTGAGAGGCGGAGGTGAAGATATGCACTGCGCATGCCCATGGATCCCAGGCCCGCAGTGTAATTAAATCAGAAGACACTGCGAGGCGGGATCTCGGCCAGCGCGGCCGCACAGGCGCAGTCAGCATGACACCAAATGATGTCAGAAGAGGGGCAGCGCTAAGTGTGCCTGGCCAAGGGATAACATAACAGCGCAGGCTTCGAGACAGAATCAAACAATGCTGAGGAGCCGGCGCACGGCGCCGGGGGGTAAGAATGACGGCTGTGCTGCGTCACATTACGAAGGAAAGTCCCACCTCCGGGACGGTTTTACGGTATCAGTGAACACATTTTATAAGTGTTAAGTTCTGCGTGTGCAAGGAGCTAAACAAAAATAGCTACCTTTTCCTTGTGCAGCATTACTGCTGCATAAGGTGGCTCTTTCAGTAACAAATGCCTTGGGGGGGGGGACAGGTTCCCTTACATTTCAGTTGTTGTGTCAGCGTGGCGGTCGCAGGACACATTGCCGGCTACACAGCTGGGGATCAGCTGACGTTACTGACACCCAATAACACTGGGTCGTATATTTTGACTGTGCAGACGGCACTTTTGAGCCTCAACTGGCGGTGTTGGAGCCCAGGAATTAAAGTTCAGGTGGTAGAAAGATGAACACAACTGGAGACCTGGATACTGTAGACAGTCACCTAATTATTTAATCAGGAAGAGGAGTGGCAAATTCCTGCGAGATCCAGGCCTGGTTCATTTTCAGGAAAGTAAGCCGGTCAACGTTATCGGAGGATAGTCGCATGCGACGGTCAGTTAGTACACCACCTGCAGCACTAAAGACGCGTTCCGATAGTGCACTAGCCACAGGGCAAGCCAGCACCTCCAATGCATACTGGCTTAGCTCTGGCCATGTATCCAGCTTTGAGACCCAAAACTTGAAAGGGGAAGAGCCGTCTGGGAGTAAAGCAAGAGGGCAAGACATGTAGTCTGTCACCATCTGACGGAACCGTTGCCTCCTGCTGACTGGAGCCGTCTGTGATGGTGTAGACTTTTGTGGCGGGCACACAAAAGTGTGCCACAGTTGGGCCATACTGGTCTTGCCTTGGCCAGAGGCACTGCTTCTGCTCCCTCTTTGTGCAGAGCCTCCTCCACTGCCTGGACGCACTGAGCTGCTTTGTAATGCACTAGCAGCACTTCTCTCAGTTGGAATGGAGAAGATGATGGAATTCACCAGTGTCTCTTGGTACTCCCGCATTTTTCGCTCCCGGTTCAACGGTGTGATGAGGCTTTCTACGTTGTCCCGGTAGCGAGGGTAGCGAGGATCGAGGAGGGTGAACACCCAATAATCAGACATGTTGAGAATGTGGGCGATGCGGCGGTCGTTTCTCAGGCACTGCAGCATGTAATCCACCATGTGCTGCAGACTGCCAACTGGCCAAGAAACGCTGTCCCCTGCTTGAGGCGTGATCTCTGCCCGCTCGTCATCACCACACCCTCGCTGTACACACTGACTACTGGACAATTGTGTAACTCCCTCCTCTGGACGGATGTCTTCCTCCTCCATTGACTCCTCCTCATCCTCCTCACAAAGTGTCCCCTGCCTACGCGTTTGTGAGGAACCACGTGGCGCTGACTGTCCAGAAGATGATGGAAATGGTGAATCCTCATCCTCCACCTCTTCCACAACATCATCCCTTAGCGCTTGCAGTGATTTTTCAAGCAGGCAGATAAGGGGGACAGTCATGCTGACTAGTGCATCATCTGCACTCGCCATCCGCGTGGAATAATCGAAGGGACGCAAAACCTGGCAGACGTCCTTCATAGTGGCCCACTCTGTGGTTGTGAAGTCTGAACGGCGCGGAGTGCGACTTCTTTGCGCCTGATGCAGCTGGTACTCCATTACTGCTTGCTGCTGCTCACACAACCGCTCCAACATATGTAACGTGGAATTCCACCTGGTAGGTAGGTCACATATGATGCGATGTTCCGGAAGGCGGAATTGCGCTGCAGAGCCGCAATGCGCGATTTTGCCGTGCTGGAACGCCGCAAGTGAGCACACTCTAGGCGGACCTTGTGCAGCAGTGCATCAAGATCCGGATAGTCCCTCAAAAAACTCTGCACGACCAAATTGAGCACATGTGCCAGACATGGGATGTGAGTGAGGTTGCCGAGGCCCAGAGCTGCCACCAGATTTCGGCCATTATCACACACTACCATGCCTGGCTGGAGATTCGCTGCCACAAACCACACATCGCTCTCCTGCTTGATGGAATTCCAGAGCTCCTGCGCTGTGTGGCTTCGATTCCCCAAAGAAATTAATTTCAAGACGACCTGTTGACGTTTGGCCACGGCTGTGCTCATGTCGGTCGTAACAGGTAAACGTTCACGGGTCCATGTGGAGGTGGACTGTAACGGCTCCTGCAGCGATGATTCTGAGGAACTGGTGTAAGAGGAGGAGTCAATGCGTACAGACTGGATTCCTGCAATCCTTGGAGTGGGCAGGACACGTCCTGCGCCACTCGCACGATCTGTACCCAGCTCAACAACATTAACCCAATGGGCTGTGAGGGAAAGGTATCGCCCCTGTCCATGTTGACTGGTCCACGCATCGGTGGTGAGGTGGACCTTGCTACTGACGGCGTTCAGTAGCGCGTGTTTTATGTGTCCCTCCACATGCTTGTGCAGGGCAGGGACAGCTTGCCTGCTGAAGTAAAAGCGGCTGGGCACATTGTACTGTGGGACTGCCAATGACATCAAGTCATGGAAGCTGTCAGTCTCCACCAGCCTGAATGACAGCATTTCCAGTGACAGAAGTTTGGCAATGCCTGCAGTCAGAGCCTGTGCTCGTGGGTGGTTTGACGAGAAAGGCCGCCTTTTCTCCCATGCCTGTACTACCGATGGCTGTAGACTGGGCTGGGAGAGTGAGGATGCCTGCGATCGTGGTGCTGCGGGTGGAATTACAGTGGGTCTCTGGACAACAGCTGCCGCTGTTGGTTGGCCTTGCTCTTCAGTGTGTTTTTCTAACTCTGCCACGTGCCTGGTCCGCACATGTTTCCACATGTTGGAGGTATTGAGGTTGCTGACATTTCGACCTCTTTTGACTTTGTGATGACACACCTTGCATTTGACATAGCAAATGTCATCTGCAACTGTGTCAAAAAATGACCAGGCACTGCAAGTCTTGGGAGCGTCCTTTTTGGCTTTTGAAAGAGACATGCTCCTAACAGGTGCCAAAGTGGAGGCTGCAGGATCCGCAGTCTTCCCCCTCCCTCTCCCTCTTTGGCCCGTTCGGGGAATCTCTTCCTCAGAGCTACTCCCACCACCTTCTTGTCCCTCACGCCAAGATGGGTCAAGGACCTCATCATCTACACTACCCTCTGCCACCAACTGCTCCTCCTGGGTAGTCTCAGCAGCAGAGCACGCACCAGAAAGTGGCACCTGAGTGTCATCAGCGGATGCGTCCTGCGATGTGGTGACCGGAGGCACTGGCCCACCCGCCTCTTCAGACTCAGAGAGAAAAAGCTGTTGGGCATCACTGCACCCTGCCTCTTCTTCCATTTCTCCAATGCTGCTTGGCTGGCCCCCTGTTTCCAAGCCAAGAGATTCAGAGAACAGAAGTAGAGACGGCTCCTGTCCTGGGCTCTCTGTCTGCCTGGGCAATTTGGCAGGTGGTGAAGAGACAGATGGGTGCTCTCCAGTGCTCTGTGTCTGAGAGGATGTGGCACTAATTGAAGTCGATGCATTAGCTGCCATCCATCCAACAACGGCTTCAATTTGGTCTTCACGCAGCAGCGGTGTACGGCGCTCTCCGACAAAGCTGCGCATGAACGACTGTTCCCTGCTGAAAGTGGGTGCTGATGAGTCACCGGTGCCCGCAGCAGGCACAGAATCCCCACGTCCTCTCCCTGCTCCGCGCCCACGCCCACGTGCCTTACTCCCTGCCTTCTTCATCTTGGTTGACTGATAAAGATAAGCAGAAAAGTACTAACGGCTTTGTGTGCTTATTCCTGAACAGCTCCTAACAGGTATAAGAAACACTAATTTTCTAAAGTGTGGACTAGACTTTAATATGAGCTAATGTGGCCTACACAAATGTAAAGTGGTGTGTTTGGTGAACTTTATTATTTATTTATTTTTTGGGGGCTGAACTGACAACAGGGAGAGCTGCAGTCACACGGAGACCGTGCAGACAGCCGTAAACGGCGCTGCAAGGCCCAAAAACACTCCTCTACGTTGTCCTATGTAGTGTTTTTCCACAAGTTAGCTGGATACGGGTGGAAAGACACTAATAGGAATTTTTTGAAAAAATGTGCAGCAGCCTGCACTACTTAAAACAAAAGGAAAATTGATTTTACGGTATGACGCAGTGAAGAACCCTGAGCTAGATACAACCGGCTATGGCTGCACACAGACTACAGGGCGAGCTGCAGTCACACGGAGACAGTGCAGACAGCCGTAAACGGCACTGCAAGGCCCAAAAACACTCCTCTACGTTATCCTATGTAGTGTTTTTCCACAAGTTAGCTGGATACGGGTGGAAAGACACTAATAGGAATTTTTTGAAAAAATGTGCAGCAGCCTGCACTACTTAAAACAAAAGGAAAATTGATTTTACGGTATGACGCAGTGATTTACCCTGAGCTGGATACAACCGGCTATGGCTGCACACAGACTACAGGGCGAGCTGCAGTCACACGGAGACCGTGCAGACAGCCGTAAACGGCGCTGCAAGGCCCAAAAACACTCCTCTACGTTGTCCTATGTAGTGTTTTTCCACAAGTTAGCTGGATACGGGTGGAAAGACACTAATAGGAATTTTTTGAAAAAATGTGCAGCAGCCTGCACTACTTAAAACAAAAGGAAAATTGATTTTACGGTATGACGCAGTGAAGAACCCTGAGCTAGATACAACCGGCTATGGCTGCACACAGACTACAGGGCGAGCTGCAGTCACACGGAGACAGTGCAGACAGCCGTAAACGGCGCTGCAAGGCCCAAAAACACTCCTCTACGTTATCCTATGTAGTGTTTTTCCACAAGTTAGCTGGATACGGGTGGAAAGACACTAATAGGAATTTTTTGAAAAAATGTGCAGCAGCCTGCACTACTTAAAACAAAAGGAAAATTGATTTTACGGTATGACGCAGTGATTTACCCTGAGCTGGATACAACCGGCTATGGCTGCACACAGACTACAGGGCGAGCTGCAGTCACACGGAGACCGTGCAGACAGCCGTAAACGGCGCTGCAAGGCCCAAAAACACTCCTCTACGTTGTCCTATGTAGTGTTTTTCCACAAGTTAGCTGGATACGGGTGGAAAGACACTAATAGGAATTTTTAAAAAAAATGTGCAGCAGCCTGCACTACTTAAAACAAAAGGAAAATTGATTTTACGGTATGACGCAGTGATTTACCCTGAGCTGGATACAACCGGCTATGGCTTGTTCACAGACTACAGGGCGAGCTGCAGTCACACGGAGACCGTGCAGACAGCCGTAAATGGCGCTGCAAGGCCCAAAAACACTCCTCTACATTGTCCTATGTAGTGTTTTTCCACAAGTTAGCTGGATACGGGTGGAAAGACACTAATAGGAATTTTTTGAAAAAATGTGCAGCAGCCTGCACTACTTAAAACAAAAGGAAAATTGATTTTACGGTATGACGCAGTGAAGAACGCTGAGCTGGATACAACCGGCTATGGCTGTTCACAAACTACAGGGCGAGCTGCAGTCACACGGAAACCGTGCAGACAGCCGTAAACGGCGCTGCAAGGCCCAAAAACACTCCTCTACGTTGTCCTATGTAGTGTTTTTCCACAAGTTAGCTGGATACGGGTGGAAAGACACTAATAGGAATTTTTTGAAAATATGTGCAGCAGCCTGCACTACTTGAAAAAAAAAATAGAACAGTATGAGGCAGTGAACCACCCTCCCTGAACTGAATACAACCAGCTATGGCCTATGGCTGCACACAGACTAGAGAGTGGGCTGCACTCACACACACACACACAGAGACCTGACAGATCGCTGTGAAAACAGCGCTGCAAGGCAAAAGCAAGGTGATTAGTAGGTGAACACAGCGGTTGCTAAATTAGCCTTGGAAAAGAACAATGAAGCAAATCGCTATCTCTAAACTGGCCCTCAGTCAGCAAACAGCGTCCTGTCACTAACTGAATTCACAGCAGAGTGAGCGCAAAATGGCGCCAGCGACTTTTAAACTGCAGCATGACATCATTTCAGCAGCCAATCACAGCCTTGCCAGTAGTTTCATGCCCACCATGCTGAACAGGATGTGCCCACACTCAGAATCATTCCTCATTGGCTGAATTCGTGCAGTTTGAATCCTGGGAACTTCCGATTCCGGTATCCGATACGCGGCAAGTATCGGATCTCGGTATCGGAATTCCGATACCGCAAGTATTGGCCGATACCCGATACTTGCGGTATCGGAATGCTCAACACTAGCCTTGAGCATATTTTTTGTTATTTTAGGCCTTCATTAGCCTGTCTGCGGTCCCTACTTGCAATACTCCTCCACTGACCACAATGCTGCCTGTGTATCCATGTAACCTATTTAAAACTGCCATGAGCCTATTTTTAGTTATTTTAGGCCTTCATTAGCCTGTCTGCGGGCCTTCATTAGCCTGTCTGCGGTCCCTACTTGCAATACTCCTCCACTGACCACAATGCTGCCTGTGTATCCATGTAACCGATTTAAAACTGCCATGAGCCTATTTTTTGTTGTTTTAGGCCTTCATTAGCCTGTCTGCGGTCCCTCCTTGCAATACTCCTCCACTGACCACAATGCTGCCTGTGTATCCATGTAACCGATTTAAAACTGCCTTGAGCCTATTTTTTGTTATTTTAGGCCTTCATTAGCCTGTCTGCGGTCCCTACTTGCAATACTCCTCCACTGACCACAATGCTGCCTGTGTATCCATGTAACCGATTTAAAACTGCCATGAGCCTATTTTTAGTTATTTTAGGCCTTCATTAGCCTGTCTGCGGGCCTTCATTAGCCTGTCTGCGGTCCCTCCTTACAATACTCCTCCACTGACCACAATGCTGCCTGTGTATCCATGTAACCGATTTAAAACTGCCTTGAGCCTATTTTTTGTTATTTTAGGCCTTCATTAGCCTGTCTGCGGTCCCTCCTTACAATACTCCTCCACTGACCACAATGCTGCCTGTGTATCCATGTAACCGATTTAAAACTGCCTTGAGCCTATTTTTTGTTATTTTAGGCCTTCATTAGCCTGTCTGCGGTCCCTACTTGCAATACTCCTCCACTGACCACAATGCTGCCTGTGTATCCATGTAACCTATTTAAAACTGCCATGAGCCTATTTTTAGTTATTTTAGGCATTCATTAGCCTGTCTGCGGGCCTTAATTAGCCTGTCTGCGGTCCCTACTTGCAATACTCCTCCACTGACCACAATGCTGCCTGTGTATCCATGTAACCGATTTAAAACTGCCATGAGCCTATTTTTTGTTATTTTAGGCCTTCATTAGCCTGTCTGCGGTCCCTCCTTGCAATACTCCTCCACTGACCACAATGCTGCCTGTGTATCCATGTAACCGATTTAAAACTGCCTTGAGCCTATTTTTTGTTATTTTAGGCCTTCATTAGCCTGTCTGCGGTCCCTACTTGCAATACTCCTCCACTGACCACAATGCTGCCTGTGTATCCATGTAACCGATTTAAAACTGCCATGAGCCTATTTTTTGTTATTTTAGGCCTTCATTAGCCTGTCTGCGGTCCCTACTTGCAATCCTCCTCCGCTGACCACACCAATGCTGCCTGTGTACCCCTGGAACCTATTTAAGAGTTCATAGAGCCTATTTATATATTTTATTTAATATTAGTAAAGCCATGATGGACTACGCTGTACCACGCTACAAGCTTAACCAGTCGACACTTCTTTTGTGGGAAAAGCCATCCCAACCCTCCACCAGCATGTAAAAGACCGCATTGTCCATGCACTCTGGCAATCTGTGAGTACAAAGGTGCACCTGACAACAGACGCATGGACCTGTAGGCATGGCCAGGGACGTTACGTGTCCATCACGGCACACTGGGTGAATGTGGTGGATGCAGGGTCCACAGGGGACAGCAATACTGGGACAGTTCTGCCTAGCCCACGGTCAAGGAAAGAGTTGGCTGTAGGCGTTCGCCCCCCCTCCTCCTCTTCCTCCTCCTCCTGCAGAAGCGAGAGCTCGTCCACAGACCGCAGTCGCACATCCACTCCATCCGCAGCTGCAGGTTACGTGTCCATTACGGCACAATGGGTTAATGTGGTGGATGCATGGTCCACAGGGGACAGCCTACCAAGTCTGTCTGCAGTCCCTAATTAAAATTGTCCTCCACTGTCTAAATCTGAGCTTCAACCTTCTGGCTCTCATTAAGTGCTGTTTTTTAAAAAGCTTGGTGGTTACGGCCTACTAACGGGGTCTGCCGCTCCCTGGTGTTGACCTCAACTGAATAAAGCTGAGCTTCAACCTTCTGGCTCTCATTAAGTGCTGTTTTTTAAAAAGCTTGGTGGTTACGGCCTACTAACGGTGTCTGCCGCTCCCTGGTGTTGACCTCAACTGAATAAAGCTGAGCTTCAACCGTCTGGCTCTCATTGAGTGCTGTTTTTTAAAAAGCTTGGTGGTGACGGCCTACTAATGGTGTCTGCCGCTCCCTGGTGTTTTCCTCAACTGAATAAATCTGAGCTTCAACCTTCTGGCTCTCATTAAGTGCTGTTTTTTTAAAAAAATTGGTGGTTACGGCCTACTAACGGTGTCTGCCGCTCCCTGGTGTTGACCTCAACTGTATAAAGCTGAGCTTCAGTCTTTAGGCTTTCACTCCTTGAAAAAGCCACTCAGGTGAAACGTACGTTGGGGTCGGAGTCCTGGAGGGCCACAGATCATCTTCACACTGGTACTAGTATTTTTTCAGAGATTTATGCACTTTATTGTCTGGGTTAGACTACTATTATTGATGCATATGCACTTTATTGGGATAGAAGGCCTATTATAGCGCCATCTATTGTTTTTTGTTTTTGCACTCTGGAAGGTCACATATATGTATATGAATTATATATTTTTCTAGTATCTTTTTTATTATATGGATCTGGTCTCCTCATTAATTATACATTTTGTAAAATACTGTAGTATTATTTGTTGTCTTTTCTTCTTTTTTGTAATAAATTTTGGTAATAAAATCATTTTTTAACATATATATATTTTTCATGTGATTATTTTTATATATGTTCACTTTTGACATTGGTTATATGGTTATTTGTGGACATGAATTCGCTAGGGTGAATTTTGTTGTGTTTTTGGTTACGGCCTACTAACGGTGTTTGCCGCTCCCTGGTGTTTTCCTCAACTGAATAAAGCTGAGCTTCAACCTTCTGGCTCTCATTAAGTGCTGTTTTTTAAAAAGCTTGGTGGTTACGGCCTACTAACTGTGTCTGCCGCTCCCTGGTGTTGACCTCAACTGAATAAAGCTGAGCTTCAACCTTCTGGCTCTCATTAAGTGCTGTTTTTTAAAAAAATTGGTGGTTACGGCCTACTAACGATGTCTGCCGCTCCCTGGTGTTGACCTCAACTGAATAAAGCTGAGCTTCAACCTTCTGGCTCTCATTAAGTGCTGTTTTTTAAAAAGCTTGGTGGTTACGGCCTACTAACGGTGTCTGCCGCTCCCTGGTGTTGACCTCAACTGAATAAAGCTGAGCTTCAACCGTCTGGCTCTCATTGAGTGCTGTTTTTTAAAAAGCTTGGTGGTGACGGCCTACTAATGGTGTCTGCCGCTCCCTGGTGTTTTCCTCAACTGAATAAATCTGAGCTTCAACCTTCTGGCTCTCATTAAGTGCTGTTTTTTTAAAAAATTGGTGGTTACGGCCTACTAACGGTGTCTGCCGCTCCCTGGTGTTGACCTCAACTGTATAAAGCTGAGCTTCAGTCTTTAGGCTTTCACTCCTTGAAAAAGCCACTCAGGTGAAACGTACGTTGGGGTCGGAGTCCTGGAGGGCCACAGATCATCTTCACACTGGTACTAGTATTTTTTCAGAGATTTATGCACTTTATTGTCTGGGTTAGACTACTATTATTGATGCATATGCACTTTATTGGGATAGAAGGCCTATTATAGCGCCATCTATTGTTTTTTGTTTTTGCACTCTGGAAGGTCACATATATGTATATGAATTATATATTTTTCTAGTATCTTTTTTATTATATGGATCTGGTCTCCTCATTAATTATACATTTTGTAAAATACTGTAGTATTATTTGTTGTCTTTTCTTCTTTTTTGTAATAAATTTTGGTAATAAAATCATTTTTTAACATATATATATTTTTCATGTGATTATTTTTATATATGTTCACTTTTGACATTGGTTATATGGTTATTTGTGGACATGAATTCGCTAGGGTGAATTTTGTTGTGTTTTTGGTTACGGCCTACTAACGGTGTTTGCCGCTCCCTGGTGTTTTCCTCAACTGAATAAAGCTGAGCTTCAACCTTCTGGCTCTCATTAAGTGCTGTTTTTTAAAAAGCTTGGTGGTTACGGCCTACTAACTGTGTCTGCCGCTCCCTGGTGTTGACCTCAACTGAATAAAGCTGAGCTTCAACCTTCTGGCTCTCATTAAGTGCTGTTTTTTAAAAAAATTGGTGGTTACAGCCTACTAACGATGTCTGCCGCTCCCTGGTGTTGACCTCAACTGAATAAAGCTGAGCTTCAACCTTCTGGCTCTCATTAAGTGCTGTTTTTTAAAAAAATTGGTGGTTATGGCCTACTAACGGTGTCTGCCGCTCCCTGGTGTTGACCTCAACTGAATAAAGCTGAGCTTCAACCTTCTGGCTCTCATTAAGTGCTGTTTTATAAAAAGCATGGTGGTTACGGCCTACTAACGGGGTCTGCCGCTCCCTGGTGTTGACCTCAACTGAATAAAGCTGAGCTTCAACCTTCTGGCTCTCATTAAGTGCTGTTTTTTAAAAAACTTGGTGGTTACGGCCTACTAACGGTGTCTGCCGCTCCCTGGTGTTTTCCTCAACTGAATAAATCTGAGCTTCAACCTTCTGGCTCTCATAAAGTGCTGTTTTTTAAAAAGCTTGGTGGTTACGGCCTACTAACGGTGTCTGCCGCTCCCTGGTGTTGACCTCAACTGAATAAAGCTGAGCTTCAACCTTCTGGCTCTCATTAAGTGCTGTTTTTTAAAAAGCTTGGTGGTTACGGCCTACTAACGGGGTCTGCCGCTCCCTGGTGTTGTCCTCCACTGTATAATGCTGAGCTTCAGTCTTTAGGCTTTTGGCCTATAGTAGCAGATATTAAACTGCATTTGGCCTACTAGTGTGGTTTGGCCCTTAAAACAGTGTCTGCTGCTCCTGGGTTTGCTCCTCCACTGAACAAAGCAATGCCGCCTGTTTAGTCCTGTTACCAATTTTGAACTGCATTTAGCCTACTTTATTCTTTGGCCCTATATCTGTGTTTCCTCCTCATCCTGCCCATTGCCCAGCCACTGCTAGATGAGTCTGCCGGTACATTGACTTAGACCACTACATTCCCCTTGCACTCTACACAGCCAGAATCTGACCCTGCTGAAAGTAAGGTTCCCCTTCCCGCATGTTATACCACCTTACACAGGGACAAAGAGGAAGGTGCAGATGAAAGTGCAGGTTCCTTCATCAGGTGGGGGGGCATACTCGTTGGCGACGTCACTGGCACAGGGCCCCTCAGAGTACGCAAAAGTGTCGCTGCTGGTGGGAGGCGCCCCCGCCGTGCAAACACAACGCTGTACTTTGAGGGGCCCTGTGCCAGTGCCAATGCCAACGAGTGGGCCCCCCCTGCTTGCTTAGGATCACAGCACTTGCAAACTTGACATACTTACCTCTCCCTGCTCCACCGCCGTGACGTAGTCCACGTTTCCTGGGCCCACTAAAACCTTGAACCAGCCCTACCACCCACAACTTTTGCCAAATGACCCCCAATTTCCAATGCCCAACTATTATTATAAAGTTAATTAAGATTGACAAGCTTCAGAAACAAGAATGGATGTTTTTGGCATTAAAATGGGCACTGTAGGTGTTTTCCTGGCCTCCACTCACTGCCGACTATGCTTCCCCATTGACTTGTATTGGGTTTCGTGTTTCGGTCGATCCCCGACTTTTAGCGATAATCGGCCGACTGCACTCGACTCGACTCTGGACAAAGTCGGGTTTCGCAAAACCCGACTCGATCTTAAAAAAATGAAAGTCGCTCAACCCTAACCACCACTACTATTTTGAAGCTGGAAATACATATAAATGGCCTAATACTTAATAGGGTATGTCCAGCAAGTGAGCAAAGTCAAAAATAAAACAGAAGCAAAATACATACCATATTTTGGACTATAAGACACAGTTTTTCCACCAAAATTTGGGTGCAAAATGGGGAGTGTGTCTTATAGTCCAAATGCAGGATTAATGGTTACTTGCAGCAGTGGTGGAGCAGGGTCCCTTACTCAGGGAGTCGATGGCGGCAGAAGTGTGGCAATGCTACGGTCTGGTGTCAGCAGTGAGCAGAGCGGAGAGCATCATTGTTTTCCTGGTGGCCATTTTCCTAAAGCCATGGGCCACCGGAGGTGGCAAGTGTGTAGATTGGGATCTTGGCCCAGTCGAGATCTCAATCTGCGCATGCGCCACCTCCAACTGCCATTTTCCTAAGGCTGTGGGCTTCAGGAAAAAGACCACCAGAGGCTGCACACGCACAGATTGAGATGACGGCTGGGCCAAGATCCCAATCTGCACATGTGCCATCTCCGGTGCTGCACGAGGAAAATGGCAGTCGAGAAAACAATGTTGCACACCACTCTGCTCACCTCTGACAGAAGGACTGCAGCATCGCCACACCTCTGCTGCCAGCTCCCTGAGGAAGGGACACTGCTCCATGTAACGCACTCTGCTCTGCCTCACCGCCAACAACAGGCTCGCAGCATCGCACCGCTGGTAAACCTCCTCCTCCCACCCAGGGCACATATCATTGCCCCACTTCTATCGCCACCGGCCCCAGATAAGATACATTAAATTTGAACTATAAGACGGACACTCATCTTGTAAATATCTATTTTTTTCCTATTTTCCATCCCAAAATTTGTGGTGCATATTATCCCCTTTCTGCCAGCTGAGCATTGGCATTACGGGGGTGAACACATACACTACGGACCAAAAGTTTTGACACACCTTTTCATTTAAAGATTTTTCTGTATTTTCATGACTATGAAAATTGTAAATTCACACTGAAGGCATCAAAACTATGAATTGACACATGTGGAATTATACACTTAACAAAAAAGTGTGAAACAACTGAAAATATGTCTTATATTCTAAGTTGTTCAAAGTAGCCACCTTTTGCTTTGATGACTGCTTTTCACACTCTTGGCATTCTCTTGATGAGCTTCAAGAGGTAGTCACCGGAAATGGTCTTCCAACAATCTTGAAGGAGTTCCCAGAGATGCTTAGCACTTGTTGGCCCTTTAGCCTTCACTCTGCGGGCCAAGTCACCCCAAACCATCTTGATTGCGTTCAGGTCTGGTGACTGTGGAGGCTAGGTCATCTGGCGTAGCACCCCATCACTCTCCTTCTTGGTCAAATAGCCCTTACACAGCCTGGAGGTGTGTTTGGGGTCATTGTCCTGTTGAAAAATAAATGATGACCCAACTAAACGCAAACCGGATGGAATAGCATGCCGCTGCAAGATGCTATGGTAGCCATGCTGGTTCAGTATGCCTTCAATTTTGAATAAATCCCCAATAGTGTCACCAGCAAAGCATCCCCACACCATTACACCTCCTCCTCCATGCTGCACGGTGGGAACCAGGCATGTAGAGTCCATCCATTCACCTTTCCTGCGTCGCACAAAGACACGGTGGTTGGAACCAAAGAGCTCAAATTTGGACTCATCAGACCAAAGCACAGATTTCGACTGATCTAATGTCCATTCCTTGTGTTCTTTAGCCCAAACAAGTCTCTTCTGCTTGTTGCCTATCCTTAGCAGTGGTTTCCTAGCAGCAATTTCACCATGAGGGCCTGCTGCACAAAGTCTCCTCTTAACAGTTGTTGTAGAGATGTGTCTGCTGCTAGAACTCTGTGTGGCATTGACCTCTGGTCTCTAATCTGAGCCGCTGTTAACCTGCGATTTCTGAGGCTGGTGACTCGGATAAACTTATCCTCAGAAGCAGAGGTGACTCTTGGTCTTCCTTTCCTGGGGCGGTCCTCATGTGAGCCAGTTTCTTTGTAGAGCTTGATGGTTTTTGCAACTGCACTTGGGGACACTTTCAAAGTTTTCCCAATTTTTCAGACTGACTGACCTTCGTTTCTTAAAGTAATGATGGCCACTCATTTTTCTTTACTTAGCTGCTTTTTTCTTGCCATAATACAAATTCTAAAAGTCTATTCAGTAGGACTATCAGCTGTGTATCCACCAGACTTCTGCTCAACACAACTGATGGTCCCAACCCCATTTATAAGGCAAGAAATCCCACTTATTAAACCTGACAGGGCACACCTGTGAAGTGAAAACCATTTCTGGTGACTACCTCTTGAAGCTCATCAAGAGAATGCCAAGGGTGTGCAAAGCAGTCATCAAAGCAAAAGGTGGCTACTTTGAAGAACCTAGAATATAAGACATATTTTCAGTTGTTTCACACTTTTTTGTTAAGTATATAATTCCACATGTGTTAATTCATAGTTTTGATGCCTTCAGTGTGAATTTACAATTTTCATAGTCATGAAAATACAGAAAAATCTTTAACTGAGGTGTGTCCAAACTTTTGGTCTGTACTGTATGTCTTTAAAGGATTTAGAATGCTACAAGGGCCTATACATCTGGCCAACATGCAGCAGAAAGGCCCAGGTCTAAATTTTACATCCAAAAGAAGGAGATTCTAGATTCTAAGGCTAAATTAGGACCACATTGCTGATGTCTTGGAGTTCCTTTTTTTTAATGTCATAATTCTTCTCTGTAAGAATCTTAATAAGTGTACTAGCTGAAGAGCCCGGCATTGCCCAGGCATAGTAACTAACTGTGGTTAGTTATAGCACCTCACTTCTCTCATTTTGCCATAAGGCCTCTCATTTTCCCCCTCACATCTCTCACTTTCCCCCTCATATCTCTCATTTTCCACTCACTCCTCTCATTTTCTTCCTCACACCTCTCATTTTCCCCCTCACTCCTCTCATTTTCCCCCTAACACCTGTCATTTTAACCTCACACCTGTCATTTTCCGATCACTCAACTATTTTTTCCCTCATTCCTCTCATTTTGCACTCACACCTCTTCATTTTCACCTCACACCTCTCATTTTCCCCTCAGTATACTGTATAACTGAATGTCATCTCCCCTGTATATAGTGTATACCTGTATGTCATCTCCTGTATTCAGTATATACATGTATGTCATCTCCCCTGTATATAGTATATACCTGTATGTCATCTCCTCCTATATATAGTATATAGCTGTATGTCATCTCCTCCGATATACAGTATATACCTGTATGTACTCTCGCCTGTATATAGTATATACCTGTATGTCATCTCCCCTGTATATAGTAAATACCTGTATGTCATCTCCTGTATATAGTATATACCTGTGTGTCATGCCCTCCTGTATATATTATACACCTGTGTGTCATGTCCTCCTGTATATAGTATATACCTGTATGTCATCTCCCCCTGTATATAGTATATCCTGCTCTGTGGTTTGTGTCGCGTCTTGCAGGTTTACGGTGCCATTTTGTTGAAGCCAAAGTTTTTTTTTTAACACAATATTAAGCCCTTAATGACTGCCGATACGACTTTTAACAGCGGCAGTTAAGGGGCCTTATTCCTCTTGCACCTCACGCTCCTCCTTTATACATATCCTCCTCCTTCACCTCACGCTCCTTTATACACAGCATTTTTCTGCAGCACAACTTTTCTCCTTAGTCGCCTCCTCCGGCAGCACCTCACACTCTTCTTCCATATACAATTGGAAACACTTGATCCAGAGAGAAATTGCACTAATTGCAATAAAGCATATCGTATACACAGCCTACTTCTTCTGCAGCACCACACTTTTCTCCTTTAGACCTCATTCACACGTTATTTGGTCAGTATTTTTACCTCACTATTTGTAAGCTAAAACTTGGAGTAAAACA
The DNA here is from genome assembly GCF_051348905.1 of Ranitomeya variabilis. NCBI lineage: Eukaryota > Metazoa > Chordata > Amphibia > Anura > Dendrobatidae > Ranitomeya > Ranitomeya variabilis. The sequence goes on from NC_135234.1 coordinate 334,434,815, forward strand.
ATGAGAGGAAAAGTATATTAGAAACACATCACCACTTCTGTATTTTCCTCCCACTCGTGGTTTTGGCTTACAAATACTGAGGTAAAATACTGACCAAATACCATAGCTCCCAACCGTCCCTCATTGTGCAGGACTGTCCCAGTTTTCAGCGTTTGCCCCGCTGTCCAGCGAGGGAGGCTCTGATCCCGCAGACAGCAGGAGATTAGAAGCAGCCGACACGCCCCCTTGTGTTAAGCCATGCCCCAGGCCCTTACCCTTCCGTATGGCTGCCTGCTTTCTGCGCACAGGACCTGTGATGAGGTCACAGGAGGGGAGGAGTCAGGGGTCACATGATCGGGACCTCCGTGGATTGCAGGACTCGGCTGTGCTGGTTGCCAACTTGCCACATGGTGCTGCAGGAGGTAAGTAATGCCTTGTGTGAGGTCAGGAGGTGTACAGTGTGGATGTAGCAGAGCCATGTGTGTGCGAGGTGTATGGAGCGGAGCCGTGTGTGTATGAGGTTTATGGAGTGGAGCCGTGTGTATGAGGTGTATGGAGCAGAGCAGTGTGTGTGCGAGGTGTATGGAGCGGAGCCGTGTGTGTATGAGGTGTATGGAGCAGAGCAGTGTGTGTGCGAGGTGTATGGAGCGGACCCGTGTGTGCATGAGGTGTATGGAGCGGAGCCGTGTGTTTGTGAGGTGTATGGAGCGGAGCCATGTGTGTATGAGGTGTATGGAGCAGAGCTGTGTGTGTTAGAGGTGTATGGAGTGAAGCCGTGTATGTATGAGGTGTATGGAGCGGACCCGTGTGTGTATGAGGTGTATGGAGCGGAGCCCTGTGTGTATGAGGTGTATGGTGCGGAGCCGTGTGTTTATGAGGTGTATGGAGCAGAGCTAAATGTGTACAAGGTGTACGGAGCGGAGCCACGTGTGTACGAGGTGTATGGAGCGGAGAGCATGTGTACGGAGCGGAGCCGTGTGTGCAAAGTGTACGGAGCGCAGCCGCGTGTGTAGGAGTAGCTATGCGTGGCCATTATATGGTACAAAGTATCATGTGCGGCCAAAATACAGTATGGAGCATCATGTGCGGTCATTATACAGTATGGATCATCATGTGTGGTCATTATACAGTATGGAGCATCATGTGCAGTCATTATACAGTATGGAGCATCATGGCCAGTCATTATACAGTATGGAGCATCATGTGCAGTCATTATACAGTATGGAGCATCATGTGCAGTCATTATACAGTATGGAGCATCATGTGTGGTCATTATACAGTATGAAGCACCATGTGCGGTCATTATACAGTATGGAGCATCATATGCGGTTATTATACAGTATGGAGCATCTTGTGCGGCCATTATATAGTATGGAGCATCATGTGCGGTCCTTATACAGTATGGAGCATCATGTGCGGCCATTATACAGTATGGAGCATCATATGCGGTTATTATGCAGTATGGAGCATCTTGTGCGGCCATTATACAGTATGAAGCATCATGTGCGGTCCTTATACAGTATGGAGCATCATGTGCGGCCATTATACAGTATGGAGCATCATATGCGGTTATTATACAGTATGGAGCATCTTGTGCGGCCATTATATAGTATGGAGCATCATGTGCGGTCCTTATACAGTATGGAGCATCATGTGCGGCCATTATACAGTATGGAGCATCATATGCGGTTATTATGCAGTATGGAGCATCTTGTGCGGCCATTATACAGTATGGAGAACTGTGTGCCATTATACAGTATGGTTGATATGATGCAAAAAGGTATAAGCCAAATTTATTAACACAAACAGGATGTCAACAATTGCCACTGTGTTAGTTCGTAGAGAGAAAACCCGACGTTTCGACCCTCCCGGGTCTTATTCATGGGGTTACTAGGAAACAAATAGACAGTATAAGCAGCTGTTTGTGACATGATATATAACGAAAACAAACAAGAACAAAGAAAAGAACAAAGATAAGATACCAAAGCATAATAAAAACATACTATGTACAATATATACAGAGCAACCAGAGATAATGATGGGGGTACTCTGGGGAGCAGCGACAGATCAGTCTATGGTACAGAGGTAATGTCTGCAATCACCTGCTTAGGGGAAAGATAGTAACGTTTACCTGCACTCTTTTGTTACACATACATAGGGGTGGCAGTGTTGGCAGCCAAGACACAGGTCCTTTAAGGTATAACCTGTCATTATAATAAAGAGTCAACATTTATGCATTGCATAGGCAACAAGACAGCATTGTTCCAATGTGAAAAAAGGGGGGGGGGGTTGTGTTTATAAGACACGTTTAGTCATGGAGATTGGGAGTCAGTCCCAATGGAATATATTGTAATAGGGTAACTAAGGGGCAGTATATGTGGGAACCAATAAGGAGAGATGTTGTGGATACCTTGTAGATTCAATAGTAGTTCCTATAGAATAGGTTAAAGGGTCCTGTTTTGGGTAAACTGCAGCAAAGCAAGGAGTCCTGCAGGAAATATGGGTTAGATAAAAATGCACTATAGAAGCTGGACGTTCAGGTGGATGTATTGAGGGTACTTTAGTGTGGGTCCATTAGCAGCTCCTCTGGCAAGTATGGAAGGGTCCTGTATAGGGTGACCGGCAGTTTCAAGGGCTGTCCTATGAATAAGGTATGGTGGATTAAACCAACCAATACTGAGGAAAGGTATGGAGGGAAGGTGCAGAGTAAGGGAGTGGAGGGTCCATGTACCTGCTCTCTTGTATGTCCGGGGGTTAGCGGCACATCCCGCGCCCAGCTGTGTAGTCCTGGGTGGTAGGTAGGATGATTGTGTAGGAGCCGTATGGGACCCACTTCTCTGTGTAAAACGGGGGCAGAGCCACAAGCCAGTGGAAGGATGTGTATATGCACTTAGGTTGAATGGCACATATCTGTTTATGGACACTTGAAACGGGTCAAGTTGTGTAGAAATAAAAAATAATAATATATAAAAGAAATGATTATGGAAAAATGATGAAAAAATAAAAAAGTTGTAGAGAATAAAGATTTTTTTTAAAAAACGAAGAAAAAGAAAAATAAAATAATAAAGAAAAATAATAATAAAAAAATGAAAATAATGAAAAAATAAAAATAATGAAAAATCAAAAATGAAAATAAACTGGGGCAAAAATTAAGGGTACTGACTATATGGAACTCACCTACTGAGCAGGGGGTTCAACGTGTCTGGAAGGCAAAAAGGTAAAGGTTAGTGTATTATTGTAGCAGCCAGTCTATTTCCCTGTTGAGACCCTTGGGGGATAGGGTCTCAAGTTTATGAATCCAGAACGTCTCCCTTAGTTTCAATTGCTTAATGTGGTCGCCACCTCTTCTGGGTCTAGGAACTTGTTCGATTATCTGGTACTTGAGTTGTGCCACCGTATGTTTGTGTTTCGCAAAATGATCAGGAAGGGGTAGCCAGGTTTTATTGCAGCGGATGGTGGATTTATGGCTCGCAATCCGGTCTTTTATGTGCTGTGTAGTCTCACCTACATATAGCAGGCCACATGGGCACTTGATGATGTAGATGACAAAATTGGAATTGAATGTATAGAAGCCACGGATGGGATATGATTTACCTGTTCTGGGGTGTGTCACGTAGTCGGATTTGATGATATTGGAACAGGAGGCGCAACTGAGGCAAGGAAATGTACCGTGGCGCTGTGGGGCCAGTGTATTCTGATCAGTGATGGGGCGTAGGCTACCAATGTCAGCCCGGACGAGTCTATCCCTAAGATTGGGAGCCCTCCTATTGCACATAAGGGGGGGTGTAGAAAAACTAGCTATACTGGGGTAGGCTCTTGCTAAAAGGGACCAATGTTTCTTGATAACCATCTCCACTTTGGGCATAAAGGGGTGGAAGGTATGTACAAAAGGGACCCGTTTTTCATTGGCCTGTCCCTGAGGCGGCGAGACTGGCTGGAGAGCACGTGCCTTCTCCTGGTTGAGTAGGCGTTGAGCGTAATGCCTTTCCCTGAATTTGTTAGACATTCCATCTAGGCGCGTATGGAGTAGGTCAGGATCCGATACGATCCTTGCTACCCTTGTGAATTGGGATCGGGGGAGGCTGTTACGTGTGGTCTTTGGGTGGCAACTGGAATAGTGGAGAAGACTATTGCAGTCAGTTGGTTTGGAGTAAAGGTCTGTTGAAAGACGACCCTGTGTGTCCTTGTGTATAAGGGTGTCTAGAAAGGGAATCTGGTTGGGATCATATTGCATGGTGAATTGCAATTCAGGATAGATGGAGTTCAAGGTTTGGTGAAACGCCTGAAGTGTGTAAGGTGGACCAGTCCAGATAAGGAAGATGTCATCTATATAGCGAAGATAACAGCCTACATATTGGTTGTATCGGTCATCTGTATATATGAAATCCTCCTCATAGGCATTCATATAAGCATTGGCGTAAGCCGGCGCAACGTTAGAGCCCATTGCGGTGCCACGGCACTGTACATAGTAAGTGTCTTCATACAAAAAGTAATTCTCGTACAGGACCAGTCTCAACAGGTCTAGGCAGAGGTGTACAAAGGCAGGGGATTTAACCGAGCCCTCTAGTAGTCGTTTGGTCGCTGTAACGCCTTTTACATGGGTAATAGATGTATACAGACTATTGATGTCCATGGTGACTAAGAGGCTGTCTGGAGGAACATCCACCTGTTGTCGTATTACGTTTAGAAAGTGTCCCGTATCCAATATAAAGGATTTGGTAGTTCTGATTAGTGGCGTCAGAATTTTTTCTAGGTAAATAGATAAGGGTGAAAGAATAGACTCGGTGAATGCCACTATGGGGCGACCGGGGGGATTGATCAGTGATTTGTGAATTTTTGGAAGGATATAGAAGACTGGAGTGATAGGGTGTGGATTAGTAAGGAATTTAGCTGTCTGTTGATCAATTGTGCCATTGTTAATGCGAATATTAATAGTAGACTGGATTTTCTTGCGAATCTCAAAGATGGGGTCTCTAGGGATAATGCTATACGTACTAGTGTCTGACAGTTGACGTAGTATTTCAGTAGAATATAATGTGCGATCCATTATAACTAAAGCCCCACCCTTATCCGCTGGTTTGACAACAATAGTCTTGTTGTCTTGTAATGACAAAAGTGCCTGTCTCTCTGAGGGTGTCAGATTGGAGCGTGTGGGGAAGAGACCTAGGCGGTGTTGGTGGGATAGATCTTTTACATCCTTATCCACAAAAGAAATAAACGTTTCTACAGGATGGAACGTCTGGGGTGGGTTAAAAGAACTAGGGTTCCTTAGTCCCAATGTTGAAAGGGGGATCTCCGCAACAGAGACGTCCCCGTTAGGAGACACTCTGTTCTCGGAGCCTCCCGCCAGAGTCCCAAAGTGAGTTTTAAGTCTCACGAGACGATAGAATCTTTGCAAGTCCCTTTCCAGCTGGAAGCTGTCCCAGATGGGGGTAGGGCAGAACGATAGTCCTTTCTGCAGCAGGTCGAGTTCGGCAGGGGAGAGCGTATAACCTGAAATATTGATAACTAGGTTAGTTGTCCTACCTGTGACCGGGTTGTCATTTTTTCTCGATCTTCTTGTCGGTCTGTACGCTGATGTCCTCCCCTGCGGCCTTTGGATAAAAAACGAGGTCTGTGGGAACCCGTGGATGAGTCGCTTTCCGTGCTGAAAGAACCTGTCTTGCGTTGATATGGACGGCGCCACGGGTTGTTGCCTGCAGAGTCGCTCCATTTATATACCCTATTGTGTGAATAATCGTCGTTGTCCCGTTGAAACTTTTGCCGTTTCTTCTCCTCCAGGAACTTTTGGTGGTCAGCTAGCACTTTGTCAGTCTTGTCCTTTAAATTGGTCCAGTCCGTAGATGTTAATGTAGAAGATAGTTGTGTTTCAATTGCTCTGATGTTGTCCTTTGTTTCTGTGATGGCCTTCTGTAAGAATTCAATAGTCAGGATTATTATGTCCAAGGAACACTTGTTTAGTATTCTTTTATATTTATCACAATAGTCTGGATCTTCAGAAAAAAGTGTTGGGCGCAGGTTGCACCTGAGGCCTCTCGGGATTTTGCCCTGTTTATGATATTCTGCCAAAGTAATGCTGCGTAGGTCATATGAGACCAATTTTCGGCGCTCCTTCTCGTAATCCCTCGTCTTTAGCTCATGAGGAGGGGTTTTCAGGAATTCACTGGAATTAGAAACTTGCGATAGGATACTGGAACTGGTTGCGGCGTCGTATGCGAAGATGTCTGACGTCATCTGGTAGACTGGTGCTACACCAAGCAAAAAATCACTATAGAGAGGGTAATGGTGTGCACTCTAGTCAAAGGATGTGGAGGTGCTGGTAAATCAGACCGTGTGGTCAAGTCAATAGTAGAAGAAAAAGTACCGCACACTCGAAGTTGATATGATGCAAAAAGGTATAAGCCAAATTTATTAACACAAACAGGATGTCAACAATTGCCACTGTGTTATTTCGTAGAGAGAAAACCCGACGTTTCGACCCTCCCGGGTCTTATTCATGGGGTTACTAGGAAACAAATAGACAGTATAAGCAGCTGTTTGTGACATGATATATAACGAAAACAAACAAGAACAAAGAAAAGAACAAAGATAAGATACCAAAGCATAATAAAAACATACTATGTACAATATATACAGAGCAACCAGAGATAATGATGGGGGTACTCTGGGGAGCAGCGAAAGATGACCGATACAACCAATATGTAGGCTGTTATCTTCGCTATATAGATGACATCTTCCTTATCTGGACTGGACCACCTGACACACTTCAGGCGTTTCACCAAACCTTGAACTCCATCTATCCTGAATTGCAATTCACCATGCAATATGATCCCAACCAGATTCCCTTTCTAGACACCCTTATACACAAGGACACACAGGGTCGTCTTTCAACAGACCTTTACTCCAAACCAACTGACTGCAATAGTCTTCTCCACTATTCCAGTTGCCACCCAAAGACCACACGTAACAGCCTCCCCCGATCCCAATTCACAAGGGTAGCAAGGATCGTATCGGATCCTGACCTACTCCATACGCGCCTAGATGGAATGTCTAACAAATTCAGGGAAAGGCATTACCCTCCACGCCTACTCAACCAGGAGAAGGCACGTGCTCTCCAGCCAGTCTCGCCGCCTCAGGGACAGGCCAATGAAAATCGGGTCCCTTTTGTACATACCTTCTACCCCTTTATGCCCAAAGTGGAGATGGTTATCAAGAAACATTGGTCCCTTTTAGCAAGAGCCTACCCCAGTATAGCTAGTTTTTCTACACCCCCCCTTATGTGCAATAGGAGGGCTCCCAATCTTAGGGATAGACTCGTCCGGGCTGACATTGGTAGCCTACGCCCCATCACTGATCAGAATACACTGGCCCCACAGCGCCACGGTACATTTCCTTGCCTCAGTTGCGCCTCCTGTTCCAATATCATCAAATCTGACTACGTGACACACCCCAGAACAGGTAAATCATATCCCATCCGTGGCTTCTATACATGCAATTCCAATTTTGTCATCTACATCATCAAGTGCCCATGTGGCCTGCTATATGTAGGTGAGACTACACAGCACATAAAAGACCGGATTGCGAGCCATAAATCCACCATCCGCTGCAATAAAACCTGGCTACCCCTTCCTGATCATTTTGCGAAACACAAACATACGGTGGCACAACTCAAGTACCAGATAATCGAACAAGTTCCTAGACCCAGAAGAGGTGGCGACCACATTAAGCAATTGAAACTAAGGGAGACGTTCTGGATTCATAAACTTGAGACCCTATCCCCCAAGGGTCTCAACAGGGAAATAGACTGGCTGCTACAATAATACACTAACCTTTACCTTTTTGCCTTCCAGACACGTTGAACCCCCTGCTCAGTAGGTGAGTTCCATATAGTCAGTACCCTTAATTTTTGCCCCAGTTTATTTTCATTTTTGATTTTTCATTATTTTTATTTTTTCATTATTTTCATTTTTTTATTATTATTTTTCTTTATTATTTTATTTTTCTTTTTCTTCATTTTTTTAAAAAAATCTTTATTCTCTACAACTTTTTTATTTTTTCATCATTTTTCCATAATCATTTCTTTTATATATTATTATTTTTTATTTCTACACAACTTGACCCGTTTCAAGTGTCCATAAACAGATATGTGCCATTCAACCTAAGTGCATATACACATCCTTCCACTGGCTTGTGGCTCTGCCCCCGTTTTACACAGAGAAGTGGGTCCCATACGGCTCCTACACAATCATCCTACCTACCACCCAGGACTACACAGCTGGGCGCGGGATGCGCCGCTAACCCCCGGACATACAAGAGAGCAGGTACACGGACCCTCCACTCCCTTACTCTGCACCTTCCCTCCATACCTTTCCTCAGTATTGGTTGGTTTAATCCACCATACCTTATTCATAGGACAGCCCTTGAAACTGCCGGTCACCCTATACAGGACCCTTCCATACTTGCCAGAGGAGCTGCTAATGGACCCACACTAAAGTACCCTCAATACATCCACCTGAACGTCCAGCTTCTATAGTGCATTTTTATCTAACCCATATTTCCTGCAGGACTCCTTGCTTTGCTGCAGTTTACCCAAAACAGGACCCTTTAACCTATTCTATAGGAACTACTATTGAATCTACAAGGTATCCACAACATCTTTCCTTATTGGTTCCCACATATACTGCCCCTTAGTTACCCTATTACAATATATTCCATTGGGACTGACTCCTAATCTCCATGACTAAACGTGTCTTATAAACACAAACCCCCCCCCCCTTTTTTTCACATTGGAACAATGCTGTCTTGTTGCCTATGCAATGCATAAATGTTGACTCTTTATTATAATGACAGGTTATACCTTAAAGGACCTGTGTCTTGGCTGCCAACACTGCCACCCCTATGTATGTGTAACAAAAGAGTGCAGGTAAACGTTACTATCTTTCCCCTAAGCAGGTGATTGCAGACATTACCTCTGTACCATAGACTGATCTTTCGCTGCTCCCCAGAGTACCCCCATCATTATCTCTGGTTGCTCTGTATATATTGTACATAGTATGTTTTTATTATGCTTTGGTATCTTATCTTTGTTCTTTTCTTTGTTCTTGTTTGTTTTCGTTATATATCATGTCACAAACAGCTGCTTATACTGTCTATTTGTTTCCTAGTAACCCCATGAATAAGACCCGGGAGGGTCGAAACGTCGGGTTTTCTCTCTACGAACTAACACAGTGGCAATTGTTGACATCCTGTTTGTGTTAATAAATTTGGCTTATACCTTTTTGCATCATATCAACTTCGAGTGTGCGGTACTTTTTCTTCTACTATTGACTTGACCACACGGTCTGATTTACCAGCACCTCCACATCCTTTGACTAGAGTGCACACCATTACCCTCTCTATTATACAGTATGGAGCATCATGTGCGGTCATTATACAGTATGGAGCATCATGTGTGGCCATTATACAGTATCGAGCACTGTGTGCCATTATACAGTATGGAGCATCATGTGCGGTCATTATACAGTATGGAGCATCATGTGTGGTCAGTATACAGTATGGAGCATCATGTGTGGCCATTATACAGTATGGAGCGTCATGTGCGGTCATTATACAGTATGGAGCATCATGTGTGGCCATTATACAGTATCGAGCACTGTGTGCCATTATACAGTATGGAGCATCATGTGCGGTCATTATACAGTATGGAGCATCATGTGTGGTCAGTATACAGTATGGAGCATCATGTGTGGCCATTATACAGTATGGAGCATCATGTGCGGTCATTATACAGTATGGAGCATCATGTGCGGTCATTATACAATATGGAGCATCATGTGTGGCCATTATACAGTATGGAGCACTGTGTGGCCATATTTTTGGGTTTATAATTATTGTATACTAGATTGTGGCCCAATTCTAATGCATTGGGTATTCTAGAATATGCATGTCCCAGTAGTATATGGACAATGATGATTCCAGAATTCGCGGCAGACTGTGCCCGTCGCTGATTGGTCGAGGCAACCTTTATGACATCATCGTCACCATGGCAACCATTATGACATCTACGTCGATACTGTGCCCGTCGCTGATTGGTCGAGGCCTGGCGGCCTCGACCAATCAGAGACGCGGGATTTCCATCATGACATCATCGTCGCCATGCTGTGCCCGTCTCTGATTGGTCGAGGTCTGGCGGCCTCGACCAATCAGAGACGCGGGATTTCCAGGACAGACAGACAGACAGAAAGACAGACAGAAAGACAGACAGACAGACAGACAGACAGACAGACGGAAAAACCCTTAGACAATTATATATATAGATGAAACAGTGTGATCAGCAGTGCTAAATGGGAGTGGTTGGGATGTGGATATGGGTGTGACTAATTATGAATGGGTGTGGTCAGAGGCGTGGCCCAAAATTTGCCACGGCGCGCGTTGCGCGCCACAGACTTTGTCCCTCTTTCCCATCTTCAAAAGTTGGGAGGTATGAAATACTGAACGAGTGAATGTGGCCTTATACACAGCCTCCACCTGCAGCGCCTCACTCCTCTCATTTACCCCTCACATCTATTTCCATGAGGCTCCTCCCTTTCTCTTGACGTCATGCCTCACAGGAGCAACTACATTCTAGACACAACGCAGCTAGATGTGGCCTGTGCCTGGTATGTGGAGTGGGTGTTGCTTGATATACACACACACACACATACATATACATACACTCAACTTTATATATATATATATATATATATATATATATATATATATATATATATATATATATAACAAATCTTTATTTCCTGCTCTTTGTGATACAGTCTGATGCAATCACTTCAACTACAATGGCTAGTTTAGGGTTAGTATGAAGTGCTAAAATAGAAACAGTTGTGATAGAAACAGTTGTGAAACTTGTTTTCAGACAGAGTACACCAAATAAAAGGTTATCCTGATAAAATGTTAATTGGGTAAAATTGTTAAAATTATACCTGAAAACTTCTTGATACAATGGAGGACATTTATTATTGCACTTAAGACAGAAACTGACTTAGGCAGGTTATACACTTGCATTTGGCTGGTCTGCGTATGGCTGCGTACTTCCTCCCTTAAGCTCCGCCTATGCCCCGCCTACTTCTGCACGCGTTCTGCATCATCCTGCGCACTTATCTTTAGCATTGGGTACACAGGGACATGTATGCGAATGCATCTGCATGCGGCATTTTGACGTGCCCACCGACCCCACGGGAACGCAAAAAGTTGCGCTCCCGTGGGGTCGGCGGGCACGTCAAAATGCCGCATGCGGACGCATCCGCATATAACGCATGTCCCTGCATACCCAATGTTAAAAATAGGAACGCAGGATGCATGCGGAAGTAGGCGGAGCATAGGCGGAGCTTAAGGGAGGAAGTACGCAGCCATACGCAGACCAGCCAAACTCAAGTGTGTACTTAGCCATACAGAAATTGCACAATTTTTTTACTTTCTGTGGCTCTCAATTTTCTAAAAGGTAAGCAGAGCTTATCAAAAGGGTCAGAGCCACTCCACCAACTTTACTATCATTTTGACAAAAAGTATTTTTGGTGCACGCACAATATGCAATATGCATAATTTATTCAGAGGCGTGCACCTCCTATTAGGAACTTCTCACACCAGCATCCCTTGAATTAACTTCAGCTTAAAGACTGGCATATTTTATGCCAATCTTAATAAATCTTCTTAAGGGGAATATTTACTTTGTCTTTAATTGTTACGGTATTAATATTAACGCTATGGGAGGGAGAAATTAAAGAACTCAAGAACTAGATTTTCTGTTTTATTGAATTCATATTACTCAAAATTAATATAGATGTAGAGTCTAAATGGAAGCCTTTGTACAAAATAAAGAGCCATTATGAAAAAAGCATACTGCACTGCTCTGAAAAAATTGAATTAATAAAATGTTGGAAAGATACAAAAGATTAGAATCAATAAGATTGATATTGTAATTGATTCTTGCCTGTAGCTCAGAATATTGATATGAAATAATTGAGCTGTAAAATGCTGATAATTACAATCACAAAAATTTATGGACATTACACCGTCCAATGGAAATAACTAAATATTTATATATATATTATATTTTCTCTTTATCGCTGAATCAGAATTGCCAACCTAATTTTTTACAGAATTGTCAAAAAATCTTGGACAGACGACATTCTGAAAGAAGGCATTGTAAGTGATACACATCTGTGGCTCAAAATACTGAAATGAGAACATTATCAGTAAACTGTACAATAATAGTAAATACAATCACAACAATCATGGATACATAATTTTTTTATGAACAGTAGAAAAAATTCCTTTTTAATAATAATTGTTGTGGACTGTTTGGAATTTCTGGACAGTTGTCAACCTTGCAGTGAATGCAATCAAAATTATGTGTACCTCAAACATCCAATTTTATGAAAATCTTTGGTGGATGAACTCTATTATACAACATGGGAATAAATAGCATAGGGTGACTCTTTTGAATTGGAGTTCAGTTAATTCTCTGTATTTCATGAATGATCTCAAAGAGCTATCTGTTTTGTTTACAGAATTTGGACCAACTAGTGATTATTTTAGCCTGTCCACTGGAATTGGCACAAAAACTCAGTTACCTGCAAAAAGACACCTTTAGGCGAATTTTCCAGAATGACAGCCAGACTTTATCTCCACAATGATATTGAGGCTGCAAACCTCTCTTCTTGTCCACATGAGTCTTCATCTGAAACACGACCTTAAGGAGGGAAACCTGTGTCTGCTGCCAGATCTGGAGGACATCACCAAATGAAGTATCAGCTGCTGGAATCCCAGAGGAGGCAGTCATAGAAGGGGGAACTTGATGATGCTTGAGGAGGACTTGTTTTTTGGCGCACTGTGAACAGGCGGTTACAAAGTACAGAAATCCTTGACCAGCGAGGGCCAACAGAAGCAGCGAGCAATCCGCTCAGTGGACTTGTGTATGCCCTTATGACCAGCCAACTCTCCTCCTTCTATCAGTGAGGACAATGTTTTTTCTGGAAGAACATATTCATAATGGACAGTGGCTGCTCCATTAATCCTGTCCGCTTCAATACTGTGCTGAAGCTACTCCAGGGAATTGGTCACTTCAAAGGATCGAGACAGAGCACCTGTTTTGACATTTTTCTCCACAGGAAGAAGTGTAAGGTGAAGTTAAAATGAGAGAAGAGTGCCGTTCTGGCTTGATGAGGATTCAAATGCTGAGTGGATTGCAGGAAGGTCAGATTTTTATGGTCCATGCATATTATTACTGGAGAGCTGGCAACCTCTAGTAGAGGTCGCCATTCCTCAAGCGCCATCTTGATAGCCAGAAGCTCATATAGCATAGTATATTTTTGCTCAGCTGGCAAAAACAGTTTGGAGAAAAAACTGCAAGAGATAGACTTTCCCAAATATCCTTGCAGGAGCACTGCCCCAACCTCAATAGCTGAGGCATTGGGATTAGAGTGATGCAGCATCGGAGCCCTCATGAGGACCTCTTTCAAACGCTGGAAGACCGACACAGCCGATCCAGGCCAGTCTCTGGCATTGGCCCCTTTCTTGGTTAAGGTGGAGATAGGTGCCATAAGGGTCAGTACCAAACTCCTGAAATACACTGCTCGAAGGGCATGACAAGATACTCGTAGTGACCATCATGGGTATTAAAGTGTGTTTTTCATTCATTGATCTTATGGAATCAAGTTGTAAGCATCTCACAGATACAATTTAGAGAAGATCTTAGCTCCCTGGATTCTGTCAAATAGCTCAGAATCAGAAATCAAAGGCAGTGCTTGTTCTTAATAGTGATTTTGTTAAGACCTTGATATTCTATGAAATAAAAAAGGGGGGAAGGTATATTTTCAGCTCACCGTGTGTGTGAATAAAGCCTGCATAGTAGGGTGCGGTGCATGGACTCTAGCCCGGCAGCTGGGCAGCAAAGTCAAAGAGAAAAAGGGGATTCCAGCATCCTGACTAAGAGACTTGAGCTCGAAATGCGTAGAAAGATGTCCTAATCCCCCCACTCCTCACTTCCCTTATTCTTCCCCCATATTTTTTTATCATTATGATTTTTTCATTTTAAAAGTTAACATTAAAAGTCTTGTTTTAACTCCTTCGCAACATGCGCCATACTAGTACTGCTATGCGGCAGGTGCATTTGCGCCCAGAACAGTACTAGTATGGCTCTGTGATTGTGTGACCTCACACTGAGCGCCGTGGTGATCGCATGTGGGTATCAGCTGTATGTGACAGCTAACATCCCACAGCAACGCCCACTATCAGTGCTAGCACCGATCATGGGCATTTAACCCCTCTGATGCCGCTGTCAGTAGTGACAGAGGCAAAGAGAAGCATCAGGCGGGGGGGGGCTCCCTGCGCGCTTCTATCAGAACATCATGATGAGATTGCGTTGTCCTGATGGTCTCTATGGAGACCCCCGACACCAAGATGGCCACGGGGCCCTTCGGGTTCCTGTAGGAAAGGTGGCTTGTGCATGCCTCCTTCCCTGCCTGCCAGATACTGATCTGATACTCTGCAGTGCAGAGTGTCAGATCAGCGATCTGCTATAAAATAGTAATGTCCCATGCTGTGACAATACAATAAAGATAAATAAAAAATATTATAATGTGTAAAAATATTTTTTTTAAATCCCCAAATAAAAAAATAAAAAATATCAATACTTTACCAATAAATACGTTTATTTATGTAAATTGGAAAAAAACAATAAAAGTACACATATTTAGTAACGCTGCGTCCATAACGACCCACTCTATAAAACTGTCCCACTAGTTAACCCCTTCAGTGAACACCGTAAAAAAAAAAAAAAAAAAAGAGGCAAAAAAATGCTTTATTATCATACCACTGAACAAAAAGTGCAATAAAACGTGATAAAAAGACGGATGTAAGTAAAAATGGAACTGCTGAAAACGTCATCTTGTCCCACAAAAAACAAGCTGCCATACAGCTCCATCAGCAGAAAAATAAAAAAGTTATAGCTCTCAGAATAAAGCGATGCAAAAATAATTATTTTTTCCATAAAATAATTTATATTGTGTAAAAGTACCAAAACATAAAAAAACTATATAAATGAGGTATCGCTGTAATCATACTGACCCAAAGAATAAAGCTGCCTTACCAATTTTACCACACGCGGAATGGTATAAGAAAAAAAAGCAATTCCTGAATTGCTGGTGTAGCGCCCCCACTGTCGCAGGGCCGAGGGGTACCCGGTACCGGGCCTCTGAGTCTCTGTTCTGGGGTTGTCACGGTGGCTAGGCCCGGTCCGTGACCCTGCTGAGGGGCGTACAATGAAGGTGGAGGGATTGGTGATGATGTTGTGGTGGTGCGGTGCAGGTTGCAGTAAATAACGAGGACACCGGGTTGCAGTCTCTTTACCTCTTTACTGAAGGCTTCAGGATCCTCAATCCGGAATACGGTTAACCGGGCTGCGCAAGCCTGGCCGGTCCGATGGCACATCCAGAGCTCCCTTTGCAGGTGGAAATCTGTGCCTACCTTCTAGCGCTTGTGTGTTGTGGTCCTCCCCTGCTGTGCTTACGGGATAGTCCCCACAACTGTTGTGTCTGTTTCTCGTGTTCCCTCACAACTCGATTCTGATGTTCTTCCACGTCCCCCAGATCTTATGGTTAGGACGCACCCGTATGACAGGGAGGCTCGGAGCTCTTCCGGGACTCTAGCGTCGCCCCACTCCTGTTGTTACCCCCCTGTGTCTTCCTAGGTCAATTGGGTGAGACAGCCCGCCTATAACTGACTGTCCTGCCGTAGGTTTGAAGTTTGGCCTGGAGCTCTAAACTTCCTCGGCGTTCCGGCCACCGGTTACGCGCCTCAGTAGGATGTTGCCTCGTCTTACAGCACGACTCCTACTGGTATTCTCCTTGTTGCGTTGATCTCGTTTCTCACTCAGCACAATAAACCTCGCTTCTTGTCCTTTCTTGGGGTACCGCCGCTATATCGTGCAGGCGCGGTCCCGTAACGTTCTCTCTGGTTGCTAGGCCTCTGTCAGGATCCCACCCCTGACAGGGACCCCTCTGAATCTTCCCCTACAACACCCTCTGCCACAAGGTGTTGCCTGGTTCCAACCCAGTCAGCTTTCTGAACTCACTTCCTATCCAACCCCCAGTTTTACCAGACTGTGAGGAGTGGCCTAATACATAGTACCCTTAGCTCCCCCTGGAGGCCAGACTGTGAAGTGTATTGGTGTCTGTGATACCTGGTCAGATGAACTCCTTCAGTGCCATCAGACGTACCATAGCCCCCCTTAGCGGCGGAGCACCAGTACTGCAACGACCAGGACTCTGGGGCGCTGCACTGGGTTTTGTTCATTTTGTCTCCCACAAAGTCGGAAAAGAAAGGGATCAAAAAATGTCATGTGCCCGAATATGAAACGAATAGAATCAAAAGCTAATCCTGCAAAAATACAAGCCCTCACATGACTCTGTCGGCCGAAATATGAAAAAATTAAAGCTCTCAAAATATGGTGATGCAAAAACTAGTTTTCACAATAAAAAGCATCTTTTAGTGTGTAACAGCAGCCAAACATAAAAACCCGATATAAATCTGGTATAGCTGTAATCGCACCGAACCAAAGAATAAAGTCGCCTAATCACTTATACCACACAAGGAACAGCATAAAAAAATAAGTAAAACTAATTCTTCACCGGCTGTTGATTTTTTCATTCTGCCTCCCAAAGATCACAGTAAGGCTCAGCACATTTATCCTGGCTCGGTGCTGAGTGATTACACAGGGGTTTCCATGTAAATCTCCGAAATAGGTGATTCAGACAGAACCTCTGGCTGAACATTTCCTATAATGAGGCAGATGGAGGCACTGTGGACGCCGTCTAACTTGTGATACGGCGGTGTAAATCTTTTTAGATTTGCATAAAAGTACCGTCGGCCACAGTTTTGTGCATTTCTGAAAAGAAGGAAACTGCGGAACAGAGGCCAGACAGAGTCCAGAGTAACTATGCTGCCTCACTATAGGTACGAGGTACAGAAGGGTGAAACAGAAGCATACGTAGTCAGGCGGTCCAAGGTCGGGGCAGGCAGCACAGGTTCATAACACAAACCCGGAGTCAGAGATGGACAAGTCAAATAGAGAGAGTAAACAGGCCGGGCCAATAATGGGAAACAGAAAACAAAGATATTCATAAACAAGTGCTAGCAGGCTAGGAATAGTGATGGGTGAGCACTAAAATACTCAGGTGCTCGTTGCTCGGGTTGAGCAAATTGGAATACTCGGGTACTCGGCCAGAACAGCGAGCCCAATGTAAGTCTATAGGAGACCAGAGTGTTTTTACCGCGATCCCCCCCGGTGGTCCTTTTAAGGTCTGAAAACGTCTGAAAATGATGGAAACACTGCTCAAATGACACAGGAACCTCATGGGGATCGCCCCTGGAAGCTCTCTTGACTCCTAGTTCATAGCTTTAATCATTTTTTTACCAGATTCATGCCATTTTTCCCTGTGCCACAAAAAAACACATGAAAACGAAACCAAAACGGATTTTGCTTGGAAATATGTCAAGGTACATTCTTTGCAGGTTAATGACTTGCCTGTAAGGCCAAATATTTAACCCCAGCCCGAAAATTTCCTCTCCCACTTAGGCTTAGTTCAGACGCAGCGTTTTTGAAGGGTTTTTCAACTTTAACATTGGTTTCAAACACTACAAATGCATTCACTGGGAAACGTCATTGTAACATTTAACAACTCTATCTGGCCATGTGGAGTGTACGCAGACCCATCTTGTTTCATTTATGAAGTAGGGACTCTTATAGTCACAGAGCCTATTTTTACTGGTGCATCAGGCGGCACTAATCTTCTTAAAGGGCCATTATGAGACATTGGGTTTCCTAAGCTGTTGTAGCCTATGCTGTGAGAGGATGGGCTGCCACAATACCCCTTTCATAAGATGTCCAGGGGGGACTCCTGAAAAAGTGTTGCATTGAATTCAAGGCCTGCCCTGCTAGCTATTCATCTGCCCCCCAATAAGCCTTGGAACCCACATAGTGGATTGGCCCATGAAAATCCACTTCACAATATGCATTTTGTACTCCGTACTCCTTTGTTTTACACATTGGCGGCAAGGCCAGCCCTGCTGCATAGTCAGTCATATGCACTCCATTAGGGATTACTGGATGGGCCCATTAAAATCCACTTCATAATATGCATATTGTACTCCTGTACTCCTTTGTTTAACACATTGGCAGCAAGGCCAGCCCTGCTGCATAGTCAGTCACATGCACCCCATTAGGTCTTGGAACCCACATACTGGATGGGCCCATGAAAATCCACTTCACAAGATGCATTTTGTACTCCCGTACTCCTTGGTTTTATACAATGCCAGCAAGGCGAGCCCTGCTGCTTAGTCAGTTATATGCACCCCATCACACCTTGGAACCCACATACTGGATGGGCCCATGAAAATCCACTCATATTTTTTAACCCCTTTCTGCCATTGGACGTACTATTCCATCCATGTGGGGTGGGCCCTAATTCCCAAGGACGGAATAGTACGTCCAGCATGATCGGCCGCGCTCACGGGGGGGAGCGCGGCCGATCGCGGCCGGGTCTCAGCTGCCCATCGCAGCTGACATCCGGCACTATGTGCCAGGAGCGGTCACTGACCGCCCCCGGCACATTAACCCCCGGCACACCGCGATTAAACATGATCACAGTGTGCCGGCGGTACAGGGAAGCATCGCGCAGGGAGGGGGCTCCCTCTTACCTGAGACCCCCGGAGCAACGCGATGTGATCGCGTTGCTGCGAGGGTCTCTTACCTCTCCTCCCTGCAGCTGGCCCAGATCCAAAATGGCCGCCGCATCCGGGTCCTGCAGGGAGGGAGGTGGCTTACCAAGTGCCTGCTCAGAGTAGGTGCTTGGTAAGCCTGCAGCGCTGGAACTCAGATCGGTGATCTGACAGAGTGCTGTGCAAACTGTCAGATCAGCGATCTGTGATGTCCCCCCCCCCTGGGACAAAGTAAAAAAGTTTTTAAAAAAAATTCCACTTGTGTAAAAAAATAGAAAAAAAAAAATTCCTAAATAAAGAAAAAAAAATATTATTCCCATAAAAACATTTCTTTATCTAAATAAAAAAAATCAAACAGTAAAAGTGCACATATTTAGTATCGCCGCGTCCGTAACGACCCCACCTATAAAAATATATCACTAGTTAACCCCTTCAGTGAACACCGTAAAAAAAAAAAAAAAAACGTGGCAAAAAACAACGCTTTATTTTCATACCGCCAAACAAAAAGTGGAATAACACGCGATCAAAAACACGGATATAAATAACCATGGTACCACTGAAAACATCATCTTTTCCCGCAAAAAAACGAGCCACCAAACAGCATCATCAGCAAAAAAATAAAAAAGTTATAGTCCTCAGAATAAAGCGATGCAAAAATAATTTTTTTTCTATAAAATAGTTTTTATCGTATAAAACCGCCAAAATTTAAAAAAAGATATAAATGAGGTATCGCTGTAATCGTACTGACCCGAAGAATAAAACTGCTTTATCAATTTTACCAAACGCGGAACGGTATAAACGCCTTCCCGAAAAGAAATTCATGAATAGCTGGTTTTTGGTCATTCTGCCTCACAAAAATCGGAATAAAAAGCGATCAAAAAATCTCCTGTGCCCGAACATGTTACCAATAAAAACGTCAACTCGTCCCGCAAAATACCAAGACCTCACATGACTCTGTGGACTCAAATATGCAAAAATTATAGCTCTCAAAATGTGGTAACGCAAAAAATATTTTTTGCAATAAAAAGCGTCTTTCAGTGTGTGACAGCTGCCAATCATAAAAATCCGCTAAAAAACCCGCTATAAAAGTAAATCAAACCCCCCTTCATCACCCCCTTAGTTAGGGAAAAAATAAAAAATGTAAAAAATGAATTTATTTCCATTTTCCCATTAGGGTTAGGGTTAGGGCTAGGGTTAGGGTTAGGGCTAGGGTGAGGGCTAGGGTGAGGGCTAGGGTTAGGGCAAGGGTTAGGGTTAGGGCTAGAGTTAGGGCTAGGGTTAGGGTTAGGGCTAGGGTTAGGGCTAGGGTTAGGGTTAGGGCTAGGGCTAGGGTTAGGGTTAGGGCTAGGGTTAGGGCTAGGGTTAAGGTTAGGGCTAGGGTTAGGGTTGGGGCTAGGGTTAAGGGTACAGTTAGGGTTGGGGCTAAAGTTAGGGTTAGGTTTGGGGCTAAAGTTGGGGTTAGGGTTTGGATTACATTTACGGTTGGGAATAGGGTTGGGATTAGGGTTAGGGGTGTGTCTGGGTTAGAGGTGTGGTTAGGGATACCATTGGGATTAGGGTTAGGGGTGTGTTTGGATTAGGGTTTCAGTTATAATTGTGGGGTTTCCACTATTTAGGCACATCAGGGGCTCTCCAAACGCGACATGGCGTCCGATCTCAATTCCAGCCAATTCTGCGTTGAAAAAGTAAAACAGTGCTCCTTCTCTTCCGAGCTCTCCCGTGCGCCCAAACAGGGGTTTACCCCAATATATGGGGTATCAGCGTACTCAGGACACATTGCAGAACAACTTTTGGGATCCAATTTCTCCTGTTACCCTTGGAAAAATACAAAACTGGGGGCTAAAAAATAATTTTTGTGGAAAAAAAAATATTTTTAATTTGCACGGCTCTGCGTTATAAACTGTAGTGAAACACTTGGGGGTTCAAAGCTCTCACAACACATTTAGATGAGATCCTTAGGGGGTCTACTTTCCAAAATGGTGTCACTTGTGGGGGGTTTCTGCTGTTTAGGTACATTAGGGGCTCTGCAAACGCAATGTGATGCCTGCAGACCATTGCATCTAAGTCTACATTCCAAATGGCGCTCCTTCCCTTCCGAGCCCTCCCATGCGCCTAAACGGTGGTTCCCCCCCACATATGGGGTATCAGCGTACTCAAGACAAATTGGACAACAACTTTTGGGGTCCAATTTCTCCTGTTACCCTTGGGAAAATACAAAACTGGGGGCTAAAAAATAATTTTTTGGGGAAAATTTTTTTTTATTATTTTCACGGCTCTGCGTTATAAACTGTAGTGAAACACTTGGTGGTTCAAAGTGCTCACCACACCTCTAGATAAGTCTACTTTCCAAAATGGTGTCACTTGTGGGGGGTTTCAATGTTTAGGCACATCAGTGGCTCTCCAAACGCAACATGGCGTCCCATCTCAATTCCTGTCAATTTTGCATTGAAAAGTCAAACGGCGCTCCTTCCCTTCCGAGCTCTCCCATGCGCCCAAACAGTGGTTTACCCCCACATATGGGGTATCAGCGTACTCAGAACAAATTGTACAACAACTTTTGGAGTCCAATTTCTTCTCTTACCTTTGGGAAAATAAAAAACTTGGGGTGAAAAGATCATTTTTGTGAAAAAATATGATTTTTTATTTTTACGGTTCTGCATTATAAACTTCTGTGAAGCACTTGGTGGGTCAAAGTGCTCAACACACCTCTAGATAAGTTCCTTAGGGGGTCTACTTTCTAAAGTGGTGTCACTTGTGGGGGGTTTCAATGTTTAGGCACATCAGGGGCTCTCCAAACGCAACATGGCGTCCCTTCTCAATTCCAGTCAATTTTGCATTGAAAAGTCAAATGGCGCTCCTTCGCTTCCAAGCTCTGTCATGCGCCCAAACAGTGGTTACAGGGGTATCAGCGTACTCAGGACAAATTGTACAACATATTTTGGGGTCCATTTTCTCCTGTTACCCTTGGTAAAATAAAATAAATTGGAGCTGAAGTAAATTTTTTGTGAAAAAAAGTTAAATGTTCATTTTTATTTAAACATTCCAAAAATTCCTGTGAAACACCTGAAGGGTTAATAAACTTCTTGAATGTGGTTTTGAGCACCTTGAGGGGTGCAGTTTTTAGAATGGTGTCACACTTGGTTATTTTCTATCATGTAGACCCCTCAAAATGACTTCAAATGAGATGTGGTCCCTAAAAAAAAATGGTGCTGTAAAAATGAGAAATTGCTGGTCAACTTTTAACCCTTATAACTCCCTAACAAAAAACTATTTTGGTTTCAAAATTGTGCTGATGTAAAGTAGACAGTAGACATGTGGGAAATGTTACTTATTAAGTATTTTGTGTGACATATCTCTGTGATTTAATTGCATAAAAATTCAAAGTTGGAAAATTTTGCCAAATTTCTGTTTTTTTTCACAAATAAACGCAGGTAATATCAAAGAAATTTTACCACTATCATGAAGTACAATATGTCACGAAAAAACAGTGTCAGAATCACCAGGATCCATTGAAGCGTTCCAGAGTTATAACCTCATAAAGGGACAGTGGTCAGAATTGTAAAAATTGGCCTGGTCATTAACGTGCAAACCACCCTTGGGGGTGAAGGGGTTAATGGTATGATGGTTCCCTCTTTGCAGAATTATTTACAGGAGAATTTGGCAATTGTGTTTGCCATGTTTTTAACACTTAGGTTCAGATACGGCTTTAAAAAAGGCTAATCCTTGCAATACAAAGCAATTTCATTGCAAACTACAAAATTCAAGGAATATTTCGGCTACTTTCACACTAGCGTCGGGCTCGGCCCGTCGCCGTGCGTCGGGCCGAGGTCCCCGACGCTAGCGTTGTCCCCGCCGCACAACGGGGGCAGCGGATGCATTTTTCCCACGCATCCGCTGCCCCATTGTGATGTGCGGGGAAGTGCGGGGAGGTGGGGGCGGAGTTCCGGCCGCGCATGCGCGGTCGGAAAAAGCGGACCGTCGGGAGCAAAAAACGTTACATGTAACGTTTTTTTCTCCCGACGGTCCGCTACCACACGCCCAAGCGTCGCAAAACGGACGCGACGTTTTGCAATGCGTCGCAAATGCGTCGCTAATGTTAGTCTATGACGAAAAAACGTATCCAGCAAGAACTTTTGCTGGATGCGTATTTTCGGCAAAACGACGCATTTGCGACGTATTGCAGTTAACGCTAGTGTGAAACTAGCCTAAGATTGAATAGCGTGAGTGCGTACATTTTTGTATATGTTAACAATAACATGATAAGTACATATAAGGATTACATAAATATGCTGATTACGTATATGTGAAGATTAACTTCATACAGTCTACTTAAATCATCACCAAGAGGCTTTTAAATATCATCCGTCAGGAATATCCGAGAAGAAACACCAAGACAGAGAACCCCTGGGAAATTACCTACACTGCATGGGCATCCCCAATTATGCAGGTATCAGCACATTATACATGTACAGGTACCCCAGTTTTGGCATCTGTCTTAGTCATGTTTTTCTGGTCTTATATAGTGATTTACGCTATGTAGTAACTCCAGTTTCACCCAGACCTTCGAGTTGCCACTTTTCAAGGTTGGACGAAACTGAGATATCATGGACTCATCAGACGAGGGGCCATAAACCCCTAGAAAATAAAAGCCACAAGGATTTAGATCAAACCACCACAGGCAGAGTTTCAGTAAACCTTAATGTTTTGCAATGACAAACAGCAAACATATAGAGGCTTCGAAGTGTTTGTGAAGTGAGTAAACAAACATTTATCAAAATTGTGTCACTATGAGCATTGTCTGTCACATCTGTAAATGTTTTACAAGACATGCAGCCATGTGATTGTCTGAATGCATTCGGTGTACAGTATTTCAATCTTGTTTACAAATCGCCATTTGTATATTCGCCATTTGTACATTTGAGGCAGCCAAAGTTATGGCTCTCAAGGAGAGAAACTAATATAGTGGACAAAGCTATATTTTTAATGAAGTACTGAGCCAAACTAACACCATTGCTTTATCAAATTTATATGAAGTGTACTGTGTCCAATTTGAGCAACCAGGCAACACAAAAAGAAGCTTTTCAAGTGAGCTCTTTAAGGTACATAAATGTGAAAAACAAATATAGTGGACAAAATTTTATAACTACTGAGGCAAAGTAACAGCATTGCTTTATCAAATTTATACGAAGTGTATTGTGTCCAATGTTAGCAACCAGGCAACACAAAAAGGAGCTTTTCAAGTGAGCTCTTTAAGGTATACAAATGTTATGAAGTGTTTTCCAACAAGGATGTGGTTTCACCAATGGGGGGTACCTTTTTTAAAAATATACTATTGCCATCACAGCCCCTCTTGCCCAAACTTCATGGGCGTATAACAGTACAAAGCATGTTCACCCAGGTCATGTTGTCGGAGATAAGGAAGAGACATTGCAGAAGACAGAGTTAAGAATTAGGGCCAATGTAGTGGTGTGGGTCTCTGAGACTTGTAATGCAGTGCATGATCTGCCAAACAATTCCCCAATGGGGGCACCTTTTTTAAAAATACACTAGTGCCATCGCATGCCCCTAGCCCAAACTTCAACGGCCTATAACAGTACTGAGCACGTTCACCCTGGTGATCTAGTGGCAGGTACATTTTAGATTGCAGGAGACCGAGTTAAGAAGTCGGCCCAATGGAATGTCATGCCCAATTACCCAATGTAAAATCCTTTTTTTAATAAATAAGAGTGCCATCACAGCCCTCTTGGCCAAAATGCACCATACAGAACATGTTCACCTGGTGATCTACTGGCAGGTACAGGACAGATTGCAGGAGACCAAGTTAAGAAGTAGGCCCAATGTAATGTCATGCCCAATTCCCCAATGTGGGATCCTTTTTTAAAAAAATAAAAGAGTGCCATCACAGCCCCCTTGGCTAAAATGCACCGTACAGAGCAAGTTCACCGTAGTGATCTACTGGCAGGTACAGGACAGATTGCAGGCGACCGAGTCAAGAAATAGACCCAATATAATGTCATGCCCAATTCCCCAATGTGTTGTCTTTTTTGGACTTAAAAAATAGTGCCATCACAGTCCACTTGCCCAAAATTCACTGGACTATAACAGTACAGAGCACGTTCACCCTGTTGATCTACTGGCAGGTACAGAACAGATTGCAGGAGACCGAGTTAAGAAGTAGGCCCAATGTAATGTCATGCCTAATTCCCCAATGTGTTATCCTTTTTGGACTTAAAAAAATAGTGCCATCACCGCCTCCTTGCCCAAAATTCACTGGACTACAACAGTACAGAGCACGTTCAGCCAGGTCATCTACTGGCAAGTACAGGACAGATTGCAGGCGACCGAGTTAAGAAGTAGGCCCAATGTAATGTACAGGAGTGGCACCTCTGCACAGGCCCGTAGAAGCGCCTGTGTGTGTGAAACGGACGTCGTCCTTTATCTTTCACACCCCTCCCTGCTAAGTTTGTCCATGTTCGAATAAAGGATCAGAATTATCAGACTGGTGAGTGCGTTTCATTTTTTCTTTTGCTGCCTTAGGCCCAATGTAATGTCATGCCCAATTCCCCAATGTGTTGTCCTTTTTCTAAAAAAGTAAAAGAGTGACATCACAGCTCCCTTGGCCAAAATGCACCATACAAAGCACGTTCACCCTGGTGATCTACTGGAAGGTACAGGACAGATTGCAGGAGACCTAGTTAAGAAGTAGGTCCAATGTAATGTCATGCCCAATTCCCCAATGTGTTGTCCTTTTTTTAAAAAATATAAGAGTGCCATCACAGCACCCTTGGCCAAAATGCACCTTACAGACTACGTTCACCCTGGTGATATAGTGGTTCTGGATGAGGAGGATGAGGATAAGGAGGAGGATAAGAACAAACAGACCAAATCTGGAAGCGTATACCCATGTGTGGTTGTGAAGAGGTGCATGAGAATACACCTCCCCAAAAGAGAGAATGTATTTGAGGCTATGTTTCACTGTTTTCACTTGGTGGTGTACAGAAGTCTTTCCCAATCCAGGCCTTGTTCCTTTTTATAAGAGTCAGCATTTTCAGTTGACAGCCAGATGCGCTTATCTGTTATAATTCCACCAGCGGCACTAAAAACCCGCTCTGACAGAAAGCTAGCAGCAGGGCAGGCCAGGACCTCCAAGGCATAGAGAGCCAGTTCATGCCACGTGTTCAGCTTGGATACCCAATAATTCAAAGGCACAGAGGAATGACGGAGGACGTTTGTACGATCTGCAAGGTACTCCCTCACCATCTTCCCAAACACTGCACTTGTTGTGACAGCACCCCTTGCCTCTGTGCCACCACGATGGGAGGGTCTGAGAAAACTGTCAAGGAACTTGGCCATTGCTCCCCTGCCTGAGCTGGATTGTACTTCTGTCTCTCTCGCTTGGACTCCTTGGTTGTACAACAAACTCTGACGTCTGCTGCCAGTGTTCTCACATGGGAATTTTCTAAGTAATTCCGCTACAAGGGCCCTGTGGTACTGCAACATTTTAGTACACCTCTCTGCCTCAGGCAGAAGAGATTGAAAGCTCTCCTTGTAGCGTGGGTCTAGAAGTGTCACCAACCAGTAATGAGTGTCACCCAAAATTTTGATAATCCAAGGGTCACGTGAATTGTAGTGCAACATAAAGTCAGCCATGTGTACCAGACTGCTAACAGGCAAGACTTCCATGTCCTCACCAACAGGATGACTGATGATGCTGTCCTCCTCCTCCTCATCCTCCTCCTCCTCATCCTCCTCCTCCCTGCCCTCAGGCCATCCCCTCTGAACAGAAGCTAATACAGATGTGTTTGTAGTACCGTCTATAGTGCATGAAAGTAGCTCCTGTTTTTTCTCCTCCTCCTCCTCATTGCCTACCAATCCACGTTGAGAAGACATGAGGCTGGGCTGAGTGTAATCCCCCTGTATGTTTCCTTGCTCCATGTCCTCATGCTCCGCCTGCAATTAATGCTCTTTGATTGTGAGCAGAGTTTTTCAGAATGCTGAGAAGCGGGATGGTGATGCTAATTATGGCGTCATCGCTGCTCACCATCTTGGTGCAGTCCTCAAAGTTTTGGAGGATGTTACATATGTCTGACATCCATGTCCACACCTGAGGTCTTATGTGTGGAGTCTGAACTGAAATTCGGCGGCCTTGTTGATGTTGGTAGTCAACAACTGCCCTCTTCTGCTCACAAATCCTTTCCAACATATGCAGCGTAGAGTTCCAGCGCGTGGGGACATCACACAATAGTCGGTGAGCTGGAAGCTGAAAACACTGCTGAAGCACGGCAAGGGCGGCTGAAGCTGTAGCTGACTTTCTAAAATGGGCAGACAGACGGCGTACTTTCACTAGCAGATCCGGCAGCTCTGGGTAGCTTTTCAGAAAATGTTGAACCACGAGTTTAAGCACATGGGCCAAGCAAGGTACGTATGTGGGAGCTCATCTTGCCTCAGAGCCGCCACCAGGTTACAGCCATTGTCACACATGACCATGCCTGGCTGTAGGTTCAGCGGTGTCATCCAAACATCTGACTGCTCTTTCAGTGCTGTCCACAACTCTTCTGCATTGTGCGGTTTGTCACCTATGCAGATTAGCTTCAGCACAACCTGTTGCCGCTTGGCTGAGGCAGTGCTGCAGTGCTTCCAGCTTCTGACTGATGTGTTGATTTCAGAGATAAAGGATGAAGAGGAGGAGGTGCAGGAGCTGTAGACTGTGGGGGCAACCCTGATTGACGTAGGGCAAGCAATCCTCGGCGTGGGGAGGATGTGTTCCATCCCAAGGTCCGACTGAGTCCCGGCTTCCACTATGTTAACCCAGTGTGCCGTCATTGAGATGTACCGTCCCTGCCCACAAGCACTTGTCCACGTGTCCGTGGTTAGGTGAACTTTCCCGGTAACAGCATTGTTGAGGGCAAGGGTAATGTTGTGGGACACATGCTGGTGTAATGCCAGTACGGTACACCGGGAGAAATAGAGGCGACTGGGGACCGAGTACCTTGGGACGGCCGCCACCATCAGGTTGCAAAAAGCTTCCATCTCAACAAGCCTAAAAAGCAGCATTTCTAGCGCAAGCAGAAGAGAAATATTAGAATTGAGGACTGTGGCCTGTGGGGCGTTGGCTGGGTATTTCCGCTTGCGTTCCAATGACTGGGTTATAGACAACTGAATGCTGTGCTGGGACAAGGACGTGGACAGGCTTGCTTATTGTACTGCTTGACTGTGGGCCACAACAGGTGCAGGGCTAGAGGCATCTTCACATGCACAGTGTACTGGGGATTAGCTGCTACGCAAAACAGTGGAAGAAGCAGTGGCATGACCAGCAGGCAGTGGTCCTGGAGCCTGGGGTTCGGCCCACAAAGTCGGGTGCTTTGCTTGCATGTGCCTGATCATGCTGGTGGTGGTCAGGCTATGTGTTTTGCTACACCTGCTGATGCTGGCATGGCAGGTGCTGCAAATGGCCTGTTTGGGGTTATCGGCAGAGTCTTTAAAAAATAGTCCAACTCGGGAAGATCTCACAGGTGGAATGGCAATTTCACTCATGTTGGTGTTACGGGGAACGGATGCACGACTTCTGTCTGTGGCCACCACACATAACGCATGAGGAGACCGGTGCCCAAAAACATAACAAAGGGACATACCAAATATACCGGCTATAATGACATTGTAGGCAGATAATACGTGTGTCGCCACCGTAAGGTCGAGCGAGAAGATGTGGGTCTTTGTTGTTGCCGACTTTCACCTTGCCCATGGCTTCGTCCTCTGGATGCACCATCAGCATCACATCCACTTCCCCATCCCTTGCCCCTTGCCATAACCATTTTAAATGGACTACTGCACTATTTCAAATGCTCAACACAAATGTCCTTATTAGTAGCAAAATAATATGTGATCAGTATGCCTGCAAATCTAAGATTTTTCAAACCCAAACACCAGGCAGGCCTCAGCCTGACCTAACAGACTGTATTCAAATTTTTCTTTTTTTTTAAGTTAATTTATGCAAAATAGTGCTGTATAGAATTTGAGTATCACACAGCCAAAAAATAAGTACACCGGCCTCCAATGGCCCAGCTTGGAGCACAGAGATACAGTATATGACGGCTGAAACGGAAATACCACACTGGCAAATCTATAGCCTTTCAATTTTTTTATGCTAAATAGCGCTGTATAGAATTTGAGTATCACACAGCCAAAAAATAAGTACACCGGCCTCCAATGCCCAAACTTGAAGCACAGATATATATGACGGCTGTCACGCAAATACCACACTGGCAAATCTGTGGCCTTTCAATTTTTTTTATGCAAAATAGTGCTGCAGAGAATTTGAGTATCACACAGGCAAAAAATAAGTGCACCGGCCTCCAATGCCCAAACTTGGAGCACAGAGATATATGACGGCTGTAACGGAAATACCACACTGGCAAATCTGAGGCCTTTCAAAAAATTTTTATGCGAAATAGCGCTGTATAGAATTTGAGAATCACACAGCCAAAAAATATGTACACCTGTCTCCAATGCACAATCTTGGAGCACAGAGATATATGAAGGCTGTAACGGAAATACCACACTGTGAAATCTGTGGCCTTTCAATTTTTTTTATGCTAAATAGTGCTGTATAGAATTTGAGTATCACACAGCCAAAAAATAAGTACACCGGCCTCCAATGCCCAAACTTGGAGCACAGAGATACAGTATATGACGGCTGTAACAGAAATACCACACTGGCAAATCTGTGGCCATTCAATTTTTTTTTAGGCTAAATAGCACTGTATAGAATTTGAGTATCACACAGCCAAAAAATAAGTACAGCGGCCTCCAATGCCAAAACTTGGAGCAGAGATATATGAAGGCTGTAACAGAAATACCACACTGGCAAATCTATGGCCTTTTAGGTTTTTTTTAGGCAAAATAGTATAGAATTTGACTATCAGACAGCCAAAAAAAAAATACACCGACCTCCAATGACCAAACTTGGAGGACGCAGATATATGAGGCCTTTTTCGGTGAATTTAAAACACCCAAAAAAAAAAAATCAGGCACAAGGGTAGCACACACAACTATGCTACGTATGCCTGACAAATGATGATTTTTCAACAGGCCTCAGTCTGACAGAACAGACTGTATATTTTTTTTTGGTGGGGGGGAATTTTTTTGAAAAAAAAAAAGGCAAACAGACAGTAGATAAGCTGCAGCAGTAGCAGGAGCAGGCAGTTATGGAGCTTTGGGAAGGATGCAGTGGGACCAATGGACGCACATACAGTGCCTGCAGGCCTTGCACTGATGTGGATATGCTGTGCCCTGCCTGCCTAGCGCTGCAATATCGGGACCCACGAATTAGCCTTAAAAAGGACTGTTAGTTTCTCAGGAGTTGTGGATGTAAGAGTTGCAGACCTACACTAACTATAAAAACCACGATTCTGACCCTATCTCGGTAGCAGCTCTCCCTACTCTCGCTGAAACAGGAACAGAATGCGGCGAGCAGGGCGGCGCCAGGTCTCTTATACTCGGGATGATGCTGTGCGGCCCAGCCAATCATTGCACGACCACAACAAAGATGGCTGCGGCGTTTCATGGCCTGGCAGACAATCCCTGCACCGTGATTGGGTCTCTAAAGTCCGCCAAAACTGCTGGGTGGAGACTGCAGTTACCGCCGAATAATCCTGGAAATGCTCGCTGCTCGCCGAGTACGCCGAGCATAGTGATACTGGGGCGAGTAACGAGTAGTGGCGAGCACGTTTGCTCATCACTAGCTAGGAACTAATGTTCGGGCAAGGAATGGTGGGACGAGTTGCCTAATATAGACAATGCTGGCACAGGATAGGCCAGGGAATCTAATCTCTGCAGGACACAGCAGGAATAAATTCCTGCAGAGACTGGCCATGCCTCCCTAAAGCTAAATGGAAACAACATCCAAATGCAGCAATGCTGAGTAGAGCTGCCAACTCAGGGGGACGGCCTGACACTAGGAAAAGCCGCTTGATGACCACAGTGAGTAGGGAGGCACAGAGGAGGCATGCGAGTTATTACCATGACACACTGACATCTTTTTTGTACACTGCATAGAAGGAAAGCTGCAAATCGGTAAAGGGAATGTGGCTATATAGATCCATCGCTGCAGGCTTACTTGTCCTCTAATGATAATTTTCTGCTGATGAAACAATGGTTTTATCAAAATTACAAGAAAATAAGTACATGACACATCACTGGAATCAGGGTTTCTGCTCCTACATCAAGGTATTGCCCCAGGAATAAACCACAGATGTAGCCCATCATTGGGCACAAGCCCTCACTACAGATATACTCCTAAAGGGAATCTGTCACAAGTTTTTTGCCACCTGATCTGAAAGCAGAATTTTAGAAATAAAAGATATTGATTCCAGCTATGAAAGGAGGAAGGGACTTTCCAGCACGTCCATCCAGTATAGGTAAAATTTCCAAGTTTATTAGAACATTTTAAAAAACAGTTTTTTAAAAAAGAGAGAGAGAGAGACTCTCTGCCTGACGCGTTTCTGGTGCACCACGGCGCCCTTAGTCATAGGATCTAATACAAAATGAACGAACAGGTTTATATATGACAAGGAACCAATCACAAGCATAGCTGGGCTGCTTGCTGTAGTTTTGATAAAACCACTTTTCTTATTAGCAGGAGATTATCACTACAGGAGAACTAAACCTGCGACCAAGTAGTCTACCATATTCATCAGCGCTGTATAACCCCGCCCCACCACTGATTGGCATCTTTCTGCTTATGCACACTTTACAAAGAAAGCTGTCAACCAGTGATGTGGGCAAGGTTATGCAGAGCTCAATATTCAGAGAATTTGTTATATCTTAGACAGAACAGTGATTTTTATCAAAACTGAAGCAAGTAGCCCAATGAGTGAAACATCACTGGAATAAAAAACCTGGTCACAGATTCCTTTCAAATATGCAGTTTTAAAGAAGTTTTTTCTAAGAATAATAAAATCCTTTAAGATAAAGAAGGTCCCGTCTGGATCCTAATTGCCTATGCTGCAGTGTCGGTGGAGAAGAGGTAAATCTCCTGGGGTTGTATCTGTCCTGTCTGTTTTATGTGTAAGAGATCAGGGTGTTTATGGACTGTTGTTTTCAGTGAAGTCGGTGAGGACTACCACCCCTTGACACCTTGTTACATTTGGTGTAGATGGCAGGATGAACCCCTGCAACTTTGCAACTGCAGTACTACACAAAAGGACTTTTGGGACCTGTGAGTCCATAACCATTGTGAAAGAGACAAAGATGGCGGTTGCTGAAGGTTTAAAGATGGTGTCGATCGTTACCGAAAAGATGGTGGCTGTTGGCGCGAAAATGAGAGATGTTCCCGCCTTTCATGGGCGTCATGGAGAAGATTTGGCGCCAGTAGAGAGAAAGTTGCAATTCCCTGTGGAAAGGCCTGCCCTAAATGGGTGCGAGTGAAGAAGTAGGTGGAACAGCCAAGTGTGACTCCACCCACGAATGGGTGGAACCCAGCAGAACAGGATGGCGTGTCCAGAGAGTAGATGCCATTACTCACTGAAATGGAAAGGAGCATGGCATTCTGCTGCAGCATCGGTTGCCAGGACTGGAGGTGATCTGTGGCTCGGGCAGAGGCGGGCTTGCGCTTTGAGGCCTGGTGGTCGGAGGAGCTGAGTGAATGGCACCCATTCTGGTGACCGGATGAGCGTCCGGTGGAGATCGAAGAGTTTGGAGGACTGGTGGTGTCCCAACAGGAACCGGAGGGAGTCCGGAAGATGTTGGAAGCTGCCCTGCAGGGGATTGTTGCCACTGTGACCACCGGTTTCCATGGCAGCGCAAGAGGATTCCCGATGGATGCAGCAGAAACCGTGGCTTTGGTGAGTAAGGAGCTTCTGCCTGACGGGCCCGTCACCAGGGCCCATGCTCCCTAGCCTCCTGCGGCTCCACCTTCCTGTCCGGTCACATCGCAACTCCCAACTCCACCGTCGATGATAGCAGCACCTGTGTCCTCCCTGCCTGCGCTTGTCCTCTTCTGGCACCAGCAGTGTGTGTGGAGTGGAATCTCGGGTACGCTCCTCCGGGGAGGCCAGTGGGTATGAGGGGTCATTTGGGAGAAGCAGCGAGAGCGCCGCATTATCAAAGATTTGCAGCACCCCGGAGGGGGAACTATGGTCGGACGAATGACTATTGGTGTGGTCTGACATCTGAACAGCCCAAGAATATGGCTTCATTCAGGTGACTGATACTGGGGCCAAAGTATATGTGAATGCCGGGTCCCTTACTTTTTGCGGTCCTCTGCAGATGGGG
Source organism: Ranitomeya variabilis (assembly GCF_051348905.1). Lineage (NCBI taxonomy): Eukaryota > Metazoa > Chordata > Amphibia > Anura > Dendrobatidae > Ranitomeya > Ranitomeya variabilis. The sequence goes on from NC_135234.1 coordinate 334,467,839, forward strand.
AACCTTGTTGCATTCATCAAAGAGCCAGGACCCCGGGGGCCATATATGGTGGCCATATGGATGGCCTCGATCGGGAGGCAAGCCCATCGCAGGAGCCTCAGCCGGGTGAATGTATGGTTGCCATGCCACAGTCCCTGGGGCTGTTCAGGAGAGAGCAGCGCCGAACACAGTGAGGCGGCCGCAAATGTTGCATCAGAGCCAGAAGCTCTGAGAGGGGATGCGGAGCAGAGGGAACAGTGGACATTCCTCCTCCAGCGGATCCTCGTCCCACACATATGTCGTTGTACAGGGTCTGCATATGGCCCATTACACTAACCAGGGGCCGTGCATAGACTGAAGCGGCCCATTTAAAAAATAATGTGTGAGTTGTGCTAGTTGCACCCGAGGAAAAGTACCGGGGACTGTTCCGCATTCCTGACAGGGCAAGGAGACCTGTATGGTGCTAAAGGACTGAAGCATCAGGCGTGGCCATCGTGGTCACAAAGTAAGGACAGTGTTCATTTGTTTTTCCCCTCCCCCCAGTTCATTTGCATCCATTGATGCACCCTTTTTTGGACCATGGGGCTGTAACCCAATGAAGGTTGATTACAGTGTACTATGTGGGTGGCTGCTGAAAAACTGTACTGTGTTGCCCCTGGACTTTGCCCCATTTCTACTCCTGGACCGGTCCCATGTTGTATACAATCTACCACTGTCTAAAATCCCGTGGTCACCTAAAAGGAGGGAGGGAGTAAAAAACTGCACAGGAGACCCGAGGAGAAAGCCAGGTATGGATTAGGGCATTAAATGGCCATCGGGCCACTTTAAGAGACTCCATTCGTCTATTGGACTGCATTAGCCAGAGTGTCAAACTTTAGTCGAGACTATGTTCGGTCTGTCAGCAATGACAAGCAAAGGCTGTATGTTTTTTAAAAGGGCTATGTTGTGTTCTTTTATCTAAGCCCTGATGGTCGGGGACGACCGTGTTTTAGGAGAGAGGGGTGTAAGGAGGTGGCGGAGACCCTCAGTGCTCCCTCTCTCCTTCATACTGGTCCCCTACAGTTTCCTTATATATGCTGTAAGGTTTGCTATATGTAGTAATGTATTGTTGATGTTTTTGTGCTGTGTCTGTAATGCCTACATGTTGTACCATTGTAATGTATTATGTCTGTAGCTTAGGGTGAGTATATGGTTAAGTTTATGGGTTGGGATAATAGCTCCAAAAGGAGAAGGAAGTTCCTGCTCCTCAGTCAGTACCCTGGGCAGACTAGGGAAAGAGCAGGAAGTTTCGATCCATTTACTGCATCCACTTTTTCTACTTCTTTTATTTTACAATAAAATGTTTTCCTGTTGGATTACAACTGTGTTCCTGGATCCTAATTGCGCATGCTGCAGTGTCGGTGGAGAAGAGGTAAATCGCCTTTAAGTGAACTCGGTCAGGACTACCACCCCGTGCCACCATGTTACATATGGCTCTACCATCCCTGTCATTGTATGCATGGCTCCCCCTCCCTGTCCTGGTTTGCATGGCTCCTTATCCTCTATCCTTGTATGCATGATTCCTGTTAAAAAAAAACCTCACCTTCTTGCGCGCTCTGATGCCTCTCGTTCATTCCTGCGCCAGCAGTTCTTCCGGCAGAGCGATCACATGGCCCCGCACATTAAGGTAATGAATATGCACTCCACACCTGTTGAAAGGAGCAGAAGTCTCATTAATTATAATATAATAATTTCATTTATATAGCGGCAACATATTCCGCAGCGCTTTACAAATTATAGAGAGGATTTTTACAGACAATAGACATTACAGCATAACAAAAATCACAGTTCAAAATAGATACCAATTGGAGTGAGGACCCTGCTCGCAAGCTTACAATTTATAGGAAAAAGGGAGACACGAGAGGTGGATGTAACAATTGCTTTCGTTGTTTGGACCAGCCATAGTTTAAGGATCGGGTGTTCATGTAAAGCTGCATGAACAAGTTAACAGCCTAATTATGTAACAGTACAGACACAGAGTGCTATTAACTGCATGAAATATATGAGAACATGATGTGAGGAACCTGATTAAGGTTTAAGGTTTTTTTTGTTTGTTTTTTTAATGGGCCACACAGGGATAGTTAGGTTAATGCGTTGAGGCGGTAGGCCAGTCTGAACAAATGCGTTTTTAGGGCACGCTTAAAACTGTGGGGATTGGGGATTAATCTTATTAACCTGGGTAGTGCATTCCAAGAATTGGGGAACCATGTGAAAAGTCTTGGAGACGGGAGTGGGAGGTTCTGATTATTGAGGATTTTAACCTCAGGTCATTAGCAGAACAGAGAGCACTGGTAGGGTGGTAGACTGAGACCAGGGAGGAGATGTAGGGTGGTGCATTGACAATTACAGGAATCGTTTGATTGCAGTGATTGCCTCAAAAGGTGCAACAAAATGTTAAGTTAAGGGTGCCATCATTTTCTGTCCTGGCCTATTTCATGACTTTTATTTTTTTTAATTCTGCGTAAGCATGGTTGAAAAGCAATGTCTGACTTTCATTTGTTTATTTTCATAGATCTTTTATTTATTATTACTTTTGTCAGATTCAAGTTATTTCTGTGACTATTGTGGGTTCTTCTGTCATTAGACAAGGGGTACCAAAAATTTTGACCACATGTGAAATTAATAGCCCTCTGTGTCTGTATTTTTACACATACTGGTTGTTGACAGCTTCATGCAGCATTACATGAACACCCGATTTATTATATTGATGGCTGGACCGTATAATGCAATTTTTATCATCCACCTTTCACGTGTCCCCTATTTCCTCCAGACAGTGTAAGTTGCAAGCAGGGCCCTCATTCCTCTTGGTATCTGATGATTTATGTGATTACTGTTTTCTGGAATGTCTTTTCTTTTACTAGTCCCCTCTAAAATGTAAAGTGCTGCAGAATATATTGGCCCTATAGGAATAAAATTATTATTATTATGGTATCATGCTACTTCACTACTGGAGGCTGCGTCCCTCTTCTCTATTGTTTGAGGACATGATTCATGGTGTATTCTGACTCATGGGTATGTAGAACGCAGTGGTGCCTGGATAGACCTATTCTTTTGGGCGCTTCCGTATTGACCTGTACTCACGTTCATACCGATTTATCAGATAGCTTAACTCAGCCACGATCTCATGTAAGAAGACTCCAGGAAAAGAGGATTGCTTTAACCGAAATTCTTGTATTATGATGAAAGTAGCAGGTAAAAAGGAATATTCAACAGAGGACATGTAGAAGATGCATACAGATATGGTGATGATGACAAAATGGAGAATAAGGGCGTGAACAAACATACATCACAGGACTACAGTGAGAGAGTTGGGACAAAATACAGGGAAAAGCAAACTTCTGCCTAGAAAGAAGGATAGAACACAAGCAATGCAAAACATTGAATGATTTCCCAAGTCGTGGGACATGACACTCCCCGTCTGAAATCCTTGGATTTCACGATGTCCGTAATTCTTCGAAGTCGTACGAACCTGAAAAAACAAGAGGAAGAAAACGTGCATGCAATAATAAAACATAAAAGATTTTTAAGTCCAACTCGTTGTTGTTGACCCGTAGATCACACCGAAAGATAAGTTCAAGTATATAAAACCCATCTTCAGATTGGGGAAGCCGCAAACATGCAAACTCTTCCACCAACCCAGAATCCAATGGGAATGTTAAAGGTTCAATCCAATGGAAAATGTCAACATTCAATAAACTGGGGGATGAGGAGGAATGCTCCCCGCCGTGAACAACGTCCAGGAGCATGTTCAGTTCATGTGATGTCCTCCTTTCGTAGAAGCAGCACGAGTTCAGTGACCGGGCGGAAGAAGGTTCGGGTAGAGCCCCCTTTTGTCACCTTAACTTCTACCTTACGAGTCTTTCCGTCCTCACCGGGTAGGACCTTGGTGATAAGTCCCATTGGCCAGTCATTACGATGAGCCTCTGTATCCTTTAAGAGAACAAGGTCTCCTTCTTGGAGATTGGGACTGGGCGTCTGTCATTTGTGACGGTTTTGAAGCAAGTGTAAATATTTGGTCTTCCATCGATGCCAAAACACGTTAGCCAGGTGTTGTACTTGCCTCCACTGACGTCTGTAAATGTCCTTATTATCGAAGTTCCCAGGCGGAACTGTAGCAGCTCCAATCTTCTGTGTGAGAAGTGTGGCTGGAGAAACATCAGAACCCAAGTTGAGGTCCTTTAGGTTTGTGGCGTGGTCCTCAGATGGAAACGCGTTCATTACGTCTTGTACAACTTCAGCAATTTCTACTGCCAATATCGCAGCGCAAAGCTCGAGTCTGGGTACAGAGTGTGCAGGCTTTGGAGTTAACTTGGCTTTACCCAGGATGAAACCACAGTGTACCTTGTTAGCTCCTAAGGTCATCAGATAAGCTACTGCGGCTATGGCTTCTGTAGATGCGTCAGAGAAAATATGAACTTCTCTTCTGATTGCAGTCAAAGGTGATCTTGGAGAATAACAACCTGGGACTTGGAGTTGCTCTAAGAACTTCAGAGACTTCTTCCACGCCTCCCACCTTTGCTGTTTCTGAGTTGGGAGCGGGGTGTCCCAATCCGTGTTCTCGGCCGTAAGCTGTCTTAACAGTATCTTGCCTTGAATAGTGATGGGTGCTACAAACCCGAGAGGATCATAGATGCTATTTATGACAGATAGGACTCCTCGTTTGGTAAAGGGTTTGTCATAGGGTGACACTTGGAAAGTGAAGGTGTCCCGTTTGATATCCCACAGTAGACCAAGGCTGCGCTGTGTTGGAGGAACATCGGAACCCAAGTTGAGGTCCTTTAGGTTTGAGGCACGGTCCTCAGATGGAAACGCGTTCATTACCTCTTGACTGTTAGAGATAATCTTGTGGAGTCTGAGGTTTGATGTGGATAGCATTTCCTGTGTCCTGGAGAGTAGGTCAATTGCATCTTCGCTTGTGGGCAAGGACTTGAGCCCATCGTCCACGTAGAAGTTCTTCTCTACAAATTGCCGAGCATCGGAACCGTACTCTCTCTCACCTTCCTGGGCTGTCCGTCTCAGTCCATAGATCGCCACAGCAGGTGAGGGACTGTTGCCGAAGACATGGACCTTCATCCGGTAGTCTATGACCTGATTGTTGACGTTGTTGTCCTTGTGCCATAGGAACCTAAGATAGTTTCTGTTGTCTTCTTTCACAATGAAGCAATGAAACATCTGCTGAATGTCGGCCATTATGGCAACAGGTTCTTGTCTGAAGCGGATCAATACTCCAAGGAGGCTGTTGTTCAGGTTGGGCCCAGTTAGGAGCAGGTTATTGAGAGAGAGGCCTTCAAACTGAGCACTGGAGTCAAACACCACTCTGATCTGATTAGGCTTGCGAGGGTGATAGACACCAAAGGATGGAAGATACCAACATTCTTCTCCCTCCCTCAGTGGTGGCGCAGGTTCAGCATGATTTCTGTCAAAGATGTTCTGCATAAAGTCAATGAAATGCTTCTCCATCTCTGGTTTCCTCTTTAGGGTACGCTTTAAGGATGAGAACCTTGCAGTTGCTTGCTGCAGGTTGTTCGGCAACCTCACTCTTGGGAAACGAAAGGGTAAAGGAGCTACCCAACTGTTGGAGTCGTCTTGAACAAATTCTTTATCCATAACCTTTATAAATTCTTTATCTTCCCTTGTGGGTGCCAACTTGTTGTCATTACTTGTGGAATCGAACACTGATGACCCGAGGTTTTCTTCCCAGGACTGGAGTGTGTTCATGTTGTTGAAGGATTCCTGTTGCCACTTGGTGTTGCTCACTTTCTCTTTCACCCAGTAGTGATGTGGGCATGGTTGGAAATGGGTGCTGCGACCATTTGACAAGATGTGTGTCTTGTAAGAGGAGATGTTGTTGGGTCTCTTCATCTTGTGTATGCAAACATTGCCTATGATTACCCAGCCTAGATCTAAGCGTTGGGCAAATGGTGCATCGTGTGGTCCATTAATTTGCTGACGCACCTTGTGCAGCCGGAGAATGTCTCTGCCAAGCAGAATCAGGATATGTGCACTGTTGTTGAGGGCTGGTATCTTGTTTGCTATCCCCTTGAGATGTTGGTGATGAAGAGCAGCCTCTGGCGTTGGGATCTCTTCTCGATTGGATGGAATCTGGTTGCACTCGACCAGTGTAGGTAACGGTATCTCGACGGTGTTCTCGAGAGATGTCGCTGTAAGACCACTGGCCCTTCTCCCATAAACCTCTGTAACACCACTGCAGGTACCTAAGGTGTAAGGGTAGGCATTTCCCTTTAAGTTAAACATATCAAAGAGTTCTGACCTTGCAAGTGATCGGTTGCTCTGATCATCCAGAAGGACGTACACCTTCACGGCTTTCTCTGGGTGACCGTTGGGATATACGTTCACCAGGCAAATCTTCGCACAGGACTTGTCCCAGAGGTCTTCTCCGCAGACTTCTGTGCATGAAGAAGATATTGTGGTATGGCTTGCAGTTTGAGCTGCGTCCTCCCCGCCATGGCTCGTGGTGGGGGAAGGAGTAAGTGTAGAGTCAGGACGGAATGGGTGGAGTGCTTGTACGTGGTCCTCACTGTCACACTCCATGCACTTAATTGTAGTTTTACAGTCTTTAGCAAGGTGTTCAGTAGAAGCACAACATCTGTAGCATACCCCGAACTTCTTTAGAAGCTCCTTGCGTTCTAGGAGCGGTTTCTTCCTGAAGCCGATGCACTTTTTTAAGGGATGTGGCTTCTTGTGGATGGGACACTCACGATTTGGGTTCTCTATCTTTTCACTTTTGTTACTCTTGCCTGGGGCTGATGTTGGTATGGGAAGAATATCCGTCTTCTTCACTGACACTGGACCCCTGCGGTTTCTGTCGTTCGAGCGTGCGCTGACGTATTTAGAAGGAGGTGAAGCTGGGCCACTGGATTCTTGGTAGGAAAAGCTTGGGTCGTTCTTGCGTTCTGCCACATCTTTTATAAACTCACAGAAGTAGGAGAATGGAGGAAATGACACTTGATGGTCTTTCTTGTATTTTGACCCTAGTGTAGTCCACCTTTCTTGCACGTTGTACGGTAGCTTGGAGATAATGGGATTTACTCCACGAGCAGTGTCCAGATAGCTGAGGCCAGGTAGGTGGGTGTCTGCCTTGGCCAGATGGAGCTCTAACAGCAAGTCACTGAGCTCCAGGAACTTTGAACTGTCTTTGCTTGCTATCTTTGGAAAACTCTGTAGACGCTTGAACAGTGCATCCTCTATGGCTTCTGGACTGCCAAAGTTTTTCTCTAGTCTTTCCCATGCAGCCATGAGACCAGCCATTGGATTACTGATATGTACAGACCTGAGTCTCTTGACACGCTCTGTGGATTGTGGTCCTAGCCATCTGATTAGCAGGTCCAGCTCTTCGGCAGCAGTGATGCCGAGGTCACTAGTTACGGTTCTAAAGGCATTTTTCCAACCTCTGTAATTTTCAGGTTGGTCGTCAAACCTTGTGAGACCGGTTTTAGTAAGTTCGCGGCGAATCATGTACCTTGCGAAGTCAGACATGTCTGTTCTTTCTGACTTAGGATGCACGAATGTGGGCTGAGCGGTGTTGTACATAGGAGTGGAGACGTCTTGGCCTTGAAACGTGGGTAAGTATGGAGTGGCATATGCATTTAGTCCAGCAACCGGTTTGGTGGGTATAGTCTCTGCTACATGCGGAGCTGGCACTATGCGGTTGTCGAGAGTATAATGACCTGCCGGTATATTGGGTTGCGTGTAGATAATAGCCTGTGGAGTTTGATGAGATGCAGGGTCTTGGCGCATACCGGAATACGAAGGAAGTTCAAGTTCGGGAGCATTGTACTGACCTTGAGTGTAGGGTTCTGTAAGTGGATAGGCATCCTGGTGCCCTGGAGAAGCATGAACGCCATCAGGAGTGTTAGTGATGATCTGCGGTTCGCCATTTTGGCTTAGCACGTAGTCTCTTGTGCGTTCAATAGGGTCCTCTGCCTCCACTTCACACAAACTGATGCTGTCTCTTTGACTCCCACTGATAGCTCGCTCCAGGATCCTTAACTCCGCCATGGCTGTTGCGTGCTCACATTCCTTCTCCAGAGCTTCCTTGCGTGCTGCATCCGCATCCATGTCTGCTCTCCTTTGTGCTGCATCCATTTCTGCTCTCTTTTGTGCTGCATCCATTTCTGCTCTCTTTTGTGCTGTGGCTGCGTCCATATCTGCTCTCCTTTGCGCAAAGGCTGCTTGTATCTTAGACGTTTCTGCCTTAGCACGTGCCCTTATAAGCTGCTGGCTGAGAGTGGAATATTTTGATGAACTTGACCTAGATGAGCGTTTTGAGTGCTTAGACGATTTGGATGAGCGAGATGATGCATCTGGTGTCCGTGCAATTTTAGCCTCTATCTTTGTCTTAATGTCGCGTACGGTGTAGTCCCTTTCAGAATTAAGTTGCTGGAAACTTTGCAATTCTTTTAAAGTCTCTGGCAGATTCAGTTTTTTCAGGAGAGTAATGTATTGGTCAGTCTTCTCCATATACCTTTGGTATGCTGTGCATAATTGTTCTAGGACTCCCTCTAGTGGTAACTCATGAGAAGCAGGCCTTGATACAGTGTCTATGTGACTCAGCACTTTCTCCCATAGTGAAGACACATCACGATATACAACACCTTTTTCAGTCTCTAAATTCTCCATGACTTTCCATGTAGGTTTAACTGTACGTTTTCCCCTTTCACTAGCTGGTGGATGGGGATCTAGGTCTCTTTCCTGTGTCTGTAAGTCTGGTAGGGACATTGTATACCTCGCTTCAGACATGATTTGTTTGCAGGCAGGAAGAGTGGATGATGAGGGTTATACTTCTCACTGTTTATCTGCAGTGTGTGCTTCTATGCACGCTGGGGTCTGGCTGGGAACTGGGTTACTGTGTATCTGGGAAATGTCCTTTTCCACTGAGGTTCAGCACAGACCTTGAGTTACTGTCTCTGAAGGCAGGTTATTCCTTTTTACTATTCTGACTCATGGGTATGTAGAACGCAGTGGTGCCTGGATAGACCTATTCTTTTGGGCGCTTCCGTATTGACCTGTACTCACGTTCATACCGATTTATCAGATAGCTTAACTCAGCCACGATCTCATGTAAGAAGACTCCAGGAAAAGAGGATTGCTTTAACCGAAATTCTTGTATTATGATGAAAGTAGCAGGTAAAAAGGAATATTCAACAGAGGACATGTAGAAGATGCATACAGATATGGTGATGATGACAAAATGGAGAATAAGGGCGTGAACAAACATACATCACAGGACTACAGTGAGAGAGTTGGGACAAAATACAGGGAAAAGCAAACTTCTGCCTAGAAAGAAGGATAGAACACAAGCAATGCAAAACATTGAATGATTTCCCAAGTCGTGGGACATGACATGGTGTAAAGGTACTGTATACCAACTTTGCTGGAACCCCAACAGGAGTGTGAACTGAATCCATCTGCTTCTTTGTGGGAATAAAGAGCCATATAAGACATTGTCTGGGAACATTGTTTATATTATTGCAGGTCATCAAGATGAGCATTGTCAGTTTCAATAAGAGTGCTTGCTGAGGCACCAGCCTTATGTGTCAGATACCTACTAATACACAGCACTTTTGATCTATCGGTAAGTATCGGAGTGACAGGGTAGAACATTCATTACAGAACATATCTGGCTTTAAAGATGCCAGGACTCTCAAGGGTTAAAGAGTAGCTGCTATATGATTTCATTATCAGATGGATCTACAACATGAGCTTAACTAAAATGTCCTTATTGCAGAAGATCCAATGCTTCCCCCACATGTTTCTAAGGAAACAAATGATTTCTAACAAGTGGGATGTCATAGCAGCAGCCTAAGTGAAGAAAGGAAAACGTTTCTGTGATATCTAACATAAAATTGGACGATCTATGAATAATGGTATAGAAGTGTTAGAAGTGCACTAGATATATTATAGTAAGATGCCGTAAACTACAACTACCTGTAAACCTCATGTTCATAATAGTGCAACTCAATGCTTTTCATAGAATCATAGAATGTCAGAGGGGACCTCCTGGGTCATTGAGTCCAACCCTCTGCTCAATGCAGGATTCACCGAACCATGTCAGATAGACATCTGTCCAGCCTCTGAAGACTTCCATTGAAGGAGACCTCACCTCCTCTCATGGAAGCCTGTTCCACTCATTGATCATCCCCCACTGTTAAAAAGTTTTTTCTAATATCTAATCTGTATCTTTTCCCTTTCAGTCTCATTCCATTGCTTCTCATGCTTCCATTGCAAATGAGAATACGGATGATCCCTCTACAGTGTGACATCCCTTGAGATATTTATAGACTGCTTTCAAGTCTCCTCTTAGCCTTCTTTTTTGCAAGCTAAACTTTCCCAGATCCTTTAATTGTTCCTCGTAGGACATATGTAGCAGTCCACTCACCATGCTGGTAGCTAGTTTCTGTATTTGCTCCAGTTTTTCATTGTCTTTTTTAAAAGGTGGTTCTTAGAACTGGACACAGTATTCCAGATGATGCCTGACCAAGGAGGAGTAGAGGGGGATGATTACTTATCGTGATCTAGACTCTATGTTTCTCTTAATACATCCTAGAACTGTGTTTGCCTTTTTTGCTGCTGAATCACACTGTTGACCTATGCGCAGTCTGTGATCTATTAGCATACCCAAGTCTTTTTCACACGCACTGTTGCTTATTTCTATTTCTCCCATTCTGTAGATGTAATTTTCGTTTTTCTTAGCCAGATGTAGAATCTTATATTTCTCCCTGTTAAAAACCATTCTATTAGTTGCTTCCCATTGTTCAAGCTTATCTAAATCCTTCTGAATCCTTTCTGTTTTATCTAGTGTTAGCTATCCCTCCTAGCTTTGCATCATCTGTAAATTTGATCAATTTACCTTCAGTTTCCTTATCTAGATCATTAATACAAATATTGATCAACACTGGGGCAGGAATAGAGCCTTGTGGTACTCCACTTGAAATATTATTCCAATTGGATGTGCAACCATTTATTACCACTCTTTGAGTACCATCACTGAGCCAGTTTTGAATCCACCAAATCGTAGCCTTGTCGGTCCCAACTTGGTCATTTTTTCAATAAGGATGTCCGCTTTTTTGCTAAAGAAAGAGCTCTTGGGGAATTTTAGCTATGGGAACATCTGTTTCCCTTTACCTCCATCCCTTTGGATTAGCATATGCTGTAGCCTCTTGGCTCCAGAAATATGGAGCAAGCCTGCTTTACAGCAGTATTGCAAACTGTATTCCAAAGGGCGAAAGTTGTACACACTCCATATTAAGTGTGGTTGCAGTAGCGTAGCTATTGGGGGGGCAGAGGGGGCCGTTGCTCCGGGCCCCGTCACATGAAGGGGCCTACCGGGATACACGGCCTCTTTTGTCATTTGGCCGCTGCTGAGGTGTCAGGGAGAGAGCAGTAAAATGCCTTCTCCCCTGTCTGACAGACTCTGCACAGTGGAATTTTGCAGAGCTTCAGTCCGTGAAGTGTACGGTGTTGTCTGACCTGAGGAGCCTCTTCCAGGCTGGCAGCAGCTGCAGTTAGTTTCTAGCTGTGCAAGCTCTGATTGGCTCAGGCACTCTGGGTTCTAGTGCCCTCCTTCAATAAACTGGACGCTTCCTGGTCCTGCCTCACCGCCTACAAACTTCGTCGGTAAGTTGGGATGTAATTAATTAGATTCATTCAGTTTAGGCATGTCATGGTCACTGGATGGTGAATATCAGAGGATGGGGGTATTATGAGGGCTGATGTAAAGGTGGACAGGGCATTGGGGGTTAATGTGAGAGGATGGGGATATTGTGGAGGCTAGGGCACTAGGGGGTTAATGTGAGAGGATGGGGTATTATGGGCGTTGAGGTATGGGAGGGGGGACAGGTCACTGGGGGTGAATGTGAGAGCATGGGATATTATGGGTGAGGGGAGACAGCGCACTGGGGGTGAATGTGAGAGGATGGGGGTTTTGAGGGAGAGGGGGGACAGAGAACTGGGGGGTGAATGTGAGAGGATGGGATATTGTGGGTGCTGGGGTGGGGGAGGGGGGACAGGGCCATGATAGTCCTCTTCATCACCTCAATTATTGCACCGGTTAGTGCACCGGTTTAACTGGCGGTATGTCGCCCATGTACCAGTCCTGCAGAAGATATAAGATATTACATTGCAGTTATAGATGGTGACTTACAGATGACGTTCCTTTTTAAGGAATTGTTCACTCTTCTGGTCTTTTCCATCTTGCTCAGACCAACATGACAACTTCTCCAGCCAGGACTCGTCTGCAGAGATTACAGTAAAGACACATTTGAATTATCACATTTCCAGCATCATCCCAATCTATCCCCATCTGCACAAACTCCTCATCGTGCTGATACCCCGCTGCTGCCGTATGTGATCCTATTACTGCACCTACTGTGTGGCAAAAAAACAATGTTCTTCATACTTCCCCACATAATAATGTCATCACTGTGCCTCTTACATAGTAATAATGCCTCCTTTGTGACCCCACAGTTTGACAGCCCCCTCACAGCAGCACCCCCACTGTATGATAGCCTCCACAGTAGCCTTCAGACTGTATAATGGTCCTCACATTAGCTCCCATGCTGTATAATGGCCTTTGCATTAGTTCCCACGCTGTATAATGGCCCCCGCATTAGCTCCCAGGCTGTAGAATGGCCCCCACATTAGCTCCCATGCTGTATAATGGCCCCCACATTACCTCCCATGCTGTATAATAGCCCCTGCAATAGCTCCCATGCTGTATAATGGCCCTTGCATTAGTTCCCAGGATGTATAATGGGCCTCGCATTAGATCCCAGGCTGCATAATGGCCCGCACATTAGCTATAATAATGTATAATGGCCCTTGCATTAGCTCCCGGGCTGTATAATGGCCCCCACATTAGTTCCCAGGCTGTATAATGCCCCCCGTATTTGCTCCAAGGTTGTATAATGGGCCCCGGTGATGCACTTCCGGCACATTGTCCTGCCCATAGTGTCCTCTGGACTCAGCAGAAGGGCACGGTGTCCCTTCCTGTGATGCACTTCCGGTGCAGTTATGGATATTTATAGCCCACCAGCACAACCACGCTCACAACTAGGGGCAAAGCCGCCACTCTGCAGCACAGATACAGGGGGACACCTTCATAATGCCACCTGTGTCATTAGGAGACATCTTTTGGGTGATCACCTTGTTAACTGTCTATATTGAACCCTACAGCACATCACTGCTCCAGGAAGTTCAGGATTACAAAGGTACCTCACATCACTGCAATTTACTTCACAACCTTATTCTGTACATACTTACCCTCTTTACCCCCGCAGCTCTCAATATATTCTCGTACTCTGGGGTCTGCTCTTGTTCTTGAAACACGACTCTATCCTTATCCTCATACAAGTAAGCATCATTTATCAATACAGGTCGGTGGTTTTATGTCCCCACCACGTCATGACAAGTGGACCCCACACCATCAACAGTATGGATATCACTATGCTAATGTAGGGAGGAGAACCAGGCTAACGGTCCCCCTTGCATGTCTGGGCTGGAACTGTTGGGGCTGTCACCATTATTCCGGGGGGAATATATTTCTGACCAGAGCAGTTCAGGATACCTGACTGATGGGGGTGTGTCCGACTTAAATAGTGCAGGAAAATGGGGCATTTGGTGGGGAACCAGCATGAGAGCTCCCCTCGACAGACCAATGGCAGCTATCTGTGCCTTCCCACTCGGTTAGCAGTGCCATTCCGACTGATGATACAGAGCCCAGAGAGATCCCCATACCACACAGTGACCAGTACGGACTTCAGAGCATCCTTCCGCTCACCACGGCATTGGCAACGCTGAGTCCTATCCCTGCGGTGCCTACTGAGTGCTGGCCTGCTCCTGTGGTCGCAACCACTGGACCACATACTACTTGTGCGGGCTTGTCTGCTGAACTGTTTTCTGTGCCCGCTGTGCGGCGGACCTACACTTCTACAACATCTCATGTCCGTACCAGGAGACCATGTGCCGAAAAACCCAGAGGATTCACCACCGGAAGGAAACGGTGCATCGCCTTTCTGCGGGAGTGGATTGGAGACTTCTCGCACCACCTGTGGTGCCACCAAGGGATCTTCCAGCCACCTCCTACCAAGACCCAGAGACTGATAAGTTGAAATGTTGTTACTGTGATTACAATACCCCTTGCTTGATCTATTTTTGTGTTATATAAAATCCCTGTTAACCCTTGCTCTGCCTCCTGTGTGTCACTGCATCCTACGCACCTGCTAGCATCCTTACTAGTGATGAGCGAGCACTAAAATGCTTGGGTGCTCGTTTCTCGGGTCGAGCAAATTGGAATACTCGGGTACTCGACCTGAGCAATGAGCCCAATGTAAGTCTATAGGAAGCCAGAGTATTTTTAATGTGATCCCCCAAGGGGGTCCTTTTAAGGTCTAAAAACATCTGAAAATGATAGAAACACTTCTCAAATGACACGGGAACATCATGGGGATCACCCCTGGAAGCATTTCTGACTCCAAGGTCACAGCTGTAAGCAATGTTGTCAGAGTTTCACGCCATTTTTACAGGTGCACCAAAAAACATACAAAAACAAAACCAAAATGGATTTTACTGGGAAATATGTTAAGGTACATCCTTTCCAGGGTAATGACTTGTATATAAGGTAAAATAATTAACCCCAGACCAAAATGTTCCTCCACCACTTGGGCTTTGTTCACACGCACCGTTTTTTATACGTTTTTCAACTTTAACATTGCTTTCAACCAATACAAATGCATTCACTGGGAAATGTCATTGTAACATTTAACAACCCTAGCTGGCCATGTAGTGTGTGACACATAAGGAGACAAATCTTGTTTCATTTATGAAGGAGGGACTCTTAAAGTCACAAAGCCTATTTTTAGAGGAGCATCAGGCGGCATTAAAATTCTTAAAGGGCCATTATTAAACAGTGGGTCTCCTATGCTGTTATTGCCTATACAGTGAGTGGCTGGGCTGCCAACAATTACAATGCACCCCAATACCTCTTTCACCAGAGGTACAGGAGGGCTACCTGAAAAAAATGTTGCATTGAATGCAAGGCCTGCCCTGCTATCAAGTCATATGCACCTCAATAAGCCTTTGAACCAAGGTACTGGATGGCCACAGGAAAACCCACTTCACATTCTTCAGTTGGTCCTGCTATACCGTTTTCTTATGTATTAACTGCAAGGCCTGCCCTGCTACCAAGTCATATGCACCCCAAGAAGCCTTTGAACCCAGGTACTAGATGGCCACAGGAAAACCCACTTCACATTCTTCAGTTGGTCCTGCCATACTTTTTCCTTATGCATTGAATGCAAGGGCCGCCTTGACCCAAACAATTTGAACGCACCCCAATTCCCCTTGGAAGAAACATGGAGGAGGGCCTCATTAAATAACTGTCCCATTACAAAGGAGCGGGTCTCCAAGACTCGTAATGCCCATACACTAAGTGTACGGCTGACAAACATTACCCCATGGGGGAAACATTTTTTAAAAATATTTAATGGGGTTCAAAGACACCTTTCCCAAAAAATTGACTGTCTGTAGCAGCATGGAACACGTGAATCCTTGTGATCTAGTGGTGGAAAATGATGAGAGGTGGAGGAAGGCCTCATTAAAAACTAGGCCCAATTTAAAGGAGCGGGTCTCCTAAACTTGTAATGCCCATACACTAGTTTATGGGCTGACAAACATTTCCCCATGGGGGTAAATTTTTAAAAAATATTTAATGGGGATCATAGACACCCTTGCCAAAAAATTGACTGTCTAAAGCAGAATGGAACACGTGAACCCTGGTGATCTAGTGGTGGAAAATGATGAGAGGTGAAGGAAGGCCTCATTAAAAACTAGGCCCAATTTAAAGGAGCGGGTCTCCTAGACTTTCCCCATGGTTGGTAAATTTGTAAAAAATATTTAATGGGGATCATAGACATTAGTGATGAGAAAGCACTAAAATGCTCGGGTGCTCGTTGCTCGGGTCGAGCAGATTGGAATACTCGGGTACTCGACCTGAGCAACGAGCCCAATGTAAGTCTATGGGAGACCCGAGTACTTTTACAGCGATTTCCCCCGTGGGTCCTTTATAGGTCTAAAAACATCTGAAAATTATGGAAACACTGCTCAAATGACTCAGGGACATCACGGGGATCGCTCCTGGAAGCATTCCTGACTCCTAGTTCACAGCTTTAATCAATTTTTTTCCGAGATTCATGCCATTTTTCCCGTTGCCACAAAAAACACATTAAAACAAAACCAAAATGGGTTTTGCTTGGAAATATGTCAAGGTAGATCATTTGCAGGATAATGACTTACCTGTAAGGCCAAATATTTAACCCCAGACCAAAAATTTCCTCCCCCACTTAGGCTTAGTTCAGACGCAGCGTTTTTGAAGCTTTTTTCAACTTTAACATTGCTTTCAACCACTACAAATGCATTTACTGGGAAATGTCATTGTAATATTTAACAACCATAGCTGGCCATGTGGTGTGACACATAAGTAGACCCATCTTGTTTCATTTATGAAGGAGGGACTCTTAAAGTCACAGAGCCTATTTTTACTGGTGCATCAGGCGGCATTAATCTTCTTAAAGGGCCATTATGAAACACTAGGTCTCCTAAGCTGTTGTAGCCTAGGCTGTGAGTGGATGGGCTGCCAAGAATTATGATGCACCACAACACCACTGTCATAAGATGTCCAGGGGGACTCCTGAAAAAATTTTGCATTGCATTCAAGGCCTGCCCTGCTACCAATTCATATGCACCCCAATAAGCCTTTGAACCTTCATACTGGATGGGCCCATGAAAATCCACTTCACAATATGCATTTTGCACTCTCGTACTCCTTTGTTTTACACACTGACAGCAAGGCCAGCCCTGCTGCATAGTCAGTCATATGCACCCCATTACACCTTAGAACCCACATAATGGATGGGCCCATGAAAATCCACTCATATTTTATAATGGTATGAAGGTTCCCTCTTTGCACAATCATGTACAGGAGAATTCGGCAATTTTATTTGCCATGTTTTTAACACTAAGGTTCAGATACGGCTTTAAAAAAGGCAAATACTTGCAATACAAGGCAATTTTATTGCAACCTACAAAATTCAAGGAATAGTATGATTGAATAGTGTGAGTGCGTACACTTTTGTATGTGTTAACATACACAGGTTAATAAGTACATATAAGGATTAAATAAATATAGTGATTACGTATATATGAAGATTAATTACATACAGTATACTTAGATCATAACCAAGAGGCTTTTAAACATCATCAGTCTGGAATATCAGAAAAGCAACACCAAGACAGGGAACCCCTGGGAGATTACCTACATTGCATGGGCGTCCCCAATTATGCAGGTATCAGCACACTGTACATGTACAGATACCCCAGTTTTGGCATCTGTCTTAGTCATGTTTCTCTGGTCTTATATAGTGATTTACACTATGTAGTAACTCAAGTTTCACCCAGACCTTCAAGTGGCCACTTTCAAGGTTGGATGAAACTGAGATATCATGGAATCATCAGACGAGGGGCCTTAAACCCCTAGAAAATAAAAGCCACAAAGATTTAGATCAAACCACCACAGGCATAGTTTCAGTAAACCTTAATGTTTTACAATGACAAACAGCAAACATATAGAGGCTTAGGCTATGTGCACACATTCAGGAATTCTTGCAGAAAATTCCTGAGGAAAACCTGAAATTTTCTGCAAGAAATCTGCTAGAAAACCGCATGCGTTTTTTGCGCGTTTTTACCACGTTTTTTACGCGTTTTTGGTGCGGTTTTTTACGGACATTTCCCAATGCATTTTAAGTGGGAAATCCACAAAAAAATGAACATGCTGCGTTTTTTACCGCGATGCGTTTTTACCGCGGAAAAAAACGCATCATGTGTACAAAAAGTGCAGAATTCATTAAAAATGATAGGATGCATAATATAAGCAGATTATTTGCGGTTTTATAGTGTTTTTATAGGGAAAAAACGCAAAAAACCCGCGAATAATCTGCAACGTGTGAACACAGCCTTAGAACTGTTTGTGAAGTGAATAAACAAACATTTATCAAGATTGTGTCACTATGATCATTGTCTGTCACATCTGTAAGTGTTTTACAAGAAATGTAGCTATGTGATTGTCTGAATGCATTGGGTATACAGTATTTAAATATTGGTTACAAATCGCCATTTGTATATGCGCCATTTGTACATTTGAGGCAGCCAAAGTTATGGCTCTCAAAGGGAGAAGCTAATATAGTGGACAAAGCTATATTTTTAATGAACTATTGAGCCAAACTAACAGCATTGCTTTACCAAATTTATATGAAGTGTATTGTGTCCAATGTGAGCAACCAGGCAACACAAAAAGGAGCTTTTTAAGGGAACTCTTTAAGGTACACAGATGCTATGAAGTCTTTGCCAACAAGGATGTGGTTTCCCCAATGTGGGGTACCTTTTTTAAAAATATACTAGTGCCATCGCAGGCCCCTTGCCCAATATTCACCGGCCTATAACAGTGCAAAGCATGTTCACCCTGGTGATCTAGTGGCAGTTAAACAAGAGACATTGCAGGAGACAGAGTTAAGAAGTAAGCCTAATGAAGTGGTGTGTCTCTCTGAAACTCATAATGCAGTGCATGAGCTGCCAAACAATTCCCCAGTGGGGGTACCTTTTTTAAAAATAGACTAGTGCCATCGCAGGCCCCTTGCTCAAAATTCACCGGCCTATAATAGAACTGAGCATGCTCACCCTGGTCATCTAGTGGCAGTTAAAAGACACGTTGCAGGAGACAGACTTAAGAAGTAGGCCCAATGTAATGTAATGCCCAATTTCCCAATGTCGGGTCCTGTTTTACAAAATAAAATAGTGCCTTCACAGCCCCAGTGCCCAAAATTCACCGGCCTATAACAGTACAGAGCACGTTCACCCTGGTCATCTAGTGGTTCTGGATGATGAGGATGAGGATAAGGAGGAGGATAACAACAAACAGACCAATTGTGGAAGCATATACCCATGTGTGGTTGCGAAGAGGTGCATGAGAATACATCTCCCCAAAAGAGAGAATGTATTTGAGGTTATGTTTTGCTGTTTTCACTTGGTAGTGTACGGAAGTCTTTCCCAATCCAGCCCTTGTTAATTTTTATAAGAGTCAGCTTGTCAGCATTTTCAGTTGACAGGCGGATGCGCTTATCTGTTATAATTCCACTAGTGGCACTAAAAACCCGCTCTGACAGAACGCTAGCAGCAGGGCAGGCCAGGACCTCCAAGGCGCAGAGAGCCAGTTCATGCCATGTGTCCTGCTTGGATACCCAATAATTAAAAGGCACAGAGGAATCACAGAGTACATTTGTCCGATCTGCTAGGTACTTCAAAACCATCTTCACAGACATTGCTCTTCTTGTGACAGCACCCCTTGCCTCTGTGCCGTCATGATGGGAGGGTCTGAGAAAACTGTGCCAGAACTTTTCCATTGTTCCCCTGCCTGAGCTGGATTGTACTTCTGTCTCTCTCGCTTGGACTCCTTGGTTGTACAACAAACTCTGACGTCTGCTGCCAGCGTTCTCACATGGGAATTTTCTAAGTAATTCCGTTACAAGGGCCCTCTGGTACTGCAACATTTTAGTACACCTCTTTGCCTCTGGTAGAAGAGATTGAAAGTTCTCCTAGTAGCATGGGTCTAAAAGTGTCACCAACCAGTAATGAGTGTCACCAAAAATTTTTATAAGGTGAGGGTCACGTGAAATGCAGCGCAACATAAAGTCAGCCACGCGTGCCAACTGCTAACAGGCAAGACTTCTCTGTTCTCACCAACAGGACGACTGACCATGCTGTCCTCTTCATCCTCATCCTCCTCCTCCCTATCCTTAGGCCATCCCCACTGAACAGACGGTATGACAGCTGTGTTTGTAGTACCGTCTATAGCGCATGAAAGTAGCTCCTGTTCTTCCTCCTCCTCCTCATTGACTACCAATCCACGATGAGAAGACATGAGGCTGGGCTGAGTGTAATCCCCGTGTATGGTTCCTCGTGCTCTGCCTGCAATGCATCCTCTTTAATTGTGAGCAGAGAGGTTTTCAGAATGCTGAGAAGCGGGATGGTGATGCTAATTATGGCGTCATCGCCGCTCACCATCTTGGTGCAGTCCTCAACGTTTTGGAGGATGGTACATATGTCAGACATCCATGTCCACTCCTGAGGTCTTAGGTGTGGAGTCTGAACTGAATATCGACGGCCTTGTTGATGTTGGTAGTCAATATCTGCCATCCCTGCTCACAAAGCCTTTTCAACGTAAGCAGAATAGATTTCCAGCGCGTGAGGACATCACACACCAGCCAGTGAGCTGGAAGCTGCAAATGCTGCTGAAGCACGGCAAGGGCTGCTGCCTTATTACAGGGTCTGCCTATAGGGGTGCTGCCTTATTACAGGGTCTGCCTATAGGGGTGCTGCCTTATTACAGGGTCTGCCTATGGGGGTGCTGCCTTATTACTGGGTCTGCCGCTTTATTACAGGGTCTGCCTATGGGGGCTGCCTTATTACAGAGTCTGCCCATGGGGGCTGCCTTATTACAGGGTTTGACTATAGGGGTGCTACCTTATTACAGGGTCTGTCTATGGGGGCTGCCTTATTACAGAGTCTGCCTATGGGGGTGCTGCCTTATTACAGGGTCTGCCGCCTTATTACAGGGTCTGCCTATGGGGGCTGCCTTATTACAGAGTCTGCCTATGGGGGCTGCCTTATTACAGAGTATGCCGCCTTATTACAGGGTCTGCCTATGGGGGCTGCCTTATTACAGAGTCTTGAAGACACAAAAAAGCACAGTGAGGTCAAAAATACTCTGTTGTAAAAAAATCACAGTAATAAGCAAGTGCTAGTCAAAAGATGTAAAGAAAACAGGGTATTTAGTTGATACGTTTTTTTGCAAAAAAATGTATACTAAGCTGCTCCACCAAATCGCCAAGGTATACCCTTATAGAGCAGTCCTAACTAATGTATGCAATCCCTATCTGATGTATTTAAAACCTGATTATCTGTATAGTACCTGTATAAGCAGGGTTCAGAGAGAAAAAAATATACATGTGGACATGCAGGATGGAACAGCTTAAATGCAAATGACCCACAGAGGAGTGGTGGACTCCCCAGTCTTGTAGAAACAAGAGAACAATTATAGAACCAGAAACACATGGGCTACTTGCACACTGAACAAGTCTGTAGGAACCTGTTCACACCACCAGAAAACTTGAAGACACAAAAAAGCACAGTGAGGTCAAAAATACTCTGTTGTAAAAAAATCACAGTAATAAGCAAGTGCTAGTCAAAAGATGTAAAGAAAATAGGGTATTTAGTTGATACGTTTTTTTGCAAAAAAATGTATACTAAGCTGCTCCACCAAATCGCCAAGGTATACCCTTATAGAGCAGTCCTAACTAATGTATGCAATCCCTATCTGATGTATTTAAAACCTGATTATCTGTATAGTACCTGTATAAGCAGGGTTCAGAGAGAAAAAAATATACATGTGGACATGCAGGATGGAACAGCTTAAATGCAAATGACCCACAGAGGAGTGGTGGACTCCCCAGTCTTGTAGAAACAAGAGAACAATTATAGAACCAGAAACACATGGGCTACTTGCACACTGAACAAGTCTGTAGGAACCTGTTCACACCACCAGAAAACTTGAAGACACAAAAAAGCACAGTGAGGTCAAAAATACTCTGTTGTAAAAAAATCACAGTAATAAGCAAGTGCTAGTCAAAAGATGTAAAGAAAACAGGGTATTTAGTTGATACGTTTTTTTGCAAAAAAATGTATACTAAGCTGCTCCACCAAATCGCCAAGGTATACCCTTATAGAGCAGTCCTAACTAATGTATGCAATCCCTATCTGATGTATTTAAAACCTGATTATCTGTATAGTACCTGTATAAGCAGGGTTCAGAGAGAAAAAAATATACATGTGGACATGCAGGATGGAACAGCTTAAATGCAAATGACCCACAGAGGAGTGGTGGACTCCCCAGTCTTGTAGAAACAAGAGAACAATTATAGAACCAGAAACACATGGGCTACTTGCACACTGAACAAGTCTGTAGGAACCTGTTCACACCACCAGAAAACTTGAAGACACAAAAAAGCACAGTGAGGTCAAAAATACTCTGTTGTAAAAAAAAATCACAGTAATAAGCAAGTGCTAGTCAAAAGATGTAAAGAAAACAGGGTATTTAGTTGATACGTTTTTTTGCAAAAAAATGTATACTAAGCTGCTCCACCAAATCGCCAAGGTATACCCTTATAGAGCAGTCCTAACTAATGTATGCAATCCCTATCTGATGTATTTAAAACCTGATTATCTGTATAGTACCTGTATAAGCAGGGTTCAGAGAGAAAAAAATATACATGTGGACATGCAGGATGGAACAGCTTAAATGCAAATGACCCACAGAGGAGTGGTCTTCAAGTTTTCTGGTGGTGTGAACAGGTTCCTACAGACTTGTTCAGTGTGCAAGTAGCCCATGTGTTTCTGGTTCTATAATTGTTCTCTTGTTTCTACAAGACTGGGGAGTCCACCACTCCTCTGTGGGTCATTTGCATTTAAGCTGTTCCATCCTGCATGTCCACATGTATATTTTTTCTCTCTGAACCCTGCTTATACAGGTACTATACAGATAATCAGGTTTTAAATACATCAGATAGGGATTGCATACATTAGTTAGGACTGCTCTATAAGGGTATACCTTGGCGATTTGGTGGAGCAGCTTAGTATACATTTTTTTGCAAAAAAACGTATCAACTAAATACCCTGTTTTCTTTACATCTTTTGACTAGCACTTGCTTATTACTGTGATTTTTTTACAACAGAGTATTTTTGACCTCACTGTGCTTTTTTGTGTCTTCAAGTTTTCTGGTGGTGTGAACAGGTTCCTACAGACTTGTTCAGTGTGCAAGTAGCCCATGTGTTTCTGGTTCTATAATTGTTCTCTTGTTTCTACAAGACTGGGGAGTCCACCACTCCTCTGTGGGTCATTTGCATTTAAGCTGTTCCATCCTGCATGTCCACATGTATATTTTTTTCTCTCTGAACCCTGCTTATACAGGTACTATACAGATAATCAGGTTTTAAATACATCAGATAGGGATTGCATACATTAGTTAGGACTGCTCTATAAGGGTATACCTTGGCGATTTGGTGGAGCAGCTTAGTATACATTTTTTTGCAAAAAAACGTATCAACTAAATACCCTATTTTCTTTACATCTTTTGACTAGCACTTGCTTATTACTGTGATTTTTTTACAACAGAGTATTTTTGACCTCACTGTGCTTTTTTGTGTCTTCAAGTTTTCTGGTGGTGTGAACAGGTTCCTACAGACTTGTTCAGTGTGCAAGTAGCCCATGTGTTTCTGGTTCTTATTACAGAGTCTGCCTATGGGGCTGCCTTATTACAGGGTCTGCCTATATGGGGGTGCTGCCTTATTGCAGTGTCTGCCTATGGGGGCTGTTGTATGCTATAGAGTCTGCCTATGGGGAGTGTTGTGAATTTACCTTTTTGGCTCCCTCTAGTGGTTACTAGTGATTTGACTCTGGGAATGTCTGCCATCCCTTGTATGCTCACCTGGGTCGTTAGGTCAGGGGTGTTGCTATATAAGCTCCCTGGACCTTCAGTTCAATGCCTGGCAACGTTGTAATCAGAGCTAATCTGTTGTGCTCTTGTCTACTGATCCTGGTTCCTGCTAGATTAAGCTAAGTCTGCTTTCTTGCTTTTTGCTATTTGTTTTTGTTTGCATTTTTGTCCAGCTTGTACATAATCTGTATCCTAACCTTGCTGGAAGCTCTAGGGAGGCTGGAGTTCTCCCCCCGGGCCGTTAGACGGTTCGGGGGTTCTTGAATTTCCAGTGTGGATTTTTGATAGGGTTTTTGTTGACCATATAAGTTATCTTACTACATTCTGCTATTAGTAAGTGGGCCTCTCTTTGCTAAACCTAGTTCATCTCTGTGTTTGTCATTTCCTCTTACCTCACCGTTATTATTTGTGGGGGGCTTGTATCCAACTTTTGGGGTCTATTCTCTGGAGGCAAGAGAGGTCTTTGTTTTCCTCTTCTAGGGGTAGTTAGTCCTCCGGCTGGCGCGAGACATCTAGCGACCAACGTAGGCATGTTCCCCGGCTACTTCTAGTGTTGGCGTTAGGAGTAGATATATGGTCAACCCAGTTACCACTGCCCTATGAGCTGGATTTTTGTACTTCGCAGACTTACTTGTTCCTCTGAGACCCTCGCCATTGGGGTCATAACAGGGGAGTGCATTATACTATATTGTGGACTATTTGGTACGTTATGCTACAGTATATGGAGGCTATCTAGGTGGCCATCATACAGTATGGAGATTACAGTGTGGGGGTCATTATACATTGTTGGAGCCATCAAACAGTTTGGGGGCTACTGTTGTGAATTAGACTTTTTGGCTCCCTCTTGTGGTCACTAGTGATATGACACTTAGATATTCCTTCCCTTGCTTGGTACCCACCTGGCCTCGTTAGTCCAGGGGTGTAGCTATTTGAACTTCCTGGACTTTCAGTCTGGTGCCTGGCATCGTTGTAATCAGATCCTTCTGTTTGTTCCTATCTGCTGGTCCTGGTTCTTTGCAAAATTAAGCTAAGTCTTGCTTTCTTGTTTTTGGTTATTTACTGTGCTCTTATTTTTGTCCAGCTTGTACTAAATGTGATTCCTTATTTTGCTGGAAGCTCTAGGGGGCGGATGTTCTCCCCCCGTGCTGTTAGACGGTTCGGGGGTTCTTGAATATTCCGCGTGGAGTTTTTGTGAGGGTTTTTGCTGACCATATAAGTCATCTTCCTATATTCTGCTATTAGTTAGCGGGCCTCTCTTTGCTAAAACCTAGTTCATTTCTTGCGTTTGTCTTTTCTTCTTACCTCACCGTTATTATTTGTTGGGGGCTTGTATCCAACTTTTTGGGGTATTTCCTCTGGAGGCAAGAAAGGTCTTTCTTTTCCCTGCTAGGGTTAGTTAGTTCTCCGGCTGGCGCGAGACGTCTAGAATCAACGTAGGTACATTCCCCGGCTGCTGTTATTTGTGTGCTAGGTTCAGGTATATGGTCAGCCCAGTTACCACTGCCCTATGAGCTGGGTTTTATGTTTGCAGACTTCGCTATTGTCTCCGAGACCCCCTGCCATTGGGGTCATAACAGTATGCCAGGCCATTGGCGGAAAATAAGCCGCAGTTTTGGACACAGGTGACCATGTGCATGTCTCCTGAACATCGAGAGGTGATTCGTTTTCTTGTGTTGCATAAAATGCATGATTTGGTCGTTTTGGGTCTGCCATGGTTACAAACTCACAATCCAGTTTTGGATTGGAAGGCTATGTCTGTGTCAAGTTGGGGCTGTCAGGGAATTCATTGCGATTCCCCGCCGGTGTCTATTGCTTCCTCTACTCCTTCGGATGTTCCTGAGTATTTGTCTGATTATCAGGATGTATTCAGCGAGTCTAGGTCCAGTGCTCTTCCTCCTCATAGGGACTGTGACTGCGCTATAGATTTGATTCCAGGTAGTGTTTCCTAAGGGAAGATTATTTAATTTGTCTGTACCTGAGCATACCGCAATGCGTTCGTATATTAAGGAGTCTCTGGAGAAGGGACATAT
Source organism: Ranitomeya variabilis (assembly GCF_051348905.1). Classification (NCBI taxonomy): domain Eukaryota; kingdom Metazoa; phylum Chordata; class Amphibia; order Anura; family Dendrobatidae; genus Ranitomeya; species Ranitomeya variabilis. The sequence goes on from NC_135234.1 coordinate 334,493,505, forward strand.
TCGTCCATCCTCTTCCCCTCTTGGTGCGGGATTTTTCTTTGTGGCCAAGAAGGACGGATCTTTGAGACCTTGTATAGACTATCGACTTCTGAATAAAATCACTGTTAAATTTCAGTATCCTTTGCCTCTGTTGTCAGACTTGTTTGCCCGGATTAAGGGGGCCAAGTGGTTCACCAAGATAGACCTGCGTGGTGCGTACAACCTTGTGCGCATTAAGCAGGGAGATGAATGGAAAACTGCATTTAATACGCCCGAAGGTCATTTTGAGTACTTGGTGATGCCTTTTGGGCTCTCTAATGCCCCTTCAGTGTTTCAGTCCTTTATGCATGACATCTTCCGGAAGTATCTGGATACATTTATGATTGTTTATCTGGATGATATTCTGTTTTTTTCTGATGATTGGGACTCCCATGTGAGGCAGGTCAGGATGGTGTTTCAGATTTTGCGTGAGAATGCTTTGTTTATTAAGGGCTCAAAGTGTCTCTTTGGAGTACAGAAGGTTCCCTTTTTGGGTTTTATCTTCTCCCCTTCTGCTGTGGAAATGGACCCAGTTAAGGTCCGAGCTATTCATGATTGGACTCAGCCCACGTCGGTTAAGAGTCTTCAGAAGTTCTTGGGTTTTGCTAACTTCTACCGTCGTTTTATCGCTAATTTTTCTAGCGTTGTTAAACCTTTGACGGATATGACCAAGAAAGGTTCTGATGTTGCTAACTGGGCTCCTGCAGCCGTGGAGGCTTTTCAGGAGCTGAAGCGTCGGTTTACTTCGGCGCCTGTTTTGTGTCAGCCTGATGTCTCGCTTCCCTTTCAGGTTGAAGTGGATGCTTCTGAGATCGGTGCAGGGGCCTTTTGGCACAGAGAAGCCCTGGTTGCTCAGTAATGAGACCATGTGCTTTTTTTTCTAGGAAATTTTCGCCTGCTGAGCGGAATTATGATGTGGGCAATCGGGAGTTGTTGGCCATGAAGTGGGCATTTGAGGAGTGGCGTCATTGGCTCGAGGGTGCTAAGCATCGTGTGGTGGTTTTGACTGATCACAAAAATCTGATGTATCTCGAGTCTGCTAAACGCCTGAATCCTAGACAGGCCCGTTGGTCATTATTTTTCTCCCGTTTTGACTTCGTGGTTTCGTACCTGCCTGGTTCAAAGAATGTTAAGGCTGATGCTCTTTCTAGGAGCTTTGTGCCTGACTCTCCTGGAGCCTCAGAGCCAGTTGGTATTCTTAAAGAGGGTGTAATTTTGTCAGCCATTTCTCCGGATTTGCGACGTGTGTTGCAGAGATTTCAGGCTGATAGACCTGACTCTTGTCCACCTGACAGACTGTTTGTTCCTGATAAATGGACCAGTAGAGTCATTTCCGAGGTTCACTCCTCGGTGTTGTCAGGCCATCCGGGTATTTTTGGCACCAGAGATTTGGTGTCTAGGTCCTTTTGGTGGCCTTCCTTGTCACGGGATGTGCGGTCATTTGTGCAGTCCTGTGGGACTTGTGCTCGGGCTAAGCCTTGCTGTTCTCGTGCCAGCGGGTTGCTTTTGCCCTTGCCTGTCCCGAAGAGGCCTTGGACACACATTTCCATGGATTTCATTTCGGATCTTCCAGTGTCTCGGGGCATGTCTGTCATCTGGGTGGTATGTGATCGCTTTTCCAAGATGGTCCATTTGGTGCCCTTGCCTAAGCTGCCTTCCTCTTCTGATCTGGTTCCGTTATTCTTTCAGAATGTGGTTCGTTTGCACGGCATTCCTAAGAATATCGTGTCTGACAGAGGATCCCAGTTTGTTTCCAGGTTCTGGCGATCCTTTTGTGCTAAGATGGGCATTGATTTGTCGTTTTCATCTGCCTTTCATCCTCAGACTAATGGCCAAACTGAGCGAACAAATCAGACTCTAGAGGCTTATTTGAGATATTTTGTTTCTGCAGATCAGGATGATTGGGTGACCTTCTTGCCGTTGGCTGAGTTTGCCCTTAATGATCGGGCTAGTTCCGCTACCTTGGTTTCGCCATTTTTCTGCAACTCTGGTTTCCATCCTCGTTTTTCCTCGGGACATGTGGAGCCGTCTGACTGTCCTGGGGTGGATTCTTTGGTGGATAGGTTGCAGCGGATTTGGGATCATGTGGTGGACAACTTGAAGTTGTCACAGGAGAAGGCTCAGCGTTTTGCCAACCGCCGCCGCGGTGTGGGTCCCCGACTTCGCGTTGGGGATTTGGTGTGGCTGTCTTCTCGCTTTGTTCCTATCAAGGTCTCCTCTCCTAAATTTAAGCCTCGCTTCATCGGTCCTTATAAGATTTTGGAAATTCTTAATCCAGTGTCCTTTCGCTTGGAACTTCCTGTGTCGTTTGCCATTCACAACGTGTTCCATAGGTCTTTGTTGCGGCGGTACGTTGTGCCTGTGGTTCCTTCTGTTGAGCCTCCTGCTCCGGTGTTGGTTGAGGGCGAGTTGGAGTACGTGGTGGAAAAGATCTTGGATTCTCGTGTCTCCAAGCGGAGGCTTCAGTATCTGGTCAAGTGGAAGGGCTATGGTCAGGATTCCTGGGTAGTCGCCTCTGATGTGCATGTGGGCGATTTGGTTCGTGCCTTTCACGCTGCTCATCCTGATCGCCCTGGTGGTCTTGGTGAGGGTTCGGTGACCCCTCCTTAAGGGGGGGGTACTGTTGTGAATTAGACTTTTTGGCTCCCTCTTGTGGTCACTAGTGATATGACACTTTGATATTCCTTCCCTTGCTTGGTACCCACCTGGCCTCGTTAGTCCAGGGGTGTAGCTATTTGAACTTCCTGGATTTTCAGTCTGGTGCCTGGCATCGTTGTAATCAGATCCTTCTGTTTGCTCCTATCTGCTGGTCCTGGTTCTTTGCAAAATTAAGCTAAGTCTTGCTTTCTTGTTTTTTTGTTTTTGGTTATTTACTGTGCTCTTATTTTTGTCCAGCTTGTACTAAATGTGATTCCTTATTTTGCTGGAAGCTCTAGGGGGCGGATGTTCTCCCCCCGTGCCGTTAGACGGTTCGGGGGTTCTTGAATATTCCGCGTGGAGTTTTTGTGAGGGTTTTTGCTGACCATATAAGTCATCTTCCTATATTCTGCTATTAGTTAGCGGGCCTCTCTTTGCTAAAACCTAGTTCATTTCTTGCGTTTGTCTTTTCTTCTTACCTCACCGTTATTATTTGTTGGGGGCTTGTATCCAACTTTTTGGGGTATTTCCTCTGGAGGCAAGAAAGGTCTTTCTTTTCCCTGCTAGGGTTAGTTAGTTCTCCGGCTGGCGCGAGACGTCTAGAATCAACGTAGGTACGTTCCCCGGCTGCTGTTATTTGTGTGCTAGGTTCAGGTATATGGTCAGCCCAGTTACCACTGCCCTATGAGCTGGGTTTTATGTTTGCAGACTTCGCTATTGTCTCCGAGACCCCCTGCCATTGGGGTCATAACAGGCTACTAAGGAGTCAGTATACTGTGTGGGTGCATTATACTGTGCATAAGAGAGCATCATGCTGTGTATAAAGGAGCTGTTCAGGGGGGAGACTCGGGACTTTATTAAATGTAAAGTGGGCACTTATTGTTATAGGGGAAATTAGGTTACTGTGGCTATCAAAGGGGCACACAGGACATTATTACTTTCTAGGGGCAAAATATGGGCACTGTTTTCTAGGGCACTTGCACCCAGCATTACTATATTGTAGAGGGTTATTTTAGAATTTAGAGGATACAGAGAACCACACAGCAGGGGCAGTAATAGGGACACATACGGCAGCAGCGGCTTAGTATTGGGGTATCAGGTGCAGTAATAGGGTCACATAGGGCAGCAGCGGCTCAGTATTGTGATATCAGGGGCAGTAATAGGGTCACATAGGGCAGCAACGGCTCAGTATTGGAGTATCAGGAGCAGTAATAGGGTCACATACGGTAGCAGCAGCTCAGTATTGGGGTATCAGGTGTAGTAATAGGGTCACATACAGCAGCAGCGGCTCAGTATTGGGGTATCAGGTGTAGTAATAGGGTCACATACGGCAGCAGCGGCTTAGTATTGGGGTATCAGGTGCAGTAATAGGGTCACATACGGCAGCAGCGGCTCAGTATTGAGAAATCAGCAGGATGAGGACTTTGTGCAGGTTGGCAATTGATGGAGATGGGGCTGGAATATGAGAAGTGAAATGTGTCTTTGTTGTATTCTCTGCAGATGAGTTGTAGCTGGAAGAAGTTGTCATGTCGATCTGGGCCAGATGGAAAAGACGGGAAAAATGAACGATTCCATCAGAAAGGACGTCAGCGGCAAAACATTATCTGTAACTGTGCAGTGATCTGTAATATGTTCTGTAGGGCTGGTATCTACCACTGACCATATGGCGGTAATATCCATATTGGTATTTATATAGAGATTATCTTCAGTAACAGTGCGGTCATCTGCTGAGGTTCTCCTCCAGTATTAGGGTGTGTCACCGAGTTGTAATCAAGGTTACCTGGTTAGGGGTCCACTCAGAAGTTTTGCCCCCCCTGAACCAAAACCCTAGCTAAGCCTCTGGGGCACGGGTAATGTTGTGGGACACTGTTATGATCCGGTGACCCTGGAGCCACATGAGCCTCTGGAGTAGGTGGTACCTGTACTGACCGCAATCCTAATACTGACACTGCAACTTGAAGTAGCCGTGGGATGTACCTAACCAGGCCTAGACACCTCGACACAGCCGGAGGACTAAATACCCCTAAAGATGGAAATGGGAAATCCTATCTTGCCTCAGATCAGAGCCCCAAAGGATAGGCAGCCCCCCACAAATATTGACTATGAGTTTAAGAGGAAATACGTACACAGGCAGAAAAAACAGAGTTTAGCAAAAGAGGCCCTTCTAGCTAGATAGAAAGGATAGGACAGAATTCTAAGCGGTCAGTATTAAAACACTAGAAAATTCCACAGCAGAAAATACTATATACTACATCTAACTAAAGACATAGGATCTATATCTGCATCTCCAGAGAAACCAGCATGACAGAAAAATCCAAACAAGTCAAGTTGGACAAAAACACAATAGATTGCACTGCACATAAAAGCACACTGCATGCATGCTACAGAGAACCAAAACAAGGCACTAATCTTAGCTGAAATGACAGCAGGGCAGTAGAGCCAGACAGAGATGCAATCCCTCCAAGATACAATGGACAACTGGCAGGGATTGATGGATCCTACAAACCTAAATACCTAATAGAGCTGCAATAAGCAGAAACACCTGCCCTGGCCTATAATCCAGAGACCACTGCACTACCACTAACAACCACCGGAGGGAGCCCAAGAGCAGAATTCACAACAGTACCCCCCCCCCCTTGAAGAGGGGTCACCGAACCCTCACCAGAGCCCCCAGGCCGATCAGGACGAGCCAGATGAAAGGCCCGAACCAAATCAGCAGCATGGACATCAGAGGCAAAAACCCAAGAATTATCCTCCTGGACGTAACCTTTCCATTTGACAAGGTACTGAAGCTTCCGTCTCGAAAAATGAGAATCCAAAATCTTCTCAACCACATACTCCAACTCCCCATCAACCAACGCAGGAGCTGGAGGATCAACAGAGGGAAGAACGGGCACCACATATTTCTGCAATAAAGATCTATGGAAAACATTATGGATAGCAAAAGATGCCGGAAGGGCCAAACGAAAAGACACTGGATTGATAATCTCAGAAATCCTATAAGGACCAATAAACCGAGGCTTAAACTTAGGGGAAGAAACCTTCATAGGAACATGACGAGAAGACAACCAGACCAAATCCCCAACCCGAAGCCGGGAACCAACACACCGACGACGATTAGCAAAACGTTGCGCCTCCTCCTGAGACAACACCAAATTGTCCACCACATGAGCCCAAATTTGCTGCAACCTGTCCACCACAGAATCCACACCAGGACTATCAGAAGGCTCAACCTGCCCTGAAGAAAAACGAAGATGAAAACCAAAATTACAAAAAAAAGGCGAAACCAAAGTAGCCGAACTAGCCCAATTATTAAGGGCAAACTCGGCCAATGGCAAGAAAGCCACCCAATCATCCTAATCAGCAGACACGAAGCATCTCAAATAAGTTTCCAAAGTCTGGTTGGTTCCCTCGGTTTGGCCATTTGTCTGAGGATGAAATGCGGAAGAAAAAGACAAATCAATGCCCAGCCTAGCACAAAAGGCTCGCCAAAACCTAGAAACAAACTGGGAACCTTTGTCGGAAACAATATTCTCCGGAATACCATGCAAACGAACCACATGCTGAAAAAACAATGGAACCAAATCAGAAGAGGAAGGCAACTTAGGCAAAGGCACCAAATGAACCATCTTAGAAAACCGGTCACAAACCACCCAGATAACTGACATCCTCTGGGAAACCGGAAGGTCTGAAATAAAATCCATAGAAATATGCGTCCAAGGCCTCTCAGGGACCGGCAAAGGCAAAAGCAACCCACTAGCGCGGGAACAACAAGGCTTAGCCCGCACACAAGTCCCACAGGACTGCACAAAAGAACGCACATCCCGCGACAAAGAAGGCCACCAAAAAGACCTACCAACCAAATCTCTGGTACCAAAAATACCAGGATGACCAGCCAACACAGAACAATGAACCTCCGAAATCACCCTACTAGTCCATTTATCAGGAACGAACAGTTTCCCCACTGGACAGCGGTCAGGTTTGTCAGCCTGAAATTCCTGAAGGACCCGTCGTAGATCAGGGGAAATGGCAGAAAGAACCACCCCTTCCTTTAGAATGCCGACCGGTTCAAGGACCTTCGGAGAATCAGGCAAAAAGCTCCTAGAGAGGGCATCAGCTTTAATATTCTTAGAACCCGGAAGATATGAGACCATGAAATCAAAACGGGAGAAAAACAAAGACCATCGAGCCTGTCTAGGATTCAGCCGCTTGGCAGACTCGAGGTAAATCAGATTTTTATGATCGGTCAAAACCACAATGCGATGCTTGGCTCCCTCAAGCCAATGTCGCCATTCCTCGAACGCCCACTTCATAGCCAACAATTCCCGATTGCCGACATCATAATTACGTTCAGCAGGCGAAAACATTCGGGAAAAGAAGGCACATGGTTTCATCAAAGAACCATCAGAATTCCTCTGAGACAAAACGGCTCCTGCCCCAATCTCAGAAGCGTCAACCTCAACCTGAAATGGAAGAGAAACATCTGGCTGACGCAACACCGGAGCGGAAGTAAATCGGCGTTTAAGCTCCTGAAAGGCAGAGACAGCCGCAGAGGACCAATTCGTCACATCAGCGCCCTTTTTAGTCAAATCGGTCAGGGGTTTAACCACACTGGAGAAGTTAGCAATGAAACGGCGATAAAAATTAGCAAAGCCCAAAAATTTCTGAAGACTCTTCACGGACGTGGGCTGAATCCAATCATGAATGGCCTGAACCTTAACCGGATCCATCTCTATAGATGAGGGAGAAAAAATAAAGCCCAAAAAAGAAACCTTCTGCACTCCAAAAAGACACTTAGACCCCTTCACAAGCAAAGCATTGTCATGAAGGATCTGAAAAACCATCCTGACCTGTTTCACATGAGACTCCCAATCATCGGAAAAAATCAAAATGTCATCCAAATATACAATCATGAATTTACCAAGATAATTCCAGAAGATATCATGCATGAAGGACTGAAAAACAGATGGAGCATTAGAGAGCCCGAAGGGCATCTCAAGGTATTCAAAATGGCCCTCGGGCGTATTAAACGCAGTTTTTCATTCGTCACCCTGCTTAATACGAATAAGATTATATGCCCCTCGAAGGTCTATCTTAGTAAACCAACTAGCCCCCTTAATCCTAGCAAACAAATCAGAAAGCAAAGGCAAAGGGTATTGAAATTTGACCGTGATCTTATTCAAGAGGTGATAATCAATACAAGGTCTCAAGGAGCCATCCTTCTTGGCAACAAAACAAATCCCGCTCCCAATGGTGAAGAAGATGGCCGAATATGCCCTTTCTCCAAAGACTCCTTTATATAACTCCGCATAGCGGTATGTTCAGGCACCGACAGGTTGAAAAGTCGGCCCTTAGGAAACTTACAACCTGGAATCAAGTCAATAGCACACAATCACATTCCCTATGCGGTGGAAGGGAACTGGACTTGGGCTCACCGAACACATCCTGAAAATCAGACAAGAACTCTGGAATTTCAGAAGGGAGGGAAGAGGAGATTGACATCAAAGGAACATCACCATGAACTCCCTGACAACCCCAACTAGTCACAGACATAGATTTCCAATCCAACACCGGATTATGTACCTGCAACCATGGAAAACCCAGCACAATAGCATCATGCAAATTATGCAACACCAAAAAGCGACAATCCTCCCGATGGGCTGGCACCATGCACATGGTCACCTGTGTCCAAAACTGGGGTTTATTTTTAGCCAAAGGTGTAGCATCAATGCCCCTTAAAGGAATAGGGTTCTCCAAAGACTGCAAGGGGAAACCACAACGTCTAGTGAATTCAAAGTCCATTAAATTCAAAGCAGCGCCAGAATCTACAAACGCCATGACAGAAAATGACGACAATGAGCAGATCAATGTCACAGATAACAGAAATTTAGGTTGTACGGTAGCAATGGTAACTGAACTAGCGATTCTCTTAATACGCTTAGGGCAGACCGAAATGACATGAGAAGCATCGCCACAGTAAAAACACAACCCATTCTGACATCTGAATCCCCGTCGTTCAGCTCCTATCGCACTGCATAGGCTCAGGTATCTGCTCTGAGGAGAACGCCACAGCACGCACAACTCTGCGCTCACGCAGGCGCCGATCAATCTGAATGGCCAGAGACATAGAATCGCTCAGACCAATAGGCGTGGGAAACCCCACCATAACATCTTTAACAGATTCAGAAAGACCCTTTCTGAAAATTGCCGCCAAAGCATCCTCATTCCATTTAGTCAGCACAGACCATTTTCTAAATTTCTGACAATACAGTTCTGCCGCTTCTTGACCCTGAAACAGGGTCAACAAGGTCTTCTCAGCATGATCCACAGAATTTGGTTCATCATATAATAACCCTAGAGCCTGAAAGAAGGCTTCTACATTAAGCAAGGCAGGATTCCCAGATTCCAGGGAAAATGCCCAATCCTGAGGATCGCCACGCAGCAGGGAGATGACTATTTTAACCTGCTGAATGGGATCACCAGAAGAACGAGGGTTCAGAGCAAAAAACAGTTTACAGTTATTTTTAAAACTCACAAATTTAGACCTGTCCCCAAAAAATAACTCAGGAGTAGGAATCTTAGGCTCTAAAACCGGAGTCTGAACAATATAATCAGAAATACCCTGTACCCTAGCAGCTAGTTGTTCTACACGAGAAGCTAATCCCTGAACATCCATGCTAGCACACAGCTCCTCAGTCACCCAGAGGAAAAGAGGGAAGGAAAGACAAAACAGACTGCAGAAAAAAAAATGGCTCAGGACTTTTCTTCCCTTCTTCTGAGATGCATTTAACTCATTGTTGGCCAGTTGTACTGTTATGATCCGGTGACCCTGGAGCCGCATGAGACTATCTCTGGAGTAGGTGGTACCTGTACTGACCGCAATCCTAATACTGACACCGCAACTTGAAGTAGCCGTGGGATGTACCTAACCAGGCCTAGACACCTCGACACAGCCGGAGGACTAAATACCCCTAAAGATGGAAATGGGAAATCCTATCTTGCCTCAGAGCAGAGCCCCAAAGGATAGGCAGCCCCCCACAAATATTGACTGTGAGTTTAAGAGGAAATACGTACACAGGCAGAAAAAACAGAGTTTAGCAAACGAGGCCCTTCTAGCTAGATAGAAAGGATAGGACAGAATTCTAAGCGGTCAGTATTAAAACACTAGAAAATTCCACAGCAGAAAATACTATATACTACATCTAACTAAAGACATAGGATGTATATCTGCATCTCCAGAGAAACCAGCATGACAGAAAAATCCAAACAAGTCAAGCTGGACAAAAACACAATAGATTGCACTGCACATAAAAGCACACTGCATGCGTGCTACAGAGAACCAAAACAAGGCACTTATCTTAGCTGAAATGACAGCAGGGCAGTAGAGCCAGACAGAGATGCAATCCCTCCAAGATACAATGGACAACTGGCAGGGATTGACGGATCCTACAAACCTAAATACCTAATAGAGCAGCAATAAGCAGAAACACCTGCCCTGGCCTATAATCCAGAGACCACTGCACTACCACTAACAACCACCGGAGGGAGCCCAAGAGCAGAATTCACAACAGGACACATGCTGGTGTAATGCCGGTATGGCACATGAGGAGAAATAGTGGCGACTGGGGACCGAGTACCTTAGGACGGCCAACGCCATCAGGTTGCGGAAAGCTTCCATCTCAAAAAACCTAAGAGGCAGCATTTCTAGCGCAAGCGGTACAGAAATATTAGAATTGAGGACTGTGGCAAGTGGGGCAAGGGGGCCCAGCGCCAGCGCTGACTCCTGGTTTTCCCCCATCCAGCATCACACTTTGCTGGATGGCAATACAGCTGAAAGCAATGATGAAGGGAGGGAGGTTCAGCTGAACCTGCCTTCTCCATCATGCTCCCTCTGCATCTGACATCTCAGCGCAGCAGGCATGATGACATCAATACGATGTGTCCGCTGTGCTGAACAGTGCAGAACTGCAGAAGACACGGAGGAGACCAGAGCAGCAGGAAACAAGGAGAGGTGAGTATTTATTTTTTCAAAAGGAAACCTGTCACCAGATTTGGCCGATATGAGTTACGGCCACTACCTTTCAGGGCTGATCTACAGCATTCTACAATGCTGTATGTCTATCCCCCAAGCCGACCTGTAAGAGAAGAAAAATAACTTTTACTATACTCACCTGCGGGGCGGTCCGGTCTGAGGGGTGTCGCTCTCCTTGGTCCGACGCCTCCCATCTTCTTGCGATGCCATCCTCCTTTTTAGTTTGTATGGATGACTCGTCCCTGCATCATCCACTGCAATCTCCTCAGCATCGTGCTCCTGTGCAGGTGTACTTCTCTGCCCTGTTAAGGGCAGAGAAAAGTACTACAGTGCTCAAGCACCAGGAAAGGTCAGAGAGCCCCAACGCCTGTTGACACTCCCTCTTTCATCATTTCTTTCAACTGTATCGGCAGACCCCCTGGCTCATGGCCTGTACTCCACTGGGGTGAGATATAACTTACTGATAGTATCAGTATTAAAGAGTAGTTCCCAAAATCAAAATATCACTAGGGATAAGTGAACGTGCTCTTTGATACTTGCTTATCATTCGAGTATGATGGTGCTCGGATGCGCTCATTACTCGATGTGCTCGATGTAAAACTTGAATCCTCGCCCTGCATTTTTGGTGTCTGTTAGCATGCGGGGATTGCCAGTGAGTCACTGTAATGCAGTAGCCATCTTGGTTGTGGCATTACTGTGATTGGCTGGCCATCTGACATCATCAGGGGTTATAAAAGGACAAGCGCCATCCAACTCGGTACACTGATGCAATTGCACAGCTCTGTGACACTTCATATTGGAAGGAGAAAGTGCTTGTCTAGGCCTGTGTGCAAAGTATAACCAATCATAGGTCAGTAGTGTTGGTACTGGGGCTGAAGCTGATCCATCATACTAACAGCTCTTCCAAGGGCAAATCATTTGCAGCACATACATCTGCATTTAGCCTAGGGAGGGAGAGAGAGTCGCAGGAGCAGGAAGACTGACAGAATCCAGTCTGTAGACAGGGATTAGGTCTGTGCAGTTCATTGACAAATATATAGCTGCATTTATTTTGTGGGTGCTGGAAAGATTTTTATATATTTTGATGAATCAAGTATTATGTGCTTTGAGGTCCTTTTTTATGCTATATATCATACCCAAAAATTGTTGAAACAATAGTCACCGGAAATGGTCTTCTAACAATCTTGAAGGAGTTCCCAGAGATGCTTAGCACTTGTTGGCCCTTTTGCCTTCACTCTGTGGTCCAGCTCACCCCAAACCATCTCCATTGGGTTCAGGTCTGGTGACTGTGGAGGCCAGGTCATCTGGAGTAGCACCCCATCACTCTCCTTCTTGGTCAAATAGTGACTCCTTACACAGCCTGGATGTGAGTTTGGGGTCATTGTCCTGTTGAAAAATAAATGATGGTCCAACTAAGCGCAAACCGGATGGAATAGCATGCTGCTGCAAGATGCTGTGGTAGCCACGCTGGTTCAGTATGCCTTCATACCGGTGACTACCTCTTGAAGCTCATCAAGAGTGTGCAAAGCAGTCATCAAAGCAAAAGGTGGCTACTTTGAAGAACCTAGAATATAAGACATATTTTCAGTTGTTTCACACTTTTTTGTTAAGTATGTAATTCCACATGTGTTAATTCATAGTTTTGATGCCTTCAGTGTGAATTTGCAATTTTCATAGTCATGAAAATACAGAAAATCCTTAAATGAGAAGGTGTGTCCAAACTTTTGGTCTGTAATATATATATATATATATATATATATATATATATATAAAATGGGAATGGTTGGTGATATCAACCTCCTGTTTGTGGCTCATTAGTATATGGGAGGGGGAAAACTTTTCAAGATGGGTGGTGGCCATTTTGAAGTCGGCTATTTTGGATCCAACTTTATTTTTTCAATGGGAAGAGGGTCATATGACACATGAAACTTATTGAGAATTTCACAAAAAAAACAATGGTGTGCTTGGTTTTAATGTAACTTTATTCTTTCATGAGTTATTTGTAAGTTTATGACCACTTATAAAATGTGTTCAAAGTGCTGCCCATTGTGTTGGATTGTCAATGGAACCCTCTTCTCCCACTCTTGACACACTGATAGCAACACCGCAGAAGAAATGCTAGCGCAGGCTTCCAGTATCCATTGTTTCAGATGCTGGGGTCATCTGAAGGCATTTGTCTATGCTGTGAAGATACGAGATGTCCAGCATCTGAAACAACGGATACTGGAAGCCTGTGCTAGCATTTCTTCTGCAGTGGTGCTGTCAGTATATCAAAAGTGGGAGAAGAGGGTTGCATTGACAATCCAACACAGTGGGCAGCACTTTGAACACATTTTATAAGTGGTCATAAACTTGTAAATAACTCATGAAAGAATAAAGTTATGTAAACTTGTAAATAACTCATGAAAGAATTAAGTTACTTTAAAACCAATTATAAAGCAATATCTGTATGTGGAATGCAAGTCCTACAGATAATCCCACTGTTAATTAAACGTATCAAAGCAAAAAAGTGGAAGATAAAACATAACTTTTAATACTCTAAAGTCATAAAAGACAAATCATCACCCAAGTGAACATGTAAAAACGGGGTCAAGTCACTGCCATATAAAATGGACTCTCTGAGAAAGTGACAAGCCCTCAACAGGATTAAAAGCTCCCAACAATATATGTGGGATCAAACTGAAATAGAGTATATAGAATGGCTGTACAAAAATATTGTTAGTCAACCACTAACCCTATATATACAGACGCATATGATCATAGTAAACAGTAATAGACCTTTGTAAGAATTAATCACTGTAACTATTAGAAAAGAGGAACGGTCTCACCAATTCCATAAGGCAGGCAAACGGAGCACCGAGTATTCCCCAGTCAGACGAATAGCCGGTTATTGATGGGATGACAGTCCCTATGTCAATCCCTACGGGGCTACAATAGTTCATCCCCAAAGCTCCTGCCCTTACAAGGGCAGTCCACAGCTACCCCTGTATAATTATGCCCTGCACTCTCCCTCTGTCGTCCCGACGCGTTTCTTCCAAGCCCAAGTCTTCAGGGGAACTGCTTGTGTGAGGAGATTATGTACTAGAAAAAAGAGGGACAAAAAGTCCTGCCACCCTCTATGCTGTCCTGCAGAGAGTGGACAGGGCTAGGGCCATTATTATATAGAAAATGTGCCACATCTCCCATAGGGCAATCAAGATGTATAACAGCTGTGTGTGGTTATGGTAATTACTGAGATTAATATCGGCGCTGAAACTGCGCCATGTATACCTCATAGCATGTATATGTCAAGCACTTATGTCGGTCATAAAAGATACATCAGACTCACCATCTCGGTGACATCACACGCCCGGTAGCACATGGAACGCATTCCTCCATTACCAATGGAGGAACTTCCTGTAGTGCGCGCTGAGACCGGAAGTGACCGTCACCTGGTAACCGCTTATCACAACACAAGTACACCCCGCATCAGAAAAAGCTTTATTAATGGGCATTATGAGCGGTCCATACAAGGACAGGGTACTGGATCGTGTACTAACATGTGTAATGGAATGCGATCATTGAAAGTAATATAATGTAATAACGTCGTTTAAACGGAAATGGCCGTTGCTTAGCTTACAAAGGTCTATTACTGTTTACTATGATCATATGCGTCTGTATATATAGGGTTAGTGGCTGACTAACAATATTTTTGTACAGCCATTCTATATACTCTATTTCAGTTTGATCCCACATATATTGTTGGGAGCTTTTAATCCTGTTCAGGGCTTGTCACTTTCTCAGAGAGTCCATTTTATATGGCAGTGACTTGACCCCGTTTTACATGTTCACTTGGGTGATGATTTGTCTTTTATGACTTTAGAGTATTAAAAGTTATGTTTTATCTTCCACTTTTTTGCTTTGATACGTTTAATTAACAGTGGGATTATCTGTAGGACTTGCATTCCACATACAGATATTGCTTTATAATTAGTATTAATTTCTAGGATATGGCTGGCTTCTTAACTGTGGGCCTAAATACTGAAAGTTGGTTATCAGAGGCTAGAGATGTTTTTTCGGATCAGGCATTTGTCCAAAAAAGATATCTTCCTACATATAACGTGGCCTTCAAGGAGCTCCAACAAATCTACCGTGATCAAATCACCTCATGGTGGGAGGGTCAAAGTTTGGAGAGCTATTTGAAGGCCAAAATTGTTCCACGAGGTCTACGCATTAATCTATCAGTAGGGAATCGTCACAAAAATCCTTCCTTCATACATAGATGGGAAAAAGAGGCAACAGAGAGTTCCCTCCGCTTCATGCAGTTGTTGCTTGAGGAGGAGAAGACCACTCTGGCCTCATTGAACGACAAACTGAGAGAACAGATTGAGATTACAAAAAAATTCTCTACAGAAACTGACTTCACGTTAAAAGAGACTAAATTACAAACACATATTGAGCGTTTTCAGTATCACCTGAAAGAGAGGAAACATCGTCAGTATATGCGAGACATACAGGATTTTAAAGAGAATAAGGCCTACTTGGTTTTAACCGCCAGACCTGCCCCCCCTGACCGTGATACTGAACTGTCCTCCACAGACACTGACTTTTCTGAGTCTGAGAGTAGGAGTAAATCTCGTAGAGGCAAGAATCGGGGGAGAGGGAGGGGTTGAGGCGCACGGGGCCCTTCTGACCGTCTGGAAAACACCTCGGGTGGTAGTTTTTTAGACCAGGTCTACAGTTTGAGGGACAGACCTCTCCCAACGAGGAAACAATAGGAAGGGAAATCTATATGAAAAATCAGACTGATAGCCCTCTGAGACCTGCCGCTAAACAAGATATTCAAATTATGAATCTATCAGTCAGAACCCTGGACCCTGATGAAATGTCCGTCCTAAGGAAAGGACTCTCCTTTGTTCCTAATAGTGATTTTGATCTAATTAGGACCACCAAGGACCTTAACCTCTTCCTGCAGAAAATAAGATGGAAAAAGTTCTTTCATAAACAGGACTCTCGCACTTGTGCTGAACTTGGTATCCCCACTGATATGCTGTCTGATGTCAGATTATTGCATAGTATTGGGGAGATGGACCCCAACTCACAAGGTTTGGGCCCATTCACCCAACTAAAAAACAAAAGCCAAAGAATGCCACCACCCACTGGGGACTTGTCAGCCATTGACATTTTTTCTAATTTGGTGACTTCTGATTTAGCTGCTCTCTCCCAGTCTCATGTATCATGCAAGTTTAATTGCTCCAGGAGAGAGATGGAGGCAATTAATCGTCTGGAACGTGATGACACCATCGCTATAAAACCCTCAGACAAGGGCGGTAATATCGTCATCCTCGATACTGCACAGTACCAACAACTGTGTGAAACCAGACTGGCTGATAGGAATTCTTATGAGATCCTCGCACATGATCCTAATAAGGACTATTGCGAGGAACTCCGCCTCATCTTGCAGGATGGTTTAGAAAATGGTGTAATCAGTAGGACTGAGTTTGATTTCATCCTCCCACAGCATCCCATTACAGCCACTTTCTACTGCCACCCCAAGGTACACAAGGGCCTCAACTGTTGTGAACTCTGTTTTCGGGCTCCCTCTTGTGGTCACTGGTGGTATGGTGTGACTTTTGCTTTGGGCTCCCCCTGGTGGCTTTGTTTGTTATCCTTGCTAGTCTCTGGCTATCAGCTGGTTCGTTATCCTCTGGGAGGTTCCTATATAGCTCTGTTTTACTTTCACTTGTTGCCGGCTGCCTATGTAATCAGTGCTACTCAGATTCCTTCTGACTACCTTGCTCCCAGTCCTTCCAGGATTAGCTAAGTTTTGTTTGCTCATTTTTTGATCAGCAGTGTTTATCATGTTTTCTGTTCCAGCTTGCTAAAATGTAATTCCCTCGCTTGCTGGTTGCTCTAGTGGGCTGAGTTTCTCCCCACACACCGTTAGTTGGTGTGTGGGTTCTTGAAATCTCAGGATGGATATTTTGTAAGGGTTTTTTATTGATCGCATAGACCCCTGCTCTATTTTCTGCTTTCTAGTACTAGTGGGCCTCTTTTGCTGAATCTGATTTCATCCCTATGTATGTGCCTTCTTCTTACTTCACCGTTAATATTTGTTGGGGGCTTCTATATCTTTGGGGATTATTTCTCTGGAGGCAAGCGAGGTATTTCTTTCTCTTTAGGGGTAGCTAGTTCCTCAGGCTGGCTCGAGACGTCTAAGAATTTTTTAGGCACGTTCACCGGCTACCTCTAGTTGTTTTGGATAGGTTCAGATTTGCGATCAGTCCAGTTACCATCTCCCTAGAGCTCGTCCTTAGTTTTATCACTTGCTGATCTATTTTTGATCCTCCGCCACTTGGGATCATAACAGTAAAATCCCTCGCTTGCTGGTTGCTCTAGTGGGCTGAGTTTCTCCCCACACACCGTTAGTTGGTGTGTGGGTTCTTGAAATCTCAGGATGGATATTTTGTAAGGGTTTTTGTATTGATTATCGCCTTTTGAATAAAATCACGGTCAAATTTCAGTATCCTTTGCCATTGTTAACTGATTTGTTTGCTCGCATTAGGGGGTCTAGTTGGTTCACCAAGATAGATCTTCGTGGTGCGTATAACCTTGTGCGTATAAAACAGGGTGATGAATGGAAAACTGCATTTAATACGCCTGAAGGCCATTTTGAGTACTTGGTGATGCCTTTTGGACTTTCTAATGCTCCTTCAATCTTTCAGTCCTTTATGCATGATATCTTCCGTGAATATCTGGATAAGTTTATGATTGTATATCTGGATGATATTCTGGTTTTTTCGGATGATTGGGAGTCTCATGTTAAGCAGGTCAGGATGGTCTTTCAGGTCCTACGTGACAATGCTTTATTTGTGAAGGGCTCAAAATGTCTTTTTGGAGTCCAGAAGATTTCTTTTTTGGGTTTCATTTTTTCTCCTTCTACTATTGAGATGGACCCAGTCAAGGTTCACGCTATTCATGACTGGACGCAGCCTACATCTGTTAAGAGTCTTCAGAAGTTCTTGGGTTTTGCTAATTTTTACCGTTGCTTCATAGCTAATTTTTCTGGCGTTGTTAAGCCTTTGACGGATTTGACCAAGAAGGGTTCTGATGTGACTAATTGGTCTTCTGCGGCTGTGGAGGCCTTTCGGGAGCTGAAGCGTCGGTTTTCTTCGGCTCCGGTCTTATGTCAGCCAGATGTCTCACTTCCCTTCCAGGTGGAGGTTGATGCTTCCGAGATTGGAGCGGGGGCTGTTTTGTCGCAGAGAAGCCCCGATGGCTCTGTGATGAAGCCATGTGCTTTCTTTTCAAGAAAGTTTTCGCCTGCCGAGCGGAATTATGATGTCGGTAATCGGGAGCTGTTGGCTATGAAGTGGGCATTTGAGGAGTGGCGACATTGGCTCGAGGGAGCTAAACATCGTGTGGTGGTCTTGACTGACCACAAGAATTTGATTTATCTCGAGTCGGCCAAGCGGCTGAATCCCAGACAGGCTCGTTGGTCGTTGTTTTTCTCTCGTTTTGATTTCATGGTCTCGCACCTGCCGGGTTCGAAGAATGTGAAAGCTGATGCTCTTTCTAGGAGTTTTGTGCCTGACTCTCCTGGTGATTCAGAGCCGGCTGGTATCCTTAGAGAAGGGGTGATTTTGTCTGCCATCTCTCCAGGTTTGCGACGTGTGCTGCAAGAGTTTCAGGCGGATAGACCTGACCGCTGTCCACCGGAGAGACTGTTTGTCCCGGATAGATGGACCAACAGAGTCATCTCCGAGGTTCATTCTTCGGTGTTGGCGGGCCATCCTGGAATATTTGGTACCAGAGACTTGGTGGCCAGGTCTTTTTGGTGGCCTTCCTTGTCGCGGGATGTGCGTTCCTTTGTGCAGTCTTGTGGAATTTGTGCTCGGGCGAAGCCTTGCTGTTCTCGTGCCAGTGGTTTGCTGTTACCTTTGCCTGTCCCGAAGAGGCCTTGGACGCACATTTCCATGGATTTTATTTCAGATCTCCCTGTCTCTCAGAGAATGTCTGTCATCTGGGTGGTGTGTGATCGTTTTTCTAAGATGGTCCATTTGGTGCCCTTGCCTAAGTTGCCTTCCTCCTCCGAGTTGGTTCCACTGTTTTTTCAAAATGTGGTTCGTTTGCACGGGATTCCTGAGAACATTGTTTCTGACAGAGGATCCCAGTTTGTGTCTAGATTTTGGCGGACCTTTTGTGCTAAGTTGGGCATTGAATTGTCTTTTTCGTCGGCCTTCCATCCTCAGACAAATGGCCAAACCGAGTGAACTAATCAGACCTTGGAGACTTATTTGAGATGTTTTGTTTCTGCTGACCAGGACGACTGGGTTACTTTTTTACCGTTGGCCGAGTTTGCCCTTAATAATCGGGCTAGTTCTGCTACTTTGGTTTCTCCTTTTTTTTGTAATTCGGGGTTTCATCCTCGTTTTTCCTCGGGTCAGGTGGAGCCTTCTGACTGTCCTGGAGTGGATGTTGTGGTGGATAGGTTGCATCAGATTTGGAATCATGTGGTGGACAATTTGAAGTTGTCACAAGAGAAGGCTCAGCGCTTTGCCAACCGCCGTCGCTGTGTGGGTCCCCGACTTCGCGTTGGGGACTTGGTGTGGTTGTCTTCTCGCTTCATTCCTATGAAGGTCTCCTCTCCTAAGTTCAAGCCTCAGTTTATCGGTCCTTATAAGATTCTGGAAGTCCTTGGTCCTGTGTCATTCCGTCTGGACCTCCCGGCATCATTTGCTTTTCATAATGTGTTCCATCGCTCGTTGTTGCGGAGGTATGTGGTACCTGTGGTTCCTCCGGTTGAGCCTCCTGCCCCGGTGCTGGTTGAGGGAGAATTGGAATACATGGTGGAGAAGATCTTGGATTCTCGTGTTTCTAGACGGAGGCTCCAGTATTTGGTCAAGTGGAAGGGCTATGGTCAGGAGGATAATTCTTGGGTTGTCGCCTCTGATGTTCATGCGGCCGATTTGGTTCGTGCCTTCCATGTGGCTCATCCTGATCGCCCTGGGGGTTTTCATGAGGGTTCGGTGACCCCTCCTTAAGGGGGGGTACTGTTGTGAACTCTGTTTTCGGGCTCCCTCTTGTGGTCACTGGTGGTATGGTGTGTTGTGATTTTGCTTTTTGCTCCCTCTAGTGGTCATTAGTGATTTGACTCTGGAGCGTCTGTCTTTTCCTATATCCTCACCTGGGCCGTTAGTTCAGGGGCGTTGCTATATAAGCTCCCTGGACCTTCAGTTCAATGCCTGGCATCGTTGAAATCAGAGCTAATCTGTTGTGCTCTTGTCCTCTGATCCTGGTTCCTGTTTTTCAAGCTAAGTCTGCTTCTTTGCTTTTTGCTTTTGTTTTGTTTGGTATTTTTGTCCAGCTTGTTCTTATCTGTATCCTGACCTTTGCTGGAAGCTCTAGGGGGCTGGTGTTCTCCCCCCGGACCGTTAGACGGTTCGGGGGTTCTTGAATCTCCAGCGTGGATTTTTATAGGGTTTTTGTTGACCAGATAAGTTATCTTGCTATATTCTGCTATTAGTAAGCTGGCCTCTCTTTGCTGAACCTGGTTCATTTCTGTGTTTGTCATTTCCTCTTACCTCACCGTTATTATTTGTGGGGGGCTTGTATCTTGCTTTGGGGTCCCTTTCTCTGGAGGCAAGAGAGGTCTTTGTTTTCTTCTCCTAGGGGTAGTTAGATTCTCCGGCTGGCGCGAGTCATCTAGCGATCACCGTAGGCATGATCCCCGGCTACTTCTAGTGTTGGCGTTAGGAGTAGCTATTTGGTCAACCCAGTTACCACAGCCCTATGAGCTGGATTTTTGTATCTTGCAGACTTACACGTTCCTCTGACACCCTGTCCACTGGGGTCATAACAGTATGCCAGGCCAGTATTAAATGTTTAATGCATTGCAGAAGTGGGATTATAAGAAAGAAAATTTTGAGTTTTTTTTTTCCCTCTCTCATTTTTTTTTTCTTTTCCCCTTTACCTCAGAGTGGCTTAAGCTTGCTGCAGACATGAATGTCCAGACCTTGATTACAAGTGTGGACCAGCTTGCCGCTCGTGTGCAGGGTATACAAGATTATGTTACCAGAAATCCTAGGTCTGAACCCAAGATTCCGATTCCTGAACTGTTTTCAGGAGACCGATTTAAGTTTAGGAATTTCAGGAATAATTGTAAATTATTTTTGTCCCTGAAACCTTGTTCGTCTGGAGACTCTGCTCAACAAGTAAAAATTGTTATTTCATTCTTACGGGGTGACCCTCAGGATTGGGCTTTTTCGTTGGCGCCAGGAGATCCGGCATTGGCTGATATTGAGCCGTTTTTTCTGGCGCTCGGTTTACTTTATGAGGAACCCAATCTTGAGATTCAGGCAGAGAAAGCCTTGCTGGCTATGTCTCAGGGCCAGGACGAGGCTGAGGTGTATTGCCAAAAATTTCGGAAATGGTCCGTGCTGACACATTGGAACGAGTGTGCACTGGCCGCTAATTTTAGAAATGGCCTTTCTGAGGCCATTAAGAATGTTATGGTGGGTTTTCCCATTCCCACAGGTCTGAATGATACCATGTCCCTGGCTATTCAAATTGACCGGCGGTTGCGGGAGCGCAAAACCGCAAATTCCCTCATGTTGTTGTCTGAACAGACACCTGATGTGATGCAATGTGATAGAAAAACCGCAAATTCCCTCATGGTGTTGTCTGAACGGACACCTGATTTGATGCAATGTGATAGAATCCTGACTAGAAATGAGAGGAAAATTCATAGACGCCGGAATGGCTTGTGCTACTACTGTGGTGATTCTACACATGTTATCTCAGCATGCTCTAAACGTATATCTAAGGTTGTTAGTCCTGTCACCGTTGGTAATTTGCATCCTAAGTTTATTCTGTCTGTAACTTTGATTTGCTCACTGTCATCTTATCCTGTCATGGCGTTTGTAGATTCAGGTGCTGCCCTGAGTCTTATGGATCTTTCATTTGCTAAGCGCTGTGGTTTTATTCTTGAACCATTAGAAAATCCTATCCCTCTTAGGGGTATTGATGCTACGCCATTGGCAGAAAATAAGCCGCAGTATTGGACACAGGTTACCATGTGCATGACTCCTGAACACCGCGAGGTGATACGTTTTCTCGTTCTACATAAAATGCATGATTTGGTTGTTTTGGGGCTGCCATGGTTACAGACCCATAATCCAGCCCTTGACTGGAAGGCTATGTCAGTGTCTAGTTGGGGCTGTCGTGGTATTCATGAGGATTCCCTGCCTGTGTCTATTGCTTCTTCTACGCCTTCGGAAGTTCCGGAGTACTTGTCTGATTATCAGGATGTCTTTAGCGAGTCCAGGTCCAGTGCATTGCCTCCTCATAGGGAATGTGACTGTGCAATAGATTTGATTCCAGGCAGTAAATTTCCTAAGGGAAGACTGTTTAATCTGTCGATACCTGAACATACCGCTATGCGTTCATATATCAAGGAGTCTCTGGAGAAAGGACACATCCGTCCGTCTTCTTCCCCTCTTGGTGCGGGATTCTTTTTTGTGGCTAAAAAGGACGGATCTTTGAGGCCTTGTATTGACTATCGGCTTTTAAATAAGATCACTGTCAAATTTCAGTATCCTTTGCCGCTGTTGTCTGACTTGTTTGCCCGGATTAAAGGTGCCAAGTGGTTTACCAAGATAGACCTTCGTGGTGCGTACAACCTTGTGCGCATTAAGCAAGGGGATGAATGGAAAACCGCATTCAATACGCCCGAAGGTCATTTTGAGTACTTGGTGATGCCTTTTGGGCTCTCTAATGCCCCTTCAGTTTTTCAGTCCTTTATGCATGACATTTTCCGGAACTATCTGGATAAATTTCTGATCGTTTATCTGGATGATATTCTGGTTTTTTCTGATAATTGGGACTCGCATGTGGAGCAGGTCAGGATGGTCTTTAAAATTTTGCGTGAAAATTCTTTGTTTGTCAAGGGCTCAAAGTGTCTTTTTGGTGTACAGAAGGTTCCCTTTTTGGGGTTCATTTTTTCCCCTTCTGCTGTGGAGATGGACCCAGTCAAGGTCCGAGCTATTCTTGATTGGACTCAGCCCTCGTCAGTTAAGAGTCTTCAGAAGTTCTTGGGTTTCGCTAACGTCTACCGTCGTTTTATCGCTAACTTTTCTAGCATTGTGAA
The DNA here is from genome assembly GCF_051348905.1 of Ranitomeya variabilis. Taxonomy (NCBI): domain Eukaryota; kingdom Metazoa; phylum Chordata; class Amphibia; order Anura; family Dendrobatidae; genus Ranitomeya; species Ranitomeya variabilis. The sequence goes on from NC_135234.1 coordinate 334,516,319, forward strand.
ACCTTTGACGGATATGACCAAGAAGGGCTCCGATGTGGTTAATTGGGCTCCTGCTGCCGTGGAGGCTTTCCAGGAGTTGAAACGTCGGTTTACTTCGGCGCCTGTTTTGTGCCAGCCTGATGTCTCGCTTCCCTTTCAAGTTGAGGTGGATGCTTCAGAGATTGGAGCAGGGGCCGTTTTGTCGCAGAGAGGCCCTGGTTGCTCTGTTATGAGACCTTGCGCCTTTTTCTCTAGGAAGTTTTCGCCTGCGGAGCGAAATTATGATGTGGGCAATCGGGAGTTGTTGGCCATGAAATGGGCATTTGAGGAGTGGCGTCATTGGCTCGAGGGTGCTAAGCATCGTGTGGTGGTCTTGACTGATCACAAAAATCTGATGTATCTCGAGTCTGCTAAACGCCTGAATCCTAGACAGGCCCGCTGGTCATTGTTTTTCTCCCGATTTGACTTTGTTGTCTCGTATTTACCAGGTTCAAAGAATGTGAAGGCCGATGCTCTTTCCAGGAGCTTTGTGCCTGATGCTCCTGGAGTCGCTGAACCTGTTGGTATTCTTAAGGATGGTATTATCTTGTCAGCTATTTCTCCTGATCTGCGACGTGTGTTGCAGAGATTTCAGGCTGATAGGCCTGATTCTTGTCCACCTGACAGACTGTTTGTGCCTGATAAGTGGACCAGCAGAGTCATTTCTGTTATGGTTCTCAATGGCAAGAGAACATAGCCCAGCAAACATAAGAACTAGCTCTTGGAAGGATGGAAACTAAACTGACCATGAACTAAACCTGTCACACAACTAACAGTAGCCGGGTAGCGTAGCCTGCGTTTTATCCCTAGACGCCCAGCGCCGGCCGGAGGACTAACTAATCCTGGCAGAGGAAAATATAGTCCTGGCTCACCTCTAGAGAAATTTCCCCGAAAGGCAGACAGAGGCCCCCACAAATATTGGCGGTGATTTTAGATGAAATGACAAACGTAGTATGAAAATAGGTTTAGCAAAATTGAGGTCCGCTTACTAGATAGCAGGAAGACAGAAAGGGCACTTTCATGGTCAGCTGAAAACCCTATCAAAACACCATCCTGAAATTACTTTAAGACTCTAGTATTAACTCATAACATCAGAGTGGCAATTTCAGATCACAAGAGCTTTCCAGACACAGAAACGAAACTACAGCTGTGAACTGGAACTAAATGCAAAAACAAACAAGGACTAAAGTCCAACTTAGCTGGGAGTTGTCTAGCAGCAGGAACATGCACAGAAAGGCTTCTGATTACAATGTTGACCGGCATGGAAGTGACAGAGGAGCAAGGCTAAATAGCGACTCCCACATCCTGATGGAAACAGGTGAACAGAGAGGATGATGCACACCAGTTCAATTCCACCAGTGGCCACCGGGGGAGCCCAAAATCCAATTTCACAACAGTACCCCCCCCTCAAGGAGGGGGCACCGAACCCTCACCAGAACCACCAGGGCGATCAGGATGAGCCCTTTGAAAGGCACGGACCAAATCGGAGGCATGAACATCAGAGGCAGTCACCCAAGAATTATCCTCCTGACCGTATCCCTTCCATTTGACCAGATACTGGAGTTTCCGTCTGGAAACACGGGAGTCCAAGATTTTTTCCACAACGTACTCCAACTCGCCCTCAACCAACACCGGAGCAGGAGGCTCAACGGAAGGCACAACCGGTACCTCATACCTGCGCAATAATGACCGATGAAAAACATTATGAATAGAAAAAGATGCAGGGAGGTCCAAACGGAAGGACACAGGGTTAAGAATCTCCAATATCTTGTACGGGCCGATGAACCGAGGCTTAAACTTGGGAGAAGAAACCCTCATAGGGACAAAACGAGAAGACAACCACACCAAGTCCCCAACACAAAGCCGAGGACCAACCCGACGCCGGCGGTTGGCAAAAAACTGAGTCTTCTCCTGGGACAACTTCAAATTGTCCACTACCTGCCCCCAAATCTGATGCAACCTCTCCACCACAGCATCCACTCCAGGACAATCCGAAGATTCCACCTGACCAGAAGAAAATCGAGGATGAAACCCCGAATTACAGAAAAAGGGAGACACCAAGGTGGCAGAGCTGGCCCGATTATTGAGGGCAAACTCCGCTAAAGGCAAAAAAGCAACCCAATCATCCTGATCTGCAGACACAAAACACCTCAAATATGTCTCCAAGGTCTGATTCGTCCGCTCGGTCTGGCCATTAGTCTGAGGATGGAAAGCAGACGAGAAAGACAAATCTATGCCCATCCTAGCACAGAATGCTCGCCAAAATCTAGACACGAATTGGGTACCTCTGTCAGAAACGATATTCTCCGGAATACCATGCAAACGGACCACATTTTGAAAAAACAGAGGAACCATCTCGGAAGAAGAAGGCAACTTAGGCAGGGGAACCAAATGGACCATCTTAGAGAAACGATCACACACCACCCAGATGACAGACATCTTCTGAGAAACAGGAAGATCCGAAATAAAATCCATCGAAATGTGCGTCCAGGGCCTCTTCGGGATAGGCAAGGGCAACAACAATCCACTAGCCCGAGAACAACAAGGCTTGGCCCGAGCACAAACGTCACAAGACTGCACGAAGGCTCGCACATCTCGAGACAGGGAAGGCCTCCAGAAGGACCTTGCCACCAAATCCCTGGTACCAAAGATTCCAGGATGACCTGCCAACGCAGAAGAATGAACCTCAGAAATGACTTTACTGGTCCAATCATCAGGAACAAACAGTCTACCAGGTGGGCAACGATCAGGTCTATCCGCCTGAAACTCCTGCAAGGCCCGCCGCAGGTCTGGAGAAACGGCAGACAATATCACTCCATCCTTAAGGATACCTGTAGGTTCAGAATTACCAGGGGAGTCAGGCTCAAAACTCCTAGAAAGGGCATCCGCCTTAACATTCTTAGAACCCGGCAGGTAGGACACCACAAAATCAAACCGAGAGAAAAACAACGACCAGCGCGCCTGTCTAGGATTCAGGCGTCTGGCGGACTCAAGATAAATTAGATTTTTGTGGTCAGTCAATACCACCACCTGATGTCTAGCCCCCTCAAGCCAATGACGCCACTCCTCAAAAGCCCACTTCATGGCCAAAAGCTCCCGATTCCCAACATCATAATTCCGCTCGGCGGGCGAAAATTTACGCGAGAAAAAAGCACAAGGTCTCATCACGGAGCAATCGGAACTTCTCTGCGACAAAACCGCCCCAGCTCCGATTTTAGAAGCGTCGACCTCAACCTGAAAAGGAAGAGCAACATCAGGCTGACGCAACACAGGGGCGGAAGAAAAGCGGCGCTTAAGCTCCCGAAAGGCCTCCACAGCAGCAGGGGACCAATCAGCAACATCAGCACCCTTCTTAGTCAAATCAGTCAATGGTTTAACAACATCAGAAAAACCAGCAATAAATCGACGATAAAAGTTAGCAAAGCCCAAAAATTTCTGAAGACTCTTAAGAGAAGAGGGTTGCGTCCAATCACAAATAGCCTGAACCTTGACAGGATCCATCTCGATGGAAGAGGGGGAAAAAATATATCCCAAAAAGGAAATCTTCTGAACCCCAAAAACGCACTTAGAACCCTTCACACACAAGGAATTAGACCGCAAAACCTGAAAAACCCTCCTGACCTGCTGGACATGAGAGTCCCAGTCATCCAAAAAAATCAAAATATCATCCAGATACACAATCATAAATTTATCCAAATAATCACGGAAAATGTCATGCATAAAGGACTGAAAGACTGAAGGAGCATTTGAAAGACCAAAAGGCATCACCAAATACTCAAAGTGGCCCTCGGGCGTATTAAATGCGGTTTTCCACTCATCCCCCTGCTTAATTCGCACCAAATTATACGCCCCACGGAGATCTATCTTAGAGAACCACTTGGCCCCCTTTATGCGAGCAAACAAATCAGTCAGCAGTGGCAACGGATATTGATATTTAACCGTGATTTTATTCAAAAGCCGATAATCAATGCACGGCCTCAAAGAGCCATCTTTCTTCGCCACAAAGAAAAAACCGGCTCCTAAGGGAGATGACGAAGGACGAATATGTCCCTTTTCCAAGGACTCCTTTATATATTCTCGCATCGCAGCATGTTCAGGCACAGACAGATTAAATAAACGACCCTTAGGGTATTTACTACCCGGAATCAAATCTATGGCACAATCGCACTCCCGGTGCGGAGGTAATGAACCAAGCTTAGGTTCTTCAAAAACGTCACGATATTCAGTCAAGAATTCAGGAATCTCAGAGGGAATAGATGATGAAATGGAAACCACAGGTACGTCCCCATGCGTCCCCTTACATCCCCAGCTTAACACAGACATAGCTTTCCAGTCAAGGACTGGGTTATGAGATTGCAGCCATGGCAATCCAAGCACCAACACATCATGTAGGTTATACAGCACAAGAAAGCGAATAATCTCCTGGTGATCCGGATTAATCCGCATAGTTACTTGTGTCCAGTATTGTGGTTTATTGCTAGCCAATGGGGTGGAGTCAATCCCCTTCAGGGGTATAGGAGTTTCAAGAGGCTCCAAATCATACCCACAGCGTTTGGCAAAGGACCAATCCATAAGACTCAAAGCGGCGCCAGAGTCGACATAGGCATCCGCGGTAATAGATGATAAAGAACAAATCAGGGTCACAGATAGAATAAACTTAGACTGTAAAGTGCCAATTGAAACAGACTTATCAAGCTTCTTAGTACGCTTAGAGCATGCTGATATAACATGAGTTGAATCACCGTAATAGAAGCACAACCCATTTTTTCATCTAAAATTCTGCCGTTCACTTCTGGACAGAATTCTATCACATTGCATATTCTCTGGCGTCTTCTCAGTAGACACCGCCAAATGGTGCACAGGTTTGCGCTCCCGCAGACGCCTATCGATCTGGATAGCCATTGTCATGGACTCATTCAGACCCGCAGGCACAGGGAACCCCACCATAACATCCTTAATGGCATCAGAGAGACCCTCTCTGAAATTCGCCGCCAGGGCGCACTCATTCCACTGAGTAAGCACAGCCCATTTACGGAATTTCTGGCAGTATATTTCAGCTTCGTCTTGCCCCTGAGATAGGGACATCAAGGCCTTTTCCGCCTGAAGTTCTAACTGAGGTTCCTCATAACCCCAAGGCCAGAAAAAACGCATCCACATTGAGCAACGCAGGATCCCCTGGAGCCAATGCAAAAGCCCAATCCTGAGGGTCGCCCCGGAGCAAGGAAATCACAATCCTGACCTGCTGAGCAGGATCTCCAGCAGAGCGAGATTTCAGGGACAAAAACAACTTGCAATTATTTTTGAAATTTTGAAAGCAAGATCTATTCCCCGAGAAAAATTCAGGCAAAGGAATTCTAGGTTCAGATATAGGAACATGAACAACAAAATCTTGTAAATTTTGAACTTTCGTGGTGAGATTATTCAAACCTGCAGCTAAACTCTGAATATCCATTTTAAACAGGTGAACACAGAGCCATTCCAGGATTAGAAGGAGAGAGAGAGAGAAAGGCTGCAATATAGGCAGACTTGCAAGAGATTCAATTACAAGCACACTCAGAACTGAAGGAAAAAAAAAAAATCTTCAGCAGACTTCTCTTTTCTCTCCTTTCTCTGTCAATTAATTTGACCCTTTTTTGGCCGGTCAAACTGTTATGGTTCTCAATGGCAAGAGAACATAGCCCAGCAAACATAAGAACTAGCTCTTGGAAGGATGGAAACTAAACTGACCATGAACTAAACCTGTCGCACAACTAACAGTAGCCGGGTAGCGTAGCCTGCGTTTTATCCCTAGACGCCCAGCGCCGGCCGGAGGACTAACTAATCCTGGCAGAGGAAAATATAGTCCTGGCTCACCTCTAGAGAAATTTCCCCGAAAGGCAGACAGAGGCCCCCACAAATATTGGCGGTGATTTTAGATGAAATGACAAACGTAGTATGAAAATAGGTTTAGCAAAATTGAGGTCCGCTTACTAGATAGCAGGAAGACAGAAAGGGCACTTTCATGGTCAGCTGAAAACCCTATCAAAACACCATCCTGAAATTACTTTAAGACTCTAGTATTAACTCATAACATCAGAGTGGCAATTTCAGATCACAAGAGCTTTCCAGACACAGAAACGAAACTACAGCTGTGAACTGGAACTAAATGCAAAAACAAACAAGGACTAAAGTCCAACTTAGCTGGGAGTTGTCTAGCAGCAGGAACATGCACAGAAAGGCTTCTGATTACAATGTTGACCGGCATGGAAGTGACAGAGGAGCAAGGCTAAATAGCGACTCCCACATCCTGATGGAAACAGGTGAACAGAGAGGATGATGCACACCAGTTCAATTCCACCAGTGGCCACCGGGGGAGCCCAAAATCCAATTTCACAACACATTTCCGAGGTTCATTCCTCGGTGTTGGCAGGTCACCCAGGAATTTTTGGCACCAGAGATCTGGTGGCCAGATCCTTTTGGTGGCCTTCCTTGTCTAGGGATGTGCGGTCATTTGTACAGTCCTGTGGGACTTGTGCTCGAGCTAAGCCTTGCTGTTCTCGTGCCAGCGGGTTGCTCTTGCCCTTGCCTGTCCCTAAGAGACCTTGGACACATATCTCCATGGATTTCATTTCTGATCTTCCGGTGTCTCAGGGCATGTCTGTTATCTGGGTGATATGTGATCGCTTCTCCAAGATGGTCCATTTGGTTCCTTTGCCTAAACTGCCTTCCTCTTCCGATCTGGTTCCTGTGTTTTTCCAGAACGTGGTTCGTTTGCACGGCATCCCTGAGAATATTGTGTCAGACAGAGGATCCCAGTTCGTTTCCAGATTCTGGCGATCCTTTTGTAGTAGGATGGGCATTGACTTGTCGTTTTCGTCTGCTTTCCATCCTTAGACTAATGGACAGACGGAGCGAACTAATCAGACTTTGGAGGCTTATTTGAGGTGTTTTGTCTCTGCTGATCAGGACGATTGGGTGACCTTCTTGCCTTGCCCTTAATAATCGGGCTAGTTCCGCCACCTTGGTTTCGCCGTTTTTCTGCAACTCTGGTTTCCACCCTCGTTTTTCTTCGGGTCATGTGGAACCTTCTGACTGCCCTGGGGTGGATTCTGTGGTGGATAGGTTGCAGCGGATCTGGAATCTTGTGGTGGACAACTTGAAGTTGTCACAGGAGAGGGCTCAGCGCTTTGCCAACCGCCGCCGCGGTGTGGGTCCCCGACTACGTGTTGGGGATTTGGTGTGGCTTTCTTCCCGCTTTGTTCCTATGAAGGTTTCCTCTCCCAAATTTAAACCTCGTTTTATTGGTCCTTACAAGATATTGGAAATTCTTAATCCTGTATCCTTTCGCCTGGATCTACCTGTGTCGTTTGCTATCCACAACGTGTTTCATAGGTCCTTGTTGCGGCGGTACGTTGTGCCTGTGGTTCCTTGTGCTGAGCCTCCTGCTCCGGTGTTGGTTGAGGGCGAGTTGGAGTACGTGGTGGAGAAGATCTTGGATTCTCGTCTCTCCAGGCGGAGGCTTCAGTACCTGGTCAAGTGGAAGGGCTATGGTCAGGAAGATAATTCCTGGGTGGTTGCCTCTGATGTTCATGCGGCCGATTTAGTTCGTGCCTTTCACGCCGCTCATCCTGATCGCCCTGGTGGTCGTGGTGAGGGTTCGGTGACCCCTCACTAAGGGGGGGGTACTGTTGTGATTTTGCTTTTTGCTCCCTCTAGTGGTCATTAGTGATTTGACTCTGGAGCGTCTGTCTTTTCCTATATCCTCACCTGGGCCGTTAGTTCAGGGGCGTTGCTATATAAGCTCCCTGGACCTTCAGTTCAATGCCTGGCATCGTTGAAATCAGAGCTAATCTGTTGTGCTCTTGTCCTCTGATCCTGGTTCCTGTTTTTCAAGCTAAGTCTGCTTCTTTGCTTTTTGCTTTTGTTTTGTTTGGTATTTTTGTCCAGCTTGTTATTATCTGTATCCTGACCTTTGCTGGAAGCTCTAGGGGGCTGGTGTTCTCCCCCCGGACCGTTAGACGGTTCGGGGGTTCTTGAATCTCCAGCGTGGATTTTTATAGGGTTTTTGTTGACCAGATAAGTTATCTTGCTATATTCTGCTATTAGTAAGCTGGCCTCTCTTTGCTGAACCTGGTTCATTTCTGTGTTTGTCATTTCCTCTTACCTCACCGTTATTATTTGTGGGGGGCTTGTATCTTGCTTTGGGGTCCCTTTCTCTGGAGGCAAGAGAGGTCTTTGTTTTCTTCTCCTAGGGGTAGTTAGATTCTCCGGCTGGCGCGAGTCATCTAGCGATCACCGTAGGCATGATCCCCGGCTACTTCTAGTGTTGGCGTTAGGAGTAGCTATTTGGTCAACCCAGTTACCACAGCCCTATGAGCTGGATTTTTGTATCTTGCAGACTTACACGTTCCTCTGAGACCCTGTCCACTGGGGTCATAACAATGGTGTGACTTTTGCTTTGGGCTCCCCCTGGTGGCTTTGTTTGTTATCCTGCTAGTCTCTGGCTATCAGCTGGTTTGTTATCCTCTGGGAGGTTCCTATATAGCTCTGTTTTACTTTCACTTGTTGCCGGCTGCCTATGTAATCAGTGCTACTCAGATTCCTTCTGACTACCTTGCTCCCAGTCCTTCCAGGATAAGCTAAGTTTTGTTTGCTCATTTTTTGATCAGCAGTGTTTATCATGTTTTCTGTTCCAGCTTGCTAAAATGTAATTCCCTCGCTTGCTGGTTGCTCTAGTGGGCTGAGTTTCTCCCCACACACCAACTAACGGTTGAAATCTCAGGATGGATATTTTGTAAGGGTTTTTTATTGATTGCATAGACCCCTGCTCTATTTTCTGCTTTCTAGTACTAGTGGGCCTCTTTTGCTGAATCTGATTTTGTCAAGGTGAAAATATATTTTCTTATATACCTTTTGTACTTTTATATATCTTATACTGTGAAACAATAAGTTTTTCCTATCTGCTAGCAAATGCAAATGTAATTGTATCTAAAGATGGCTGCCAGTGTTCATTCTTCACTTCAGTTTAGAATCTGAAGGGTTAAGTTTCATTTCTCCTGAAAAGATAACTCAGGAATGTGAAGAAAGAAGTAACCACCGGGAGACGTTCTGACGAATCGGAGAGAGAGAGACTGGACACTAGATGTATACTGCATAAACCCCGCCTATTGCATTCCTTTTTAGTACTGTGTATTGTAAAATAAACTCAGTTGCTGTGACGGTTACACACATGTGTGTGGATGCACGAGCATGCACTGAGATTGAACCAGCTACCTGTCTGACTCATTCTTACCCAGTACCACATGCTTATAGTTTAATTTGGAATGACTGGTGAATGAGGGTATATTGTCGTTAACGACCCCGACAATTTGGCGCGACCAACGTGGGGCGTGGCTAGCGATCCGAGACCCCCTGGACCCATGCCTGGATGTCTGTGGATGATACCCGTAGTGGCTGACCTCGAGGACTGATCACCCTCCGAACACGGTAAGTGGCGATCATATACACTGTATGTGTCACACTTGCTAGTGTCTCAGCCGTTATTGGTTTGTCTGTGGTCTCCTTGGGTCCGGGAGGTGACCGGTCGAGTGGTGAGATCGAACATGATCCTGTGCCACGCTCTGGACCAGCAACTGAGAGACGTTGCATCCTGCGCGTCCTCATGTACACCACACCTTCTCCACCGGTCATTGTACTCCGTTCAACCACCCTACCCGTGACTATTGTCTAGTAGTGAAGTGGAGTGATAAATTGGGCAAGTTGTAAATTGTGGGGCAGCTTAGAGAAAGGGATAGGAGATGCAGCCTCTGTGATATTGTACTAACCGGTAATTAAGATATCCCAAGTGGGGGACCACCAGAATTTTGAGTACAAATAGGTAATTAAGACGCCCCGTATGGAGCCACCAGAAATAGGTAATTAAGACGTCCCGGAACGGGACCACCAGAAACAGGTAATTAAGACGCTCCGTACGGGACCACCAGAATTTTTGTGGAGGGCTCTCACTAGGAGACCGCCTCCCAACGGTTTGTATGTCGCCTTTTCATTTATAATAAAAACACACATTATTTGGAAGCATAAACCTTGTTGCAAAGTGTGCAGTGATTATAGACTTATTTATGTTGATGGGATTACTTCCCGTTCACTAGCACCTTACTTCCCTTGATCGTGTGCTAGCCATCTCTATACTTTTCCCAACGGTTTGGAATATCGTGGTAGGATAGTCTGTTAATCACTGTTGTTCTAGTTTAGGGACAGGAAATATTGAGCGCGAGGCTCTTTTCCTTATACGTTGAGTGAGAGGCTCCGTGTTTTTAGAACAAGGTGTTGATATCGCTACCAGTGGTTTACTGCAGAAAACCATAGTATTCTGTAAGAGTCATGCTGCGTATCTTAAAGCAGAAGAAGTCAGTGCCCCACAAGTTAGATGAGGATGCTGTGGAAGTCAAGACAATAGTAGAGTCACGGGAGGGCAAGAGGCAGTCAAGAAGCTTATCTGCGAGTTGCGCGAGGCTTAAAGAACAAAGGATGAAAAGTGGTTGATGGAGAGGGAGGGTCAGAGAATGCAGAGCCCGTGTTTGGTTATAAAATGCCTTTGAACTGTGATCTTACAGATTGTAAAATGGCCACTGTGCCACTGATGATGAAAATGCAGTCCCAGCCATCGCCCTGTAATAGCGGCGGGATGAGCTTTCCAGAAGCGTAGGTGTGTCCTGTTTGTGTTGTGCAGAATCCAACCTGGGTGGAGACCTGCCGCGTGTGCGCGTACGGGCCGTCCTTGGGGCTCCGCCCAGACCATGGAGGATCATAGGAAAGTTTTGTAGAAATTAAGTCTGAAAACTGCTGCAATTTGTGACTGTGTAGAAGATACGGAGCCTTGTATCAGTGCTGTGTAGTAGAGGGGAGGAGGGAGCGGACCGCTGTGAGATTTCTCCTCTTTCCTCATCTGTGCTACGAACTTAGAGAAAGGGGGGCTCCCCGAGGCCAATCATCTGTGCCTTTACAGCCTTTTACTAGGCACTGCTCCTAATAGCCAGATTCCTACTCCACACTGATGAGGGGCAAACACCCCGAAACAGCTGTCTGTGGATGGATACCATGCTTGGCATAGGTGGTTTTCCTGTATTGGATGTTTTCCTTTACTGGATGCTGCCCTTCCCGTGGTTGTTCCTTCCCGGGGAAAGGTCTGGCTATTCACTGCTTGCGTTGAGAAACACGTGATGGTGTCTCCGCAGCTATCCTACATGCATTTGCATATTTCCCATAAGGGATGGGGGCAGTGTTCTGGATCACTGCGTTGAGAAACACGTGATGGTGTCTCCGCGGTGTTGGATGGTTTGGTCTCCCCGAGGCCAATCATCTGTGCCTTTACAGCCTTTTACTAGGCACTGCTCCTAATAGCCAGATTCCTACTCCACACTGATGAGGGGCAAACACCCCGAAACAGCTGTCTGTGGATAGATACCATGCTTGGCATAGGTGGTTTTCCTGTATTGGATGCTGCCCTTCCCGTGGTTGTTCCTTCCCGGGGAAAGGCCTGGCTATTCACTGCTTGTGTTGAGAAACACATGATGGTGTCTCTGCAGCTATCCCACATGCATTTGCATATTTCCCATAAGGGATGGGGGCAGTATTCTGGATCACTGCATTGAGAAACACGTGATGGTGTCTCCGCAGTGTTGGATGTTTTGGTCTCCCCGAGGCCAATCATCTGTGCCTTTACAGCCTTTTACTAGGCACTGCTCCTAATAGCCAGATTCCTACTCCACACTGATGAGGGGCAAACACCCCGAAACAGCTGTCTGTGGATGGATACCATGCTTGGCATAGGTGGTTTTCCTGTATTGGATGCTGCCCTTCCCGTGGTTGTTCCTTCCCGGGGAAAGGCCTGGCTATTCACTGCTTGCGTTGAGAAACACATGATGGTGTCTCCGCAGCTATCCCACATGCATTTGCATATTTCCCATAAGGGATGGGGGCAGTGTTCTGGATCACTGCGTTGAGAAACACGTGATGGTGTCTCCGCGGTGTTGGATGTTTTGGTCTCCCCGAGGCCAATCATCTGTGCCTTTACAGCCTTTTACTAGGCACTGCTCCTAATAGCCAGATTCCTACTCCACACTGATGAGGGGCAAACACCCCGAAACAGCTGTCTGTGGATGGATACCATGCTTGGCATAGGTGGTTTTCCTGTATTGGATGCTGCCCTTCCCGTGGTTGTTCCTTCCCGGGGAAAGGCCTGGCTATTCACTGCTTGCGTTGAGAAACACATGATGGTGTCTCCGCAGCTATCCCACATGCATTTGCATATTTCCCATAAGGGATGGGGGCAGTGTTCTGGATCACTGCGTTGAGAAACACGTGATGGTGTCTCCGCGGTGTTGGATGTTTTGGTCTCCCCGAGGCCAATCATCTGTGCCTTTACAGCCTTTTACTAGGCACTGCTCCTAATAGCCAGATTCCTACTCCACACTGATGAGGGGCAAACACCCCGAAACAGCTGTCTGTGGGTAGGAGTGCCTCTCGGCCTTCTGGCTGCGATCTTGTGTCGCGGTCAGAGGGTGCGAGTGTTTCCTAGCAGCGTGCTGCTAATTTATTGCTGCGGTATTCGTACCGGCAGAGAAGTTTGAAGATGTTCATTAAGAATACAATTCGTGTGGTCGTGGAAGATGGTGCCAAAAACAACGTGGTGTACGTGGTTCGTGACCTGCTGGAGGGAAAGGCTGGAGCTCATCGGACTGATATTTTCAGCGTGAACGAATTTCATAACCAAGGTACTTATGATGTTACCTTTGTGAGTGAGCCTTGCTGTTTAACAGTCTTTGAGTGGCTCAGAAGTCATGATGGTGACCCATGCCTGGAGGGAGTGCGGGTGGAGCCTCTGTTTGGGCTCATGGAAAAAGTTGTGACGGTTACTGTTTATAATCCTTATACTGAAGTAAGTCTGTTGGAGCAGTTCCTGGCTCGGTACTGCGAATATGTTAAGGGTGGAGACAAACAGAGAAATTGCTTGGGCATTTTTAACTGTAAACTTGTGTTTCGTGTGAAACTGAAGAGAGACCCAAGTTGTTTGGGAGGTTTCACCCACCCCCCGGCGAATTTCTCAGTGGCGGGTCATAGGGGCTTTCTGACATATGCAGGGCAGCCTCTGTACTGCAGGAAGTGTTTCCAGTTTGGGCACTTGCAGAATATGTGCGATAAAAGTTTGGTTTGCCGTAACTGCAAAAGAGAAGGCCATGTGGCGGCTGAGTGTCCGATGCCACGTGAATGTGACCGTTGTGGTAATACAGGGCACCTGTATAAGGATTGTCCATATGGTGTGCCGAGGAGGCCAACTAGAGAGGAGGAGAGGCGGGAAGAGGAAGAAAAGAAACGTAAGGAGGAGCGGAGGCAGGAGGAGGAAAAAAAGAGAGAGGAGGAGGTTAAGAAGCGAGAGGAGGAGAGGAAGCGGGAGGATGGCGAGGCATCTGTGCAGCAAAGCTCTGAGGTAATTCCGCCCTCTATGATTGAGAGAAGGCGGGATAAACGGCAGGAGGACAAGGAGGCTGAGAGGAAGAGGGAGAAGCAGGAGGACAAGGAATTCTGGAGAGCTGCAAAGCAGGAAGAGCGTGCTATGATTAATAAAAATAAAAAAAAAAAGGAGTCCCCAGTTACCAAAGCAGTCGAGTTGGGTGATTTGATGGATTTTGATACTTCTGGGGCGGAGGAGATGGCTGAGTCTGTGATTCATGGGTCTGACCCAGGAAACATTGGTGCTTTTTCCTCAGAAGAGGAGCCTGGAGGTCGAAAGTGTCCCAGGGAGGGTGGTGGGGAAATTAGTGACTTTGAGGATGGTGAAGGAGTGCCCCGGAGGAAGGCTGGGCAGAAGAAGACGCGTCTGGAGGAGTGTATGGAGGTTAGCGGCTCTGAAAGCTGCACGGCGCAGATGGTGGAGGAGGACAGTAGCGGTGCTGGTTAGCTATGTGCTATTATTTCAGTAGCTAAGTGTTTTTGTATATAGTTGCATTTGCCTTTAAATTTTTTTTTTTTTTTTTTTTTTAATGTAAGTTGCGTAATGTTATGTTTGTAGGTTGATTTTCTTAGTATTTTTGTTTCTGTGTATGTTATGGGTTTTGTTATTATATCACAAAATGTGAGGGTTTTTAAAAACAGGTTGCGGCGGGCGGCCATCTTGGATTTTTTTGCAACTCAAAATGCAGGAATTTTTTGTTTGCAGGAGTGTGGTATTGTGGATGGTGTGAAGGGGAGTGAATGGCCTCATGGTGCGTCTGTGTGGTCAGGGAGTGCCTGTAATAAAAATGATGGTGTGGGTTTTTTGGTGAAGGGAAATGATGTGAGTTTGTGTGACTATATGGTGATTGAGGTTGGAAGGTGTGTGTTGGCAAATTTTGAGTTTAGAAATGTTCGTTTTTGCGTTATTAATGTATATGCGCCTGTGGATAAACAGGAGCGTAGAGTTTTATTTGAAAAAATTAAGTTTTTTATTCCAGGAAGAGTGCCTGTTGTGATAGTGGGTGATATGAACTGTGATGTGGGAAGTGTGAATGTCGATGCATCAGGGAAAGTGTTAATGGATATGGTGAGTGATTTTGGTTTAAAAGATATGCAGCGGGCATGCAAGATAACTCCGTTGTTAAATACGTTTTTTTCTGACAGTGGGAGGGTGGAGTCTAGATTGGACTATTGTTTTGTTTCAAAAAATCTGATTCCTGTTAGTTATGCACAGGAGAGGGTGTTTTTTTCGGATCATGTGTGTATGAAGTGTGAATTGGATTTGCATGTTAATGAGGTGGCTGGGAAAGGTGTGTGGAAGTTGAATGTGAGTTTGCTGGAAGGAGGGGGGGTGAGAGAGGAGTATGAAAGACATTATGCAGAGTGGTGTGGGTGCAGGAGTGATTTCAGAAATGTGTGTGAATGGTGGGATTGGGTTAAATGGAGAACCAAGAGTTTTTTTAAAAAACTCGGGTACAAGTGTGCGGCTGCAAAGAGAGAAAGGTTTGTTTTTTTAAATGCAAGATTGAGTTTGTTGTATAAGTTGAGGGCGGGAGGGATGGATGTGAGTGAAGATTTAGTGAAAGTGAAAAAAGAAGTGAATGATTTTTTGTTAGAAAGAGGGAGGAGTATTGTGTATAGGGCCAAATTAGAGAATTTGGAGAAGAATGAGAAGTGTTCGCGGTTTTTCTTTAAGAAAGTTTTTGGGAAGAGACAGAGTATGAGTGTTTTGAATGGGATGGATGGAAATGAAGTTAGTGGCGCGGACTTGTGTGAGGAAGTGGCAAAGTTTTATGATGATTTGTATGCTGTGAAATGGAGGGATGAAGGTTTGGAGGGTGAGGTGTTGAGTGTTTTGGAAAATAGTTTGAATAGGATAGAAAGGGAAAGTTTGATGGGTGAGGTGACGGGTGAAGAAGTATGGAAGGTGGTGTGCAGTATGGCGCTGAATAAAACACCGGGGGAGGATGGTCTACCGGTGGAATTTTATCGTGTGATGTGGGATGTGATTGGGAAGGATTTTGTGGATGTATGTAAGTATATGTGGGCGAATGCAGAGGTGGCAAATGGTATGCGTGCAGGGGTGGTTGTGTTATTGCCAAAAAAAGGTGATTTGAAAAATCTAAAAAATTGGAGGCCGATCACATTGCTGAATTGTGATTATAAGATTTATGCGAAACTTTTGGCTAACAGGATGCGTGGTGTGGTTGGGAGTGTGGTGGGTGAGGAGCAATGTTGTGCGGTACCTGGAAGACGAATACATGGAAGTTTGTGTATGTTGAGAGATTGTTTGTGGGACTGCATGAATCGTAAGAAAGGGGTGTATGTGTTGAGTTTGGATTTTGAGAAGGCGTATGATAGATTGGCGCATGGTTTTTTGTTTAGTGTGTTGGTGAAGATGGGTTTTCCTTCTGAGTTTGTTGAGAGAGTGAGAAGTTTGTATAAGAATATTTACAGTTGTGTGTTGTTGAATGGAAATGTGGGGAGGAGAGTAAATGTATTTTCGGGTGTTCGGCAGGGGTGTCCTTTGTCCCCTATCGTTTTTATTTGCGCAATTGAGCCTTTGTTATGTTTGTTAAGAAAAGATAAGGTGATTCGGGGTGTGCAAGTACCCGGGGGTGGGGGGAGAGAGTGGAAGATGAGTGGCTATATGGATGATGTGTGTGTGCTGTGTGATTCAGAGTGTTCGGTACGGCGTGTGAAGTTGTTGGTTTCTATTTTTTGTGGAGCATCTGCTTTTAAAGTGAATTGGGAGAAGAGTGAGTGTAAGAATTTTGGGGGAAGGAGTCTGAGCGATGATGTTGGAGTGAATGTGGTGAGTGGATCGATAAAGGTTTTGGGTGTGAAATTTTCAGAGAAATTGGATGGAGAGGAAAGCTGGGTGGATGTGAGAGAGAGAGTGGAGCGTAAGTTAAATTTTTGGAGTTTGAGGGATCTTACGTTTTTTGGTAAAATTTTAGTTATTAAGAGTGTTGTGTTACCTATTTTTTTGTATGTTGCGATGGTGTTTCCACCAAGCCACATGTGTATTAGAAGATTAAATAGGGTTTTGTTTGTCTTTTTTTGGGGTTCATGTATGGAGCGTGCAAGGAGAGAGATTGTTATGAAGAGTTTGGATAAGGGGGGACTGGGTTTCCCAAATTTGAATGTTTTTTTCGGCGTGAATATTATGGTGTTTGTACTAGGTGTGATTAGGATGGATGGGAAGTATGCATGTATGTGCAGGTTTTTGTTTGGAAATTTCTTGTTTCGTTTGAAATGGCGTGAAAGAGATCTTAGGAGCCCAGTGGCTTTTGAGGTTCCTGTGTGGTATGTGTGGGTTTACAAATTATTAGTGAAGTATGAACTTTGTGATGTGGATGTGAGATTGTTAGAAAAGAAGAAAGCTGTATATAAGATGATTGAGTGTAGAGAGATGGAATGTGACATTATTGTAGGACGAGCCCATAGGCTGTTCTTGCCAGATTTTAAAATGGTGAGAGGGGATGATGTGCAGAAAGTATGGAAGAAGGTACGTGTGAATGGTATGACAAATAGGCAGAGTGAGATTGTATGGCAGTCATTGCATGGGGTGTTGCCAGTGAGGGAGTTTCTGAAAAATCGGGGTTTAGTGAGGAGTGAGAGGTGTCCGAGGAGTGGATGTGGTGGGAGTGAGAGTGTGGTGCATTTGTTTTGGAATTGTCAGTATGCTAGAAGTGTGATTGCAGGTCTGGGTCGTTTGTGTAAGGAGCTGTGTGAGGTAAATCTGTTGTCTTTTGAGCTCTTTATGTTTGGATTGGGTATGTGTGGGGAGAAGGAGAGAGTATTGTGGTTGATGATGGCATGTATAAAAGAGGTTTTGTGGGATGTGAGGAATGTGTATGTGTTTAAAAGGAAGGATATTGAGGTTAAAAACTGTATAAAAATTATTTTGGGAAAATTGTATTTTTGCTTTGTGTGTGATCAGAGGAGGAGAGGGGAGGTGGATGCAGAGGGAATTTGGAAGACTAAAAAGTGGAAACATTTTGTTAATGTATCTTGAAGTGGTTTTTGGTTGTTAATTAAAACATTTTTTGTGTGTTTTCCAATGATGATGGGAATGGCGGTGGCACTAAGTGTGTGGCACGCTGTTTTGGGAGATGAGTTCCTTATAGTTTTGGTTACCTGACTGTGGAACTTCCCATCTGAGGGGAAAAAAAAAAAAAAAAAAAGCTGTCTGTGGATGGATACCATGCTTGGCATAGGTGGTTTTCCTGTATTGGATGCTGCCCTTCCCGTGGTTGTTCCTTCCCGGGGAAAGGCCTGGCTATTCACTGCTTGCGTTGAGAAACACATGATGGTGTCTCCGCAGCTATCCCACATGCATTTGCATATTTCCCATAAGGGATGGGGGCAGTGTTCTGGATCACTGCGTTGAGAAACACGTGATGGTGTCTCCGCGGTGTTGGATGTTTTGGTCTCCCCGAGGCCAATCATCTGTGCCTTTACAGCCTTTTACTAGGCACTGCTCCTAATAGCCAGATTCCTACTCCACACTGATGAGGGGCAAACACCCCGAAACAGCTGTCTGTGGATGGATACCATGCTTGGCATAGGTGGTTTTCCTGTATTGGATGCTGCCCTTCCCGTGGTTGTTCCTTCCCGGGGAAAGGCCTGGCTATTTACTGCTTGCGTTGAGAAACACATGATGGTGTCTCCGCAGCTATCCCACATGCATTTGCATATTTCCTATAAGGGATGGGGGCAGTGTTCTGGATCACTGCGTTGAGAAACACGTGATGGTGTCTCCGCGGTGTTGGATGTTTTGGTCTCCCCGAGGCCAATCATCTGTGCCTTTACAGCCTTTTACTAGGCACTGCTCCTAATAGCCAGATTCCTACTCCACACTGATGAGGGGCAAACACCCCGAAACAGCTGTCTGTGGATGGATACCATGCTTGGCATAGGTGGTTTTCCTGTATTGGATGCTGCCCTTCCCGTGGTTGTTCCTTCCCGGGGAAAAGCCTGGCTATTCACTGCTTGCGTTGAGAAACACATGATGGTGTCTCCGCAGCTATCCCACATGCATTTGCATATTTCCCATAAGGGATGGGGGCAGTGTTCTGGATCACTGCGTTGAGAAACACGTGATGGTGTCTCCGCGGTGTTGGATGTTTTGGTCTCCCCGAGGCCAATCATCTGTGCCTTAACACCACTGCCTGTGTCATGAATCTGTTGAAAGGTTTGAAACCCACTGACTGCCCAGATTACGTCCCACTAATTCATAAGGAACCTAAACTAAAGGTCCCAGAAGAAGTAACCGTACAAGTTTCTGCAAAGAGAACAGTTCTCTAGATACTGATTTGCTAATTAAACATACACAATATATGTACACCAAAGATACCTGATGAACCTACCAGAAAGAGAAGTTTTGATCAGCTCCACATGAGTTATGAAGAAGATCCATTAGTATATATTGATGCCATTGGAGTGCCAAGGGGGGTGCCTGACCAGTTTAAAGCCCAGAACCAGATCTATGCCGGCTTTGCTTCTATAGTACCACAGATGCAGATTAATAAAAATGTTGAATGGATCAATAATATATATATTACAGAGAACAAAGATTTGTTAATCATAGCTGTGATGCCTTTCAGGATATAGTTGAGGACTTGGGCCCTAACGCTTGTATGACCCGTGCTGCAACCCGACCTAAGAGAATTACACTGAATCCTGTCCAGACAAGATCACATGTAGTGATATAAGAAGCTGACACAGGATTGTGGTTGGCGGATAGTGGGGACATTAACTTTTAGGAGTAGGCTGACAGTAATCCTTTTGGGAAGGAGCTGTAGACCAGCATGTCATGTCGCCCCCACCACCAGAGAACCAACCACATCAGGTAGGGTAAGACAGATACAGGAGTATTATCCCTGGAGGCCCTCTGACTAGCTAGCTACGCAAAACATTTGGCTGACCCTGAGAACCAACCTTTCTCATTCTACAGACAAATAATGACCATATGATGGACGTATAAGTGTACCTGGGCAGGCCTAGGTAGTTAGTGAGCACAAAAACAGGTGACGTGCTAGGACGCAAATTAAGATCTTCTACAGATGTGACAAAGGAGAGAATGTAGAGCTATACTTTGGACGGTTACAGCTGAAATGGGAAGACATGGAGTACAGTCCCATAAACCCACTTGATGTTAGAGTATTGGTAAATACATTCATTGACGGTATGACCAAAGACTTACGAGACGAAATATAGACAGCCAGACCTGAATGGCAAAATGTAGATCCGAAAGACCTGAAGGTTTCAAAAGAAGTTGAACAAATTAGGACAATAAGACGACGTGTCATGTATGCTGGAGTGGACACATCTTTCTTCTCCAGTTGGTTAGGTGGGATCAAGGGATTCCTTCAATAAGTTTGTTTGGTACTGATTGCCCTCCTTATAATTGGATCGATAATTCTCTGTTGTGTTATTCCCTTGTATAAAAAGGTTATTGCCAAAGCAACTCCGACTGGCACCTTTCTCAATCAAGAAATAGATCCACCAGAGTACAATGGTACTGATCCAGGGGAGATCCCGAAGTATATTCCTCTCAAGAGAATAGACAAAAAACCCCATTCTCAGATGATGCCAAGAGATTTAGTTTAGGGACAGTGGGAGAACTCCATGTGAGGTTAGTGAAGGGTTCAGCTGCCTGGAGGCCTCTCGCTAGGGGAGAGTTTCTGAGGTGTCTGGATGAAGAAATCCACCTCCCCTTTTCCCATCACATGGACAGTCTCAAAGGATCTTTCTGTAAGGGAAAAACTTAGTGTTTAGGGGGGATTGTCAAGGTGAAAATATATTTTCTTATATACCTTTTGTACTTTTATATATCTTATACTGTGAAACAATAAGTTTTTCCTATCTGCTAGCAAATGCAAATGTAATTGTATCTAAAGATGGCTGCCAGTGTTCATTCTTCACTTCAGTTTAGAATCTGAAGGGTTAAGTTTCATTTCTCCTGAAAAGATAACTCAGGAATGTGAAGAAAGAAGTAACCACCGGGAGACGTTCTGACGAATCGGAGAGAGAGAGACTGGACACTAGATGTATACTGCATAAACCCCGCCTATTGCATTCCTTTTTAGTACTGTGTATTGTAAAATAAACTCAGTTGCTGTGACGGTTACACACATGTGTGTGGATGCACGAGCATGCACTGAGATTGAACCAGCTACCTGTCTGACTCATTCTTACCCGGTACCACATGCTTATAGTTTAATTTGGAATGACTGGTGAATGAGGGTATATTGTCGTTAACGACCCCGACAATTTCATCCCTATGTATGTGCCTTCTTCTTACTTCACCGTTAATATTTGTTGGGGGCTTCTATATCTTTGGGGATTATTTCTCTGGAGGCAAGCGAGGTCTTTCTTTCTCTTTAGGGGTAGCTAGTTCCTCAGGCTGGCTCGAGACGTCTAAGAATTTTTTAGGCACGTTCACCGGCTACCTCTAGTTGTTTTGGATAGGTTCAGATTTGCGATCAGTCCAGTTACCATCTCCCTAGAGCTCGTCCTTAGTTTTATCACTTGCTGATCTATTTGTGATCCTCCGCCACTTGGGATCATAACACTCAACCCACTAAAAGGTAGACCCATTGTGTCCGGGGTTGGCAGTCTCTGTCAAAATGCGGGTATTTATCTGGACCGTGTCCTGAGTCCGTTTGTGTCTTCGTTGCAATCTTTTGTCAAAGATACCCCTGATTTGCTACGTCGTCTTGAGGGTCTCACCATTGATTCACAGGCGTATCTCGCAAGTATCGATGTTGAGGCCCTCTATTCATCCATCCCCCATGATAAGGGTTTGGAGGCGGTTCAGTTTTTCCTGAAAATGAGAGGTCGTCAATTTTTGGAGCATAATCAGTTTGTTCTTAGGCTACTCCGGTTCTGTTTAACACACAACTCATTTGTATTTAGCCGCAGGATCTACCACCAGCTGATGGGGACGGCCATGGGCAGCCCCTGCGCCCCGGCCTACGCTAACCTCTTTCTCGGCTGGTGGGAGGAGACTGTGGTTTGGAGGGATGAACCGGAGAGTGATGACTTCTCTATGTATCGTGTCTCAGAAATCTGGACACGATACATAGATGACGTCTTCCTGATTTGGTCGGGCTCCATTGGTGAGTTTGAGAGCTTTGTTGAAAGGCTTAATCACAATGACATTGGTCTCTTTTTTACATCTGTGATTGAGCCCTCCTCTCTGCCCTTCTTGGATATATTGATCACAAAAGGGAGTAATGGCGGCTTAGTGACTTCTAACTTTAAAAAGCCTACATCTACGAATGCCCTCCTTCATTGGAGTAGCCACCACCCTGAACATCTTAAGAGAGGTATCCCTAAGGGACAATACCTTAGGATGCGGAGGAATTGCTCTGATGATACAACTTTTGAACTCCAGGCCAAGGAACTGAGGAGCAATTTCCATAGGGGATAGGGGATACCCCTCAAAAACTCTCAAGAAGGCTTATCAGGAGGCAAAAAGTAGGGATAGAACAAGTCTGTTAAATCCCACTATCAGGACACAGGACCAGGATAAGGTTCGGTTTGTTACTACGTTTGACAATGGGGCCAACCATGTAAGACGGATCATTCAAAAACACTGGTCTGTCTTACAGATGGATCGAGACATCTCACGGTACCTTAGTGACAGTCCATCAATCACATATAGAAAAGCTCGTTCCCTCAATGACAGACTTGTCCACAGTCACTTCATAAGCCCAGTCAGAGAAACCTGGCTTAAAAGCGATATAATGGGGTGTTACAAGTGTGGACATTGCACAGCTTGCCAATATATTGAGATAGGGAAGAACTTTGTGAGCAATGTCACGGGTAAGACCTATACCATCAAACAGTTCATTAACTGTAGTACTAGAGGTGTCGTTTACAAGGCCTCTTGTTCTTGTGGCATGGAATATATTGGGAAAACCATCAGGGAATTCAAGCGACGTGTTGAGAACACGTTGGTGACGTGGAACATAAGAGAGACACGCCTATCTCCAGACATATAAATAATGTACATAACGGCCAATCTAGTCATCTTAGATTTATGGCCATCGAGAAGGTGAAAAAACCTATACGAGGGGGGGATTGGGATCGCCTATTGTTGCAGCAGGAGGCCAAGTGGACTTTCTATTTGAACACGGTTAGCCCACACGGCCTGAATGATCAGATCAACTATGGCTGTTTTGTCTGAATTGTCTCTTTGAGCCTCTTTTTGTGACCAATTTTCATTTCACACAGATGTCATCAATTATGTTATTTGTGCCTAAATCCTATCTACATCATCCAGTTATTGTTTAGGGGATTCGCTATATGATACGCTATTGACCATGGCAATTTCTCTCTAAATACTCTTTGGTGCCTTTCCATTTTATAGGGTTTATTAACGAGCTGTGGCTGGGGTTTTATACAGTTTACCACATATGCATGGATTATGAGTCCACATCCATCACCTGGATTTAGGCCCCCGTATTCAGGACGTAGTGTGGTTCTCTGGGGATATATAATATTCTGTACTTTATCTGGGTAATTTGGACAATGTCTGCTTTATTGCAACATGGAGCGACATGACTGTATTCCCAATATTGTTATTATACATTACAGCATTGGGGTCATAACCTTTTCTTGTTGTAATTAAATCTCTGCGTCTGCTATATACTGTGTTATTCATCAGGTCATAATCATATGGTAGCGGTGGTTATTACGTCTTGTTGCTATGTGACGGACACTTCCGGTCAGCGATATTATAGCACCGCATTACCTATAGTTACCTTTTGATTTTTACACCACAGCATATATAGTAGGAGACCATCCTCTTGTGTACCGCCCAAAAAGGTCTTGGATAAGTATTTGGCTGTCAGGGTGAGGACCCTCGCCACTATATGTGGTTGCTAAGCAACAGCCATTTCCGTTTAAACGACGTTATTACATTATATTACTTTCAATGATCGCATTCCATTACACATGTTAGTACACGATCCAGTACCCTGTCCTTGTATGGACCGCTCATAATGCCCATTAATAAAGCTTTTTCTGATGCGGGGTGTACTTGTGTTGTGATAAGCGGTTACCAGGTGACGGTCACTTCCGGTCTCAGCGCGCACTACAGGAAGTTCCTCCATTGGTAATGGAGGAATGCGTTCCATGTGCTACCGGGCGTGTGATGTCACCGAGATGGTGAGTCTGATGTATCTTTTATGACCGACATAAGTGCTTGACATATACATGCTATGAGGTATACATGGCGCAGTTTCAGCGCCGATATTAATCTCTGTAATTACCCTAACCACACACAGCTGTTATACATCTTGATTGCCCTATGGGAGATGTGGCACATTTTCTATATAATAATGGCCCTAGCCCTGTCCACTCTCTGCAGGACAGCATAGAGGGTGGCAGGACTTTTTGTCCCTCTTTTTTCTAGCACATAATCTCCTCACACAAGCAGTTCCCCTGAAGACTTGGGCTTGGAAGAAACGCGTTGGGACGACAGAGGGAGAGTGCAGGGCATAATTATACAGGGGTAGCTGTGGACTGCCCTTGTAAGGGCAGGAGCTTTGGGGATAGACTATTGTAGCCCCGTAGGGATTGACATAGGGACTGTCATCCCATCAATAAGCGGCTATTCGTCTGACTGGGGAATACTCGGTGCTCCGTTTGCCTGCCTTATGGAATTGGTGAGACCGTTCCTCTTTTCTAATAGTTACAGTGATTAATTCTTACAAAGGTCTATTACTGTTTACTATGATCATATGCGTCTGTATATATAGGGTTAGTGGCTGACTAACAATATTTTTGTACAGCCATTCTATATACTCTATTTCAGTTTGATCCCACATATATTGTTGGGAGCTTTTAATCCTGTTGAGGGCTTGTCACTTTCTCAGAGAGTCCATTTTATATGGCAGTGACTTGACCCCGTTTTACATGTTCACTTGGGT
This sequence comes from Ranitomeya variabilis, assembly GCF_051348905.1. NCBI lineage: Eukaryota > Metazoa > Chordata > Amphibia > Anura > Dendrobatidae > Ranitomeya > Ranitomeya variabilis. Next base: position 334,540,756 of record NC_135234.1, read on the forward strand.
GATGATTTGTCTTTTATGACTTTAGAGTATTAAAAGTTATGTTTTATCTTCCACTTTTTTGCTTTGATACGTTACTTTAAAACCAAGCACACCATTGTTTTTCTTGTGCAATTCTCAATAAGTTTGATGTGTCACATGACCCTCTTCCCATTGGAAAAAATAAAGTAGGATCCAAAATTGCTGACTTCAAAATGGCCGCCATGGTCACCACCCATCTTGAAAAGTTTTCACCCTCCCATATACTAATGTTCCACAAACAGAAAGTTGATATCACCAACCATTCCCATTTTATTTAGGTGTATCCATATAAATGGCCAACCCTGTAGAATAGATAGATAGATAGATAGATAGATAGATAGATAGATAGATAGATAGATACTGTACATGCATTTAATTAATAAAAGATTATTTTTTGGAAAAAAATGGTGTGGGCTCCCATGCAATTTTCATAACCAGCAGAGGGAAAGCCGACAGCTGGGGGCCGATGTTTATAGTCTTGGAAGGAGGTAATGCCCATGGAGCTTCCCAGGCTATTAATATCAGCTCATAGCTGTATAATTAGCCTTTACTGGCTATTAAAATGGGGGACCCCCTAAAAATGAAGTGGGAACCCTTAAAATTAATAACCAGCAACGGCTATACAGACAGATTGTCATGATCTGCTTAGCTTGTGGCATTAGGTAGTTCAGAGGTTAATCTGGATGGCCTCACTCTTGGATTCTGGGAGACTAACTATAGCCTCATTGTGGGGTCATTCCTTGTCGCTTATACTCTGACCCTTGGCCGAGTGTGTGTGACCCTGTTGTGCCTGTGTCTGTGGTTTGTGCCTGTGCTTTGTGCCTGTGCTACTTTGTTTGTTTGGTTCTGATCTGGTTATGTCCCTGTTAAGAGTTCTGCCTGTCCCTCCTGTACTGCGCTGCTATCTCCGTGTATGACTCCTTACCTACGTTCTTACTATTCTCTGACCGACCCTTCTGTACCGTGCTGCCCTCTCCATGTATGACCCCCGTTTGTCCGACCTGAGTTCCCCTATCCTCTACTCCAGGGTCCCTGGAGTATCCTGCACTCATCTCCAGCAGCAGGACTCTAAGCCCCGCCCCTGTGGTCACATGATCGCAGGTCCTTCTGTTTCCTGCTATCCTCAGCGTCTCCTCTCACCACGCTGCTCAGGTCCCATCTGCCTGAGCTTTCCCTGCTGCATCTGACCCCCGGCTCTCCCGCAGTGTGGGTGAGTCACCCTGCTCAGCCGCGGCAGTTCGCCTGTGCTGACAGGATCCTGATACAGATGCAGGATGATATTAATAGCCTAGGAAGGGGCCATGAATACTGGTCCCCTCCTGGCTAAAAACATCAGCTACCAGAAAAGGCGCATGTATAAGATGTGCCAATTCAGGCACTTAGCCTCGCTCTTCTCACTTGCCCTGTAGCGGTGGCAAGTGGGGTGATAGTTGGGGAGGTTGATGTCATCTTTGTATTGTCAGGTGACATCAAGCCCTGACGTTAGTAATGGAGAGGCATCAATAAGACGCCCCCATTAATAATCCCATAGTAATATTATTTAAAAACACAGACACTCAGAATAAAGACCTTTAATTGAAAGAATGACACAGACCCCTTTATTAAACCTTAATTAAACTATACTTACAACCTCACCCATTCACTTGATGCCCTTGTCATTTGCAAAAGAGTTAAAAAAAACAAAACAACAATATTCCTCACCTTTCCGCAGAGATGCTGCTAATCTATTTGTCCCACGACGGGTCCAACTCTGCTACATCTAGATGGCAGGCTGCATGGTTGCATAATGTGACCATACAGACTGTCATCTAGCAGACACTGAGCAGCGTGTGCTTAGTGTCTCCCTGTGAACTACTATTCCCTGTTTAAGGGCACCATGAGTGTGAGAAAGTTCTCCTGCTCGCAGTACCATGAGACAAGTCCTGCAAGTTCACAGCCAATGAACTGACTTCACCTTTCCGACGTCAATGCAAGCGCCGTGGGAAATTGCCGGATTTTCTTCTATCTATCCGTGTAATATATATACATACATATATGTGTGTGTCACTGACTTCTATATATCTATCTATTCTATGTGTATATATCTATTCTATCTATTCTTTCCTGTCATGCTGTGATATTAATGTACGCGGCAGATGAATGAATGTACCTTATGTGTATACATGTATTCTATTCTAACCTGTCACTCTGTAATTTTACAGTATGCGGCACATGAATTGGCTTTTCAAAGGACACCGGTGCATAAAAAACGGACAGTACCCATAGGCTTGCATTGGTAAGTCTCGGCCGAGTTTCGGTGACAATTGCAGCATGCTGCGATTTTACACGCACGCCCAATACGGCTGAGAAAATAAGCGGTGATGTGAACTTCCCCATAGATTAACACTGGTCCGAGTGCTATGCGATGTTTTCTCGCATAGCACTCTCCCGTATTCTACTTTAGTGTGATGCCAGCCATACAGTGTTACTTTGTCTGTGAATATTTCTGTGATCTCAGTGAACAAAAGCTTTTAAAAATTTTGTAGGCCTCCATTTCTCAGACATAAAGTGTTATGTGGTCTGTGGTCTAAGGGGTAACGTTTCTCCTTATGGAGAGTGACATACCAGCTGGCTTGTCAAGGTAAGGAGGCTTATTCGCCGTGCAATGCTCCTCTGGGAATTTAAATATGCAAATTGCCTCTGCTGAAAAAAAGAGGACTTATCTCTATAGCACCACCTATTGGAAGCAGCGATCCTACAAGTCACAATCAACCCTTTAACGAGTCGTGCAATATGACTTAGGATAAAAGCCAAATCAGTATCTCAATTCGCAGACACGGTGTTTCGGGCTGTTGGCCCTCGTCAGTGCGAAGCATGAGAACTGATTTGGCTAGGTGAGAGGCTCTGGACTGGGGTCTAAGGGGTAACGTTTCTCCTTATGGAGAGTGACATACCAGCTGGCTTGTCAAGGTAAGGAGGCTTATTCGCCGTGCAATGCTCCTCTGGGAATTTAAATATGCAAATTGCCTCTGCTGAAAAAAAGAGGACTTAACTCTATAGCACCACCAACAGCCCAAAACACCGTGTCTGCGAATTGAGATACTGATTTGGCTTTTATCCTAAGTCATATTGCACGACTCGTTAAAGGGTTGATTGTGACTTGTAGGATCACTACTTCCAATAGGTGGTGCTATAGAGTTAAGTCCTCTTTTTTTCAGCAGTGGCAATTTGCATATGTGGTCTGTGAACATTTTTGTGATCTGTAAAATTGCATAAAAGCTTTTAAAAATTTGTAGGCCTCCATTACTCAGACATACAGTGATACATGGTCTGTAAACATTTCTGTGATCTCTAAAACTGAGAAAAAGCATTGAAACATTTTTCTCGACTGAATTTGATTGTCATCCATACATTTTTGCGTTCTTTATGTTAAATTATGGTGGAGTAAACTCACAAAAACTGCTTTGATTGCTGCAGGTGACTAATTTTTTACTCTTATTAAAAATGAATTTGGTTTCAAGAGACCTAGCAATAACAAAATGCATAAGACGTGCAAGTAGAAGTGCTGATGATTCTGCACGCAGTGTTAGGCTTCTTTTACACTTGCCATGTTTTTTGCAGCCCATTTCTGCGGGTCGTATTGCCGCAATTTTCAATGTCTGCCGCAATAACGGACCACAGAACACTTGCAGATCGCCGTTTTTCGAGTTCCCAATACTATAGCAAAAGTATTGGAAAAAAACAGTGGTCCGCAAAATCAGAAGTCATTGTGCACAGCAAAAACAACCTTCCATTGTTTTTGCAGTCCCATTGAGCAGGCTCGATCTTTTTTCACAGCCGTAAATACGGCCCTCATGGCCATACGGCGCACCGTGAAATTATTGCGTCCCATTTTTGTAGCCCCATAGAAATCTATTGCGGCCGCAAAAATGGGACGCAAAATCACGGCAAGTGTAAAAGAGGCTAATGGCCGCATAATCAATGGGAGGTATGTATCACAAGAGATGGCTGCTGTCTGTGATATAACTCAGAGTATTTTCTTTAGTGCATATGTAAGGAGGAGAGCCAGACTCGGCGTGCTTTATCCGGGTCAGCGGGATGGATTTGGAACCACAGGTGCTGTCACCCGAGTTGCAGGGGGAAGAGTTTGGTTCCCCAGACCGACCCTTGAACCCAGAACGAGGGGAGTGAATAGGATAAAAGGGCGGCAGTGCGCAGGAACACAGGCTGTTATGGTGGGAAGGTACAGAGCGCAGAAGCTAAGTGTTAGGCTCCCTGCACTGCAGTGTCAGGAGAAAGTAGGCCCAAGCCATAGGGGCCCGCAGGTGGCTGCCAGAGACTACCACCGGAGATGCATCCAGATACCGCTGTCCCTGCCTACTTCTGTGACATTGCTTAGCGTGAGTGACTTTTTCCTACGCCTGGGCCCTCATTTGCACATTCCCAAAAGGGGAAACCAGGCCGCTTGCAAAGTGTGGCTGTCTGATCTACCTGCTCACAGACAGGCACGGGCAGTGCCGGCCGTGAACAAGAAGGACTGCTCCCATCCCGGGTTTTCTTCTTCTGAACGCAAGGACTGTGACTGTACATCAGAGGATCACTGATGACACCGGAACCTTGGACTCCTTCCTCAGCGGGATGACATCACATTCTTCAAGCGTCCAGGCCAGGACGCCACCGCCATCATCTCAGCCTATGCAGATTCCTCCCTACCATTTATTCTTCACACCGATGGAAGTCTGCATGGGCTTGGAGCTGTCTTATCACAAATTCAAGGCGGAAAAGAATGAGTGATTGCCTACGTCCCTCCATGACACTGAGCAAAATCCCAACAACTACAGTTCATTCAAGCTGGAGCTGCTGGCGTGGGCCATGACTGAGAAGTTTGCGGAGTACTTGTCGGGGTCCAAAGTCCTGGTACGCACCGACAATCCTTTGGCTCACTTGAAAAACGTGAGGCTAGGGGCCCTGAAGCAGCACTAGGTGGCTTGGATGGCGAAGTTTCGATATATAATGGCCTAAAAGAGGGGGGCTGAGAATACTCACACAGCCGCCTTGTCCCGAGTAACTCACGAGAGACCTGGACCCAATCGGGATGAAGAACTGGAGGCTGAAGACATCCCTGTCCCCGGGGACTCTACGGATCCTTCGACAGTGGGAAAGGCTCCACCTCAAAGATGGACTGTTATACCGGGAGATTCAGCTGCAATGGGAACTGGGTGTTACCTGGCAAGTGGTGATTCCTGAGATGTTGCTTCATAAGGTAGCCACGGAGGCACACAAAAGAGGAGCTCATTTCGGACAAGAGAAGACCTTTCAGTGGCTACAGAAGCTAGTCTACCATCCTCAACTAAAGGCTGTGGTAGAAGAAGCATGTCGACAATTCAGAAGCTGTGAGTTAACTAAACCTCCTAAAGATTGAGCTCCCACGCAGACCATCATGACTACTGCTCCCCTGGAAGTGTTAATGATAGATTATCTGATGATATGTCAGGCCTCCTTTGGATATGAACACTGCCTGCTGATGACTGACCACTTCACCAAATTTGCTATTGTGACTCGGGATCAAACTGCTGAATCAGCGGCAAAAGCCATTTGCAGTAATTTCATTCAAGTGTATGGCTGCCCAAAGAGGATTCACTCTGATCAAGGCGCCTGTTTCCATGGGCGAGTAATGGAAGGATTACAATGCATTTATCAGCAAGTCCCTGGCGACGCCCTACCATCCACAAGGAAATGGAGCCTGTGAACGGTTCAACCGTACTTTGATTCAAATGTTGAGGATGCTAGAGGAAGACAGAAAGGCCCGTTGGCCTGAATTCAGAACTGAATTAGTTTGGGTGTACAATAACCGAATACATCGCATCACCGGGTACACGCCATATACCCTGCTATTCGGCCGACCGGGAAGAGAGATTACTGAGCTGGAATTGGATCCCGAGGAGGACTACCCGCGGAAGGGGGTGTCCACCTGGGTTCGAGAACATCATCACCGGCTGCAAACATCACCTTGTGCAGACTAAGTTTTGGGAACTTGAGCATACAGAAACAGCTCCCCTGCGAGGGACAGCTCTTTAAGCCGGAGACCATGTGTTGGTCCTAGACAAGCGCCCTTGGGACAAGCTAGAGTACCGATGAGAGAAGACTCCGTATAGAGTGAAATGAGGAATGAGCACCGAAGGTCCCATCTACGAAGTCCAATCTGATGGGGAGAAAGACGCCCCTACTTGAGTGGTTCATTGGAACATGCTACGTCCTTGCTTATCAAGAAATCCTGATCAAGTGGAGGAGGTGCACAATGCTCCCAATGTACACTACCTCCTCCCACAGCTGTTGATTGTGAAGATGAAAAATTCCCTGATCTACTACATGAAGTCCCAGAAGAGGGGCAGGCACCTGATGTTCCCGAAGAAGATGCTCCATTGGGTTCGGGCATGTCCCCGCCCTTGCCTATTCAACCTGACTCAACCACTTAGCCTGATTCGACTACCCCATCTGACTTACGGCACACTGAACGAACAATGGCCGAAATACCTCCCAACAGATACAATCAAGACCAATTTATTTGGCAATGGATCATCCAAAAAATAGGGAAATGTCAATGCTTGCTACAAGAAATCTTACCCTTGGAATGGTGAGAGAAAGGAGAGGGGGAGTGTAAAAAGAAAGACCGGACCGGGGGTACCTATCTTGTACCGGCTGCAGAACTGTCGGGTCTGTCACCTCTGTTGTCCGGGGGAAAGAATAGAGACCCGGACTGACTTTTGCACGACAGTGCAGGGGGTGAGGCGAATAATAAAAAGCCTGAGAGTGCAAGTAAGCAGACAGACTAGGTGGGAAGTGGCAGCGCGCGGCAGGGACAAGAGAGTGCTCCAACTACTGAGCACCGAAATAGCGCGGGCCCACACTCGTGCTTCCCTGTGGTAACTCACAAGACTGTGACCAGCATCTTGCTGTGTGCCCGCTGGCCCCTGCGACACGAGGTGCTAGACGCTACGGGCCCTTGAGTAACGCGCATGCACCGCTTGGTAAAGACTGGGTGACTCACTGACAACTGTGCTTTCATCCCCCGGTATACATCTGTTGAGCCACGTTAGGCTCTGTTAGTGATGTGGACTGTACTGCACCCTGCGCAGCAAACTCTGGACCAAGGAACTCATTAAAGATGCTGAGGAGAAGCCGCTGCCGTCGGGATTCGACTCAAGTACACCTACAGGATGACACCGGATCCATCCTGCGCTGACCGTGTTGGCACCACCGTACCTATTGTACCTATTGTGCCTATTGACTCTCCAGTCAGGAAGCCGTCAGACTGATAAGTCAGGCACTTCCAAATCCTTATCCCAGCCCATCATTCAGCTGTCCCTACCCCAGGCCTTAGAATGAAAAAGAAAGTTCCCGGCCACCCACCCACAGGCCCAAATGCTAAACGGGCACATTTCTCACACACTGGGTGAACATTGTGAGTCACAATCTGGCATGGCACATGTGCCCCCAATGCGGAGAATTGCTGGCCCTACTTCTATCAGGGTTACCTCCACCTCCTACAGCAGTTCCTGCACCCCCTCCTGCTCCTCCTCATCCTCCATCTCCAATGTGCTATCTCTGAGCACATCGTCCACTTGAAGCTCTATAGCAAAGCACTCAACAGGCTCTGCTAAAGCTAATTTTTCTAGAAGACAAACCACACACTGCAGCAGAGTTACTTAAAGCAATAACAAACCAGATAGATATGTGGTTTTTGCCGCTGAACCTCCAACCAGATATGGTCATATGTGATAAGAGGTGTAATCTGGTGGCTGTTGTGATGCTTGGCAAACTCACACACGTACCATGCTTGGCACATGTACTCAACTTTGTAGTTCAGCAGTTTCTGAAAACATACCCAGTTTTACAAGAGCTTTCTGGTCAAGGCACGCCACGTCAGCACCCTTACCGGCATGTCAGCTACAGGTGCCGCAGCTTTGGCGGTGCTGCAGCAGCGCATGCAAGTAGAAGCTCACAGACTGATGTGCAACATCACCACATGCTGCAACTCTACACTGCACATGCTAGCAAGGCTTTTTGAGCAGAAGAGGCCAGTGGTTAAGTAATGGCTCCAACACGCCCGTCAGTATTCTGGTCAGCCTCCACAGATAACAACTGAAAAGTGGGCATGGATGTCTGACATTTGTTTGGTTCTCCAAGACCTTGATGGCTCCATAAAGATGGTGAGCGGTGATGACACCATTGTCAGTGCAACTATCACACTTCTTTGAGATCCAATAAGCACCAAAAGCGGAAGTCAATGTCATATTTTTCATAAACCGGTAAATTTTATTAAATATTTTTAAAAACAACAAAAAAATTAAATATATCAAGCAATTAAAATAAATAATTCTAACAGTGGAGACAACATATGCAAGTACACCGCATAATACCTGTTCATGTAGCACATACAGTACAAGGAGTATGCACCAAACTAATGAGGTACATGAGTAATATGTATAGCTAGATTTTATATTGCTGAGGTTCTAAGTATAGGGATAAGTTGTAAGTACATATATAACTGTCCCAACAGTGGACCATACTAAATAACCCTATAGGGAATATATGTGGTGGTATATATAACCTAATAAAGTGCATAGTGCATTGTGCTCAACTATTGCCACCACATAGCCTCCATACCAACAGCATAGCTGCCCTCAATGAACAAACTTCCTATTCATCAAAAATCCTACAGATCCCATAAGTCAGTATAATCAAACATAAGGATAATAGTGCTACATAACTTGTATATGCGGTCCTGAGCCCCAATGCACGTTTCACGTTTAGCTTCGTCCGGGGGAATGTATGTTAATGTGCCCAAAGTAGATCTTTTTATAGTGGCTGGCTAATTGAACAATTGGTGTACTTTCTCTTTGCTGGGGCCGGCCATTGCACACGCACAAGTCGGCGTCTGATATCACTTTCACATTCCCCCGTTCAAGGCATCAATACAGGGGGTGGAGCCAACATCGCCATGGACGTGTTGCCATAGTAGCGCAATAGTCCATGCGAAAATGAATAAAAATGCCTGCTGATGTAAATTAATGGAAGCGAAAATAAAGCGAGGTGTAAATGAGGGATATTTATGTCCCTTTTATGGTTCCAAAACGGCAGCGGCACTCAGCCGCCAGATACGGCCACCACGCATGCACCGGCAAGCATCCCCCGTCACCGCCACACACCCCAGTCTGACGCGTCAGGACCGGGGGCGGGGTCAGAGGCGGCACGGATGCGTTGCCATGGCAGCGCGGCGATCCGATCAGCGGCAGAGAGATCCCCGCCGGTAAGGACACCACAAGGAGACAAATACTATCGTGAGTATAACTACACATCGAAAGGGAACCACCGTATTTAATTGGATGTCAAATGTATCATACGTTTTAATGGTTCCATTACGTGGCTTAAACCCAGAAGTGGATATCTAATAAATAATTAGGTGAATGGATAGGAAATAATAATCCTATTCAAATAAATAAGGTGAATCTATAATAAGTCTATTAATAAAGATCTACATTGGATCATAGCCTATATGAAATATGGGAACTTGGTGTGTGCCGATATAAATAAATTAAGGACAATCTCAATTGCATAAAAGGGTCCATATAGGACCATTGCTCATAAATTAGTAGACCAATGAGTGATAAGGTAAAACTGCAAAAGTCAAAGTCCAACGTGGCCTATGACTTTTGAGTGAATAAATAACAAATACTACTTAAGTGAAAGCCAATAACAAAAAATCCGTGAAGTATAAATTTAGTGCAAAATACATCCACTTCAGGGATATGTTGTATTATAATTACATATCCTCGCTCACTGTATAAATCCCATAGTGGGTATGGCTCACATTCCAAAGAAATGTTCATTAGTGTCCATAGTTAGTCCATGTCCTTTTTTCAATATATTGTATATAGTCTTCAGTTCTTTCCCTTCTGATGTTGTTCCCTCTTTTATTTTCTTCTTCTGTCTGTAGGTTTTAGAGGAGTCCCCCATCCACCTACACGAGGTCTCAGATGAAGACAATCTCCCACGACGGTGCACAGCCCTCCAGCCAGTCCAAGTCCACATACGCAGCCAAATCACCACCAAATGGTAAGTATATCTAAATAAAAACTAAACAGAAGCAGAATTAATAAAATATAATAAGACAAAAACATACATAGACAATTAAAATTAAAGAAAAGGGGCAAAACTCAATTTCTCATTTTATCCTTTTGGATGGATACAATCAATCTTTTTGATCCATCTGGTTTCCAACTGAGCCAGTGTTTTTCTCCAATTCCCACCCCTCTGATCAATAAATACTCTATCAATCCCTGATACTTTTAGATGTCTTGCATTGCAATCATGGACACGCTTAAAGTGCCTAGGTATTGGTTTAAGCTCTGACATATCCGTTACTCCTTGTGCATTCACAATGTCTCTGTGATGTTCTCTTACTCGAATTTTTAATGGTCTAGACGTAAGGCCGACATAAATCTTACCACATGGGCAGGTGGCATAATATATGACACCTACCGTGTTGCATGTTATATTCTGTGTGATGGTGAAAGTTCTAGTTCCATCACTTGATTTAAATGACTCCAGTATCTGGTCAAATGGAAGGGATACGGTCAGGAGGATAATTCTTGGGTCACTGCCTCTGATGTTCATGCCTCCGATCTTGTCCGTGCCTTTCATAGGGCTCATCCTGATCGCCCTGGTGGTTCTGGTGAGGGTTCGGTGCCCCCTCCTTGAGGGGGGGGTACTGTTGTGAAATTGGATTCTGGGCTCCCCCGGTGGCCACTTGTGGAATTGAACTTGTGTGCATCATCCCCTCTGTTCACCTGCTCCTATCAGGATGTGGGAGTCGCTATATAACCTTGCTCCTCTGTCAGTTTCTTGCCGGTCAACAATGTAATCAGAAGCCTTCTGTGCTTGTTCCTGCTACTAGACAACTCCCAGCTAAGTTGGACTTTTGTCCTTGTGTGTTTTTGCATTTTGTTCCTGTTCACAGCTGCTGTCTCGTTACTGTGTCTGGAAAGCTCTTGTGATCGGAAATTGCCACTCTGGTGTTATGAGTTAATGCTAGAGTCTTAAAGGAATTTCTGGATGGTGTTTTGATAGGGTTTTCTGCTGACCATGAAAGTGTCCTTTCTGTCTTCCTGCTATCTAGAAAGCGGACCTCGATTTTGCTAAACCTATTTTCATACTACGTTTGTCATTTCATCTAAAATCACCGCCAATATATGTGGGGGCCTCTGTCTGCCTTTTGGGAAAATTTCTCTAGAGGTGAGCCAGGACTGTCTTTTCCTCTGCTAGGATTAGGTAGTTCTCCGGCTGGCGCTGGGCATCTAGGGTTAAAAAACGTAGGCATGCTACCCGGCCACTTCTAGTTGTGCGGCAGGTTTAGTTCATGGTCAGTATAGTTTCCATCTTCCAAGAGCTAGTTCTCATATATGCTGGGCTATGTTCTCTCGCCATTGAGAACCATGACAGGTTTATTACCACCGCCGGGACTCCAGTGAAGAATGCTGAAGCTGTTAAAACCCTCATGGACTCAATCAAATTACCCACTGATGGTCCATACCCCACACGATGTATATAGTATCCCTAACCAAGTATAATCTAGCCACATGTCCATGACCAGACAGCTGCGACTTCGGTGTGCTATTCTCATGCCTACTAATGTGACTTTGAAAAGGTGCACTGTCCTAAACCCCGCTACTCTTCTCCTAGTTCCTATGGATCCAAAGGGGGGAGGAGTAGGTGACATGAAAAAGGACACTCTTTTTCTTTCTAAAATGGATCCAGAGGAACAAGATTAGGTTTCCAAACCATATGATGTCTAGAATTGATGTCTCAGGAAACGGCTGGTCTCTAGTGTGCCCATTCTAATGCTGATTTTGAGCTTTTTGTAGATGGATCCTGTCACCAAGATGACCAAGGACGCTACTGTACCAGATATGCTGTGGTCTCAGAACATGAGGTAATCAAGGCAGAGTCAATGCCAGCTCATATGTCTGCACAAGAAGCAGAGCAAACTAGCAGAAGGTAAGACTGTAAATATCTACACTGATTCCAGGTATGCTTTTGGCATTGCACACGATTATGGGCCTATCTGGAGAGCCAGGGCTTTCCTGACAGCAAATGGCCACCCCATTAAACGTGCTGAGGCAGTCCAGCAACTTATGAATGCACTACAGCTTCCCACCCAAGCAGGCATCATAAAGGTAAAGGCACATACCAAAGGCACTGATGGACGGACAAAAGGGTAACGCACTGGCAGACCAGGCTGCCAAGAAAGAAGCAAGCACTCCTGTAGCCTCTCAAGTACATCACCTAGACACCCCACCATCTCCATTTGTGTTGAAAGACATCTTAGCCCAGTTACAAGAACAGGCAAGTAAGGAGGAGAAAAATAGGTGGCAAAGGATAGGGGCTTGCTCTGATACCGTCACTGGGCTATGGGGGAGGGGTGAAAAGGTCTGCCTACCACAGGTACTGTACCCAATGATGGCACAGGTTCTGCACGGGAATGTGCACCACTCGAAGACGGCCATGTGTGACACCCTACAGAAACAATGGATTGCCCCCGGGTTTTCCACCTGCGCAGAAAGGCAGGTACAGAGCTGCATGATATGTGCCACACATAATCAGGGTAGGACAGTGAAAACCCCATCCAAACACACTCCCCGGCCCTTTAACCAATTCCAGAGACTGCAGAATGATTATATTCAGTTACCCAGGGTAGGGACGTATGAGTATGTGTTGGTCTGCATTGATTTATTTTCAGGTTGGCCAGAAGCCTACCCAGTTGCCAAAGCTACGGCTAAGACAACGGCGAAGAAACTGATGGCTGAGATCATATGCAGGTATGGAATTCCTGAAGTCATTGAAAGCGATCAGGGTTCCCATTTTACTGGAGAGATCATGTCAGAGGTAATGGCAGCACTGGGGGTAAGTCAAGCATTGCATACTCCATCCGCAGAGTAGTGGAAGAGTGGAGAGACTAAATGGAATTTTTAAGCTTAAAATCCAGAAGGCAATGACAGAGACTGGTAAACCACGGACAGAATGCCTTCCTCTAGCTTTGTTTCCAGTAAGATATACCCCAAACAGGAAGACAGGACTGTCACCGTATAAGATTCTGTTTGGCAGGAGCCCCAATCTTGAATGTTTCTTTCCACAACAGTTGCAGCTCAAGTACCAGGACTGACTAGCTATGTGCAGGCCTTACATGGACACCTTGCCAAAGTGCATTTAACTGTCTTCAGTTCTCTTCCAGACCCAGACAAGGTTCCTGGACACCATCCCTTTGTGCCAGGAGACCTGGTGTATGTGAAAAAGTTTGTGTGCAGAGATTGTCTCCAGCCGAGATTTGAAGGACTTCACACGGTGATCCTGGTTACCCCCACTGCAGTAAAATTTGAAGGAAAGAGCACCTGGATCCATGCCTCACACTGTAAAAGAGACCGAACCAGTGTTTAGTCACAGTAGTGACTGAAGGGAAATGTTGCTGTTGTTTTTGATCCTGGAACTGAGGGCCATCCTTGCCCCTACCTCTTCGGCCCCTATTGTAAATAAGAATGCTGGCCCCACTATTCTCTGGGTAAACCTGACAGCCCCGGTGAATATCTGGCGATTTGATTTCTGTGATGTAGTCAAGTGCCTCGAGACTGAACGGGTGGTAGAGGGGATCATCCAGTTTTATATATGTGTTACCAGAAATGACAACAATAATTGTTATTATTGGACAGATGCTGCCTGGAATACGGGAGATGATTGGGGATATAAATCTATTGAAGCCATGTTCCCAAGGATGGGACGGGTAGCAGTCTTTGTGAGAGAATGCATCTAACAGCCCTTCTGCAACCACTTAGGGGCTGTAAATGGGGTAGAAGCTGTCACCCCCTCCTCCTAAATCTTGAAAGCCCCCAATCTGCTGACCTGCAGACATTTGTACTGGGAAGGCATTATAATTATGTATTTAGTAGTGGATACCATGGGAATTTAGGCCATATACAGCTCCGGGATATTAGCTTCAGACCAACCATGACCCCTGTTGCCAGTACAGCTAAAACAGGCCCAGGTGAGCGTTTGCAAAATGTAGTTAATGAAGTGATACCCATTCCAGGTCTCAGTTGGCAAGAAGTTTTCTCCATAGAAACACAAACAGCCCCAAGGAAAAACCTATGGTTAGAATGGGTGAGATACAATGTAAGAGTCCAGAATATCTCTGTAGGATGTATTGCTTGTGCTGCTGCGAATACACACCTATACACACATGCATTGCTTTTCCCTGATGACAACACCACTGCCTGTGTCATGAATCGTTTGAAAGGTCTGAAGTCCACTGATTGTCCAGATTATGTCCTACTAATTCATGAGAAACCCAAACTAAAGGTTCCAGGAGGAGTAACCGTATTAGCTGACAATTACACCTGCTATAATTCCCACACCACAGGTACACCAGTAGGGATCTTCGAGACAAGTTTCTGCAAAGAGAACAGTTCTCTAGATACTGATTTGCTAATTAAATATACACAATATATGTACACCAAAGATACCTGATGAACCTACCAGAAAAGAGGAGAAGTTTTGATCAGCTCCACATGAGTTATGAAGAAGATCCACTAGTATATATTGATGCCATTGGAGTGCCAAGGGGGGTGCCTGACCAGTTTAAAGCCCAGAACCAGATTTATGCCGGCATTGCTTCTATAATCCCATAGGTGCAGATTAATAAAAATGTTGAATGGATCAAATATATATATATTACAGTGAACAAAGATTTGTCAATTATAGCTGTGATGCCTTCCAGGGTATAGTTGAGGATTTGGGCCCTAACACTTGTATGACCCGTGCTGCAACCCGACCTAAGAGAATTACACTGAATCCTGTCCAGACAAGATCACATGCAGTGATATAAGAAGCTGACACAGGATTGTGGTTGGTGGATAGTGGGGACATTAACTTTTGGGAGTAGGCTGACAGTAATCCTTTTGGGAAGGAGCTGTAGACCAGTATGTCATGTCGCTCCCACCACCAGGGAACCAACCACATCAGGTAGGGTAAGACAGATACAGGAATATTATCCCTGGAGGCCCTCTGACTAGCTAGCTATGCAAAAACAATTGGCTGACCCTGAGAACCAACCTTTCTCATTTTACAAACAAATAATGACAATATGATAGATGTATAAGTACACCTGGGCAGGCCTAGGTAGTTAGTGAAAGCAATCTCGACTGGCACCTTCCTCAATCAAGAAGTAGACCCACCAGAGTACGATGGTACTGATCCAAGGGAGATCCCTAAGTATGTCCCCCTCAAGAGAGTAGACAAAACCCCCCATTCTCAAATGATGCTAAGAGATTTAGTTTAGGGACAGTGGGAGAACTCCATGTGAGGTTAGTGAAGGGTTCAGCTGCCTGGAGGCCTCTCGCTAGGGGAGAGTTTCTGAGGTGTCTGGATGAAGAAATCCACCTCCCCTTTTCCCATCACATGGACAGTCTCGAAGGATCTTTCTTTAAGGGAAAAAAAAAAACTTAGTGTTTAGGGGGATTGTCAAGGTGAAAATATATTTTCTTATATACTTTTTGTACTGCTATATCTTAGACTGTGAAATAATAAGATTTTTCCCTCGCTTGTAGATATTAATGAAACTGTATTTAAAATGGCTGGTAACATGGCACCAGTCATGTGAAGACCAGTACCCCTCGAGCTTAGAGCTTGGGATAGTATCTCTGATGCTGGATATTGATTAACAAAATTTATCTAGGGGGGAATGTGAAGGAACAAATTATGAAAGGTTCTCCATTTTGTGCTAGATTCTCCATTTTGTGTTTTTGACTCCATTTTCTTGTTGCTTAAAGATAAATTCTGTTATTTAATTAGGTAAAAGGTTACAGCTGCCATGAAGTAACTTTATCTTGTTGTTCACAAGCCTGGTATGCAACTAGGCTATTGTTCATAATTGGTATAAAGACCTCGAGTCTTCTGTCTCGAGCCAGATAAGAGATTCGGGGGTGTATCACTATACAAGACTGAGGCATCTGTTAGAAAAACACATACTGTGCCAAAAAGATATGACCATATCTGTAGTTTCCATTTTTCCTGTATCCTCATGGGTTAAGTTTTTCCTGCATTCTTATAGGTTAAGAACTGTGAGCGTGTTCTTATGCTGATTGGTTGAAGTATAATTTCTGTGACAATGAAAACTGATATACAAAATAAACGGGGGCCAGAGATCAGCTCGATCCCCCATACAGAGACACACGTCTCCGTCTGGTCATTTTCAGTTGCCGGCAACACCTTGTATATTAATTTGGAAATCACTGGGTTAACCGTGAAGGATAAATTTAAATCCTCCCTCTACAGGTGGAGACAGGGAAGTGTTGGCTGTATGGAGCTTGGCACATATCGCCTACTTTATGTACCGCTGCCTCTCCTGTGACCCTCGCATTACATTCATCTTGGCCAAAAAAGAGTACTGGTTGTTCACCCTGCTAGATCCATTCTACAATGAGAACTTTGCATCTCTTCTTCCTGAGAAGTAGTAGTCTTCAAAAATGATGCTATACCAGAAGGCCATTGTTGAAAATATGTTGAAAAAATTCCCATTAGCATACAATGCTAGTGGCAGGGGGCAAGCCTTCCTGCCCAACCAAGAAGGAGAGGCATGGGAGACACACAGCAGAGGCAGTGGTACACTGTTAAAGGCATGGGCCAATCTTAAGACACCAGCCCAGTAACCAGATCCTGATGACTGAATATTTTTGTCAAGGAGGAAATAGTTTTTAAAGATTGTCAAGCAATACCTAGCTGACCAAACCAGCGTACTCCATAATTCCGCTGCGACTTTGAACTATTGGGTTTCAAAGCTGGACACTTGACACTAACTGTCCCTCAAAATATTGGAGGTGTTGTGCTGCTTTGCTGCTAGCATCTTATCTGAGAAGGTTTTTAGTGGGGTCATAACAGACAAATGCATTCACCTACAACCGGAATTGCAGACAGGCTCACTCTCAAAACAATGAACAAAGCCTGGATTAGCCCACACCACTAGATGACTGCAGCTCATAAAGTGTTAGTAATATTCAATATTTTAATGAGGCCAGCCAGTTGTTGCTTTTCAGGGGTCTATGGATGACCCTAATTACTTTCTGCAAAGCTTTCTGAACTCTATAAGTACATCAACTACACTTTCAAAATATTTTCATTCAAAATATTGTTATGGATTCAATGACTAATCCATACAGTTTGACACGGTTGTTGTTGCATTACGGTGGTATGTAAAACATACAAAAAGTGTTGAAAAATAGTTCAGGATTAGATTACTCATCCATACAGTATTACTTGCTTTATGTCACATTTTTGTGGTATATAGCAGTAGAAAAAAGTGTTTGAAAATTGTACTTATTTCTTCATATTTCTTACCCATACACTGTTCCATGTTCTGGGGCACATTGTTGAGATATACAAGATTAAAAAACAATGTTTACAAATTTTGCTGGGTTACATTTCTCAGCCATACAGTATTACGTGTTCTTGGGTACATTTCGTTGGTATATAACCCTCCAAATAATTGTTCAAAATGTTATTGTTATTATATTGATCACTCATAAATTATTCCTTGGTCTGGAGTAAATTTTGTTGCTATATAAGCCTCAAATAAACTTGTTCAAAATGTGTCAGTATCATTTTGCTCACCCATGTTGTATTACATCTTCTTGGATACATTTAGTTGCTATATAAGCCTCCAAAAACTTGTTTCAGATTTATTGGTATCATATTGCTCACAAATAGGGCATTACATGTTTTTGGGTACATTTAGTTGCTATATAAGCCTCCCAAAACTTGTTCAAAATTTATTAGTATCATATTGCCCACCCATAGGGTATTACATCTTCTTGGGAACATTTTGTTGCTGTAAAAGCATCAAAAACATGTTAAAAATACATTGGTATTATAATTCTCACCTATAGGCTATTCCGTGGTCTGGAATACATTTTATTTTATTGCTATATAAGCCTCATAAAAATTGTTCAAAATTGTATCTTTATTATATTGCTCATGGAGCGCCCCCAGACGCAGGGCCGCGGGGTACTCGGTACCGGGTCTCTTCTCTCAGTTCTGGGGATGTCACGGTGGCTAGACCCGGTCCGTGACCCTGCTAAGGGGCGTCCAATTAAAGGTGATGGTAGGTGGTGCAAGGCGCAATGAATAACGAGGACACAGGGTTGCAGTCTCTTTACCTCTTTACTGAAGGCTTCGGGATCCGGAATCCAGAGCACAGCTAACCGGGCTGGCTGAGACCGGCCGGTCCGAAGGCACATCCAGAGTTCCCTTTGCA
The DNA here is from genome assembly GCF_051348905.1 of Ranitomeya variabilis. Classification (NCBI taxonomy): domain Eukaryota; kingdom Metazoa; phylum Chordata; class Amphibia; order Anura; family Dendrobatidae; genus Ranitomeya; species Ranitomeya variabilis. Next base: position 334,559,111 of record NC_135234.1, read on the forward strand.
GGTGGAAATCAGTGCCTACCTACTAGCGCCTGGGTGTTGTAGTACTTCCCTGCTGAGCACCACGGGATAGTCCTCACAACTGTCATGTATGTTTCTGATGTTCTCTCTCTCTGTCCCCCAGATGATATGGATAGGACGCACCCGTATGACGGGGTAGGCCTGGAGTTATTCTGGGACCCTAGAGACGCCCCTCTCCCACAATTGCCTCCGTTGTCTGCTTAGATGATTTAGGTGAGACAGCCAACCTAAAATTAACTGCCCTGCCGTTGATTTGAAGTAATGCGTAGAGCCCAATACTTCCTCGGCGTTCCGGCCACCGGCTACGTGCCTCAGTAGGATGTTGCCGATCTCGGGGCACGACTCCTACTGGTTCTATCGCCTTTGTGCTGTGATCTCGTTTCTCACTTCTCCACAATATACTTCGCTTCGTGTCCTTTCTTAAGATGCCGCCGCAATGAAGTGCAGGCGCGGCTCCGTAACGATCTGTCCTGTTCGCTAGGCCCCGGTCAGGATCCCACCCCTGAATCTTCCCAAGTAACGCTCTCCTCTCACTAGGTGTTACCTGGGCAAAACCCAGTCAGCTTCTCCCTAACTTCCTATCCAACCCCCAGTTTTACCAGAGTGTGAGGAGTGGCCTAATACATAGAACCCTTTGCTCCCCCTGGTGGCCGGAGAGTGAATTGTAATGTGTGACTGTGATACCTGGTCAGGTGAACTCCTTTAGTGCAATCAGACGTAACATCACTCCCCTTAGTGGCAGAGCGACATTACTGCAACGACCAGAACTCTGGGGCGCTGCACTCACCCAGAGGGTATTCCGGGGTCTGGATGACATTTTGATGGTATATAACCCTCAAAATACTTGTTCAAAATTTATCGATTTCATATTGCTTACCCATAGGGTATTACGTGTTCTTGGGTACATTTAATTGCTGTAAAACCCTCAAAAAATGTGTTCAAAATTTATTGGTATTATATTTCTCACCCATAGGGTATTACATCTTCTTAGGTACAAAAAATTATTCAAAATGTATCAGTATCATAGTGCTTACCCATAGGATATTACATCTTCTTGAGTACATTTTGTTGCTATAAAATCCTCAAAAAACTTGTTCAAAATTTATCGGTATTAAATTTCTCACCCATAGACTATTCTGTAGTCTTTAGTCTCTTTTGTTGGTATATTACCCTCAAAAAACTTGATTAAAATGTATTGGTTTTTGTATTGCTCATCCATAGGGTATTACATATTCTTGGGTACATTTTATTGCTATATAACCCTCAAAAAACTTGTTCAAAATTTATTGGTATAAAATTGCTCACCCATAGGGGATTACATCTTCTTGGGTTACATTTCGTTGGTATATAACCTGCAAAAAACATGTTACATTTTTTTTCGGTATTATATTGCTCACCTATAGACTAATCCGTGGTCTGGAGTCCATTTTGTTGGACATAACTCTCAAAAAATTGTTTCAAAATGACAATTTGAACAGAATGTGTATGAGGCCCTCCTTTATGTGTAATACAGGGTGTATCTGAGTTCCTCAGAGTCCCTAATTTTAGCAGTTCTTGCTTCCTTTATAAATGCAACTGAAATTTCCTATTTTTTAAAAAAACTAATCAATTTTGGTTTACTAAAATTATAAATATAATTTTTTAAAATTTTTGTTTCATTGCAGCCATTTGGTAAATTCAAAAAATATTTTTTTTCTCATTAATATACACTCTGCACCCCATCTTCACTGAAAAAAACAAATGTAGAAATTTTTGCAAATTTATTAAAAAAGAAAAACTAAAATATCACATGGTCATAAGTATTCAGACCCTTTGCCCAGTGTTGAGTAGAAGCACCCTTTTGAGCTAGTACAGCCATGAGTCTTCTTGGGATTGATGCAACAAGTTTTTCACACCTGGATTTGGGGATCCTCTGCTATTCTTCCTTGGAGAGCTTCTCCAGTTTTGTCAGGTTGGATGGTGAACGTTGGTGGACAGCCATTTTCAAATCTCTCCAGAGATGCTCAGTTGGATTTAGGTCAGGGTTCTGGCTGGGCCAGTCAAGAATGGTCCCAGAGTTGTTCTGAAGCCACTCCTTTGTTATTTTAGCTATGTGCTTAGGATCATTGTCTTGTTGAAAGGTGAATCTTCGGCCAAGTCCGAGATCCAGAGAACTCTGGAAGAGGTTTTCATCCAGGATATCTCTGTACTTGGCCACATTCATGTTTCCTTCAATGGAAGCCAATCATCCTGTCCCTGCAGCTGAAAACACCTACGTAGCATGATGCTGCCACCACCATGTTTCACTGTTGGGATTGTGTTGCTCAGGTGATGAGCAGTGCCTGGTTTTCTCCACACATAGCGCTTAGAATTATCACCAAAAAGGTCTATCTTTGACTCATTAGACCAGAGAATCTTATTTCTCATAGTCTGGGAGTCCTTCATGTGTTGTTTGGCAAACACTATGGGGGCTTTCATATGTCTTGCACTTAGGAGAGGCTTCCATTGGGTCACTCTGCCATAAAGGCCCGACTGTTGGCGGTCTGCAATGATAGTTGACTTTGTGGAACTTTCACCCATCTCCTTACTGCATCTCTGGAGCTCAGCCACAGTGATCTTTGGGTTCTTCTTTACCTCTCTCACCAAGGCTCTTCTCCCATTATTGCTCAGTGTGGCTGGATGGCTAGGTCTAGAAAGAATTCTGGTGGTCCCAAACGTCTTCCATTTAAGGACTATGGAGGCCACTGTGCTTTTAGTAACCTTGAGTACTGCAGAAATTTTGTTGTAAGCTTGGCCAGATCTGTGCCTTGCCACAATTCTGTCTCTGAGGTTCTTGGCCAGTTCCTTTGCTCTCATGATTCTCATTTGGTCTGACATGCACTGTGAGCTCTTATATAGACAGGGATGTGCCTTTCCAAAACAAGTCCTATCAGTTTAATCAAACACAGCTGGACTCCAATGAAGGAGTAGAACTATCTCAAGGAAATAGACAGCATGTGACTTAAATGAGTGTCTGAGCAAAGGGTCTGAATACTTATGACCATGTGATATTTTAGTTTTTCTTTTTTAATAAATATGCAAAAAGTTCTACATTTCTGATTTTTTTTTTCAGTCAAGATGAGGTGCAGAGTGTACTTTTTGGAATTTACCAAATGGCTGCAATGAAACAAAGAGTGAAAAAGTTAAAGGGGTCTGAATACTTTCTGTACCCACTGTATAACCATTGTGTATATAGTGTATTGTCTAGAGTGCCCTTAAAGTGATTAAATTAATTTAAACTTGCACTGCTCTTTGAGCTCCATCCACAAATCCACATGTTCATGTTCTTGGTTTTGACTTTCCATGCTATTGGGGCTGCTTTCTGGCCTGTTATAATCCCGTTAACAGACTATTCTTATATCTAACAAGGAACTGGCGGCAGACCTACCAAGCTAATAAGGTTCTCTTTCACTTGTGTTAGTGAAAGCGGCCTCTCAGCCTGTCAGGGTTGTGAGAGAGTATGGTGTTTTGAAGTGGCCTTCTCAAAGCCCATACCTTATTCCAATTGAGAATCTGTGGTCAAATTTGAAGATAGATGGTTTCCTCTGGTGAATAGAAAACTTAAAGGAGCTGGAGCAATTTTGCCTTGAGGAATGGTTGTAAGGTGTGGAAAGCTCACTGAGACTTATCCAAAGTGACTTGCAGCTGTAAATGCTGCAAAAGGAGGCTCTACAAAGTACTGACTTTGGGAGGGTACTGTTTTCAGTTATTTTGTCTTATTTGTTGTTTGCTTCATAATAAAAAGAAAAACAAATGTTCACAGTCGTTGGAATGTTCTTAACATGAACTGATGCAAAATCTCAAAAAAAGCAAAAAAAAGAAACAGATAAAATCTATGTTGTGAGGTAGCAAGACATGAAAAATGCCAAAGCGATGAACACTTTCACAAGCCACTGAAGATAAATAGGTAGATAAACAGATAGAATAGATATATATCCTGTAGATATATAATTCACAAGCCCCCTACATATTATAAACTTGCACCCTTTACTGCCTTTCATGTGGAGTTTATTCTACAGCTTTTGCGCTTGTTTAACCTAATAACTAAATAAATTAATTTAAAAAAATTACTTAGGATTCCCCCCATTTTATGAAACAAGCAAAGGTAAAGCACACAGCTGAGAGCTGATACTATCAGGCTGGGAAAATCCTTGGTTATTGGTCCCTTCCCAGCCTAAAATACCAGCCATCAGCCATCCTAGAAGTGGCACATCACAAGACATGCCAATTCTGGCGCTTTGCTCTTTCTTTTCTCTGGTGTAGTGGCAACCGAGGTAATGGGACTTGGGGTTGATGTCAGCTGTGAATTGTCCAAAAACACAGCTGGCATCAAGCTCGTGTCAGTAATGAAGAGATAGCTGAGATCCATGTGCGAGTCTACCTTGTATATAAATCCCAGCAGACTGACACTAGCTGTCAGTTATTAGTTAAATTATATTCAGATACTGACATAGGCTCTGACCCTGCTCTGACTTGGCTCTAGTTATCTATTTTGTCTTTCCCATGTTCTTACTCCAGCTTGTAATCTGACTACCCACATGCCTCCTGATTTTGACTTGACGCAACTTCTCGGCTTGAACCTGCTTGGTGACGATTCCTGCCTCTGGACGGCAACACAGACTCCGTGGAGGTAGCATTTTGAGCCCGTGGCCTCAGATAGACGTAACACGTAATAAACAGTATACTTACAGCAATCCTTTATATTCATTGCCTGCTGATTAACTCCAATTCTTAATCACACAAAGGATCAATTCTAGAACTGGTGCTTCCATTGCTCAATCACCGCCGACAAGTGGCATGAAGCCCACCCTTCCACTATGCAAAGGAGTAATTTATACAATATTAAAGGGATATTCCTATCTCCGACAGACATCCACAGCGACTTTAATACAAAGTCTAAAGCAGATTTGCTGCAATCAAAACTGACGCATATGCAGGGACCTTTAAGGGTGTATATTTTAGATTTTTGCTTTTTTATTGACGACATTTTTTATAGGATATGTAGCAGGTTTTTTTTATTTCTCCTAAAACTGAATAACATTTTAGGGTTCAAAATACGGCTCCATATGTGATGAATTGTTGCATAGTATAAGCATATTGTATTGAACAAACAGAGACCTTGACTTCTAGCTTCATGTCACTTATATGTTGCTATGACAACAAACCAAAAGAAACAATGAGGGTCAATACCAGCTTAATGGTATAAAAAGTCTTATTTCAGTTTGTACTGTATATGCAAATATCTCTTCCCAATGAACAAATTCACAAACTTGTGTAAGCGACATTACCAATAACAGTGGTGTCTCACATGGTTACGTGAATGAGGAGACACACTTTTTTTTTTTCAAAGTTTAATGCAACATAACATTTAAAATGTTCATAAAAATACAATGCATTCTTGTTTTTTGAAAAAATGACAAAACCCTCTTAAAAAAATAAAAATGTTCTATAAACCTTAAAGGAGTTGTCTTATATTCTTGTGTGACCGCAGACTTTTTAATCCTCCCAGAGCACGCACACTGTGCGCTGTGAGGACTCGCTGATTTCTGAGCCGGGAATGGCAGTGGTGCAAGAGTTATACATACTCCTGGGCAAAAGCCCATCTAATGGGCATGGTCTTGCTCCATACACTGTTATTGTGCAAGGCCACTCCCACTAGACGGGCTTTGGCCAGGAGTATGTAAATGCATCCATCACTGCTGTTCCAGGCCCAGAAATCAGCGAAACCTCGCAGCGCACGGTGCATACGCTGGGGGGACTCAAAAGTCTGCAGTCACACAGTGACTGCAGATTTTTCATTTTAGACCAGAGAACCCCTTTAACCTCTTAAAAGTGATATAACAAAGGCAACTGCCGGCCTGTTCTACCTGGTGCTGGTCCAGAGCGGTCACCGATCACTCCTGGCGGTAATTCAGCTGCTACATGTAAACAGAACAGCTCTTCTTCTGGACTGTTCTGTAGACGGGGTGTGACTGACGATATCAGACGTAACATCAGCAGAAGCAGCTGAATCACCGGCAGGAGCTGTCTATGACCACTCTGTGCCGGCAGAGATCCATGCTGGGCACAACAGGCAGATAGGAAGTAACTACCTGCTTTTTAGTTCTTAGGCCCATAGTAATAAAATTATATAGTCCTTAATAACCATTAAGGAACAGGCAATTTTCAGTTTTTGCACTTTAGTTTTTATCTCCACTCCTTCCAAGAGCCATAACTTTTTTTTTTCTTTATAGTTAACATAGCTGTATGTTCATTGTACAGCTAAAAATGACCTGGCAATATGATTATTCAGGTCAGTATGATTATGGCAATACCACACGTGTTTTTTATCTATATTTTAGTGGTTAAAAAATTCTTAGTAAAAAAAAAAAATCTTGTGTTGTCATTTTCTGAAACCCGTAACTATTGTTGATGGTCCAGTAAGAGTGCCTGTTATTTTATGCACCAAGCTGTAGTTCTTTCTTGTGACCATTTGGGGGAGCATGATGTATCAATCACTTTTTATTGAAGTGTGGCATACGTGACAACAGAAAACAAGTTTTAGCATTTGAATGATTTTTTTTGTTTCACCGCTCACCTTATGTGATAAATATCTTTATATTTTATTGTTTTCAGTAATTATGCACGCAGCCATGCCAAATAGGTCAAGTTTCTTTTCTTTTTTACAGTTTGCATTTTACGTTTGGAGACAAGAGGGGTAGGAGTACTGAGCAAAAGTTTTAGGCACGTGTGCAAAAAAATCCTGAGAAGTAAGAATGCTTTGAAAAATAGAATTGTTAATAGTGTTACTTTCATCATTTAACAGAATGTAATTTGAATGAATAAATGAAAAATCTAAATAAATTCACTATTTGGTGCGATCACCCTTTTTCTTTGCAGCAACATCAATTCTTCTAGGTACACTTGCCCACAGTCTTTGAAGGAACTCTGCAGGGACATTGTCCTAAACATTTTGGAGAACTAACCACAGATCTTCTGTGAATGTAGGCTTAGACAAATCCTTCGGTCTCTTCATGTAATCCCAAACAGACTTTATGTTGAGAACAGAGATCTGTGGGGCCTTAGAATCACTTCCAGGATTCCTTGTTCTTTAAACCGAAGATAGTTGATAATGACATTATTAGTATGTTTCGGGTCATTGTCATGTTGCAGAATAATTTTGAAGCTAATCAGATACTTCCCTGATGGTATTGCATAAAGGATAAATATCTGTTTGAATTTCACTGCATTGAAGATACCATAAAATGGGTAATGTTAAAGATCATCAATGCAATTGTTGGTCAAGGAAACTAAGTGCAGCAGATAGAAGACACATAGCAAATCCCTTGGATTAGAACTGACAGCAACCAGTGGAACTCAACTATACCCATCTACTGACCAGAGAAGACTGTCCAGAGATGGTCTTCATGGAGAAATTATGGCCAAACATTATGCTTTTGAAAGGGAAACAAGGTCAAGTTGCTCAACTATACAAGAAAACACGAAAACTGGACTACAGAAAAATGACAGCAAATGCTTTTAATGTTTTAAAATTTGAATCATTTGGCTGTAACAGAAGGGTTAATTTGCCGAAAGACTGGAGAGCTATGTGCAACCTGTGAGATCACACAAGATGCTTGCTGTGAAACTACAGTGAGGGGCACTATTTCATGGAGAAGATGCGCCACGATTCAGTTCTCTTTAATATTCAGTTAAGCGACTGCTTAGTTTCTGTATAATGTCTCCTCACTGAATGCTTTAGGTAGAATGATGCTGACCGTGCAGCATATTACAGGGGAGAAGCAAAGTACAGAGCTGTCAGAGCAAGGATGTAGCAATGTAATGCCTCTATGTATATAAAGCCAAGGGTATGTGTTTTGGCCCTATTCCAGTGGCCTCATCAGCGGAATATATGGTACTTGGGGTGGGTATAGGCAGGGCCGTATTTGCCACTAGGCACTTGAGGGCACGTGCCTAGGGCACCAGGATACGGGGGACGCACTTGAGCAAGGTTTTTTTTTTTTTTTATATATAAAGTCTGGGGTCAACCGCCCGCCCCCAACACCCCCCTCCCCCACCTACCCGCTCTCCTCCCCTTCCCATCCCACCCTACCTCCTTGAAGACGTCATACTCACCCTCCTCCAGCGGTGCCTGCAACACCGTCTCAGCGCCGGCAGCTCATCCTGTCCTCAGCGGTCACGTAGTACCGCTCATTAAGGTGATGAATATAGATGCATATTCATCACCTTAATGAGCGGTACCACGTGACCGCTCATAGAGGAAGAAGCTGCGGCGGGACAGAGATGCCGGGAAGTTCAGCGCCGCGCGATGAGAGAAAGGTGAGTATGACAGGGGAGGACAAGGGATGGAGGAGGATGGGGGAGCCATGCATACAGGATGGGAGAATGGGGGAGCCATGCATACAGGATGGGAGAGCCATGCATACAGGGTGGGAGGATGGGGGAGGGGAGCCATGCATACAGGGTGGGAGGATGGGAGAGCCATGCATACAGGATGGGACGATGGGGGAGCCATGCATACAGGATGGGTGGATGGGGGAGCCATGCATACAGGATGGGGGAGCCATGCATACAGGGTGGGAGGATGGGGGAACTGAGCCATGCATACAGGGTGGGAGGATGGGGGAGGGGAGCCATGCATACAGGATGGGAGGATGGGGGAGCCATGCATACAGGATGGGAGAGCCATGCATACAGGATGGGAGGATGGGGGAGCCATGCATACAGGATGGGAGGATGGGGGAGCCATGCATACAGGATGGGGGAGCCATGCATACAGGGTGGGAGGATGGGGGAGGGGAGCCATGCATACAGGGTGGGAGGATGGGGGAGCCATGCATACAGGGTGGGAGGATGGGAGAGCCATGCATACAGGATGGGACGATGGGGGAGCCATGCATACAGGATGGGAGAATGGGGGAATCATGCATACAGGATGGGAGGATGGGGGAGCCATGCATACAGGATGGGAGGATGGGGGAGCCATGCATACAGGATGGGTGGATGGGGGAGCCGAGCCATGCATACAGGGTGGGAGAGCCATGCATACAGTGTGGGAGGATGGGGGAGCCATGCATACAGGGTGGGAGGATGGGGGAGCCATGCATACAGGGTGGGTGGATGGGGGAGCCATGCATACAGGGTGGATGGGGGAGCCATGCATACAGGGTGGGAGGATGGGGGAGGGGAGCCATGCATACAGGGTGGGAGGATGGGGGAGCCATGCATACAGGATGGGAGAATGGGGGAACCATGCATACAGGATGGGAGGATGGGGGAGCCATGCATACAGGATGGGAGGATGGGGGAGCCATGCATACAGGATGGGAGGATGGGGGAGTCGAGCCATGCATATAGGATGGGAGAGCCATGCATACAGGGTGGGAGGATGGGGGAGCCATGCATACAGGGTGGGATGATGGGGGAGCCATGCATACAGGGTAGGAGCCATGCATACAGGGTGGGAGGATGAGAGAGCCATGCATACAGGGTGGGAGGATGAGAGAGCCATGCATACAGGATGGGGGAGCCATGCATACAGGATGGGGGAGCCATGCATACAGGATGGGGGAGCCATGCATACAGGATGGGAGGATGAGGGATCCATGCATACAGGGTGGGAGGATGGGGGAGCCATGCATACAGGGTGGGAGGATGGGGGAGCCATGCATACAGGGTGGGAGGATGGGGGAGCCATGCATACAGGGTGGGAGGATGGGGGAGCCATGCATACAGGGTGGGAGGATGGGGGAGCCGTGAATACAGGATGGGAGGATGGGGGAGCCGAGCCATGCATACAGGATGGGAGGATGGAGGAGCCGAGCCATGCATACAGGATGGGAGGATGGAGGAGCCGAGCCATGCATACAGGATGGGAGGATGGAGGAGCCGAGCCATGCATACAGGATGGGAGGATGGGGGAGCCATGCATACAGGATGGGAGGATGGGGGAGCCATGCATACAGGATGGGAGGATGGGGGAGTCGAGCCATGCATATAGGATGGGAGAGCCATGCATACAGGGTGGGAGGATGGGGGAGCCATGCATACAGGGTGGGATGATGGGGGAGCCATGCATACAGGGTAGGAGCCATGCATACAGGGTGGGAGGATGAGAGAGCCATGCATACAGGGTGGGAGGATGAGAGAGCCATGCATACAGGATGGGGGAGCCATGCATACAGGATGGGGGAGCCATGCATACAGGATGGGGGAGCCATGCATACAGGATGGGAGGATGAGGGATCCATGCATACAGGGTGGGAGGATGGGGGAGCCATGCATACAGGGTGGGAGGATGGGGGAGCCATGCATACAGGGTGGGAGGATGGGGGAGCCATGCATACAGGGTGGGAGGATGGGGGAGCCATGCATACAGGGTGGGAGGATGGGGGAGCCGTGAATACAGGATGGGAGGATGGGGGAGCCGAGCCATGCATACAGGATGGGAGGATGGAGGAGCCGAGCCATGCATACAGGATGGGAGGATGGAGGAGCCGAGCAATGCATACAGGATGGGAGGATGGAGGAGCCGAGCCATGCATACAGGATGGGAGGATGGGGGAGCCGAGCCATGCATACAAGATGGGAGGGGGGAGCCGAGCCATGCATACAAGATGGGAAGATGGGGGAGCCGAGCCATGCATACAGGATGGAAGGATGGGGGAGCAATGCATACAGGATGGTAGGATGGGGGAGCCATGCATACAAGATGAGAGGGGGGAGCCGAGCCATGCATACAGGATGGGGGAGCCATGCATATAAGATGGGACTGGGGGAGCCATGCATACAACAGGGGGAGCCACACAGAGCAGGACAGGATAGGGGAACCACACATACTGGGATAGGGATGAGGGGACAATACATACCCGGCTTATACTCTAGTTGATAAGCTTAGTTTTCTGTGGCAAAATTAGGTGCCTCAGCTTATACTCGGGTCGGCTTATACTCGAGCATAAACGGTATGTAATATATACACATGTATGGGTGTGGCTATATATATATATATATATATACACTCACCGGCCACTTTATTAGGTACACCATGCCAGTAACAGGTTGGACCCCTTTTGCCTTCAGAACTGCCTCAATTCTTCGTGGCATAGATTCAACAAGGTGCTGGAAGCATTCCTCAGAGATTTTGGTCCATATTGACATGATGGCATCACACAGTTGCCGCAGATTTGTCGGCTGCACATCCCAAAGATGCTCCATACAAGGCAGGATGGATCCATGCTTTCATGTTGTTTACGCCAAATTCTGACCCTACCATCCGAATGTCGCAGCAGAAATCGAGACATCAGACCAAGCAACGTTTTTCCAATCTTCTACTGTCCAATTTCGATGAGCTTGTGCAAATTGTAGCCTCAGTTTCCTGTTCTTAGCTGAAAGGAGTGGTACCCGGTGTGGTCTTCTGCTGCTGTAGCCCATCTGCCTCAAAGTTCGACGCACTGTGCGTTCAGAGATGCTCTTAGGCCTACCTTGGTTGTAACGGGTGGCGATTTGAGTCACTGTTGCCTTTCTATCAGCTCGAACCAGTCTGCCCATTCTCCTCTGACCTCTGGCATCAACAAGGCATTTCCGCCCACAGAACTGCCGCTCAATGGATTTTTTTTCTTTTTCGGGCCATTCTCTGTAAACCCTAGAGATGGTTGTGCGTGAAAATCCCAGTAGATCAGCAGTTTCTGAAATACTCAGACCAGCCCTTCTGGCACCAACAACCATGCCACGTTCAAAGGCACTCAAATCACCTTTCTTCCCCATACTGATGCTCGGTTTGAACTGCAGGAGATTGTCTTGACCATGTCTACATGCCTAAATGCACTGAGTTGCCGCCATGTGATTGGCTGATTAGAAATTAAGTGTTAACAAGAAGTTGGACAGGTGTACCTAATAAAGTGGCCAGTGAGTGTATATATATATATATATATATATATATATATATATATATATATATATATATATATATATATATATATATATATACAGTATATATAGCTTTGTTGCCATAAAAGGAGCCAGACACATTTCTTGCACAGGGGCCCCAAGCTGTCAGTGTCCGCCTCTAGCCAGAAATCCACGAGTGTCCCACGACGATCTCCCGTGGAGAACGGCAGCATCAGCTAATGCGACCGCTTTCCAGGGGCTCCAGGAACACAATGATGGGAGGAAGGTATCCTTCTGCACTGTATTCCTCCGCCGCTGTAAAAAAAAATAGTTCCTAGTCTCACTTTTGGCATTGCTGTGTGAGAAATGTTCCCACGCAGCAATTGCCATAAAGTGAGACTCTGAGAGGTTACTATAGTTCAGTGATGCACTGCAGGAGCCATTGTCTCCTGTCAGTGTGTCACTGAAGGTCCTATAGAGCAGTGACATCACCCGATGTCAATGTTCTATAGGGGAGATTGTCGTGGGACACTCGTTATTAATTGGACTACAGCGGACAGGTAGTATGCGGTTTATTATTTTATGTTTTTTGCAGGCGCTGAAGTATGGTAAGTATGGTTAAATGAACAATATTAAAATACTTTTTTCCTAATGTGTGTGTTTTATTAACCCTTTACTAGTATTGGATGAATAATGGATAGGCGTCTTATTGACGCCTCTCCGTTATTAACCCAGCTTAATGTCTCCTTACAATAGCAGGGTGACATTAACCCCTTATTACCCCATATCCCACCGCTACACGGGAGTTGGAAGAGAGTGGCCAAGTGCCAGAATAGGCGCACCTTACAGATGTGCCTTTTCTGGGGTGGCTGGGGGCAGATGTTTTTAGCCAGGGGGGGCCAATAACCATGGTACCTCCCTAGGCTATTAATATCTGCCCTCAGTCACTGGCTTTCCCACTCTGGCGGAGAGAATTGCGCGGGAGCCCACGCCAGTTTTTTCCGCTATTTAACCCTTTATTTTACCAGCTAGAGCCCCAAAATTTTGCACACACACTACTAACATTAGTAATGAGGAATATGCAAAAAAAAAGGGATATGAAATGGTGTACTGTATGTAAACCATGTCTCATATCATGTCGGGTTTGGGAAGGAGATAGCAAAAGCCGGCTTTTCTGCTATCAAACGCTGAATTAAATATATATATATATATATATATATATATATATATATATATATATATATATATATATATATATATATATACACACACTCACCGGCCACTTTATTAGGTACACCATGCTAGTAACGGGTTGGACCCCCTTTTGCCTTCAGAACTGTCTCAATTCTTCGTGGCATAGATTCAACAAGGTGCTGGAAGCATTCCTCAGAGATTTTGGTCCATATTGACATGATGGCATCACACAGTTGCCGCAGATTTGTCGGCTGCACATCCCAAAGATGCTCCATACAAGGCAGGATGGATCCATGCTTTCATGTTGTTTACGCCAAATTCTGACCCTACCATCCGAATGTCGCAGCAGAAATCGAGACTCATCAGACCAAGCAACGTTTTTCCAATCTTCTACTGTCCAATTTCGATGAGCTTGTACAAATTGTAGCCTCAGTTTCCTGTTCTTAGCTGAAAGGAGTGGTACCCGGTGTGGTCTTCTGCTGCTGTAGCCCATCTGCCTCAAAGTTCAACGCACTGTGCGTTCAGAGATGCTCTTAGGCCTACCTTGGTTGTAACGGGTGGCGATTTGAGTCACTGTTGCCTTTCTATCAGCTCGAACCAGTCTGCCCATTCTCCTCTGACCTCTGGCATCAACAAGGCATTTCCGCCCACAGAACTGCCGCTCACTGGATTTTTTTTCTTTTTCGGGCCATTCTCTGTAAACCCTAGAGATGGTTGTGCGTGAAAATCCCAGTAGATCAGCAGTTTCTGAAATACTCAGACCAGCCCTTCTGGCACCAACAACCATGCCACGTTCAAAGGCACTCAAATCACCTTTCTTCCCCATACTGATGCTCGGTTTGAACTGCAGGAGATTGTCTTGACCATGTCTACATGCCTAAATGCACTGAGTTGCCGCCATGTGATTGGCTGATTAGAAATTAAGTGTTAACAAGAAGTTGGACAGGTGTACCTAATAAAGTGGCCGGTGAGTGTATATGTGTGTCTCACTGACATATATATTATATATATATAATATCTAATATATAAAGCTGAATGTGTGTGTATGTATGTGTGTGTATGTCCAGGATTGGCATCTGCACCGTCGCAGCTACAGCCACAAAATTTTGCACAGTCACACGTCTGGACCCCGAGAGCGTCATAGGCTATGTTGTGAGGCGAAATTTTAACCCCGCGCGTTCCAATTCACCAAACAATTTTGCCCCTATCTACATAATTGGGAAAAAGTGAAAGGAAAAGTGTTGGAGGCGAATTGACAGCTGCCAGATGTGAACAAGGGGGACTTAAAGAGTGAGAGCGATGGCGCCAAAGAGTATATACTGTACAGTTGCTAAGGTGGGGCCCCGACATGGGATACTCACCACACACGGGGATATGAACACACACACAAAATGCGCCACACACTACCACGTGCTTAAACACATATACCACCCTCAGCACACATTTCACCACACATCCACCAACCTCGCCACATAAAAGTCGAAACACAAAAGTCACCGCTCAAAACTCGCCACGCGCAAAACTCGCCACATGCAAAACTAGGCTCACGCAAAACTCGCCACACGTGCAAAACTCACCTCATGGAAAACTCGCCACACGCACACGCGGAAAAATTGCCACATGCACAAAAGTTGCAACACATGCAAAAGTTGCCTCACACAAAACTTGCATACTCAAAACGCACCACACATAAAACTCGCCACGCGCAAAACTTGCCATGCGCAAAACTTGCTGCACACAACTTGCTACACTAACCTGTCACATGCAACTCGACACACAAAAAGTTGCTACACGCATGTCGCCACACGCAACTCAACACACAACTTGACACATGAAACTCGCCCTAAAACACACACAAGTCTTGTATTATCCTCCAAAAATAAAAATCTTATTAATAAGCAGACAAACTACAAGAGCAACAACTGTACCATATAGGAAATACGGCAGCTGTCAGTCAAATGACCTGTCTATTATGTGTATGTGTGAGCTAATATATACTGCCAGGGGGGAGGACTTCCTGTTGGCTGGGGATTTATCAGGCTGCCAATTTAGCTTACAAATACTGAGGTAAAAATACTGAGTAAATAACGTGTGAACGCGGTCTAATACAGGAGGAGATGACATACAGATATATACTATATACAGGAGATGACACACAGGTATATACTATATACAGGGGAGATGACACACAGGTATATACTATATACAGGGGAGATGACACACATATATACTATATACAGGAGGAGATGACACGTATATACTATATACAGGGGAGATGACACACAGATATATACTATATACAGGA
Organism: Ranitomeya variabilis; assembly: GCF_051348905.1. NCBI lineage: Eukaryota > Metazoa > Chordata > Amphibia > Anura > Dendrobatidae > Ranitomeya > Ranitomeya variabilis. The sequence goes on from NC_135234.1 coordinate 334,574,532, forward strand.
GATGACATACAAGTATATACTATATACAGGAGGAGATGAAACACACATACAGTTATATGAAAAAGTTTGGGCACCCCTATTAATCTTAAGCTTAATGTTTTATAAAAATTGTTTTTTTTGCAACAGCTATTTCAGTTTCATATATCTAATAACTGTGGGACACAGTACAATAAACCTCATTTCAAGGCAGAAACATTACTAACAGAAAATGTGCAATCTGCATTCAATCAAAATTTGACAGGTGCATAAGTATGGGCACCCTTATTTTCTTGTTTTAAATACTCCTACCTACTTTTTACTTACTTACTAAAGCACTTTTTTTGGTTTTGTAACCTCATTGAGCTTTGAACTTCATAGCCAGGTGTATGCAATCATGAGAAAAGCTACTTAAGGGTATGTGTCCACGATCAGGATGGCCGGCGGTATCGTCGGAGCGGCAAACCCGCTCGGCGCTAAGCCCCGCCCCCTTCTGGGACGCGATGATGCCGGATGTGTTCATTGCACACATCCGCCGGCATCATCGCACCCCTCGCATAGGGCCCTGTTATTCCTTGCGGTGGCGCGGCGTCGCCGCAAGGAACACGGACATGCTGCGATCTTAAAAGACGCGCAGCATGTCCGGAGTCGCAGGGCCGACGGATGCGTGTTTCCACGCATAGTGGACACGGGATTTCATAAAATCCCCTCCACTATGACAATTCAGAAGGGGAGGAGGGGGGAAGAGGAAGGGTTGAAGCTTGACACGCCGAGACAGGCATCTAAGAACCGTTGCAAATGAATATAACCGGTGGGTGCCGTACCTGCTGGTGATTAACAGCTGATGTAGACGAGAGGAGAAATGGGGATTTCCAGCACATCCATCCAGTATAAGTAAAATAACCAAAATTTATTAGGACATTTTAAAAAACAATATTAAAAAAAGAGAGAAGAACTCTCAAAGAGAGTCAAAGAGGCAAAGAGAGTTCTTCTCTCTTTTTTTAATATTGTTTTTTAAAATGTCCTAATAAATTTTGGTTATTTTACTTATACTGGATGGATGTGCTGGAAATCCCCATTTCTCCTCTCGTCCCCTCCACTATGCTGGAACATCTGGACGCTGCGTGTTTGAAGCTGCGGCCCCACGCAGCGTCAAACACGCGTTTCCTGAACGTGGACACGTACCCTAAAGTGGCCACTTGCAAGTTGTTCTCCTGTTTGAATCACCTCTGAAGAGTGGCATCATGGGCTCCTCAAAACAACTGTCAAATGATCTGAAAACAAAGATTATTCAACATAGTTGTTCAGGGGAAGGATACAAAAAGCTGTCTCAGAGATTTAACCTGTCAATTTCCACTGTGAGGAACATAGTAAGGAAATGGAAGAACACAGGTACAGTTCTTGTTAAGGCCAGAAGTGGCAGGCCAAGAAAAACATCAGAAAGGCAGAGAAGAAGAATGGTGAGATCAGTCAAGGACAATCCTCAGACCACCTCCAGAGAGCTGCAGCATCAACTTGCTGCAAATGGTGTCACTGTGCATCGGTCAACTATACAACGCACTTTGCACAAGGAGAAGCTGTATGGGAGAGTGATGCGAAAGAAGCCGTTACTGCAAGCACGCCACAAACAGAGTCGGCTGAGGTATGCAAAAGCACATTTGGAGAAGCCAATTTCTTTTTGGAAGAAGGTCCTGTGGTTATGCATGGCGGCAAAAAAACACAGCATTCCAAGAAAAACACTTGCTACTCACAGTAAAATTTGGTGGAGGTTCCATCATGCTTTGGGGCTGTGTGGCCAATGCCGGCACCGGGAATCTTGTTAAGGTTGAGGGACGCATGGATTCCTCTCAGTATCAGCAGATTCTTGACAATAATGTTCATGATTCAGTGACAAAGTTGAAGTTACGCAGGGGATGGATCTTTCAGCAAGACAATGATCCAAAACACCGCTCCAAATCTACTCAGGCATTCATGCAGAGGAACAATTACACTGTTCTGGAATGGCCATACCAGTCCCCAGACCTGAATATCATTGAACATCTGTGGGATCATTTGAAGAGGGCTGTCCATGCTCGGCGACCATCAAGCTTAACTGAACTGGAATTGTTTTGTAAAGAGGAATGGTCAAAAATACCTTCATCCAGGATCTCATTAAAAGCTACAGGAAGCGACTAGAGGCTGTTATTTTTGCAAAAGGAGGATCTACTAAATATTAATGTCACTTTTCTGGTGAGGTGCCCATACTTGTGCACCTGTCAAATTTTGTTTGAATGCAGATTTCACATTTTCTGTTAGTACAATAAACCTCATTTCAAGGCAGAAACATTACTGTGTCCAACAGTTATTAGACATATGAAACTGAAATAGCTGTTGCAAAAAAAACAATTTTTATAAAACATTAAGCTTAAGATTAATAGGGGTGCCCAAACTTTTTCATATAACTGTATATACTATATACAGGGGAGATGACACACAGGTATATGCTATATACAGGAGATGACACACAGGTATATACTATATACAGGAGGAGATGACACACACATATATACTATATACAGGGGAGATGACACACAGGTATATACTATATACAGGAGGAGATGACACACTGGTATATATTATATACAGGGGAGAGGACACACGTATATACTATATACAGGAGGAGATGACACAGGTATATACTACATACAGGAGATGACACACAGCTATATACTATATACAGGGGAGATGACACACATACTATATACAGGGGAGATGACACACAGGTATATCCTATATACAGGGGAGATGACGCACAGGTATATCCTATATACAGGGGAGATGACGCACAGGTATATCCTATATACAGGGGAGATGACGCACAGGTATATCCTATATACAGGGGAGATGACACACAGGTATATACTATATACAGGGGAGATGACACAGGTATATACTATATACAGGGGAGATGACACACAGGTATATACTATATACAGGAGAAGACATACAGGTATATACTATATATAGGAGGAGATGACATACAGGTATATACTATATATAGGAGGAGATGACATACAGGTATATACTATATATAGGAGGAGATGACATACAGGTATACACTATATACAGGAGGAGATGACATACAGCAGGTATATACTATTTACAGGGGAGATGACATAAAGGTATATACTATATACAGGAGATGACATACAGGTGTATACTCTATATAAGGGAGATGACAAATATGTATATACTGAGGGGAAAATGAGAGGTGTGAGGTGAAAATGAGGGGTGTGAGGTGAAAATGAAAAGGTGTGAGTGCAAATTGAGAGGAGTGAGGGAAAATAGTGGATTGATCGGAAAATGACAGATGTGAGGTCAAAATGACAAGAGTTAGGGGGGAATGAGAAGAGTGAGGGGGAAAATAAGAGGAGTGAGGGGGAAAATAAGAGGAGTGAGGGGGAAAATGAGAGGTGTAAGGGAGAAAATGAGAGATGTGAGGGGGAAAATGAGAGGCGTGATGGGAAAATAAGAGAAGTGAGGTGCTATAACTAACCACAGATATTTGCTATGCCCAGGCAATGCCGGGCTCTTCAGCTAGTATATATATATTCAGCCCATGGATCCATTGTATGTCCGTTTTGCAAGCCGGCGAGAAAATCTCGCTGTACGGATGCCATACGAATTACATACGGAGGTTTACATGCGCAAAATACGCTGCCACACCCTGCCTACGGATGACATATGGATCACTATTTTGGGAAAATTTCTGCGTACACATGTAAAATACGGACCGTATTTCCCTACGCTGAGTGTGACACTGGCCTCACTGATTTGCTGCCGCAATTTCGAAGTGGCATCAATGCTGCAGTCAATAACAGCACAGGACACGGGGATGGTGAGTAAAGGTGTTTTTTTTTCCATTAAATTAATAATTAGGGATGGGCAGATCGGTGGAAGTTGGGTTCTGGCAACTGACATGAACTTTTTAGAAAGTTTGTGCCTGAACGCCGAACATGGACTTAGGCTGGTTTCACATTAGCATGTCTGTGCGCAGCGTAGGACATACTTCTTTCCTAGGCTTCTTTCACACTTCTGTCGGCCATCAGAATGCGTCACTGCGACGTATCTACGGATATCTTTAAAATAGTGTAAAACGGCTGTAATGCATCCAGTTTTTTGACGGATGCTTGAATTAGGCGCCGCCTTAATTTGAATGTAGAAAATGAGAGAGAGAAAAACGGGATACGTCACTGGATTCCTGATTTTGACGGTCAGCGACGGATCCTGCGCCCACAGGCTTCCATTATAGCCGCCGACGGGCAGCGCAGGACCGGTCGCTGAGCGATTTTCCGACGTGCAGAAAAAAATATTCCTCTAAACGTTTTCTCCGCCCGACGGACAGTTATTTTCCAACGGATGAAATGGATGGCCATCCGTCACAATCCGTCGCTAAGGCTACTTTCACACTTGCGTCGTAATGCGACGTTTTGGAGAAAAAACACATCCTGCGAAGTTGCCCGCAGGATGCGTTTTTTCTCCATAGACTTGCATTAGCGACGCATTGCGACGGATGCGTCGTGTTTTGGTGGACCGTCGGCACAAAAAACGTTCCATGTAACGTTTTTTTTGTGCGGCGTGTCCGCCATTTTCGACCGCGCATGCGCGGCCGAAACTCCGCCCCCTCCTCCCCGGACTGCAGAATGGGCAGCGGATGCATTGTAAAACTGCATCCGCTGCCCACGTCTTGCAGTAAATTTCACAGATTCCGTCGTTACGTCGGCCCGACGCATTGCGACGGGCCCGTACCGACGCAAGTGTGAAAGTAGCCTTATACAAGGCTATGGAAAAAAACAGGATCCTGCAGAAAAATTTGCAGGATCCTGTTTTTTCAAATATCGACGGATTATGACGGGAGCTAAAAGAAGTGTGAAAGAGGCCTAAGAGCCGCATCCGTTGTGTTCAGTGGGCACATCAAAACGACGCATGGAGACGCATCCGTATACAACGCATGTCCCTGCATACACAATGTTAAATATATTTACGCAAGAGGATCTTAAGGAAAGTACGCAGGCCTACGCTGCGCACAGAAACCCCAATGTGAAAACAGCCTAAATGCTGAAGTCCGATGCTGTGTTCAAGTAAGCCCGTGGTGGTGCAAGAGGAGTGAGATATACACTCACCGGCCACTTTATTAGGTACACCATGCTAGTAACGGGTTGGACCCCCTTTTGCCTTCAGAACTGCCTCAATTCTTCGTGGCATAGATTCAACAAGGTGCTGGAAGCATTCCTCAGAGATTTTGGTCCATATTGACATGATGGCATCACACAGTTGCCGCAGATTTGTCGGCTGCACATCCCAAAGATGCTCCATACAAGGCAGGATGGATCCATGCTTTCATGTTGTTTACGCCAAATTCTGACCCTACCATCCGAATGTCGCAGCAGAAATCGAGACTCATCAGACCAAGCAACGTTTTTCCAATCTTCTACTGTCCAATTTCGATGAGCTTGTGCAAATTGTAGCCTCAGTTTCCTGTTCTTAGCTGAAAGGAGTGGTACCCGGTGTGGTCTTCTGCTGCTGTAGCCCATCTGCCTCAAAGTTCGACGCACTGTGCATTCAGAGATGCTCTTAGGCCTACCTTGGTTGTAACGGGTGGCGATTTGAGTCACTGTTGCCTTTCTATCAGCTCGAACCAGTCTGCCCATTCTCCTCTGACCTCTGGCATCAACAAGGCATTTCCGCCCACAGTACTGCCGCTCACTGGATTTTTTTTCTGTTTCGGACCATTCTCTGTAAACCCTAGAGATGGTTGTGCGTGAAAATCCCAGTAGATCAGCAGTTTCTGAAATACTCAGACCAGCCCTTCTGGCACCAACAACCATGCCACGTTCAAAGGCACTCAAATCACCTTTCTTCCCCATACTGATGCTCGGTTTGAACTGCAGGAGATTGTCTTGACCATGTCTACATGCCTAAATGCACTGAGTTGCCGCCATGTGATTGGCTGATTAGAAATTAAGTGTTAACAAGAAGTTGGACAGGTGTACCTAATAAAGTGGCCAGTGAGTGTATATACATATCTCACTTCTACCGCACTACCATGGACTTACCCGAACACTGCACTGGACTTCAGCATTAAGTCCGCATTCAGGCTTAACAGTCACTGTCTGTTACGAAGACTGAATATTTCTGTTTGGGTTCGCACACCTCTCTAATAATAATATAATAAACTGCACCCAGAACAGAGGTTTTCTGAAAGTCGACAATGCCTTTAAAAGGGTTCATCCAGTACTTAGCTATTCATGCGCTTACTTATCCTTTGAATAAGTCATCAATATTATATTGATTTCTGGATCTAACACCTGTCACCCCAATGTTGTTCTCAAGTCCCACAAAAATCAAAAGTGAAGCAAGGCACAGCTCCATATGGAAAACAAACAATGGGGTCGGGCTCCAAAGGGCCGATTTGCAAAGGGCACAATTCTGTTTAAGGGCGGTCCTGACACTATCACTTCCATAAAGACTTTTGCTAGCTGAATGTGTAGATTTATAGACCTATTAACCCCTTCACCCCGAAGCCTGTTTTCACCTAAGCGACAGGGCCAATTTTTACAATTCTGACCACTGTCACTTTATGAGGTCATAACTCTGAAACGCTTCAACGGATCCTGCTGATTCTGACACTGTTTTCTCGTGACATATTGTACTTCATGATAGTGGTAAAACTTCTTCGATATGACTTGCATTTATTTGTGAAAAAAACAAAAATTTGTCGAAAATTATGAAAATTTAGCAATTTTCAAACTTTGTTTTTATGCCCTTAAATTAGAGAGTTATATCACATAATATAGTTATTAAGCAACATTTCACACATGTCTGCTTTACATCAGCACAATTTTGGAAACATAATTTTTTTTTGTTAGGGAGTTATAAGGGTTAAAAGTTGACCAGCGATTTCTCATTTTTGCAACAAAATTTGCAAAACCATTTTTTTAACGGACCACCTCACACTTGAAGTGACTTTGAGGGGTCTATATGACAGAAAATGCCCAAAAGTGACACCATTCTAAAAACTGCACCCCTCAAGGTACTCAAAACCACATTAAAAAAGTTTATTAACCCTTCAGGTGCTTCACAGGAATTTTTGGAATGTTTAAAAAAAATTGAACATTTAACTTTTTTTTCACAAAATTTTTACTTCAGATCCAATTTGTTTTATTTTACCAAGGGTAACAGGAGAAATTGGACCACAAAAGTCGTTGTACAATTTCTCCTGAGTACACCGATACCTCACATGTTGGGGTAAACCAATGTTTGGGCACATGGCAGAGCTCGGAAGGGAAGGAGCGCCATTTGACTTTTCAATGCAAGATTTGATGGAATTGAGATCAGAACCCATGTCGCGATTGGAGAGCCCCTGACATGCCTAAACAGTGGAAACCCCAACAAGTGACACCATTTTGGAAAGTAGACCCTCTATGGAACTAATCTAGATGTGTGGTGAGCACTTTGAACCTCCAAGTACTTCACAAAAGTTTATAATGTAGAGCCGTAAAAAAAAAAATTCATATTAATTTTCACAAAAAATGATCTTTTTGCCCCAAATTTTTTATTTTCCCAAGGGTAACAGGATAAATTGGACCCCAAAAGTTGTTGTGCAATTTGTCCTGAGTACGCTGATATTTCATATATGGGGATAAACCACTGTTTGAGCGCATGGCAGAGCTCGGAAGGGAAGGAGCGCGGTTTGACTTTTCAATGCAAAATTGGCTGGAATTGAGATCGGAACCCATGTCGCGTTTGGAGAGCCCCTGACGTGCCTAAACAGTGGAAACCCCCACAAGTGACCCCATTTTGGAAAGAAGACCCCCTAAGGAACTTATCTAGATGTGTGGTGAGCACTTTTAACCCCCAATTGTTTCACTAAAGTTTAGAATGTAGTGCTGTGAAAATTAAAAAATCATTTTTTCTTTCCACAAAATGATGTTTTAGCCTGCAATTTTTTTTTCTCCCAAGGGTAACAGGAGAAATTCGACCACAAAAGTTATTGTCCAATTTGTCCTGAGTACGCTGATACCCCATATATGGGGGGGAACCACTGTTTGGGCACACGGCAGAGCTCGGAAGGGAAGGAGCGCCGTTTGAAATGCAGACTTAGATGGATTGGTCTGCAGGCGTCATGTTGCATTTGCAGAGCCCCTGATGTACCTAAACAGTAGAAACCCCCCACAAGTGACCCCATATTGGAAACTAGACCCCCCAAGGAACTTATCTAGATGTGTTGTGAGAACTTTGAACCAACAAGTGTTTCACTACAGTTTATAACGCAGAGCCATGAAAATAAAAAATATTTTTTTTTCCACGAAAATGATATTTTAGCCCCTACGTTTTTATTTTCCCAAGGGTATCAGGAGAAATTGGACCACAAAAGTTGTTGTCCAATTTGTCCTGAGTACGCTGATACCCCATATATGGGGGGGAACCACTGATTGGGCGTACGGCAGAGCTCGGAAGGGAAGGAGCGCCGTTTGAAATGCAGACTTAGATGGATTGGTCTGCAGGCGTCATGTTGCATTTGCAGAGCCCCTGATGTACCTAAACAGTAGAAACCCCCCACAAGTGACCCCACATTGGAAACTAGACCCCTCAAGGAACTTATCTAGATGTGTTGTGAGAACTTTGAACCAACAAGTGTTTCACTACAGTTTATAACGCAGAGCCGTGAAAATAAAAAAAAAAAATTTTTCCACGAAAATGATATTTTAGCCCCCATGTTTTTATTTTCCCAAGGGTATCGGGAGAAATTGGACCACAAAAGTTGTTGTCCAATTTGTCCTGAGTACGCTGATACCCCATATATGGGGGGGAACCACTGTTTGGGCACACGGCAGAGCTCGGAAGGGAAGGAGCGCCTTTTGAAATGCAGACTTAGATGGATTGGTCTGCAGGCGTCATGTTGCATTTGCAGAGCCCCTGATGTACCTAAACAGTAGAAACCCCCCACAAGTGACCCCATATTGGAAACTAGACCCCCCAAGGAACTTATCTAGATGTGTTGTGAGAACTTTGAACCAACAAGTGTTTCACTACAGTTTATAACGCAGAGCCGTGAAAATAAAAAATATTTTTTTTTCCACGAAAATGATACTTTAGCCCCCACGTTTCTATTTTCCCAAGGGTAACAGGACAAATTGGACCCCAAAAGTTGTTGTCCAACTTGTCCTGAGAACGCTGATACCCCATATGTTGGGGTAAACCCCTGTTTGGGCGCACGGTAAAGCTCGGAAGGGAAGGAGCACTGTTTTAATTTTTCAAAGCAGAATTGGCTGGAATTGAGATCGGATGCCATGTCGCGTTTGGAGAGCCCCTGATGTGCCTAAACAGTGGAAACTCCCCAATTCTAACTGAAATCCTAACCCCAACCTTAACCCCAGTCCTAACCCTAGCCCTAACCCTAGCCCTAACTCTAGCCCTAACCCTAGCCCTAACCCTAATGGGAAAATGGAAATACATACATTTTTTTAAATTTTATTATTTTTCCCTAACTAAGGGGGTGATGAAGGGGGGTTTGATTTACTTTTATAGCGTTTTTTGGCGGATTTTTATGGTTGGCAGCCATCACACACTAAAAGACGCTTTTTATTGCACAAAATAGTTTTTGCATCACCACATTTTGAGAGCTATAATTTATCCATATTTTGGCCCACAGAGTCATGTGAGATCTTGTTTTTTGCGGGACGAGTTGACATTTTTATTGGTACCATTTTCGGGCACATGACATTTTTTGATCGCTTTTTATTCCGATTTTTGGGAGGCAGAATGAACAAAAACCAGCAATTCCTGAAATTCTTTTAGGGGGGGCGTTTATACCATTCCACGTGTGGTAAAATTGATAAAGCAGCTTTATTCATCAGGTCAGTACGATTACAGCGATACCTCATTTATATAATTTTTTTATGTTTTGGCGTTTTTACACAATAAAAACTATTTTATATAAAAAAATAATTGTTTTTGCATTGCTTTATTCTGAGAGCTATAACTTTTTTATTTTTCTGCTGATGATGCTGTATGGTGGCTTTTTTTTTTGCGGGACAAGATGACGTTTTCAGCGGTACCATGGTCATTTATATCCGTCTTTTTGATCGCGTGTTATTCCACTTTTTGTTCGCCTGTATGATAATAAAGCGTTGTTTTTTCCTTGTTTTTTTTTTTTTTTTTTTGCGGTGTTCACTGAAGGGGTTAACTAGTGGGATAGTTTTATAGAGCGGGTCGTTACGGACGTGGCGATACCAAATATGTGTACTTTTATTGTTTTTTTTTTTATTTACATAAATAAATGGATTGATTGGGAAATGCTTTTTTTTTCTTTATTTGGGGATTTTTTTTATTTTATTTTTATACATCCTATTTTTTATTTTTTTTTACTTTCTACTATTGTCCCAGGGTGGGACATCACTGTTTTAGATCAGATCGTTGATCTGACAGTGTGCATAGCACTCTGTCAGATGAACGATCTGACAGGCACGTTCCAGAGGCTTGCCGGCGCCTGCTATTAGGAACTCTCAGCAGGCGCCGGCAAGTCAGGTGATTTCATGACCCGGAAGGAGTCCCGCGGCCATCTTGGATCTGGGGACTCCTTCCGGATCACCGGAGCAGCCGGAGCAGCGCGATCTCATCGTGTTGCTCCGGTGGGAGAGCGCAGGGAGCCCCCGTCCCTGCGCGATCCCCCTGTATGCCGCTGTCACTACTGACAGCGGCATCAGAGGGGTTAAATGCCCGCGATCGGCGCTAGCGCCGATCGTGGGCATTGCTGCGGGATGTCAGCTGTCATATACAGCTGACACCCGCACCCGATCACCGCGGCGCTCAGCGCGAGACCGCGGTGATTGATGCGCCGTACCAGTACTGCGGCTGGCACAAATGCAGTGCCGGCAGCGCAGTACTAGTACGGCGCATGTCGTGAAGGGGTTAAAACCTAAAGATGTAAGTGAATAGACACACATCATTCTGGGTCTCTTCCTTCACAATGGGCTGCATGATAGATTAGATTTTTTTTTAAATTAAGTTTCATCTTAAGGCCCTAGTAGATAAATACATTATTATGAATACAGTAAATATAGATAGCCGGGTCATTCCATATCAAGTGATCCAAATATGAATATTTTTTTTACCTTACGTCTTTAGATTTTTTTTATTTTTTGTTTTTATGAAGTACAACTTTAGTTAATTACAAATTAAAAGTTTAGAATTTTTTTCTTCATCAGTTAATTTTTTACAGATTTTTAAAGTTTTGAAAAAGCATGGATTTTGGCCTGGTATGGCTTTACATTTTGTATCATATCTCGGGCTAGAATTAAGATATAGAGGTGGGAGAGGCATCATTTTTCTCAGAACGGTACCGGCTTTCATTTGATATGCCACAAGACTATGTTTCTTTATATTTTGTTTTGGAGAAATCAAATTAAAAATTTTGATGCGCAATTCTGAAAAAAACGTATGTTTTAAAATTGTGAAAACATGCATGTGTGTTACTTGTGTCCTTGTTTACATTTGTACAGGGATTCAACTTGGGATATATCACATTTGTATTTTTTTTTAAGCCTTGAATCATCTGATTTTATGTTTGTGTGAGTGTCTTCCTTTTTTCTTTTCAAATTACAACTTGCTGCATTCAACATTTATATGTAACAATAAAGAAACACAAAAAACAAAGTGCCAGAATAAATGCATCTTAGGCTACTTTAACACTAGCATCGTACTCGGCCCGTCGCAGTGCGTCGGGCCGACGTACCGACGCTAGCGTTGTTTGCGCTGCACAACGGGTGCAGCGGATGCAGATTTTCAGCGCATCCGCTGCCCCATTGTGAGGTGTGGGGAGGAGGGGGCGGAGTTCCGGCTGCGCATGCGTGGTCGGAAAAGACGTTCCCGACGTACCAAAAAACGTTGCAAGCAACGTTTTTTGCTGCCGACGGTCCGCCACAACACGACGCAACCGTCGCACGACGGTTGCGACGTGTCAATGCGTCGCCAATGTTAATCTATGGAGAAAAAACGCATCCTGCAAGCACTTTTGCAGGATGCGTTTTTTGACCAAAACGACGCATTGCGACGGAGGACAAAAAACGCCAGTGTGAAAGTACCCTTAATCATCATAACTACTTGCTCAGCATTTTCAACCTGAATTCATTGAACAAGCCAAAAGATAAAAGGTGATCACATCCTCAAGTGTGGTTTTCTAAATACAGTCTGATCCTAATTATATGTTAAAAACAAGATTAAAAGAGCCGATATTTCTACCACCTATTTATACATGGAACATTTTTTTTTCTACTATATCACTAAACATGTCATTTCTGATGTGTTTAAGAAGACTAGTCCAGTAGTTAAATCCTCTTTCTATAAAATATAGACTAATCAAACAATTAATAGTAGGTTTTTACACTGGCCTGTGATCATCAATGTGTCCCTTCTAGAGGATGAAATGTCATCTTGCCCATAAGCGCTTACTAGCAATGGCCGTTTCCTTCTGTGTCAGAGAATGTGCGGCTGTCATGGTGCTCGGCTCCACCTGAGTTATATCTGATTTTTGTTCACTTTTACAATGTCTGATTTTCTTGGATACACAAAGGACGGCGCTGGACCAGACGGTGCAGAAAAGTCACTTCTACGTCTTCATTTTCACAATCTTTGGAGAGTCCAGTAGCCGTCAGCGCTAATCATATTCACAGGTCACATAGCCAGTTGTGCCATCCATTGCTGATCTTGTGCCGCCTTCTACCACGTCATGGACGTCACTGTCTTTATTTCCACTACATGGGATGACAGTCCGGTATTGCTGAGTCCCTGTGATGGGTTCTGCTTCCTGTAACCGATATAACAATCTCTCCTCCTCCTCTTCGTAGTCCTGGTTTGTACAATACATGAACTTGATGTTAAGAATATTTTTCTCCCTCCATTTGAGGAGTTGCCTGGGTGTTCAGATTTGGTGTGAATACGGCCCGAGCTGCCGGCCTGTCATCTGCTCTGCAGTCACCGTCTACCCCTGGTCATTCTCAGCCCTAACAAAGCTTCTCCTCTGTCCTCTCCTGCTTCTAATACTCTGTAACATAATAAATAATACCGTAATATCTAGCAATCATGGATTATTTGGTAAATATAGACCTCACACTGTTAGACCATAAGCTGAGCAGATCTGAAATCAAGATTTTTGAACTGACACTAATAGTTTTATTTTTAAAAATATGATCCCATCACGATCCCAGCTTGTATTTTGGTACAGATGTGAATAGGAGCATAGCAGGCACATGTGCAGTTCTTGAAATTTTTAAATTAAACGTTTTTTTCGGAAATGCGTTTTAAAGTTTTGCGCTTGCATTCGCATAGGTAAAATATTATCAAAGATACTCGTGACATATCTGGTGAAAGCCTGTACAATTCTGAGTAGAATGGTGTTTATTTTGTTTCTCTATCTCTTTTCTAGCCTGAGTTATGGGGAGAAATGTAAAGGCAGGCAACACCGAAATTCGCACTTTTTCCGAACTTTGAAAATCAATAAAAAATAAAAAAAAAAATCTAGAATTTTTTTCTTCTTTACATTTTGCATTCTCTGACACACTATTACCAAATAACAAAATCTCAAAAGAATTAAAAATATAGTGGTAAAAATCATTGGTTCACTTGACATGGAATGACCCAGCCATTACTGTTATGATGCCACTAGATGGTGGCCCGATTCTAACGCATCGGGTATTCTAGAATATGCATGTATGTATATAGCAGCCACATAGTATATAGCACAGGCCACGTAGTATATAGGAGCCATGTAGTATATAGCAGACAAATACGATGTGGCCTGTGCTATATACTATGTGGCTGCTATATACAAACATACATACATATTGTAGAATACCGATGCGTTAATACAGGCCACGCAATATGTAACACAGCCATTACTGTTATGATGCCATGAGGACACCTTTTACCATCTTCAGAATAAAGCCGAGGCCTGTCTTCAGCTGGGAGTGCTCCAAAAGGTTGCAATTTGGGCAAATGTCATACATCTAAATTGCATTATTTTCTATGAAGCAGTGTACTAACGTACAGTTTTAACTGGCTAAAATCACGAATCAACTGAATTCCAAAGAAAAACGTTTTTCGGAATGGTTTTCCTTTTGCCCCCCAAAATACTCTAATAATAAAAGAAATATATATTGGAAAATTATATTTAATAATGAAAAAAGATTATTCTTTCTAGCCAGATAGCTAGTCACTGCCATGGGCACTACAGCGTATGGCAGAGCTTTTCTTATACATTAAAGTAAAACCTGAGAAATATTTGTTTTAATTACAGAATAGCTTGATATTATACCGAACAGCTGAATAAAAACAGTCAGTGTAGACAGTTACAAGAGTCTTCACTTTCTAAAAGTTCCCACAAAGCAACACAGATTTAGGTTTTGGAAGGCGATTGGTCCAATGCTGATCAATGTGACGCTTAGTTCTTCTCACTCAGGCTTCGATTTGGATTTTTTGCCATGGCCACGAATATTAAGCAGCAAGAGAAGCCCTAAACAAACAGTGGCTGGAGCACACATGGCAATTGGTTCCTTCAGAACTATCAGCGTATAAATTGCACCTAAAAGAAAACAAAAACTGCAATTATCAGAACTCACATACTAAATATTAAACAAATATACAGATACATATACATTATATATCTATATATTACTTTTTCACACAGGGCCCTGTAGGTTTGGATTTCTTTTTCTTTTAACAATAAAGACCTTCAGTTAAAAACTGCTTGTGTTATATTTGTCTAATATTTTAATTTGTTTGGTGATCTGAAACATTTAAAAGTGTGACAAACATGCAAAAGATTAGGAAATCAGGAGCAAACAATTTTTCACGTGTGTTTATATACAGTTAGGTCCATATATATTTGGACAGAGACATCATTATTCTAATTTTGGTTATAGACATTACCACAATGAATTTTAAAGAAAACAATTCAGATGCAGTTGAAGTTCAGACTTTCAGCTTTCATTTGAGGGTATCCACATTAAAATTGGATGAAGGGTTTAGGAGTTTCAGCTCCTTAACATGTGCCACCCTGTTTTTAAAGAGACCAAAAGTAATTGACCATTTTATTTAAAATTATTGAATCTGTCCATTTTTAGTACTTGGTTGAAAACCCTTTGTTGGCAATGACTGCCTGAAGTCTTGGACATCACCAGACGCTGTGTTTCCCCCTTTTTGACGCTCTGCCAGGACTTCACTGCGGTGGTTTTCAGTTGCTGTTTGTTTGTGGGCCTTTCTGTCTGAAGATTAGTCTTTAACAAGTGAAATGCATGCTCAATTATAGTATGTCTCTGAATACCTCAGAATTCATTCCGCTGCTTCTGTCCTGTGTCACATCATCAATAAACACTAGTGACCCAGTGCCACTGGCAGCCATGCATGCCCAAGCCATCACACTGCCTCCGCCGTGTTTTACAGATGATGTGGTATGCTTTGGATCATGAGCTGTACCACGCCTTCGTCATACTTTTTCCTTTCCATCAGTCTGGTAGAGGTTGATCTTGGTTTCATCTGTCCAAAGAATGTTCTTCCAGAACTGTGCTGGCTTTTTTAGATGTTTTTTTAGCAAAGTCCAGTCTAGCCTTTTTATTCTTGATGCTCATGAGTGGCTTGCACCATGCAGTGAACCCTCTGTATTTACTTTCATGCAGTCTTCTCTTTATGGTAGATTTGGATATTGATACGCCGACCTCCTGGAGAGTGTTGTTCACTTGGTTGGCTGTTGTGAAGAGGTTTCTCTTCACCATGGAGATTATTCTGCGATCATCCTCCACTGTTGTCTTCCGTGGGAGCCCAGGTCTTTTTGCATTGATGAGTTCACCAGTGCTTTCTTTCTTTCTCAGGATGTACCAAACTGTAGATTTTGCCACTCCTAATATTGTAGCAATTTCTCGGATGGATTTTTTTCAGTTTTCGCAGCTTAAGAATGGCTTCTTTCACCTGCATGGAGAGCTCCTTTGACCGCATGTTTACTTCACAGCAAAACCTTCCAAATGCAAGCACCACACCTCAAATCAACCCCAGGCCTTTTATCTGCTTAATTTAGAATGACACAGTGAAGGGATTGCCCACACCTGTCCATGAAATAGCCTTGGAGTCAATTGTCCAATTACTTTTGGTCCCTTTAAAAACAGGGTGGCACATGTTAAGGAGCTGAAACTCCTAAACTCTTCATCCAATTTTAATGTGGATACCCTCAAATGAAAGCTGAAAGTCTGAACTTCAACTGCATCTGAATTGTTTTGTTTAAAATTCATTGTGGTAATGTCTACAGCCAAAATTAGAAAAATGTTGTCTCTGTCCAAATATATATGGACCTAACTGTATGTGTGCATGTGTATGTGTATGTGTATATATATATATATATATATATATATATATATATATATATATATATATATATATATATATATATATATACACACACACACACACAAATTCATTTTGCAACATCTTTCAATGCTAGTGCATTGTTGTATAAGAGATATCAATAAGTAATGTTTTCAGATGAACAATATTATAGTATACATATTAGCTAGCTCTAAAACCACTAACAACCCTTGCACTATAATTTAAATTTTTCTAAGGCACTTTGGATTCCGATATCCAATTTCATGGATCAAGGACTATTATTATTATTATTATTATTATTTATTGTTATAGCGCCATTTATTCCATGGCGCTTTACAAGTGAGGAGGGGTATACATAATAAAAACAAGTACAATAATCTTGAACAATACAAGTCATAACTGGTACAGTAGGAGAGAGGACCCTGCCCGTGAAGGCTCACAATCTACAAGTATTATGGACTACTACTAACTAACTGGTTCTAAGGCTCCCTTAACACATCCGTATAAAACCGGTATTATAAAAAGGGTACTGATATCAGTGTTTTCTATCAGTGTGCCATCTTTTATGGATAAAGAAAAAAAATGAAATTACAAAGCTTCTCCTACACTTTGCAATGTTAAATATGTTCAGCCCACGGACGGCACATAGATGCCATCCATGTGCTGTACGTGTTTTTAGCGGACTCATAGACTTTTAATGGCCCTTGTGATAAGTGCTGCTGGAAAAAATCGACATGTCTCAGTGTGGATCACATGGTCTGTATGAAAAATCAAAGACACATGAAGATCACCATCTACATATATAATAGCCAGTTGGGACTTCCAGCCACTGTCCCCGAATCCCATAAGGCACCACGGCAGTGTCACTTGCGCAGGCGCAGTTCGTGGCCACGAACTGCACCTGCGCAAGTGACATTCACATCACCGCTACTCCCACGCATGCGTAGTAACAGCCACAACTGCGCGCTCTACACGCATGTGCGATAACGAGGCATGGGGAATAGCGGTGACCAATTTCACCGCACTCCCGATGCGATAGCATCGGGCCTATTTCTAGTAGGTTATAATGGGTACATTTGGTATCCGTGAAAAAAGCAGATGCCACACATATCAGCCATGCAGATAAACTATTCTAAATCACACGCCATAAACATATCTCTTCCTGCCACCATTATCCCGCAGCTCAAACTAGATTTCCCCTTTCAATGGACCACCAATCACCTTGAATATCAAGGTGTAAACTTAACAGCTAACTTAGTCCCTTTCCTCTGCCAACTACCCTTCCGGCTGCTGCGCGGGTCTCTGTGATGCAGGAGGAGAGCTACAAGTGACAGCAGCACTGCACACACACATCCAGCAGAGAAGAGTGAGCAGAGCAGGGGAGCAGCAGGGTGACCTGAACATGACATGATATGGGGTATCCTCTGAATGTACCCATCTTTCCACGGCTCCACTGGATATAATCTTTTTCTGGTATGCTTTCTTACCTATCATCCTGTTTCCATGATCTGTTTCATGTCTCTCAATAGGTTATCCTGGCATATCTTTGAGTCATCACTCCAACCCCTGCCTCTTTATGACCTTTGCTTAACTCTCAACATCTGGCCTCTCCATACCCACCTTCTCATTCACACCTGATTGCCCTTAGCTGAGGATATATTTAGACCCAGGAGTCTGATCCAGATTTCAGTCTGATCCATGTATCTTTCAAATTACAGATTTCTAATTACAATACTTTGAATTAGAATTTAATTTGACTGGAATTGACTGTAAGATAATGGAAAAGAAAACCACTGCAATGATTCTGTTTCTATTCACTTTCACCCCTATACTACTGTCCTTTTTACAATCTTCTTCAATGCCTCCACCTAGTAAAGAACTACCATATATACTCGAGTATAACAAGATTTTCAGCCCTTTTTTTAATGCTGAAAGTGCCCCTCTCGGCTTATACTCGAGTCATTGTCGGCAGGGGAGGGGGGAGCGGCGGCTGTCACATACTCACCTGCTCCTGGCGCGGTCCCTGCATCTCCGATGGTCTCCGGCACTGACAGCTTCTTCCTGTGTTGAGCGGTCACATGGTACCACTCATTACAGTTATGAATATGGATGCATAGGGGTGAAGCCGCATATTCATTACTGTAATGAGCGGTACCAGTGACCGCTCAATGCTGGAAGAAGCTGTCAGCGCCCGGAGACCATCTGTAAGAAAGAAGCAGGGACCGCGCCGGGAGCAGGTGAGTATAATGGGGAGGGTGAGCACTGCGCAATAGTGTCCCCATTCCACCGCCGGGCGCTGCTCCTTCTTCCCGTCCTCTGGCTGTGACATTCAGGTCAGAGGACGCGATGACGTGTATAGTGCGCGCCCTCTGCCTGAACAGTCACTGCAGAGGACGCGGAAGACAGAGCGGTGCCCGGCGGTGGAACGGGGACAGGTGAATATTGCAAGTGCTGGGTGCCTGAGCGACAAGAGGAGAGTATGTCATGTTTTTTTTTTCTTTTTTAAAATTGCAGTAACAGCATATGAGGCAAATGTTTCTATGGAGCATCTTATGGGGCCATAATCAGTATTTGTGCAGCATTGTATGGGGCAAATGTATGTATGAAGCATATTATGGGGCCCTTATTAATCTTTATGCAGCATTATATGGGGCAAATGTCTCAATGGAGCATCTTATGGGGCCATAATCAGCATTTGTGCAGCATTATATTGGGCAAATGTCTGTATGGAGCATCTTATTAACCTTTATGCAGCATTGTATGGGGCAAATGTCTCAATGGAGCATCTTATGGGGCCATAATCAACATTTGTGCAGCATTGTATGGGGCAAATGTCTCTATGGAGCATCTTATGGGGCAATAATCAACCTTTATGCAGCATTATATAGGGCACATTTTATATGGAGCATCTTATGGGGCCCATCATAAACTTTATGGAGCATTATATGGGGCCCATCATGAACTGTATGGAGCATTATATGGGGCTCCTGATTCAATATGGATATTCAAAAACACAACCTACTGATGTCTCAATTAATTTTACTTTTATTGGTACCTATTTTTATTTTTGACATTTACCGGTAGCTGCTGCATTTCACACCCTAGGCTTATACTCGAGTCAATAAGTTTTCCCAGTTTTTTGTGGCAAAATTAGGGGTCTCGGCTTATACTCGGGTTGGCTTATACTCGAGTATATACGGAACTCATTTCTCCCACCATACTCCCCAGCCATCTCACCTTCTCCTCACAACTATTCCTCCACATACAATCCTTTTTCTCCAGACACACACGGCCACATCATGTCCTATCCAGCTCCCACCTTCTAACGCTCTATCTGCTACTCCTCATTGCTGGCGACGTATCCCCAAATCCTGGCCCTCCTCAACACATCCCCACACTCATTTCTAACACCCTGCCACGATCCTCTACAAGCTTTCGCAATGATGATAACCTCATACCATTCATCCAGCCCCACTCCTCCCGTCCCCATACCTGGAGCACTATGGAACGCACGCTCTGTCTGCAACAAACTGTCGTATATCCATGACCTCTTTATCACCAGCAAACTCTCCTTCCTTGGCATCACTGAAATATGGCTCACCCCCCTGTGACTCAACCTCTCCAGCTGCACTTTTCTATGGCGGATTCCATCTCTCTCACACCCCTCGCAACAGCAACAAACGTGGTGGAGGAGTTGGCTTGCTCCTGTCTGATACCTGCTCCTTTGCCCCAATTCCGCTACCACCTTCTGCTACTCTTCCCTCGTTTGAGGTGCACTCCGTCCGCATCTACTCCCCCTCCAACCTCCAGCTGGCTGTCATCTACCGCCCCCCAGAACTAGCCATCTCCACCTTTCTCGACCACTTCACTACCTGGCTACTTCATTTCCTTTCTGCTGACATCCCCACTATCATCATGGGTGACTTCAATATCCCCATTGACACTTAAACCGCAGCTGCCTCTAAACTTTTACCACAAACTGGCCCTCCTTTGGCCTCATTCAGGGGTCCTCTGCGGCCACTCACAAAGATGGCCACACGCTGGAACTTATCTTCACCCGCCTCTGTTCCCTTACTAATCTCACTAACTCACCCCTCCCCCTGTCAGACCACAACCTACTGACATTTTCTTCCCTGTCCTCGTGTGCAACCCCCCACTCCATAAACTCACCCACTCTCGCAGAAATCTGAAACACCTCAATATACACTCACTATCTGAGTCCCTTTTCTCTCTTACAGACATGGCTTCCTTACATGACACAGATGCTGCTGCCACTTTATACACCACCACAATAACAGCAGCACTTGATTCGGCCACCCCCTCCCGCACAGCAAAACTCGTACAATCAACAGGCAGCCCTGGCTGACCAGCCTGACCAAAGAACTGAGACGGGCTTTCAGGGTTGCTGAGCGGAGATGGAAGAGATCCCGCTCTGCCGAGCACTTTATCCCATACAAGCAGTCCCTCGCCAGATTCAAGTCCACACTCACTGCCGCAAAACAAACTTACTTCTCATCTCTCATATCCTCCCTGTCTCACAACCATAAACAGCTTTTCAACACTTTCAATTCTCTACTCCGTTCCCCAGCACCACCTCCCTCTCCTCTCATTTCTGCTGAAGACTTTGCATCTTTAAGCAGAAGATCGATACAATCAGAGAAAGCTTTGGCCTGCATCCCACAATGCCCCTCTTAGCTGCGCAACCCTGATCCTCCAAAACTAACTTCACCATGATCAGCTCTCCACCCTCCTGTCAAGATCACATCTTACCACTTGCACGCTTGACCCGCTCCCGTCCCACCTCATCCCTAACCTCGCCAATGTCTTCATCCCAACCCTAACACACCTCTTTAACCTCTCACTCACAACTGGTGTCTTCCCCTCATCTTTCAAGAATGCCTCGATCACACCCATTCTCAAAAAGCCCTCCCTCGACCCATCCTATGTCCATCGCCCAATATCTCTTCTCCCTTATGCCTCAAAACTACTGGAACAGCATGTCCATCTTGAACGGTCCTCCTACCTCTCCTCCAGCTCCTTCTTTGACCGGTTACAATCTGGCTTCCGATCGCATCACTCAACTGAAACGGCTCTAAAGTCAATGACCTACTAATCGCCAAGAGCAAGCGGCACTACTCTGTCCTCCTTCTCCTGGACCTGTCTTCTGCCTTTGACACTGTGGACCACTCCCTCCTGCTCCAGATTCACTCATCTCTTGGCATCACAGACTTGGCCCTATCCTGGATCTCATCATATCTAACAGACCGGACATTCAGTGCCTACCTCTCCTACACCGCCTCCTCACCTCGCCCCCTGTCTGTCGGTGTTCCCCAAAGCTCAGTCCTAGGGCTCCTGCTCTTCTCCATCTAAACCTTCAACCTGGGACAGCTCATAGAATCCCACGGTTTGCAGTATCATCTCTACGCCGATGACACACAGATCTACCTATCTGGACCCGACCTCACCTCCTTACTCACCAAAATCCCACAATGTCTGTCTGCTATTTCAGCTTTCTTTTCTGCTCGCTTTCTAAAACTGAACATGGACAACAGAATTCATAATCTTTCCCTCTTCTCACTCTAACCCTCCGCCAAACCTATCCATCAAAATGTCTGCTCACTTTCCCCAGTCCCGCATGCTCGGTGTCTCGGGGTGATCCTCGACTGTGCCCTCTCTTTCAAGCCTCATATCCAAGCCCTTGCCTCCTCCTGACTCAAAATCAAAAAAATTTCCCGGATCCGTGCATTCCTTGACCATGAAACCACAAAAACGCTAGTGCACGCCCTTATCTCCCGCCTTGATTACTGCAACCTCCTACTCTCTGGCCTCCCCTCCAGCACTCTGACACCACTCCAATCAATCCTACACTCTGCTGCCCGACTAATCCACCTGTCTCCCCGTTATTGCCCAGCGTCTCCTCTCTGCCAAGCCCTTCACTGGCTTCCTATTGTCCAGAGGCTCCAGTTCAAAACCCTTACTATGACATACAAAGTCATCCACAACCTGTCTCCTCCATACATCTGCAACATGGTCTCCCGCTACTTACCCACACGCAACCTTCGATCCTCTCAAGATCTCCTTCTCTACTCCCTTCTTATCTCTTCTTCCCACAACCGCATACAAGACTTCTCCCGTGCTTCCCCTATACTCTGCAACTCTCTACCCCAACACATCAGACTCTTGCCTACCACGGAAACCTTCAAAATGAACCTGAAGACCCACCTCTTCCAACAAGCCTACAATCTGCAGTGATCCTTAGTCTGCTGAACTGCCGTACGATCAGCTCTACCCTCTCCTCGTGTATCCTTACCCATCCCCTGTAGACAGTGAGCCCTCGCGGGCAGGGTCCTCTCTCCTTCTGTACTTGTGTGTGCCTTGTATTGCTCATGTTTATTGTGCTCGTCTATATTTGCCCCTTTTCACATGTAAAGCGCCATGGAATAAATGGCACTATATACATGTATAATAATAATAATAATAATAAAAATGCTTTGCAAACTTCGTGTACAACTTCAGAACTGGGAGAAGCTGCATCTCTCTTGGCTGGGTCAGATACGGGCAATTAAGATGACTTTTCTCCCCAGAATACGCTATTTATTCAGTATATTTCCTATCCCTGTTCCATCACGCTACCTCAAATTAGCACAACGTCTAGTTAACACTTTTGTTGGGAGCGGTGGTCTGCCCAGAGTTAATAGAGCAACTCTTTACAGACACCGCCTAAAAGGAGGTCTGCGAGTCCCTAATCTTTCCAAATATTACCAGGCAGCCTAGTTAACTCTATACCGCGCTCATTCAGAACCCCCACAATGGCTTTCCTTATAAGCCCGAGTGTCACCCAATGACCCTTGACACTTTATTATGGATCCTCCCAGCACAATGCAAACAAATTATAAATCCAATTCTATCACATTCACCCAAAATATGGGATTCCCTAAAATATTAATTGAACATAATTTCCCACTTCCTGCCTCTCGCCCCACTATGGGGCAATTCACAGTTCCCCCCAGGAAATTAGTCTCTCTGGAGTTTTCGTCTTTGGATCACTGCAGGGATTACGAAAGTCCACCACCTATTTAATGTTGATGGCATTATTCCATTTCCAGCCCTCCAAGAAAAGTACAAACTCCTTCCTAGAGAAATATTCCGCCATTTACAACTGAAGAACTTTATTACCACACGGCTGAGAAACCCCACTCTGCCTTACACATTTACTCCTTCTGAACAAAGGTGCCGCCAGAATCCACAAGCCCCAGGTACCATCTCACTCCTCTACTCACATATCAACTGCACCTCACACAGGTGTAATTTAACTTATACCTCTTGCTAGGAGTCTGATATCAGCTCTACCCTTACTGACCCAGAATGGTCTCAGATTTGGTCCTCTTCAACCGGCAGAATTCTAAATACCTTAATGCTAGAGACAAACTATAAGGTGTTAACTAGAAGGTACCTAACCCCAGCTAGAGTTGCCAAGACAGTTCCCGGCTACTCTCCCAATGGTTTTAGAAGTTGTGATTCTGATGGGGATATATACCATATTTGGTGGTTGTCCCCCGTGGTACACAGATTTTGGACTAGGGAATATCACCTTACTCTCCCAATAACAAACACTAACGCCAACCACACTCCCTTTGCCACACCTTTATAATGTATAGATGCTCCTGACTCCCCAGACTCATCTCCTAATTCAATATATTAAATTTAGTCGCAACTAACCCCCCCCCCCCCCCCCCGGGCTCATTTTCCCCTTCCTTTACCCCTTGCCATCAGTTACGTTAGCCCCTCACCTTGTACTCCACCCATCTAAATGTTGGTTTTCTTTTTTATCACTGCAAAGTATCTGCTTGTTAATTGAATAATTCAAGAAAAATGTAATGTTGAAAAAAAAAAGAATATCAAAAATGCGGATGCCACACATACTGTATCAGGAGAACCACCACCACCTGTCATCTTCTGTATTAGGAGAACCACCACCACCAGTCATCTTCTGTATCCGCAGAACCACCACCACCAGTCATCTTCTGTATCAGGAGAACCACCACCAGTCATCTCCTGTGTCAGGAGAACCACCACCACCAGTCATCTCCTGTATCAGGATAACCACGAGTCATCTTCTATATCAGCAGAACCACCACCACCAGTCATCTTCTATATCAGCAGAACCACCACCAACAGTCATCTTCTATATCAGGAGAACCACCACCACCAGTCATCTTCTGTATCAGGAGAACCACCACCACTAGTCATCCCCTGTATCAGGAGAACCACCACCACCAGCCATCTCCTGTACCAGGAGAACCACCACCACTACCACCACCAGTCATCTCCTGTATCAGGAGAACCACCACAAAAGTGTATGGAGCGAGGCCACTCACAATGGCCGCGAGCATGTAGAACTCACATACCCACCGGTCTCCGCAGAGAAACCGGCGAATCCCCGCAGCGTACAGTGCGTGTGCTGGGCGATTTATAAGTCTGCAATCACACACTAATCTCACTAAAGACTTATCAATTTGGACCGGACAACCCCTTTATTGAAGAAGATGGAGTCTCTTTATGAGATAACCACAAGTGTGGCTGACTTCACTTTTGTGTTCGCCTCAAAGAGGTAGACCTATTTTAAAAGGAGGTTAGACAAAGCGAAATGACTCCATCTGCTTCATCAACTCCTTCCCGTTATGACTGTTTTTTCCGTTTTTTACTCTCCTTCTTCCAAGCTATAACATCTATTTTTCCATTGACTTAGGCATATGAGGGTTTGTTTTTTGACAAGACAAGTTCGCACTTTTGAATGACATCATTCATATTATAATGTAATGTACTGGAAAGAAGGGGAAAAAATAATTTGAGTGCAGCAAAATTGCAAAAAAAAAACAAAAAAAACACTTCTACAATTGTTTTCATTTGCAATGTTCCCTATATGAAGATTTCAGGTTTCTGTTTAATCATTATTAATACATATGTGCTATAAAATAATTTCTATAATACCAACATTATAGAAGAGTGAACTGCAAAAGGCACTTTGGATTTTAGTAAAGGGTTAAAGAAAAAAACTTTTAACTGGTCCCGTAAAAATAAATCAGTCTTACCAATCATAATAATACAAAGCACAAGGTTGCTAATCTCTTGAAGAATCCGAGGACCAAAAGCCAGCAGTATTCCAGCCACCAGTTCTATCCATCCCACTGCCTGCAAGTATTGGTACGGATCAGGCTTGAAACCAAAGTCTTTGATTGGGAACACATCAGCAAACTGAACAAACTGAGACTTCTGTATACAAAAAAAGAGAAGTAAAATAAATTACACTTTTGTATAGTGTCATAGAAAAATTAAAATAGATAAGGCCCTCTTCAGGGAGGAGGTACCCACACACACAAAATCTCCAGAAGGAGAAAGATGACAATTTAAGACCATTTTGGTAATAAGATGACAAAATGGGTGGGTGGATTGCAATTCCACCCACGGCTATTCCGGGCACATGTCAGCTGTTCAAAACAGTGTTGGTGCTTGTTAGGACATAACCAGTGCACATACATATAAAGGTCATTGATGGAACCCTCCACCATCCCTCTATGAATCCTAAGGGTATGTGCACACGGCTCAGTCTAAAGGAGACAGACCATATAAGAGCTGCTCCTGTTCTAGAAAGCAGTCTATCCATGAATTTATAGAGTACTTGTCATTCAAATGTCAGCGGCAATGCAGAGGCAATTGCAGATCTCAACTACCGTATATACTCGAGTATAAGCCGAGATTTTAAGCCCAAAGTTTTGGGCTGAAAGTGCCCCTCTCGGCTTATACTCGAGTCATGGTCGGCGGCAGGGTCGGCGGGTGAGGGGGAGAGAGGTCTGTCGCATACTCACCTGCTTCCGCGGCTCCTGGCGCTCCCCCTGCCTGTCCCATGGTCTTCGGGTGCTGCAGCTCTTCCCCTGTTCAGCGGTCACGTGGGACCGCTCATTAAAGTTATGAATATGGACTCCACTCCCATAGGGGTGGAGCCGCATATTCATTCCTCTAATGAGCGGTAACGGTGACCGCTGACAGAGGAAGAGGCTGCGGCACCCGGAGACCATCTGTCCGGGATAAGGAGCCAGGGACGCCGGGAGCAGGTGAGTATTACATATTTACCTGTCCACGTTCCACACGCCGGGCGCCGCTCCGTCTTCCCGTCCTCTTGCTCTGACTGTTCAGGTCAGAGGGTGCGATGACGTACTAATCTGCGCGCTGCCCTCTGCCTGAACAGTCAGTGCGGAGAGACGCCGAGACGGGACGCTGAGGAGCTGCGGGCAGCAAGAGAGGTGAGTATGTCATTTTTTTTTTTTTTATTGCAGCAGCAGTAGCATTATATATTGCACAGCTTTATATGGAGCATCTATGGGGCAATAATGAACGGTGCAGAGCATTCTATATGGCACAGCTTTATAAGGAGCATCTATGGGGCCATAATAAACGGTGCAGAGCATTCTATATGGCACAGCTTTATAAGGAGCATCTATGGGGCCATAATGAACAGTGCAGAGCATTCTATATGGCACAGCTTTATATGGAGCATCTATGGGGCAATAATCAACGGTATGGAGCATTATACATGGCACAGCTTTATATGGAGCATCTATGGGGCCATAATGAACGGTGCAGAGCATTCTATATGACACAGCTTTATATGGAGCATCTATGGGGCAATAATCAACGGTATGGAGCATTATACATGGCACAGCTTTATATGGAGCATCTATGGGGCCATAATCAACAGTGCAGAGCATTCTATATGGCACAGCTTTATATGGAGCATCTATGGGGCCATAATGAACGGTGCAGAGCATTATATATGGCACAGCTTTATATGGAGCATCTTATGGGGCAATAATGAACAGTATGGAGCATTATATGTGGCATAGCTTTATATGGAGCATCTTATGGGGCAATAATGAACAGTATGGAGCATTATATGTGGCACAGTTTTATGTGGAGCATCTATGGGGCCATAATGAAATGTATGGAGCATTCTATATGGCAGTTTTATATGGAGCATCTATGGGGCCATAATGAAATGTATGGAGCATTCTATATGGCACAGTTTTATATGGAGCATCTATAGGGCCATAATGAAATGTATGGAGCATTATATGTGGCACAGCTTTATATGGAGCATCTTATGGGGCAATATGAACGGTATGGAGCATCTATTTTTATTTTTGAAATTCACCGGTAGCTGCTGCATTTCCTACCCTAGGCTTATACTCGAGTCAATAAGTTTTCCCAGTTTTTTGTGGCAAAATTAGGGGGATCGGCTTATACTCGGGTCGGCTTATACTCGGGTATATACGGTAGATTTATTGCAGCCAGGAATTTTGTTCTTCACCACTGAAAAACTAATTGGGAAGGTAAAACATACACATTACATTGCAGAAAAAAAAACTTGCGATACACTAAAAAATTACAACTTTTAAAAGCTATTTACGCCAGAATTACTCAGACTACTACTCTGACAACCTCTTCTAAATAACAATCGTTCCGTCATGTAAAATAATAACACCTATTCTCACCTCAGGTGCAGGAACCATTCCAGAAATGTCACTGCCTCTCCCGGGCTTGGGCGAGTTAGTCATAACTTCCCTCTCACTTCCTTCGGACAAAACCGACATACGGAAGTAGTGAGAACGAGCTGCTGCTCTCTTAGGGTATGCTTCCACGTGGCGTATTTGCTGCGGATTGGACGCTGCGTTGAGCCGCAGCGCCCAATCCGCAGCCTCCAGATGTTACAGCACAGTGGAGGGGATTTTATGAAATCCCATATCCACTAAGCGTACAAAGACGCAGGTGGCAGACCTCTGTATACGCACACGCGGCACTTCTTTATAGACCGCAGCATGTCTATTTATCTTGCGGAGATGCTCCGTCTTCATTGAACACATGCGGAATCACCATGCATACAAAAGCCGGGAGCTCTTTGGACGGGGCGGGTGTCCACTGCGTCCAAAGCACTGCCATTCCGGACCGTGGAAACATAACCTAACTTCCTCTAGATGTAGGTCAGGTCCAACAAAGTGAGAGGGAAACTGCCGCAGACTGGCTGCAGGCATCAACATTGCTGGAACAGCGACCGCTTTAATGTTCTCCTTGTCAGAACCTACCAGATAAGTCTTATAATTAATGTATCAAGTTGTTAGGGTGCATTTGTTCTAAAAAGAAATGTATCTTAAACTAAAGACAAAACTAAAAAAGTCAAATATGCATATTATGATGATCTTTTATGTGTAATATGATTTTGTGTTTGTGATAGTATAAGAATACAATGTTACAATTTTCCATATATGATTATGGGTCAGCCATCTTGCCTGGGCAGTTAAAGCGAATCTGTCAGCAGGTGTTTGCTATGCAATCTGAGAGCTGCAGATGTAGGGGGCTGAGAGCCTGATTTCAGTGATGTCACTTACAAGTCAATGTTTTATCAGCAGTAAATTATCAATAAAGGACTAGATGTCTCATGCCTCCTAGTTAACTGCTCTGTATAATCACGTTCCACCACCAATTAATAGCTTTATATCAATCTACGGTGTACACAGAAGGCTGTCAATCAGTGGTGTGGGTGGGATTATGCAGGGCTAAGCAACCAAGCACTGCTATATTTGCAGCAGAGAAAACATCAAAATAACAGTGGGCAGACCAGCAAGTGACACATAGCCGGAATCAGGCACTCAGCCCCTACATCATGCTGCTCTCAGGCTACATAGCAAATACCTGCTGACAGATTCCCTTTAACAAAATTTAGAAATATGTTATACAGCAGCCATATGGACAAAGGAAATAAGTCAAAAGATGTTCTTTGACTTTTATGGTCTAGTGTTTTAAAGGAAAGGTGCCACATTTTATTTTTTGTATTAAAAATGATTGTTTATATAAACAATTATTTTTAATACAAATTTACATTTTTTAACTTTAACATTTTTTTTATTATTAATTTTTTTTTCAGCCACTGGGCGCCGCCATTTTGCTTTGCAGGAGTGTAAGTGTAGTTGCACGACACTTACACTCTGCAAATACGGCAGCCCTGGGCATAGAGATCTGCGGTCGGCTCCTGACCCCATACCTAGCATTATAAGCTGCTCCCTGCTGTGTCTGGCCACGCCCCCTGAGCCGTCCACATCACAGCAGAGGCAGGAGATCAGCGCCATCTTCCTGGAGCTCACAGTGCATCTGTGAGCTCCAGCTTCCCAGGATAATCGCAGGAGCCCTGCGGTTATAGGAGGAGGAGGAGGAGACCAAGGACGGGTGGGAGCAAGGACTCAGCAGGGAGCCGTGAAGTAAGTATCAGTGGGGAGGGGGAGAGGCACTCTAATCCTATCCTTTGTGGTGCCGACTCTGAGCAGTTATCTCCTCCCATGTGTGTTACTGTGCTGACTGTGTATCTAATCCTCTCCTGTGTGATACTGTCTGCTGAGCCATGCATCTAATCCTATCCTGTGTGATACTAACTGAGCTGTGTATCTAATCCTCTCCTGTGTGACTTTGCTGAGCTGTGTATCTAATCCTCTCCTGTGTGATACTTTGCTGAGCTGTGTATCTACTCTTCTACTGTGTGATAAGTCTGCTGAGCCCTGCATCTAATCCTCTCCTGTGTGATACTGTCTGCTGAGCCGTGTATCTAATCCTATCCTGTGTGATACTGTCTGCTGAGCCATGTATCTAATCCTACCCTGTGTGATACTGTGCTGAGACATGTATCTAATCCTCTCCTGTGTGATGCTGTCTGCTGAGCCATGTATCTAATCCTACCCTGTGTGATACTGTGCTGAGATGTGTATCTAATCCTCTCCTGTGGGATACTGTGTGCTGAGTCGTGTATCTAATCCTATTCTGTGTGTTACTGTGCTGAGATGTGTATCTAATCCTCCCCTGTGTGATATTGACTGCTGAGCTGTGTATCTAATGCTATGCTTTGTGATATTGACGGCTGAGCCATGTATCTAATCCTATCCTGTATGATACTGACTGAGCTGTGTACCTAATACTGTCCTGTGTGATACTGACTGCTGAGCTGTGTATCTAATCCTCTCCTATGCACTCCTCTCCCCCGTTATGTGTGATCTATATGGCGGTATTATGTGAGATCTATATGGCGTCGTTATGTGAGAAGCATATGGCGGTATTATGTGTGATCTATATGGCGGTATTATGTGAGATCTACACTCACCGGCCACTTTATTAGGTACACCATGCTAGTAACGGGTTGGACCGCCTTTTGCCTTCAGAACTGCCTCAATTCTTCGTGGCATAGATTCAACAAGGTGCTGGAAGCATTCCTCAGAGATTTTGGTCCATATTGACATGATGGCATCACACAGTTGCCGCAGATTTGTCGGCTGCACATCCCAAAGATGCTCCATACAAGGCAGGATGGATCCATGCTTTCATGTTGTTTACGCCAAATTCTGACCCTACCATCCGAATGTCGCAGCAGAAATCGAGATTCATCAGACCAAGCAACGTTTTTCCAATCTTCTACTGTCCAATTTCGATGAGCTTGTACAAATTGTAGCCTCAGTTTCCTGTTCTTAGCTGAAAGGAGTGATACCTGGTGTGGTCTTCTGCTGCTGTAGCCCATCTGCCTCAAAGTTCGACGCACTGTGCGTTCAGAGATGCTCTTAGGCCTACCTTGGTTGTAACGGGTGGCGATTTGAGTCACTGTTGCCTTTCTATCAGCTCGAACCAGTCTGCCCATTCTCCTCTGACCTCTGGCATCAACAAGGCATTTCCGCCCACAGAACTGCCGCTCACTGGATTTTTTTTCTTTTTCGGACCATTCTCTGTAAACCCTAGAGATGGTTGTGCGTGAAAATCCCAGTAGATCAGCAGTTTCTGAAATACTCAGACCAGCCCTTCTGGCACCAACAACCATGCCACGTTCAAAGGCACTCAAATCACCTTCCTTCCCCATACTGATGCTCGGTTTGAACTGCAGGAGATTGTCTTGACCATGTCTACATGCCTAAATGCACTGAGTTGCCGCCATGTGATTGGCTGATTAGAAATTAAGTGTTAACAAGAAGTTGGACAGGTGTACCTAATAAAGTGGCCGGTGAGTGTATATGGCGGTATTATGTGTGAAGTATATGGCGGCATAATGTGTGCTATATATGGCGGTATTATGTGTGCTCTGTATGGCGGTATGTGTGATCTATATGGCGGTATTATGTGTGCTCTATATGGCGGTATTATGTGAGATCTATATATTGGTTTTATGTGAGAACACTATGGCGTCGTTATTTGCGATCTATATGATGGTATTATGTGAGAACTATAGGACAGTATTATATGTGCTCTATATGGCGGTATTGTGTGCTCTATATGGCGGTATTATGAGTGATCTATATGGCGGTATTATGTGAGATCTATATGTCGGTATTATGTGAGAACACTATGGCGTCGTTATTTGCAATCTATATGATGGTATTATGTGAGAACTATAGGACAGTATTATGTTTGATATATATGGCGGTATTATGTGAGAACACTATGGCAGTATTATCTTCATAAAGTGGACCCATTCTAGGGTTGTTCTGGTTGAACAGCTGCACACGGGTCTGGGGTAATAGAGGGGGCAGCATGACCTCCAGTTAGGTGCAGTCAGGGGAGGGCTGGTGAGGCAGCTGAAGAGAGGGGTCTCATTTTTATCGTTACTATATGGCTACATTTCCTTCCCAGCGCCACCCCGTACTTCGCCTGTCGCCTCACTTTCACACATCGCCAGGACAGGATGGAGAAGACCGGAGCTGAGGAGGGGAATGGGGTCTTTGCATGCAAAGTCTGGATCAGAACAGGCCATTAATCCGCAGAAATGTTTCCTGGATTTCTGTGGAGCAGACGGTCTATCCATGTGTATAAAAGACAGCGCTCTATGTAAATCCCTGGCTGCTCCGCGCACTGAACATGGTGCTTCCATACACCAGCACACTGCTCTCCCGAAATACTCTGTGCTGCTGTCACCCTGCTCCCTCCACCACATATCTCCCAGAATCCTTGCTGCCTGCCATCCTCGGTGACTGTCTACTTGTCAGTATAACTCTGCAGTCGCCAATAAAATGACTGCTCACTGGGTTCCTGAATATCATCCTCTCTTATCCCTTAGCAAACACCCAGAAGGGAAGGAGAGGAGACATCACACACGTCAGCAGACTCCGCCCATAATTACTGCAGTGCAGTAATGTGAGTTAGTTGTACACTAGGTTTTTGTCAAATTTCATTAGCTGCTCCCCCTAGTGTTTAAAAGTGGAAATGCCAAACCTTTTAAAATTATTTTTCATATTTTACTAAATTATAGACAAATGATAATATTTTTTAAGGAAATGTAAACATTAATTCTTTACATTTTTTCAATCGCTGTAAAAAAAATTTTTTTGGATGGCACCTTCCCTTTAAGCATGCTTTGTGATATGTACAAAACTCATATAGAGAGGGGGAGAAGACGAGTTGTGGCCATTGTGAATGGTGTTGTCTTGTTTTATTTATATATAGGAAGTTATTATAAATATGCCTGTGACAAGAATGAAATGACTACTGAATAGTGATCTTTACAGAAAACGAAGTGTATATTATGACACATAGTGGTCAAACTGAAACATAACCAAAATGTGTTTAAACAAAAATGTGGGTCATTTTCTAATTACACCTTCAAAATCTCAGGTTCAAGGAGAAATATTGAAGAAAAAAATGTTTTATACACTAATTATAACTTGTGGCCACCAGAGGGAGCTGCAGGCCAATAGCTGTGCATAAGACCTAGGGAGACTACTGTATATAGCTATAGATGACCCACTACCAAATATGACATGGTTGAATACAATTGGGAATGAATCCCAATGTTATAAAAAATAAAAAGCAGCACAGCCATCCTTCGGAGTGCTCAGCAAATAAATTGGGAAGAATTTGGTAAATTCACAGGTGGTAATGGTGCACCAGGTGATTAGCTTTTATGTACCTACCATAAGCTTTTGAAGTAGAAGGCAGGAAAGTTTTTTTCATCCAAGTTACTGAACTTTGTGTATATAAGATTTACATGCACTCTCAAAGGAAACCAGGTTTTCTTGGCAAGTCAGAAAGGAGCCCAGAAACTAACAAATATCCAATTCATAAACAAGGAGTGAACATAGAAACTGTGTGTAAATGTTTCACTGGGGAGGATCTACAGTATACATCAAGTACAGCTAACATTAGGGTACAACTACTACTTAAAAAATACACCTACAAATTGGCCGGCCTCACACTCAGCGTATGTAAATACGGTCCGTTTATTACGGCCGTAATACGCAGAAATGTTCCCAAAATAGTGTGACAGCGTATTTTGCACATGGCATCCTCCGTATGTAATCCGAATGGCATCCGTACTGCAAGATTTTCTCGCAGGCTTGCAAAACCGACATCTAATGGATTTATGTGCTCAAATGTTTGTTAAAATATATATGCAGTATATATATATATATATATATATATATATATATATATATATATATATATATATATATATATATATATATATATATATGTCATTGAGACACACACACACACATATATATATATATATATACTGTATTTATATTTAATTCCGCGCGAGATATGTGAGAAGCCTTGGAAAAGTTCCCACGCTCGAGTTCATATGAGGACATCCAGCAGAGGGCGCCTCACCGCAACACAAGGTAACTACAGATCACCCAGCTTTCCATTCATTCCCCGGGGTTTTACAGGCACGAGCGGGTGCATTAGCACAGCTCCTGGCTGTAAAATGATTTAACCCCTTCAGATGGATTTACATCGTGGGACATAACGACGGAAGGTATGGAATATTGTTGTTTGTTTTTTTGTAACTTTGTTCCAGGTGACGAGGGTCTTCAGGTGTATTAAGAGTCTAATAAAATATTACAACAACGTGTCTTTATTTCATTAAAATACTTTGTAATCATGTGTGTGTGTTTTATTAACCATTTAGTACTATTGGATTAATAATGGATGTGTCATAATTGACGCCTCTCCATTATTAACCTGGCTTAATGTCACCTTACAATAGCAAGGTGACATTAACCCTTCATTACCCCATATCCCACCGCTACACGGGAGTGGGAAGAGAGTGGCCAAGTGCCAGAATAGGCGCATCTTCCAGATGTGCCTTTTCTGGGGTGGCTGGGGGCAGATGTTTGTAGCCAGGGGGGGCCAATAACCATGGACCTGCTCTAGGCTATTAATATCTGCCCTCAGTCACTGGCTTTACCACTCTGGCGGAGAAAATTGCGTGGGAGCCGACGCCAATTTTTTCCGCGATTTAACCCTTTATTTTACAAACTACAGCGCCCAAATTTTGCACATACACACTACTAACATTAACAGTGTGGAATATGCAAAAAAAAAAAAGGGATATGAGATGGTTTACTGTATGTAAACCATGTCTCATATCATGTCGGGTTTGGGAAGGAGAAATGAAAAGCCGGCAATTGAATTACCGGCTTTTCTCTAACACCGCTGCGTATTTCTCGCAAGTCACACTGCTGGTCCGTGTGTAATCCGTATTTTTCTCGCCCCCATAGACTTTCATTGGCGATTTTTTTGCGCAATACGGTGACAAACGCAGCATGCTGCGATTTTCTACGGCCGTACAAGACCGTATAATACGGATCAGTAAAATACGGCTGATAGGAGCTGGGCCATAGAGAATCATTGGGCCGTGTGTTATGCGTATTTTACGGGTGTATTTTCTGCGCTCATACGTCCGTAAAACTCGCTAGTGTGAGGCCGGCCATACAGTAATTATCTGACAAGCTCATGTGTATACACCCCACAACCCCAGTGCTGCAAGATAGCCAGCCCCTATTGGTTTTTCACTTTAAAGGGGTGGTCTGGCACTTAAATTATATTTTCTGAATATCTATCTTTACACCCTAACCACTTTTTTTTTTATTAGCTTTGTTTCAAAATACCCCACAATTCACTTTATCTAGCTAATCCCAAAATGTGTTTTTTTAATTCACTTCCTGAGACATTTTACAAATTGGACGTCACAGGAGGTTGGGGCTGCAGTCACTCCCGGCAGTGTCCATCGCCCCTCCTAGAACAGGACGTCATCTGAAGGCAGCACTGCTGTTAGTACAGTTTCTGGCATTACCGTCCTCTGAAGATGTCCTGGATGCATGGTGATAGACTCTGCAGGTGAGAAGAGTGCAGCGCCCGCACTCTAAGGGTATGTGCACACGCTGCGGATTTTGCTGCGGATCCGCAGCGGTTTCCCATGCATTTACAGTACCATGTAAAGCTATGGGAAATGAAATCCGCAGTGCACATGCTGCGGAAAAAAACACGCGGAAACGCAGCGGTTTATTTTCCGCAGCATGTCAATTCTTTGTGCGGAATCCGCAGAGGTTTTTCACCTGCTCCAATAGGAAACTGCAGGTGAAAACCCGCAGCGGAAACCGCAATAAAAACCGCGCTAAATCCGCAGTAAAAACCGCAGCGGTTTTGCACTGCGGATTTATCAAAACCGCTGCGGAAAATTCTGCAATGGAATCCGCAGCGTGTGCACATGGCCTTATTCTATCCCCACCGCCGCATCTTCTAAAAGGGAATCAAGACAGCGTCAGTAGGAGAGACATAGTAAGCGAAAGATACCAGCGCTGCTCCACAGCTTCTAGCACCACCCTCAAACTAATCATTATCAGAGGACAATGATAGATCAACGAGTGACATCATCACTACCCCCTGATGACGATTCATTTGATAGATATGCTAATGATATACAAACTATGAAAACAGGGGGGGGAAAAAAAAGTCAAGACGCCTCCAGTTATTCAATGTAAAATACGAGCGCCATATGCAGAAATCCATGAACTTACACACCTTGGCATACAAGCAATTAAGTTATTAAAGGGAATCTGTCACCAGGTTTTTGCTACCTCATCTGAGAGCAGCTTATGTAGAGAAAAAGACCCTTATTCTAGCGATGTATAACTTTGTATCACAACTGCTGCATCCAGTAAATTATGTTCTCTGCTGTACATGTAGCAATGCTCAGAAAGCTAACTGTAGACGCACTACTGATTAGCAGCTTTCTATGTACATTGTATAGCCACTGCTAATCAACGCTAGGGGCGGGGTTGGACCACGAGGCACATGGGCAGCTATTCTGACAGTGATAATCTACTGTTGATAAAACACGGATTGTATTGAAACAACAGCACACAGCCTCTTAAGTGACCCGCCTGAAATCAGTGCCTCAGCCCCTACTTCATGGTGTTCTCAGATTACATAGTAAAACCCGGCTGACAGATTCCCTTTAATGGCTGTCTGAGAAATGTTCTGAATGCACTTTTACAGGTAAATCAGCAAGATTTCCTGCTGTCAGCTCCCTGTGCAATTGAAGACCAATGACTTCTCCATTATGATCGGTGATAGCACGTTTAGGTCACTCAGGCTGCTCAGTTGCACAAGGAACGTATGCTCATGTTGAAAAATGGTTCCTGAGACACTTTCACATATCCTGATGAAGGAATCTTTATGACATTGCCCATGCGGTCTCCAGACCGATCTTTGGCTACCATTGTGTCCAAGTGCTGACTTCCATTGCCATCTTGCTTTGCACCATTATAGCCTTTCAACAGTGGAGTGAGATCAATGCACAGCTGTACTGGATGTCTGGTTTGTAGCCCAATGTCTTGCAAATACTTTTTGTGGTTTGACTAGACAATGGTTGACACCTCCAGGCATGGCGTGTGGTGGCCAATTTCACTTGCAGTACACAATAGATCACCATTTGCCATTCTTCAAAATTGACAAGACAACATAGGCAACAACATGAAGAGGACACAAGGTAATCTGGAATTATGGCCATGGCTGGCTTAACCCCTTAATCCCATATGACGTACTATCCCGTCGAGGTGACCTGGGACTTAATTCCCAGTGACGGGATAGTACGTCATATGCGATCGGCCGCGCTCACAGGGGGAGCGCAGCCAATCGTGGCCGGGTGTCAGCTGATATCCGGCACTATGTGCCAGGAGCGCTCACGGACCGCCCCTGGCACATTAACCACCGGAACACTGCGATCAAACATGATCGCAGCGTTCCGGCGGTACAGGGAAGCATAGTGCAGGGAGGGGGCTCCCTGCGTGCTTCCCTGAGACCCTCAGTACAAGGCGATGTGCTCACCTTGTATCGAGCGTCTCCTCCCTGCAGGCCCCGGATCCAAAATGGCCGCGGGGCTACATACGGGTCCTGCAGGGAGGTGGCTTACCAGCACCAGCTCAGAGCAAGCGCTAGTAAGCCTGCAGCCCTGCATGTCAGATCGCTGATCTGACACAGTGCTCTGCAAAGTGTCAGATCAGAGATCTGACCCTATAACATGATGCCCCCCTGGGGCAATGTTATAAAGTAAAAAAAAAAATATTCATGTGTAAAAAAAAAAAAAAATTCCTAAATAAAGAAAAAAAATATATTGTTCCCATAAATACATTTCTTTATCTAAATAATTTAAAAAAAAAACAATAAAAGTACACATATTTAGTATCACCGCGTCCGTAACGACCCCACTCAAAACTGTCCCGCTAGTTAACCCCTTCAGTGAACGCGGTAAAAAAAAAAAAAAAAAGGCAAAACACAACGCTTTATTATCATACCGCTGAACAAAAAGTGGAATATCACGCAATCAAAAAGACAGATATAAATAACCATGGTACCGCTGAAAACGTCATCTTGTCCCACAGAAAACAAGCTGCCATACAGCGTCATCAGTGAAAAAATAAAAAAGTTATAGTCCTCAGAATAAAGTGATGCAAAAATAATTATTTTTTCTATAAAATAGTTTTTATCGTATAAAAGCGCCAAAACATAAAAAAATGATATAAATGAGATATCGCTGTAATCGTACTGACCCGAAGAATAAAACTGCTTTATCAATTATACCAAACGTGGAACGGTATAAACGCCCCCCCCCCCACAAAAGAAATTCATGAATAGCTGGCTTTTGGTCATTCTGCCTCACAAAAATCGGAATAAAAAGCGATCAAAAAATGTCACGTGCCCGAAAATGTTACCAATAAAAACGTCAACTCGTCCCGCAAAATACAAGACCTCACATGACTCTGTGGACGAAAATATGGAAAAATTAGAGCTCACAAAATGTGGAGATGCAAAAACTATTTTTTGCAATAAAAAGCGTCTTTTAGTCTGTGACGGCTGTCAATCATAAAAATCTACTATGTGGTTGAATACCGCCTGGTTTAACTCCCACTCCCCCTGTTTCAGCTGTGTTCGGCTTAGAAAATCTGCGGCCTGATTTTCTGTCCCTTTGATATGAAGGGCTGACAGTGAGGACAGATTGGCCTCTGCTAACAACAGGATAGATTTTGCTACCTCCATCAGTGCTCGAGATCTCGTTCCCCCCTGGTGATTCAAGTATGCTACCACCACCCTGTTGTCCGAGAGCACCCTCACGTGGTGGGAACGGAGAAAGACTAGAAAGTGGTTGAGCGCACGTTCTACTGCCAGGAGTTCTTTCATGTTTGAGGAAGACAGTTTTTCCTCCTCTGACCAGGGCCCTTGGGCAATTTGATTGTGTAAGTGAGCCCCCCACCCCCAGGGACTTGCGTCGGTAGTCAGTGTTACAGATATCGGCCATACCCACGGAACACCCCTGGTTAGGTTGTGTGGATCCACCCACCAAGCTAGGGAACGTATTGTTTGTGAGATTTTTAAGCACTTTTCTAAATCTCCCTTTAACCCCTTTCTGACCTCAGACAGGATAGTACGTCCGAGGTCAGATACCCCGCTTTGATGCAGGGCTCCGGCGGTGAGCCCGCATCAAAGCCGGGACATGTCTGCTGTTTTGAACAGCTGACATGTGCCCGAAATAGCGGCGGGTGAAATTCACCCGCCGCTATTAACTAGTTAAATGCAGCTGTCAAACGCAGACAGCGGCATTTAACCGGCGCTTCCGGCCGAGTGGCCGGAAATGAGCGCATCGCTGACCCCCGTCACATGATCGGGGGTCAGCGATGCTTCTGCAGAGTAACCATAGAGGTCCTTGAGACCTCTATGGTTACTGATCCCCGGTAGCTGTGAGCGCCACCCTGTGGTCGGCGCTTATAGCACACCTGCATTTCTGCTGCAAAGCAGCGATCTGATGATCGCTGCTATGTAGCAGAGCCGATCGCGTTGTGCCAGCTTCTAGCCTCCCATGGAGGCTATCGAAAAAAAATTAGAAACGCCAGAATTACATTTTTTTGGTCGCCGGGACATTGCATTAAAATGCAATAACGGGCGATCAAAAGAATATATCTGCACCGAAATGGTATCATTAAAAACGCCAGCTCGGCACGCAAAAAATAAGCCCTCACCTGACCCCAGATCATGAAAAATGGAGACGCTACGGGTATCGGAAAATGGCGCAATTTTTTTAAATTTTTTTTAGCAACGTTTGGAAAAAATTTTTACCACTTAGATAAAAAATAACCTACACATGTTAGGTGTCTATGAACTCGTAATGACCTGGAGAATCATAATGGCAGGTCAGTTTTAGCATTTAGTGAACCTAGCAAAAAAGCCAAACAAAAAACAAGTGTGGGACTGCACTTTTTTTTGCAATTTCACCGCACTTGGAATTTTTTTCCCATTTTCTAGTACACCGCATGCTAAAACCAATGATGTCGTTCAAAAGTACAACTTGTTTAGCAAAAAATAATCCCTCACATGGCCATATTGACGTAAAAATAAAAAAGTTATGGCTCTGGGAAGGAGGGGAGCGAAAAATGAACACGGAAAAATGGAAAATCCCAAGGTCATGAAGGGGTTAAGCGAGATTCTGCTTCTAGTATCTCCCACTGGAGATCTCTGGTGTGACTCTGGTACATTGGACCGCTGGAATACAGGCTGTCATCGACCCCAGTATAGACATTGCCTTGCGTAAAGTGACGACCGGGGATTGGTTTAATTGTGTTACCAGTTGAATCATGTTTGAAACTTTTCCCCCCGGAAGACGGCATTCCTGCTTTATCGAGTCTACCATAATCCCTAGGTACTGTTGTACTTGGGTTGGGATAATCCTGGACTTTGCTAGGTTCAACATCCAACCTAGATTTGTCAGGGATGTCATTACTTTGTCCGACTGTTGGCTGCAATGGAGGGATGACTCGCCAACTACCAAGAGGTCGTCCAGATATGGGACTCTAAGTATGTTTTGCTCTCTTATGTGAGCCATGACCTCTGCCATCAGTTTCGCAAACACCCTCAGGGCTATGGCTAGGCCGAAAGGAAGGGCCCTGAATTGGTAATGCTTTAGTTCCCCTTGCATTAATACCGCCACTCTGAGGAATTTTTGGTGATCTGAGTGGATGGGCACATGGTAGTATGCGTCTTTTAAATCGATGACAGTCATAAAACAAGATGGATAAAGTGTTCTGACACAGGTTTTTATTGTTTCCATTTTGAAACTCTGAGTCACGAAGTACTTGTTTAGTTTGTTCAGATTTATGATCGTTCTGTAAGTTCCATCCGGTTTCGAAGAAACAAAGGGGAGTAGACTCCTGTACCCTTCTCTTGGTCTGGAACTTCCTGCAGGACGTTTTTTGTTAGAAGACTTTGTACCTCCTTTTGAAGGCCCAGTTGCTCGGTGTCTACCTTCCTTTGTGGTGTTATAACAAAATGATGATATGGCATCGTATGGAACTTCAGTTTAAGAACTGTCTTTATTATATTTAGTATCCACAACACTCCCAGATATTTTTTCCCAGGCTGGAAGAAAGTATGCCAACCTCCCTCCCAGCTGGGGCACACCTTCATTGGGACTGTTTTTTGTTATCAGGTTTGTTGAACATGAAGCCTCTTTTAAATTTTTTTATCCTCCCATCCTTCTTTTTGATTTTAGAGTGTCTTCTACGCATAAACCTTCTGCTCCGAAAGGGCCGTCTATAGGATTGGTTGGGAGAACCTGGAAGAACTTTTTTCTAGTCCCCTGCCTTCTCAAGAATGTCATCTAGGGTAGGACCAAATAAAAATTCTCCTTCGCAGGGAATGGAGCATAGTTTGTCTTTTGTCTTTAGGTCTCCCGGCCAACACTTGAGCCACAAAGCCCTTCTAGCTGCGTTTGAAAATGAGGCAGACCTTGCCGCTAGTCTCACTGAGTCAATAGAGGCATCTGCTAGATACGCCGCGGCACCCCTCATGTTTGAGACGGAGTCCAATAATGATTCTCTTGGGGATCTATCCTTTAGCTGTGAGCTTAGGTGATCTAACCACACCATTAATGCCCTGGCGGCACATGTGGCGGCTATTGCTGGTTTTAACTCCACACTGGCAGCCTCCCAAAAGCCCTTTAAGAATACTTCCGCCCTCTTGTCCATGGGGTCCTTAAGGGTCCCCATATCTTCAAAAGGCAAGGCAAATTTTTTCGAGGCTTTTGCAATGGCGACATCTAGCTTTGACGCCTTTCCCCAGAAAGAGCAAGCTGGGTCGTCAAATGGGTATTTCCTCTTTGGGGTTAGGAGAACTTTTTTGTCTGGTCTCTTCCATTCCTTTTTTATTAAAGCTTGAATTTTTTCATTAAATGGGAACGCTCTTCGTTTCCGTTGTTCTAGGCCGCTAAACATAAGATCTTGCGCCGCTTTCTTGGACCGAGTCTCTGCTAGCCCCATGGTTGTCCTAACTGCTTTAACTAAGGCATCTGTTTCTTCAATAGGGAAACAATTGCGACCCCCTTCTGAAGATGAAGAGGATGATGGAGAAGAAAGTGAACTATCTGAACTATACTGATCACTATCTTCCGCACTGGAACTGAACTCCGGGGACTTGCGTCTGGATTTATGTTTCCTTTTTAGACTTTTAACGTTTTTTTAACGCATCTTCCACTTGGGTTTTGATTTACTCCTTTAGGTCAGATGCGAATCTTGGGGACTCTTCACATATAGTATTCTCTATGCATATGGCGCAGAGCTTTTTTACCCACGTAGTGGGTAGATCTACAGAGCAGATTGGACATACTCTGTGTCTGGTTTTTGCTGCACATTTCTTCCCCTAAGAAAACATAATAAACCCCATTTAGAATATGGACATTCATGGAGGTCACTTACCCTCCTAATGTGAGGGAGATACCGGTTCTGGACTAGGAATTGCATCCTCGATTTGAACCGCTGTTGTTCTACCTGATCCATTGGAGCCTCAACTGCGCTGGGATCCTGAGCTGCGACGCTGGGAAGAGGCATTTTGCTGCTGTCGCCGCTGCTGGTGATGGTGCTGTTGCTGCTGGCGTTTTTTTGGAGGGGACTGCAGAATTTCTTCTGCCGGCTGCTCCTTTTTTTTTTTACTCATGATGAAAATAAATGAGCATCGACGTTTGGTGGGCCCGCCTTATATTTCCGGGAGGGCATCAGTTTTACCCAGAGATACCTTGCGCCGCCCCGGAAATGACCCCCGCACTCCGGATTTCCCAGAAATCATTGCGGCTGCTCGTGTGCGTGCGCATCACCTTTCGGCGCCCAGGAGGGAGCGTCGGAGACGCCGGAGCAGCCGCCTCTGCCTCCGAAGCTTGCGGCGCTTCCTATAGGTGACCGCCGCCACCACCTCCTGGGCCACGGACCGGCGGCATGTCGCCAGGCAGCCGTCGCCACCTATTACCGGCCATATGTAGGTTAGTGAGGGAGAGGCAGACTGGACCCTGCTTCACTGCCTCTCCCCCTGCACACGCACAGGGCACGCCAACCCCGGTTCGTGGCCTTCGGGGAGGGAGAATCCACCCCGTCCGAGGCAGGGCCCCCAGCTGCCTGAATCCGGAAAGATGGACCCCCGGCATCCCACGATGTCACGTAAGCTGCACGTT
This sequence comes from Ranitomeya variabilis, assembly GCF_051348905.1. Lineage (NCBI taxonomy): Eukaryota > Metazoa > Chordata > Amphibia > Anura > Dendrobatidae > Ranitomeya > Ranitomeya variabilis. The sequence goes on from NC_135234.1 coordinate 334,617,769, forward strand.
CCCAGTCCCCTGTCCCTGAGGGTGGATCCCTCTCTCCGTGGTGCCGTCATGGGGTAAGAGAAACCAGCCTAAGCTATATTTATCCCCTTTACCCCCAAAGGTGGTTTGCACGTTAATGACCGGGCCAATTTTTACAATTCTGACCACTGTCACTTTATGAGGTCATAACTCTGAAACGCTTCAACGGATCCTGGTGATTCTGAGATTGTTTTCTCGTGACATATTGTACTTTAGGATAGTGGTAAAATTTCTTCAATTTGACTTGCGTTTATTTGTGAAAAAAAATGGAAATTTGGCAAAAATTTTGAAAATTTTGCAATATTTAAACTTTTAGTTTATATGCCCTTTAACTTCTTCACCCCCGGAGCTTTTTCCTTTTTTTCGTTTTCGTTTTTCACTCCCCTCCTTCCCAGAACCATAACATTTTTATTTTTCCGTCAATATGGCCATGTGAGGGCTTATTTTTTGCGGGACGAGATGTACTTTTGAACGACATCATTGGTTTTACCATGCCGTGTAACAGAAGACGGGAAAAAAATTCTAAGTGTGATGAAATTGCAAAAAAAGTGCAATATCACACTTGTTTTTTGTTTGGCTTTTTAACTAGGTTCACCAAATGCTAAAACTGACCTGTCATTATGATTCTCCAGGACATTACGAGTTCATAGACACCTAACATGTCTAGGTTATTTTTTATCTAAGTGGTGAAAAAAAATTCCAAAGTTTGCTAAAAAAAAAAATAAAATTGCGCGATTTTCCGATACCCGTAGCGTCTCCAATTTTCGTGATCTGGGGTCAGGTGAGGGCTTATTCTTTGCGTGCCGAGCTGGCGTTTTTAATGATACCATTTTGGTGCAGATACGTTCTTTTCATCGCCCGTTATTGCATTTTAATGCAATGTTGCGGCGACCAAAAAAACATAATTTTGGCGTTTTGATTTTTTTTCTCACTACGCCATTTAGCGATCAGGTTAATCCTTTGTTTTTATTGATAGATCGGGCGATTCTGAACGCGGCGATACCAAATATGTGTATGTTTGATTTTTTTTTTATTGTTTTATTTTGATTGGGGCGAAAGGGGGTGATTTGAACTTTTATATATTTTTTATTTTTTTTATATTTTTAACCCCTTTACCCACAAGGGTGGTTTGCACGTTAATGACCGGGCCAATTTTTACAATTCTGACCACTGTCCCTTTATGAGGTTATAACTCTGGAACTCTTCAACGGATCCCGGTGATTCTGACAGTGTTTTCTCGTGACATATTGTACTTCATGATAGTGGTAAAATTTCTTCGATATAACTTGCGTTTATTTGTGAAAAAAAATGGAAATTTGGCGAAAATTTTCAAAATTTCACAATTTTCCAACTTTGAATTTTTATGCCCTTAAATCACAGAGATATGTCACACAAAATACTTAATAGATAACATTTCCCACATGTCTACTTTACATCAGCACAATTTAGGAACCACATTTTTTTTTTTAGTTAGGGAGTTATAAGGGTTTAAAGTTGACCAGGAATTTCTCATTTTTACAACACCATTTTTTTTTTTAGGGACCACATCTCATTTGAAGTCATTTTGAGGGGTCTATATGATAGAAAATACCCAAGTGTGACACCATTCTAAAAACTGCACCCCTCAAGGTGCTCAAAACCACATTCAAGAAATTTATTAACCCTTCAGGTGTTTCACAAGAATTTTTGGAATGTTTAAATAAAAAATAACATTTAAATTTTTACACAAAATTTATTTCAGCTCCAATTTGTTTTATTTTACCAAGAGTAACAGGAGAAAATGGACCCCAAAAGTTGTTGTACAATTTGTGCTGAGTACGCTGATACCCCATATGTGGGGTTAAACCACTGTTTGGGCGCACCGCATAGCTCGGAAGGGAAGGAGCGCCATTTGACTTTTCAATGCAAAATTGACTGGAATTCAGATGGAACGCCATGTTGCGTTTGGAGAGCCCCTGATGTGCCTAAACATTGAAACCCCCCACAAGTGACACAATTTTGGAAAGTAGACCCCCTAAGGAACTTATCTAGATGTGTGGTGAGCACTTTGACCCTCCAAGTGCTTCACAGAAGTTTATAATGCAGAGCCGTAAAAATAAAAAATCATATTTTTTCACAAAAATTATCTTTTCGCCCCCAATTTTTTATTTTCCCAAGGGTAAGAGAAGAAATTGGACCCCAAAAAATGTTGTGCAATTTGTCCTGAGTACGCCAATACCCCATATGTGGGGGTAAACGACTGTTTGGGCGCATGGCAGAGCTCGGAAGGGAAGGAGCGCCATTTGACTTTTCAATGCAAAATTGACTGGAATTAAGATGGGACGCCATGTCGCTTTTGGAGAGCCCCTGATGTGCCTAAACATTAAACCCCCCACAAGTGACACCATTTTGGAAAGTAGATCCCCTAAGGAACTTATCTAGATGTGTTTTGAGAGCTTTGATCCCCCAAGTGTTTCACTACAGTTTATAACGCAGAGCCGTGAAAATAAAAATTATTTTATTTTTTTTTTCACAAAAATGATTTTTTACCCCCAGTTTTGTATTTTCACAAGGGTAACAGGATAAATTGGACCCCAAAAGTTGTTGTCCAAACCACTGTTTGGGCACATGGCAGAGCTCGGGAGGGAAGGAGCGCCATTTGGAATGCAGACTTAGATGGATTGGTTTGCAGGCGTCACGTTGCATTTGCAGAGCCCCTGATGTACCCAAACAGTAGAAACCCCCCACAAGTGACCCCATATTGGAAACTAGACCTCCCAAGGAACTTATCTAGATGTGTTGTGAGAACTTTGAACCCCCAAGTGTTTCACTACAGTTTACGCAGAGCCGTGAAAATAAAAAAATCTTTTTTTTTCCCACAAAAATTATTTTTAGCCCCCCAAATTTATATTTTCCCAAGGGTAACAAGAGAACTTGGACCCCAAAAGTTGTTGTCCAATTTGTCCCGAGTACGCTGATGCCCCATATGTTGGGGTAAACCCCTGTTTGGGCGCACGGGAAAGCTCGGAAGGGAAGGAGCACGGTTTTACTTTTTCAATGCAGAATTGGCTGGAATTGAGATCGGACGCCATGTCGCGTTTGGAGAGCCCCTGATGTGCCTAAACAGTGGAAACTCCCCAATTCTAACTGAAACCCTAATCCAAACACACCCCTAACCCTAATCCCAACCATAACCCTAACCACACCCCTAACCCTAATCTCAGCCGTAAATGTAATCCAAACCCTAAATTTAGCCCCAACCCTAACCCTAACGGGAAAATGGAAATAAATACATTTTTAAAAATTTTATTATTTTTCCCTAACTAAGGGGGTGACGAAGGGGGGTTTGATTTACTTCTATAGCGGATTTTTTAGCAAATTTTTATGATTGGCAGCCGTCACACGCTAAAAGACGCTTTTTATTGCAAAAAATAGTTTTTGCGTCTTCACATTTTGAGAGCTATAATTTTTCCATATTTTGGCCCACAGAGTCATGTGAGGTCTTGTTTTTTGCAAGACAAGTTGACGTTTTTATTGCTACCATTTTCGGGCACGTGACATTTTTTGATCACTTTTTATTCCGATTTTTCTGAGGTTGAATGAACAAAAACCAGCTATTCATAAATGTCTTTGGGGGGGCGCTTATACCGTTCCACGTTTGGTAAAATTGATAAAGCAGTTTTATTCCTCGGGTCAGAACGATTACAGCGATACCTCATTTATATCATTTTTTTAGGTTTTGGCGCTTTTATACGATAAAAACTATTTTATAGAAAAAAAAATTATTTTTGCATTGTTTTATTCTGAGGACTATTAACTTTTTTATTTTTTCGTTAATGACGCTGTATGGCGGGACAAGATGACGTTTTCAGCGGTACCATGGTTATTTATATCAGTCTTTTTGATCGCGTGTTATTCCACTTTTTGTTTGGCGGTATGATAATAAAGCGTTGTTTTTTGCCTTTTTTTTACGGTGTTCACTGAAGGGGTTAACAAGTGGGATAGTACGTCTAATGTCAGAAAGGGGTTAAAGGGTTTTCCATTTTCCTGAATATTATGTCCCCAGGCACAGCATGATGTAAAAAAAATAAAAACAAAATATTGAATGTTCCTCTCCCTCCCTGGGTCCACTGCTGAGTCTACACCGCTGCTCCCGATGTCTGTTGTCTGCAGTGCTAGAGTCATGTTGACACTGCTGCAGCTAATCAGTGTGCCCAGTGGCACGATCCACGCAGACAGTACAATTTGCCGAGCTCACTGATTATTTGAAGACAAATTGAAATGTTTTTCTTTTGGTGGTTAACAAGGAGTTTCCCTCAGCACAACATTTCAAGGCCACTCAGTTCAAGTAGGGCTAAGGCCTCTTTCAGACTTCCGTTTTTACAATCTGCACAGGATCCGTCAAAATGTTAAAAAGATGAATCCTGTGCGGATTGTAAAAAACGGATGCACTGGAGCCTTTTTTTGATGGTTCCAGTGCATCCTAGAAGGCTATGTGCACATGTGTATGCGTCTTCGCCGCGGTTTTTTGCTGGGAAAACGCATACACAACACAACCCTTGATAAAAATTTTAAAAAAAAATGTTGATATTCTTACCTTCTGGTGTCCCGAGCAGCCCCTGCGGCCTTCCCGATGCTTGCGATGCTGCCGGCAGCACCAGTTCCCAGTGATGTATACCGAGACAATGACCTGTGATCACGTAGCGGTCTTTAACATTATATCATTCCAGGACGTCATCCTGACAGCACCCTGGAGGACGTCCTCCTCCCCTTGCTGGGACAGGAAACACACGAGTTTAAAAGGTCATGTCCCACCCCTAATCCTCAGTGTTTTTCCTGTCCCTGCAAGGAAAGGACGCACGAGTGAAAAGCTGCAAGCTTACCAGAGCTCAGGGGGATCGTGCGGCTTGCCAATATCCTTCCCCCTGTCAAGAGGCTCAGGGCAGACACCCTCCGGTGGGGGGTCCCTCTGCTCCAAAGACCAGGAGTGGACGAGACTCCTGGTGGCAGCCGCTCCTCCCGGTGGGAGGCTCTCGGCTGCGGACGCCATCCACACTGTGTGCGGCTTCCAGGGAGCAGCGTGGTATCCAGAACGGCGTCCCTAGGCGGAAGTGACCAGGACGGCGTCACTTCCGGTTTTCGGCATCCGTTACCGTCACTTCCGGTAACGCTGCAGTGAAGGGGGAAAGCGTGCGTTCCACTGTGGAACGCATATCGGCTGAAGCGCTCCTGTTCCGACGCTACAAGCTGCGGGGACCTGCTTCACTCAGCGCTCCTGTTCCAACGCTACAAGCTGCGGGGACCTGCTTCACTCGTCATGGATGCAAGTATGCCGGTCGAGGAGGTGGTAAGTGCGCATAGCGCAGACCCCTATCCGCAAGTAGGAGCAGGCTTACCCCAGCGCTTATCCCTATCTTATGTCATTTAAGGATAAGGGAACCCCTGCTGGCCCCTCTGGTTCCTCTGGTCAGGCTAGGAGATCCGGCAAGGCCTCGGGAAAATCTGCTAGATGCCCTATCTGTAATGCGAAGCTCCCGGCGGAAAGACTTTGTGTGCAGATTGTACGTCTAAAATCGTGAGGGACGAACAGCCGACATTACTGTCCGAGATGAGATCCCTTATACGTGAGGAGGTGCAGGCTTCTTTATCCAATATGGTGCAGAAGCCCAGTCCTATTCCCAGCCGCAAGAGGGCCAGACAGGAACGAGAACCAGAGTTTACTTCTGAGGACAAGTCTAATTCAGAGGACTTCGTCTCAGAGGAAGAGGGCGAGCTTCCGTCAGGAAGCCAGGACCACCAAAGAAAATATCTCTTCCAGGCGGAAGAGACAAATGATCTGGTGCAGGCGGTACGGTGCACCATGCAGATAGAGGAGACACCTAAACCACAATCCAGGCAGGACCTGATGTTCGGGGGACTTATGTCACGTCAGCAGACTGTATTCCCCGTTAGCGAGCACATTAAAGCCATGATAATGGAGGAGTGGAAGGAAGCGGAACGCCGGCTCGTGTTATCCAAGGAGTTTAAAGCTCGTCTACCATTTGAACCGGAGGACATAAAACTGGGAAGAAATCCCTAAGGTTGACGTTCCGGTGGCGAAGGTGGCTAAAAAAACGGCCATACCCTTTGAGGACTCCTCAAGCCTCCGCGATCCCATGGATAGAAAGACTGACATCCTTCTGAAAAGAGCCTGGGAGTCTTTGGCGGCTCTGATTAAAACCAATATAGCGGCTACCTCGGTAGCTCGCTCTATGTATCTTTGGATGGGTCAATTGGAAGAACACCTGTCCAATAAGACCCCGAGATCTGAAATCTTAAAATCCATCCCTATTATGAGGTCCGCCACGGCCTTTCTGTCCGATATGACTGCGGAATCAGTCAGATTCTCGGCTAGAAGTGGTTCTCTATCAAATGCGGCTAGGAGGGCGGTCTGGTTAAGATCCTGGTCTGGGGATAGTGCTTCCAAATCTAAGCTATGCTCAATCCCCTTCTCCGGAGCTCGAGTATTCGGGCCCCCTCTTGATACTATCCTAGAGTAAGCTTCGGATAAAAAGAAGGGGTTTCCGGAGGACAAAACTAGGAAACCTCAGTCCTTTCGGAGGGGATTCCCCTTCCGAAGACAGACTGACTCTAGAGGAGGTAGATCCCATAGATGTGCACTCTCGACCTGAAGAGTGCCTACTATCAGGTCCCAGTCCACCCCTCGTCTCAGAAGCTTCTGAGGTTTGCGGTAGTTCTGCCATCCGGGACCTGTCACTACCAGTTCCAGTGCCTTCCGTTCGGGCTTGCCTCAGCACCCCGTATCTTTACAAAGCTGGTGTCCGAGATCGTCGCTTTCATAAGAAGTCAGGGGATCATAATAGTCCCTTATCTCGACGACTTCCTCCTGGTAGCAAGAACGCCAGAGATTCTATCAGATCACAGGAACCGAACCATTTCGGTGATGGAAGAATTAGGATGGGTCATAAATTGGAGGAAATCCGACCTAACCCCAGAACACAGAAAAACCTTTCTGGGAGTGTATCTGGACTCGATGAACAGAATATCTCTCCTCCCCGAGCCCAAGCTGGAAGCAATACAGTCCCAGATCCGGATCCTTTTAAGGCAAGGAGGGTCAATAAGAGTGGCCATGAGAGTCCTCGGCCTAATGACGGCCTGTATCCCGTGTGTAAGATGGGCTCAGTTCCATTCCAGGCCGCTGCAGAAAGTAATCCTGTCCAAATGGGACAGACGACTAGCTTCTCTGGACAGAACTTTGAGACTAACTCCTCTGGTAAGAGAGTCTCTCCTTTGGTGGACAGAACCAGAAAACCTAAGGAAAGGGGTATTATGGTCTGCCGAGCCCCACGTAGTAGTCACTACAGATGCCAGCGCCTGGGGCTGGGGAGCTCACTTAGAAAACAGGTTCCTTCAAGGAAGATGGCCGGAGGAAGTCACCCAGAGCTCCTCCAACTTCAAAGAACTGTACGCTGTTTGGGAAGCTTTGAAGAGGAACCGACACATCCTGGAAAATCGCCATGTCAGGATAATGTCCGACAATGTGACAACAGTCTCTTTCCTGAAGCATCAGGGAGGCGCAAGACACCATCTGCTTCAGAAACTGGCGGATCGGATTTTTCGGTGGGCAGAAAGATCGGTTCTTTCCATCTCAGCGATTCACCTGGAAGGGTCCCAAAACATCATAGCAGATTACCTCAGCAGGAGAAGGGTGTTCCCAACAGAATGGGAACTCAACCAGGACATCTTCCAGGAGTTGTGTCTTCGCTGGGGGACTCCTTGCATAGACCTATTTGCAACCAGGAAAAATTCGAAGGTCTCAATATTCTTCTCACTGAACCCTCGAGATCTTCCGGAAGGGATAGATGCTCTGAGCCAAGTCTGGACGGAACCTCTCTCTTATGCTTTCCCTCCTCTGGCGTTAATCCCGGCTGTTCTCAGGAAGATCAAACAGGATCAAGCCCGGGTCATATTGGTCGTCCCATACTGGCCAAGAAGGAGCTGGTTCTCCCTTCTACTACAACTGGCAATAGCAGATCCACTAGAGCTTCCTCTCAGACCGGATGTCATCCACCAAGGCCCGGTTCTTCACCCAAACCCAGAGAAACTCCGTCTCTCAGCATGGATCCTGAGCGGCTCATCCTGAAAGCAAAGGGCCTATCAAGTCGAGTGATAACAACTATCAAGTCCAGTAGAAAGCCTGTTACTTCAGCAATCTACCTAAAAATCTGGAGGCGATTCTGTCTGGAAGGTGGCAGGTCTGAGGTTACGGCAGGCACTCCTGACTTACCCAGAATCCTAGATTTCCTTCAGGCTGGGTTTGACAAAGGTCTCAAACCTAGCACCTTGAAGGTGCAGATCTCGGCACTTAGCTCCTTCCTAGACTATCCCCTAGCCTCTCACCCGTGGATAGTTAAATTCATCAGAGCCACACAGAGGTTGCGCCCTACTATTAGGCATTTATCGCCTTCTTGGGACCTTAATCTGGTCCTTAGGTTCCTCTGTAAGGACCTTTACGCTTCTTCCATTGATATGCCCATTTCGGTCCTCACTCGCAAAACGGCATTTCTAGTGGCAATCACCACGGCAAAAAAGGGTGGGGGAAATTCAGGCCCTGTGTACTAGGGACCCGTACCTCCAGGTTAGAGACGATTGCCTAATTCTTAAACTGGACCCCTCCTTTATCCCAAAAGTAGGAACAATTAAAAATAGAAACCAAGAAGTCGTGTTGCCATCATTCTGCGATAACCCCACTAATGCTAAAGAAAGGGAATTACATTCTCTGGATGTCAGGCAGGCGGTCCTAGACTACCTGGCAGCTACCAGCTCTTGGCGTATTGATCCAAATTTATTTATTCTGTATGGGGGAAAAAATAAGGGTAAGAAGGCCTCTAAGGCCTCTATCGCGTGGTGGATCACTTCCGTGATCTCGGAGGCCTACCAGTCTCAAGGGGTCCCTCCTCCTGAGGGTCTCCACGTACATTCTACCCGGGGGATAGCTACTTCTTGGGCAGAGAGGGCAGGGGCCTCTTTAGAACAAATTTGTAAGGCCGCGACTTGGGCTAGTGCCAACACTTTTTGTAAACATTATAAACTTGATGTTTTGTCTGGTCAACATACTGCGTTTGGGAGAAAAGTTCTCCAAGCGGTAATCCCACCCTGAGGAGGTGCTTTGGTACTCTCCAGATTGCTGTCAGGATGACGTCCTGGAAAATAGGTATTAAGCTTACCGTTAATGATGTTTCCAGGAGTCCATCCTGACAGCACTAGTAGTTCCCTCCCTTGAATACTTATATCATGTTTGTTTAAATCTGGCATGTATGTAACATGTTTCTAACATATGATGTAATATGTCTGGATTCAATGTATTATGTTTTAAGTCTTCATTAAACTTTTTTCTGCATATCCTTGTAGCGGTTCTTGTTACAACACTGAGGATTAGGGGTGGGACATGACCTTTTAAACTCGTGTTTCCTGTCCCAGCAAGGGGAGGAGGACGTCCTCCAGGGTGCTGTCAGGATGGACTCCTGGAAACATCATTAACGGTAAGCTTAATACCTATTTTTACTATTGATGCTGCATAGGCAGCATCAATAGTAAAAAGAGAGAGAGCGAGAGAGAATTTCCCTGACGGGAAATTCTTGCGCGCATGCTCAGTTTGAAAAGATGGTATCCGTCGCTGGGTTCCTGCTTTTCACAGTCAGCGACAGATCCTGCGCCTATAGGCTTCCATTATAGCCAACGACGGGCAGCGCAGGATAAGTCGCTGAGCGATTTTGCAAGATGGAGAAAAAAACGTACCTCTGTACGTTTTCTCTGCCCGACGGACAGCAATTTTACGACGGATCCAGCGCACGTCGGATGAAACATGAGGCCATCCGTCACAATCCATCGCTAATACAAGTCTATGACAAAAAAACAGATCCAGCAGCACCATTTGCTGGATCCGTTTTTTCACAAAACGACGGATTGTGACAGAAATAGACAGAAGTGTGAAAGAGGCCTAAGGCTCTTATACGGAATTTCTTCTACAAGTACTAAATAATACAATGCTTCTAAATAAGATGATTAATGCAATGAAGAATGTTGCGATTTGTCATGTAGACTGTCATATAAGCATGCAGAGACAGAGCGGCCCGGTGGGGCACTGCAAGATTAACCGTGCTGGCTTCAACTGAATCTGCGTCCTCAGACATTCAGGCAAAATGTCTTGCCACCGATGCAGAAGTCCACCAGCTTCCTGCACTACAATAGTTAACATTATTAAATAAAGGGGGCCAGGACCGCGGACATTATTACAGGAAGGCACCAGCATGGGTGACAATTACTGTATGAGGGCCAGAATGAGGAACATACAATACTGGATTACGAGAAGACGTTTCTGGCACAACTATCCAGGTAAAATTAGACTTTTATTAACACGACTAAAACATGGTTAAAAGAAACTTCAGAGCCTGACTCGTTTCTACCAATACGCCCTTAGTCATAGGATTATGGTAACATGTGGGGACACAATTACTGTAGAGGCCAATTAGAAGACATTATTACTGCTGTAATATATTTTACTTTTAAAGGGAACCTGTCACCCCGTTTTTTCAGTATGAGATAAAAATACCGTTAAATAGGGCCTGAGCTATGCGTTACAATAGTGTATTTTGTGTACCCGAAATTCCCCACCTGTGCTGCCGAAATACCTTACCAAAGTCGCCGTTTTTGCCTGTCAATCCAGGTGGTCAGGTCAAATGGGCGTGATGACATCGCTGTTTCTTCCCCCAGATCTTGCTTATTTTTCCGTTGGTGGCGTAGTGGTTTGCGCATGCCCAACTGACGAATCCACAGCGCAGGTGAAGAAAAAGAGCGCGATCTGCGCTATTCCCCTGGTGATCGGTGGGGGGCGGCCATCTTCCTGAGGCCGCGCGTGCGCAGATGGAGCGCTCTGCTGCCTGGGGCTTCAGGAAAATGGCCGCGGGATGCCGCGCGTGCGCAGATGGAGATCGCGGCGGCCATTTTTCTGAAGCCGAGATGCGAACGTACTATCCCGTCGAGGTGGGGTGGGCCCGTATGCCCACCGACGGGATAGTACGTCATAGCGATTAGCCGTGCTCTCGGGGGGAGCGCGGCCAGGTGTCAGCTAACTATCGCAGCTGACATCCGGCACTATGTGCCAGGAGCGGTCACGGACCGCCCCCGGCATATTAACCCCTGGCACACTGCGATCAAACATGATCGCAGTGTTCCGGCGGTATAGGGAAGCATCGTGCAGGGAGGGGGCTCCCTACGTGCTTCCCTGAGACCCTCGGAGTAACGCGATGTGCATGCTCGGATCCAAAATGGCCGTGGGGCTGCATCCGGGTCCTGCATGGAGGTGGCTTACCAGCACCTGCTCAGAGCAGGCGCTGGGAAGCCTACAGGAGTGCACGTCAGATCGCTGACCTGACACAGTACACAGCAAAGTGTCAGATCAGCGATCTTACACTATAACATGATGCCCCCCGGGGCAATGTTATAGTGTAACAAAAAAAATATTCAGATGTGTAAAAAAAAAAATAAAAAAAAAATTCCTAAAAAAAATATAAAAATAAATATTGTTCCCATAAATACATTTCCTTAAATAAAAACGACCCGACCTATAAAACTGTCCCACTAGCTAACCCCTTCACTGAACACCGTAAAAAAAAAAAGGCAAAAAACAACGCTTTATTATCATACCGCCGAACAAAAAGTGGAATAACACGCGATCAAAAAGACGGATATAAATAACCATGGTACCCTGAAAACGTCATCTTGTCCCGCAAAAATGAGCCGCCATACAGCATCATCAGCGAAAAAAAAAAAAAAAAGTTAGTCCTCAGAATAGAGCAATGCAAAAATAATTATTTTTTCTATAAAATAGTTTTTATCGTATAAAAGCGCCAAAACATAAAAAAAAATGATAGAAATGAGGTATCGCTGTAATCGTACTGACCCGAAGAATAAAACTGCTTTATCCATTTCACCAAACGCGGAACAGTATAAACGCCTCCCCCACCCAAAAGAAATTCATGAATAGCTGGTTTTTGGTCATTCTGCCTCACAAAAATCGGAATCAAAAGCGATCAAAAAAGGTCACGTGCCCGAAAATGTTACCAAAAAAACGTCAACTCGTACCGCAAAAAACAAGACCTCACATGACTCTGTGGACCAAAATATGGAAAAATTATAGCTCTCAAAATGTGGTAATGCAAAAAATATTTTTTGCAATAAAAAGCGTCTTTTAGTGTGTGACGGCTGCCAATCATAAAAATCTGCTAGAAAACCCGCTATAAATAGTAAATCAAACCCCCCTTCATCACCCCCTTAGTTAGGGAAAACATTTTAAAAAAGTATTTATTTCCATTTTCCCATTAGGGTTAGGGTTACGGTTGGGGCTACAGTTAGGGTTTGGATTACATTTACGATTGGGAATAGGGTTGGGATTAGGAGTGTGTCGGGGTTAGGGGTGTGGTTAGGGTTACCGTTGGGATTAGGGTTAGGGGTGTGTTTGGATTAGGTTTCAGTTTTAATTGGGGGGGTTTCCACTGTTTAGGCACATCAGGGGCTCTCCAAAAGCGACATGTCGTCCGATCTCAATTCCAGCCAATTCTGCGTTGAAAAACTAAAACAGTGCTCCTTCCCTTCCGAGCTCTCCCGTGCGCCCAAACAGGGGTTTACCCCCACATATGGGGTATCAGCGTACTCAGGACACATTGGACAACAACTTTTGGGGTCCAATTTCTCCTGTTACCCTTGGAAAAATACAAAACTGGGGGCTAAAAAATAATTTTTGTGGGAAAAAAAAGAATTTTTATCTTCACGGCTCTGCGTTATAAACTGTAGTGAAACACTTGGGGTTCAAAGCTCTCACAACACATCTAGATGAGTTCCTTAGGGGGTCTTCTTTCCAAAATGGTGTCACTTGTGGGGGGTTTCAATGTTTAGGCACATCAGTGGCTCTCCAAACGCAACATGGCGTCCCATCTCAATTCCAGTCAATTTTGCAATGTCAAATGCCGCTCCTTCCCTTCCGAGCTCTGCCATGAGCCCAAACAGTGGTTTACCCCCACATATGGGGTATCAGCGTACTAAGGACAAATTGTACAACAACTTTTGGCATCCAATTTCTTCTCTTACCCTTGGGAAAATAAAAAATTGGGGGCGAAAATATATTTTTTCACAAAAATTATGATTTGTTATTTTTACAGCTCTGCATTATAAACTTCTGTGAAGCACTTGGTGGGTCAAAGTGCTCACCACACATCTAGATAAGTTCCTTAGGGGGTCTACTTTCCAAAATGGTGTCACTTGTGGGGGGTTTCAATGTTTAGGCACATCAGTGGCTCTCCAAACGCAACATGGCGTCCCATCTCAATTCCTGTCAATTTTGCATTGAAAAGTCAAACGGCGCTCATTTGCTTCCGAGCTAAGCCATGTGCCCAAACAGTGGTTTACCCCACATATGGGGTATCGGCGTACTCAGGACAAATTGTACAACAACTTTTGGGGTCCATTTTCTCCTGTTACCCTTGGTAAAATAAAACAAATTGGAGCTGAAGTAAATTTTTTGTGAAAAAAGTTAAATGTTCATTTTTAAACATTTCAAAAATTCCTGTGAAACACCTGAAGGGTTAATAAACTTCTTGAATGTGGTTTTGAGCACCTTGAGGGGTGCAGTTTTTAGAATGGTGTCACACTTGGTTATTTTCTATCATATAGACCCCTCAAAATGACTTCAAATGAGATGTGGTCCCTAAAAAAAAATGGTGTTGTAAAAATGAGAAATTGCTGGTCAACTTTTAATCCTTATAACTCCCTAACAAAAAAAAATGTTGTTTCCAAAATTGTGCTGATGTAAAGTAGACATGTGGGAAAGGTTACTTATTAAATATTGTGTGTGACATATCTCTGTGATTTAATTGCATAACAATTCAAAGTTGGAAAATTCACTAACATGAAGTACAATATGTCACGAGAAAACAATGTCAGAATCACCAGGATCCGTTGAAGCGTTCCAGAGTTATAACCTCATAAAGGGACAGTGGTCAGAATTGTAAAAATTGGCCCGGTCATTAACGTGCAAACCACCCATGGGGGTAAAGGGGTTAAACACTTAGAAGTTTAACCTTAACCTGATGGTGACTATTACACATCAGAAAAGATGCACTTACAGGAGTTCTCAGGTGAACACAAGTAATCACCTATCCTACGGCCATGTTCACTATTTTACATCAATATAAGCCAAAACCAGAATTGGACAATAAATGCAGAAGTGGTGATGTGTTTCTAATACACTTTTCCTCTGATTTTTGCACTCCCGATTTTGGATTACAAATACTGATTTATGTTACTGAACTTGTGAACGTGACCAAAGAATAAGTGATAAGGTATTGATTGGTAAGGGTTGCCTGGAACCCGCACCAATCGGCAGAATGTGGAACTTTTATCCCCATGAGAATGGAGAGGCATGTTCCAACACTGATCCAGTTGTCATTAACTAAATGGCTGCAGAGCGCTGCACTTGGCTTTTTCTGAAAGCCCAATGAGTATGAATGCAACGGTAATAAGACATTCAACAAGCCACTCCATTTAAAACTGGGGATAAAAGTGCCCTGTCAGGGATAAAAGTTCCCCTTTCTTCTGATTGGTGCGGTTTCCGATGGTTGAATTCCAGCAATCAATAAGCCATCACCAAACAACCTTTTTAATGCAAACTAAAGTAACTGTACATCACAGTTATGGTGTGCGCTCAGTAGACGTGCAGGAGCCATCTGGATTTTACAGTCAATGCTCCATTATAAAAGTGAATAGTGGCTAACATGTATTTTCATATAGTTGTAGTATGGGCCCTATTCTGTCCCCGGGGCCTGTGGCTGCAAATATGGCTCTGTGAGATGCTGGATCTCTTCACCCTACTTACAATTGGTGACGGTTGCAGATAGCTTAACTCAGCTGCAGGCACACGTTATGAAGAATCCAGAAGAGACTTTGATTTCTTTAAGAATTCTTTTTGAATGCATACAAACAGCAGCAGGTAAAAAAGACTTTCTTCAGACAAGCTGAAAGCACATGTGCCTCTAATGAAGCCAAGATGGAAACTGAGACACAGGGAGAAGAAGGAAGTGACATGACACCCAGCAGAGAGAGACAGAAGGAACAAACTTCATGGAAAGGGAGGATTTCAGCTATGCAAACACAGGAGCACATAGCAACAATAAACAATGAGAGACTGCAATATAGCATGTAAAATGTACAGGACAGTCTGTAAAATGTCTCATTCATGAGACCTAACACTCCCCGTCTGAAATCTTTAGATTTCATAATTCTTATGATGTCCTCTGGGGAGGTCACTGTAGACCTGAAAAACAAAAGGAAAACAAGCTTACAAGTAACAACAACAGTTGTAGTCTAATTGGCATGGTCCAATCTTCAGTTGGAGGCATGAAGTCCTCAACAGCGGGATAGTCCGGGTCCAAACGTAAACCCATCTTCAGATTGGGGAAGCTGCAACGTGCAAACACTTCCACCAACCCAACAATCCCCTAGAGAAAGTTCAAATGTTCGAATGTTCCAACACAGCTGGAGGAATATAGTGGTAGTCCCCGCAGTGAGCTGTGTCCATAAACAATTACTTTCACGTGAGTTCCTCCTCTGGTAAAAGTAACACAAGCTCCGTGACTGGATGGAAGAAAATACGAGTTGAACCACCTTTCGTAACCTTGACTTCTACCTTACGGATCTTCCCGTCATTGCTTGGTATAACCTTGGTGATAAGACCCATTGGCCAGTCGTTGCGATGAGCTTCTTTATCTATAAGGAGGATGAGGTCTCCCTCTTGGAGATTAGGTTTTGCAGTCTGCTATTTGTGACGGCTTTGGAGCAAGTGCAAGTATTCAGTTTTCCAGCGGTGCCAAAAGACATTGGACAAGTGTTGTACCTGTTTCCACTGACGTCTGTAAATGTCCCTGTCCACAAACTTCCCTGGAGGGATTGCAACAGCTCCAACCTTCTGAGTAAGAAGTGTAGCAGGAGTAAGGATCATTGGTGCATCAGGGTCCGATGTTACTGGTACCACTTTACTGTCTGTGTAGAAGGTAAATGAATCAATAGCAATGTCCATTTCATCCTTTATAGCTTCAGCT
The DNA here is from genome assembly GCF_051348905.1 of Ranitomeya variabilis. Classification (NCBI taxonomy): domain Eukaryota; kingdom Metazoa; phylum Chordata; class Amphibia; order Anura; family Dendrobatidae; genus Ranitomeya; species Ranitomeya variabilis. The sequence goes on from NC_135234.1 coordinate 334,633,917, forward strand.
TACGCTACTGCCAGAATGGCGGCACAAAGTTTGAGTCTTGGAACAGAGTGAGCAGGTGTCAGGGTTAGTTTTGAATTACCGAGGATGAATCCACAATGCACCTTGTTATCTTCTTCCAAGGTCTCCAGGTAGGCTACGGCAGCATTAGCCTCTGTAGAAGCGTCGGAGAAAATGTGGACTTCTCTTCTGATGGTGGCTGAAAGGGTGCCTGGAGAATAACGTGGGACTTGGAAATGCTCTAAGACCTTCAGAGACTTCTTCCACGCCTTCCACCTTTGTTGTTTCTGGGATGGGAGCGGAGTGTCCCAATCCGTACTCTCAGCGGTCAACTGTCTCAACAGTATCTTGCCTTGAAAGGTGATGGGTGCGATAAACCCGAGAGGATCATAGATGCTGTTCACAACAGATAGGACTCCTCGTTTAGTGAAAGGTTTATCACAAGCTGACACCTGGAAAGTGAACATGTCCTGCTTAATATCCCAAAGCAGACCGAGGCTGCCTTGCATGGGAGGAACGTCAGAACCCAGAACAAGATCCCTTACACCAGCAGCGTGATCCTCAGATGGAAATGCTTTCATTACCTTTTTACTGTTGGAGATGATCTTATCGAGTCTAAGGTTTGCTGTTGACAGCATTTCCGGAGTCCTAGAGAGCAGATCAATAGTCTCTTCACTTGTGGGAAGAGACTTAAGTCCATCATCTACCTAGAAGTTTCTTTCCACAAATAGACGAGCATCAGACCCACACTCTCTCTCACCTTCCTGTGCTGTCCGTCTTAGTCCATAGATGGCCACTGCAGGCAAGGGGCTGTTCCCGAAGACGTGCACCTTTGTCACGGATCCCTACTCCGTGGTGCAACTAGTTCGTCATGTGCCCGCTCTCAGCACGTGACTTGGGTTGTGCCTGCAAGAGTTAATCTATCTCCCCACTCTCAGTCTAGCATTCAACCTCTGTCCTATGCTGTAATGGAAGCATAAATCACACACCGACCCAGGCCCCACACCCGCTCATACACGCTGCCACCACTCACCAAACACACAGGCGAGGAGTCCCGGAAATATTAGTACTAATAATGTCTACCACTCATAAGGCTCACACACCTTAGGCTATGGATTCTTTTAGAACAGTCAAGGTTGAACTTGTTAAAGTTTTATACTTTAATACAAAAAGGTTCAGTGCTTACAGTAAGAAAAGTTATAAAAATATGATAATAAAAAGACATACAACTTATGCAAAACAGTATAAAAATAAACAGGAGAAGCTTACAGAAATCATCTGTTAGTTTGCTTTCTGTTCCCTGAAGGGGGGTGGAGTTGGTGGAACACATCAATGTCTCAGGCTGCCCTCACATGTGAACACGGTTTTAGGCATACAGGTCTAATTTATAGCTTTGGTCTGGAGGTCAGGTTTCTAGACCAGCCCCTCAGGTTAATATCATAATTGCTTGTTTTTTGATTGGACGACGGACGCGCTTGCCAATGAATATATTATTTTCTCTTGAGATCCTTTGTGTAAAAGTTCTCACAGAGATACTTTCAGGCCGTAATTAACATCTCTCTTCCAAGAGCTAGAAGGTGTCAAATATTACCTTTCATCTTGGCTTCCAGCATGACCCCCTGGTGAGATTGGAGACAGAAGTCTACTCGTCTCAGGAAAATACATATTAACACCTGGGTGCGACCTGCAGCTTTTCAAGACAGATGTTACATTATCACTAGTGACCCAATAAATCTATACATAGTCCACTGTGTATATAATTTATAATATATATATATATATATATATATATATATATATATATATATATATATATATATATATATATATATATATATATATATACACATACATACATACATACATACACACAGGTCATGGCCAAAAGTTTTGAGAATGAGACCAAAATTATATTTTCACATGATCTGCTGCCCTCTGGTTTTTATTAGTGTTTGTCTGATGTTTATATCACATACAGAAATATAATTGCAATCATATTATGAGTACCAATAGGTTATATTGACAGTTAGAATGAGTTAATGCAGCAAGTCAATATTTGCAGTGTTGACCCTTCTTCTTCAAGACCTCTGCAATTCTCCCTGGCATGCTCTCAATCAACTTCTGGACCAAAATTCTTGCATAATCAATGCTTGCACTTTGCCAGAATTTGTTTGTCTTTGTTTGTCCACCCGTCTCTTGATGATTGACCACAAGTTCTCAATGAGATTAAGATCTGGGGAGTTTCCAGGCCATGGACCCACAATCTCTATGTTTTGTTCCATGAGCCATTTAGTTATCACCATTGCTTTATGGCAAAGTGCTCCATCATGCTGGAAAAGGCATTGTTGGGCGCCAAACTGCTCTTGGACGGTTGGGAGAAGTTGCTCTTGGAGGACATTCTGGTACCATTCTTTATTCATGGCTGTGTTTTTAGGCAAGACTGTGAGTGAGTCGATTCCCTTGGCTGAGAATCAACCCCACACATGAATGGTTTCAGGATGCTTTACAGTTGGCATGAGACAAGACTGGTGGTAGCGCTCACCTCTTCTTCTCCGAATAAGCTGTTTTCCAGATGTCCCAAACAATCGAAAAGGGGATTCATCAGAGAAAATGACTTTGCCCCAGTCCTCAGCAGTCCACTCCCTGTACCTTTTGCAGAATATCAGTCGGTCCCTGATGGTTTTTCTGGAGAGAAGTGGCTTCTTTGCTGCCCTCCTTGAAACCAGGCCTTGCTCAAAGTGTCTCCGCCTCACAGTGCGTGCAGAAGCACTCACACCAGCCTGCTGCCATTCCCGAGCTAGCTCGGCACTGCTGGTCGTCCGATCCGGCAGCTGAAACAGTTTTAAGATACGGTCCTGGCGCTTGCTGGTCTTTCTTGGGCGCCCTGGAGCCTTTTTGACAACAATGGAAGCTCTCTCCTTGAAGTTCTTGATGATGCGATAGATTGTTGACTGAGGTGCAATCTTTGTAGCTGCGATACTCTTCCCTGTTAGGCCATTTTTGTGCAGTGCAATAATGGCTGCACGTGTTTCTTTAGAGATAACCATGGTTAACTGAAGAGAAACAATGATACCAAGCACCAGCCTCCTTTTAAAGTGTCCAGTGATGTCATTCTTACTTAATCATGACTGATTGATCGCCAGCCCTGTCCTCAACACCCACACCTGTGTTAATGGATCAATCACTAAAACGATGTTAGCTGCTCCTTTTAAGGCAGGACTGCAATGATGTTGAAATGTGTTTTGGGGGTTAAAGTTCATTTTCTGGGCAAATATTGACTTTGCAAGTACAGTAATTGCTGTTAAGCTGATCACTCTGACATTCAGGAGTATATGCAAATTGCCATTAGAAAAAATGAAGCAGTAGACTTTGGAAAAATTAATATTTGTCTCATTCTCAAAATTTATTTTTGTCCATGACTGTGTGTGTATATATATATATATATATATATATATATATATATATATATATATATATATATATATATATATATATATATATATATATATTATATTATATTATATATTCAACAAAAGAAAAGCAGCACAGAATAATGGAAAAAAGTGGACTTTGTTGCCTGAACGGCGTGGCAACGTTTCGGATACAAAATCCTTTTTCGTGCTTGCTTGCCGTTCAGGCAAAAGTCCACCTTTTTCTACTGTACTGCTGGTTGGGAAAGCTCTGCACATTATTGAGGTAGTACTGGATGCTGTTCCAATTTTTTCTATAAATATATATATATATATATATATATATATATATATATATATATATATATATATATATATATATATATATATATATATATATATATATATATATATATATATACATACATATACACACACACACACACGGTACAGGCCAAAAGTTTGGACACACACTCATTTAAACATTTTTCTGTATTTTCATGACTATGAAAATTGTACATTCACACTGAAGGCATCAAAACTATGAATTAACACATGTGGAATTATATACTTAACAAAAAAAGTGTGAACAAACTGAAATTATGTCTTATATTCTAGGTTCTTCAAAGTAGCCACATTTTGCTTTGATGACTGTTTTGCACACCCTTGGCATTCTCTTGATGAGCTTCAAGAGGTAGTCACCGGGAACGGTTTTCACTTCACAGGTGTGCCCTGTCAGGATTAATAAGTGGGATTTCTTGCCTTATAAATGGGGTTGGGACCATCAGTTGTGTTGTGCAGAAGTCTCGTGGATACACAGCTGATAGTCATACTGAATAGACTGTCAGAATTTGTATTATGGCAAGAAAAAAGCAAAAAACGAGTGGCCATCATTACTTTAAGAAATGAAGGTCAGTCAGTCCGAAAAATTGGGAAAATTTTGAAAGTGTCCCCAAGTGCAGTGGCAAAAACCATCAAGCGCTACAAAGAAACTGGCTTACATGAGGACCGCCCCAGGAAAGGAAGACCAAGAGTCACCTCTGCTTCTGAGGATAAGTTTATCCGAGTCACGAGCCTCAGAAATCGCAGGTTAACAGCAGCTCAGATTATAGACCAGATCAATGCCAGAGTTCTAGCAGCAGACACATCTCTACAACTGTTAAGAGGAGACTTTGTGCAGCAGGCCTTCGTGGTAAAATAGCTGCTAGGAAACCACTACTAAGGACAGGCAACAAGCAGAAGAGACCTGTTCTGGCTAAAGAACACAAGGAATGGACATTAGACCAGTGGAAATCTGTGCTTTGGTCTGATGAGTCCAAATTTGAGATCTTTGGCTCCAACCACCATGTCTTTGTGTGATGCAGAAAAGGTGAACGGATGGACTCTACATGCCTGGTTCCCACCGTGAAGCATGGAGGAGGTGGTGTGATGGTGTGGGGGTGCTTTGCTGATGACAATGTTGGGGATTTATTCAAAATTGAAGGCATACTGAACCAGCATGGCTACCACAGCATCTTGCAGCGGCATGCTATTCCATCCGGTTTGCGTTTAGTTGGACCATCATTTATTTTTCAACAGGACAATGACCCCAAACACATCTCCAGGCTGTGTAAGGGCTACTTGACCAAGAAGGAGAGTGATAGGGTGCTTTGCCAGATGACCTGGCCTCCACAGTCACCAGACCTGAACCCAATCGAGATGGTTTGGGGTGGGCTGGACCGCAGAGTGAAGGCAAAAGGGCCAACAAGTGCTAAGTATCTCTGGGAACTCCTTCAAGATAGTTGGAAGACCATTCCCAGTGACTACCTCTTGAAGCTCATCAAGAGAATGCCAAGAGTGTGCAAAACAGTCAAAGAAAAAGGCGGCTACTTTGAAGAACCTAGAATAAAAGACATAATTTCAGTTGTTTCACACTTTTTTGTTAAGTATGTAATTCCACATGTGTTAATTCATAGTTTTGATGCTTTCAGAGTGAATGTACAATTTTCATAGTCATGAAAACACAAAAAAATCTTTAAATGGTGTGTACAAACTTTTGATCTGTAGTGTGTGTGTGTGTGTGTGTGTGTGTGTGTGTGTGTGTGTGTGTGTGTGTGTGTGTGTGTGTATGTGTATATATATATATATATATATATATATATATATATATATATATATATATATATATATATATATATATATATATATATATATATATATATATATATATATATATATACACACACACACACATACACACATCACAACCAATCCTGTAGTCTATGACCTTGTTGCGGATGTCGTTGTCTTTGTGCCATAGGAATCTAAGGTAGTTTCTGCTGTTTACTCTGGCGATAAAACAATGAAACATTTGTTGAATGTCGGCCATTACTGCGACAGGTTCTTGTCTGAAGCGAATCAGTACTCCTGTAAGTCTGTTGTTTAGATTAGGCCCAGTGAGGAGCAGGCTATTTAGGGAGATGCCTTCATACTGAGCATTGGAATCCAACACCACTCTAATTTGGTCGGGTTTGCCAGGATGGTAGACACCAAAGGATGGGAGATACCAGCATTCTTCACCTTCTTTTAGCGGGGGTGCGGGTTCTGCGTGACCTCTGTCGAAGATATTCTGCATGAAGTCAACAAAATGTTTCTCCAGCTCTGGCCTTCTCTTTAAGGTGAGTTTTAGGGATGAAAACCTAGCCGTTGCTTGTTGCAGATTATCAGATAGCCTTGTTCTAGGAGAGGTTAAGGTGCTACCCAGCTATTTGAATCGTCTTGGACGAATTCCTTTTCCATAATCTTTATGAACTCTTTATCCTTCCTTGTAGGTGCTAGCTGGATGTCTTTTCTTGTAGAGTTGAACACTTGACTCGAGGTCATCATTGCGAGACGGGAATATGGTCGTGTCGTCAGAAGTTTCTTTCTTCCACTTGTTATCTTCTCTTTCACCCAGTAATGATGTGGGCATGGTTGAAAGCAAGTGCTGCGACCATTTGATAGGACGTAAGTCTTAAATGAGGAATTCCTCGTGGGTCTCTTCAACTTTCCTATACAGACATCTCCTATGATAACCCAGCCTAGGTCAAAGTGTTGAGCAAATGGAGCGTTGTGTGGCCCGTTGATTTGCGGAAGTACCTTGTGTAGTCGCAGAATGTCTCTGCCAAACAAGATCAGAATGTTTGCACTGTTGTCGAGAGCTGGTATCTTGCCTGCCAAAGTCCTTAGATGAGGGTGATGCAATGCAGCCTTTGGAGTTGGGATTTCCTCTCTGTTGGATGGTATCTGGTTGCATTCGACCAGAGTGGGTAAGGGTATCTCCACATTGTTTTCAAGAGAAGACACCATGAGTCCATTGGCTCTTCTCCCAGAGACCGCCGTAACACAGCTGCAGGTGCCCGGGGTGAGAGTTTCCCTTTAAGTCAAACATATCAAAGAGTTCTGACCTTGCAAGTGACAGGTTGCACTGATCGTCCAGGATAACATACACCCTTGCAGTTTTCTCTGGTCGACCGTTGGGATACACATTCACCAGGCATATCTTCGCACATGACTTGTCCCAGAGGCCTTCTCCGCAGACTTCTGTGCATGAAGAAGGTATTGTGATAGAACTCACTGTTTAAACAGCATCTTCCCTGCCTTGCCTTGAGGTGGGGGAAGGTATAAGCTGTGCAGTGTTAGATTGGGATGGATGGAGCGCTTGCACATGCTCCTCACTGTCGCACTCCAAACAATTAATAAATATTTTACAGTCCTTAGCAAAGTGTTCAGTAGAAGCTCAGCACCTGTAACATATCCCAGAGTTCTTCAGAAGCTCTTTGCGTTCCTGGAGTGGTTTCTTTCTGAAGCCGATGCACTTCTTTAAGGGGTGAGGTTTCTTGTGAATGGGACACATACGATTAGGATTCTCAACCTTCTCACCTTTGTTGCTCTTATCTTGTGATACTGTAGGTGTGGGAAGAACATCAGTCTTCTTGAGGACATTGGAGCTCGGTGGTTTCTGTAGTTAAGACATGGACTCTCGTGTTTAGGAGATGAAACAGGGTCACTGTGTTCTTCATAGGAAAAACTTGGATCAGTCTTACACTCTGCAATATTTTCGATGAACTCGCAGTAGTAGGAAAATGGAGGGAAGGAGACTTGGTTTTCCCTTTTGTATTTTGATCCAAGCATGGCCCACTTATTTTGGATATTGGACGGCAGCTTGGAAACTATTCGGGTAACCCCATGAGCAGTGTCCAGGTAGCTGAGGCGAGGCAGGTACGGGTCTGCTTTGGCCAGCTGAAGCTCTAACAGAAGGTCGCTGAGCTCTTGGAACCTTGTACTGTCCTTACTAGATACCTTTGGAAAATCCTCTAGTCGCTTGAACAGGGCCTTTTCTATGGCCTCAGGACTGCCATAGATTCTTTGTAGCCTCTTCCATGCAGCGGTGAGACCCGCGATAAGATTGCTGATGTGGACGGATTTAAGTCTCTTGACCCGATCCGTGGATTGTGGCCCAAGCCACATGACTAGCAGGTCTAGCTCTTCAGCAGCGGTGATGCCGAGGTCACTGATTGTGGTTTTAAAAGTACACTTCCAACCCCTTTAGTTCTCAGGTTTATCGTCAAACTTTGTAAGACCGGTCTTAGTTAGATCACGCCGAATCATGTACCTTGCAAAGCCAGTCATATCGGCATTCTCCGATTTTGGAAGGACCGTTGCTGGCTAGGTAGCATTTTTCATATAGTCTGTGCTTTGACCTGGGAATGCAGGAACATATGGGGCAGCGTAGGCGTTCAGTCCATTAACTGGCTTAATGAGCTTAGTTTCTGCCACACATGGGACTGGAATTGTGTGACTGACCGGAGTGTGGTGACTTGCCTGCATATTGGCCTGCACGTATGTTTCTGTGTATAAGGTTTAGTGAGGTGCAGGTTTCCGGTACATTCCGGAGCACAGAGGAGGAGGAGGATCAGGATGCAGGGTTGGCAGCGTATTGTACTGACCTTGGGCGCAGGATGCGGGTAAACACTCTGTGTCCTGTTGTCTCAGGGGAGCATCTGTGCAGTCAGGAAGGATTGCAGGAGCAGGGGGAGCGCTGTATTGGCTTTGTACATAGTCTCTAGTACGCTTAAGAGGGTCTTCAGTATCAAAATCACTTAAACTGACACTCTCTTTGGCTCCCACTGACTCCCATTGTTCCAGGACCTTTAACATTGCCATGGCTGCGGCGTGTTCGCATTCCTTCTCTAGGGCCTCCATTTCTGCCTTTTTTTCCCCTTCTCTAGGGCCTGTATTTCTGCCTTTTTTTTCCGCCTTTCTGCGCCCTGCTTTGGCTGCTTCTATTTCCATCTCAGTTTTCTTTTGAAGGCAGCTTGTATTTTAGTGGCCTCAGCTTCTGCACGTGCTCTTAAGGAGATGTTCGCTGAGGGTTGAGGATTTTGAAGAACATGACTTAGATGATCGCTTTGACTGTCTGGCTGAGCCGGAAATACAAGATGACATCTCGGCTATTAGGTCGATTCTTGCCTCTGTCTTGGCTTTTAGATCGCGCACCATGCTTTCTCTGTCAGAGTTAAGTTGTTGGAAAGCTTGCAGCTCTTTACAGGGAACTGACGGGTTAAGTCTCTGTAACACGGAGATGTACTGATCTGCTGTTTCTGCATACAGTTGATAATCTGAACACAGTTGTGCAAGGGTTCCCTCTGGTGGTCGCTCGAGAGAAGCAGGCTGAGACAGGCTGTCTATGTGACTGAGCAGTTTTTGCCATAACTCTGCTATAGCACAGGGATCACGTTTACTGGATTCTAGATTCTCCCTTACTTTCCATGTGGGCTTTGTGGGACATCTAGCCTTCTCACTAGATGGTGGATCAAGTTCTATGCACTCTTCCTCTAACAATGGGTCTGGCAGAGACCGTGTAGTCACTCCTTCAGCCATCCTGATTCACAGGGAGAAGGGGAGCTGTATAGTCTTATATGCTGAGAGCGGATGCTCTACAGGACGTGCTGTAGCTTTATAGAAGCTGTGGGTGGCTTTACAGATGAATCTGGTAAGTCTTTTTTTACTATTCGGTCCCCGGGGCATGTGACTGCAAATATGGCTCTGTGAGATGCTGGATCTCTTCACCTTACTTACAATTGGCGACGGTTGCAGATAGCTTAACTCAGCTGCAGGCACACATGTTATGAATAATCCAGAAGAGACTTTGATTAACCTCTTTATGACCCAGCCTATTTTGACCTTAATGACCTGGCCATTTTTTGCAATTCTGACCAGTGTCCATTTATGAGGTAATAACTCAAGAACGCTTCAACGGATACTAGCGATTCTGAGATTGTTTTTTCGTGACATATTGAGCTTCATGTTATTGGTAAATTTTGGTCGATAATGTATGCGTTTATTTGTGAAAAAAATGGAAATTTGGTGAAAATTTTGACAATGTCGCAATTTTCAAATTTTGAATTTTTATTCTGTTAAACCAGAGAGTTATGTGACACAAAATAGTTAATAAATAACATTACCCACATGTCTACTTTACATCAGCACAATTTTGGAAACAATTTTTTTTTGCTAGGACGTTATAAGGGTTAAAATTTGACCAGCGATTTCTCATTTTTACAACAAAATTTACGAAACCATTTTTTTAGGGACCACCTCACATTTGAAGTCAGTTTGAGGGGTCTATATGGCTGAAAATACCCCAAAGTGACACCATTCTAAAAACTGCACCCCTCAAGGTGCTCAAAACCACATTCAAGAAGTTTATCAACCCTTCAGGTGTTAAACAGCAGCAGAAGCAACACGAAAGGAAAAAATGAACATTTAACTTTTTAGTCACAAAAATGAACTTTTAGCAACTATTTTTTTATTTTCCCAAGGGTAAAAGGAGAAACTGGACACTGACAGTGGTTGTACAATTTGTCCTGAGTACGCCAATACCACATATGTGTGTGGGGGGGGGGGAATCACTGTTTGGGCGCACGACAGGGCTCAGAAGGGAAGGAGCGCCATTTGACTTTTGAATGAAAAATTGGCTCCAATTTTTAGCGGATACCATGTCGAGTTTGGAGAGCCCCTGTGTGCCTAAAGCTTGGAGCCACCCCCAAAAGTGACCCTATCTTGGAAACTAGACCCCCCAAGGAACTTATCTAGATGCATAGTGAGCACTTTGAACCCCCAGGTGCTTCACAAATTGATCCGTAAAAATGAAAAAGTACTTTTTTTTTCACAAAAAATGTATTTTAGCCTCAATTATTTCATTTTCACATGGCCTACAGGATAAAATGTATCTTAAAATTTGTTGGGCAATTTCTCCTGAGTACACCGATACCTCACATGTGGGGGTAAACCACCGTTTGGGCACACGGCAAGGCTCGGAAGGGAAGGAGCGCCATTTGACTTTTTCAATGAAAAATTAGCTCCAATCGTTAGCGGACACCATGACGCATTTGGAGAGCCCCTGTGTGCCTAAACATTGGAGCTCCCCCACAAGTGACACCATTTTCGAAACTAGACCCCCCAAGGAACGTATCTAGATGTGTGGTAAGCACTTTGAACCCCCAAGTGCTTCACAGAAGTTTATAACGCAGAGCCATGAAAATAAAAAATCATTTTTCTTTCCTCAAAAATTATTTTTTAGCCCACAATTTTTTATTTTCACAAGGGTAACAGCAGAAATTGGACCCCAAAAGTTCTTGTCCAGTTTCTCCTGAGTACGCTGATACCCCATATGTGGGGGTAAACCACTGTTTGGGAGTATGGAACAGCTCGGAAGGGAAGTAGTGATGTTTTGGAATGCAGACTTTGATGGAATGGTCTGCGGGCGTCATGTTACGTTTGCAGAACCCCTGATGTGCCTAAACAGTAGAAACCCCCCACAAGTGACCCCATTTTGGAAACTAGAGCCCCCAAGGAACTTATCTACAGGAATGGTGAGCACTTTGAACCCCCAAGTGCTTCACAAAATTTTATAATGCAGAGCCGTGAAAATAATCATTTTTTTCCCGACAAAAATAATTTTTTAGCCCCCATTTTTTTATTTTTCCAAGGGTCACAGGAGAAATTAGACCCCCAAAGTTGTTGTACAATTTTTCCTGAGTACGCTTATGCCCCATGTTTTTGTAAACCACTGTTTGGGTGCACGTCAGGGCTCAGAAGGGAGGGAGCACCATTTGACTTTTTAAATGCAAGATTGGCTGGAATCAATGGTGGCGCCATGTCGCAATTGGAGACCCCCTGATGTGCCTAAACAGTGGAAACCCCTCAATTCTAACTCCAACACTAACCCCAACACACCCCTAATCCTAATCCCAACTCTAACCATAACCGAAAATCACAACCCTAACCCTAATTCCAACCCTAACCACAACCTAACCTCAACACACAACCAACCCTAATCCCAACCCTAACTATAACCCTAAGCACAAGCCTAACCCTAACCCCAACACACCCCTAACCCTAATCTTAACCCTAACTCCAACGCTAACTCTAGTTTCAACCCTAACCCTAAGGCTATGTGCCCACGTTGCGGATTCGTCTGCGGATTTTTCCGCACCGCTTTTGAAAAATCCGCAGGTAAAACGCACTGCGTTTTACTTGCGGATTTACAGCGGATTTCCATTGTTTTTTGTGCGGATTTCACCTGCAGATTCCTATTATTCCTATTCGGGGCACTGGTCCTAATAGCCAGCTTCCTACTCCACAGTGATGAGGGGCAAATACCCCGAAACAGCTGTCTGTGGATGGATACCATGTTTTGGCATAGGTGGTTTTCCTTTCTTGGATGCTGCCCTTCCCGTGGTTGTTCCTTCCCGGTGAAAGACCTGACTATTCATTGCTTGCGTTGAGAAACACGTGATGGTGTCTCCGCGGCTTTTCTACAACCATTTTGTAAGATGGCGGCGCCCATCGCTGAAGACAGACGGACACCGGGAGGGACACCGGGACTCGGTAAGTATAGGGGGTGGGATCGGACAGCGGGGGACGGAGGGGAGGCCGGGGCAGGCGGAGGGGAGAGGAGGGCAGTGGAGGACAGAACGGAGGGGAGGTGGAGGGGGCAGACCGTGGTCTCCAGCCATGGCTGATGATATTGCAGCATCGGCCATGGCTGGATTGTAATATTTCACCAAGTTTCATAGGTGAAATATTACAAATTGCTCTGATTGGTTGTTTCACTTTCAACAGCCAATCAAAGCGATCGTAGCCACGTGGGGGCAAAGCCATCCCCCTGGGCTGAAGTACAACTCTCTCTGTCCCTGCAGGTCGGGTGAAATTTTAGTTAACCCTTTCACCCGATCTGCAGGAACGCGATCCTACCATGATGCCAGATAGGCGTCACAGGTCGGATTGGCACCGACTTTCATGACGCCTACGTGGTGTCACAGGTCGGGAAGGGGTTAAGAATTCTTGTTGAATGCATACAAACAGCAGCAGGTAAAAAAGACTTTCTTCAGACAAGCTGAAAGCACATGTGCCTCTAATGAAGCCAAGATCGAGACTGAGACACAGGGAGAATAAGGAAGTCACATGACACCCAGCAGAGGGAGACAGAAGGGACAAACTTCATGGAAAGTGAGGATTTCAGCTATACAAAACACAGGAACACATAGCAACAATAAACAATATGAAAGACTGCAATACAGCATGTAAAATGTACAGGACAGTCTGTAACATGTCTCATTCATGGGACATAACTAGTGTCAATTCCTCCTATGGGCCCCAGTTACCCATGATCGACCCGGCACTTACTACTGGTTTTTAAAACTGTGGTATGCACGAACATGCTGAAATGCAGCAACACCAAATTCATAATCTGTTTTGTGTATCCCAAATACGTTCATGTGCATGAGGCTGAGGATTGTAATGACAGGATAAACCCCTACATGAGTTAACATGTGGCTAATACAATTCTGAATATAGGAAATGCCTGTAACATAACAGCAGCTACTACTGCCAAAGAAAAGAAAAAAAAATATGTGTTTAGCACAGTGAACAAGTCTGGCCAAGCTAAGGTTACAAAATCCAAGCACATAACAGGGAAAAGTTCATCAGTGATCCACAACTGGAGATCTCATATACTGGTCTTACTGCTGGAGTACAGGATTGTGTAGATTAACACAACAATCGTTCAGTACCTTCAGTCTACAAGTAGATGGTAAGCTACAAAAGGTTATGTTCACATGTGAGAGAAAAAAAAAAAAGTATGCACAATAAAAGGTGTATTAAAGTGGTATAATCTTGACAAATGCGTAGAGGTTTTTGTGCTAGTTTCTGGTGCCAAAAAGTCCCAAAGTCATCGTCTTCTGGCAGCATAACATCCTCTGTAAACAAGTGATGCACTGCAAAAAAAATGATATTCCATGCGCACAGAAAGTTTTTACTAAAACGGCGAGAGTGACCGCAGTGTTTTCCCCCTGCTCTGATGACACGGAGTATCCCCAGCATGCACAGATTTTCAAAGTGTCATCACACAGTAAGTAGAAGAAAAGACACAATAATAAGTTATTTTTTTAAATTTAAGTATATTAGAAATTAGTTTAGATTACAACATCAGATAGATTTAGATTTTAATTTATTTGGCCTCCGGACTACCCTTTTAAGGCCGGGATCAGACATGCGAGCAATATGGCCGAATCTCGCATGTTAATACCCGGCCTTGCCGCTGGCACTCAGGAGCGGAGCATCCAGCTCCATGTATTGCTATGCAGCCGCACGCTCCGCTCCGGCGTGCAGGCAGTAGTGCCGGGTATTAACATGCGAGACTCGGCCGTGTTTCTCGCATGTGTGATTCCGGCCTGAGACTAACCCCTTTCATGACAGAGCCCTTTTTCATTTTTGTGTTTCTGTTTTTTGCTCCCCTTCTTCCCAGAGCCATAATTTTTTTATTTTTCCATCAATATGGCCATGTAAGGGCTTGTTTTTTTTGCGGGACAAGTACTTTTGAAAGACACCATTGGTTTTACCATATCGTGTACTCAAAAACCGGAAAAAAATTCCAAGTGTAGTGGAATTGCAGGCACGTTTGCCAGAAACGCGCGTTAAATGCCGCTGTCAGAGTTTGACCACTCCAGCAGGGTCTGAGCAGCACATGCAAGGCTTCCTCACCTTGCAAAATACACAGACACAGTGAGACAGCCCCAGCTGCCTTAAATCAGACCTCCCAAGACCTGGACTGGAAGTGAGCAGCCAATCCCACCCAACACTGACAGCTGCTCGTATAACCCAGACCCATAATCCGGGCTCATTAAAACAACTCTCAGCAGTATGTGCTGGCGCCTGCTTCTCCGAGTCCTACATCACCTAGGCTTGACACCTGAGGACACACACCTCGCCTCAGAGTGACCAACGCCCACACATTATTTTTCCACTATGGAGTAGTTCTCACATGTGGACAGCATCCAACTGAAGTACATTACAGGGTGTTCCTCTCAGTTAATCTCCTGGGACAAAACTGCTCCCAGCCCGACATCCGATACATCCGTCTGAAACACAAACTCTTTGGAAAAGTTGGGCGCCACCAAAACTGGCTGTTTTAGAGGACCAGTTTCAGTTCCTGAGAGGCCGCCTCAGCTTCCGGGGACCATTTAGCCATAGCCGACATCTTCCCTTTCAGAAGATCAGGGAAACATTAGGAACAAATCTTTGATAGTAGCCCGAAATACATAGAAATGCCCTGACCTGCTTTTTTGAGAAGGGCTGTGGCCATCTTTGGATCGCTTCCACCTTATTTATTTGAGGTTTTACTTCCCCCTCTACCTACCACTTAGCCAAGATATTTAGCTTCCTCCATCCCCAAAGTTTATTTTTGGGTTAATGGTAAAGCCTGCCTTCCTTATGGCATCAAGTATGGCCTTGGCTTTGCCAAGATGACTTCCCCAGTCCTGGCTGAATATGACCATGTCATCTAGGTATGCTGTTGCATACTTTTTGTGGCGTGTTAAGATCCGGTCTATGGCTCTCTGGAAAGTGGCTGGAGGTCCCTGCAACCGAAACAGCATCCTGACGTACTGGTAACATCCGTCTAGCGTCGAGAAGGCCATCTTCTACTTGGCCTTTTTGGACAGGGGAGCTTTCCAGTATCCTTTAGAGAGGTCCAGGGTGGTGATGTATCGGGGTGGTCCAAGCCTCTCATCTATCCTAGGCATTGGGTAGTTGTTGAACTTCGAGACCTCATTGAGCTTCCTGTAGTCATTACAGAAGCACCACTTCCCATTTGGTTTTGGCACCAACAGTATGGAACTGGAACAGCCACTCTTGGACTCTTCAATGATTCCTAGATTCAGCAGCTGCTTTGTCTCTCTTTCGAGATCACCGCTCTGCGGGCCTCTGGAATCAGATATGGCTTCAGATTGACACGAAGATAAGGCTCTGTGAGTACCTCATGACCTATCACCTGAGTCAGGCCTGGCAACTCAGAAAACAGGTCTTTATTCCCCTGCAACAGATCCCGACATTGCCGTTTCTGCGAGCGGGACAAGGTGTCCGCCACCTTGACATCTTCCACGCTGCTATTCGACATGGCCACCAGACATGAGCTTCCATGGGTTCTATGTCTTGCCACGGTTTAAAGGGAACCTGTCACCACGTTTTTGGAAGATGGGATAAAAATAGCGTTAAATAGGGGCAGAGGTGGGCGTTACATTAGTGTGTGTGTTATGCGTTTATTACCCACCTAAGTTGCCGAAATAACTTTGCAAAGTCTCCGTTTTCGCCTGTCAATCAGGCTGGTCAGGTCACATGGGCGTGGTGTCTTCCCCCAGATTTGGCGTAGTTTTCCGTTGGTGGCGTAGTGGTGTGCGCATGCCCAAAGTCCGGAATCCTCTTCCAGGGGATTTAAAATAGCGCGGTGTTCGTTATTGCATTGGTGATCGGTGGGCGCGGCCATCTTCCTTTGGCCGCGCGTGCGCAGAAGCGGCGCTCTGCTGGCCGCGGCTTCAGGAAAATGGCCGCGGGATGCTGCGCGTGCGCAGATGGATATCGCGGCGGCCATTTTCCTGAAGCCGCGGCCAGCAGAGCGCCGCTTCTGCGCACGCGCGGCCAAAGGAAGATGGCCGCGCCCACCGATCACCAATGCAATAACGAACACCGCGCTATTTTAAATCCCCTGGAAGAGGATTCCGGACTTTGGGCATGCGCACACCACTACGCCACCAACGGAAAACTACGCCAAATCTGGGGGAAGACAACGCCCATGCGACCTGACCAGCCTGATTGACAGGCGAAAACGGAGACTTTGCAAAGTTATTTCGGCAACTTAGGTGGGTAATAAACGCATAACACACACACTAATGTAACGCCCACCTCTGCCACTATTTAACGCTATTTTTATCCCATCTTCCAAAAACGTGGTGACAGGTTCCCTTTAATCAGGTCCTCCCTGGTTGGTGGATTTTATAGTTGAGTTCACCAACTTTTCCTACCACCTCATAGGGGCTCTGCCACTTGGCCAGGAACTTGCTCTCCACCGTGGGCACCGACACAAGTACTCAATCCCCTGGGTTGAACTGTCTCACCCTGGCTGACCTACACACCCTGGACTGTGCTTCCTGTGCCTTGAGGTGCTCATTCACAATGGGCATCACAATGCCCATCCTCTCTTGCATCTGAGCGACATGCTCTACCATACTTCTATAGGGGGTGGTTTCAGCTTTCTAGAATTCTTTTGTCACATCCAGGACTCCTCGAGGGTGTCGGCCATAGAGTAGTTCAAATGGGGAGAAGCCTGTGGAACTTGGGGAACTTCCCTGATGGAGAACAGGTAGGGAAGCAGACAGTCCCATTCTCGGCTGTCCTTCTCCACTTTCTTTAGCGTAGCCTTCAAGGCTTTCTTAAACCTCTCCATTAGTCCATCAGTCTGGGAATGGTATACTAAGGTTCGGAGTTGTGAAACCAGCAGTGTCTTGCACAACTCTCTCAAGAACTTCGACATGAATGGGGTCCCTTGGTCCGTTAATATCCCCTTCGGCAGAAGGTTCGAGAGAAGATATGGATCAGCTCCCCAGAGACACTCTTTGCCGAGGAATCTTACGGTACTGCCTCTGGTTACCGGGTAGCATAATCCAGGA
This sequence comes from Ranitomeya variabilis, assembly GCF_051348905.1. Lineage (NCBI taxonomy): Eukaryota > Metazoa > Chordata > Amphibia > Anura > Dendrobatidae > Ranitomeya > Ranitomeya variabilis. The sequence continues at coordinate 334,651,351 of NC_135234.1, forward strand.
CCACCAATAAATATTGATGTCCTCTTGTGGACTTTACCAGGATTCCCACTAAATCCATTGCTATGCGCTGGAATGGCACCTCGATGATGGACAACGGTACCAGAAGAATGCAGAAGTGGGCCACCGGGGAGGTCAGCTGGCACGTGGGGCAGTAATGACAATAGCTCAAAATTTGTCTGCAACATCCAGGTCAGGAGAAACTCTGAAGGATGCGCTGCTGGGTCTTATCTACCCCAGGAGACCACCCAACACATGGGAGTGAGCCATGTCTAACACCCTGCATCTATAGGGCCCTGGTACCAATAGCTGCTCTATCACCTCACCTCTTGGTTACTCTATAAAGGAGATCCCCATTCATAGCAAAATGAGGGAACCGATTGTAGGCTTCCGGCTCCTGAGGCACACCATTTATCACTGTTACATTTTCAAACACCCCTTTAAGAGTTAAGTTCCTGAGTTGGGCAGTTCCAAAGTTTCCCTTGGACACCTCCAGCTCAGGGATGCTACCCCATTCTTATGGTCAATAAGCACACGCATGGGAAACTCGTGGGAAACTCTTCCGCTACGGCCTGCAGTGAGGTTTCTTTAGGGGCAATTTGGCTTTTGTCTGAACACCCATGTGGCCCGCTTTCCCTCACATGTCCCAGAACAATGCAAAGTCCCGTCCTATTATTATGGGGTGCAACAAGTCCTTCTCAACACCCACTTTATGAGACGCGGTGCCACAATTCTTGCTTACATCAACCTGGGCCACAGAATAGTTCTTAGTGTCTGTAAAGATACACCGGACTCAAACCACCTTCCCTGAAACCAGGCAATGAGGTAGTGTGGCCCTTATCAGAGTCACCAAACTTCTTGAGTCCAAACAGTCCAGTTACTCACACCCCATTTACAGACACTGACCATGCCTGAGGGCCTTCGCCACATTGAGGAACCGTAATGCAGGTGGGTAGGCAAAATAGGAGCAAAGCCGGCCTATGCTGCAGTCCATTGGCTCAGCGTTCATTGGACATCGGGAAGCTATATGGCCAGGGGCATGACATCTCCAACAAAGAATGGCAGAGGACTTGTTACTCGGCTGCGACTCAGATCTCTTGGGACTTTGGGTGCCGCACCAGTGCGGATTTAGTCCCCTTCTTTTGGGAGCCATCCCTCTTTGGGAACCCCAGAAAAGTGACCTTACCCCTGCTTGACTACCCAGGGAACCCTCCACCACCTACCAGGTTGTAGGCATTTCGGAGATCTCCCTGGGCAACCCAGGACCGAATTGGCTTCGGCAGAGTGGATAAACCGATCCATGACCACTCTATCGACCATCTTGGCTGGGCTTCCTGCTGATGTAGATTGGCCTGTAACAGTTGTTTAATTAGCTCTTCCATGATTGCAGGCTGCACTTGCACTGCTACAACTGCCTTGATCTAGGACATGTAGTTTCCAGAATGCAATCACCTGTCCTTTGGGAATCCTGCCCGCATTCTCCACCAGTTGTGAGGGATTGCCTTTGCAGTAGATACTGGTTCACACACGTGACTGGGTTCGCTGGCTCCAACAACGTGCGGTTTATTAAAAGAAGTTCATAAACCGTCAGGGTTACAAAGTAAAATAGCTTATTTCAGGTAAACAGAGGTATCACAGAACAAAGTAGAAAATAACAAATCCATATAGCACATCAGATGATGTATAACAGGGGTGTCAAACTGCATTCCTCGAGGGCCGCAAACAGGTCATGTTTTCAGGATTTCCTTAGCATTCCACAAGGTGCTGGAATCATTCTGTGCAGGTGATTAAATTATTACCTGTGCAATACAAGGAAATCCTGAAAACATGACCTGTTTGCGGCCCTCGAGGAATGCAGTTTGACACCTCTGATGTATAACGTTGGTGAATAAACATCACTGCATACACTGCCTTTTTCTGCCAAGGGCCATTAGGATATTTATACCATCCTTCGTGGGCCGTACAAATTGCACGCAAACTCTGGCCAAAAAATATATCCTGATGCTGGCACTACTGTCAGGACGTAATCCTTCATTGCACGCTCCTCGACATTCAGTGGTGAACACTGCATGCGCGTGCTCACAGAGCAAGAAGAAATTAATGGGCCGGCGACCATCAAGTACAACCATAGTCAATCATAGAGGTGTGTCACTGTCGACCAAAGGTTGATGGGGCGACCTCCACAGAGAATAATGGGCTCTCACATAGTCCTCCATTGAGAATAATGGGCCCCCACTTAAAAAAAATAAATACCTCTGCTCGTTCCACTCCTGCACTGGTCTCGGCAGCAAGCTCTCTGAAGCGCTTCAGTGCTTGGCCAAAATAGTGACATCATCGCGCCCAATGAGCTGAGACGTCAGACGCAGCGGGAGAATGAAGGGGGAGGGAGCGGATGGCTTTCCAGGCATCCAAGATGCCGAAACAATTGAAAGCATGACATCGGGCAGTGCCATTGTTGCGAGCAATAATCACCACGCAGGCCATATTTGAGGAATTTACTGAGTACTAGTAGCAGTTCTATTGCAAAAAGACATAACAGGAGTTTAGCTCTGAAGCTCAGCAATAGAAGGAAATAGGGAAGAGGCTAGTACTAATAAGGCTGCCTTATGCGGGTATATGGGGTTATATGACTTTGGCTGGCAGCAGTCTACAGAGAAGGTCTGATGTAGCTGGGCTCTGTCACCAAGGGACTTTGGACTGTATCACTGACCTGTCACCCATCTCTTTAAACTTTAGCTCTGGATACAGTAACATATCACCACTACCACTGGGCCTTGCCAACCATACCCCCGGGCACTATGTAACAGAGAGTTGGCAGCGGCAGATACAAAGCTGTCAGAACTTCCTCCAATAAATTGGCGGGCTGGCTAGTGCTGGGCTGTGTAGTGCTGGACATTGTAGTGCTAGGCGAGCTAGTGCTGGGCAGTGTAGTGCTAGGCTGGCTAGTGCTGGGAGAGCTAGTGCTGGGCTGTGTAGTGCTGGGAGAGCTAGTGCTGGGCTGTGTAGTGCTGGGAGAGCTAGTGCTGGGCTGTGTAGTGCTGGGAGAGCTAGTGCTGGGCTGTGTAGTGCTGGGAGAGCTAGTGCTGGGCTGTGTAGTGCTGGGAGAGCTAGTGCTGGGCTGTGTAGTGCTGGGAGAGCTAATGCTGGGCTGTGTAGTGCTGGGAGAGCTAGTGCTGGGCTAGGTAGTACTGGGCTAGGTAGTACTGGGCTAGGTAGTACTGGGCTAGGTAGTACTGGGCTAGGTAGTACTGGGCTAGGTAGTACTGGGCTGTGTAGTACTGGGCTAGGTAGTACTGGGCTGTGTAGTGCTGGGCTAGGTAGTGCTGGGCTCGCTAGTGCTGGGCTCGCTAGTGCTGGGCTGTGTAGTGCTAGGCTGGCTAGTGCTAGGCTGGCTAGTGCTGGGCTGTGTAGTGCTGGGAGAGCTAGTGCTGGGCTGTGTAGTGCTGGGCTAGGTAGTACTGGGCTAGGTAGTGCTGGGCTAGGTAGTGCTGGGCTAGGTAGTACTGGGCTGTGTAGTACTGGGCTGTGTAGTACTGGGCTAGGTAGTACTGGGCTGTGTAGTGCTGGGCTGTGTAGTGCTAGGCTGGCTAGTGCTGGGCTGTGTAGTGCTAGGCTGGCTAGTGTTGGGCTGTGTAGTGCTGGGAGAGCTAGTGCTGGGCTGTGTAGTGCTGGGAGAGCTAGTGCTGGGCTGTGTAGTGCTGGGAGAGCTAGTGCTGGGAGAGCTAGTGCTGGGAGAGCTAGTGCTGGGAGAGCTAGTGCTGGGAGAGCTAGTGCTGGGAGAGCTAGTGCTGGGAGAGCTAGTGCTGGGAGAGCTAGTGCTGGGAGAGCTAGTGCTGGGAGAGCTAGTGCTGGGAGAGCTAGTGCTGGGCTGTTTAGTGCTGGGAGAGCTAGTGCTGGGCTGTGTAGTGCTGGGCTGTGTAGTGCTGGGCTAGGTAGTACTGGGCTAGGTAGTACTGGGCTAGGTAGTACTGGGCTAGGTAGTACTGGGCTAGGTAGTACTGGGCTAGGTAGTACTGGGCTAGGTAGTACTGGGCTAGGTAGTACTGGGCTAGGTAGTACTGGGCTAGGTAGTACTGGGCTAGGTAGTACTGGGCTAGGTAGTACTGGGCTAGGTAGTACTGGGCTAGGTAGTACTGGGCTAGGTAGTACTGGGAGAGCTAGTGCTGGGCTGTGTAGTGCTGGGAGAGCTAGTGCTGGGCTGTGTAGTGCTGGGAGAGCTAGTGCTGGGCTGTGTAGTGCTGGGAGAGCTAGTGCTGGGCTGTGTAGTGCTGGGCTAGGTAGTACTGGGCTGTGTAGTGCTGGGCTGTGTAGTGCTGGGAGAGCTAGTGCTGGGCTGTGTAGTGCTGGGCTAGGTAGTACTGGGCTGTGTAGTGCTGGGCTGTGTAGTGCTGGGAGAGCTAGTGCTGGGCTGTGTAGTGCTGGGCTAGGTAGTACTGGGCTGTGTAGTGCTGGGCTCGCTAGTGCTGGGCTGTGTAGTGCTAGGCTGGCTAGTGCTGGGCTGTGTAGTGCTAGGCTGGCTAGTGCTGGGCTGTGTAGTGCTGGGAGAGCTAGTGCTGGGCTGTGTAGTGCTGGGCTAGGTAGTACTGGGCTGTGTAGTGCTGGGCTGTGTAGTGCTGGGAGAGCTAGTGCTGGGCTGTGTAGTGCTGGGCTAGGTAGTACTGGGCTGTGTAGTGCTGGGCTCGCTAGTGCTGGGCTGTGTAGTGCTAGGCTGGCTAGTGCTGGGCTGTGTAGTGCTAGGCTGGCTAGTGCTGGGCTGTGTAGTGCTGGGAGAGCTAGTGCTGGGCTGTGTAGTGCTGGGCTAGGTAGTACTGGGCTGTGTAGTGCTGGGAGAGCTAGTGCTGGGCTGTGTAGTGCTGGGAGAGCTAGTGCTGGGCTGTGTAGTGCTAGGCTGGCTAGTGCTGGGCTGTGTAGTGCTGGGAGAGCTAGTGCTGGGCTGTGTAGTGCTGGGAGAGCTAGTGCTGGGCTGTGTAGTGCTGGGCTAGGTAGTACTGGGCTGTGTAGTGCTGGGCTAGGTAGTACTGGGCTGTGTAGTGCTGGGCTGTGTAGTGCTGGGCTAGGTAGTACTGGGCTGTGTAGTGCTGGGCTGTGTAGTGCTAGGCTGGCTAGTGCTGGGCTCGCTAGTGCTGGGCCATTGCACCCCAAGGTAAAGTCCCACCCGCTCACGCCCTGCCTGACTCTCCTGCCAGGATCAGGAGCCCGTTCTTGCCACACACTGGCTCCCTCTCCGGGGTTCAGCAGGTGCCAACACTTGAGGCTACTGCTGTACTGGCCGTGTAGGTGCAGGAGGGGCACGCGTTACGTACCCTGGGCATAGCTCAGGACTGGCACTTACCATGTGCTGGTACACCTCAGCTGACACTTGATCTGTTAGTTTAACTACTCCGGCAATGGCAAAGAACAGCCCCAACAGGACCCTAATGGCAGTGAAAACAATGGCCATGGCTGCTGCTGCGTCCTGCCCTCCAGCGCTGTGCTACGCCTGATCAGGGGAGCGATGCACCAGAGGAGGCGGTGTCCGGGCCCTGGCGCCTCTCCCACCCGAGTCCTCCCCGCTCTCCATTGGCGGGATGCTGGTTGCGCTCTCCACCCTTGTGTTGTCCGGGTGGGAATGGGACTCGCGCCCACTCCGCCGTGTGTCTGCCGGCGGGGAGGGGTGAGGAGACTCAGGGCCTGTACTTACCGTATACAGTATGCGGTTACCTCACCGACATCTTTGCGTGGGGGATACATAAACCACAAGGCTATTAAAAATGGCGCGAATTTACTGTCACGCCAGTTGTAGAGATGCGCTATAACACGCACATTGCTCCGGGTTTCTAGTACATTAGCATGACTGAACTTCAGCAAGAGAGATTTGGGCCGTACTTACCTCAGAGTACGCTGCTTCTCTTGCCACCAAGGCGTGCCTGGGATATTGTGCCCAATTTTAAGTGGTATTCTTGGGTTTGCTGGATTTTATTCTCGCCTGCCTCATCGGTTCATTTGTCTGTAAAGGTACCTTCACACGAAACGACATTATAACGATATCGCTAGCAATCCGTGACGTTGCAGCGTCCTGGCTAGCGATATCGTTTCGTTTGACACGCAGCAGCGATCAGGATCCTGCTGTGATGTCGCTGGTCGCTGAATAAAGTCCAGAACTTTATTTGGTCGTCCGATCGCTGTGTATCGTTGTGTTTGACACCAAAAGCAACGATACCAGCGATATTTTACACTGGTAACCAGGGTAAACATCGGGTTACTAAGCGCAGGGCCGCGCTTAGTTACCCGATGTTTACCCTGGTTACTAGCGTAAAATGTAAAAAAAACAAACAGCACATACTCACATTGCGTCCCCTGCAGTCTGCTTCCTCCTCTGACTCAGCGCCGCAAAGTGAAAGTGAAAGCAGCACAGCAGTGACGTCACCGCTCTGCTCTCACTGTACGGCGCTCAGTCAGTCAGGAAGTGGACGCAGGGGGACGTGAATGTAAGTATGTGCTGTTTGTTTTTTTTAGATTTTACGCTGGTAACCAGGGTAAACATCGGGTTACTAAGCGCGGCCCTGCGCTTAGTTACCCGATGTTTACCCTGGTTACCAGGGGACCTCGGCATAGTTGATCGCTGGAGAGCGGTCTGTGTGACAGCTCTCCAGCGACCAAACAGCGACGCTGCAGCGATCGACATCGTTGTCGCTATCGCTGCAGCGTCGCTTCGTGTGAAGGTACCTTTAAGGTACCTTCACAAAGCGACTTTGCAACGATAGCGATCCGTGACGTTGCAGCGTCCTGGATAGCGATATCGTTGTGTTTGACACGCAGCAGCGATCTGGATCCTGCTGTGATATCGCTGGTCGTTGCTGAAAGTCCAGAACTTTATTTGGTCGTCAGATCGGCGTGTATCGTCGTGTTTGACAGCAAAAGCAACGATGCCAGCGATGTTTTACAATGGTAACCAGGGTAAATATCGGGTTACTAAGCGCAGGGCCGCGCTTAGTAACCCGATGTTTACCCTGGTTACCATTGTAAATGTAAAAAAAAAAAAACAGTACATACTCACATTCCGGTGTCTGTCACACGTCCCCCGCCGTCCGCTTCCCGCACTGACTGTGAGTGCCGGCCGTAAAGTAAAAGCAGAGCACAGCGGTGACGTCACCGCTGTGCTGTGCCTTACGGCCGGCACTCACAGTCAGTGCAGGAAGCAGATGCCGGAGGACGTTACGGACACCGGAATGTGAGTATGTACTGTTTTTTTTTTTTATTTACATTTACACTGGTAACCAGGGTAAACATCGGGTTACTAAGCGCGGCCCTGCGCTCTCCAGCGACCACACAGCGACGCTGCAGCGATCGGCATCGTCGATATCGCAGCGTCGCTTAATGTGAAGGTACCTTAAGGCTTTGTTCACACATTGGTCTTGTTGCTGCTTTAATCTGCAGTCAAATCTGATCTCTTGTCAGCAGAGGCGTAGCTAGGGCTTTGGTTCCGGGGAGGGCGGGTACAAACTGAGTGAGCCACTAACCAAGTAAGGCTAGTTTCACATTAGCGTTTAAATCCGCAGCGTTTAAAACGCATCCGCAAGTGGTGAAAAAAACGCATATAAACGCGTTGCATGCGGTTAAAAAAACGCCGCGTTTGTACGCGTTTATATGCGTTTTTTCCTGCGTTTGCGTTTTTGGTGCGCATAATGAGAAATTTCACAAGAGAAAAATCAAGATAACCAGACACCGCCAATGGGACTACAGAGGGCGTGTATTATGGGATCTCTATATATAGACCCTAGGGCTACAGAAATCTTAACAGTTTGCTACTGTATCCTGTGTCATGATGGATCTTCGCATGGAGAGCTTTTATTTCAACCTGGATTTAAGCATCAAGCTGTTTCTTGCCTGTGCTTTTGCTTGGGAGCAAGACAGAAATCGCGAAAGATGGAGAAGGAGACAACATAGGCGTTTTTGGAGACACCCCATTATCGAACTACGTGAGAGCCGTGGAGCCTATCACACGCTCTATGCCGAGCTTAATGCCTACCCGGAGAAATTCCAGGAATACACAAGGATGTCGCAAGACTCGTTCCGGGATTTGCTTGCTCGTGTCCAAGGAGCCATACGGAGACAGGACACCCAGCTCCGTAGAGCGATTCCACCGGAGGAACGTCTGCTGGTTACATTAAGGTACGTTCCAAATATAAACCACTGACAGTCCAAATTTTGTGTTTTCTGACATGTATTTTTGGGGTATTTTCCTTTAGCGTAACCACACCATAAAAAGAATAGATTGTAATGTTTTTTGTGTTTGTTTTTCTTACAGATTTCTGGCAACCGGAGAGAGTTTATCATCCCTCCACTTCCAATACCGGCTTGGAATATCCACCCTGTCCGGAATAGTTGCGGACACCTGCCGGGCTTTGTGGAATGTACTCCGGGATGAGTTTATACCCCTACCCACCGTCGACATGTGGCTTGAAAATTGCGGAGAAATTCTGGAGTGTGTGTGATTTCCCCAACTGTTTAGGAGCGGTGGATGGAAAGCACATTCGCATTATCAAACCAGCCAGAACAGGATCGGAGTACTTCAATTACAAAAAATATTTTTCTGTTGTGCTCATGGCAATAGCTGATGCGAACTGTCGCTTCATCGCCATGGACATTGGAGCTTTTGGCCGTGGCAACGATTCCCAGACTTTCAAGAACTCGGATATGGGCCGCCGTGTGTATGGCAACAATTTCAATTTTCCCCCGCCACAACCTCTCCCCAACACTCAAGGCCCACCGATGCCATTTGTTATGGTTGGGGATGAGGCCTTGCAGATGTGTGAAAACCTACTGAAGCCCTATTCCAGTCGGGACTTGAACCACACTAGAAGGATCTTTAACTACAGACTGACCAGGGCCCGAAGAACAGTAGAGTGTACCTTTGGCATTCTGGTCGCTAAATGGCGCATTCTTGCATCAGCCATAAATCTAAAAGTGGAAACAGTCGACGAGGTGGTCAAAGCCTGTGTGGTTCTGCATAATTATATAATGGTTAAGGAGCAACCCAACATTGAACTGGATGAACCAGTTGCACACCCACTGCCCGAATACCAGCATCACTCGCTGCGGTCAACTGCAGCCGTTGGTCTCATGCGGGACCAATTTGCTGCCTTTTTTGATTCAGATATTGGACGTATGTCATGGCAGGACAATGTGTAAATGTCCTGTTGTAATTCGATCTGTACCAGTAATTTTCTACAATGATAATAATATTTCTCATTAATAAACTTTACTTTTGGTTGTGTTGACCGTGTCTCCTATCTTTTTCCTCTCCAAACCAAGGCTGTCCTAAAACTGGCAGTATTTGATCTGTATTTAATATCAGTTTTTGTAATCCAAAACCAGGAGTGGGTGATAAAGGCAGAGGTGCTAGTTATTATGTTAATATCATAATTTAACTCTAATTGTTCCACTCCTTGTTTTGGCTTACAAATACTGATATAAAACACTGGCCACATACTGCTAGTGTGACGGCAGCCATGTTGCTTTATTGGTAAGTTTGTTGACGTCATTGCGTCCTGATTCTGTTCTGCTGTATCCATTGGACACAAACTGAAGAGACAATGACTGTCACACTATCTATACTCATCAAGTCAGGTGTCAGAAATAATGAATTCATGATGCACATATTACAGCCTCATGAATTCACTATTTCTGACACCTGTGCAGGTGAGCATAGATATGCAGTGTGTGACCACCATTGTCCCCTCAATTTGTGTGTAATAGATTATGTATAAAGAAGAGAAAATGGTGGTTATACAAGGCAGTTCTCTACTCAACAGGTCAGGTGTCATAACTAATGAGTTTTTTGACACCTGACCTGTTCAGTAGAGGTCTGCATTGTATTTCCACCATTTTCTCTTCAGACTGCCACACTAGGCACAGACAAAAAGAGATTATGGAGATACATGTAATATTTTTTGACCCACCTCATATCTGTATACTAAAGACACAGCTGCATTTTTTTTTTAAACTACTGGAGATATGATGTGGCCCAAAATGTAAGTGTGGGCAAAGTTTGTTGGCTCACGGTGTGTGTTGCCGGCTGCGGAAGACACAATAAACCAAACATAATTGTGGCAAATCAAACTTTTTTTATTTTGTAACAACCAAAAAATCTATTTACTGCGCCGGCTTGGGGTAGAGTGATGTAAATGGGGGGTGTGAAGCACATGTAAGCACACTCCTTACATGCTGGTGAGAACCACCCACGATAGTGGGTTATATATTGCAGGCGCACATTTTGCATATTAGTGCCTTATCGTTGTAGAGCACCTTTAATATGTATTCATTTTAAACCCTATATATTAACCATAGCTGGAACGCTCATAAATAAATGAGGAAGCAGGGGTTCCTTTATGCATGTGAATTGGGATATTATGCGCTATTATCTATTCTGAAGCTGCAGTGAAGCGCTGCTCACATTCATTGACTGTCACTATTGGGTTATATTAAAAAAAACCTATAGGGGATATGATTGCACTGGTATATTTAAGAACAGTGATTTATGCTAACATACTTTGGTACCTAATACACTAGAGGAATAACGGACCCCAAGAAATTTAGGGGGCTTATATCCTTTTCAAAAATCAAGGGTTTGAGATGTATGTATATATAGCATAACCCCGCCCCTCAGGGTTCTTTTTCTTGGACCACGGTTGGATACATTATATTTAAAAACCAAAGGTGCAGTCAATTTTTAAATATTTGTGTGTTATGTATACTAGTCCTCCTGTCCTGTGTGGTTTTTAGGGCACAGTCCGTTCACTTGGTGTGTTTTTGTAGCCATTTTTTTATGGTTTTTTATGGTAATTGATTAAAGGTTATGTTTTAAATATATCCAATCGCTATAGCTACTGTTTATCTTTGTTTGGATTATTACCCAGATGATTTCTTTTCTATACGTGGCATGGCAGGCTTCCTTACCACTGGTATCGACACGAATGTATGGTTTTCAGAGGCCAAGGATGTGTTTTCGGATAAGGCATATACACAAAAGAAATATGTCCCTTCATTTAATGCAGCTTTCAAAGAGCTCACTAAGACATATAAAGACCAAATAGCGTCTTGGTGGGAAGTGCAGACCTTGGATAATTACATTAAATCAGGAATTGTTCCCAGACACCTAAGGATCACTCTAGCACCAGGGTACCGGTACAAAAATCCAGGGTTGCTGACTAAATGGGAAAAAGAGGCCACTGATAGTTCCCTAAGACTAATGAGACTTCTGCTGGAGGAGGAAAGACAAAACTTGAATGCCTTGAATGATTCTTTAAAGGAACAAGTAGAGATCACAAAAAAATTTTCATCAGAACCTGACTTTTCAAAAAAGGAGACACAACTACAGAATTCTGTCGAGAGATTTCAGTATCACTTGAAGGACAAAAAACATAAATTCTTTATAAGAGATCTCCAAGAATTTAAAGAAAACAAGGCATATTCCTTCTCCACCAGTAGGTTTCCACGTAGAACAGAAACGGACATTTCATCTTCCGAAGCAGAAGTATCAGACAGTGAGACTAGACCGAGTGGGCAAAGAGGCAGGGGTAAAGGCAGAGGAAGAGGTAACAACTGGGGACGAGGTAATAGCAGAAGATCCCCTCCTAAGAGTAGTTTTTTAGACATAAGTTACCCCCTCCGAAGCCGATTCAACCCGCCTACTTAAGTACACAGGTTATTAATTTGTCCTCTAGACCACTAAGTGAGGAGGAACATAATCTCCTCAGTAGGGGCCTGTCCTTTGTACCAACTTCTGACATGGATACCTTTGAGGTAATAAAAGATTTAAACCTGTTTGTCAGACGCTTGAAATGGAAAAAATTCTTTCTCAGAGAAGACCAAAAACAGTGTGCCGATTTAGGCATCTCTGATGATTTACTCAGAGATGTCCATCTCCTATTTCATCTTGGGGATCCAGACCCTAATTCTGAGGGGCTGGGCCCATTTACGGGACTTAAAAATAAGAGCTCTAGAATGTCCCCCCCCCCCCCCTTACAGGGGATTTATGTGCTATAGATATCTTTTTGAATCTGGTAACTGAGGATATAATGAAAATTTCTAATAGACAATCTAAGAATCCACACAATCTGACCAGGGTTGAAATGGCCTGTCTATGTAATCTGGAAAAAGATCACAGTATCACCATAAAGCCCTCTTATAAAGGGGGCAATGTGGTCATTATGAATACAACTGATTACCATGACTTATGCCTTTCCTTGCTGGACAAAAAAGAAGAGTACAGGATTTTGCCTAGTAATCCCTCGGTAGCATTTGGGGAGGAATTGAAAACCCTCATTAAGAGAGGCTATGATGAGGGCATCTTAGGCAGGGAGGAAAGGGATTTTCTTCTTCCAAAAAATCCGGTCATGTCGACTTTCTATTGTTTACCGAAAGTCCATAAGGGCATAAACCCCTTGAAAGGAAGACCCATAGTCTCCGGTAACAACAGTCTCACTGAAAGACTTGGAGTATATCTAGACAGTATGTTGAAACCTTTTGTTGGCTCCCTGAATTCTTTTGTACGCGACACCACCGACCTATTAAGTAAATTGGATGGTATCTATTTAGATTCAGATATGATTTTAGGCAGCATTGACATAGAGGCACTATATTCATCCATCCCACATGATAAAGGTCTGCTGGCTGTGAACCACTATCTGAGTACAAGAGGGATACAATATGAAAAACATAACAAATTTATTCTAGAGGCCCTGGAATTTTGTTTAACAAAGAATGTATTCCTATTTGACCGTAAGTACTTCCACCAGCTCAGGGACACTGCGATGGGCAGCCCTTGTGCGCCCTCGTATGCCAACTTGCTCCTGGGCTGGTGGGAGGAAACGGTGGTTTTTGATAATTTCACTACGGACCCGGATGAAAGGATAGTACTTTAGTTAAGGTATCTGGATGATGTTCTGGTCATCTGGAAAGGTAGTACCATGGAATTTGGCAATTTTGTCGAGAGCCTCAATGCTAATGATCTTGGTCTTCGGTTCACCCATGAAGCCAATTCGACTAGTTTGGCATTTCTAGACATCTGCATTGAGAGAAAACAGGATGGTGAGATCAGTACCAAAACACACCGGAAAAAAACAGCTACCAATTCCCTCCTTAGATGGGAAAGCAATCATCCTACCCCACTCAAAAGAGGCATCCCCAAGGGCCAGTACTTGAGAATTCGCAGGAATTGCTCGAGTATTGACACCTTTCACGAACAAGCGGATGACCTCAAAAACAGGTTTTTAGAGAGGGGCTACCCAGAAGGTGTCCTTAATAGGGCCTATAAGGATTCTTTGGACAAAGAAAGAAAATATCTGTTGACTCCAAAACCCAAAACTGATGAGGAGAATGTCATTCGCTTTATCACCAGGTTCTCAAATGGAGCAAGGGACATTAAGAATGTGCTGGTAAAGCACTGGTCCATACGCCAGATGGATAATGACATACGGGGATACATTCCAAAGGGGCCCCAGATTACCTACAAAAAAGGTAGATCCTTATCAGATAGGTTGGTTCACAGCCATTATCAACCAGCAAACAGACCTACATGGATGAACGTAACAATAGGCTGTCATAGATGTGGTTCGTGTAAGGCATGTGCCTCAATTACGTCCACAAAAACCTTCCAGAGTAATGTAACTGGTACCCCCTACTCCATTCGACACTTTATTAATTGTCGTACAAAAGGGGTGGTGTATAAAGCCACCTGTGAATGTGGTTTGGAGTATGTGGGGAAGACAAAGAGGGAATTTCGGAAAAGGGTTGGCGAACATGTTCGGGATATTGTCAACAAGAGGGAAACTCCTGTAGCAACCCATATGAATCTTTTCCATCAAGGCAATCCCAGGAAAATTATGTTTGTCGGTATTGATAAAATATCCCCACCAGTAAGAGGAGGTGATTGGGATAAATTGATCCTCCAAAAAGAGAGTAGGTGGATATTTACTCTCCAAACTGTGCAGCCAAAAGGCATGAATGAGGTACAATCTTATAGTTGTTTTCTATAAATTTCCATCTTTGTCCAGTGAGGGACATTCTATAAGGGATAGCCACCGTGGAGTAGGGGCGCCAATGCGCAGGAGTTTAGGGCGCCAACCCCCACGTTAGGTAGGCTCACAGCTCTCAGGGAGAGTGTGTCAATTTTTGTCAACATTTAAAACTGCCTGCCAGATTAAACTCTACTTTCCTATCTCCCGTGCACTGTATAGGGATAGAACAGGGATATGTAGTTTGGGACAGCCGTCGTTGAGTGGGGGCGCCTCTTTCTTTGCGTGCTTTTCTCTTTTTAGGGTGCCAACCTCCACTGATAGGCAGGGTACAGTTCAGTAACAGGGCCAGACCCCAACAGGGTTCATTAGGTCCCCCCTGCACCTGTTCCCTTATTTTTCATTTTCTAATATGGGTCTTAGTGGTGTCGCATCCAAGTAAATGAATTCATAGCCAATTTTTTCTTTTCTCTTTTTTTTATTGATTGGGACATAGTACAGTTTTGATATTTTTCCTTCCTGGTTACATCCCTGGCGCTCTTTGTGCCTCTTTTTCGTGGTTTGCAAGAATGGTAGAGGTTAACTCTGAATCATGCCACTTTGGGTATAGGACGATATATATATATATATAAAAAAATATTGATTATATTCGCCCTATTCTCTAGCCTCATTCACAATTAGGGTTTATTAATATATTGTTCTACCCACATTGGATTTGGCTATTAAGGGGTCTGTTGCACATATGGTTGTGAATAACATTCCCCAATCTGTACGTATTGTGGTTGGCGCTGCATGTATCTGGAGTAGAGCCGCATGCACACTCCGGGGGAATTTGCGTTCCACTGGTTTGCATGGTTTGCGGTTCACCAAGTCAGATGAGCGTCTTAACGCACACCGGAAGTACTGCATACGACCTTAGACGCGTCACACGCTGGGGGCGGAGTTTCCTCGCGCCAAGGGTCTGAATCGTTATATATCACAGGAACGGGGGAGACCGGTAAGGCAGCTTACTTAGACACTGTTACTCCCCTGATGATTCCGGTAGGATGAAACGCGTCGGGAGACGCTGTCCATCGCCACGGCTTCACTAAATATCTCATCATACGGAGTGTCTTGATAATGACAGAATACACTCCTTACATGCTGGTGAGATCCACCCACGATAGTGGGTTATATATTGCAGGCGCACATTTTTCATATTAGTGCCTTATCGTTGCAGAGCACCTTTAATATGTATTCATTTTAAACCCTATATATTAACCATAGCTGGAACGCTCATAAATAAATGAGGAAGCAGGGGTTCCTTTATGCATGTGATTTGGGATATTATGCGCTATTATCTATTCTGAAGCTGCAGTGAAGCGCTGCTCACATTCATTGACTGTCACTATTGGGTTATATTAAAAAACCGTATAGGGGATATGATTGCACTGGTATATTTAAGAACAGTGATTTATGCTAACATACTTTGGTACCTAATACACTAGAGGAATAACGGACCCCAAGAAATTTAGGGGGCTTATATCCTTTTCAAAAATCAAGGGTTTGAGATGTATGTATATATAGCATAACCCCGCCCCTCAGGGTTCTTTTTCTTGGACCACGGTTGGATACATTATATTTAAAAACCAAAGGTGCAGTCAATTTTTAAATATTTGTGTGTTATGTATACTAGTCCTCCTGTCCTGTGTGGTTTTTAGGGCACAGTCCGTTCACTTGGTGTGTTTTTGTAGCCATTTTTTTATGGTTTTTTATGGTAATTGATTAAAGGTTATGTTTTAAATATATCCAATCGCTATAGCTACTGTGAAGCACTGAGGCCTGGCTAACCGTGGACGACGCAGAGGTGGCAGGAGAAGGGGCAATGAAACTAGAAGGGTCTGGAAGTTCGGGGATGGGGCTTGACACATGAGAGGCTTGAGACGCACTGGAAGGGTGAGACAAACCTGACATTGCAGACATATTGGGAGGTGAAGGTGGAGGAATGCTAAGAGTCCTCTGTTTTTGTTTTTTTTTGTGTTGTTTTTTTTTTAGTTTGCCTGGTTGTGGGAGGTCTTGGTGGGCTCATATGGCGTGGCGTGGTGGCGGGTGACCTGTCAGGGTCCGGCTGCACTGTGCCAGAGTCCATAGTGCTCGTAGAGCGTGCAGCCATGCCAGAGTCCATAGTGCTCGTAGAGCGTGCAGCCATGCCAGAGTCCATAGTGCTCGTAGAGCGTGCAGCCATGCCAGAGTCCATAGTGCTCGTAGAGCGTGCAGCCATGCCAGAGTCCATAGTGCTCGTAGAGCGGAAGGCCATGCCAGAGTCCATAGCGCTTGTAGAGTGGAAGGCCATGCCAGGGTCCTGCTGCATCGTGGTGGTGACGGTACGGAAGGCCATGCCAGGGTCCTGCTGCATCGTGGCGGTACGGAAGGCCATGCCGGGGTCCTGCTGCATCGTGGTGGTGGTGGTACGGGAGGCCATGCCAGGGTCCTGCTGCATCGTGGTGTCAGTGGAGGAGGTCCAAACAGGAGCAGCGGATGTCATGGTGGTGGCGGTGGGATGTCCAACTGCACTCGGCATGGTGGTGGTGCTGTAGTGGTGCCCGGCTGTGGAAGGAATTGAGATGGCCGTGCAGTGGGATGCAGCAGAGGTCGGCATTGAGGTCAATCGTGACAGTGACGGCACAGGTGGATATGCCGCCACTGTCTGCTGGAAATGCCGACTCTGCTGCATAGCCTGCACGTAAGCAGCATTGCAGACCTGCATGACACTCAGCTGGAGATCAGGAGTAAGGTGTTCCGACATGCCCTGCTCAATTTGGTTAAAAAAATGATGTGCTGGCCTCTGGAGGTCGGCTTTCACTTGATCAAGGCTTTTGCTGACCTCCTGGATACGTGCATTCAAGAGGTTATGTGAAACATCCATTCGGTCACCCAAAGCCTTGATTGCTTCGTGTAAAACCGAGCTCAAGTGCAAAAACTCGGGCATGAGTGACCTGTCCGAAGCCCTTTGCCGCTGCCGGGAGGAGCCCAAAAAAAAAGGGGCAGTGGAAGAGGACTGCGAAAGGGGAAGACCTGATGGACCAGCTCCCTGGTCTCCAGTTAGTGTGCAGGCCCACTTGCTACAGCGCTGCTGGATGGCTGGGACGGGTCCGTGGCTGTCGGATGAAGGACCGCTCCAGAACCTGGGCCAACAGTAGTGCTGTATGTGCTGTGAAAAAAGGGAAAAGAAAATTAATATCAAAAATTTACCAGACGCAAAATCCTGTGGAATGTAAAAATACATATTATGGCAATACAATACAACCTAATGCACGTGATAAATACTTACGTTCTCTGGGCAAGGACCGGTCTTAAAAATGCCAGAACTCGATGGTATTTGTATCGTCTGATCCTTGCTCCTGAACCACTGGGAACACGGCTCTTGACGCAGGTCCTTGTTGAAGCGGTCCTTCATCGAACGCCAATGTGTTTTGACTTTGGACACTGTTAAAAAAAATTGTGGTCAGAAAAAGGACTTTTGGCTGTGCTCACACAACTGTGTGTGATGACAGAAACTCCTGAGAGTTTCTTTCATCACACACATTCGAGTGAGCACGGCCAAGGTCTCTGCTGCTTCACACTGCAGTGCAATACTTACCAAATGCATTTCGGACCCATGTCGGGGCGTTGTCCCAGCCATCCCACATCGCTTGGGCCACCTCATTCCATAAGCGCCGGATCGTGACGTTTGAGTGCAGTGGATCCCGGGTGTCCCACAACGGGACTCGCTCCTGGACCAGGGAGATGAGTAGGTCATTCTCGATAAGATCATCCTCCCGTTGTGAAACCTAAAAATTAAAGAAAGTCATTACAGTTTGCTCAATTAACATAAGGAAAAGAAAGAAAAAAAAAGCTGGGAAATGGCATGAATAGGAAAGTCAACATACAAAAGGATTCCAGAAGAAAAAAGTAAAGTGGAAAGAAAGGAAGATTCAAGAATATTACACTGAGGACAGTCAGCCTTGTATACGTACCCGCTGCCGTCTTTCCACCGGACCTTGACTCCGCTGCTCCTGCCCTGTCTCTGCCGCAGTAGAAGAGATCTAAAAAAAAAGAAAAAATCAAATTGTCACATGTGTCGATGTGACAGTGAATACTTACCAATCTGACGAGGCAAGTACTCACCTCACTGACATGCTCCACTTCCGACTGTCGTGGACGAAACTCCTCACCAGAAGAAGAATCCGAAGAAGACATTCTGATGCATGTAGAAAGAAAGAAATGCAAGAAATTAGGACATGTAGAGACAGAAAATAGAAAATAAAGGCATTGGCTAGGATATACTCACATTGTTCTGAGGCTTGTTTGCTCCAAGGTGCTGTGGTCTGTCTGCTCTGCTTGGCTGTCCACTGTGGGCCGTCTGCTCTGCTTGGCTGTCCACTGTGGTCCGTCTGCTCTGCTTGGCTGTCTGCTGAGAAGTGACCTGCAACTGTCCACACCCTCCCTTTATCACCTTGATGGTGGGGGATGGCTTATCAGTGTCTAGACATGTTTTTCTCAATTGAAACGCATGCGTTTAAGAACGCAACCAAACGCATGTGCTTGTAAACGCATGCGTTCATATAGAGAGCAATGCGTTTATTTGTCGCAATACTTGCGCAATCGACCGCATGCGTTTCCAGGCGGCAAATAGACGCCTCTAAAAATTACTACATGTTGCATTTCCGTGCCAAGCCGCAAACGACAAGATGACGCATGCGTCGTCAAACGCGGCAAAACGCGAACAAACAAAAACGCATGCGTCGATAATGTTAAATATAGGAATACACAACACATGCGGTTATATGCGGTACAAACGCTGCGGCCACAACCGCAAATGTGAAACCAGCCTTACCCTGATTACATTTATGGTGGAGCACCCCAATAGTGGATGAACCTCAGCAGATGACCACACTGTTACTAAAAAAAATATCTATACAAAGACCAACATTGATAATACCGCCACATGGTGACATATAGTGGTAGATACCAGTCCTGCCAAATATGTAAGAGATAGTGACTAAGGCTAGTAGTTTCACACTAGTGTTCGGCAGGGCTGTGGACGAAAGTCTTCTTCCTCTGCTAAGCCCTGCCCACTGCCGCACCTCTTCTTTCAGCTCCGCCTACGTTCTGCATACCCTTCCCTCTCTGCAGACAGTTTTAAAGGGAACCTGTCACCCCCAAAATCGAAGGTGAGCTAAGCCCACCAGCATCAGGGGCTTATTCAGGAATGCTGTAGATAAGCCCCCGATGTATCCTAAAAGATGAGAAAAAGAGGTTAGGTCATACTCACCCAGAGGCGGTCCCGCTGCGGTCCAATGGGTGTCGCGGTCCCGTCCGGCGCCTCCCATCTTCATCAGATGACATCCTCTTCTTCACGCTGCGGTGCAGGCGTACTTTATCTGCTCTGTTGAGGGCAGAGCAAAGTACTGCAGTGCGCAGGCGCCGGGCCTCTCTGACCTTTCCCGACACCCGCGCACTGCAGTACTTTGCTCTGCCCTCAACAGGGCAGACATAGCAGCCTGCGCTGGAGCCGCAGCGTGAAGATCAGAAGAGGATGTCATCCTATGAAGATGGGAGGCCCCGGACCGCCGCCCCCCCCGCCCCCAGGTGAGTATAATCTAACCTCTTTTCTCATCTTTCAGGATACATCGGGGGCTTATCTACAGCATTCCGGAATGCTGTAGATAAGCCCCTGATGCCAGTGGGCTTAGCTCACCCTCCATTTTGGGGGTGACAGGTTCCCTTTAAGTTAAACATATTTTTCTGAATAAAGACATTGGATTTCACAGGAGCCGTGAGTGCCACTATTTTTTTCTTCTCGTATACATGTTTTCATTTATATACTATTTTAAAAAAAGTACATAAAACTTTTTTATAGCTTTTTATTCAAATTTTTGTGTATCAATATGATGGAAAAAAAATCAACATTTTTGGCATATTTTTATTATTTTTAACTGTGTAATTAGTGTGCTAGTTTTAGACTGTGGCCCACTATCAGTATTTGGCCAGTATTTTTCCTCTGTATTTGTAAGCCAAAACCAGGAGTGGGTAAAAATCCAGAATTGATGCATGTGTTTCTATTGAGCCGGAGTCACAGTACCGTAGAATACGGCCAAGTGCTATGTGAGAAAAGATCGCATAGCACTCGTTCCAGTGTTAATTTATGGGGCAGATCACATCAGCGTTTATTTTCTCAGCCGTATTCGGCGTGCGTGTAAAATCGCCAATGCAAGTCTATGGGTGCGAGAGAAACAAAACTCGCACAACACTCGGACAATGAGTGTGCTGTCCGATTTTACCACAGGGGTGTCCCTTGAAAAGCCGGCAATTCATGTGCCGCATACTGTAAAAACAGAGTGAAAGGTTAGAATAGAATATACACTGCTCAAAAAAATAAAGGGAACACTAAAATCCCACATCCTAGATATCACTGAATTAAATATTCCAATTGCCAATCTTTATTCATTACATAGTGGAATGTGTTGAGAAAAAGAAAACATAAAAATGATCAATGTAAATCAAAATTAATATCCCACGGAGGTCTGGATTTGGAATGATAATCAAAATCAAAGTGGAAAATCAAATTACAGGCTGATCCAACTTCAGTGGAAATGCCTCAAGACAAGGAAATGATGTTTTATTGTGTGTGTGTGGCCTCTACGTGCCTGAATGACCTCCCTACAATGCTTGGGCATGCTCTTGATGAGGCGGCAGATGGTCTCCTGAGGGATCTCCTCCTAGACCTGGACTAAAGCATCCGCCAACTCCTGGACAGTCTGTGGTGCAACGTGAAGTTGATGGATGATGCGAGACATGATGTCTTAGATGTGTTCAGTCGGATTCAGGTCTGGGGAACGGGGGGGCCAGTCCATAGCTTCAATGCCTTCATCTTGCACGAACTGCTAACACACTCCAGCCACATGAGCTCTGGCATTGTCCTGCATTAGGAGGAACTCAGGGCCAACCGCACCAGCATATGGTCTAACAAGGGGTCTGAGGATCTTATCTCGGTACCTAATGGCAGTCAGTCTACCTCTGGCGAGCACATGGAGGGCTGTGCGGCCTTTCAAAGAAATGCCACCCCACACCATTACTGACCCACTGCCAAACTGGTCATGCTTAAGGATGTTGCAGGCAGCAGATCACTCTCCATGGCGTCTCCAGACTCTGTCATGTGTGAACCTTTTATCTGTGAAGAGCACTGGGCGCCAGTGGTGACTTTGCCAATCCTGGTGTTCTATGGCAAATGCCAAGCGTCCTGCAGGGTGTTGGGCTGTGAGCACAACCCCCATCTGTGGACGTCGGCCACTCATACCATCCTCATGGAGTCGGTTTCTAACCATTTGTGCAGACACATGCACATTTGTGGCCTACTGGAGGTCATTTTGCAGGGCTCTGGCAGTGGTCCTCCTGTTCCTCCTTGCACAAAAGCTGAGGTAGCGGTCCTGCTGCTGGGTTGTTGCCCTCCTACGGCCCCCTCCTCGTCTTCTGGTGTACTGGCCTGTCTCCTGGTCGCCCCTCCAGCCTCTGGACACTATGCTGGCAGACACAGAAAACCTTCTTGCAACACTTCGCAATGATGTGCCATCCTGGATGAGCTGCACTACCTGATCCACTTGTGTGGGTTGTAGAGTCCGTCTCATGCTACCACTGTGAGGGTGATCTCTTAAAGTGAGATCTATATGATTGCTTGTACCTGACCAAATATAAGCTGAGTGCTAGCTTAGAGGCTAAAGGTACCTTCACACGAAACGACTCTACAACGAGAACGACAACGATCTGATCGCTGCAGCGTCGCTGTTTACATCGCTGTAGAGATGTCAAACACAGCAGCTCCAGAACGACGCAGGAGCGATCCTGTGACGTAGCGGTGACGCACTTATCGTTCTCACAGGTCGTTAGCTCCATGTTTAACATTGCTGGCATCGTTGCTTTTGCTGTCAAACACGACGATACACGCCGATCTGACGACCAAATAAAGTTCTGGACTTCTAGCTCCGACCAGCGATATCACAGCAGGATCCAGATCGCTGCTGCGTGTCAAACACAACGATATCGCTATCCAGGACGCTGCAACGTCACGGATCGTTGTCGTTCTCGTTGTAAAGTCGTTTCGTGTGAAGGTACCTTAAGAATGTATCAGATACACAGAGACAGATACACACTTTCTCTCTCAGTCAAAGATGGTGCACAACTGCTTTACTCTGAACAAAGGAAGATACTAGAAACAGGAAATGGGGGAGGTCGCACAACTTCTGAATAGTTAATGTCACTCTGATTGGTTCATTCCAACTTCATTTCCAACTTCACTTCCATATATGGTATTCAGTCTAGTGTCCAATGCTCAGTGACGTCTTCACATTCCAAAAGTTCCTTCCCGTGTGCTGCTGATCAGGAAATAGACTCCATCTTGCTACACCATATCTGAACTGTCTTATATAAGGTTTAATAATTGATTTCATTAGCCATTTTCTCCTTCACACCACGAGTGTGAAAGCACAACCAACATTCAAAAGTGACCAAAACATCAGCCAGAAAGCATTGGTACTGAGATGTGATCTGTGGTCCCCACCTGCAGAACCACTCCTTTATTGAGTGTGTCTTGATAATTGCCAATAATTTCCACCTGTTGTCCATTCCATTTGCACAACAGTATGTGAAATTGATTGTCAAACAGTGTTGCTTCCTAAGTGGACAGTTTGATTTTATAGAAGTTTGATTTACTTGGAGTTATGTTCTGTTGTTTAAGTGTTCCCTTTATTTTTTTGAGCAGTGTATATATATACACATAAAATACATAGGTATATACACGTCAAGGACACCCACATACATATGTGAACACACGTGGTCAATGACAGAAAAACCCACAATGGTCACAGAAATACCATATATATTCGAGTATAAGCCGACCGGAGTATAAGCCGAGGCACCTACTTTTGCCACAGAAAACTAGGTAAGCTTATTGACTCTCGAGTATAAGCCAGGAATGCATTGTCCCCTCATCCCTGTCCTGCTACTGTATGTGTGGCTCCCCTGTCCTGGTATGAATGCCTCACCATCAGATGCGTAGCTAGGGGATCAGCTCAGGGGGGGGCGAAACATATGAGTGGGCCCCTAACAGGTGGACATATCATTAGTGCAACCTATGCAACAGCACATGGGCCCAAGAGATAAGGGGGCCCATCTGTACCTCTTAGGCCGGCGTTACACCTAACGTGTCAAAATACGGTTAGTTTTTTACGGCCGAGATACACAGAAAAGTTCCTGAACAGTGATCCGTATTCAATGCGAGGATGCGATTTTTTTCTCCAAAAATTATCTGTGTGTCATCCGTATGGCATCCATACAGCGAGATTTTCTCGCCGACTTGCAAAATGGACAATGAATGGATCCATGGGCTCAAATATTCGAGAAAACATATATACAGTCTATATATACAGTATATATATATACAGTGCTGACCAAAAGTTTGGACACACCTCATTTAAAGATTTTTCTGTATTTTCATGACTATGAAAATTGTACATTCACACTGAAGGCATCAAAACTATGAATTAACACATGTGGAATTGTATACTTAACAAAAAAGTGTGAAACAACTGAAATTATGTCATATTCTAGGTTCTTCAAAGTAGCCACCTTTTGCTTTGATGACTGCTTTCCACACTCTTGGCATTCTCTTGATGAACTTCAAGAGGTAGTCACCGGGAATGGTCTTCCAACAATCTTGCAGGAGTTCCCAGAGATGCTTAGCACTTGTTGGCCCTTTTGCCTTCACTCTGCGGACCAGCTTACCCCAACCCATCTCGATTGGGTTCAGGTCTGGTGACTGTGGAGGCCAGGTCATCTGGCGTAGCACCCCATCACTCTCCTTCTTGGTCAAATAGCCCTTACACAGCCTGGAGGTGTGTTTGGGGTCACTGTCCTGTTGAAAAATAAATGATGGTCCAACTAAACGCAAACCGGATGGAATAGCATGCCGCTGCAAGATGCTGTAGTAGCCATGCTGGTTCAGTATGGATGCCGCATCACTGCCAGACACGTCGGCCCATCTCCCTAGGCCTCCCACTGTTATTGGACACATCTTCTTGGACTCTAAATTTACCTGCAGCCACTACTGCACTTGTGCCGCTGACTGTTCACTGCGTACATCTGCGTCCTCTTCTTGAAGGAATTGTTACTGAAGAAGGCCATATTCAGGCCGAAACGTTTATTTGATGACTACAATAAACTGCAAAAAAATCTCCACAAAAGCTGAGTGCCTAAGTCTATCTTTTACTATATGGTTTTGGACCCTACTAAGGCACCATGTCTGGTAGTGCATACGGTTTTCTCCTTCAGCTGTCATGCTTATGTCAGGAGAGGGGTCGGGCAAGTCCGAGGATTGCATTGCGATCCTTGTATGAGTTATCCGTCCATCTGTCTGCCTCTTATACTAATACTTATCCATGTTATACTAATACTGAAATATTAACCCCTTTCTGACCTCGGACGGGATAGTACGTCCGAGGTCAGATCCCCCGCTTTGATGCAGGGCTCCGCGGTGAGCCCGCATCAAAGCCGGGACATGTCAGCTGTTTTGAACAGCTGACATGTGCCCGCAATAGCGGCGGGTGAAATCGCGATTCACCCGCCGCTATTAACTAGTTAAATGCCGCTGTCAAACACAGACAGCGGCATTTAACCGGCGCTTCCGGCCGGGCGGCCGGAAATGAGCGCATCGCTGACCCCCGTCACATGATTGGAGGTCGGTGATGCTTCTAAATAGTAACCATAGAGGTCCTTGAGACCTCTATGGTTACTGATCGCCGGCAGCTGTGAGCGCCACCCTGTGGTCGGTGCTCATAGCACACCTGCATTTCTGCTACATAGCAGCGAACATCAGATCGCTGCTATGTAGCAGAGCCGATCGTGTTGTACCAGCTTCTAGCCTCCCATGGAGGCTATTGAAGCATGGCAAAAGTAAAAAAAAATGTGAAAAAAATAAAAAAAAATATAAAAGTTTAAATCACCCCCCTTTTGCCCCATTCAAAATAAATCAATAAAACAATAATCAAACCTACACATATTTGGTATCGCCGCGTTCAGAATCGCCCGATCTATCAATAAAAAAAGCATTAACCTGATCGATAAACGGCGTAACGAGAAAAAAATTTGAAACGCCAGAATCAAAAGAACATATCTGCACCGAAATGGTATCCTTAAAAACGCCAGCTCGGCACGCAAAAAATAAGCCCTCAACCGACCCCAGATCATGAAAAATGGAGACGCTACGGGTATCGGAAAATGGCGCAATTTTTTTTTTTTTTTTTAGCAAAGTTTGGAATTTTTTGTCACCACTTAGATAAAAAATAACCTAGTCATGTTAGGTGTCTATGAACTCGTAATGACCTGGAGAATCATAATGGCAGGTCAGTTTTAGCATTTAGTGAACCTAGCAAAAAAGCCAAACAAAAAACAAGTGTGGGACTGCACTTTTTTTTGCAATTTCACCGCACTTGGAATTTTTTTCCCGTTTTCTAGTAAACGACATGGTAAAACCAATGATGTCGTTCAAAAGTACAACTCGTCCCGCAAAAAATAAGCCCTCACATGGCCATATTGATGGAAAAATAAAAAAGTTATGGCTCTGGGAAGGAGGGGAGCAAAAAACGAACACGGAAAAATGGAAAATCCCAAGGTCATGAAGGGGTTAAACCTATTAGTAACGTATTAACCTACATTGCTATGCTTGTTTTACTAATACTTATAACAGACCCAGCTCGCAAGTATAAAAAGCCCCCGACCTCCCCATCTCCAGCCCCCAAGGCAGCAACTATTACATATGATGGAGTGCATATAATCTCCATCAAACAGTATAACAATAGCCCCCCAGTTCCCTGTGCCCCCTCACCCACCTCACCGCTCACAATACCCTCAAACTCTCGCATTCACCCCCCAGTACCGTCCCCCTACCACAATACCACCATCCTCTCACATTTACCCCACAGTGCCCTGTCCCCTTTGCACACCCCAACACCCACAATAACCCCATCCTCTCACATTTAGCCCACAGTGCCCTGTCCCCCTCCCCCACTTAAGCCCCCACAATACTACAATCCTCTCACATTCATCCCACAGTGACCATGATATGCCTAAATCGAATTAATCTAATAAATTCCATCCCCACTTACTGACTGATGAAGTTTTCAGGCAGTGAGGGGGGCCAGGAAGTGTCCAGATAGATGCAAGGATGGCACTAGTACCCAGCGTGCCTCAGCCAATCCAAGCGTGCACAGCCAGAAAGTAACCATTGCTGCGGCCAGCCCAGCCAGGAAGAGACTCCTTGGGTGAGATCTCATTGCTTACTGCAGGGACAGAGGCTCTGCAGCCTTCCACTGTGCAGAGTCTGTCAGACAGGGGAGCCGGCATTGTGCTGCTGTGAAGGAGAAAATGTCTAATGAAATCAATTATTAAACCTTATATAAGTCAGTTCAGATATGTGAAGCAAGATGGCGATTGTGTCTTTGAAGCTGTCTTGGAGATCCTTGAAACGGTCCTGAAAGGAATCTTTGGAATGCAGGAGTGAAGGCACTGGAATACACCGTATTTGGAAATGAAGCTTGGAATGAACCAATCAGAGTGACACTAACTATTCAGAAGTTGTGCGACCTCCCCATTTCCTGTATTTAGTATCTTCCTTTGTTCAGAATAAAGCAGTTGTGAGTGAGCCATCACTGAGAGAGGAGTGTGTGTATCGTCTCTGTGAATCTGATACATTCTGGGCCTCTAAGCTAGCACTCAGCTTATATTTGGTCAGGTACAAGCAATCATATTGATCTCCCTTTAAGAGATCACCCTCACACTGCTCTCTCCCTGACACCTCAGACGCGGCAGTGGATCTCCCGGTGGGCCCCTTCAGGTGATGTGGCCCGGGGCAATGGCCCCCTTTTCCTCCCTCTGCCCCCCCAGTAGCTATGCTACTGCTCCCCATCCCTGTCTGCATGCCTCCCCTGTCCCTGTCATTGTATGCATGCCTCCTTCTTCCCTGTCCTGGTATGAATACCTCCCCCGTTCTGTCCCTGTATGCATGCCTCCCTCTTCCCTGTCCTGGAATGAATGCCTCCCCATCCCTGCCCCTGTCTGCATGCCTCCCCCGTTCAGTCCCTTTATGCATACCTCCCCCGTTCAGTTCCTGTATGCATGCCTCCCCCGTTCAGTCCCTATATGCATGTGGATCGCCCCCCAAGGGCAGTGGGGTACTCGGTACCGGGTCCCTCGGTTCACAGGGGGATGTCACAGTGGCTGACCCGGTCCGTGGCCCTGGGACATCCGAGTAAAAAGGAAAGGTTTTAAGGGGAATGTTCGTGACGCCACCTGTGGTATTCGGTCAGGGTGACCGACGCTGCTTTAAGGGGTCCGCTGAGGTGATGTTATGGCAGCTAGATGGTATACCTTCCCACAGGTGAAGTGTATCCCCAGGGCTTCCCGGTGTGTAGATGGTGAATGATGAATGGCGCAGTGAAGAACGAGGACACAGTGTTGCAGTCTCTTTACCTTTACTGAAGACTTCAGCATCCACACTCCAGGGCACCAGATCACAGAGCAGACAGAGTCCGGCCGGTTTGGAGGCAAGTCCAGAGTTCCCTTATCCAGGTGGAAATCAGTAGCCTTCCTTTGCGCTGCGGTGGTATAGTCCCTTACTGCCTATGGCTTCACATAAGGGTCTCACAGATGCGATGTTTCGCTCTCTCTGTCCCCCATATAGGATAGGACAATACCTGTATGACTGGAGGCTTGAGCCTGTTTATAGGGTCTCTTAGATAACCTGGCTCTGTAGGTGTCACCGTGCCTCCTGGGTGTAAGTGCGGACAGGTAACCTGCATTTAGCTGTCCTGCCGGTCTCTGAAATAAAGCGTAGAGGTCCTTACTCCCTCAGTGTTCCGGCTACCGAGATTTTGCGCCTCAGAAGGAGACAGCTTGAGCGGGGCTGGTCCCCTTCTGGTATCCTCTCCTTTGCTTCGACTTCCTTCATGCTCGCTGCAATACAGTTCTGCCTTTCAATGTCTTTCTGGGAGCTGCAGCTCTGAGGGCACGCACAGCTCCTTTGACCCTCTGTCCTCCTCAGACTCTGGTCTGGAACTGACTGAACTCCTGTCTGGAGCTCCGCCAGGAACTGACTAACTTTCCCTACAGACTACCAGTTATATATATATGTGGAGTGAACTAATAAATAGGTGCAGAAGCTCCCCCTGGTGGCTTGGAGTATGAATGTGTTGCATGTTTGTGATACCTGGATGCAGTTATCCTTCCTTGCCTCCAAACGTAGCATCACTCTCCCCAAGAGGAAAGCAATACCACTGCAACGACCAGGACCCTGGGGCGCCGCACATGCCTCCCCCATTCAGTTCCTGTATGCATGTGAGTCGCCCGCCAGGGCAGTGGGGATACTCGGTACCGGGTCCGGTCGCACTTAAAGGGGATGTCACGGTGGCTGCGACCCGGTCCGTGGCCCTGGGCACTCAAAAGAGGAAAGGTCTTTAAAGGGAATAAAGTTTGTATTCGTGACACCAGCTGTGGTTCTCGGTCAGAGGGGACCGACGCTGCTTAACCCCTTCCCGACATCGGACGTACTATACCGTCCGATGTCGGGTCCCCTGCTTTGATGTGCGCTCCGGCGGTGAGCGCACATCAAAGTCGCGACATGTCAGCTGTTTTTTACAGCTGACATGTGCGCGCAATAGCGGCGGGTGAAATCGCCGATCGGGCTGTGCCTGCTTCTAGCCTCCCATGGAGGCTATAGAAACATGGCAAAAGTTAAAAAAAAAAGTAAAAAAAATGTGAAAAAAATAAAAAAAATATAAAAGTTTAAATCACCCCCCTTTCGCCCCAAACAAAATAAATCAATAAAAAAAATATCAAATCTACACATATTTGGTATCGCCGCGTTCAGAATCGCCCGATCTATCAATAAAAAAAAAGCATTAACCTGATCGCAAAACGGCGTAACGAGAAAAAAAATCGAAACGCCAGAATTACGTTTTTTTGGTCGCTGCGACATTGCATTAAAATGCAATAACGGGCGATCAAAAGAACGTATCTGCACAGAAATGCTATTATTAAAAACGCCAGCTCGGCACGCAAAAAATAAGCCCTCAACCGACCCCAGATCACGAAAAATGGAGACGCTACGGGTATCGGAAAATGGCGCAATTTTATTTATTTATTTTTTTGCAAAGTTTGGAATTTTTTTTCACCACTTAGGTAAAACATAACCTAGACATGTGAGGTGTCTATGAACTCGTACTGACCTGGAGAATCATAATGGCAGGTCAGTTTTATCATTTAGTGAACCTAGCAAAAAAAAAAAAAAAAAAACAAGTGTGGGATTGCACTTTTTTTGCAATTTCACCGCACTTGGAATTTTTTTCCCGTTTTCTAGTACACGCCATGGTAAAACCAATGGTGTCATTCAAAAGTACAACTCGTCCCGCAAAAAATAAGCCCTCACATGGCCAAATTGACGGAAAAATAAAAAAGTTATGGCTCTGGGAAGGAGGGGAGTGAAAAACGAAAATGGAAAAATGAAAAATCCCACGGTCATGAAGGGGTTAAAGGGGTCCTCTGGGGTGATGTTATTGCAGCAAAGTTGGTGGCGCTTCCCTCAGGTGGAGCTGGGTCCCCAGGGTTCCCGGTGTGTTTGGCAGGGATGGTGAATGCCGGCAAATAAATGGAGGACATATGGTTGCAGTCTTTACCTGGTTTACTGAAGTTGTAGTCAGCCTCAGTCCAGGGTACCGGCAACAGGTGTTGATGGAGTCCAGGCAGCCCGGAAACAAGTGGGAATCCTTTTGACAAGCCAGTTTGGGAACCTTCCACTATGCGCTGGTTTCTGGTCCCTTGCTACCTGTGGTTGCCTGACAAGATACACTTCTCGCCTGTCCTGGGACAGTACCTGTTTCTCTGGGGTCTCTTTATATGGTGACTCCAGGCTCTGGAATTCTGCTGTACCCCAGTATTAATGTGGGAAAATCGCTGTTAGCTTCTTGCCCTCCGGTTCTGCCGTGGGGCATATAGTTCCCCACAACCTCGGGCTCCCGGTGCCCTGTTTCTACGCTCTAGCTTTAAGGAGGCCCAATTGACGCCCTCCTTTTGCTCTTAGATTCCTACGTCCTTCCTCACTCTCTGCTTGTCAAGACTGTCTGACTCCTTCTCCAGACCAGGATGTAAATCAGGGAAGCTCCCCTAAAACCGGGTTTAGAGCTCCACTTCTGGCCTGGATTCAGAATGTGTTGTGTGTACAGCTTTCCTGCCAAAGGGATCCCCCCTGTCTCCAGGCATGGCATTACCCTCCCCGAGAAGAAGGCAGCACCACTGTGGTACCCAAACTCCTGGGGTGCCACTTTCCCCCTATTAAATACAGTACTCCCGGACTGGGAAAAGAAACATAAACAAACAGGTTAAATAATGCAAAACATTTTTGGAAAACATCAAAACAGGGTTTAAACAGGTGAAAACTTTTTCTTCCCTTACGGGAGGCACTTTTGGCTTTAAACGTTGCAAACATATTTACAAACGTACAACTGGTGTTATACCGGGGTGTCCTTGTTCATAAATAATAGCACTAATGTGAGGGATCCATCATAAACCCCAACGTATTGAGTTGGGTGGGCTACAAGGCGTGTATCCAGACCCGGGGTTCAGCCACGCCGGACGGTTTTTGCTTCAGGTCTGTGAACAAGCAAGGCCCTACCCACGCTGGCAATGTGGGTAGAACCAGGGTGCACTTTGGAGGTGCCAACTATTTACAGTGACAGTTTTTGGGTAATTCACCGTCCATTACCCTATTGTCCATTTTAGACCTGTAATAAGCATAAGCAAACAATTTAAAACAGGTAACAGCAATTATTGACATTTTACTAGTCCCTATAATGGGCAGGGATTTGGCCTCTGGTACTACGGTTAGCCCTGCGCAATTCAAGTACTTCTGATGACCTAGCCTGGTCTAACATGTCTGCTGCGGTTGTGAACCCACTAGTGTCTGCGCTACTTGTGAGCCTGGATTGTTTTGGCAAACTGGGTAACCGTCTGCAACTTCTTAGACTCACCATGGGTCTGACAGATTCACCGATAGCAGAGAGTGGATTCTTTGGTTCCACTGCTGGTGTGACGTCTGTTGGTTGAACCTGCTGGTCTAGAGTCTCTTCTGCTTCAGGATGGTTTTGAGTCACATTTTGTTCTGGTATTTCCAACTGGGGAAAAGTCAAAACAGGCACCACTATAGCTTAATGTACTTGAGTCCAAGACTGGGGAAAATCTCCAAGAACAGTATGGATTCTCTTTTCCTCTTCTTCTGTAGGTTGAGAAGTACCTGGGTCTTTTTCCTTGTCTCTCAGTTTGTCAGGGCATACTTTAAGATTATCCCTTGATACCGCAGTCGAGGTTTCTCCTCCATCTTTGCTTATAAAACACACTTTAGTATTGCCAAAGTTTGATGGTAAGATGGTATATGGTTCTGCTTCCCACTGGTCATCGAATTTATGCATTCTTCTTTCTCGCTTTAGCACTTGTTCACCTGGTGACAAGAGAATTGCAGGGGCATGTTGATTGTAGTTTCTCTCTTGTCTTTGTCTTGCCCGGGACAAGCTTCTTTCTACACACTCTTGTACTTGGTGGTATTTCTGTTGTCGCTCAGTATCCCAATCTGCATCTGGTGATGTTGCTTCTGCTGTGAGGACTCCCATTTCAAGATCAACAGGTAATTTGCGGGATGTGATTGTACAGATCTATCACTTCTGGCAACTTCTGTGGCCATAAGATTCTTTCTTCCAAAGGCAATGTTTTCAGTAAGTCAATTACCACTTGGTTCATCTTTTCACACATACCATTTGTTTGTGGGTGGTA
This sequence comes from Ranitomeya variabilis, assembly GCF_051348905.1. Classification (NCBI taxonomy): domain Eukaryota; kingdom Metazoa; phylum Chordata; class Amphibia; order Anura; family Dendrobatidae; genus Ranitomeya; species Ranitomeya variabilis. The sequence goes on from NC_135234.1 coordinate 334,683,231, forward strand.
CGGTGTTGTTCTTATCTTCTTGCATCCATACAGGTTGCAGAACTCGTGGAATACTTCCGCTTCAAAGGCTGGGCCTTGGTCGGTAAGTACCTTCTCAGGGTAACCATGTGGTCGACAAAAGTGTTTTTGGAATGCCTTGGCTGCCGTCTTCGCTGTCTGGTCCTTGACAGGCACGACTACCAGGAATCTGGAGTAATGGTCCACAATGGTCAGAGCATACACATAGCCTGACCGACTTGGAGTTAGCTTCACATGGTCTAAGGCCACCAGTTCAAGTGGCTGTTTGATGACTATGGGTTGTAGGGGAGCCCTCTGGCTGTCACCGTCCTTTCTGCACCGGTTGCATGGGCCACACTCTTGGCACCACTTTTCAATAGCTTTTCTAATGCCAATCCAGTAAAACCTTCCATGTAACAGGATCTCTAACTTCTTCGATCCGAAGTGTCCTGCTCCATCGTGGTACGCTTCTAAAACCATTGGCGCATCTTGTCTCGAGACCACCACCTGCCAGATCAACTCGTGAGTGCGTGGATCGACATTCCTCCAGCACAGCTTACTGTCGTAGATAAACATTTTGCCCTTCTCCTTCCACAGTTGTTCAGTCTCTTGTGGAGCATCTGGACCAGGGTGTGAATCTGCTTGCATTAGCAGCTCTTTTACCAGATGGACTGCGGGGTCACTATCCTGCGTCTCTGTCCATCCATGGTGGGGCAATGGGTTCAGCGTGGCTTCTTGCTTGTTATTGTGCTTGTTCCTCACATAATGATAATACTGACACGCCCCGGGGTGATGGAAAGCTGGTAACTCAATCTCTTCGAGTGCTTCCGGATCTTCTTCCACCTCTGGTAGGTTGGGCATCCTGGACAGCGCATCGACATTTGCGTTCTTGTGCCCTGCACGGTACTTGATGGTGAATTCATAGTTGGACAACTGGGCTATCCATCACTGCTCCAATGCACCTAGTTTTGAAGTTTCCAGGTGGGTCAGCGGGTTGTTGTCCGTGAAAACGGTGAATCTTGCCTAGGCCAGGTAGTGTTTAAACCACTCGGTTACCGCCCAGACTATGGCGAGGAACTGCAGCTTGAAGGAACTGTAGTTTTCAGGTTTCCTTTCAGTGGGACGAAGCTTCCGGCTGGCGTAGGCAATTACTCTTTCTTTGCCTTTCTGGACCTGGGACAGCACTGCTCCCAATCTCACGTTGCTGGCGTCCGTGTACAGCACAAATGGTTGGTCATAGTCAGGGTAGACCAGTACCTCATCTCCTGTGAGTGAAGAATCCTTCCAGCCTGTCATTCCACTTAAACAGAGAGCCCTTGCTCTTGATCTTCTTGGATTGGCCCACTAACAGGTCTTTCAGGGGTGCGGCTATCTTAGTGAAATCTTTAATGAACCTTCGGTAGTAGCCTGCCAACGCTAAGAACTGCCGGTCTTCGTGGATGTTGCTTGGTTTCAGCCAGTCCCTGATCACGTTGACCTTGTCAGGGTCTGGTGCCACTTCTTCGGCGCTTACCACATGGCCCAGGTACTGTACTTTGGGCTTTAACAGGTGACACTTAGATGGCTTAACCTTCAGGCCAAAGTTAGACACAGCTTCAAACACCTCGGCCAGGTGTTTCAGGTGGTCTTCATATGTCTTGAAGAAGACGATGACATCATCCAGGTACAACAGGACAGTCTCACAATTCTTTTGTCCAAGACAGCACTCCATCATCCATTGGAATGTTCCTGGTGCGTTGCACAGTCCGAACAGCATGTAGTTGAATTCAGAGAGACCCATCTGTGTCATGAAGGCGGTCTTTTCTTTATCCGCCTCTGCCACTGGAACCTGCCAATACCCACTAGTGAGATCTAAGGTGGAGAAATAGTTAGCAGATTTTAAAGCAGCTAATGACTCTTTGTTTCTGGGCAACGGGTAGGCATGCTTGTGTGTAATGCGGTTTATCTGCCTGTAATCAACACACATCCTCATTGTACCATCCTTTTTCCTGACGAGGTCTAATGGAGCTACCCAGGGGCTACAACTATCTCTAGTAAACAAATACAGAGTCACAGGAACCAATATCATACTAGTAGTCATCGAGATCAACTCATAAAACTACTATAAGTAATGACATATAATGCTTCTTCCTAATCACCAAAACACAAAATTAAAGCATACGATCATGTCAAAGAAGTAGAGGTAAAAATACACTTTGTTTAACATTTGTAAAAAATACACAAGGACTGTGCAAAAGCTTGTATATGACAATCAAAATATAGTTAACACAACCAGAGCAATTTGAATCAGGAGCAAAGGTGCACCCACAAAATTGTGTAGCACCACAGGATCATAATGGGTATACAGATGGAAAGTCTAGGCTCAATAGCAACCAGAAAATATAAAACAAAAGTGACAGTGCAATAAAAGTTATAATAACCATAACCTATTCCCTAGTCCAATATATATGGGTATTTGACAACATCAGTATAGTCGGTCAAAACCAGTCAGCAGAGAGCCACAACATGTCCATGAAACAGTGTTCCCATCAAGTAGTCTTACCCATATTCCTGTCCACGTGCATACACACGTGCCCCAACGCGCGTTTCGCCCTCGACTTCCTCGGGGGGCTGCATAGTCTAAGTGTCTCTGTCCCAGGTTTATATATCCGTCGCCACCTTGTTAAATGCTGGCGCATGCGCGTGATCGTCACGGCGCCGCTGATACATCACATCCGGCATCAGCATAGATACGCGGGTCAGGGCAAATCCCCTATTGACGTCATTGACCCACGATCCCTGCTATAAGACACCGGATATGATGCCGCGGTAATGCCCGAATCGCGGACATGCGCACTAAAGGGGCTGGAGAATGTCACGGTCGCCATCATAGATTAGGGAAAAATGCCCACTCATAGTCTCTGGTGCCTGCAATAATCACAAAGCATCCCAAATGACTAACTCCGTGGCAAAAGGATGTACCGGAATAAAGCCCAAACTTGCATCATGAAATATTGAATACTAACTCCGACCATTATATAGAAACAACAGTAACTATTTCATAGCCTACACTACTTTCCATGTACCGTAACCATAACAATAATTCTAATACGAACACATATATGTAGCATTAAAGGGTGGAAAAAATATAGCAACAAAAACAATGTTTTTATGCATAGTGTTTAAGAAAAATATACATAATAAGTGAAAAATACACAAATATACTAAATATATATATGTGACCAATATAATACAGTACATAAAGTACAAGTGAAATAAAGTCCATATCATTGAAGGATATATAAATATATATATAAATAAGGTTATGCTGTGAATATATAGTGACAAAGTATAAAAATTCTAAAAGATTAAAAAGTCGATATACATAGCAAATAGCGGCAACATAGTATATAAAACTTAACTCATATTATGAAGTGATGTCCATAGCAGCATATAATTCTTTATAGATCGGACCAAAATATGAGTTGTTGGGCATTTATCCAGATTAATTTTTCAATAGGAATGTCACTTATAGTTGCTTGAGAGTCATATCACTACATTCAAAGAAAAAGACAGACAATTAAAATCACATTAAACAACAATGATCCAAAATCCAGAGACAACAAAGATTTAAAGGAAAGAGGAGAAGCTAAGTTGTTCATTGAGGCCACGGGGGGACATTGTGTCCACATTAACTATCCATCTGCACTCTTTCTGCGTTAAAATCCGCAAATAATCACCACCACGAGTGCCCATATGGACACAATCTATTCCCCACACACGCAGTTCTTTAGAGTTACAGTCATGATTTAATCAGAAGTGTCTGGGTAGGGTTTTAAGAGAGTCCACTTCCTCTATGTCACGGGTGGCCTCAATTTCCCTAACGTGCTCACGAGTTCTCACTGGTAACTCACGGGATGTAAGTCCGATGTAGATCAGGTTACAACTACATACAGCATAATACACACAGTGAGTAGTAGTGCATGTGATGTACTCCCTAATATCAAATGTTTTGAGGCTTAAAAGTCGTGGATCTCACATGATTTTTACAGGCGAAACATTTTTTACATGGAAAGAATCCTTTATTACTCCCTCTGTTATTGAACAGACGGGGCACTTTAGGAATATAGTGACTAGATACTAATGTATCTCGTAAATTTCTTCCTCTATGTGCCATCATTAATGGACACACAGGTAAATGCTTGCTTAGAACAGAATCCGTCATTAAAATGGGCCGATGCTTTTTCAGTATGGTCCGCATTGTATTCCATTGTTGGTTGTATGTAGATATAAATCTTGTCCCAGATTCACTATTCTTTCTCTTTTTTGCAGTATGCGGAGCCAACAAATCACTTTGCTTTACATTTTTAGCCCTCAGAGTATTTGATGGGGGCGTGGGTGCCTCAAATGATCCGAAGTCCAGAGATGATGTTGAACTGATAAGGAGATACAAAGAGTTGCTTAAAAAACGCACCAGACTTTGGTGGAATAAAGCGTTTTTAGAAAAATATATTGATTGTGGCCTAATTCCACGAGGTCTAAGAATTCAAGTCTTTCCCTCGTTTCCAGTAAATAATCCAGAATTTACTAAAGCATGGGAAGGTGCAGCATCAAACTGTTCGAAAATATTTTTGGAACTACTTATCAGATCTAATGAAGCGTCCCTTACGGACATTGATAGTGATTTAAAAAGTACACAGGACAGTATTAATGCACAACTGACCCCTGATAAAGTAGAAAAATTAAAAACTGATCTTGATTTGGAACAACAAAAGAGGGAGAAGGACATTGTTGATGGAAAAACGAAAAAATACCAAAGAGATCAATTTGATTTCCAAAATGATCAGGTTTACAAGTGGAAAAGGAATAAGATAGATCGTAGATCATCGTAAAGGGCACGTTTTATGTCCGTCTCATCAATGTCCTCAGCTGAGGATAGAAGTTTGGGTCATGATAAACGTGGGAAAGAAGGGACCTCCTTAGAGAAAGTCGACCAAGGGGAGGTGGAAAGAATAATCATAAACGGAAAATACCTGCCTCACCACCTGCAGATAAAAAAGCCAAAACCAACACACTGGAGGTGATTAATTTGTCCTCTCATGTGCTGTCTCAGGATCAGAGGGAAGTGTTGGGTTTGGGTCTGTCTTTTTCCCCAACTAATGACTTTAATTTCTTTCTAGCATTGAAGGACCTTCACTTCTTTGCTCGCAAATTGGTCCTACACAAGCTGCATTCTAAACCAACCTCTGATATTGGTCATGTGACAGAACAGGAAGCAATTGAAGCTCTGGAAGAATTAGAACGTGAATCCAACATGGATAATACAGGTATTTCTCCTCCACAAATTTTTCCCAGATCTACTGCGTTCCCCCCCTTGTCCTTATGTCCACAGGTGAACATTTTCACCAGGGTAGTTACAGAGGATTTTAAGAGGATTAAAAATAGACGTAGTAGGGATAATTTGACACCATCAAAATGTAAAGCCCTGGAGGAATTGAGAAAATTGGATGATGTAGTAATTAGACCGGCGGACAAGGGGGGGAACGTTGTGATCTGGCCAGTGGAGAAGTATGAAAAGGAGGCATTTCAACAGTTGAGGGATAAGCAGACTTATATACAACTAACACATAACCCCCTCCTTCAATTTAAAGATGAGCTTCTCTGTATTCTTGAGATAGCATATGAGAGAGGCATAATTTCAAAAAAAGCATTGGATTGTTTGACAGTTAAGTATCCTATTATACTAACATTTTACCTCTTGCCCAAGATCCATAAGGATCCCATATGTCCCCCGGGGCGTCCGATTGTCTCTGGCATTGGAGGGCTATGTGATCCCGTGTGCAAATTCATTGAACATTACTTACATCCTCACGTGGAGACGTTGCCCTCCTATGTCAGGGACACTACGGACGTCCTGCGGGGACTTGATGGCCTGTCCCTTGATTCAGACACTCTTCTTGTTGTGGCGGACATGGAGGCTCTTTACACAAGCATACAGCATGAAGATGGCCTGCAGGCATCACATTTTTTTCTGGAGACCAGTAATTTGGATGCAGATATCAGTGAGCTGGTGTTGGACTTGTTGCGATTCATTCTCACCCATAACTTTTTCACCTTCAAGGATCATTTCTTTCTGCAGAAACGGGGTACCGCAATAGGAGCGGCCTGTGCGCCCTTCTATGCCAACCTCTTTCTCGGTTTCTGGGATTGGGGTTTGTTTGTGGATGGCGCACAGGCCGCTCCCCAGATCCTTGGGTGGTTTCGCTTCATAGACGATATTTTATTTGTGTGGCAAGGAACATCCAGTGATTTGGACACATTTATGGTGGGATTGAATCGCAACAACTCCAACATTAGACTCACCTACAATTATAGTTCCAAGGTAGTTTCGTTTCTGGATGTGGAGCTAAGAGTTCAGGAGGATGGTACCATACATACGGATATGTTTCGAAAGGAGACGTCAGTCAATTCATTACTGCATGCATCCTCTGCACATCTTGGCTCCACAATCAGGGCGATTCCTGTCGGTCAATTTCTCCGTGCCCAGGGAATCTGTACTTCTGAAGAACTCTTTGAGGGACAGGCCAGTGACCTTGGGCAGAGTGTTGTGAACTATACCTTTTGGCTCCCTCTTGTGGTCACTAGTGATTTGGCACTTGGATTGTCTTTTACCAGGTTGGTACTCACCTGCTTCGTTAGACCATGGGTGTGCTATTTAAACTTCCTGGATTCTCAGTCCAGTGCCTGGCATCGTTGTAATCAGTTCACTTCTGTTTGCTCCTGTCTTCAGGTCCTGGTTCTTTGCAAGATAAGCTAAGTCCTGCTTTCGTACTTTTGATCATTTGCATTGTTCTTATTTTTTGTCCAGCTTGTACAAAATGTGATTCCTGATTTCGCTGGAAGCTCTAGGGGGCTGATATTCTCCCCCCACACCGTCAGTCGGTTTGGGGGTTCTTGGATATTCAGCGTGGATATTTTGCAGGGTTTTTTGCTGACCATATAAGTCTTCTTACTATATTCTGCTATTAGTCAGTGGGCCTCTCTTTGCTAAATCTAGTTCATTCTTACGTTTGTCTTTTCTTCTTACCTCACCGTTATTATTTGTTGGGGGCTTGTATTACTTTGGGGTCTTTTCTCTGGAGGCAAGAGAGGTCTTATTTTCCCTGATAGGGTTAGTTAGTTCTCCGGCTGGCGCGAGACGTCTAGGATCAACGTAGGCACGTTCCCCGGCTGCTGTTAGTGTTTGCGCTAGGATCAGGTATATGGTCAGCCTAGTTACCACTTCCCTAAGAGCGAGTATTTATGTTTTGCAGACTTTGCGGTAATCTCTGAGGTCCCCTGCCAATGGGACCATAACAGTATGCCAGGCCCATAAATAGTTAATGCATTGCTGAAGTGGGATTAAAAGAAAAGAAGTTCTGAGTTTTTTTTTTTTGTTTTTTTTTTCCCCTTTATCTCTGAGTGGCTTGAAACTTTGCTGCAGACATGAATGTTCAGACCTTGATTACTAGTGTGGATCAGCTTGCTGCACGTGTGCAGGGCATTCAGGATTTTGTTGTTAGCAGTCCTATGTCAGAGCCTAAGATACCTATTCCTGAGCTGTTCTCTGGAGATCGATTTAAATTTAGGAATTTTAGGAATAATTGTAAATTGTTTCTATCTTTGAAACCTCGTTCGTCTGGAGATTCAGCTCAGCAAGTAAAAATTGTTATCTCCTTCTTGCGTGGCGACCCTCAGGATTGGGCTTTCTCGTTAGCGCCAGGAGATCCGGCATTGGCGGATGTTGATGCGTTTTTTCTGGCGCTCGGATTGCTTTATGAGGAGCCTAATCTTGAAATTCAGGCAGAAAAAGCTCTACTGGCCATCTCTCAGGGCCAGGATGAAGCTGAGGTGTACTGCCAAAAATTTCGGAAGTGGTCAGTGCTTACTCGATGGAATGAATGTGCTCTGGCCGCAAATTTCAGAAATGGCCTTTCTGAAGCCATTAAGAATGTGATGGTGGGTTTTACAATTCCTACAAGTCTGAATGATTCTATGGCGCTGGCTATTCAGATTGATCGGCGTTTGCGGGAGCGCAAATCCGCTAAACCTCTGGCGGTGTTGTCTGAACAGACACCTGTCTCAATGCAATGTGATAGAGTCCTGACTAGAACCGAACGACAAAATCATAGACGTCAGAATGGACTGTGTTTTTACTGTGGTGATTCTACACATGTTATATCAGCATGCTCTAAACGCCTAACCAAGGTTGTCAGTCCTGTCACCATTGGTAATTTGCAGCCTAAATTTATTTTGTCTGTGACTTTAATTTGTTCATTGTCTTCCTAACCTGTTATGGCATTTGTGGATTCAGGTGCTGCGGAGTCTTATGGACTTGTCGTTTGCCAAACGCTGCGGTTTTGTCCTGGAGCCTTTAAAAGTTCCGATTCCTCTCAGAGGAATTGATGCTACGCCACTGGCGGAAAATAAACCGCAGTATTGGACACAAGTGACCATGTGCATGACTCCTGAACATCGGGAGGTGATTCGTTTTCTTGTTTTGCATAAAATGAATGATTTGGTCGTTTTAGGTCTGCCATGGTTACAGACCCATAATCCTGTTTTGGATTGGAAGGCTATGTCTGTGTCAAGTTGGGGTTGTCAGGGAATTCATTGCGATTCTCCGCCGGTGTCTATTGCTACTTCTATTCCTTCAGAAGTTCCTGAGTATTTGTGTGACTATCAGGATGTATTCAGTGAGTCCAGGTCCAGTGCTCTTCCTCCTCATAGGGACTGTGACTGCGCTATAGATTTGATTCCTGGCAGTAAATTTCCTAAGGGACGATTATTTAATTTGTCTGTACCCGAGCATGCCGCGATGCGTTCTTATGTCAAGGAATCTTTGGAGAAGGGGCATATTCGTCCATCCTCTTCCCCTCTCGGTGCGGGATTCTTTTTTGTGGCCAAGAAAGACGGGTCTTTGAGACCTTGTATAGACTATCGGCTTCTGAATAAAATCACTGTTAAGTTTCAGTATCCTTTGCCACTATTGTCAGACTTGTTTGCTCGGATTAAGGGTGCCAAGTGGTTCACCAAGATAGATCTTCGTGGGGCGTACAACCTTGTGCGCATTAGGCAGGGAGACGAATGGAAAACTGCATTCAATACACCCGATGGTCATTTTGAATACTTGATGATGCCCTTTGGGCTCTCTAATGCCCCTTCAGTGTTTCAGTCCTTTATGCATGATATCTTCCGGAAGTATCTGGATAAATTTTTGATTGTGTATCTGGATGATATTCTAGCTTTCTCGGATGATTGGGATTCTCATGTAAAGCAGGTCAGGATGGTGTTTCAGGTTTTGCGTGATAACGCTTTGTTTGTGAAGGGCTCAAAGTGTCTCTTTGGAGTGCAGAAGGTTTCCTTTTTGGGTTTTATTTTCTCCCCTTCTGCTGTGGAGATGGACCCAGTCAAGGTCCGAGCTATTCATGATTGGACTCAGCCCACTTCTGTTAAGAGTCTTCAGAAGTTCTTGGGGTTTGCTAATTTCTACCGTCGCTTTATCGCTAATTTTTCTAGCATTGTTAAACCTTTGACGGATATGACCAAGAAAGGTTCTGATGTGGCTAATTGGGCTCCTGCAGCCGTGGAGGCCTTCCAGGAGCTGAAGCGCCGGTTTACTTCGGCGCCTGTTTTGTGCCAGCCTGATGTCTCACTTCCCTTTCAGGTTGAAGTGGATGCTTCTGAGATTGGTGCTGGGGCTGTTTTGTCGCAGAGAGGCTCTGGTTGCTCTGTGATGAGACCATGTGCTTTTTTCTCTAGGAAGTTTTCGCCTGCTGAGCGGAACTATGATGTTGGTAATCGGGAGTTGTTGGCCATGAAGTGGGCATTTGAGGAGTGGCGTCATTGGCTCGAGGGTGCTAAGCATCGTGTGGTGGTCTTGACTGATCACAAAAATCTGATGTATCTCGAGTCTGCTAAGCGCCTGAATCCTAGACAGGCTCGTTGGTCATTGTTTTTCTCTCGTTTTGACTTTGTGGTCTCGTACCTGCCTGGTTCGAAGAATGTTAAGGCTGATGCTCTTTCTAGGAGCTTTGTGCCTGACTCTCCTGGAGTCTCGGAGCCGGCTGGTATTCTTAAAGAGGGAGTAATCGTGTCGGCCATATCTCCTGATTTGCGACGTGTGTTGCAGAGATTTCAGGCTGGTAGACCTGACTCTTGTCCACCCGACAGACTGTTTGTTCCTGATAAATGGACCAGCAAAGTCATTTCCGAGGTTCATTCCTCGGTGTTGGCAGGGCATCCGGGAATTTTTGGTACCCGAGATTTGGTGGCTAGATCCTTTTGGTGGCCTTCCTTGTCACGGGATGTGCGGTCATTTGTGCAGTCCTGTGGGACTTGTGCTCGGGCTAAGCCTTGTTGTTCTCGTGCTAGCGGGTTGCTTCTGCCCTTGCCCGTCCCGAAGAGGCCTTGGACACACATTTCCATGGATTTCATTTCTGATCTTCCGGTGTCTCAAGGAATGTCTGTCATTTGGGTGGTGTGTGATCGTTTTTCCAAGATGGTCCATTTAGTACCCTTGCCTAAGTTGCCTTCCTCTTCTGATCTGGTTCCTTTGTTTTTTCAGAATGTGGTTCGGTTACACGGCATTCCGGAGAATATCGTGTCCGACAGAGGATCCCATTTTGTGTCCAGATTCTGGCGATCTTTTTGTGCTAAAATGGGCATTGATTTGTCGTTTTCATCTGCCTTCCATCCTCAGACTAATGGTCAAACGGAGCGAACTAATCAGACACTGGAGGCTTATTTGAGATGTTTTGTTTCTGCGGACCAGGATGATTGGGTGACCTTCTTGCCATTGGCGGAGTTTGCCCTTAATAATCGGGCTAGTTCCGCTACTTTGGTTTCGCCATTCTTTTGCAACTCTGGTTTTCATCCTCGTTTCTCCTCGGGTCATGTTGAGTCTTCTGACTGTCCTGGGGTGGATTCCGTGGTGGATAGGTTGCAGCGGATTTGGAATCATGTAGTGGACAACTTGAAGTTGTCACAGGAGAAGGCTCAGCGTTTTGCCAACCGCCGCCGCGGTGTGGGCCCCCGACTTCGTGTTGGGGATTTGGTTTGGTTGTCTTCTCGGTATGTCCCTCTGAAGGTTTCCTCTCCTAAGTTTAAGCCTCACTTTATTGGTCCTTATAAAATTTTGGAAGTTCTTAACCCGGTTTCTTTTCGTTTGGATCTTCCGGTGTCGTTTGCCATTCACAACGTGTTCCATAGGTCTTTGTTGCGGCGGTACGTTGTGCCTGTGGTTCCTGCTCTTGAGCCTCCTGCTCCGGTGTTGGTTGAGGGCGAGTTGGAGTACGTAGTGGAGAAGATCTTGGATTCTCGTCTCTCTAGATGGAGGCTTCAGTATTTGGTCAAATGGAAGGGCTATGGTCAGGAGGATAATTCCTGGGTGGCCGCCTCTGATGTTCATGCGGCCGATTTGGTTCGTGCCTTCCACGCTGCTCATCCTGGTCGCCCTGGTGGTCTTGGTGAGGGTTCGGTGACCCCTCCTTAAAGGGGGGGTACTGTTGTGAACTATACCTTTTGGCTCCCTCTTGTGGTCACTAGTGATTTGGCACTTGGATTGTCTTTTACCAGGTTGGTACTCACCTGCTTCGTTAGACCATGGGTGTGCTATTTAAACTTCCTGGATTCTCAGTCCAGTGCCTGGCATCGTTGTAATCAGTTCACTTCTGTTTGCTCCTGTCTTCAGGTCCTGGTTCTTTGCAAGATAAGCTAAGTCCTGCTTTCGTACTTTTGATCATTTGCATTGTTCTTATTTTTTGTCCAGCTTGTACAAAATGTGATTCCTGATTTTGCTGGAAGCTCAAGGGGGCTGATATTCTCCCCCCACACCGTCAGTCGGTTTGGGGGTTCTTGGATATTCAGCGTGGATATTTTGCAGGGTTTTTTGCTGACCATATAAGTCTTCTTACTATATTCTGCTATTAGTCAGTGGGCCTCTCTTTGCTAAATCTAGTTCATTCTTACGTTTGTCTTTTCTTCTTACCTCACCGTTATTATTTGTTGGGGGCTTGTATTACTTTGGGGTCTTTTCTCTGGAGGCAAGAGAGGTCTTATTTTCCCTGATAGGGTTAGTTAGTTCTCCGGCTGGCGCGAGACGTCTAGGATCAACGTAGGCACGTTCCCCGGCTGCTGTTAGTGTTTGCGCTAGGATCAGGTATATGGTCAGCCTAGTTACCACTTCCCTAAGAGCGAGTATTTATGTTTTGCAGACTTGCGGTAATCTCTGAGGTCCCCTGCCATTGGGACCATAACAGCAGAGGTTCCGAGATCGTGGATACAGTGTCAAGCATATCAAACAAGGTTATTGGAGGGCTAAAAATGTAAAGCGAAGTGATTTGTTGGCTCCGCATACTGCGAAAAAGAGTAAAGGCCCCGTCACACATAGCGAGATCGCTAGCGAGATCGCTGCTGAGTCACAAGTTTTGTGACGCAACAGCGACCTCAGTAGCGATCTCGCTATGTGTGACACGTACCAGCGACCAGGCCCCTGCTGCGAGATCGCTGGTCGTGTCGGAATGGCCTGGACCTTTTTTTGGTCGTTGAGGTCTCGCTGACATCGCTGAATCGGTGTGTGTGACACCGATCCAGCGATGTCTTCACTGGTAACCAGGGTAAACATCGGGTTACTAAGCGCAGGGCCGCGCTTAGTAACCCGATGTTTACCCTGGTTACCAGCGTAAATGTAAAAAAAAACAAACAGTACATACTCACCATCTGATGTCCGTCAGGTCCCTTGCCGTCTGCTTCCTGCTCTGACTGACTGCCGCCGTACAGTGAGAGCACAGCACAGCAGTGACGTCACCGCTGCGCTCTGCTCTCACTGTACGGCGGCACTCAGTCAGAGCAGGAAGCAGACGGCAAGGGACCTGACGGACATCAGATGGTGAGTATGTACTGTTTTTTTTGGTAACCAGGGTAAACATCGGGTTACTAAGCGCGGCCCTGCGCTTAGTAACCCGATGTTTACCCTGGTTACCCGGGTGCTGCAGGGGGACTTCGGCATCGTTGAAGACAGTTTCAACGATGCCGAAGTCGTTCCCCTGATCGTTGGCCGCTGGAGAGAGCTGTCTGTGTGACAGCTCCCCAGCGACCACACAGCGACAAAACAGCGACGCTGCAGCGATCAGCATCGTTGTCTGTATCGCTGCAGCGTCGCTGTGTGTGACGGGGCCTTAAGAATAGTGAATCTGGGACAAGATTTATATCTACATACAACCAACAATGGAATACAATGCGGACCATACTGAAAAAGCATTGGCCCATTTTAATGACGGATTCTATTCTAAGCAAGCATTTACCTGTGGATCCATTAAGGACGGCACGTAGAGGAAGAAATTTACGAGATACATTAGTATCTAGTCACTACATTCCTAAAGTGCCCCGTCTGTTCAATAACAGAGGGAGTAATAAAGGATTCTTTCCATGTAAAAAATGTTTAGCCTGTAAAAATGATGTGAGATCCACAACTTTTAAGTCGTCGGATGGCCTCAAAACATTTGATATTAGGGAGTACATCACATGCACTACTACTCACTGTGTGTATTATGCTGTATGTAGTTGTAACCTGATCTACATCGGACTTACATCCCGTGAGTTACGAGTGAGAACTCGTGAGCACGTTAGGGAAATTGAGGCCGCCCGTGACGTAGAGGAAGTGGACTCTCTTAAAACCCTACCCAGACACTTCCGATTAAATAATGACTGTAACTCTAAAGAACTGCGTGTGTGGGGAATAGATTGTGTCCATATGGGCACTCGTGGTGGTGATTGTTGTGATCTGGTGGCCTAGGAGCAGCATGGACGAGCTCTGGAGTAGGTGGCCTCTATACTGATCGCAGACCCTGAACTTAACACCGCAACTATAAGTAGCCGTGGGATGTTCCTGTCACTCCCTCGACACCTCGTCACAGCTGGAGGACTAATTACCCCTAAAGAAAGAAACAGGAAAACTATCTTGCCTCAGAGAAAATCCCCAAAGGAAAGACAGCCCCCCACAAATATTGACTGTGAGAGGAGAGGGAAATTACAAATGCAGACTGAAAACAGAATTTAGCAAAGGAGGCCACGCTACCTAGAAAGAAAAGACAGGACAGAGTACTGTTAAAATACTACAAAAATCCACCACAGAGAATACAAAAATCTCCACACCTAACTAAAGGCATGGAGGGTAACTCTGCGACTCCAGAGCTTCCAGCTTGGCTGAATAAATCCTTACACAGACAAAGCTGGACAAGAAAAAACATAGCAATTCACTGAACTATAAAGTCCACCGCATGTGGACTGCAAAAACAAAGCCAGGACTTATCTTTGATGATTTGGACAATCCAGCAGGAGAAACCAAGCAGAGATGTGAATCCTCCAGAAAAACAATGGACAACTGGCACTCACTAAAGGGTGAAGCCAGACTAAATAGCCCCGTCCAAAGTGGAAGCACCTGATGACTGCTGTGAAGGACAAACAGCAGCACTACCACTTATAACCACCGGAGGGAGCCCAAGAGCAGAACCCACAACAGAATTCACAACAGGTGATTATTTGTGGATTTTAACGCAGAAAGAGTGCAGATTGATAGTTAATGTGGACACAATGTCCCCCCGTGGCCTCAATGAACAACTTAGCTTCTCCTCTTTCCTTTAAATCTTCGTTGTCTCTGGATTTTGGATCATTGTTGTTTAATGTGATTTTAATTGTCTTTGTCTTTTTCTTTGAATGTAGTGCTATGACTCTCAAGAAACTATGAATGACATTCCTATTGAAAAATTAATCTGGATAAATGCCCAACAACTCATATTTTGGTCCGATCTATAAAGAATTATATGCTGCTATGGACATCACTTCATAATATGACTTAAGTTTTATATACTATGTTGCCGCTATTTGCTATGTATATCGACTTTTTAATCTTTTAGAATTTTTATACTTTGTCACTATATATTCACAGCATAACCTTATTTATATATATATTTATATATCCTTCAATGATATGGACTTTATTTCACTTGTTGTACTTTATGTACTGTATTATATTGGTCACATATATATATTTAGTATATTTGTGTATTTTTTACTTATTATGTATATTTTCTTAAACACTATGCATAAAAACATTGTTTTGTTGCTATATTGTTTTCCACCCTTTAATGCTACATATATGTGTTCGTATTAGAACTATTGTTATGGTTACGGTACATGGAAAGTAGTGTAGGCTATGAAATAGTTACTGTTGTTTCTATATAATGGTCGGAGTTAGTATTCAATATTTCATGATGCAAGTTTGGACTTTATTCCCGTATATCCTTTTGCCACGGAGTTAGTCATTTGGGATGCTTTGTGATTATTGCAGGCGCCAGAGACTATGAGTGGGCATTTTTCCCTAATCTATGATGGCGACCGTGACATTCTCCAGCCCCTTTAGTGCGCATGTCCGCGATTAGGGCATTACCGCGGCATCATGTCCGGTGTCTTATAGCAGGGATCGTGGGTCAATGACGTCAATAGGGGATTTCCCCTGACGCGCGTATCTATGCTGACGCCGGATGTGATGTATCAGCCGTGCCGTGACGATCACGCGCATGCGTCAGCATTTAACAAGGTGGCGACGGATATATAAACCTGGGACAGAGACACTTAGACCATGCAGCCCCCCGAGGAAGCCGAGGGCGAAATGTGCGTTGGGGCGCGTGTGTATGCACGTGGACAGGAATATGGGTAAGACTACTTGATGGGAACACTGTTTCATGGACATGTTGTGGCTCTCTGCTGACTGGTTTTGACCGACTATACTGATGTTGTCAAATACCCATATATATTGGACTAGGGAATAGGTTATGGTTATTATAACTTTTGTTGCACTGGCACTTTAGTTTTCTATTTTCTGGTTGCTATTGAGCCTAGACTTTCCATCTGTATACCCATTATGATCCTGTGGTGCTACACAATTTTGTGGGTGCACCTTTGCTCCTGATTCAAATTGCTCTGGTTGTGTTAACTATATTTTGATTGTCATATACAAGCTTTTGCACAGTCCTTGTGTATTTTTTACAAATGTTAAATAAAGTGTATTTTTACCTCTACTTCTTTGACATGATCATACGCTTTAATTTTGTGGGGGTTTTTTTAACCCCTTCATGACCGTGGGATTTTTCGTTTTTCCGTTTTCGTTTTTCACTCCCCTCTTTCCCAGAGCCATAACTTTTTTATTTTTCCGTCAATTTGGCCATGTGAGGGCTTATTTTTTGCGGGACGAGTTGTACTTTTGAATGACACCATTGGTTTTACCATGGCATGTACTAGAAAACGGGAAAAAAATTCCAAGTGCGGTGAAATTGCAAAAAAAGTGCAATCCCACACTTGTTTTTTGTTTGTTTTTTTTGCTAGGTTCACTAAATGCTAAAACTGACCTGCCATTATGATTCTCCAGGTCAGTACGAGTTCATAGACACCTAACATGACTAGGTTATTTTTCACCTAAGTGGTGAAAAAAAATTCCAAACTTTGCAAAAAAATAAATAAATAAAATTGCGCCATTTTCCGATACTCGTAGCGTCTCCATTTTTCATGATCTGGGGTAGGTTGAGGGCTTATTTTTTGCGTGCCGAGACGGCGTTTTTATTGATACCAATTCGGTGCAGATGCGTTCTTTTGATCGCCCGTTATTGCATTTTAATGCAAATCGCGGCAACCAAAAAAAACGTAATTCTGGCGTTTCGATTTTTTTTCTCGTTACGCCGTTTTGGGATCAGGTTAATGCTTTTTTTTATTGATAGATCGGGCGATTCTGAACGCGGCGATACCAAATATGTGTAGGTTTGATTTTTTTTATTGATTTATTTTGATTGGGGCGAAAGGGGGGTGATTTAAACTTTTATATTTTTTTTATTTTTTTCACATTTTTTTTACTTTTTTTTTTAACTTTTACCATGCTTCTATAGCCTCCATGGGAGGCTAGAAGCAGGCACAGCCCGATCGGCTCTGCTACATAACAGCGATCATCAGATTGCTGTTATGTAGCTAAAATGCAGGTGTGCTGTGAGCGCCGACCACAGGGTGGCGCTCACAGCCACCGGCGATCAGTAACCATAGAGGTCTCAAGGACCTCTATGGTTACAATATACAAGCATCGCCGACCCCCGATCATGTGACGGGGGTCGGCGATGCGCTCATTTCCGGCCGCCCGGCCGGATGCGGTAGTTAAATGCCGCTGTCTGCGTTTGACAGCGGCATTTAACTAGTTAATAGCGGCGGGTGATCGCGATTTCACCCGCCGCTATTGCGCGCACATGTCAGCTGTAAAAAAACAGCTGACATGTCGCGACTTTGATGTGCGCTCACCGCCGGAGCGCACATCAAAGCAGGGGACCCGACATCGGACGGTATAGTACGTCCGATGTCGGGAAGGGGTTAACTATCTCTGGTAGTGAGCTGGAGGTACAGGCTAGTACCTCTCTTTAATGGGCGGATGACCTCCAGTGGGGATATGATTTGAACCCCTTTTACATGCCCAAAATGTAGTGGGTGTTTGCTCTATATTCGCTCATACTCATGGACCACCCTGTAAACCCCATGTTTTTGGTGTGAAGAGGTAGAGTCAGTGCCCACGTGTAATTTCTGACACCAATCCTCCAATTGTCCTGCAGAGCCATTGTCCTCCGCCTGGTTGGACGGGACCAAGGGTTCTGCTGCCTGTATTGCATTATTATTAACAGTAAACAGTTTAGCAAGTGTGGCATATCTGGGCAAGTGGACCTCTTTCTCTCCACAGTTCAGGACACGTACTGGTACTCTCCCCTTGCGGACATCAACCACCCCTCTGGCTGTCAGGATTGTGGGCCTACTGTCTGAATACACAGGTCCTACCAGGGCCTGGTAGTCTTTACCTCTGAGGCCTATTGCTGCCCGACACCATATTAACATTTCACTCCTGGGGGTATTGCAATGGGGATCGGATCACTCACTGTGACACGGCCAACTGCTCCACCAGACAATTCCACCTGTTGTCTCTGCACCAGAGCTATGATTTCTTTTTGCAGGACACGCTGCTCACCAGCAGTTTCGGCCACCTGTTGTAACAAGACAATAACCTCGGCAAGACAATTTCCAATGACATTAGTGCCTAAGGTCATCATGGGGTTACTTTCTCGTCGGTCAATTTCAACAATCACCAGTCCTTGGGCCTTCAATTCTACCTGCCCCATCTTAATGGTTACTTCCTTGTACCCCACCTGTGGCAAAGGCTGACCATTACTGGCTACTATTGTCAAATCACTATCTGGGCCACTGGTAATGTCTGAGTCAGCCCAATACCGTTTGTAGAGAGTGTAAGGCATAGTTGTCATGCAGCGCCCCCACTGCCGCAGGGCCGAGGGGCACCCGGTACCGGGCCTCTGAGTCTCTGCTCTGGGGTTGTCACAGTGGCTAGACCCGGTCCGTGACCCTGCTGAGGGGCGCCCAATGAAAGGTGTGGAAGGTGGTGGTAGTGCGGTGCAGTGCTGGTCACAGTAAATAACGAGGACACCAGGTTGCAGTCTCTTTACCTCTTTACTGAAGGCTTCAGGATCCTCAGTCCGGAATACGGTTAACCAGGCTGCGCAAGTCCGGCCGGTCCGATGGCACCTCCAGAGTTCCCTTTGCAGGTGGAAATCTGTGCCTACCTTCTAGCGCTTGTGTGTTGCGGTCCTCCCCTGCTGTGCTCACGGGATAGTCCCCACAACTGTTGTGTCTGTTTCTCGTGTTCCCTCACAACTCGATTCTGATGTCCTTCCACGTCCCCCAGATCTTATGGTTAGGACGCACCCGTATGACGGGGAGGCTCGGAGCTCTTCCGGGACTCTAGCGTCGCCCCACTCCTGTTGTTACCCCCCTGTGTCTTCCTAGGTCAATTGGGTGAGACAGCCCGCCTATAACTGACTGTCCTGCCGTAGGTTTGAAGTTTGGCCTGGAGCTCTATACTTCCTCGGCATTCCGGCCACCGGTTACGCGCCTCAGTAGGATGTTGCCTCGTCTTACAGCACGACTCCTACTGGTATTCTCCTTGTTGCGTTGATCTCGTTTCTCACTCAGCACAATAAACCTCGCTTCTTGTCCTTTCTTGGGGTACCGCCGCTATATCGTGCAGGCGCGGTCCCGTAGCGTTCTCTCTGGTTGCTAGGCCTCTGTCAGGATCCCACCCCTGACAGGGACCCCTCTGAATCTTCCCCTACAACACCCTCTGCCACAAGGTGTTGCCTGGTTCCAACCCAGTCAGCTTTCTGATCCAACTTCCTATCCAACCCCCAGTTTTACCAGACTGTGAGGAGTGGCCTAATGCATAGTGCCCTTAGCTCCCCCTGGAGGCCAGACTGTGAAATGTATTGGTGTCTGTGATACCTGGTCAGAAGAACTCTTTCAGAGCCATCAGACGTACCATAGCCCCCCTTAGTGGCGGAGCAACAGTACTGCAACGACCAGGACTCTGGGGCGCTGCACTCCCCCCCGGTTAAATCCAGTACTCCTGGACTGGGAAGAAAACAACAATACATGTCAGCAAAAAGACATACAATTTTTGAAATGCAATAACAAGTAAACTTTAACAGAGCTTCCCTTTATGGGAGGTGAGGACACTTGAACGTTACAAACATGGTTAATTATTTAAGTAACATACTATAAATAACTTCTTTTACCCAACCGGGCATTCTACTAAGTGCAAATTTTTGAACAATAATTTAACTTTGCCTTTAAGGACGTACTCGCTGAATCCACTAAAGATCTACTTATAAAACATTATAAGGCTAATCAACTTTTCTGCATTCTCCTTCTTTACATCTGCAGGACCGCCTGTCCTATCTGCTCCAGGCCTACTGCCTCTCCTTTCTGTTACAGGACCGCCCCTTTCCGCCCGGGCCTACTGCCTTTCTACTACTATACACGGTATAGAACTTATCATCCATCTTTCAGTTCAGGATTACTGAGCCATCTCTGTATGGCTCCTAGGAGGACTCACTGACTAACCCCGTACGGGTTGTAGCAGCAAAAGCATCAAAAGGACAAACAGTTAACTATTTACATATCCATAGCATCGAGGTTTACTCTCGCTCTGGCGGCCGTAGCTCCGCATAGACCTCGCTCGGCAAGGTGATCGGCGAGATCGGGGCCTTTAAGAAGTGCTCCATACCCGTGGCCCAATCCCAGGGTGTAAAGCGCCGGAGTCTATAGGTCCCAGGGAGAGGGGGTGCCGCGACGGGGCCTATCAGCAGGTCCTCTGCTGGCGGGGCAGGGTCGTTCTTCATACCTGCTTCAGATGCGGTCCCTCCGGTGCCGATCTGCTCTGTCTCCGCTGGGATGTGGAGCGCTGGTTGCAGGGCCTTGCGCTGCGGCGTTGTCATCTCCGTTTGCAGCATCTCGCTTTCCGGCAGGGCCTAGCTTTCTGGCTTCGGAGCGCTGGAACTTCTTTCCTGCTCCGGACCAGACGAGGCTGCCGACAGACGTCTGGTGAGGCTCCCGATGAAGGTCTTCTTCCACCCGGCCTCAGTGCTCAGCTGCGTCCGCCGGAGTTAGTCGCTGAGCTCATCCACTCCGGCCTGCAAGAAGTCAATATCAGCGGTGGAGGCCTGGTTGCGGTGCCCCTCCGGGTAGCTGGGGGAGTCCTCTGCTCCTACCCCACGCTCCGGCTCCGGGTGGCTCGCCATGGCGTCCTCCATGTCGCTCACTTCTTCTTCCTGGTCCTTTTCCCGCTCTCACCTTCATGGGCGGTTTCGCTTTCATTGTCTCCGCCCCCCATTGAGGATCAGGAGGCGGATCTCGGCTGCTGACGGACATGTCCTCAAGGGGCAGAAATATTTAGACTGGGCGGCCATTGTCTTTCGCGCTCTGCAGCTTGTCTACGCCCACTCCACGCCCTTCTTCTTCTCCTGCGCTCTCCTTAGCGCTGTAATGGCGGCGGTTTTGGCGGGAACTTCTGGCGGCAAGTGGCAATACACAGTCTTTGCAATAAGTCACAGTCCAAGCACAATAAATCACAATTCCAAGGCACACATGACCTGATTCTTCAGGCTTAAGTAGATCCTGTTCGTGACACCAAGTTGCAGCGCCCCCACTGCCGCAGGGCCGAGGGGCACCCGGTACCGGGCCTCTGAGTCTCTGCTCTGGGGTTGTCACGGTGGCTAGACCCGGTCCGTGACCCTGCTGAGGGGCGCCCAATGAAAGGTGTGGAAGGTGGTGGTAGTGTGGTGCAGTGCTGGTCACAGTAAATAACGAGGACACCAGGTTGCAGTCTCTTTACCTCTTTACTGAAGGCTTCAGGATCCTCAGTCCGGAATACAGTTAACCAGGCTGCGCAAGTCCGGCCGGTCCGATGGCACCTCCAGAGTTCCCTTTGCAGGTGGAAATCTGTGCCTACCTTCTAGCGCTTGTGTGTTGCGGTCCTCCCCTGCTGTGCTCACGGGATAGTCCCCACAACTGTTGTGTCTGTTTCTCGTGTTCCCTCACAACTCGATTCTGATGTTCTTCCACGTCCCCCAGATCTTATGGTTAGGACGCACCCGTATGACGGGGAGGCTCGGAGCTCTTCCGGGACTCTAGCGTCACCCCACTCCTGTTGTTACCCCCCTGTGTCTTCCTAGGTCAATTGGGTGAGACAGCCCGCCTATAACTGACTGTCCTGCCGTAGGTTTGAAGTTTGGCCTGGAGCTCTATACTTCCTCGGCGTTCCGGCCACCGGTTACGCGCCTCAGTAGGATGTTGCCTCGTCTTACAGCACGACTCCTACTGGTATTCTCCTTGTTGCGTTGATCTCGTTTCTCACTCAGCACAATAAACCTCGCTTCTTGTCCTTTCTTGGGGTACCGCCGCTATATCGTGCAGGCGCGGTCCCGTAGCGTTCTCTCTGGTTGCTAGGCCTCTGTCAGGATCCCACCCCTGACAGGGACCCCTCTGAATCTTCCCCTACAACACCCTCTGCCACAAGGTGTTGCCTGGTTCCAACCCAGTCAGCTTTCTGATCCAACTTCCTATCCAACCCCCAGTTTTACCAGACTGTGAGGAGTGGCCTAATGCATAGTGCCCTTAGCTCCCCCTGGAGGCCAGACTGTGAAATGTATTGGTGTCTGTGATACCTGGTCAGAAGAACTCTTTCAGTGCCATCAGACGTACCATAGCCCCCCTTAGTGGCGGAGCAACAGTACTGCAACGACCAGGACTCTGGGGCGCTGCAGTCACCTGAGAGCCGGTGTCCAGTAAAGCGTTCATAGGGATGCCGTCAATCACAATGGGAAGGACCAGTCATCCTCCGACGTACTTGGCTTGCCACTTTTGTGGGCCTGGTCGTCCTATTCCTGAGGGTTGTCCCTCTGCCCCAGGAGTCGCTCGTTTAAATGGCAGAACCTTGCGATGTGTCCTGCCTGGTTGCAGCGGCGACAGATGGGTCATCTGTCCTGATGATAGCTGTTGTTGTCTCTTCCTCTGATGAGTGGGATCCTCTTCTGTCTTCGCCAGGGGATGTCCTTCAGACTGAAAGCCAGCTGGATTTTCTCCTTCGGGGATTCCTGCAGGGACTGCACGGTTTTGGCTAGTGCAGCTACGCTGTTAGTCAGCTCCTGGACCTAGAGGCGTAATTCTGTGAAGGGATCATCATCCAGGATCTGTGCGTCAGCCTCTACGGGGACCTGAGGAGAGGATGCCACCTCCTGGTGGTACGTGAGGGCTGGGCGCCTACGGGGTATTGTGCGGCTGGGCTGAGGTTCATGCAGCACCTGGATGGCCCTGTCTTTAAATTGTGCAAAGTCCAGGTCAGGGGTTTGCAAGGCCAGGATGCGCAGCTGTGTCCTGTGGGTGCTGGACAGGAGTCCCTCATTGAAATGTTCCTTTAAGAGCTTGTCTCCATCCTGCACGCTGTTAGGGTCAACCTGTTTGATGGCCCGTAGTGCCTCCTGGAGATTAAGGGCATAGTCCCGTATGCTATGCTGTGCTCTTCGTTTGCACCCAAAAAATCTCATTTTGATTTCTGCAGCAGTGCAGGTTTCAAAAGTGGGTTTAAGTTTGGCAAATATCTGATGAACAGTTCCTTTTTCAATATCCGGCCAAGATTTTACTTCTCTTAGGGCTGTGCCAATTAGTTGGCCAGTTAGGATGCTGACCTTTTGATATTCCATCAGGGGATATACTTCAAGTAGGCTGCAGAGCATTTCCTTAAAGTCACTCAACGTATGGGACTCCCCTGAATATTGTGGCAGCCAGGCCGCTCCTGGCATATAAGGCATGGATAGCGGCATTATTGGAGCTGTTACTGCAGCGGGGTCCAGCCTGCTTGTAGTAGCTGTGGGCACTGCGGGGCTTGGTGGCATTACTGGACCTGCGGCTGCATCCACCTCAGGGTCTGGGGGTATCATGGGGCCTGCGGCTGCGACCACCGCTGGGCCTGGGGGCATCATGGGGCCGCCAATTCTCCTCCCGGGGCAGACATGTTCCTTCTTCCGTGCTAACCTTGCAGAGGCCAGACGTCTCTCCTCCGGAGTTAGCAGCGGTTCCTCCTGTGCACAGTCAGTAGCGGTTCCTCCTTCTGGGGTTTCCTGGTGTCCTCATTTGCAGGTCTTCTCCACGGCGTCCTCACTTGCGCCTCTCCTGTCCATGCGGCTCTCGCTTCCTCTTCGCGCTCTATTGCCGGCTCCACCCACAAAGGTATGCCTCCTTCCCCTCGCGCTCCACGCGGCGTGGCAATGGCGGCTTACAGGCCGATTGTCACAGTCTCTGGCACACAGTACATGGTGATGCCAGGGCACGAAATCCTGTTTGTGATGCCAAATTTGAGTCGTTCGCCATGGCAGTGGGGATACTCGGTACCGGGTCCGGTCGCACTTAAAGGGGATGGCATGGTGGCTGCAACCCGGTCCGTGGCCCTGGGTACTCAATTAAAAGGGGAAAGGTCTTTAAAGGGTTGAATAAAGTTTGTATTCGTGACGCCACCTGTGGTTCTCCATCAGAGGGGACCGACGCTGCTTAAAGGGGTCTTCTGGGGTGATATTACTGCAGCAAAGTTGGTGGCGCTTCTCACAGGTGAAGCGGGGTCCCCAGGGTTCCTGGTGTGTTTGGCAGGGATGGTGAATGCCGGCAAGTAAATGGAGGACACAGGGTTGCAGTCTTTACCTGGTTTACTGAAGTTGTAGTCAGCCTCAGTCCAGGGTACCGGCAACAGGTGTTGATGGAGTCCAGGCAGCCCGGAAACAAGTGGGAATCCCTTTGACAGGTCAGTTTGGGAGCCTTCCACTATGCGCTGGTTTCTGGTCCCTTGCTACCTGTGGTTGTCTGACAAGGTACACTTCTCGCCTGTCCTGGGACAGGACCAGGACAAGTAGGCAGCTTGAGCCGTTTCTATGGGGTCTCTTTATACAGTGACTTCGGGCTCTGGAATGCTGCTGTACCCCAGGTTTAATGTGGGCAAATCGTTGTTAGCTTCTTGCCCTCCGGTTCTTCCATGGTGCCTATAGTTCCCCATGACCTTGGGCTCCCAGTGCCTAATTTCTGTGCTCTCGATTTAAAGAGCCCCAATTGCCGCCCTCCTTTTGCTCTTAGATTCCTACGTCCTCCCTCACTCTCTGCTTGTATGCACGAGACTGTCTGATTCCTCTTCCAGACCTAGATGTAAATCAGGGAAGCTCCCCTAAAACCAGGTTTAGAGCTCCCCCTTCTGGCCTGAATTCAGAATGTGTTGTGTGTACAGATTACCTGCCAAAGGGATCCCTCCTGTCTCCAGGCAGGGCATTACCCTCCCCAAGAGGAAGGCATCACCACTGTGGTACCCAAGCTCCTGGGATGACACACATACTTCCCCCGTTCAGTTCCTGTATACATGCTTCCCCCCGTTCAGTCCCTATATGCATGCCTCCCCCGTTCAGTCCCTGTATGCATGACTCCCCCTGTTCTGTCCCTGTATGCATGCCTTCCCTGTCCTGGTATGAATGCCTCCCCCGTTCCGACCCGTATGCATGCCTCCCAGTTCCATCACTGTATGCATGCCTCCAAGTTCCGTCCCTGTATGCATGCCTCCTCATTCCCTATCCCTGTGTGCATGTTTCCTATTGGAAAAAAAAGCATCATACTCACCCGCGCGCCCTGGGTGCTGGCACTGGATTTCGTTCTGGCCGTCGCTTGCCAGCAGCTCTTACTGTGCTCAGCGGTAACGTGGTACTGCTCATTAAGGTGATGAATATGTGCTCCACCCCTATGGGAGTGGAGACGCGTCCATATTCATCACCATAATGAGCTGTACCACGAGACCGCTGAGCAGAGGAAGAGCTGCAGGCAGGCGCTGGGCCACCGGCGGCCTGAACGAGATGCAGTGCCAGCACCGAAGGCACGCAGGTAGGTGAGTATTATTATTATTATTTATTTATCTAGCACCATTGATTCCATGGTGCTGTACATGAGAAGGGGTTACATACAAATTACAGATATCACTTACAGTAAGCAAACTAACAATTACAGACTGATACAGAGGGGAGAGGACCCTGCCCTTGTGGGCTTACATTCTACAGGATGGTGGGGAAGGAAACAATAGGTTGAGGGTTGAAGCAGCTCCGGTATTGGTGAGGCGGTAGCTCCGGTAGTGGTGAAGAGGCAGCGGGGTCAGTGCAGGCTGTAAGCTTTCCTGAAGAGGTGGGTTTTCAGGTTCCGTCTGAAGGATCCGAATGTGGTTGATAGTTGGACGTGTTGGGGAAAAGAATTCCAGAGGATGAGGGATATTCGGGAGAAGTCATGGAGGCGGTTGGGTGAGGAGCAAATAAGTGTGGAGGAGAGCAGGAGGTCTTGGGAGGACCGGAGATTATGTGAGGGAAGATATCGGGAGATTAGTTCAGAGATATATGGAGGAGACAGGTTATGGATGGCTTTGTAGGTTAGTATTAGTAACTAGATGGTGGCCCGATTCTAACGCATCGGGTATTCTAGAATATGCATGTCCACGTAGTATATTGCCCAGCCACGTAGTATATTGCCCAGTTACGAAGTATATTGCCCAGTGACATAGTATATTGCCCAGCCACGTAGTATATTGCCCAGTTGCGTAGTATATTGCCCAGTGACGTAGTATATTGCCCAGCCACGTAGTATATTGCCTAGTGACGTAGTATATTGCCCAGTGACGTAGTATATTGCCCAGCCACGTAGTATATTGCCCAGTTACGTAGTATATTGCCCAGTGACGTAGTATATTGCCCAGCCACATAGTATATTGCCCAGTTACGAAGTATATTGCCCAGTGACGTAGTATATTGCCCAACCACGTAGTATATTGCCCAGTTACGTAGTATATTGCCCAGTGACGTAGTATATTGCCCAGCCACGTAGTATATTGCCCAGTGACATAGTATATTGCCCAGTGACGTAGTATATTACCCAGCCACGTAGTATATTGACCAGTTACGTAGTATATTGCCCAGTGACGTAGTATATTGCCCAGCCACGTAGTATATTGCCCAGTGACATAGTATATTGCCCAGTGACGTAGTATATTACCCAGCCACGTAGTATATTGCCCAGTTACGTAGTATATTGCCCAGTGACGTATATTGCCCAGCCACGTAGTATATTGCCCAGTGACATAGTATATTGCCCAGTGACGTAGTATATTACCCAGCCACGTAGTATATTGACCAGTTACGTAGTATATTGCCCAGTGACGTAGTATATTGCCCAGTGACATAGTATATTGCCCAGTTACGTAGTATATTGCCCAGTGACATAGTATATTGCCCAGTTACGTAGTATACAGCACAGAGCCACGTAGTATATTGCAAAGCGACGTAGTATACAGTACAGAGCCACGTAGTATATTGCCCAGCCACGTAGTATATTGGCCAGTCACGTAGTATATTGCCCAGCTACGTAGTATATTGCCCAGCCACGTATGTCACAGGTTAAAAAATAAACATATACTCACCTTCCGAGGGTACCCTTGTAGTTCTGTCGCCTGTGTGCGGTGCAGGCGGCAGCTTCCGGTCCCAGGGTGTGATGACGTCGCGGTCACATGACCAAACGTCATGGCAGGTCCTTCTCGTGCAAGCGCGCAGGACCTGTGATGACGTCGCGGTCACATGACCGTGACGTCATGGCAGGTCCTTGTCGCATACCATCCTTAGCACCGGAACCTGCCGCTTGCATGGAGTGGTCACCGGAGCATCGCGAGGAGCGGGAAAGGTGAATATATAATGATTTTTTATTTTTTTAATTATTTTTAACATTAGATGTTTTTACTATTGACGCTGCATAGGCAGCATCAATAGTAAAAACTTGGTCACACAGGGTTAATAGCGGCGGTAACGGAGTGAGTTACCTGCGGCATAATGCGGTCCATTACCGCTGGAATTAACCCTGTGTGAGCCGTGACTGCGGGGAGTATGGAGCAGGCACCGGGCACTGACTGCAGGGGAGTAGGGAGGGACTAATCGGACTGTGGCCGTCGCTGATTGGTCGCGGCAGCCATGACAGGCAGCTGGTGAGACCAATCAGCGACTTGGATTCCATGACAGACAGAGGCCGCGACTAATGAATATCCGTGACAGACAGACAGAAAGACAGAAGGACAGACAGACGGAAGTGACCCTTAGACAATTATATAGTAGATTTGAACTGGATACGCTGAGGGAATGGGAGCCAGTGAAGAGATTTGCAGAGGGGGGAAGCGGAGGAGTAGCGAGGAGGGAGATTAATTAGTCGGGCACCAGAGTTAAGGATGGACTGGAGAGGTGAAAGGGTGTTAGCAGGGAGGCCACAGAAAAGGATGTTGCAGTAGTCAAGGCGGGAGATGATGAGGGCATGCACAAGCAGTAGTAGATTGACGGCTGAGGAAAGGACAGATTCTGGAGATATTTTTGAGTTGGAGGTGACAGGAGGTGGAAAGAGCTTGGATGTGCGGTTTGAAGGACAGGGCAGAGTCGAGGGTTACTCCGAGGCAGCGGACTTCCGGTACGGGAGAAAGCGTAATGTCATTAATTGCAATAGATAGGTCAGGTAAGGAAGATCTATGAGATGGAGGAAAGATGATGAGTTCAGATTTGTCCACATTGAGTTTGAGGAAGCGAGAGGAGAAGAAGGATATGGCTAATAGACACTCCGGGATTCTGGACAGCAGAGAGGTGATGTCTGGGCCAGAAAGGTAGATCTGAATGTCATCAGCATAAAGGTGGTACTGGAATCCATGAGACTTTATGAGTTGTCCCAGGCCAAGTGTATAGATTGAGAAGAGTAGGGGTCCTAGAACAGAGCCTTGGGGACTCCAACAGAGAGAGGGTGGGATGAGGAGGGAGTATGGGAAGGGGAGATGCTGAATGTGCGGTTGGAAAAGTATGAGGAGATCCAGGAGAGGGCCAGGTCCTTGATGCCAAAGTAGGATCTGTAGTGGGAGGCAGTGGTCAACTGTGTCGAAAGCAGAGGACAGGTCTAGAAGGAGGAGTACAGAGTATTGTCCGTTAGCTTTGGCTGTATGTAGGTCTCTAGAAATTTTGGTCAGGGTTGTCTCAGTTTAGTGATGGGGGCGGAAACCAGATTTCTCTCTAGAATCCCTTGATAGTCTTCAGATTTCATTGTACCCTGCACAGATTCTAGACACCCTGTGCCAGATGCAGCAAAGCAGTCCCAGAACATTGCAGCCTTCTCCATGTTTCACAGTAGGGACAGTGTTCTTTTCTTGATATCCTTCATTTTTCTGCCTGTGATCATAGAGCTGATGTGCCTTGCCAAAAAAATTCCATTTTTATCTCATCTGTCCATAGGACATTCTCCCAGAAGCTTTGTGGCTTGTCAACATGTAGTTTGGCAAATTCCAGTCTGGCTTTTTTATGATTTTTTTTTTCAACAAT
Organism: Ranitomeya variabilis; assembly: GCF_051348905.1. Lineage (NCBI taxonomy): Eukaryota > Metazoa > Chordata > Amphibia > Anura > Dendrobatidae > Ranitomeya > Ranitomeya variabilis. The sequence continues at coordinate 334,712,075 of NC_135234.1, forward strand.
GCTATCCTTTGTCCATGCTCTTCTCCCATGAAGTCCACTTTGGCTCATACAACAACGGATGGTGCGATCTGACACTGATGTTCCTTGAGCTTGAAGTTCACCTTTAATCTGTTTAGAAGTTTTTCTGGGCTCTTTTGTTACTATTCATATTATCCGTCTCTTTGTTTTGTCATCAATTTTCTTCCTGCAGCCACGTCCAGCTTGGCTACAGTCCCATGGATTTTAAATTTCTGAATAATATGTGCAACTGTAGTCACAGGAACATCAAGCAGCTTGGAGATAGTCTTATAACTTTTACCCTTAACATGTTTGTCTATAATTTTCTTTCTAATCTCCTGAGACAACTCTTTCCTTTGCTTCCTCTGGTCCATGTTGAGTGTGATACACCCATGTCACCAAACACCACAGTGAGCATCTGTAGCCCTATATACAGGCTCACTCACTGATTCCAAGATTGTAGACACATGTGATGCTAGTTATTGGGCACACGTTGATTTAACATGTCCCTTTTGTCACATTATTTTCAGGGATACTATCATTTCTGTCCAGGCCTATTTCATGAGTTTGTTTGTTTTTTTAAATTCTGTGGAAGCATGGTTGAAAAGCAATGTCTGACTTTCATTAGTTCATTTTCATAGATCTTTTATTTATTATTACTTTTGTCAGATCCAAGTTATTTCTGTAACCATTATGTTTTTTTCTGTCATTAAACGAGGGGTACCAACATTTTTGACCACGTGTATATACAGCTCTGAGTCTGCAAAATGAAAATAAATTTATATAATTTATACAATGTGATTTTCTGGATTTTATTTGTGATGATATTCTATCTCTCGATGTTAAAATTAACCTACCCTTAAAATTATAGGCTGTACATGTCTTTGTCAGTGGGCAAACTTACAAAATCAGCAAGGGATCAAATATTTATTTCCCCCACTATATATATATATATATATATATATATATATATATATATATATATATATATATATATACTAGATGGTGGCCCGATTCTACCGCATCGGGTATTCTAGAATATGCATGTCCACGTAGTATATTGCACAGCCCACGTAGTATATTGCCCAGCCACGTAGTATATTGCACAGCCCACGTAGTATATTGCCCAGCCACGTAGTATATTGCCCAGCCACGTAGTATATTGCACAGCCCACATAGTATATTGCACAGCCCACGTAGTATATTGCATAGCAATGTAGTATATAGCACAGCTGCGTAGTATATTGCACAGCCCACGTAGTATATTGCCCAGCCACGTAGTATATTGCACAGCCACGTTCTATATTGCTCAGCCACATAGTATATTGCACAGCCCACATAGTATATTGCACAGCCCACGTAGTATATTGCACAGCCCACGTAGTATATTGCACAGCCATATAGTATATTGCCCAGTCACGTAGTATATTGCCCAGCCACGTAGTATATTGCACAGCCCACGTAGTATATTGCCCCGCCACGTAGTATATTGCACAGCCCACATAGTATATTGCCCAGCCATGTAGTATATTGCCCAGTGACGTAGTATAATGCACAGCAATGTAGTATATAGCACAGCCACAGAGTATATAGCACATCCCAAGTAGTATATACTCCCCTTCCGTCCACAGCTGTCACCGCCGCATGTGCTGCGCTGTTTCCTGCTGTCACAGCCGTCATGCATAATCGCGGCCGTCATCACTGACCGCAGCCGCAAATTAAGTCCCCGGCTTTTTGCGGCAGTAGGCCCAACAGCGTCCATGGTCCCGGCCGGCTCTGCCTTCCCCACGGCGACTCCGCCCCCTTTGCGGCGCTTTTGGCCGGGCCTGTACTGGCTGGCCGTGACACGCGGCCACTAATTTAGTCCCCGGCTTTTTGCCGGGGTAGGCCCAACAATGCCCATGGTCCCGGCCGGCTCCACCCTCCTCATGGTGACTCCGCCCCCTTTACAGCACTTGTGGCCGGGCCTGTATGGAGTGGGCGGGGACTTGCTGTGCATACTTACTGGCCTCCCCTGCCCTTTTATGTATGCCCACTGGCTGGTCTCGACCAATGAATATCCGGGACAGACAGACAGACAGAAGTACCCCTTAGACAATTATATAGTAGATATATATATATATATATATATATATATATATATATATATATATATATATACTGTGTATACACTCACCGGCCACTTTATTAGGTACACCTGTCCAACTTCTTGTTAACACTTAATTTCTAATCAGCCAATCACATGGCGGCAACTCAGTGCATTTAGGCATGTAGACATGGTCAAGACAATCTCCTGCAGTTCAAACCGAGCATCAGTATGGGGAAGAAAGGTGATTTGAGTGCCTTTGAACGTGGCATGGTTGTTGGTGCCAGAAGGGCTGGTCTGAGTATTTCAGAAACTGCTGATCTACTGGGATTTTCACGCACAACCATCTCTAGGGTTTACAGAGAATGGTCCGAAAAAGAAAAAAAATCCAGTGAGCGGCAGTTCTGTGGGCGGAAATGCCTTGTTGATGCCAGAGGTCAGAGGAGAATGGGCAGACTGGTTCGAGCTGATAGAAAGGCAACAGTGACTCAAATCACCACCCGTTACAACCAAGGTAGGCCTAAGAGCATCTCTGAACGCACAGTGCGTCGAACTTTGAGGCAGATGGGCTACAGCAGCAGAAGACCACTCCGGGTACCACTCCTTTCAGCTAAGAACAGGAAACTGAGGCTACAATTTGTACAAGCTCATCGAAATTGGACAGTAGAAGATTGGAAAAACGTTGCTTGGTCTGATGAGTCTCGATTTCTGCTGCGACATTCGGATGGTAGGGTCAGAATTTGGCGTAAACAACATGAAAGCATGGATCCATCCTGCCTTGTATGGAGCATCTTTGGGATGTGCAGCCGACAAATCTGCGGCAACTGTGTGATGCCATCATGTCAATATGGACCAAAATCTCTGAGGAATGCTTCCAGCACCTTGTTGAATCTATGCCACGAAGAATTGAGGCAGTTCTGAAGGCAAAAGGGGGTCCAACCCGTTACTAGCATGGTGTACCTAATAAAGTGGCCGGTGAGTGTATATTGTGAGTCAGTGAGGGGGATCATATGAGAGGGTCAATATGCATCCCCCAGGGTGTGGACGGAGTCCTACTAAACCCTCTGGAGTGCCTCGTGTTCACAGCAGGACACCTGTCAGTCACCAGGCAAAATAAAAGTAAGTGTGGACCTGGTCAAGATGTTGGGCCAAGGCAATGTTTAGGAAAACCCGTTAAGGGCTTTTATTTTTGGAGCGAACTACAGGATGGTAGTGAGGCGGTTCACTCTATCTAGCCGGGCTTTACAATTGGTCCACGGCCACAGTTTCCATTTAAAAATCCTGCAGCAAAAGAGTTGGGTGTGTCAGTTTTGGTTTACAAACTGCAGAGCAGGTGGCTCTGCAGCATTCGGCTTGTGTGAAGTAACACGGAGCCAAGTGAAGCAAAAATGCCTGGCACCCCTTAGCGCGACCCGGCGGTGCAGTCTCCCATGGCAACCGGTCTCGGATACGGACTGTTTTGACCCCCCCAGCTGAGATCCGGAGGATACCGTTTGCTTTTCATTTGTAAATTTTGGACATTAAAGACGCTTTGCTTTGAACTTTCCTGGTCTCCCTATCTATCTGTCACACTACATCAACCCCGCTGCACTACAATATGTACATATATGTGTGTGTTTTGGCAAATATTTCCTTTGCAAACACTGTGAAATGACATAGAGAATTGCTCTACGTAAAAGCTCATGTTAAAAATCGCATTGTAATCAGACAGCAATCGCACTTTATTCGGATGTAAATTGGATGCTAGGTGTGAAAAATTGGATTGTACTCGCATGATTCTCGCATTAGACTTGCATTACACTCATGTGAATCTCGGCAGGCAGACTCGGACTGTTTTTTCATACGTTTTGTGTGACTCCGGCCTTATAATTTTTCTCTGATTGTTCCTCACCTGATTTTTACTGACCAAATACTGATAGTACGTCTGTAGCCTTATAGTTCAGGTCGTTCTGGATACAACAATACCACGGTCAGTAAACACTGCTGGTTGGATGCTGCGTACACCTGCAGCGTCCAGATATTACAGCATATTGGATGGGATTTCAAGAAATCCCATGTCCACTATGCGTGCACCGACGCCCGCCGGTCACCAACGGAGGTGGACATGAGGCACGTCTTTCCTGACCACAGCATGTCAATTTATCTTGCGGAGATGCGAGTTTCTGCAAAATAAACTTCACCCGTACAATGTATTGGACGCGGTGATTTTGCACGATTCAAGGAACACATCTGGAATCACCTGCGTTTAAAAGCCGGCAGCGCTTTGGATGCAGCGGACATGTGCTGCATCCAAAGCGCTGCCAATTACTAACTGTGTGCACCCGGCATCAGGTCACGTTCACACGGTCATTATTTGGTCAGTATTTTACATCAGTATTTGGAATTTAAAATCAGGAATGGAACAATCAGAGGAAAAGTATAATAGAAACAATGTTAGGGCTAGCGGAACGCACCAAATAATATAAAGGGAGATATGAGATATGGAACCTGCTGCTGAGTAATGGCGGATGAACGCTTGCTCACACGTGGGTTAGGCTACTTTCACACTTGCGTTTTTTAAAATCCGTCACAATCCGTCATTTTTTGTGAATGCAGGATCCTGCAAAAAAAATTGCAGAATCCTGCATTTTCCCATAGACTTGTATTAGTGACGGATTGTGACGGATGGCCATCCGTTTCATCCGTCGTGCACTTGATACATCGTAAAATAGCGGTCCGTCGTGCAGAGAAAACGTTCATAGGAACGGTTTTTGTGCACGTCGGAAAATCGGTCAGCGACGCATCCGATCCGTCGCTGACCGTCACACACAGGAATCCAGCGACGGATCCAGTTTTTCCCCTCTGAGCATGTCTGTGGATTTTCATCTCTCTCTCTCGTCCGTCGATCCTTTTTTTGCTGCACTACGACGGACAGCAAAAAACGCAAGTGTGAAAGTAGCCTTAGACTTCACCCAGTGTGAATGGAAGAAAACTCTGTTGCTTCACAGAGTCGCTTAAATGAACGCTGTGCCCTGTTAGTAGTCATAGGGTGCAGCTGGTGGGATCCCTATGATTCACCCCTTCTATGCTGGTGATTGGACTCGCTCTGACCCTCGGTGGCTTTTGAGCCCGCGCCTGAGGATGCCCTGAGTCAGATGCTGAGTCCAAGCGGGAGTTCCCACCCTACACTGAACGGTTGTCAGGACTAACTAAAGATTTACCGCACAGAGTGTATACAGCACCGCTCTGGCAGACGCCACTAACCACCCTAACTAGGGCTAGGAATGCGCACTGGTTGCGCACGGCACCGCACTGGCAGCTAATTGACATAGTAATTCGTGTCTAGTGCTGGATGGCACAATCTGGCGCTAGGTAGCTCAATCACCCAAGTATTTTCAACAACACTAGGGATGGGTGTGATTAAGGAGCTTTCACCAGTTTCAGATACATGCACGCACGCACGCACGCACGCACGCACGCACGCACGCACGCACGCACACACACACACACACACACACACACACACACACACACACACACACACACACACACTTTCAGATTTATACTAGCGCCATGTGAATCTTTTATAGCTGTAGCCTTCCGGGACCTTCCTAGTGATCCAATCGGAGCAGCTACAGGACCTGAGCATGTGACCCCGACCTCCAATGAGAGGTCGTCCCGTGGGCAAGCTCAGTAGAAGAAAAGCAGGACTCTGTCCCTGGAATGTCTGCTCGCTGCTGATCAATGCTGGTTACAAAGGCTGAGCATGGAAAGGCAGCTGTAACCAAACGCACAGTATTTGCTTGAGCCAGACACTGGGATTGACATCTCTGCTGAGCAGGCTCCACTGCAGCTGGAGGAGAATGGGATACAGCAGCAGACGTGGTTTGAGATTACCTCTGTGCAGCGGCGGGAACTCGACACCTAAGGCCTCTTTCACACTTCCATCTTTCTTTTTCCATCACAATCCAGCAAATGTTTCTGATGGATCAGTTTTTTTCTCATCGATTTGTATTAGCGACGGATGGCCTCACGTTTCATCCATCATGCACTGGATCCATAGTAAAATTGCTGTCCGTTGGGCGGAGACAACGCACAGAGGAACGTTTTTTCTGTACTTCGGAAAATCGCTCAGCGACGGATCCTTCCAGCGGCCCTCGCAGCCTTCCCGATGGTCGCGATGCTCAACGTTCCCAGTAATGCCTTGCAAGACAATGACCTGTGATGACATAGTGGTCTCGTGAGTCATTCTCGCAAGGCATTACTGGGAACGGGAGCATCGCGAGCAACGGGAAGGCTGTGAGGGACGGCGGAAGGTGAGAATATGAAGATTTTTTTTATTATTATTATTTTTAACATTATATCTTATTACTATTGATGCTGCATAGGCAGCATCAATAGTAAAAAGTTGGTCACACTTGTCAAACACTATGTTTGACAAGTGTGACTAACCTGTCAATAAGTTTTCCAAGCGATGCTACAGATTGCTTGGAAAACGCTACGGATCTGTCAAAAAAATGGATCCAGTGCATCCGTTTTTTACAATCTGCACAGGATCCGTCTTTTCAACATTTTGATGGATTGTGACTGATTGTAAAAAACGGAAATGTGAAAGAGGCCTAACACATCATTCCTGCATTTTTCACCCACTCCTGGTTTTGGCTTACAATTACTGATGTGAAATACTGACCAAATATTGAACATGTGAACACAACCTTGTGTACTCTTTTGTTTATTTGTGCTTTTACGCAAACGCTGTGTTTTCAGTGGTAAAACGGCTTTTTTGGGAATTTAGAGGTTTTATAGCAAAATCTAACAGGCTGTTGTACCATGGGAACAATCGGCACCTGTGATTTCGCTGGGGTCCATCCTGTCAAAGGTGTCTTTTAACCACTTAGATGCCACTCTCACGACCGACAGCATTATTAAAGAGATTATTTGGCTCATACATAAAAACCAAAACCGGTTGGGGCAGATGCTGCAGGGTGTCAGCTATCATATATATGGCTATGAAAACCACAGGGGTTTCCTGCTGACCCCGGGTTGTCATGCCAACCAATCAGCGACCCACGGTCATGTGACACGGGTGCCGATGGGAGGAGGTAATGACGTTCTTCCTGCGCGTGCATGTTAAATGCCACTGTCAGAGTTTTACAGTGGCATTTAACATGTTAACCGTCGTGGGTGAATCGCGATTCCACCCACGGCTGTTAGGGACACATGTCAGCTGATCAGATCAACTACTATGTGCAGGAAAAGGTGCGGGCTCCGGCGATGAGAGAGTGGAACCAGCTGAACATTTCCTATCGGGCTTACGTTTTTGCCGAAACTGAGCCACCCCAATATTCCTCTAAACCTCCCTCCAAACATTCCCAAGCTTCTGAATGGTCACTTCCACTTCAGGGCATTCAAGAAGTCATCCTTGAGAATTCACCAAAATGAGGATGAAAGCCATAGTTACAAAAGAAAGGAGAGGTTCCAGTGGACTGATTGACCCGACTGTTAGGCTGGAGTCACACTTAACGTAAAAAAAAGGCGGATTTTGACGGCCGATAATCGCACAAGTGTTCTCCGTATGGTAATCCATGTGTAATCCATTTGCAATGCGAGAATGCGATTTCCTCACATCTAGTAACCGTATGACATCCCTGGTGACCAGAAAAATGCCCACAGGAAAATTGCCCACATGAAAATTGCCCACATGAAAAATGCACACAGGAAAAATGCCCACAGGAAAATTGCCCACACGGAAAATTCCCCACACGGAAAATTGCCAATTACAGCATCACAAAAGTTTCAGATCTATGATATTTCAGGTGCAAGGTGAGGATGTTCACATAATATGTGATCAACTTGTGATTTACAGTTGACCTAGTGCAAAACTGCAAAAATGATGATCTGTGGTTTGCAGCAGTCTGTCATTATCAGCAATAGATAGATCTAGTCTGCTCTCATCTCTCACTGATTCTGCCTTACTCCTCCCACCAGCCCAAAACAGCAGCACATGCAGAACCAGCAGCAGTGTGATCCAGAGGAGCCATCACTGCTATCAGTGCTCACAAAAGTATCACTGCTGCTGGCAGAGATAGTTGGTCCTGGAAGCCCAGATGGCACCGCAGAAAGGTGAGATTCTGTCACTTGTACCACTTTGTGTTCTTGCTCAGAATGTATGATATGCTTTTGCAGTGGAGTCCGATGGGCCCCAGTGCGAAATTTGGACCTCCCCCCCCCCCCCCCGCACACGTTGGTCAGATGTATGGGCCCCTGTAGTGTTCTAAATTCTATAAAGACGTATGAATTGCCCCCCTCCCCCTTCATTATGTAGTAATGTCCCCCATACTGGTATATATGCCCATCATCCTGGTAAATATGTCTGCATCCTGGTATATATATGTCCTAATGCTGGTATATATGGTCCCCATCCTAGTATGTATGGTCCACACGATCTCCATCCTGGTATTTATGCCCCCTTTCTGGTATATATGTCCCTATCCTGGTTTACATGGTCCCCAATCCTAGGCTATGTGCACACGTAGGAAATGTGGTGCAGAATTTTCTGCACTAAATCTGCATCTCCTGGCAGAATCCGCAGGTGCGTTTTTTTATGTGTTTTTTAGTGCGTTTTTTGTGTGTTTTTTATGCAGTTTTTGTGCAGTTTTTGTGCAGATTTTACCACTGCAGATTTCTATTAATGGAGGGGTGCAGAAACGCTGCAGAACTGCACAAAAGAAGTGACATGCACTTCTTTGAAATCTGCAGCGTTTCTGCGCAGATTTTTCTGCACCATATGCACAGCTTTTTTTTCACATTGATTTACATTGTACTGTAAATCACAGTGCAGTCCTGCAGCGTTTCTGCAGCAGAAAAATCTGCTGCAGTTCTGCACCAATTCTGCACTAAATACAGGGTATGTGCACACGATGCAGATTTAGTGCAGAATTGGTGCAGAACTGCAGCAGATTTTTCTGCTGCAGAACTGCACTGTGATTTACAGTACAATGTTAATCAATGTGAAAAAAAAAAAAAAAAAAAGCTGTGCACAAGGTGCAGAAAAATCTGCGCAGAAACGCTGTAGATTTCAAAGAAGTGCATGTCACCTGGGTTCACTGAAAAATGCCCACAGGAAAATTGCCCACAGGAAAATTGCCCACATGAAAAATGCACACAGGAAAAATGCCCACAGGAAAATTGCCCACACGGAAAATTCCCCACATGGAAAATTCCCCACACGGAAAATTCCCCACCACTGCTGCTGGTTCTGCATGTGCTGCTGTTTTGGGCTGGTGGGAGGAGTAAGGCAGAATCAGTGAGAGATGAGAGCAGACTAGATCTATCTATTGCTGATAATGAAAGACTGCTACAAACCACAGATCATCATTTTTGAAGTTTTGCACTAGGTCAACTGTAAATCACAAGTTGATCACATATTATGTGAACATCCTCACCTTGCACCTGAAATATCATAGATCTGAAACTTTTGTGATGCTGTAATTGGCAATTTTCCGTGTGGGGAATTTTCCGTGTGGGGAATTTTCCGTGTAGGGAGTTTTCCATGTGGGGAATTTTCCGTGTGGGGAATTTTCCGTGTGGGGAATTTTCCGTGTGGGGAATTTTCCTGTGGGCATTTTTCCTGTGTGCATTTTTCATGTGGGCAATTTTCCTGTGGGCAATTTTCCTGTGGGCATTTTTCAGGGAACCCTTGTAGGTCTACCGGGTGAGAGTCAGAGAGCCTTCCAGCTACACCTTGACAAGCTTGCTCTGACTTGCCATGCGTGGCCTGTAGACAAGGTCCAGGCACACTAAAAGGGCATTTGCAGAATAAAGGTGAGCTGTCTGAAGAATAAGTTGAAGCCTTGGCAACTTGTTCCGTGTGCAGTCAGGGCTCCTAATGGGATCCAGAACCGCTATGCAGATTGTAAAAGACAGAGAAGGAAAGGAAGCAGTGAAAAATGTGGGACCAATATCGAAAAAGGCAAACATGCCAGAGTGTGGATGTTTGGATGTACAAAAAAGGCACAGGCAAGGGAGGAAAAATAGCAAGTGAATAAATGGTGTCTGAGAAAGTGCAGCAGTACGGAAGTAAGGTGTATTATGAATGTTTTGATGCTCAAAAGTCCGATTATGACCGACACACTACTGCTACCGTCATACCTTTGGATAACCAGAGACCCAGACAAGACAGATGAACTGGTATACACTGGTCTGACAATCCCAGACTGGAGAAATACTTGTATGACCTGTGCTGCAACCCGGCCTAAGTGAATTGCACTAAATCCTGTCCGGACAAGATCACATCTAGTGACATAAGAAGCTGACACCGGAATGTGGTTAGTGGGGAGTGGGGACATTAACCTTTTGGGAGTAAGCTGACAGGAATCCTTTTTGGAAGGAAGTTGTAGAACAGCATGTCACCCCAACCGATCATCCAGTCACCCCCACCACCAGACCCACTACCAGAGAACCAACCACATCAGGACCAAGAAGGGTGAGTAGTAGTGTTGAGCATTCCGATACCGCAAGTATCGGGTATCGGCCGATACTTGCGGGTATTGGAATTCCGATACCGAGATCCGATACTTTTGTGGTATCGGGTATCGGTATCGAAACAACATTAATGTGTAAAATAAAGAATTAAAATAAAAAATATTGCTATACTCACCTCTCCGACGCAGCCTGGACCTCACCGAGGGAACCGGCAGCGTTGTTTGCTTAAAATGCGCGCTTTTACTTCCTTCTGTGACGTCACGGCTTGTGACTGGTCGCGTGCCGCCCATGTGGCCGCGACGCGACCAATCACAGCAAGCCGTGACGTAATTTTCAGATCCTCAATGCCTAATTCTAGGCATTCATGATTTTAAAATTACGTTCCGGCTTGTGATTGGTCGCGTCGCGGTCACATGGGCAACGCGACCAATCACAAGCCGTGACGTCACGGGAGGCAGGAGACGCGCGCATTTTTTAAATTACGTCACGGCTTGTGATTGGTTGCGTGCCGCCCATGTGACCGCGACGCGACCAATCACAAGCCGGAACGTAATTTTAAAATCATGAATGCCTAGAATTAGGCATTGAGGACCTGAAAATTACGTCACGGCTTGCTGTGATTGGTCGCGTCGCGGCCACATGGGCGGCACGCGACCAATCACAAGCCGTGACGTCACGGAAGGAAGTAAAAGCGCGTATTTTAAGCAAACAACGCTGCCGGTTCCCTCGGTGAGGTCCAGGCTGCGTCGGAGAGGTGAGTATAGCAATATTTTTTATTTTAATTCTTTATTTTACACATTAATATGGATCCCAGGGCCTGAAGGAGGGTTTCCTCTCCTTCAGACCCTGGGAACCATCAGGAATACCGTCCGATACTTGAGTCCCATTGACTTGTATTGGTATCGGGTATCGGATTAGATCCGATACTTTGCCGGTATCGGCCGATACTTTCCGATACCGATACTTTCAAGTATCGGACGGTATCGCTCAACACTAGTGAGTAGGGTAAGACAGATACAGGAGTATTATCCCTGGAGGCCCTCTGACTAGCTAGCTACGCTAAAACAGTTTCCTGACCCTGAGAACCAACCTTTCCCATTTTACAGACGAATAAAGACAATACAATGGACGTATTAGTGCACCTGGGCAGACCTAGAGAGTTTGGTGAATGTGCAAAGGCAGGTGATGTACTAGGACACATAATTAAGACACATACAGATGTGGCAAAGGATCAAGCATGGAACATGGATGATAAATCTGCGCGGTCTGGGGTGACGTACTGAGAATCACTAAAACAATGGGCTATAGTGAAACATAGTGAATCAGAGCAGTCTGTACTCCTGACTGACGTGGTGCAGCAAAAAGGAGAGATGTATTTTGTATGGTTACAGCTGAAATGGGCAGACATGGGGTGCAGTCCCATAAACACACTCGATGTTAAAATACTGGTAAATGCATTCATTGACGGTATGAACGAAGGCTTACGAGACACAGTACAGACAGCCAGACCTGAATGGAGAAATATAGATCCAAAAGATCTCCTGAAGGTGGCTAAAACCAAACCACTGCATGACCAGCGCTATCCTCACCTACTGTATCCTCACCCATCCCTTGTAGATTGTGAGCCCTCGCGGGCAGGGTCCTCTCTCCTCCTGTACCAGTTAGGACTTGTATTGTTCAAGATTATTGTACTTGTTTTTATTATGTATACCCCTCCTCACATGTAAAGCGCCATGGAATAAATGGCGCTATAATAATAAATAATAATAATAAAGGAGTTGAACAAACAAAGACAATAAAGCGACCTGTCATGTATGCTGGAGCACAAGGAAAACAGTGGAGACGTAGTAAGGGACCTAAGGACTTAGAAACAGTGAAGTGCTGGAATTGTGGAGAAAATGGACACTACGCCAACCACTGCAAAAACCCTACAAAGGAGACTAAGCAGACCAATCTCCACCTCCCCCTTCAGACTAGGAAACTGGCAACCCAGTGACAAATGTGTGCCCTGTTCTTGTCCCCACCGGACCTGGTCCTGCTTTGATGACCACCATAACAATGCTGGGACTTTGGTACACATAGACTTGATAATGCCAGACATGAGTACTAACGAGATTGTGGAATGTGTGGGGGTATGGGGGTAGAGGGACAAGTGACTGAAGCCTCTATGACTAAACAAATAAGACTAAAATTACGAGACAGCCAAGAGGTGCTTACAAAACATATTGCTAGTGACAATACCCCTATGAATTTGCTGGGAGCAGACCATACAAGTACTCTCCTGAGGGTATTACAGTCACAAGTCCCCTCCCAGAAAAACACTTGTGTAAGATTGCAGCAATGGTGTATATGACAAAAACAGTGAAAGTAACGCTTGACACCAAAATGAGGATAGGGAAATGAGACAGGTGCCAGACACCGTTTGGGCAAAAACTGATGTGGGTCGGCTGCCCATTCCCTTTATATTCCATTAAGAAAAAAGGACCCAAGCATTCCCTTGACACTTACAGAATGGGTCATGACTTAAGGGCTATTAATGATGTTACAGAGAGTGTGACCTCAATTGTCCCTAATACACCACAGATCCCAGCGATGTCAAAATGTTTCACAATCACTGATTTGGCAAATGCATTCTTCACCTCATCCACAGCTTGTACTATTAGGCTATGTTCACACAGTGCAGATTATTTGCGGTTTTTTAGCGTTTTTGCGCTATAAAAACGCTATAAAACCGCAAATAATCTGCATACATTAAGCATCCTATCATTTTTAATGAAATCCGCAATTTCTGTGCACATGATGTGCGTTTTTCCGCATGAAAAACGCATTGCGGTAAAAAAACGGACATGCTCATTAATTTTGCGTTTTTTTCGCGGTTTTCCCACTGTCTAATGCATTGGGAAATGTTTGGGAAAAACCGCGTCAAAACCGCGCATAAAACGCGCTAAAAAACGCATGCGGTTTTCATGCAGAAAACCGGCAGAAATGTCAGGATTTTCACAGGAATTTTCTGCATCAATTCCTGAACGTGTGTATGGGGCCTTACAGTACGTGGATATGGGGAAAACACCGTGTGCACTGCTATATTAGGTGCTGAGACTAGGTACCCAAACCCTTAATAGATAGAAAGAAGAAGTCTCGCACTCAACTTAAGTATTTTTTGCTGATTTTATTTGGTGCTAATGTAGCACTGGGGAAACGTTTCAGCCTCAAATAGGCTTTCGTCAGTCACTACAATCATATGAACAAAAACAAAACATATTACAATATAATAAAGTGTATCCACAACCAGGTACATTTTAAACAAAACAAGGTATATACAACATAATAAAAGAGCCTTGATCGGAGAAATCATGGAAAAACCTTCTGTCAGAGCATAACCGTATGCAGTATTCTCGCTCAAAAATCATGTTTTACTGTGAATGAGACATATCTATGGGAGAAAACATACCGTATTGTGTCTTTTTTCTTTCTTTTCAGACACCTACAATCGTTCGTATACTGATCAGTGTTGTGCCTAAATAAGCGCAGTAAGAGAAAGTGAGATAGGGCAATGGTGCATAACATGATGGACCGTAGTGATGCGCAGAGTAATATACCAGGTGGAGCAGTGATACTTACAGCAAGTTATTGCTTGGTGAGAGCATATAGAATTAGCGGAAACAGAATCACTCTAATGATTATGCAGCTCTATAGAGGGGGAAAGAGGGAGGTGTGTGAGTCCCTGTACATAATATAATGTGTTGGATACGTTATATTCTGAAGCCAGATGGCCCTATATAGGTATTTGTACCTTCAACAAGCAAGCCCATACCTACAGCAAGTTTTCGCTTGGTCAGAGCATATGGAGTTAGCGGGAACAAAATCACTCTAATGATTATATAGCTGTAAATGGGGAAAGAGGGAGGTGAGTGAGTCCCTGTGCATAATATATTGTATCGGATATATCGAAGCCAGGTGATCATATATAAGTATTAGTACCTTTCATAAGCAGGCCCATGTGGAAGGAGACCTATGTCAGTTGTGACCGGCTGGAGGCTCTGAGGGCTGGAGAAGAATACAAAAAGGACTCAGTGCATCTATGAATGCTGAGAGCGGTGTGTCCGGAGCACAAGGCGTGCACATACCTGAAGGGGACGTCACTGCAATGTGGACCTGATCCAAGCAGACGCGGTATCCACCGCTTGTCTGGGGATCATGTTACAAGTGGCGCCGTTTTTATCCCCAGTGTGCGTCCGACCGGAAGTGACGTTCTAAGATGGCGGCCGGACCGGAAGTGCCCGGCTTTGTATGTTAGATGGATGTACGCGTCCCACGGTTGCTATGGAGATGCGTGCCAGTACAATTCGCGGTGTACTCGTTGCAAGGACCGGTTTGTGTTGGTCTATATAATGAATAAAATTGTTTGGAGCTAGCTTTTGAGTGGTTAGTGTATAACTTAAATCATAGATGGAATGTATCGGTGGTAACGTAGCCAGGTAGGTAGATCCACAAATGGAATCTGTAGGTAAAATATGTGCTTTGGTTAAGGGTATGTTTAACCCTGCTGGGTGGATGATAAAGAACAAGGGGACTGAAAGGGGAAAAGGTGATGGAAAACTGTCCTGGTATCACATACTACAGCTGTAGAAGTGGGATATAGTGGGTGTGTCAAGGTGGTGTTGTAACCATACAATGCATGGGTGATACATATTAGATCAACCGAGTGCTATGAGTGGCACATACATACATCAGGGTGTCAAATAGAAAAGTTGGATATCGACGAAGACATAGGTGAAAAGTGCCTTAGTGCATGGTGTACGATCCAGTGAAGACATGTGCTGTGGCGGTCATCATCAATATAATCGATTCTATAAAATGAGAAAAAGGTATATCAGTACATGTCAAAAAACAGATCATATATAATACAATAATGCAATAGTCGTCCTAATCCATTGAATAACACCTTTTAAATAAATGCCGATATCTCATAGTCCCTGTTTAATCCTTTCGGAGATAATGTATCTAGGGAGTGAATCCAATAAGCTTCACGTTTTTTGAGCATCAGTATCCTATTGCCCCCCCTGCGTTGTATGGGAACGTGTTCAAGAACCTGAAACTGTAGTTGTGAAATATTATGTCCTGATGCATGAAAGTGATGGGGTAGCGGTAATAAGAGATTATTGCATCGTATGGTAGATTTGTGTTTGGATATGCGATCCCTAATGGGTTGCGTCGTTTCCCCTACATATAGGAGTCCGCAGGGGCATTTGATGACGTACACCACGTAGGTTGAACTACACGTGAAGTATCCCCGGATTTTGAACTCCTTACCGGAGTACGGGTGTCTGACTACATTCCCTTTCAAAACATTATTACATTGAACGCAGTTTAAACATGGAAAGGTGCCTTCCCTTGGGGTGCCGAAGAAGCTCTGTCTCTTAGTGATTTTGGTACCAATGTCCGCTTTAACTAAATTGTCCCTCAAACTGGGAGCCCTTTTGAAACACGGGAGAAAGGGTTGTTGGAACTCTTTTACTTTGGGAAAGGCCTGAGATAGTATAGACCAGTTACTGCGTATTGCCCTGTGGAGTCTGTACATGTACGGATGAAATGAGTGTACGAAGGGAATGCGTAGGGATGTATCCATCCTAGGTCTGCTTGCTGTGGTTCTGGAAGTTTCTAGCAAAGATGGGGGATAGCCTCTGGCCCTAAATTTCTCAGTCATTTCCTGTGTACGTAGTTTTCTTGTGTTGCTATTAGAGACTATGCGTTCTACTCTTCGATATTGTGCCTTAGGTATGGATCTTTTAGTGGATGGAGGGTGGAGACTCTGGTAGTGTAGGAGACTGTTCCTATCTGTGCTCTTGGTGTATAAATCCGTACTAAGGAAACCATTTGGATCCTTTACTACCATGGTATCCAAGAAATTCATTTCCCACCTGTGACTGTTCATGGTGAAGGTGATACCCGGCCATGAGGTATTGAGGAAGGATAGGAAGGTATGGAGGGCATCCTCAGAGCCCCGCCATAGACAGAAGACGTCATCTATGTACCTCTTCCAGATAATGACATTGTCTTTAAACAGGGGATTGGGGTAAATGCGACTCTCTTCAAAATGGACCATATACGCATTTGCATATGGAGGGGCTGCGTGCGATCCCATCGCGGTCCCCCGTTTTTGCAAGTAAAATGTATCCTCAAAAAGAAAGAAATTTGAGGTGAGTATGACCCTTAAAAGGTCGATACATAGTGAGGTATGGTCTATGTCACTGTTGTTGCCTTCCAAAAGGTAACGGACAGAATGGATGCCCTCTTCATGGGGGATTGAGGTATACAAGTCCCTCACATCCAGGGTCACCAAAAGTGCATCTACTGGAACTGTGCCGATTTCTCGGATCAATTGTAGAAATGATCCTGTGTCCAATAAAAAAGATTTAGACGTCTGGATTAGAGGGGTAAGTATACGTTCGACATACTTGGCTAGGGGGGACAGAATCGAATCCGTGGAGGCCACAATGGGCCTCCCAGGTGGATTGTCCAGATTCTTGTGAACCTTAGGTAGTGTATAAAACACGGGTATGATTGGGTTAGGGTTCATCAGGAAACTGCATGTCTTGCCATCTAAGACTCCCAGATCAGTATATCTGTGTAGGATGGTTTCAATAATGTGGCGAATTTCATGTGAGGGATCCTTCTCTAATGTCTGATAGATAGAGCTATCACCTAGTTGTCTCATGATTTCTGCCAGGTATTTAGACTTGTCCATGATCACTAGGGCTCCTCCCTTGTCTGCCGGTTTCATAATAATGGACTGATCCCCCTGGAGATTCTTCAAAGAATGTCTTTCCTCTACTGTCAAATTTGGTGGATAAAATAGACTACCTTTCTCAATGTCACCCCTAAGAGATGTGAATGCATCCTGTATAAAATGGACAAAGGTCTCGACCGCGTGGGAGGATTGTGGAGGTCTGAAATGACTTTTATTTCTAAGACCCAAACTGGATGACGATAATACTTTGGGATCACTCCCAATAGAGGTAGTATCCACACCTGGCGGAATAGTGGAGAAATATGCTTTTAGTCTGATGGAACGAAAAAACCTCTGGAGATCCATGTCAAGTTCGAAGGTGCGACACCTGTAGGATGGGCAAAATGATAACCCCTTTTGCAAGAGTGAGTGTTCAGCCACGCTTAAAGTGCGGGAGGAGATGTTTATAACTAGATTGTCCATACCTTCGGTTGGGTGGTTCTGTAGGTTTCTTGATTCTTTCTTGTGTTTCTGTCCCCGTCTCGTCTTCTTGTAGGATAACGTCGTTGTCCTAAAAAAGGAAAGCTTGACACTGCTGTAGATGGTGTTGATTCGTGGTCCGACCCCGAGGTGGATGGATCTGAGGATGTTTGTGGGTTGGGACGAGTATTGGTGCGCCTTGAGTTGTCCTGCCATCTATATACGCGGTTGTTCTTGTAGTCCTCTGCGTCCCTTGCAAATTTGTTACGTTTTCTGGCCTCAATGTCCCTTTTGTGTTTGGTGATCCGGTCCTGGATTTCCGCTTTGAGGGAAGTTAGATCCTCAGGTGAACCTGTGGCAGACAACTGAATTTCAATGGTTTTAATGTTCTCAGCGCAAACCGTGATAGCCCGTTGTAGGTGCTCCACTGTGAGAGTAATTAGATCTAGGGAACACTTATTCAGGATGTGTTCGAACTTAGTGCAGAAATCAGGTGAATCTTTAAATAATGTAGGGCGTAGAGGGACCCTTAGTCCCCTTGGGATTCTCTGTACGCGTATATACTCCGATAGAGTGGCACAATGAAGCTCAAGGTTTGTATGGGACCTGAGTTCTCGTTCTAGATCCCGCCCACGAACCTCCCGAGGTGGAATAAGCAGAAAGTCACTTGATAGTTTAGATTGAGCGAGGATACTGGCGGTTTCCTCCGCGTTATAGGAGAATGTGGGAAGATTGGACATGGCTCTATAGCGTGCTACTACGTACAGGTAACGTCTATATGGGGAAAACACCGTGTGCACTGCTATATTAGGTGCTGAGACTAGGTACCCAAACCCTTAATAGATAGAAAGAAGAAGTCTCGCACTCAACTTAAGTATTTTTTGCTGATTTTATTTGGTGCTAATGTAGCACTGGGGAAACGTTTCAGCCTCAAATAGGCTTTCGTCAGTCACTACAATCATATGAACAAAAACAAAACATATTACAATATAATAAAGTGTATCCACAACCAGGTACATTTTAAACAAAACAAGGTATATACAACATAATAAAAGAGCCTTGATCGGAGAAATCATGGAAAAACCTTCTGTCAGAGCATAACCGTATGCAGTATTCTCGCTCAAAAATCATGTTTTACTGTGAATGAGACATATCTATGGGAGAAAACATACCGTATTGTGTCTTTTTTCTTTCTTTTCAGACACCTACAATCGTTCGTATACTGATCAGTGTTGTGCCTAAATAAGCGCAGTAAGAGAAAGTGAGATAGGGCAATGGTGCATAACATGATGGACCGTAGTGATGCGCAGAGTAATATACCAGGTGGAGCAGTGATACTTACAGCAAGTTATTGCTTGGTGAGAGCATATAGAATTAGCGGAAACAGAATCACTCTAATGATTATGCAGCTCTATAGAGGGGGAAAGAGGGAGGTGTGTGAGTCCCTGTACATAATATAATGTGTTGGATACGTTATATTCTGAAGCCAGATGGCCCTATATAGGTATTTGTACCTTCAACAAGCAAGCCCATACCTACAGCAAGTTTTCGCTTGGTCAGAGCATATGGAGTTAGCGGGAACAAAATCACTCTAATGATTATATAGCTGTAAATGGGGAAAGAGGGAGGTGAGTGAGTCCCTGTGCATAATATATTGTATCGGATATATCGAAGCCAGGTGATCATATATAAGTATTAGTACCTTTCATAAGCAGGCCCATGTGGAAGGAGACCTATGTCAGTTGTGACCGGCTGGAGGCTCTGAGGGCTGGAGAAGAATACAAAAAGGACTCAGTGCATCTATGAATGCTGAGAGCGGTGTGTCCGGAGCACAAGGCGTGCACATACCTGAAGGGGACGTCACTGCAATGTGGACCTGATCCAAGCAGACGCGGTATCCACCGCTTGTCTGGGGATCATGTTACAAGTGGCGCCGTTTTTATCCCCAGTGTGCGTCCGACCGGAAGTGACGTTCTAAGATGGCGGCCGGACCGGAAGTGCCCGGCTTTGTATGTTAGATGGATGTACGCGTCCCACGGTTGCTATGGAGATGCGTGCCAGTACAATTCGCGGTGTACTCGTTGCAAGGACCGGTTTGTGTTGGTCTATATAATGAATAAAATTGTTTGGAGCTAGCTTTTGAGTGGTTAGTGTATAACTTAAATCATAGATGGAATGTATCGGTGGTAACGTAGCCAGGTAGGTAGATCCACAAATGGAATCTGTAGGTCTCATTCACAGTAAAACATGATTTTTGAGCGAGAATACTGCATACGGTTATGCTCTGACAGAAGGTTTTTCCATGATTTCTCCGATCAAGGCTCTTTTATTATGTTGTATATACCTTGTTTTGTTTAAAATGTACCTGGTTGTGGATACACTTTATTATATTGTAATATGTTTTGTTTTTGTTCATATGATTGTAGTGACTGACGAAAGCCTATTTGAGGCTGAAACGTTTCCCCAGTGCTACATTAGCACCAAATAAAATCAGCAAAAAATACTTAAGTTGAGTGCGAGACTTCTTCTTTCTATCTATTAAGGGTTTGGGTACCTAGTCTCAGCACCTAATATAGCAGTGCACACGGTGTTTTCCCCATATAGACGTTACCTGTACGTAGTAGCACGCTATAGAGCCATGTCCAATCTTCCCACATTCTCCTATAACGCGGAGGAAACCGCCAGTATCCTCGCTCAATCTAAACTATCAAGTGACTTTCTGCTTATTCCACCTCGGGAGGTTCGTGGGCGGGATCTAGAACGAGAACTCAGGTCCCATACAAACCTTGAGCTTCATTGTGCCACTCTATCGGAGTATATACGCGTACAGAGAATCCCAAGGGGACTAAGGGTCCCTCTACGCCCTACATTATTTAAAGATTCACCTGATTTCTGCACTAAGTTCGAACACATCCTGAATAAGTGTTCCCTAGATCTAATTACTCTCACAGTGGAGCACCTACAACGGGCTATCACGGTTTGCGCTGAGAACATTAAAACCATTGAAATTCAGTTGTCTGCCACAGGTTCACCTGAGGATCTAACTTCCCTCAAAGCGGAAATCCAGGACCGGATCACCAAACACAAAAGGGACATTGAGGCCAGAAAACGTAACAAATTTGCAAGGGACGCAGAGGACTACAAGAACAACCGCGTATATAGATGGCAGGACAACTCAAGGCGCACCAATACTCGTCCCAACCCACAAACATCCTCAGATCCATCCACCTCGGGGTCGGACCACGAATCAACACCATCTACAGCAGTGTCAAGCTTTCCTTTTTTAGGACAACGACGTTATCCTACAAGAAGACGAGACGGGGACAGAAACACAAGAAAGAATCAAGAAACCTACAGAACCACCCAACCGAAGGTATGGACAATCTAGTTATAAACATCTCCTCCCGCACTTTAAGCGTGGCTGAACACTCACTCTTGCAAAAGGGGTTATCATTTTGCCCATCCTACAGGTGTCGCACCTTCGAACTTGACATGGATCTCCAGAGGTTTTTTCGTTCCATCAGACTAAAAGCATATTTCTCCACTATTCCGCCAGGTGTGGATACTACCTCTATTGGGAGTGATCCCAAAGTATTATCGTCATCCAGTTTGGGTCTTAGAAATAAAAGTCATTTCAGACCTCCACAATCCTCCCACGCGGTCGAGACCTTTGTCCATTTTATACAGGATGCATTCACATCTCTTAGGGGTGACATTGAGAAAGGTAGTCTATTTTATCCACCAAATTTGACAGTAGAGGAAAGACATTCTTTGAAGAATCTCCAGGGGGATCAGTCCATTATTATGAAACCGGCAGACAAGGGAGGAGCCCTAGTGATCATGGACAAGTCTAAATACCTGGCAGAAATCATGAGACAACTAGGTGATAGCTCTATCTATCAGACATTAGAGAAGGATCCCTCACATGAAATTCGCCACATTATTGAAACCATCCTACACAGATATACTGATCTGGGAGTCTTAGATGGCAAGACATGCAGTTTCCTGATGAACCCTAACCCAATCATACCCGTGTTTTATACACTACCTAAGGTTCACAAGAATCTGGACAATCCACCTGGGAGGCCCATTGTGGCCTCCACGGATTCGATTCTGTCCCCCCTAGCCAAGTATGTCGAACGTATACTTACCCCTCTAATCCAGACGTCTAAATCTTTTTTATTGGACACAGGATCATTTCTACAATTGATCCGAGAAATCGGCACAGTTCCAGTAGATGCACTTTTGGTGACCCTGGATGTGAGGGACTTGTATACCTCAATCCCCCATGAAGAGGGCATCCATTCTGTCCGTTACCTTTTGGAAGGCAACAACAGTGACATAGACCATACCTCACTATGTATCGACCTTTTAAGGGTCATACTCACCTCAAATTTCTTTCTTTTTGAGGATACATTTTACTTGCAAAAACGGGGGACCGCGATGGGATCGCACGCAGCCCCTCCATATGCAAATGCGTATATGGTCCATTTTGAAGAGAGTCGCATTTACCCCAATCCCCTGTTTAAAGACAATGTCATTATCTGGAAGAGGTACATAGATGACGTCTTCTGTCTATGGCGGGGCTCTGAGGATGCCCTCCATACCTTCCTATCCTTCCTCAATACCTCATGGCCGGGTATCACCTTCACCATGAACAGTCACAGGTGGGAAATGAATTTCTTGGATACCATGGTAGTAAAGGATCCAAATGGTTTCCTTAGTACGGATTTATACACCAAGAGCACAGATAGGAACAGTCTCCTACACTACCAGAGTCTCCACCCTCCATCCACTAAAAGATCCATACCTAAGGCACAATATCGAAGAGTAGAACGCATAGTCTCTAATAGCAACACAAGAAAACTACGTACACAGGAAATGACTGAGAAATTTAGGGCCAGAGGCTATCCCCCATCTTTGCTAGAAACTTCCAGAACCACAGCAAGCAGACCTAGGATGGATACATCCCTACGCATTCCCTTCGTACACTCATTTCATCCGTACATGTACAGACTCCACAGGGCAATACGCAGTAACTGGTCTATACTATCTCAGGCCTTTCCCAAAGTAAAAGAGTTCCAACAACCCTTTCTCCCGTGTTTCAAAAGGGCTCCCAGTTTGAGGGACAATTTAGTTAAAGCGGACATTGGTACCAAAATCACTAAGAGACAGAGCTTCTTCGGCACCCCAAGGGAAGGCACCTTTCCATGTTTAAACTGCGTTCAATGTAATAATGTTTTGAAAGGGAATGTAGTCAGACACCCGTACTCCGGTAAGGAGTTCAAAATCCGGGGATACTTCACGTGTAGTTCAACCTACGTGGTGTACGTCATCAAATGCCCCTGCGGACTCCTATATGTAGGGGAAACGACGCAACCCATTAGGGATCGCATATCCAAACACAAATCTACCATACGATGCAATAATCTCTTATTACCGCTACCCCATCACTTTCATGCATCAGGACATAATATTTCACAACTACAGTTTCAGGTTCTTGAACACGTTCCCATACAACGCAGGGGGGGCAATAGGATACTGATGCTCAAAAAACGTGAAGCTTATTGGATTCACTCCCTAGATACATTATCTCCGAAAGGATTAAACAGGGACTATGAGATATCGGCATTTATTTAAAAGGTGTTATTCAATGGATTAGGACGACTATTGCATTATTGTATTATATATGATCTGTTTTTTGACATGTACTGATATACCTTTTTCTCATTTTATAGAATCGATTATATTGATGATGACCGCCACAGCACATGTCTTCACTGGATCGTACACCATGCACTAAGGCACTTTTCACCTATGTCTTCGTCGATATCCAACTTTTCTATTTGACACCCTGATGTATGTATGTGCCACTCATAGCACTCGGTTGATCTAATATGTATCACCCATGCATTGTATGGTTACAACACCACCTTGACACACCCACTATATCCCACTTCTACAGCTGTAGTATGTGATACCAGGACAGTTTTCCATCACCTTTTCCCCTTTCAGTCCCCTTGTTCTTTATCATCCACCCAGCAGGGTTAAACATACCCTTAACCAAAGCACATATTTTACCTACAGATTCCATTTGTGGATCTACCTACCTGGCTACGTTACCACCGATACATTCCATCTATGATTTAAGTTATACACTAACCACTCAAAAGCTAGCTCCAAACAATTTTATTCATTATATAGACCAACACAAACCGGTCCTTGCAACGAGTACACCGCGAATTGTACTGGCACGCATCTCCATAGCAACCGTGGGACGCGTACATCCATCTAACATACAAAGCCGGGCACTTCCGGTCCGGCCGCCATCTTAGAACGTCACTTCCGGTCGGACGCACACTGGGGATAAAAACGGCGCCACTTGTAACATGATCCCCAGACAAGCGGTGGATACCGCGTCTGCTTGGATCAGGTCCACATTGCAGTGACGTCCCCTTCAGGTATGTGCACGCCTTGTGCTCCGGACACACCGCTCTCAGCATTCATAGATGCACTGAGTCCTTTTTGTATTCTTCTCCAGCCCTCAGAGCCTCCAGCCGGTCACAACTGACATAGGTCTCCTTCCACATGGGCCTGCTTATGAAAGGTACTAATACTTATATATGATCACCTGGCTTCGATATATCCGATACAATATATTATGCACAGGGACTCACTCACCTCCCTCTTTCCCCATTTACAGCTATATAATCATTAGAGTGATTTTGTTCCCGCTAACTCCATATGCTCTGACCAAGCGAAAACTTGCTGTAGGTATGGGCTTGCTTGTTGAAGGTACAAATACCTATATAGGGCCATCTGGCTTCAGAATATAACGTATCCAACACATTATATTATGTACAGGGACTCACACACCTCCCTCTTTCCCCCTCTATAGAGCTGCATAATCATTAGAGTGATTCTGTTTCCGCTAATTCTATATGCTCTCACCAAGCAATAACTTGCTGTAAGTATCACTGCTCCACCTGGTATATTACTCTGCGCATCACTACGGTCCATCATGTTATGCACCATTGCCCTATCTCACTTTCTCTTACTGCGCTTATTTAGGCACAACACTGATCAGTATACGAACGATTGTAGGTGTCTGAAAAGAAAGAAAAAAGACACAATACGGTATGTTTTCTCCCATAGATATGTCTCATTCACAGTAAAACATGATTTTTGAGCGAGAATACTGCATACGGTTATGCTCTGACAGAAGGTTTTTCCATGATTTCTCCGATCAAGGCTCTTTTATTATGTTGTATATACCTTGTTTTGTTTAAAATGTACCTGGTTGTGGATACACTTTATTATATTGTAATATGTTTTGTTTTTGTTCATATGATTGTAGTGACTGACGAAAGCCTATTTGAGGCTGAAACGTTTCCCCAGTGCTACATTAGCACCAAATAAAATCAGCAAAAAATACTTAAGTTGAGTGCGAGACTTCTTCTTTCTATCTTACAGTACGTGGATGACCTGCTCTGCTGCCCAGACCAGATGTCCGGCAAGGAAGGTACAGTTTCTTTGCTAGGCTTTGTGGCAGAAAAGGGTTGCAAGGTCTCACGTGACAAATTACAGTATTGCAAACAAAAGGTGACATTTTTAGAACATTGTATTGCTGAAGGTACAAGACACCTGACTGAAGACAGAAAACAGGCAATTCAAAATCTCCCTTTGTCCAGGCCACACCAGCATCTACGCACTTTCCTAGGCTTGGTGACCTACTGTAGGCCTTGGATGAGGTCTGCTTCACAAATGATGCAACCACTCTATGACTGCTTGTCATCAGACCTCTACGACCTCACTCAAGAAGCAATTGATTCCTTCCATTCTCTCAATCTGCTCATTGTGTCAGCCCTGGCCTTAGGCATTCCAAACTATGATCAGCCATTTTTCTTGTTTTGCACAGAGCAGGGAGGACATGCTACCGCAATACTGACGCAACAACATGGAGGGAAATAGAGACCAATAGCTTACTACTCCGCACAGTTAGACCCAGTGATTAGAGGGTCTCCTACGTGTGTCTGTGCTGTAAGAGCTGCTGTATTACTGCTAGGCATGTGAGATCACACTGACTTTTTCCTTTGGCAATTTATTCCCCACATGACATCCATGCCATACTCGTACCTGTTCAAACAAAACACCTATCTATGGCCAGACAGCTCAGACTTGAATGTGCCCTAATACTAATTCCTGAATACACCTAAGTCGCCCACCAGGGCAGGGTACTCTGTACCGGTCCGGTCGGCTATTAAAGGGCATGTCACGGTGGCTGCGACCCGGTCCGTGGCCCTGGGACTCACTGTAAAAGGGAACGGTCTTTAAAGGGGAATTGTGAATAAGTCTGTCATGACACCACCTGTGGTGTTCGGGACTGACGCTACTTTAAAGGGGTCCTCTGGGGGATGTTGTTGCAGCAATGATGGTGATGCTTCCCACAGGTGAAGCGAGGTCCCCAGGGGTCCTAGACTGTATGGTGATGATGGTGTTTGCCAGACAATGAGTAAAGGACAAAAGTTGCAAAGTCTTTACCTGGTTTACTGTAGTTGGCAGGCCACAGTCCAGGGTACCGGTAACAGGTACATTAGGAGTCCAGGCAGCCCGGAAACAAGTGGAATCCCCTTGGCAATTCAGGTTGGGAGCCTTCCACTGCATGCTTGCTATAGTCCCTTGCTGTCTGTAGTGTCCTAACAAGGTCCTGGTCCTTTCCCCCGTCCTGGGACAGGTACCTGTATAGTAGGCAGCTTGAGCCGTTCCTTCTGGGGTCTCTGCACGGTGACTCCAGCTCCAGGGTGCTGCTGTACCACAGGCTTAATTTGGTCAGTATACATGTATTCCTGTGTCCTCCGGTTCTGCTAGGTGTCCTACAGTTCCACTCTAGCCTCGGGCTCCCGGTACCCGGTTTCTGCGCTTTAGCTCCTCAGAGGCCCACTTGTAGCCTCCTTGAGCCCTGAAATCTCTCCTCTGCTCCTTTCCTGTCTGCTCTCCAGACTGTCTGATCCAGACTAAACTATATTCTCCTCCAGACCAGGATCTTTATTCAGGGAAGCTGCCCTAAAACAGGGTTTTGAGCTCCCCCTCCTGGCCTGGATTCTGAAGGTGTTGTGTTTGTGATTTACCTGCCAAAGAGATCTCTCTTGTTTCCAGGCATAGCACTACCCTCTCGGAGAGGAAGGCAGTACCACTGTGGTACCCGAACTCCTGGGATGTCACATGTCACCCTCAAAAGATATAATGTTCTGAATCCAGCCACTCATCTGCCTGTGGATTCAGAAAAGGGGAAATGGGTGACAGCGTTAGCAAGTGAAGAAGAGTACTTTGACATGACACACGAACATTACTGTATAGGAACTGATGAGTCAGGAGACAGTGGGTTTTACATATGTTCATGAAAAAAACCTGTTCCTAATGCATATTGTGAGGTTTTTATTTTTTGTAGATGGCTCCAGATACCACCAGGATGGGCGATTCTACACTGGATATGCAGTAGTGGAACCTGCCTGACCTGCTAGTTGAACTATAACTAGACCATGACTGTGTACATATAATGTCCCACAGGGGGAGTTTCAGTCATGGTGTCGATGTCCCACTAGATTACCCAGTCCATGAGCTCTTTGTGGATGGATTGCAGTATTGTGTGGATGAACAGTTCTACGCCGAATATGCTATTGATCCATGAAACCATAAATGTGGAACCGTTGCCCCCACACGGCAGTCCACGAAGAGTACTCTGACGTGACGCACAAGTATGACTGCATAGATGAGTCAGGAAACAGTGGATTTTGCACATGTCCATGATAAACCTGATCCTAATGCAGATTTTGAGTTTTTTCTTGTAGATGGCTCCAGATACCACCAGGATGGGCGATTCTACATTGGATATGCAGTAGTATCCTCACATGAGGTAATCCGAGCAGAACCACTCCCTCCTCACATGTCGGTGAAGGAGGCAGAGTTGAAGGCACTCACTGAGGCATGTAGAGCTGCTGCAGGTAAAGTCGCTAATATTTACACAGATTCGAATTATGCATGGGGAATATCCCATGATTATGGCCCTATCTGGAGAAGCAGAGCGTTTCTTACATCAGCCGGTAAGCCCATTAACAATGCAGAGCTGGTGAAACAATTAATGTAGGCATTGATATTACCAGTCCATGTTGGCATAATCAAGGTGAAAGCACACACAAACGGTGACTCCGTGGAGGTAGAGGGCAACAGGAGGGTGGACGAGGCTACTAAAGTAGCAGCAAGGCGGCCTAGGTAGCAGTGGACGGTGGCGGGGAGTCAGCGTATTCCAGCCACACTGAGCCTAGATGTCCTGAAATCCCTCCAGCTTCCCAAACAGAGAAGGAGCACTGTGGAAGAATGGGAGCTGAGCTGAATTCAAAAGGAGTATGGGAGAATAAGGATAAATTGTGTATACCAAGGTCCCTGTTCCCAATCATGGCACCAGCAACACATGGCCCCACTCACACCTCAAAATGTCACATGTGCACCATGGTAAATGCCTTCTGGATCGCTCCTGGTTTAAGTTACGCAGCCATGAAACTTGTACAGTCCTGCCTCATCTGTGCACAGCACAACCCAGAAAGTGACACCCAGGCCTCTCTACCCGCTTCAGAGACTGCAGACTTGCTACATACAGCTACTCAAGGTAGGAGTGTATGAAAAATATCCTAGTATGTGTAGATCTCTTCTCTGGTTGGCTGGAAGTCTATCCGGCAAAATGTGCAAATGCCAAAACGACTGCAAACAAACTGATGAAAGTACTGATCTGCAGGTATGGTGTCCTAGAAATCATAGGAAGCGATAGGGGTACACACTTCATGGGAGAAATAATGAGGGACGTCATGCAGGCCCTGGGAGCACAGCAAGCATTTCATACACCATATAGACCACAAAGTAGGGGGAAAGTGGAGAGACTAAACAGGACACTTAAACTGAAAATTCAAAAGGTCATGGCAGACACAGGAAAGAGCTGGGTAGGGTGCTTGCCTCTTGCACTCTTTTCAGTCAGACACCAAATAGAAAGACAGGCTTATCTCCTTTTGAAGTCATGTTTGGTAGTGCACCAAAGACTGGTCTGTACTTCCCACAGGTGCTACAAATGCAACACGGGGCTATGACAGCCTATGTCCAGGCTTTGCAGAAAAGACTTAATGTGGTGCATAAACATGTGTTCTCATCCATTCCAGATCCTAATGCCAGTGCAGACGTACATCAGCTGAATCCAGGTGATTGGGTGGTCATACACAGACACGTGAGAAGGAGCCTAGATCCAGGGTTTGACGGCCCGGTTTAAAGTCCAGCTGACCACATTCACCTCAGTGAAACTTGAGGGAAAGCCCACCTGGATCCATGCCAGTCACTGCAAAAAGATCTTTTCACCAGCAGAATTACTGTTTTCCTAATCACCTTGCTGGCAGTTGCAAGATTATTGCACTCTACAAAGACACTCAATAAACTTTTAAAGTTTGTTGACAGGGACAACAAACTTATTCAACGTCATGCTCTTCTTATAAAGGACGTGGAAGGACAAAAACTGTTGGACTGTTGGATCTGTACACACAGCCCAGTATCTGCAAGGACTATGCTGTACTTAGCCCCACCCCTGGAGCCAAGGAAGGTATTAACACCACACTGCATACACAATGAGACTTGGACTCAGATTTTCTAGGTTCCTTGAGGTTCTTAATGAGACTAATACAATACAGAGCCTCCTTTTTAAATCCAGCCAATTGGTTTGGTGGACTAGCGGGATGGATTTTTGGGCATTTTACAGTTTTGTTTATTATTTTATGTAGCTGTAAAAGCACTATTATATGCGTTACATAAGATATTGAATAGTGTATGTTTAAGGAAGGAATATAAGGCTGTGCCATCCATAGTGTATCATAGACCCCGGATAACCACTGCTGACTGAGGAAGTGAGTGTCCACACTGAGGGTGGATGGGCAAAGCAGGTAGAAAGCCCCCTTATGGATACTAGACCCATGAGACAGTAGCTCCTTTGTGGACATCAACTGACCCTGTGGCAGAGGTTATACTATTTACAAAAGGGGGAAATTGATATAGAAGGGTTAATGTTTTGCCTTTAATTGCCTTTTGCCTTTAATTGCTAGAATGTGTTTAGAATTTGTTCTTATGATGTAGGAGTCTTGTAGTCTATGATTCAAAGATTTTATACTTCTTTTCTTACATGTTTTCAATAGTCAGCAAACAGCATGTTCTGGGTACGTGGGAAATAAAGGTCAGCATGACCCAGGGTAACAGGGGGAGGACTACATGAATTACATTGAGAGTTACATTTGTTGTAAATGGTATAAAATACTGCCTCTTGCTTCATTACATCAGATAAAGTGGCTTTGCTCAGAGCACGTGTGCAGCTTCCTTTTTCTCCAAGCGCGCTTGTCAATGAAGGGCGTAACCTCCTGATTTGGCCTCACCCGGTGATCTGGCATGCCTGACATTGGGTCAGAACGCAAACAGCTACAACACAGGCATGACATTACTCCCTGTGAGGGAGGCAAAGCCACTGTGGCAACTGGACTCCTGGCATGCCACATATCTATCAATGGAGGAACCTCATCAATGATATTCAATCAAGACTACAGGAGAAGTGCGTGATGAAAGTCGTGTCTGATGCATGTCTGACGAAAGTCATTTCCAGTGCCTGAGTCCAGTCGTTTCCAGTGCCTGAGTCCGTGAGGCCCAGAAAAAGAAAACTGTGACATCCAGCAGTCTCATCATGCCAGACGTATTCAAAATCCTGCTGAATCAAGCTATAGGAGAGTAACGTGAAGTCTGGCAGAATGACGGGTGCACACGGATGATGTTGACTGACCTATGGACTGTGAGGGTGAAAGATGGCTTTGGGATAGGCAGAAACCTAAAGATTGATAATGATATGAATGCAAAAAAGACCGAAACAAAGAGACTGAAGACTGCAAGAAGACTCCAAGTAAGAAGAAGAAGGTATTTTTTGTGGATAGAGATGTTGGGTTACAGTGAACAGCAGGGAAGAGCTGATGGCTGTGTGAATGATGTCTAGGTATCTAAGTGCAGAATTATACTTCATTCCATTCTGAACTGTCACAATTTATAATCGGGGGTTGATTGGGCAAATAAATCCCAGCACAACACTTCCCTCAAATTTCATTGTCGTGTCTCGACAACAGAGGGATTGTAGAAGGTGAGTGCCCCAAAATGTACATCTTTATATAGAGATGTGTATAGTTGTGTATGTATCTCTCTCTCTGTGTGTATATATATATATATATATATATATATATATATATATATATATATATATATATATAATTCCCTCACATGTGTTCCCAGAAGCCCCCTCCTCCTGCTTGCTGTTAAACAAAGCTGCCATGTGCTGGTAATTCAGGATTTAAGGCATGTTTCTTAGTGGACAATATACTGTGACATCATCCCTACCATACCTGGGGCTGGACACACCTCTTTTTAGCGGGACATAAAAAGAGAAGACATGTGCTCTCTTGCCCCTCTCTTGCTTCCTGAATGATCATGGACACACATGGCTGAGTATAATATGTACCCTCTTAGGTCTTAGGGTTGGTAAAGCATAGGTGGGAGGGCTGATATTACATGGGTGATTTGGGTAATTCAGGCAGTTAATTGTGGGTTTTTACTGTGTGATATGGTTGCGATATTACTATATACTGTAGTGATATTACTGTAGTAGCGCTGTAGTATCAGTATTGTACATATATATACACTCACCGGCCACTTTATTAGGTACACCATGCTAGTAACGGGTTGGACCCCCTTTTGCCTTCAGAACTGCCTCAATTCTTCGTGGCATAGATTCAACAAGGTGCTGGAAGCATTCCTCAGAGATTTTGGTCCATATTGACATGATGGCATCACACAGTTGCCGCAGATTTGTCGGCTGCACATCCCAAAGATGCTCCATACAAGGCAGGATGGATCCATGCTTTCATGTTGTTTACGCCAAATTCTGACCCTACCATCCGAATGTCGCAGCAGAAATCGAGACTCATCAGACCAAGCAACGTTTTTCCAATCTTCTACTGTCCAATTTCGATGAGCTTGTACAAATTGTAGCCTCAGTTTCCTGTTCTTAGCTGAAAGGAGTGGTACCCGGTGTGGTCTTCTGCTGCTGTAGCCCATCTGCCTCAAAGTTCGACGCACTGTGCGTTCAGAGATGCTCTTAGGCCTACCTTGGTTGTAACGGGTGGTGATTTGAGTCACTGTTGCCTTTCTATCAGCTCGAACCAGTCTGCCCATTCTCCTCTGACCTCTGGCATCAACAAGGCATTTCCGCCCACAGAACTGCCGCTCACTGGATTTTTTTTCTTTTTCGGACCATTCTCTGTAAACCCTAGAGATGGTTGTGCGTGAAAATCCCAGTAGATCAGCAGTTTCTGAAATACTCAGACCAGCCCTTCTGGCACCAACAACCATGCCACGTTCAAAGGCACTCAAATCACCTTTCTTCCCCATACTGATGCTCGGTTTGAACTGCAGGAGATTGTCTTGACCATGTCTACATGCCTAAATGCACTGAGTTGCCGCCATGTGATTGGCTGATTAGAAATTAAGTGTTAACAAGAAGTTGGACAGGTGTACCTAATAAAGTGGCCAGTGAGTGTATCTAATATATAATTGCCTAGAATACTACTTCCTGCAATTTGTGCCAACTTCCGTGGCTTTGTCCGGAGCTAATGTCCGGAGATAATGTCCGGAGCTAATGTCCGGAGATAATGTCCGGAGATAATGTCCGGAGATAATGTCCGGAGATAAGTGACGTCACCAGTGTCCTACACCCAGGCAGAGCACAGGGGCCCCAGGCAGCATATGGGGCCCCAGGCAGAGCACAGTGGCCCCAGGCAGAGCACAGGGGCCCCAGGCAGCATATGGGGCCCCAGGCAGAGCACAGTGGTCCCAGGCAGAGCACAGGGGCCCCAGGCAGCCTATGGGGCCCCAGGCAGAGCACAGTGGCCCCAGGCAGAGCACAGGGGCCCCAGGCAGCATATGGGGCCCCAGGCAGAGCACAGGGGCCCCAGGCAGCATATGGGGCCCCAGGCAGAGCACAGTGGCCCCAGGCAGAGCACAGGGGCCCCAGGCAGAACATGGGCCCCAGGCAGAGCACAGGGGCCCCAGGCAGAGCACAGGGGCCCCAGGCAGCATATGGGGCCCCAGGCAGAGCACACGGGCCTCAGGCAGAGCACAGGGGCCCCAGGCAGCATATGGGGCCCCAGGCAGAGCACAGGGGCCCCAGGCAGCATATGGGGCCCCAGGCAGAGCACAGGGGCCCCAGGCAGAACATGGGGCCCCAGGCAGAGCACAGGGGCCCCAGGCAGAGAACAGGGTCCCCAGGCAGAGCACAGGGGCCCCAGGCAGCATATGGGGCCCCAGGCAGAGCACAGGGGCCCCAGGCAGCATATGGGGCCCCAGGCAGAGCACAGTGGCCCCAGGCAGCATATGGGGCCCCAGGCAGAGCACAGTGGCCCCAGGCAGAGCACAGGGGCCCCAGGCAGCTTATGGGGCCCCAGGCAGAGCACAGTGGCCCCAGGCAGAACATGGGGCCCCAGGCAGAGCACAGGGGCCCCAGGCAGCTTATGGGGCCCCAGGCAGAGCACAGTGGCCCCAGGCAGAACATGGGGCCCCAGGCAGAGCACAGTGGCCCCAGGCAGAGCACAGGGGCCCCAGGCAGCATATGGGGCCCCAGGCAGAGCACAGGGGCCCCAGGCAGCATATGGGGCCCCAGGCAGAGCACAGTGCCCCAGGCAGAGCACAGGGGCCCCAGGCAGCATATGGGGCCCCAGGCAGAGCACAGTGGTCCCAGGCAGAGCACAGGGGCCCCAGGCAGCCTATGGGGCCCCAGGCAGAGCACAGTGGCCCCAGGCAGAACATGGGGCCCCAGGCAGAGCACAGGGGCCCCAGGCAGAGCACAGGGGCCCCAGGCAGCATATGGGGCCCCAGGCAGAGCACAGTGGTCCCAGGTAGAGCACAGGGGCCCCAGGCAGCCTATGGGGCCCCAGGCAGAGCACAGGGGCCCCAGGCAGCATATGGGGCCCCAGGCAGAGCACAGGGGCCCCAGGCAGCATATGGGGCCCCAGGCAGAGCACAGGGGCCCCAGGCAGCATATGGGGCCCCAGGCAGAGCACAGTGGCCCCAGGCAGAGCACAGGGGCCCCAGGCAGAACATGGGGCCCCAGGCAGAGCACAGGGGCCCCAGGCAGCATATGGGGCCCCAGGCAGAGCACAGGGGCCCCAGGCAGCATATGGGGCCCCAGGCAGAGCACAGCGACATTTTGGACCACTGTGCGGTGTTTCAGACCCCCTGTGTGATGTCTGGGGCCCTGTTCTTAAGTATATTAAAGATTAAAGTAACGTATATTAAAGTATATTATAGATCAAATTTGACACGTTTATGAGCACCATTGAGTGATATACTCAAGAATGACATAATTTTTCAACATTTTATGGTTTCAAACTGTAAACACTCAGAGGTTTTTTTACTTCAAGCAGAAAACCTTAACGGTTCATAAAAAAGTTGACTGTTCAGGATATGATAAAATTCATAGTATTCTGAATCTTTAACTTATAAAGATACCTTTACATGGGGTGATTATTGGTTCCAGAGAGGCTTTCGGCCGATAATCGTACACATGGCTGGTGACAGGACAATACAATATAAACGTTCAATGGTAAACACTGATAACATTAAAATCTAATATATAATTGCCTAGAATACTACTTCCGGCAATTTGTGCCAACTTCCGTGGCTTTGTCCGGAGATAATGTCCGGAGATAAGTGACGTCACCAGCGTCCTACACCCGCTCAGGGTGGACAAAGATATATGCCTTCGTGGTGCGCGGCACTTTTCTGATTGGTTGCCGCCTGCCGCGAGCGACCAATCAGAAATGTGCCGTACTGTCAAGAATTGTCAAGAGCTGGTGAGTGCAGCCATTTTTTGTTCTTTCTTACTATTATTTATTAATTGTATTATTCTTACATTTGAATAAATAAAGTATATATGGATTCTAGACTCCCGATTCTTTAGAATCGGGCTGCCATCTAGTAAGTCATATATATAAAAATAATGCACGGAAAAGATGAATAACATGCATAAATAAATAACCCCCCAAACCTATATATAGGTAAATATCTAATATATAATTGCCTAGAATACTACTTCCTGCAATTTGTGCCAACTTCCGTGGCTTTGTCCGGAGCTATTGTCCGGAGCTATTGTCCGTAGCTAATGTCCGGAGCTAATGTCCGGAGCTAATGTCCGGAGATAAGTGACGTCACCAGTGTCCTACACCCAGGCAGAGCACAGTGGCCCCAGGCAGAGCACAGGGGCCCCAGGCAGAACATGGGGCCCCAGGCAGAGCACAGGGGCCCCAGGCAGAGCACACACCAAATCGGAGGCCGAGGGGCCCCGCCAACCAAATCGGAGGCCGAGGAGCCCCGCCCACCAAATCGAAGGCCGAGCGGCCCCGCCCACCAAAGCGGAGGCCGAGGGGCCCGGCCCCGCCCACCAAAGCGGAGGCCGAGGGGCCCCGACCACCACATCGGAGGCCGAGGGGCCCCGCCCACCAAATCGGAGGCCGAGGGTCCCCGACCACCAAATCGGAGGCCGAGGGTCCCCGCCCACCAAATCGGAGGCCGAGGGTCCCTGCCCACCAAATTGGAGGCCGAGGGGCCCCGCCAACCAAATCGGAGGCCGAGGGGCCCCGCCCACCAAATCGGAGGCCGAGCGGCCCCGCCCACCAAAGCGGAGGCCGAGGGGCCCGGCCCCGCCCACCAAAGCGGAGGCCGAGGGGCCCCGACCACCACATCGGAGGCCGAGGGGCCCCGCCCACCAAATCGGAGGCCGAGGGTCCCCGACCACCAAATCGGAGGCCGAGGGTCCCCGCCCACCAAATCGGAGGCCGAGGGTCCCTGCCCACCAAATTGGAGGCCGAGGGGCCCCGCCAACCAAATCGGAGGCCGAGGAGCCCCGCCCACCAAATCGAAGGCCGAGCGGCCCCGCCCACCAAAGCGGAGGCCGAGGGGCCCGGCCCCGCCCACCAAAGCGGAGGCCGAGGGGCCCCGACCACCACATCGGAGGCCGAGGGGCCCCGCCCACCAAATCGGAGGCCGAGGGTCCCCGACCACCAAATCGGAGGCCGAGGGTCCCCGCCCACCAAATCGGAGGCCGAGGGTCCCTGCCCACCAAATTGGAGGCCGAGGGGCCCCGCCAACCAAATCGGAGGCCGAGGGGCCCCGCCCACCAAATCGGAGGCCGAGGGGCCCCGCCCACCACATCGGAGGCCGAGGGGCCCCGCCCACCAAAGCGGAGGCCGAGGGTCCCCGCCCACCAAATCGGAGGCCGAGGGTCCCCGCCCACCAAATCGGAGGCCGAGGAGCCCCGTCCAACAAATCGAAGGCCGAGCGGCCCCGCCCACCAAAGCAGAGGCCGAGGGGCCCGGCCCCGCCCACCAAATCGGAGGCCGAGGGGCCCCGCCCACCAAATCGGAGACCAGGGGTCCCCGCCCACCAAATCGGAGGCCGAGGGGCCCCGCCCACCACATCGGAGGCCGATGGGCCCCGCCCACCAAATCGGAGGCCGAGGGTCCCCGCCCACCAAATCGGAGGCCGAGGGTCCCCGCCCACCAAATCAGAGGCCGAGGGTCCCCGCCCACCAAATCGGAGGCCGAGGGGCCCCGCCCACCAAATCGAAGGCCGAGGGGCCCCGCCCACCAAAGCGGAGGCCGAGGGTCCCCGCACACCAAATCGGAGGCAGAGGGACCCCGCCCACCAAATCGAAGGCCGAGGGGCCCCGCCCACCAAATCGGAGGCCGAGGGGCCCCGCCCACCAAATCGGAGGCCGAGGGTCCCCGCCCACCAAATCAGAGGCCGAGGGTCCCCGCCCACCAAATCGGAGGCCGAGGGGCCCCGCCCACCAAATCGAAGGCCGAAGGGCCCCGCCCACCAAATCGGAGGCCGAGGGGCCCCGCCCACCAAAGCGGAGGCCGAGGGTCCCCGACCACCAAATCGGAGGCCGAGGGTCCCCGCCCACCAAATCGGAGGCCGAGGGTCCCCGCCCACCAAATCGGAGGCCGAGGGTCCCAACCCACCAAATCGGAGGCCGAGAGTCCCCGCCCACCAAATCGGAGGCCGAGGGGCCCCGCCAACCAAATCGGAGGCCGAGGGGCCCCGCCAACCAAATCGGAGGCCGAGGAGCCCCGCCCACCAAATCGAAGGCCGAGCGGCCCCGCCCACCAAAGCGTAGGCCAAGGGGCCCGGCCCCGCCCACCAAAGCGGAGGCCGAGGGGCCCCGCCCACCACATCGGAGGCCGAGGGTCCCCACCCACCAAATCGGAGGCCGAGGGTCCCCGCCCACCAAATCGGAGGCCGAGGGTCCCCGCCCACCAAATCGGAGGCCGAGGGGCCCCACCAACCAAATCGGAGGCCGAGGGGCCCCGCCCACCAAATCGAAGGCCGAGGGGCCCCGCCCACCAAAGCGGAGGCCGAGGGTCCCCGCACACCAAATCGGAGGCAGAGGGACCCCGCCCACCAAATCGGAGGCCGAGGGGCCCCACCCACCAAAGCGGAGGCCGAGGGTCCCCGACCACCAAATCGGAGGCCGAGGGTCCCTGCCCACCAAATCGGAGGCCGAGGGTCCCCGCCCACCAAATCGGAGGCCGAGGGGCCCCACCAACCAAATCGAAGGCCGAGGAGCCCCGCCCAACAAATCGAAGGCCGAGCGGCCCCGCCCACCAAAGCGGAGGCCGAGGGGCCCGGCTCCGCCCACCAAAGCGGAGGCCGAGGGGCCCCGACCACCACATCGGAGGCCGAGGGGCCCCGCCCACCAAATCGGAGGCTGAGGGTCCCAGCCCACCAAATCGGAGGCCGAGGGTCCCCGCCCACCAAATCGGAGGATAAGGGGCCCCGCCCACCAAATCGGAGGCCGAGGGGCCCCACCAACAAAATCGGAGGCTGAGGAGCCCCGCCCACCAATTCGAAGGCCGAGCGGCCCCGCCCACCAAAGCGGAGGCAGAGGGACCCCGCCCACCAAATCGGAGGCCGAGGGTCCCCGCCCACCAAATCGGAGGCAGAGGGACCCCGCCCACCAAATCGGAGGCCGAGGGGCCCCGCCCACCAAAGCGGAGGCCGAGGGTCCCCGCCCACCAAATCGGAGGTCGAGGGTCCCCGCCCACCAAATCGGAGGCCGAGGGTCCCCGCCCACCAAATCGGAGGCCGAGGGTCCCCACCCACCAAATCGGAGGACGAGGGGCCCCACCAACCAAATCGGAGGCCGAGGAGCCCCGCCCACCAAAAGTAAGTGCGGCCCCAAAAGTAAGTGCGCCCCCGGGTGCAAAAGTAAGTGCGCCCCCGGGTGCAAAAGTAAGTGCGCCCCCGGGTGCAAAAGTAAGTGCGCCCCCGGGTGCAAAAGTAAGTGCGCCCCCGGCTGCAAAAGTAAGTGCGCCCCCGGGTGCAAAAGTAAGTGCGCCCCCGGGTGCAAAAGTGCGCCTCCGGGTGCAAAAGTAAGTGCGCCCCCGGGTGCAAAAGTAAGCGCGCCCCGGGTGCAAAAGTAAGCGCGCCCCCCAGTCCCGTGTGTATAAAGTGCTGCTGTAAAGCTGGTAGCGCTGTTCAAGCACCATGTATTTCCTTCAGGAAATGCCCATCTAATATATAATTGCCTAGATTACTACTTCCTGCAATTTGTGCCAACTTCCGTGGCTTTGTCCGGAGCTAATGTCCGGAGATAATGTCCGGAGCTAATGTCCGGAGATAATGTCCGGAGCTAATGTCCGGAGCTAATGTCCGGAGATAAGTGACGTCACCAGTGTCCTACACCCAGGCAGAGCACAGGGGCCCCAGGCAGCATATGGGGCCCCAGGCAGAGCACAGTGGCCCCAGGCAGAGCACAGGGGCCCCAGGCAGAACATGGGGCCCCAGGCAGAGCACAGGGGCCCCAGGTAGAGCACAGGGGCCCCAGGCAGCATATGGGGCCCCAGGCAGAGCACAGGGGCCCCAGGCAGAGCACAGGGGCCCCAGGCAGAGCACAGGGGCCCCAGGCAGCATATGGGGCCCCAGGCAGACCACAGTGGCCCCAGGCAGAGCACAGGGGCCCCAGGCAGGACATGGGGCCCCAGGAAGAGCACAGGGGCCCCAGGCAGAGCACAGGGGCCCCAGGCAGCATATGGGGCCCCAGGCAGAGCACAGGGGCCCCAGGCAGCATATGGGGCCCCAGGCAGAGCACAGTGGCCCCAGGCAGCATATGGGGCCCCAGGCAGAGCACAGGGGCCCCAGGCAGAGCACAGTAGCCCCAGGCAGCATATGGGGCCCCAGGCAGAGCACAGTGGTCCCAGGCAGAGCACAGGGGCCCCAGGCAGA
Source organism: Ranitomeya variabilis (assembly GCF_051348905.1). Lineage (NCBI taxonomy): Eukaryota > Metazoa > Chordata > Amphibia > Anura > Dendrobatidae > Ranitomeya > Ranitomeya variabilis. The sequence goes on from NC_135234.1 coordinate 334,751,227, forward strand.
GCACAGTGGCCCCAGGCTGAACATGGGGCCCCAGGCAGAGCACAGTGTCCCCAGGCAGAGCACGGGGCCCCAGGCAGAACATGGGGCCCCAGGCAGAGCACAGGGGCCCCAGGCAGAGCACAGGGGCCCCAGGCAGCATATGGGGCCCCAGGCAGAGCACAGGGGCCCCAGGCAGCATATGGGGCCCCAGGCAGAGCACAGTGGCCCCAGGCAGAGCACAGGGGCCCCAGGCAGCATATGGGGCCCCAGGCAGAGCACAGTGGTCCCAGGCAGAGCACAGGGGCCCCAGGCAGCCTATGTGGCCCCAGGCAGAGCACAGTGGCCCCAGGCAGAACATGGGGCCCCAGGCAGAGCACAGGGGCCCCAGGCAGCATATGGGGCCCCAGGCAGAGCACAGTGGTCCCAGGTAGAGCACAGGGGCCCCAGGCAGCCTATGGGGCCCCAGGCAGAGCACAGGGGCCCCAGGCAGCATATGGGGCCCCAGGCAGAGCACAGGGGCCCCAGGCAGCATATGGGGCCCCAGGCAGAGCACAGTGGCCCCAGGCAAAGCACAGGGGCCCCAGGCAGAACATGGGGCCCCAGGCAGGGCACAGGGGCCCCAGGCAGAGCACAGGGGCCCCAGGCAGCATATGGGGCCCCAGGCAGAGCACAGGGGCCCCAGGCAGCATATGGGGCCCCAGGCAGAGCACAGCGATATTTTGGACCACTGTGCGGTGTTTCAGACCCCCTGTGTGATGTCTGGGGCCCTGTTCTTAAGTATATTAAAGATTAAAGTAACGTATATTAAAGTATATTATAGATCAAATTTGACACGTTTATGAGCACCATTGAGTGATATACTCAAGAATGACATAATTTTTCAACATTTTATGGTTTCAAACTGTAAACACTCAGAGTTTTTTTTACTTCAACCAGAAAACCTTAACGGTTCATAAAAAACTTGACTGTTCAGGATATGATAAAAGTCATAGTATTCTGAATCTTTAACTTATAAAGATACCTTTACATGGAGTGATTATTGGTTCCAGAGAGGCTTTCGGACGATAATCGTACACATGGCTGGTGACAGGACAATACAATATAAACGTTCAAAGGTAAACACTGATAACATTAAAATCTATATATAATTGCCTAGAATACTACTTCCGGCAATTTGTGCCAACTTCCGTGGCTTTGTCCGGAGATAATGTCCGGAGATAAGTGACGTCACCAGCGTCCTACACCCGCTCGGGGTGGACAAAGATATATGCCTTCGTGGTGCGCGGCACTTTTCTGATTGGTTGCCGCCTGCCGCGAGCGACCAATCAGAAATGTGCCGTACTGTCAAGAATTGTCAAGAGCTGGTGAGTGCAGCCATTTTTTGTTCTTTCTTACTATTATTTATTAATTGTATTATGTTTACATTTGAATAAATAAAGTATATATGGATTCTAGACTCCCGATTCTTTAGAATCGGGCTGCCATCTAGTATATATATATATATATATATATATATATATATATATATATATTTATAGTCGCCAGCTTGGGTATAAATTTATATGTATGTAATAAACTGCAGACTTGTGTGTGTGTGTAATAAATATCCTTTATTGATACATGGTTTTGTCTCAGTATATAATATAAAGGAAAAGATAACGTTGAGGCATATTAAGAGGACATTAATAATTAATAGTGTAATAATTATAGGGGATAACTCAGGAGACTCTTTGCATGGAACAAGACAACTACAGGACACAGTTTTATAAGTGGTAAAGTCTATATTATCACACGGTGATTCAAACAGGTGCAGAGAGAAACTCAAGTCCACAACACTTGGAGTAAATATTAAACGCAGCTTAGCAGTCTATAGAAAACTTCATAGGAAAATGCAATCACGCAGAAAGTCTATGAAGCACAATTATTCTTGAGGATACTTAGTTACATAGTTACATAGTTATTAAGGTTGAAGGAAGACTTTAAGTCCATCTAGTTCAACCCTTACCTAACATGCCCTAACATGTTGATCCAGAGGAAGGCAAAAAAAAACCATGTGACAAAGAGTAAGCTCCACATTGGGGAAAAAAAATTCCTTCCCGACTCCACATACGGCAATCAGATTAATTCCCTGGATCAACGCCCTATCAAGGAATCTAGTGTATATACCCTGTAACATTATACTTTTCCAGAAAGGTATCCAGTCCCCTCTTAAATTTAAGTAACGAATCACTCATTACAACATCATACGGCAGAGAGTTCCATAGTCTCACTGCTCTTACAGTAAAGAATCCACGACACGAATAAGTCCTTCTTTTAGTCCAAACACAGATATATATGCTTATAAGGCAGTTCAAATAATATCTTAGCTCAACCAGGGAGGCCTGGGTTATAGTCTCAGGTTTTTGCAGAGCAGCAACAGCTTACATGTCCAGCAAATGCAGATGGAAGTAAACACGAGCAGCAGATGAAAGAAGATTACTGGAAACTGGTATATGCAGCAGGAACTCAGAGCAGAGTAGCAGGATCACCACACAGGTTCACGGGAGCAGGTATATAGCCAGGGAGTCATCAGAGTCAGGAGCTGGATGCAAGGCAGAATACTCTAGCACAGACTGAAGGCTGGGGTGGAGTTTTATAGCAGGAAGACACAGTGCACATGAGACCAAAAACGCCATCTTGGAAAAGGGCAGTAATGCACAAAAGGTAATAAAAAATGTTCAGAGTCCTGACATTACTCCCTCCTTAGAAGCGGCCTCAGGACGATCCTGGACCTGGTTTCTCAGGGAATCTCTGATGAAAATGAGAAATCTTCTGTTGGGCATTGATGTTTTCCACAGGTTCCAAAGAGTCTTCCTCAGGGGGATATCCCTGCCATCTTATCAGATATTGGAGCCGATTCCTGCGAATCCAGGAATCAACAATTTCCTCCACCACAAATTGTTCTTGCCCATCAATCATCACAGGCTGAGGAGGTGGCACAACACGTCCCTGGAAGGTGTTAGGAGATACAGGCTTTAGTAAAGATACATGAAAAACTGGATGTACCTTCATAGTCCTAGGCAGCAGGCCACAGAGCTCACAATACCGTTGATCTTGAAAGGGCCAATGAATTTCTGTTTTTGTGAAGGATCTTTTAACTTCAGATTCTTAGTTCCTAACCACACGGAATCTCCTACATTGAACATGGGTGCAGGTGTACAGAATCTATCAGCCAATCTCTTATAACGTTCTTGAGCAGTGGTCAGGGATTCCTTCAGAACCTCCAGATTTTGCCTCATCGCAGTCAGCCTTTCCTCCACTGCCGGAACCGGAGAATTAATTGGAGACCTAGGAAAGATACACAGATGATAACCCAGATTGGCAAAGAAAGGTGTAAATTTAGTGGAGGCGCTCTGAGAATTGTTATATGAAAATTCGGCTAACGGCAGCAACTCCAACCAATCATCCTGGAGATGGCTGACATAGCATCTTAGATATTGTTGCAGCGTCTGGTTGGTACGCTCAGTCTGACCATTTGTCTGGGGATGACAAGCGGAAGAGAGACAGACATTAATATTGAGTGCAGAGCAAAACCCCTTCCAGAATCTTGAAGTGAACTGTACTCCATGGTCAGAGATGATCTCATCCGGAACCCCATGCAACCGAAAGACATTCTGTATAACCAAGTTCACTGTATCTTTAGCTGAGGGGAGGCCGGTGCACGGAACAAAATGAGCAGCTTTAGTCAGGCAATCAAGCACCACCATGATTGTATTCATGCCCCCCGATGTAGGCAGCTCCACAATAAAGTCCATTGATATAGACCCCCAAGGGCGGGACGGAACAGGTAATGGTTGTAGAAGACCCGTAGGTGCCACATGAGGAGTCTTGTAACGAGCACATACCTCACAAGAGAGAACATAGTCATTAGTATCCTTCAGGCAAGTTGGCCACCAGAAGAATCGGCTCAGGAACTCTTGTGTCTTCTGTACCCCCCTGTGACCAGCCAACTTGGAGTCATGTACCAACTTGAGGATCTGCAGACGGATGACCTCAGGGACGTAGATACGTCGATCTCTGAACCACATGCCACCCTTAAAGTCAAGATTAATATCCACAGGTGGGTTGGCCAGAAATACATCACCGTCATAGGCCTCCCTGCACTCCTTCCACAAGTCCTGATCGTGGATAACTCCGATGAAATTGGCATCAGATAGAATGGTATTGGACGGGGCTCCAGGTACGGAATCCGCAGCATGGATTCGGGATAAAGCATCAGCCTTCCCATTACAAGAACCTGGACGGTACGAGATAACAAAGTTAAATTGATTTAAAAATAAGTTCCAACGAGCCTGAAGAGGAGAAAGACATCTAGGGGATCTAAGGAACTCTAAATTGTGATGGTCAGTTAGCACTATGATCTGTTGTGCAGCTCCTTGCAGATGATGCCTCCATTCATTGAAAGCCGCAACAATAGCCAGCAATTCCTTGTCTCCCACGTCGCAATTATTCTCTGCTGAGGTTAGTTTACGGGAAAAGAAAGCACAAGGATGTAGCAGACTCTTCTCTCCAGTTCTTTGGGAGAGAATAGCCCCCAAAGCATTATCAGAAGCATCCACCTCCACAATGAAAGAAAGTGTTGGATCTGGGTGTATCAACAGCGGTGCTGATGTGAAACAGATCTTAAGCCAATCAAAAGCTTCTTGAGCCTGTGATGACCACCTAAAGGGCTTTTCCTTCTTTGTCAAGGAAGTAATGGGACGGAAAATATCAGAAAAATTTCGAATGAAGCGTCTGTAGAAATTTGCAAAACCAATAAAACGTTGGACCTCCTTAACGTTCTTGGGTACCGGCCAGTCAAGGATAGCCTGAATCTTACCAGATTCCATGTTCAGCCCCTAGGGAGAGATGATATAACCTAAGAACTGTATCTCAGAATAATGGAAATCGCATTTTTCCTGCTTAATATACAGATGGTTCTCTTTCAGACGTCTTAAAACAGTTTTGACATGTTCTTCATGTTCCTGTAAAGAGTCAGAAAAGATTAGTATATCGTCCAAATAGCTCACCACAAACTGGTCCAACAAATCTCTGAAAATGTCATTAGCAAGGTGTTGAAAAGATGCAGGGGCATTACAAAGCCTGAAGGGCATCACAAGATATTCAAAGTGTCCATACCGGCATCTGAATGCTGTCTTCCACTCATCCCCTGGACGAATACGCACCAAATTATAAGCCCCACGAAGATCCAGTTTAGAGAACACCTTAGCATGGCGGACTCTTTCCAGTAATTCAGGAATCAGAGGTAAAGGGTAACGGTTTCGTACGGTTACCTTATTGAGTTCCCGATAGTCAACACAGGGTCTCAGGGTCCCATCCTTCTTTAAAAAAAAAATATATAGGTGCTGCCCCTGCTAGTGAGGAAGAAGGACGTATGATGCCTTTGGCCAGATTTTCATCAATATACTCCTTTAAGGCTTGAAGCTCAGGTGCCGCCAAAGGGTATACGTTACCAAAAGGAATAGCTGCCCCAGGAAGCAGCTCAATGGGACAGTCATAATGCCTGTGTGGAGGAAGCTGATCTGCATTCTTCTTGTCACAGATGTCAGAGAACTCTTTATATGCTGGAGGTAAAGAAAATACCTGTACATGTGGTTCCGTAGCCGTGGACTCAGGGACAAATTCTGTTAACGCTGAGTTGCTCCTTGTTGGAAAGATAATCTCCTTGGTCTCCCCGTTGATAATTGGGTTCTGAGAACGCCACCAAGGAATGCCTAAAATCACAGGAAAATGAGAAGAAATTAGCAAGAAAGAAAGTTGCTCCTGATGATTAGGCTCCAACACAATTTCAAGGGGTACGGTCTTCTGATCCACAGGCCCAGAGATTGAAGGTGACCCATCCACTGTTTCAATGGTAATTGGAGAGGCTCTTTGCTGAATTTCAATACCATGTTCCTTGGCAAATGCAATATCCATGAAATTGCCACCTGCACCAGAGTCAATCATAGCTGCACTGGAAATCCACTGTCCTGAACACAGGATCTTAATAGGGAGAGAACAGTGAGAGTTCTTTTCCTTAAGCTCCTTGGGGGGTGAAGTCATAGAAAGTGAATGGAATACAGCATTTAAAGGCAGGCTACATTCAGAGATGTCAGATTCATCATCACAGTTGTCATACTCCCCTACTGCTGCTAGCACCTTGTTAGGCCGTCTAGGACACTTAGGACAATTGATCAAGAAGTGGTCAGACTGGCCGCAGTAGAAACAGACTTTCACGAAGGCGATGCTCCCGGCGCTCATTGATCTCGCGCCTCTGAACGGAATCAATTTGCATGGGCACTGCCTCCTCCTCCCGAGATGTTTTACCTGCAGGCTCTTTGGAAGGAAGGGAAAAGTTAGAAATACGGTTATATGCAGCAAACTTCTGCCTACGCTCAGTAAGGCGAATGTCTGTGCACACACAATGCTGTTTAAATGTCTCTAGCTCTTGTCGTGACTCAGAGTGAGCTAGTTCATCTTTTACAATACTAGACAGACCCCTTTTAAAAATAGGCAATTGTGCATAACTGTCCCAATTGGTATCTACCGCTAATCTCCTTAATTCAGTAGCATACTCTATAACAGAACGTTTAGCCTGGCATAAAGACAATAAAGCAGATTCAGCGGTTGCACGGCGATTAGGGTCATCAAACATTAATGCCATAGCAGCCAAGAAATCATCCAAGTTATTTAACCGTGGGTCACGAGACTCAATCATTGGATTCGTCCAGGCGAGCGCTCGTGCGGTCAGCAGCATTATTACACACAATACTTTGGATCTATCATTAGGAAAATGGTCAGCATGCACATCAAAATATAGCATACATTGATTCACAAAGCCATGAAATTTGTCACGATCACCATTAAATCTGAATAGGGGCAACTTAGGTGGGCTAGCTGGTGGCGGTTGCCCAGAGGGTAAAGTCGCTTGTGCAGCTATTTGCGTGCTTATGTCCTGAAAAGCCCGTCCATACTGGGACTCTATGCCAGCAAGTTTGTTTTCCTGGGCTGCCATGCGGGTGCTTAAGTCCTGCAAAGTCTGTCCAAACACTTGTTGATTGTGTTCAAAGCTCCCAAACTTCTTTTGCAGACCTTCCACATCTTTCTGCAGTGATCTAATTATGGAAAATACCTGCTCTAATCTGCTCTCTGCAGTCATTGTTCCAGCAGTCTCCTATTTTGTGGCTAGAGTATCCTGTAATAATTATAGGGGATAACTCAGGAGACTCTTTGCATGGAACAAGACAACTACAGGACACAGTTTTATAAGTGGTAAAGTCTATATTATCACACGGTGATTCAAACAGGTGCAGAGAGAAACTCAAGTCCACAACACTTGGAGTAAATATTAAACGCAGCTTAGCAGTCTATAGGAAACTTCAGAGGAAAATGCAATCATGCAGAAAGTCTATGAAGCACAATTATTCTTGATGATACTTGACACGAATAAGTCCTTGTTTTAGTCCAAACACAGATAGATATGCTTATAAGGCAGTTCAAATAATATCTTAGCTCAACCAGGGAGGCCTGGGTAATAGTCTCAGGTTTTTGCAGAGCAGCAACAGCTTACATGTCCAGCAAATGCAGATGGAAGTAAACACGAGCAGCAGATGAAGGAGGATTACTGGAAACTGGTATATGCAGCAGGAACTCAGAGCAGAGTAGCAGGATCACCACACAGGTTCACAGGAGCAGGTATATAGTCAGGGAGTCATCAGAGTGAGGAGCTGGATGCAAGGCAGAATACTCTGCACAGACTGAAGGCTGGGGTGGAGTTTTATAGCAGGAAGACACAGTGCACATGAGACCAAAAACGCCATCATGGAAAAGGGCAGTAATGCACAAAAGGTAATAAAAAATGTTCAGAGTCCTGACAAATAGTCAAGTTCAGCGTTAATAGTTAATATTGGACCTCAATAGAGGTGCAGGGAGAGTTCCCCTTATAGATATAAGTTTAGTTATTTTAGGAGGGAATTGTCATGTCGGACGCTGTTCAGACCAGGTCGTCCGACAGACAGCGGTAATTCCGCTTTTGACCACTATTTGCTCTTTGGCGTCTGCTAGATTTTATCTAGCTGTTCCGGGGTTAATTTACCTAATCCTTGGATTGGAAGCTGGGCCATGCCCACTGCCTTTAAATAGTTCTCCTGATCTTTGGGCGTCGCCGATTATAGCTTCTGTCTTGTGCGTTGTTATCTCGGTCTGGTGAGGAGAGCTGGTGGTTGGAGATTCGTTGCTGGTGGTGTATTTTCCTTTGTCTTATTTACTCCTTCCTATATTTGTATTTATTTTGCCCTGCACATTTATAGTGTATTCCTGAGTGACTGCGGCGTCATGTATATTTTCCTTTATCCTTGTCTGTGCTATCTGTGGGTATTGGGGAATAACATCTTCACTGGGTGGTGGGCGGAGGTTTCAGCCTAGGGCTGAGCTCAGGAGACAGGGTGAGGTTCGAGGCCTGGACATGCACACCTTCAGTGTAAACTCCAGGTAGAGGGTCAGTCAGGATTTCCCTAGTCTGAGGGAAACTGCAGGGGCCCGGGTTATTAGCTCTCGCTGACCTAGTCTCTCTCTGACAATATAATCGGCCCAACAACACAAAAAAAAAAAAGGGGTTTTTTTGTGTGTTTTGTCATGGATCCCATGACTTCCATAACCCGCCAGTTGAAGGCGCTGTCCCTACAGGTCACGGAGTTAAGGGGGGCAGTACAGCAACAGGGACTTGCAGTGTCTAATGTGCAAGCTGGAGCGACAGGAAGAGTTGCTGAGCCTAAATTTCCTTTGCCTGAAAAATTTGCTGGGGAACGCAGTAAACTTGTTTCTTTTCGTGAAGCTTGCAAACTATATTTCCGTATGTGCCCGATATCTTCAGGTAATGAGGATCAGCATGTGGGCCTGGTGTTGTCATTGGTGAGTGGGGATCCCCAAGCATGGGCGTTTTCTTTGCCATCTGATTCTGCTGCATTTGACTCTGTGGAGAGTTTTTTTTCCTGTCTTGGGAAAATCTACGATGAACCTGACAAAATGGCTCTAGCAGAATCTAAGATACGCTCTATTCGCCAGGGGGAGCGAGTTGCAGAGGATTACTGTTCTGAATTTCGTCGCTGGGCGATCGATACACAATGGAATGATCCAGCATTGCGGAGTCAGTTTATACATGGGATTTCTGGAAGGGTTAAAAAAGCCCTTCTGATGTACGAGACTCCTGCTTCTCTAGATTCCGCCATGAGTCTGGTTGTCCGCATTGATCGCCGTTTGCATCAGGGGGAGCATGTGACACCGCCTATGGGAGAGGGTTTAGGTTCACGTGAGGTTGCTGCAGGTGAGCCCACGGAGCCTATGCAAATCGCAGGGGTGTCACATGTGAAGCGTCCAGTCCCTGAGCTCAGGAAGCAAGGAGCCTGTTTTTACTGTGGTAAAACGGGTCATTTTATTAACATCTGTCCTCTGCTGCCTAAGAAAAACGCAACGGCGGAAAACTTCTAAGCTCAGAGGGTGTGGAGGAGACCAGTCTGAGCTTATGTATATCCTCCATGGTGGTTTCTCAGTGCATGCTCCCTGCTAAGGTTTTTGTTGCTGGCAGTGAGCTGCCAATTACTGTTTTTGTGGATAGTGGTTCAGCCACAAATCTCATTGATGAGGAGTTTGCGCGCACAGCAGGCTTTAGGATTGAAAAACTGTCTCATCCTATCCACGTGGTCACCATCAATGCTGCTCCTCTCTCTCAGGGGGAGATTACTGAATTTGTGGCTGAGGTGAAACTCCACATTGGAGTTCTACATTCCAAGCGGGTTACATGTAAGGTGCTCAGGAATCTTCCTGCTCAGGTGGTTTTGGGTTTTCCTTGGTTGTCTATGCACAACCCGGTAATTGACTGGAAAACTCAGGACATAATTCGGTGGAGCGAGTTCTGCCAGGAGAATTGCCTGGCCACATGTGTGGCTGCAGTGACTTCAAGCGTTCCGGAGTCACTTCAGGATTTTGTGGATGTGTTCTCTGAGAAGGGTTGTTCAGAGTTGCCGCCACATCGTCCTTATGACTGTTCTATCAGGTTTAAACCAGGGGCCAAATTGCGTAAAGCAAGGATGTTTAACATCTCCGGTCCGGAGAGACAAGCGTTAAAAGATTACATTGCTGAAAGCTTGAGCAAAGGGCACATCAGGCCGTCATCCTCGCCGGTGGCAGCAGGGTTCTTCTTCGTGAAGAAGAAAGATGGCGGATTATGCCTGTGTTTGGATTTCAGGGAGTTGAACCAGATTACGGTTCGTGATCCATACCCTATGCCTCTGATACCAGATTGGTTCAACCAGGTGGCAGGTGCTAAGTGGTTTACCAAGCTTGACCTCAGGGGGGCGTACAATCTCATAAGAGTCCGTCAAGGTGATGAGTGGAAGACGGCTTTTAACCCCTGAGGGTCATTTTGAAAATTTGGTGATGCCGTTTGGGTTGACTAACGCACCTGCAGTGTTCCAACATTTCATCAATGATGTGTTCTCGCATGTTTTGGGGAAATTTGTTATCGTGTACCTAGATGACATTCTCATATATTCTTGCGACCGTGATACTCATTTAGATCATGTCCGGCAGGTGTTACAGCTTCTCAGAGAGAATAAGCTGTATGCTAAACTTGAAAAATGTGTATTTTCTGTTCAAGAGTTGCCTTTCTTGGGTTATATTGTGTCTGCTTCTGGTTTTAAAATGGACGCCGCTAAGGTGCAGGCGGTGCTGCGTTGGGAACGTCCCGATAACCTGAAAGCACTTCAGCGGTTCCTTGGGTTTTCTAACTACTATAGGAAATTTATCAAGGATTTTTCCATCATTGCTAAACCGCTAACTGACATGACTAAAAAGGGTACCAATTTCTCCGTTTGGCCTGAGGCTGCTGTGCGCGCATTTGAATTTCTTAAGAACAGTTTTGTTTCAGCCCCCATTCTTGTGCAGCCAGACGTATCAAAACCTTTTGTTGTGGAAGTCGATGCGTATGAGGTAGGTGTGGGGGCGGTACTATCTCAAGGCTCATCTTTGAGTGGTTTACGTCCGTGCGCCTATTTCTCCAAGAAACTGTCGTCCTGCCGAACGTAACTACGATATCGGCAACAGGGAGTTGTTGGCAATTAAGTTGGCCTTTGAGGAATGGCGACACTTCTTGGAGGGGTCGGTACATCAGGTAACTGTTATTACCGATCATAAGAATCTGCTGTATTTGGAGTCTGCCAAGCATCTGTCCCCCAGGCAGGCTCGCTGGGCATTGTTTTTCACGCGGTTCAATTTTGTGGTCACTTACAGACCGGGGTCTAAAAACACTAAGGCGGATGCTCTGTCCAGGTGTTTTCCAGGGGGAGAACCTCGGGAAGATCCAGTACCCATCCTCCAAAAGGGTGTTGTGGTTTCGGCTCTCACTACCGAGGTTGAGGCTGAGATTGCCGAGGCACAGGAGGAGGTACCATCTGAGCTTCCCGTCAACAAATCTTTTGTACCGCTTCATCTCTGCCTAAAGGTCTTGGCGGAGCATCATGATGCTGTCCTGGCTGGTCACCCAGGGGTTAGAGGTACCTTGGAGTTGGTGTCACGTCGGTTTTGGTGGCCCAAGATCCTACAGGACGTGGTCTCATACGTGTCAGCTTGTACCACGTGCGCTAGGGCTAAGACGCCTCGCTCCGGTCCTGTTGGCACACTACTTCCTCTTGAGGTACCTAGTAAGCCATGGACAGAAATCTCCATGGATTTCATCACTGATTTGCCCTCATCAGCTGGAAACATGATCATCTTGGTGATTGTTGATCGGTTTTCTAAAATGTCGCACTTTGTGTCTTTGCCTGCGTTGCCTAACGCTAAGACTCTGGCCCAAGTATTTGTGCAGGAGGTGGTCAGACTTCATGGGGTTCCGTCTGACATCGTGTCTGATAGGGGGTCTCAGTTTGTGGCAAAATTTTGGAGAGCGTTTTGCTCACGGCTGGGAATCAAGTTATCTCATTCTTCAGCGTTTCATCCTCAGTCAAATGGTCAGACTGAGCGTATGAACCAAAATTTGGAACAGTACTTACGCTGCTTTGTCTCTGATAACCAGGAGGAGTGGTCTACCTTTCTTCCTTTGGCTGAGTTTGCCATCAATAATCACCGCCAGGAGTCGTCTGGGGAGTCTCCGTTTTTTTGTGTTTACGGGCTACATCCTCAATTTTGTACCTTGAGTCAGAGGGGCTCTTCCGGCGTTCCAGAGGAGGACCAGTTAGGAAACACAATTGTCATCAGTCTGGAGGAGAGTTAAACAGCGCCTGTTGAGTGTGGGTGCTAGGTACAAACGTGTGGCTGATGGTAGGCGTGTGCCAGGTCCGGACCTGAGTGTGGATGACTGGGTGTGGTTATCCACAAAAAACATAAGACTCAAAATACCATCCTTTAAATTGGGTCCACGGTTTATTGGTCCATTTAGGGTCACCGCCGTCATTAACCCAGTAGCGTACCGATTGGAGCTCCCTACGGTGTATAAGATACACAACGTGTTCCACAGGTCTCTTCTAAAGAAGGTGGTGGGTTCTGTGGACGCGGCGCCTATGCCACCTCCAGTCTTGGTGGATGGTAATTTGGAGTTTGAAGTCTCCAAGGTGGTTGACTCTCGTGTAGTGCGTCGCACTTTACAGTACTTGGTACATTGGCGTGGTTATGGGCCTGAGGAGAGGTCCTGGGTACCAGCCTCGGACGTTCATGCTGACCGGCTGGTCAGGTTGTTTCACTGCCGTCATCCGGACAGGCCAGGTCCTATTAGCCGTGAGGGCCCTGGGGTCCCTCGTAGAAGGCGGGGTACTGTCATGTCATCAGACCAGGTCGTCCGACAGACAGCGGTAATTCCGCTTTTGACCACTATTTGCTCTTTGGCGTCTGCTAGATTTTATCTAGCTGTTCCGGGGTTAATTTACCTAATCCTTGGATTGGAAGCTGGGCCATGCCCACTGCCTTTAAATAGTTCTCCTGATCTTTGAGCGTCGCCGATTATAGCTTCTGTCTTGTGCGTTGTTATCTCGGTCTGGTGAGGAGAGCTGGTGGTTGGAGATTCGTTGCTGGTGGTGTATTTTCCTTTGTCTTATTTACTTCTTCCTATATTTGTATTTATTTTGCCCTGCACATTTATAGTGTATTCCTGAGTGACTGCAGCATCATGTATATTTTCCTTTATCCTTGTCTGTGCTATCTGTGGGTATTGGGGAATAACATCTTCACTGGGTGGTGGGCGGAGGTTTCAGCCTAGGGCTGAGCTCAGGAGACAGGGTGAGGTTCGAGGCCTGGACATGCACACCTTCAGTGTAAACTCCAGGTAGAGGGTCAGTCAGGATTTCCCTAGTCTGAGGGAAACTGCAGGGGCCCGGGTTATTAGCTCTTGCTCACCTAGTCTCTCCCTGACAGGAATCCCGTCCTTTAACATTTTGGCGAGCTATGGCCCACTGTTTTGCTGTGTGAATTTCTGGTCATCATCTGTGAACTGATCAGGCCAGAGGGACGTGGTGGACAGAATACATTGATACAGGGTGAACTGTTGTGTAATTCTGTGCCTTCAGAGCGCTGATAGTTCAGACAGGTGATGCAGATTTTCAATGCAAGCTACAGGTCCTTCTCAAAAAATTAGCATATAGTGTTAAATTTCATTATTTACCATAATGTGATGATTACAATTAAACTTTCATATATTATAGATTCATTATCCACCAACTGAAATTTGTCAGGTCTTTTATTGTTTTAATACTGATGATTTTGGCATACAACTCCTGATAACCCAAAAAACCTGTCTCAATAAATTAGCATATTTCACCCGACCAATCAAATAAAAGTGTTTTTTAATACCAAACAAAAAAACCATCAAATAATAATGTTCAGTTATGCACTCAATACTTGGTCGGGAATCCTTTGGCAGAAATGACTGCTTCAATGCGGCGTGGCATGGAGGCAATCAGCCTGCGACACTGCTGAGATGTTATGGAGGCCCAGGATGCTTCAATAGCGGCCTTAAGCTCATCCAGAGTGTTGGGTCTTGCGTCTCTCAACTTTCTCTTCACACTATCCCACAGATTCTCTATGGGGTTCAGGTCAGGAGAGTTGGCAGGCCAATTGAGCACAGTAATACCATGGTCAGTAAACCATTTACCAGTGGTTTTGGCACTGTGAGCAGGTGCCAGGTCGTGCTGAAAAATGAAATCTTCATCTCCATAAAGCATTTCAGCCGATGGAAGCATGAAGTGCTCCAAAATCTCCTGATAGCTAGCTGCATTGACCCTGCCCTTGATGAAATACAGTGGACCAACACCAGCAGCTGACATGGCACCCCACACCATCACTGACTGTGGGTACTTGACACTGGACTTCAGGCATTTTGGCATTTCCTTCTCCCCAGTCTTCCTCCAGACTCTGGCACCTTGATTTCCGAATGACATGCAAAATTTGCTTTCATCAGAAAAAAGTACTTGGGACCACTTAGCAACAGTCCAGTGCTGCTTCTCTGTAGCCCAGGTCAGGCGCTTCTGCCGCTGTTTATGGTTCAAAAGTGGCTTTACCTGGGGAATGCGGCACCTGTAGCCCATTTCCTGCACACGCCAGACTCAGTCCACTGCTTCCTCAGGTTCCCCAAGGTCTGGAATCGGTCCTTCTCCACAATCTTCCTCAGGGTCCGGTCACCTCTTCTCGTTGTACAGCGTTTTCTGCCACATTGTTTCCTTCCAACAGACTTACCATTGAGGTGCCTTGATACAGCACTCTGGGAACAGCCTATTTGTTGAGAAATTTCTTTCTGGGTCTTACCCTCTTGCTTGAGGGTGTCAATGATGGCCTTCTTGACATCTGTCAGGTCGCTAGTCTTACCCATGATGGGGGTTTTGAGTAATGAACCAGGCAGGGAGTTTTTAAAAGCCTCGGGTATCTTTTGCATGTGTTTAGAGTTAATTAGTTGATTCAGAAGATTAGGGTAATAGGTCATTTAGAGAACCTTTTCTTGATATGCTAATTTATTGAGACAGGTTTTTTGGGTTATCAGGAGTTGTATGCCAAAATCATCAGTATTAAAACAATAAAAGACCTGACAAATTTCAGTTGGTGGATAATGAATCTATAATATATGAAAGTTTAATTGTAATCATTACATTATGGTAAATAATGAAATTTAACACTATATGCTAATTTTTTGAGAAGGACCTGTATATGCGGAATAAAATCGATAACAAAGAACCCAATCTTGTGATTTTTAACTTTTTTCTTTTTCCTTTGCTTGGTAATCTTTGAGAGTTTGGGGTGATCTTTTCCAATCCATTCTTCCAAAGAGTCATAGTCGTTCTCAAGGTAAAAGTCCAGCTGGTCAGCAAAAGGCATTCCTGAGGTAAAAGGACTTTTTTAAGCAGCACAGAAGCTTAGAATTTTAGTATTTTTAGGCGGAATCTCGGAAACTCATGTTAAATTCGCATTGTAATACACAACTGCACACAACATTTAATTAAAAAAAAAAATATATATATATATAGAGATAGATAGATAGATAGATAGATAGATAGATAGATAGATAGATAGATAGATAGATAGATAGATAGATAGATATATTAGATAGATTAAAAGCCGGCAAATGACCTGCTGCGTACAGTATAGAATAGGGTATAATAGAATAGATATATACACATTGAATAAGACACCTATCCATTACTTTTCCTATAGTTGGTAAACTGTTAAATAAACACCACATAGTAAGAATAAAGTATTTTAATGAAATCATACACCACACAGTTTTGCCATCTTTATTATACTGCTAATCCACGTGATGCCCTCGATCTCCTGTAATAAAGAAAAAATAACAATCCAACAATATACCCATACCTGTCCGGCGTTCAGTCCCACGCCATAATCCATATCTGGATATATACAGTTTACAACCGGGAGCGGTGCTAATGTGACCGCCCCGGCTGTAAACTATTGGGGAATGAATGAAATGCTGCTGGCGCAGACTCTGTGACTAGCGGTGCCGTCACTGAAGCTGCGCTCCCTCACAGCCTGAACTCAGATGAACTCGAGCATGGGAAAATGCCAGCTGATTTTCCCACACTCAAGAGTTCAGTGCGGGTCAGGCTGTGAGGGAGCACAGCATCAGTGACATCACTTCTATTCACTGAAGCTGTTATCGCAGCCGGCATGAACTGCTGTAACTTCAGGACCATGGGAAAATGCCAGGGATGAGGTAACAGCAGTTCATGCCGGCTGCAAAAACAGCTTCAGTGAATAGAGGTGATTTCACTGATGCTGCACTCCCTCACAGCCTGACCCGCACTGAACTCTTGAGCATGGGAAAATCAGCTGGCATTTTCCCATGCTCAAGAGTTCATCTCAGTTCAGGCTGTAAGGGAGCGCAGCTTCAGTGACAGCACTGCTCGTCACTGAGTCTGCGCTGGCAGCATTTCATTCATTCACCAGCAGTTTGCAGCCATGATAGTTGCATTAGCACCGTCCTGGTTGCAAACTGTATATACACACCAGATATGCATTATAGCGTGGGACACAACGATGGACAGGTATGGGTGCATTGTTGGATTATTATTTTATGTTTATTACAGGAGATCGAGGGCTTTGGGGAATTAGCAGATGTTGTAAATATGGTTTAATTAAGAACAATAAAGGAGTCTGTGTGTTTATTTCAAATAAAGGATTTCTTAATGGGTGTCTGTGTTTTATTAACTATTTCCCCATATGGGGTTAGTAATGGGAGCATCTAATTGTCGCATCTTCATTACTAACCTTGGGGCTTGATGTCACAAAGGTGGCATCAACCCCGAACTATTACCGCCATATACCACCGCTACAGGACAGTGGGAAGAGAGAGGCTATGTGCCAGTTTTGGTGCATCTTAGAGATGTGCCTTTTCTGAGGTGGCTGGGGGCAGATGTTTTTATCCAGGGTCCCTTCCTAGGCTATTAATATCTGCCCCCAGTCACTGGCTTTCCCTCTCTGGCGCATATAATTGCGCGGGAGCCCACGCCATTTTTCCCCCGAAAAGAATCTTTTATTAAATACATACATGTCCCCTAATTTGCACACACACTATACTAATTGTATAATAATTGTCACACACATCTATATATCTAACTATTCTGCATGGAAAACCATGTCTCCTATCCTGTCGGCTCCTGCAATGATTTTACAGAAGCCGACAAATGAATTAACGGCTGATCTTCTATCTATCTATCTATCTATCTATCTATCTATCTATCTATCTATCTATCTATCTATCTGTCTATGAAATATAAAGACATATATATATATATGTGTGTCACTGACATAGAAATATATATACTGTGCCTTGCGAAAGTATTCGGCCCCCTGGAACTCTTTCAACCTTTTCCCACATATCATGCTTTAAACATAAAGATACCAAATGTAAATTTTTGGTGAAGAATCTACAACAAGTGGAACACAATTGTGAATTTGAAGAAATTTATTGGTTATTTTAAATTTTTGTGGAAATTCAAAAACTGAAAAGTGGGGTGTGCAATATTATTCGACCGTGCTCATAGTGAGAATTCAGATCAGGCGAAAAAATTAGAATGTCATCCAGATATACCACAATAAACCTTCCAATAATATCAGAAAAAAAGGCATTCATGAAGTTCTGAAAGACTGTATGTGCATTGGTTAAACCAAAAGGCATGACAAGATTTTCAAGTTAACCCTCTGACTTTAAAAATGCCGTTTTCCACTCATCACCCTCCCGAACGCGTATCAGATTATATGCCCCTCTAAGGTCAAGATTAGAAAACCATTTATCCCCCGTAAGCTGAATATATAGGTTGGGGATAAGTGGAAGCGGGTAAGTATTCTTAACCATAATTTTAAGTTCATGGAAATCGAGGCAAGGACGGAGGCCACCATCTTTCTTTTTCACAAGAAAGGACCCTGCAGCTATAGGTGAGGAGGAAGGACGGATATGACCCTTCTGTAAACTTTCACTTGCATATTCCTTCACGGCGGTTTAACAATATCCTTCCAACACCAATCAATTACAGGATTATGGATAGAAAAATGTTTAGAATCGAGAGTCCTCAGTGGTTGATACCTTTTAATGGCTAAACTAAAAAGATGGTAACAAAATGCAAGCTTTCGAGACTACACAGGTCTCTTCATCAGGCATAGACTAATACAAATTCTGAAGAATCACATATTTGGATATGCAGCCATGGAAATCCCAACACCAAACCAGCAGGTAAATTATCCAACACATAGCAGGAGATGGACTCAGAGTTAAGAGCTCCCACTCTAAGTGTGAATTACACTGTTACCAGCTGGACAAAGTTCTGGAGTAACAGTGTTTTATCAATAGCAACAGTCTGAATAGGTCTTTCCAACCTAATTGTCCCTAAACCTAATTTATGAACCAGTCCAAAATCAATGAAATTGGTGGCAGATCCACAGTCAATGAAAGAAAGAGCAGATAACCACAGGTTCTGAAAACAAAGTTCCATGTTCAGCAATACTTTATCTGAGGAGTAAAAGGGTACCTGGAAGTCTGGGTGACCTCCTCGAATATCACCCAGACTTAGACGTTTCCCGATGGCTTGCTGGCTTGAGAGCGTATCGAGCAGTCTTTGAGGAAATGTCCAGCACAACCACAATAAAGGTAGACTCCAAGATCACACCGATGCCTCCTCTCCACGACCTGAGAGCGGGCTGTTCCAACCTCCATTGGTTACGTCTCTTTCAAGTGAACAGACTTGTGCAGGATGACTAAAACCCCCTGTTGTTCACCCTGTTGAATGGCATGGGTCATTGCCTCCCCCAGGCAACAGGGTGGAGTATGCAAAACCAGAGTGTCCTTTAGAGAATCCAAAAGGCCACTGTGAAACTGAAAACCTGAGCGCTGCATCAATCCACAGAACCTCAGATGACCATTGCTGGAACTCAGAGCTATAGTCCTCTGTGGTGCGGCCACCCTGGATCAGGTTCATGATCTTAGCTTCTGCGACCTTAGCCCTGTCAGGCTCATCATTGATCATCCCTAAGGCATCCAAAAAAGCATCAACGGAAGACCGCTCTGGGGCTAGTAGGGTCAAATAGGATGCCCAATTCTGAGGCCCCCCTCATAATAGGGACATGATTATTTCTGCCCGCTGGGACTCATCCCCTGAAGACCGGGGTCGAAAGGTAAAAAATAAATTGCATCTCTCCCTAAACTGATCCTTCTCCCCTGAAAATTTGTCAGAAAGTGCCACTACAGGTTCAGGAGAGACCAACTGCACGTCAGAAGGTACAGGAGTCATTGCTACAGTCGATGTTGGAGAGCTCTTTGAAGCATCCATAGTTCTAGAAAACTGACCCTGCAGCTGGGACTGTGAAGATTCTAGTCTTTGGTGTTCCCTTGCCAGATCCTAAACCATATGGGTTAAATTTGCCACCTGATCAAACAGTGCATGAATGGGATCCTTTGGTGGTGGAAAAATGTACTTTTGGGGCCAGTCAAAATATGACGCTAGTCACAACCCACAGACAGGCCATGATTCAGCGAAGTCAGATGTTCCGGGGTCAATACCAAAAGATCAAGTAGTAAAACAAGGAAAAATGCAGAGTCAGATCCCATGCCAGTGTCAGAATACCAGAGAAATAGCAGATAAGTAAAGGGGCAATAACAAGCGGGTAGTCAGAACACGGTCTGGCAGTGATCTGGGCCAAACGGCTTACCTAAATAGCAGGGCAATTACCAAGAACAAGGAGCTTGTGTGGAAATCTCTGCACCTTCCAGTCTCAGATAGGTCAACCGATCTGTCAATCAAAGCACTGACAGCTCAGCACGCCCCAGCACAGGATAGGATGACAGAGCTGTCCATCATCAAGTCCCAGACATTCTGAGCAGAAGAATCATGACAGTGCTACACTGAATTTGATAACATTAGGTCATCATATTGAATATGTCATTAGTGTTGAGCGCAAGTGCTTGCTACTCGAGTTTGCATCGAGGTGCTCCGGTATGCACCAATTATCGCGGGTGCTTGAGCGACTCCGATGCAAACTCGAGTAGCTAGCACTTGCACTCAACAATAGTCATCATATTGTCATCATTTTTTTTTTAGCTTTGAAAAAACCCCAGCCCTATCATTAAGCCTAACCCTAACCCTCATGGCAAATAATGAAGGAAATAAAAATAATTTAAAAAATTATAATCTAACTAAGGGGGGGTGACATGCTAATTATTGGCTGTTGATCACTGTGAGAGACACTATCACAGTCATCAAAATGAACCAATAGGAAAAATCCCTGCTGTTCCTAGATGCCGGCAGGCAGATCTAGGCAGGCGCATTGTGCATGTGTCCGCCATTTTCTTTTCAGGAAGAGGAGGCAGGGGAACGGGAGATGGCGGCGGTACAGGGGGGTGTCTTGGGGACCTCATTTCTCTCTCCTTTGACATGTATATCATGTCAGAAGAAAGAGAAATGTTGTTAATAGCTAGCACACTTTTTTTTTTTTTTTTTTTTTTACATGATCACCGTTATTCATTGAATTACAGCAATCACATGATTGGGAACCCGAAATGCCGACTCTGATCATTTTCTCCAGTGTTTCAGTTGTAGATTAGTACCCTAGAAATTTTCCACAGCTGAGGGGGGGCCCTATAATCTTTTTTCCGGAAATAAAGCCCCTTATCTGTGGTTATTAAAGGGCTAAAAAAAAAACAATACGGGCTAGAATTCCAACTCTTACCCATGTACCTGTTATGTATCCAGATCTGTGAATAGGTCGCACTTTAGACTATGCTATGATTTGTCATAAGTTCTTAAGGTTATGAAAACTACACTGTCAATATGGCTCACAACCTTATCTTAAAAGAAAGCAGATATGAATGGAACATGTGCAAAAAAAATTTTATTTATTTATTTTAAAGAGATTTTGCCATAAACAAGAGTTAATTTTAATCAATACATCTTAGAGTAATAAAAACTTTCACAATTGAAGGTGTTTAAATTAAATGTTCCTGTGCTGAGATCACGGCCGGCTCCAGGTTTTCATGGGCCCTGGTTGAAAGAGTCTCAGTGGGTCCCTTTAGCACATTCCACGATTCATGATGCACAGATATGTCAGAGAAATATAAGGATAGTACAGTGCCAAAGATTTCACTTACTTCTTACATTACATGAGTGATATCTATTGTAAATTCTGCAATAGCTCAGAAATTGGACAGTATAGTTCTCCATACAGTATTATGGGCAACACATAGTGCTCCATACAGAATAATGAGCCCCATATATTATTCCATACAGTATTATGGGCACTACACAGTGCTCCATACAGAATAATGAGCCTCATATATGCTCCATACAGTATAATGAGCCCCAAATATTGCTCCATGCAAAATAACGGACCCCATATATTGCTCCATACAGACTACTGAGCCCCATACATTGCTCCATGCAGTACAATGAGCACCATATATTGCTCCATACAAAATAATGGACTCTATATATTGCTCCATACAGAAAAATGAGATCCATAGATTGCTCCATATAGTATAACGAGCTCCATATATTGCTCCATACAGTATTATGAACCCCATATAATGCTCCAAACAGTATAAGCCGCATATAATGCTCCATACAGTATTATGGGCACCACATAGTGCTCCATACAGAATAATGAGACCCATATACTGCTTCATACAGAATAATGGACCCCATATAATGCTCCATACAAAATAATTAGCTCCATATATTGCTCCATACAGGATAATGGACCCCATATAATGCTCTATATGGTATAATGAGCCCGATATATTGCTCCATAAATAATGGGCCCCATATAATGCTCTGTACATAATGGGCCCCATATAATACTCCATACAGGATATGATGGACCGCATATATTGCTCCAGTATATAATGGGCCCCATATAATGCTCCAGTATATGATGGGCCCAATATAATACTCCATACATAATGGGCCCCATATATTGCTCCAAACATGAAAAAGAAATGAATCACTTACCTCTCTTCACTGGTCACCATCTTCTGGCTGTCTGTGATTGTTCAGAGCAGAGGGTGCACAGCAGTGATGTCATCGCTCCCTCTGACCTGAATCGTCAAAGAGTCAAAAGACGAGGAAGGCACCGCAGCAGAGGAACGGGGAGAGGTAAGTATTGCAAGTAATGGGGCCCTGAGAAAGCAGGGAGCCCACTCACGGGGGCGCTGATACCAGGCCCCATAGCGTGCTGGTTTCCCTGATGGTGAGTGGACCCCGCCTGCTCAGGGCCCCGGCCGTGTCAGACTGTACAGGAACATGGTCTGATTGCACCACATCTTCTGAGCAGGGGGACAAAGAAAAGAGATTACTGACATTACAGTATGGAATCACAGCTAATTATTTTTGTGAGTTCAAACATTTCCCTGCCAGTTTTTAAACAATATTTTACCACAAAGAAAGAATGATTTGAGATCCCGTTCTGTTATGTCTGTATTCTCTTTTGCGCCCTCCTCTGCCCAGGGGATGTGGTATCATCAGACCATGTTCCTGTAAGGTCAGACATGGCCATTACACAGTATATGGCAGGGACACTTTTATAAGATTATCTCACACATTCAGTCGTGGAAATTATTATTATTCCAAAATCTATTGATTAAAATGAACTTTTGCTGGTTGGAAAACCCTTTAACCCCTTCTCGACATGCGTCGTAGATATACTGTTAGCGGGAGCTGTGTTCCAGCAAACAGCAGTATAGGTATGGCTGCAGCAATAGTGCGGGCTCCCGCTGAGCGCCGCAGTGATCAGGTGTGGGTGTCAGCTCTGTGTGAGACCTGACACCCTGCAGCAATGCCCACGATCATTGCTAGCACCAATCGCGGGTGTTTAACCCCTCTGATTCCTCTATCAATAGTGACAGTGACATAGAGGAGATCGCACATGGGGAGAGGGCTCCCTGAGTGCTCGAATCAGAACAACGTGATGCGATCGCATTGTTCTGATGGTCTCCATGGAGACCCCCGGCCTCCAAGATGGCTGCAGAGTCCCTCACAGTCCAGCAGGGAAGGTGGCTTGTGAGAGCCTGCTGAGAGCAGGTGCTAACATGCCTTCTTCCCTACCTTTCAGATCGCTGCTCTAATGCCCTGCAGTGGAAAAGCATTGCAGAGCATCAGATTAGCAATCTGATACTGTACAGTATAGTAATGTCTCATCCAATGTAAAAAAAAACTAAAATTATTTAAAAGTCTACAAATATTTTTAAAAAATCCCCAAATAAAAAACAAAGAACCAAATATTTTTACAATAAATACATTTACTTATGTAAAAATCCCTGTAAAAAAATAAATACAAAACGAGGCAAAAAACAATGCTTTATCATCATACAACTAAACAAAAAGTGCAATAAAACGCGATCAAAAAGAAGAATGTAAATAAAATGGTACTGCTGAATACGTAATTTTGTCTTCCAAAAAACAAGCCACCATATAGCTTCATCAGCAGAAAAATAAAAAAGATATGTATATATATATATATATATATATAAGCAATATAAAAAATATACAGGTCCTTCTCAAAAAATTAGCATATAGTGTTAAATTTCATTATTTACCATAATGTAATGATTACAATTAAACTTTCATATATTATAGATTCATTATCCACCAACTGAAATTTGTCAGGTCTTTTATTGTTTTAATACTGATGATTTTGGCATACAACTCTTGATAACCCAAAAAACCTGTCTCAATAAATTAGCATATCAAGAAAAGGTTCTCTAAATGACCTATTACCCTAATCTTCTGAATCAACTAATTAACTCTAAACACATGCAAAAGATACCTGAGGCTTTTAAAAACTCCCTGCCTGGTTCATTACTCAAAACCCCCATCATGGGTAAGACTAGCGACCTGACAGATGTCAAGAAGGCCATCATTGACACCCTCAAGCAAGAGGGTAAGACCCAGAAAGAAATTTCTCAACAAATAGGCTGTTCCCAGAGTGCTGTATCAAGGCACCTCAATGGTAAGTCTGTTGGAAGGCAAAAATGTGGCAGAAAACGCTGTACAACGAGAAGAGGTGACCGGACCCTGAGGAAGATTGTGGAGAAGGACCGATTCCAGACCTTGGGGAACCTGAGGAAGCAGTGGACTGAGTCTGGTGTGGAAAGGCATGTGCAGGAAATGGGCTACAGGTGCCGCATTCCCCAGGTAAAGCCACTTTTGAACCATAAACAGCGGCAGAAGCGCCTGACCTGGGCTACAGAGAAGCAGCACTGGACTGTTGCTAAGTGGTCCCAAGTACTTTTTTCTGATGAAAGCAAATTTTGCATGTCATTCGGAAATCAAGGTGCCAGAGTCTGGAGGAAGACTGGGGAGAAGGAAATGCCAAAATGCCTGAAGTCCAGTGTCAAGTACCCACAGTCAGTGATGGTGTGGGGTGCCATGTCAGCTGCTGGTGTTGGTCCACTGTGTTTCATCAAGGGCAGGGTCAATGCAGCTAGCTATCAGGAGATTTTGGAGCACTTCATGCTTCCATCGGCTGAAATGCTTTATGGAGATGAAGATTTCATTTTTCAGCACGACCTGGCACCTGCTCACAGTGCCAAAACCACTGGTAAATGGTTTACTGACCATGGTATTACTGTGCTTAATTGGCCTGCCAACTCTCCTGACCTGAACCCCATAGAGAATCTGTGGGATATTGTGAAGAGAAAGTTGAGAGACGCAAGACCCAACACTCTGGATGAGCTTAAGGCCGCTATTGAAGCATCCTGGGCCTCCATAACATCTCAGCAGTGTCACAGGCTGATTGCCTCCATGCCACGCCGCATTGAAGCAGTCATTTCTGCCAAAGGATTCCCGACCAAGTATTGAGTGCATAACTGAACATTATTATTTGATGGTTTTTTTGTTTGGTATTAAAAAACACTTTTATTTGATTGGTCGGGTGAAATATGCTAATTTATTGAGACAGGTTTTTTGGGTTATCAGGAGTTGTATGCCAAAATCATCAGTATTAAAACAATAAAAGACCTGACAAATTTCAGTTGGTGGATAATGAATCTATAATATATGAAAGTTTAATTGTAATCATTACATTATGGTAAATAATGAAATTTAACACTATATGCTAATTTTTTGAGAAGGACCTGTAGTACACTGGCGCTACACTAATTCAGGGAACAGGGGAGAGGGGGAGGAAAGGTTAATCTAAAACAACGCTGCTGCTGGTGATCTGACAGGGTCTGTGTAAAGCCCTGCTGAATAAAATAACAACAAAGTCTATATAAGAGCTGTCACCTGCGCTAGGAAGGTGCGTTGGTAGATGAAATATAAATACGTGGACACAGGAAATATGAATAGACACAGGAAAAATAAATGCTCCCAGCTCCAATGATCAGGGAGCAATGCAACCGGACAAATAATTAGTACAGAAGCACTTACTGCATGAATCTGTAGTGGCGCCGGAGCGTAGTTAAAACTTCTCCCGGGAAGTGTCCAGTGTTCGGTCCCGTGGTAGGGTGGAGCAGGGGAGGGAGATAAGGTGAGGACTTTGCCCGCTGGGTGTCTCCTTGCTGGTCACAGGGGATTAGACCAAACCGCCTGCCTCTGGCGTGCCCCGGCCGGAAGCGACGCCGAAGCGGTGGCGGAGTGTGAAAGGGGCGTGGCTCGAATGTGACGTCACACAAGTGTAAGGACGGGGAGCGTACAGGGACACAAACCAACGCGTTTCGAAGGTTAACCCCTTCATGACCCAGCCTATTTTGGCCTTAATGACCTTGCTGTTTTTTGCAATTCTGACCAGTGTCCCTTTATGAGGTAATAACTCAGGAACGCTTCAACGGATCCTAGCGATTCTGAGATTGTTTTTTCGTGACATATTGGGCTTCATGTTAGTGGTAAATTTAGGTCGATAATTTCTGAGTTTATTTGTGAAAAAATGGAAATTTGGCAAAAAAATTTAAAATTTCGCAATTTTCACATTTTGAATTTTTATTCTGTTAAACCAGAGAGTTATGTGACACAAAATAGTTAATAAATAACATTTCCCACATGTCTACTTTACATCAGCACAATTTTGGAAACAAATTTTTTTTTTGCTGGGAAGTTATAAGGGTTAAAATTTGACCAGTGATTTCTCATTTTTACAACAAAATTTACAAAACCATTTTTTTTAGGAACCACATCACATTTGAAGTCAGTTTGAGGGTTCTATATGGCTGAAAATACCCAAAAGTGACACCATTCTAAAAACTGCACCCCTCAAGGTGCTCAAAACCACATTCAAGAAGTTTATTAACCCTTCAGGTGTTTCACAGCAGCAGAAGCAACATGGAAGTAAAAAATGAACATTTAACTTTTTAGTCACAAAAATGATCTTTTAGCGAAATTTTTTTTATTTTCCCAAGGGTAAAAGGAGAAACTGGACCACGAACGTTGTTGTCCAATTTGTCCTGAGTACGCTGTTACCTCATATGTGGGGGTAAACCACTGTTTGGGTGCACGGCAGGGCTCGGAAGGGAAGGAGCGCCATTTGACTTTTTCAATGAAAAATTGGCTCCAATCTTTAGCGGACACCATGTCGCGTTTAGAGAGCCCCCGTGTGCCTAAACATTGGAGCTCCCCCACAAGTGACCCCATTTTGGAAACTAGACCCCCCAAGGAACTTATCTAGAAGCATAGTGAGCACTTTAAACCCCCAGGTGCTTCACAAATTGATCCGTAAAAATGAAACAGTACTTTTTTTTCACAAAAAAATTATTTTAGCCTCAGTTTTTTCATTTTCACATGGGCAACAGGATAAAATGGATCCTAAAATTTGTTGGACAATTTCTCCTGAGTACACCGATACCTCACATGTGGGGGTAAACCACTGTTTGGGCACATGGTAAGGCTCGGAAGGGAAGGAGCGCCATTTGACTTTTTGAATGAAAAATTATCTCCATCGCTAGCAGACACCATGTCACGTTTGGAGAGCCCCTGTGTGCCTAAACATTGGAGCTCCCCCACAAGTGACCCCATTTTGGAAACTAGACGCCCCAAGGAACTTATCTAGAAGCATAGTGAGCACTTTAAACCCCCAGGTGCTTCACAAATTGATCCGTAAAAATGAAAAAGTACTTTTTTTTCACACAAAATTTCTTTTAGCCTCAATTTTTTCATTTTCACATGGGCAACAGGATAAAATGGATCCTAAAATTTGTTGGGCAATTTCTCCTGAGTACGCCGATACCTCATATGTGGGGGTAAACCACTGTTTGGGTGCACGGCAAGGCTCGGAAGGGGAGGCGTGCCATTTGACTTTTTGAATGGAAAATTAGCTCCAATCGTTAGCGGATACCATGTCGCGTTTGGAGAGCCCCTGTGTGCCTAAACATTGGAGCTCCCGCACAAGTGACTCCATTTTGGAAACTAGACCCCCCAAGGAACTTATCTAGATGCATAGTGAGCACTTATAACCCCCAGGTGCTTCACAGAAGTTTATAACGCAGAGCCGTCAAAATAAAAAATAATTTTTCTTTCCTCAAAAATGATTTTTAGCCCAGAATTTTTTATTTTCCCAAGGGCAATAGGAGAAATTGGACCCCAAATGTTGTTGTCCAGTTTGTCCTGAGTACGATGATACCCCATATGTGGGGGTAAACCACTGTTTGGGCGCACGGCAAGGCTCGGAAGGGAAGGCACGCCATTTGGCTTTTTGAATGGAAAATTAGCTCCAATCATTAGCGGACACCATGTCGCGTTTGGAGAGCCCCTGTGTGCCTAAACATTGGAGCTCCCGCACAAGTGACTCCATTTTGGAAACTAGACCCCCCAACGAACTTATCTAGAAGCATAGTGAGCACTTTGAACCCCCAAGTGCTTCACAGAAGTTTATAACGCAGAGCCATGAAAATAAAAAATAATTTTTCTTTTCTCAAAAATGATTTTTTAACCCACAATTTTTTATTTTCCCAAGGGTAACAGGAGAAATTGGACCCCAAAAGTTTTTGTCCAGTTTCTCCTGAGTACACTGATACCCCATATGTGGGGGTAAACCACTGTTTTGGCACACGTCGGGGTTTGGAAGGGAAGTAGTGACGTTCTGAAATGCAGACTTTGATGGAATGCTCTGCGGGCGTCAGGTTGCGTTTGCAGAGCCCCTGATGTGCCTAAACAGTAGGAACTCCCCACAAGTGACTCCATTTTGGAAACTAGACCCCCAAGGGAACTTATCTAGATGTGTGGTGAGCACTTTGAACCCCCAAGTGCTTCACAGAAGTTTATAACGCAGAGCCGTGAAAATAATAAATGTGTTTCCTTTCCTCAAAAATATTTTTTTAGCCCAGAATTTTTTATTTTTGCAAGGGTAACAGGAGAAATTTGACCACAAAAGTTGTTGTCCAGTTTCTCCTGAGTACGCTGATACCCCATATGTGGGGGTAAACCACTGTTTGGGCACATGCCGGGGCTCGGAAGGGAAGTAGTGACGTTTTGGAATGCAGACTTTGATGGAATGGTCTGCGGGCATCATGTTACGTTTGCAGAGCCCCTGATATGCCTAAACAGTAGAAACCCCCCACAAGTGACCCCATTTTGGAAACTAGACCCCCAAGGAACTTTTCTAGATGTGTGGTGAGCACGTTCAACCCCCAAGAGCTTCACAGAAGTTTACAACGCAGGGCCGTGAAAATAAAAAATCATTTTTCTTTCCTCAAAAAAGATGTTTTAGCAAGCAATTTTTTATTTTCACAAGGGTAACAGGAGAAATTGGACCCCAATATTTGTTGCCCAGTTTGTTGTGAGTGTGCTGGTACCCCATATGTGGGGGTAAACCACTGTTTGGGCGCACGTCAGGGCTCGGAAGGGAAGTAGTGACATTTGAAATGCAGACTTTGATGGAATGGTCTGCGGGCATCACATTGCATTTGCAGAGCCCCTGATGTGCCTAAATAGTAGAAATGTGGAGCGCCCCCACACCGCCACAGGGCCGAGGGGTACCCGGAGCCGGGCCTCTGGGATCTCAGTCCTGGGGTTGTCACGGTGGCTAGACCCGGTCCGTGGCCCTGTCTGTCAGTGGGGGACGTCCGTTGCAAATAGGTGCTGTTAACGGTGGTGTAGCGGTGCAGTTGTGGGGTGCAGGTCGCGGTAAATAACGAGGACACCAGGTTGCAGTCTCTTTACCTCTTTACTGGAGATCTCTCGGTCCTCAGTCCGGAATCCGGTCCACCAGGCTGCGCAAGTCCGGCCGGTCCAATGGCACCTCCAGAGTTCTCCTCACAGGTGGAAATCAGTGCCTTCCTTCTTAGCGCTTTGTGTTGTAGTCCTTCCCTGCTGTGCTTACGGAAAGTACCCCACAACTGTTGTGTCTGTTTCTTAAGTTCCCTCACAACTCGATTAACTGATCTTCTGCTAATCTTCCGTCCCTTCCTGATGTTGCAGTAAGAACGGCACCCGTTTGTCAGGTAGGCCTGGAGTTCTTCCGGGACCCTAGAGACGCCCCTCTCCCGCAATTGCCCCCCAAGACTTCATAGGTGATATGTGGTAGACAGCCCGCCTGAGACTGACTGTCCTGCCGCTGTTTGGAGTATGGCTTAAAGCTGTATATTATTCCACTCCCTCGGCGTTCCGGCCACCGGTAATGCGCCTCAGCAAGGTGCTGCCTCTTTCAACAAAACCCCTGCTGGTATTCTCCTTCTGCTTGATTTCGTTTCTCACTCAGCACAATCTATCTCGCTTCTAATCCTTTCTTAGGGCACCGCCGCTATTCTGAGCAGGCACGGTCCCGTTACGTTCTTTCAATGCCAAGCCTCTGCCAGGATCCCACCCCTGGCAGAGACCCTACTGTCTCTTCCTCCACAACACCCTCTCTCACTAGGTGTTGCTTCGTTCGATCCAGTCAGCTTTCTCTACTAACTTCCTGCCTGACCCCCAGTTTACCCACTATGGTGGGGAGTGGCCTAATGAATAGCACCCTTAGCTCCCCCCGGAGGCCCAGCTGTGAAACATATTGGTGTCTGTGATACCTGATTGGAGGAACTCCTTCAGTGCCATCGAACGCACCATGGCTCCCCTTAGTGGCGGAGCCACAGTACTGCAACGACCAGGACTCTGGGGCGCTGCAGAAACACCACACAAGTGACCCCATTTTGGAAACTAGACCCCCGAAGGATCTTATCTAGATGTGTGGTGAGCACTTTCAACCCCCAAGCGCTTCACAGAAGTTAATAACGCAGAGCCATGAAAATAAAAAATAATTGTTCTTTCCTCAAAAATGATGTTTTAGCAAGTAATTTTTTATTTTTGCAAGGGTAACAGGAGAAATTGGACCCCAACAGTTGTTGCCCAGTTTGTCCTGAGTACGCTGGTACCCCATATGTGGGGGTACACAACTGTTTGGGCGCACGTCGGGGCTTGGAAGGGAGGGAGCACCATTTGACTTTTTGAACGCAAGATTGGCTGGAATCAATGGTGGCGCCATGTTGCGTTTGGAGACCCCTGATGTGCCTAAACAGTGGAAACCCCTCAATTCTAACTTCAACACTAACCCCAACACACCCCTAATCCTAATCCCAACTGTAGCCATAACCCCAATCACAACCCTAACCCCAACACACCCCTAACCACAACCCTAACCCCAACACACCCGTAACCCTAATTCCAACCCTAACCCTAATCCTAATCCCAACCCTAACCGTAATCCCAACCCTAACCACAACTGTAACCCCAACACACCCCTAACCCTATCCGTAACCCTATCCACAAGCCTAATCTTAACCCTATTTCCAACCCTAGCCCTAATTCCAACCCTAACTCTAATTCCAACCCTAACCCTAAGGCTATGTGCCCACGTTGCGGATTCGTGTGAGATTTTTCCGCACAATTTTTGAAAAATCTGCAGGTAAAAGGCACTGTGTTTTACCTGCGGATTTACAGCAGATTTCCAGTGTTTTTTTGTGCAGATTTCATCTGCGGATTCCTATTGAGGAACAGGTGTAAAACGCTGCGGAATCCTCACAAAGAATTGACATGCTGCGGAAAATACAACGCAGCGTTTCTGCACGGAATTTTCCGCACCATGGGCACAGCGGATTTGGTTTTCCATAGGTGTACATGGTACTGTAAACCTGATGGAAAACTGCTACGAATTCGCAGCGGCCAATCCGCTGCGGATCCGCGGCCAATCCGCTGCGGATCCGCGGCCAAATCCGCACTGTGTGCACATGCCATAACCCTAACCCTACCCCTACCCCTAACCCTAACCCTAACCCTACCCCTAGTTCTAACCCTAGTTCTAACCCTAACCCTAGTGGAAAAAGAAAAAAAAAATATTTTCTTTATTTTATTATTGTCCCTACCTATGGGGGTGATAAAGGGGGGGGGGTTATTTATTATTTTTTTATTTTGATCGCTGTGATAGAACCTACCACAGCGATCAAAATGTACTTTGTAATGAATCTGCCGGCCGGCAGATTCGGCGGGCGCACTGCTCATGCGCCCGCCATTTTGGAAGATGGCGGCGCCCAGGGAGAAGACGGACCGACTTCAGGAGGCTCGGTAAGTATGAGGGGGTGGTGGGGGGGTGGATCGGAGCACAGGGAGGGGGATCGGAGGACGGGGGGAGCGGACAGGAGCACGGGGGAGCGGACAGGGGGACGGAGGGGGGTACCGGACAGAACGGAGGACTGGGGAGGAGATCGGGGGCGGTGGGGGGGGCAGAACATGATTTCCAGCCATGGCAGATGCTATTGCAGCATCGGCCATGGCTGGATTGCAATATTTCACCATTTTCATAGGTGAAATATTGCAAATTGCTCTGATTGGCTGTTGCACTTTCAACAGCCAATCAGAGCGATCGTAGCCACGTGGGGGCAAAGCCACCCCCCTGGGCTGAAGTACAACTCCCCCTCACCCTGCAGATCGGGTGAAATAGGAGTTAACCCTTTCACCCGATCTTCAGGGACGCGATCATTCCATGACGCCACATAGGCGTCACAGGTCGGATTGGCACCGACTTTCATGACGCCTACGTGGCGTCAAAGGTCGGGAAGAGGTTAATCAGCCCTGACGAAGAAGGTGATTAACCTTCAAAACGCGTTGGTTTGTGTCCCTGTACGCTCCCCGTCCTTACACTTGTGTGACGTCACATTCGAGCCACGCCCCTTTCACACTCTGCCACCGCTTCGGCGTCGCTTCCGGCCGGGGCACGCCAGAGGCAGGCGGTTTGGTCTAATCCCCTTTGACCAGCAAGGAGACACCCAGCGGGCAAAGTCCTCACCTTATCTCCCTCCCCTGCTCCACCCTACCACGGGACCGAACACTGGACACTTCCCAGGAGAAGTTTTAACTACGCTCCGGCGCCACTACAGATTCATGCAGTAAGTGCTTCTGTACTAATTATTTGTCCGGTTGCATTGCTCCCTGATCATTGGAGCTGGGAGCATTTATTTTTCCTGTGTCTATTCATATTTCCTGTGTCCACGTATTTATATTTCATCTACCAACGCACCTTCCTAGCGCAGGTGACAGCTCTTATATAGACTTTGTATATATATATATATATATATATATATATATATATATATATTGTTTTTTTTTTTTTTTTTTTATATATCGCTCAGAATAAAGTGATGCAAAAATAATTATTTTTTCTATAAAATTGTTTTTATTGTGTAAGACCGCTAAAACATAAAAAAAAGTAAATGGGGTAGCGCTTTAATCGTACTGACCCTGAGAATAAAGCTGCCTTATCAATTTTACCACACCCAGAATTACAAAAAAAAACAATTGCTAGTTTTTGTTCATTCTGTCGCCCAAAAATCATAATAGAATGCGATCAAAAAATGGTACTGTGGTAGTTCACTCACGTGGCGGCACACAGAGGTAGAAAAAATGGGAACACCGTCTCTTTAAAGCCCTTATTGGTTTATTGTAAGGCAGCATAAACCAACTTCTGGCTAAAACAGGAACAAAACAACAAAAGAAAATAAAAATGCTGCAACACAGTCCGCATGTTGCGGGTGGCACCCCTCCCTGGAGCAGCACAGGTTCAGTCTGTGCTCGACTAGCCAAAAAGCCTCTAGAGACTCCTCTGTCCAGGCTAGCTGAACCCAGACTGCCTGTGGAGCTCGGTTATTTCAACCTAAGCCAGTAACTTCCCCATCATGTGATTTATCACAGGATCATGACCTCATGCAGGTCCTGGCATGTCTGCCAGGTGAGATAAAGTGGACCTTTTCCCACCTGCTCTATGAAGGTCCACATAAAACCAGCCCTTTTTATGCAACCTAACCCTCACAACATATAGTGTGCTGGAAAAAAAAAGGTTCTGGTTTCACATCATTGACACCGTTAAGCGCAGTGATACATATCTCCCCTCTATCACCTTACCAGTGACTCTGTCACAGTACCAATAAAAACAGCTTGTCCCGCAAAATACAAGCCATGTGTCATCACATGACTCTGTCAGCCGAAATATGAAAAAATTATAGCTCTCAAAATATGGGATGCGAAAACTAGTTTTTGCAATAAAAGTGTCAGGACTTTGAACATTTTTTACCTTTTGTGCATTACTGCCCTTTTCCAAGATGGCGTCTTTGGTCTCATGTGCACTGTGTCTTCCTGCTATAAAACTCCACCGCAGCCTTCAGTCTGTGCTACAGTATTCTGCCTTGCATCCAGCTCCTAACCTCTGATTACTCCCTGGCTATATACCTGCTCTTGTGAACCTGTGGGGTTATCCTGCTACTCTGCTCTGAGTTCCTGCTGCATACACCAGTTCCAGTAATCCTCCTTCATCTGCTGCTCGTGTTTGCTTCCATCTGCATTTGCTGGACATGTAAGCTGTTTCTGGTCTGCAAGAACCTAGACTATTACCCAGACCTCCCTGGTTGAGCTAAGATATTATTTGAACTGCCTTATAAGCATATCTATCTGTGTTGTGGACTAAGCAAGGACTTATTCGTGTCAAGTATCCTCAAGAATAACTGTGCTTCATAGACTTTCTACTTGATTGCATTTTCCTCTGATGTTTCCTATAGACTGCTGAGCTGCATTTGATATTTGCACCAAGTGTTGTGGACTTGAGTTTCTCTCTGCACCTGTTTGAATCACCGTGTGATAATATAGACTTTACCACTTATAAAACTGTGTCCTGTAGTTGTCTTGTTCCACGCAAAGAGTCTCCTGAGTTATCCCCTATAATTATTACAGGATACTCTAGCCATAAAAAAAAGGAGACTGCTGGAACAATGACTGCAGAAAGCAGGCTAGGGCAGGTGTTTTCCAAAATTAGATCACTGCAGAAAGATGTGGAAGGTCTGCAAAAGAAGTTTGGAAGCTTTGAACTCAATCAACAAGTGTTTGGACAAACTTTGCAGGACTTAAGCAACCGCATGGCAGCCCAGGAAAACAAACTTGCTGGCATAGAGTCCCAGTATGGACGGGCTTTTCAGGACATAAGCACGCAAATAGCTGCACAAGTGACTTTACCCTCTGGGCAACCGCCACCAGCTAGCCCACCTAAGTTGCCCCCATTCAGATTTAATGGTGGTTTTAATTTCGTGGTTTTGTGAATCAATGTATGCTATATTTTGATGTGCATGCAGACCGTTTTCCTACTGATAGATCCAAAGTATTGTGTGTAATAATGCTACTGACCTCACGAGCGCTCGCCTGGGCGAATCCGATGATTGAGTCTCGTGACCCACGGTTAAATAACTTGGATGATTTCTTGGCCGCTATGGCATTAATGTTTGATGACCCTAATCGCCGTGCAACTGCTGAATCTGCTTTGTTGTCTTTACGCCAGGCTAAACGTTCTGTTATTGAGTATGCCACTGAATTCAGGAGATTAGCGGTAGATACCAATTGGGACAGTTATGCACAATTGCCTATTTTTAAAAGGGGTCTGTCTAGTATTATAAAAGATGAACTAGCTCGCTCTGAGTCACCCCAAGAGCTAGAGACATTTATACAGCATTGTGTGCGCATAAACATTCGCCTTACTGAGCGTAGGCAGGACAAATTTGCTGCTTATAACCGTATTTCTAACTTTTCCCTTCCTTCCAAAGAGCCTGCAGGTAAAACCTATCGGGAGGTGGAGGAGGTGCCCATGCAAATTGATTCCGTTCAGAGGCGCGAGATCAATGAGCGCCGGGAGCATCGCCTTCATGAAAATCTATGTTTCTACTGCGGCCAGTCTGACCACTTCTTGATCAATTGTCCTAAGTGTCCTAGACGGCCTAACAAAGTGCTAGCAGCAGTAGGGGAGTATGACAACTGTGATGATGAATCTGACATCTCTGAATGTAGCCTGCCTTTAACCCCTTCATGACCCAGCCTATTTTGACCTTAATGACCTGGCCATTTTTTGCAATTCTGACCAGTGTCAATTTATGAGGTAATAACTCAGGAACGCTTCAACGGATCCTAGCGATTCTGAGATTGCTTTTTCGTGACATGTTGGGCTTCATGTTAGTGGTAAATTTAGGCCGATAATTTTTGCGTTTATTTCTAAAAAAATCAGAAATTTGGTGAAAATTTAGAAAATTTCGCAATTTTCAAATTTTGAATTTTTATTCCGTTAAACCAGAGAGTTATGTGACACAAAATAGTTAATAAATAACATTTCCCACATGTCTACTTTACATCAGCACAATTTTGGAAACAAAGTTTTTTTTTGCTAGGAAGTTATAAGGGTTAAAATTTCTCATTTTTACAACAAAATTTACAAAACCATTTTTTTTAGGGACCACCTCACATTTGAAGTCACTTTGAGGGGTCTATATGAGAGAAAATACCCAAAAGTATTGTCTAAGGCTACGTTCACATTTGAGGTCAGCGCCGCAGCGTCGGGCGCCGCAGCGGCGCCGCATGCGTCATGCGCCCCTATATTTAACATGGGGGCGCATGGACATGCGTTGTGCTGCGTTTTGCGCCGCATGGCCGCAAGCGTTGGACGCAAGAAACGCATCAAGTTGCATTTTTTTTGCGTCCAACTTTCGGCCAAAAACGACGCATGCGGCGCAAAACGCAGCGTTTTAGCGTGCGTTTTGCCGCGTTTTTGTTTGCGTTGTGCGCTGCGGCGCCGACGCTGCGGCGCACAACGCAAATGTGAACGTAGCCTAAGTCTAAAAACTGCACCCCTCAAGGTGCTCAAAACCACATTCAAGTAGTTTATTAACCCTTCAGGTGTTTCACAGCAGCAGAAGCAACATGAAAGGAAAAAATGAACATTTAACTTTTTAGTCACAAAAATGATCTTTTAGCAACAATTTTTTTATTTTCCCAAGGGTAAAAGGAGAAACTGGACCACGAACGTTGTTGTACAATTTTTCCTGAGTATGCTGATACCTCACATGTGGTGGTAAACCACTGTTTGGGCACACGGCAGGGCTCGGAAGGGAAGGAGCGCCATTTGACTTTTTGAATGAAAAATTGGCTCCAATCTTTAGCGGACACCATGTTGCGTTTGGAGAGCCCCCGTGTGTCTAAACATTGGAGCTCCCCCACAAGTGAACCCATTTTGGAAACTAGACCCCCCAAGGAACTTATCTAGAAGCATATTGAGCACTTTAAACCCCCAGGTGCTTCACAAATTGATCCGTAAAAATGAAAAAGTACTTTTTTTTCACAAAAAAATTATTTTAGCCTCAATTTTTTCATTTTCACATGGGCAACAGGATAAAATGGATCCTAAAATTTGTTGGGCAATTTCTCCTGAGTACACCGATACCTCACATGTGGGGGTAAACCACTGTTTGGGCACATGGTAAGGCTCGGAAGGGAAGGAGTGCCATTTGACTTTTTGAATGAAAAATTATCTCCATCGTTAGCGGACACCATGTCGCGTTTGGAAAGCCCCTGTGTGCCTAAACATTGGAGCTCCCCCACAAGTGACCCCATTTTGGAAACTAGACCCCCCAAGGAACTTATCTAGAAGCATAGTGAGCACTTTAAACCCTCAGGTGCTTCACAAATTGATCCGTAAAAATGAAAAAGTACTTTTTTTTCACACAAAATTTCTTTTAGCCTCAATTTTTTCATTTTCACATGGGCAACAGGATAAAATGCATCCTACAATTTGTTGGGCAATTTCTCCTGAGTACGCCGATAACTCATATGTGGGGGTAAACCACTGTTTGGGTGCACGGCAAGGCTCGGAAGGGAAGGCGCGCCATTTGACTTTTTGAATGGAAAATTAGCTCCAATCTTTAGCGGACACCATGTCGCGTTTGGAGAGCTCCTGTGTGCCTAAACATTGGAGCTCCCCTACAAGTGACCCCATTTTGGAAACTAGACCCCCCAAGGAACTTATCTAGATGCATAGTGAGCACTTAAAACCCCCAGGTGCTTCACAGAAGTTTATAACGCAAAGCCGTGAAAATAAAAAATAATTTTTCTTTCCTCAAAAATGATTTTTAGCCCAGAATTTTTTTTTTCTCAAGGGTAACAGGAGAAATTGGACCCCAAATGTTGTTGTCCAGTTTGTCCTGAGTACGATGATACCCCATATGTGGGGGTAAACCACTGTTTGGGCGCACAGCAGGGCTCGGAAGGGAAGGTATGCCATTTGGCTTTTTGAATGGAAAATTAGCTCCAATCATTAGCGGACACCATGTCGCGTTTGGAGAGCCCCTGTGTGCCTAAATATTGGAGCTCCCCCACAAGTGACCCCATTTTGGAAACTAGACCTCCCAAGGATCTAATCTAGATGTGTGGTGAGCACTTTGAACCCCCAAGTGCTTCACAGAAGTTTATAACACAGAGGCGTGAAAATAAAAAATAATTTTTCTTTTCTCAAAATGATTTTTTAGCCCACAATTTTTTATTTTCCCAAGGGTAACAGGAGAAATTGGACCCCAAAAGTTGTTGACCAGTTTCTCCTGAGTATGCTGATACCAAATATGTGGGGGAAAACCACTGTTTGGGCATACGTCGGGGTTCGGAATGGAAGTAGTGACGTTTTGAAATGCAGACTTTGATGGAATGGTCTGCGGGCATCACGTTGCGTTTGCAGAGCCCCTGATGTGTCTAAACAGTAGAAACTCCCCACAAGTGACCCCATTTTGGAAACTAGAACCCCAAGGGAACGTATCTAAATGTGTGGTGAGCACTTTGAACCCCCAAGTGCTTCACAGAAGTTTATAACGCAGAACTGTGAAAATAATAAATGTGTTTTCTTTCCTCAAAAATATTTTTTTAGCCCAGAATTTTTTACATTTCCCAAGGGTAACAGGAGAAATTTGACCCCAAGAGTTGTTGTCAAGTTTCTCCTGAGTACGTTGATACCCCATATGTGGGGGTAAACCACTGTTTGGGCACATGCCGGGGCTCGGAAGGGAAGTAGTGACATTTTGGAATGCAGACTTTGTTGGAATGGTCTGCGGGCATCATGTTACGTTTGCAGAGCCCCTGATGTGCCTAAACAGTAGAAACCCCCCAAAAGTGACCCCATTTTGGAAACTAGACCCCCCAAGGAACTTATCTAGATATGTGGTGAGCACTTTGAACCTCCAAGTGCTTCACAGAAGTTTATAACGCAGAGCGGTGAAAATAAAAAATCATTTTTCTTTCCTCAAAAATGATGTTTTAGCAAACAATTTTTTATTTTCACAAGGGTAACAGGAGAAATTGGACCCTAATAGTTGTTGCACAGTGTGTCCTGAGTACACTGATGATACCCCATATGTGGGGGTAAACCACTGTTTGGGCACAAGTCAGGGCTCGGAATCGAAGTAGTGACGTTTTGAAATGCAGACATTGATGGAGTGGTCTGCGGGCGTCACATTCCATTTGCAGAGCCCCTGATGTGCCTAAACAGTAGAAACCCCCCACAAGTAACCCCATTTTGGAAACTAGACCCCCCAAGGAACTTATCCAGATGTGTGGTGAGTACTTTGAACCAACAAGTGCTTCACAAAAGTTTATAACGCAGAGCCGTGAAAATAAAAAATAATTTTTCATTCCTCTAAAATTATGTTTTAGCAAGCAATTTTTTATTTTCGCAAGGGTAACAGCAGAAATTGGACCCCAATAATTGTTACCCAGTTTGTCCTGAGTATGCTGGTACCCCATATGTGGGGGTAAACCACTGTTTGGGGCGCACGTCAGTGCTCGGAAGGGAAGGAGCACCATTTGACTTTTTGAATGCAAGATTGGCTGGAATCAATGGTGGCGCCATGTTGCGTTTGGAGACCCCTGATGTGCCTAAACAGTGGAAACCCCTCAATTCTAACTCCAACACTAACCCCATCACACCCCTAACCCTAATCCCAACCCTAACCCCAACTTTAACCCCAACACACCCCTAACCCTAACCATAACCCTAACCACAAGCCTATTCTTAACCCTATTTCCAACCCTAGCCCTAATTCCAACCCTAACTCTAATTCCAACCCTAAGGCTATGTGCCCACGTTGCGGATTCGTGTGAGATTTTTCCGCACCATTTTTGAAAAATCCGCAGGTAAAAGGCACTGCGTTTTACCTGCGGATTTACCCCGGATTTCCAGTGTTTTTTATGCGGATTTCACCTGCGGATTCCTATTGAGGAACAGGTGTAAAACGCTGCAAAATCCGCACAAAGAATTGACATGCTGCGGAAAATACAACGCAGCATTTCCGCGCGGTATTTTCCGCACCATGGGCACAGCGGATTTGGTTTTCCATAGGTTTACATGGTACTGTAAACCTGATGGAACACTGCTACGAATCCACAGCGGCCAATCCGCTGCGAATCCGTAGCCAAATACGCACCGTGTGCACATAGCCTAATTCTAATGCTTACCCTAGTTCTAACCCTACCCCTACCCCTAACCCTACCCCTAACCCTAGTTCTAACCCTAACCCTAGTTCTAACCCTAGTTCTAACCCTAGTGGAAAAAAAAAATATTTTCTTTATTTTATTATTGTCCCTACCTATGGGGGTGATAAAGGGGGGGTTCATTTACTATTTTTTTTATTTTGATCACTGTGATAGGTTTTATCACAGTGATCAAAATGTAGCTGGAACGAATCTGCCGGCCGGCAGATTCGGCGGGCGCACTGCGCATGCGCCCGCCATTTTGAAAGATGGCGGCGCCCGTGGAGAAGACGGACATCGGGAGGCTCGGTAAGTATGAGGGGGGGGGATCGGAGCACGGGGAATGATCGGAACACGGGGGGGTGGGATCGGAGCACGGGGGGAGCGGACAGGAGTAGGGGGGAGCGGACAGGACGACGGAGGGGAGCGGAGCACAGGATGGAGGACTGGAGAGGCGATCGGTGGCAGTGGGGGCGGGACAGATCAGGGTTTCCAGCAATGGCCAATGATATTACAGCATCCGCCATGGCTGGATTGTAATATTTCACCAGTTTTCATAGTGAAATATTACAAATCGCTCTGATTGGCTGTTTCACTTTCAACAGCCAATCAGAGCGATCGTAGCCACGGGGGGTGAAGCCACCCCCCCTGGGCTGACGTACCACTCCCCTTGTCCCTGCAGATCGAGTGAAATTGGAGTGAACCCTTTCACCCGATCTGCAGGGATGCGGTCATTCCATGACGCCACATAGGCGTCACAGGTCGGATTGGCACCAACTTTCATGACGCCTACGTGGCGTCATGGGTCGGGAAGGGGTTAAACGCTGTATTCCATTCACTTTCTATGACTTCACCCCCCAAGGAGCTTAAGGAAAAGAACTCTCACTGTTCTCTCCCTATTAAGATCCTGTGTTCAGGACAGTGGATTTCCAGTGCAGCTATGATTGACTCTGGTGCAGATGGCAATTTCATGGATATCGCATTTGCCAAGGAACATGGTATTGAAATTCAGCAAAGAGCCTCTCCAATTACCATGAAAACAGTGGATGGGTCACCTTTAATCTCTGGGCCTGTGGATCAGGAGACCGTACCCCTTGAAATTGTGTTGGAGCCTAATCATCAGGAGCAACTTTCTTTATTGCTAATTTCTTCTCCTCATTTTCCTGTGATTTTAGGCGTTCCTTGGTTGCGTTCTCAGAACCCAATTATCAACTGGGAGACCAAGGAGATTACCTTTCCAACAAGGAGCAACTCAGCGTTAACAGAAGCTGTCCCGGAGTCCACGGCTACGGAACCACATGTACAGGTATTTACTTTACCTCCAGCATATAAAGAGTTCTCTCACATCTGTGACAAGAAGAATGCAGATAAGCTTCCTCCACACTGGCATTATGACTGTCCTATTGCGCTGCTTCCTGGGGCAGCTATTCCTTTTGGTAACGTATACCCTTTGGCGGCACCTGTGCTTCCAGCTTTAAAGGAGTATATTGATGAAAATCTGGCCAAAGGCTTCATACGTCCTTCTTCCTCACCAGCAGGGGCACCTATATTTTTTGTAAAAAAGAAGGATGGGACCCTGAGACCCTGTGTTGACTATCGGGAACTCAATAAGATATCCGTACGAAACCGTTACCCTTTGCCTCTGATTCCCGAATTACTGGAAAGAGTCCGCCATGCTAAGGTGTTCTCTAAACTGGATCTTCGTGGGGCTTATAATTTGGTGCGTATTCGTCCAGGGGATGAGTGGAAGACAGCATTCAGATGCCGGTATGGACACTTTGAATCTCTTGTGATGCCCTTCGGGCTTTGTAACGCCCCTGCAACGTTTCAACACCTTGCTAATGACATTTTCATAGATTTGTTGGACCAGTTTGTGGTGATCTATTTGGACGATATACTAATCTTTTCTGACTCTCTACAGGAACATGAAGAACATGTCAAAACTGTTTTAAGACGTCTGAAAGAGAACCATCTGTATATTAAGCCAGAGAAATTCGAGTTCCATCGTTCTGAGATACAGTTCTTAGGTTATATCATCTCTCCCCAGGGGCTGAACATGGAATCTAGTAAGATTCAGGCTATCCTTGACTGGCCGGTACCCAAGAACGTTAAGGAGGTCCAACGTTTTATTGGTTTTGCAAATTTCTACAGACGCTTCATTCGAAGTTTTTCTGATATTGTCCGTCCCATTACTTCCTTGACAAAGAAGGAAAAGCCCTTTAAGTGGTCATCACAGGCTCAAGAAGCTTTTGATCGGGTTAAAATCTGTTTCACATCAGCACCGCTGTTGATACACCCAGATCCAACACTTTCATTCATTGTGGAGGTGGACGCTTCTGATAATGCTTTGGGGGCTATTCTCTCCCAAAGTACTGGAGAGAAGGGTCTTGTCATGAATCCCAATGGCTAGGGATAGCAAGGGACAAGCAAAGTAATACAAAATATCGGACGAGCTCTAGGGTGATGGAACCTGGGCTGACCGCTGCCCTACGCCTGAGAAACGCAACTAGAGATAGCCAGGGAGCGTGCCTACGTTGGTTCTAGACGCCACGCACCAGCCTAAGAGCTAACTAGTACTACAGAGAAAATAAGACCTCACTTGCCTCCAGAGGAATGAACCCCAAAAGGTACAGTTGCCCCCCACATGTATTGACGGTGAAATGAGAGGAAGGCACACACATAGAGATGATATATATAGGTTCAGCAAATTGAGGCCCGCTGTAAACTAGAAAGCAGAACGATACAAAAGGGGTCTGAGCGGTCAGCAAAAAACCCTAATCAAAAAAACCATCCTGAGATTACAAGAACCCATGTGCCAACTCATGGCACATGGGGAGAACCTCAGTCCACTAGAGCTACCAGCTAGCATAGAGACATAATAAGCAAGCTGGACAAAAAACCAAACAACTGAAAATCAGCACTTAGCTTATCCTGAAAGATCTGGGAGCAGGTAGGCAGGAACCAAACAGAGCACATCTGAATACATTGATAGCCGGCAAGGGAATGACAGAAAGGCCAGGTAAAATAGGAAACACCCAGCCTCTGATGGACAGGTGGAAACCAAAGGCCGCAACCCACCAAAGTCACCCAGTACCAGCAGTAACCACCAGAGGGAGCCCACAAACAGAATCCACAACAGTACCCCCCCCTTGAGGAGGGGTCACCGAACCCTCACGAGAACCCCCAGGGCGATCAGGGTGAGCTCTATGGAAGGCGCGGACCAAATCAGTCGCATGAACATCGGAGGCGACCACCCAGGAATTATCCTCCTGACCATAACCCTTCCACTTAACCAAATACTGGAGTTTGCGTCTGGAAACACGAGAATCCAAGATCTTTTCAACAACATACTCCAATTCTCCCTCCACCAGCACCGGAGCAGGAGGCTCAACCGAAGGAACAACGGGCACCTCATACCTCCGCAACAACGACCGATGGAACACATTATGAATAGCAAACGATGCTGGGAGATCCAAACGAAAAGACACAGGGTTAAGAATCTCCGAGATCCTATAAGGACCGATGAACCGAGGCTTGAACTTAGGAGAAGAGACCTTCATAGGGACAAAACGAGAAGACAACCACACCAAATCCCCAACAAGAAGTCGGGGACCCACGCGGCGACGGCGATTAGCAAACTGCTGAGTCTTCTCCTGAGAGAACTTCAAATTGTCCACCACCTGATTCCAAATCTGATGTAGCCTGTCCACCACCACGTCCACTCCAGGACAATCCGAAGGCTCCACCTGACCAGAGGAAAAACGAGGATGAAACCCCGAATTACAAAAAAAAGGAGAGACCAACGTGGCAGAACTAGCCCGATTATTAAGAGCAAATTCGGCCAGTGGCAAAAAAGCAACCCAGTCATCTTGATCAGCAGAAACAAAACACCTCAAATAAGTTTCCAAGGTCTGATTAGTTCGCTCCGTCTGGCCATTCGTCTGAGGATGGAATGCAGACGAGAAAGACAAATCAATGCCCATCTTGGCACAAAACGTCCGCCAAAATCTAGACACAAACTGGGATCCCCTGTCAGAAACGATATTCTCCGGAATCCCATGCAAACGAACCACGTTCTGAAAAAATAAAGGGACCAACTCAGAGGAGGAAGGCAACTTAGGCAAGGGCACCAAATGAACCATCTTAGAAAAGCGGTCACACACAGCCCAGATAACGGACATTTTCTGTGAAACCGGGAGATCCGAAATAAAATCCATGGAAATGTGCGTCCAAGGCCTCTTCGGGATGGGCAAGGATAACAACAACCCACTGGCCCGAGAACAGCAAGGCTTAGCTCGAGCACACACTTCACAAGACTGCACAAAGGTACGCACATCCCTAGACAAGGAAAGCCACCAAAAAGACCTGGCCACCAAGTCTCTAGTACCAAATATTCCAGGATGACCAGCCAACACAGAAGAATGGACCTCGGAGATGACTCTACTGGTCCAATCATCCGGAACAAACAGTCTTTCTGGTGGACAACGATCCGGTTTATCCACCTGAAACTCCTGCAATGCACGTCGCAAGTCTGGGGATACGGCGGACAATATTACCCCATCCCTAAGGATACCAGTAGGCCCAGAGTCTCCAGGAGAGTCAGGCACAAAACTCCTGGAAAGAGCATCTGCCTTCACATTCTTTGAACCTGGCAGGTATGAAACCACGAAATTGAAACGAGAAAAAAACAACGACCAACGAGCCTGTCTAGGATTCAAACGCCTGGCAGACTCAAGGTAAATGAGATTCTTGTGATCAGTCAAGACCACCACACGATGTTTAGCACCCTCAAGCCAATGACGCCACTCCTCAAATGCCCACTTCATGGCCAAAAGCTCCCGATTACCCACATCATAATTGTGCTCGGCGGGCGAGAATTTTCTAGAGAAGAATGCACATGGCTTCATCACCGAGCCATTAGAACTTCTCTGTGACAAAACCGCCCCCGCTCCAATCTCGGAAGCATCAACCTCAACCTGAAAAGGAAGTGAAACATCTGGTTGACACAACACCGGAGCAGAAGAAAACCGGCGCTTAAGTTCCTGAAAGGCCTCCACGGCCGCAGGAGACCAATCAGCAACATCAGCACCCTTTTTAGTCAAATCAGTCAAAGGTTTAACAATACTGGAAAAATTAGCAATGAACCGACGATAAAAATTAGCAAACCCCAAGAACTTCTGAAGGCTCTT
The DNA here is from genome assembly GCF_051348905.1 of Ranitomeya variabilis. Classification (NCBI taxonomy): domain Eukaryota; kingdom Metazoa; phylum Chordata; class Amphibia; order Anura; family Dendrobatidae; genus Ranitomeya; species Ranitomeya variabilis. Next base: position 334,796,153 of record NC_135234.1, read on the forward strand.
AACAGATGTAGGTTGTGTCCAGTCACAAATCGCCTGAACCTTGACGGGATCCATCTCAATAGTAGAAGGAGAAAAAATGTACCCCAAAAAAGAAATCTTCTGGACTCCGAAGAGACACTTTGAGCCCTTCACAAACAGAGAATTGGCCCGCAGAACCTGAAACACCTTCCTGACCTGTAGAACATGAGACTCCCAGTCATCAGAAAACACCAAAATATCATCCAAATACACAATCATAAACTTATCCAGATATTCACGGAAAATATTGTGCATAAAGGACTGAAAGACTGACGGAGCATTGGAGAGTCCAAAAGGCATTACCAAATACTCAAAATGGCCCTCAGGCGTATTAAATGCGGTTTTCCACTCATCACCCTGTTTTATCCGCACCAGATTATACGCACCGCGAAGATCTATCTTAGTGAACCACCTAGCCCCCTTAATGCGAGCAAACAAATCAGTCAATAATGGCAATGGATACTGATATTTGACTGTAATCTTATTCAGAAGGCGATAATCTATACAAGGCCTCAGGGAACCATCTTTTTTTGCCACGAAAAAAAAACCTGCTCCCAGAGGGGACGAAGATGGACGAATATGTCCCTTTTCCAAGGACTCCTTAATATAATTCCGCATAGCAGTATGCTCTGGCAGTGACAGATTAAATAAACGACCCTTAGGGAACTTACTGCCAGGAATCAATTCTATAGCACAGTCACAATCTCTATGAGGAGGGAGCGAATTGAGCTTAGGCTCCTCAAAAACATCCCTATAGTCAGACAAAAACGCAGGGATCTCAGAAGGAGTAGATGAAGCGATTGAAATCGGAGGTGCATCATCATGAACCCCCTGACATCCCCAGCTTAACACAGACATTGTTTTCCAGTCCAGGACAGGATTATGAGTTTGTAACCATGGCAGACCAAGCACTAGTACATCATGTAAATTATACAGTACAAGGAAGCGAATCACCTCCTGATGAACGGGAGTCATGCGCATGGTCACGTGTGTCCAATACTGCGGTTTATTCATAGCCAATGGTGTAGAGTCAATCCCCTTCAGAGGAATAGGAACTTCCAGAGGTTCCAGACTAAAACCGCAGCGTTTAGCAAATGACCAATCCATAAGACTCAGGGCAGCGCCCGAATCCACATAGGCATCAACGGAAATGGAAGACAGTGAAAAAATCAGAGTCACAGACAAAATGAACTTAGGCTGCAGAGTACCAATGGCAAAAGATTTATCAACCCTTTTTGTGCGTTTAGAGCATGCTGATATAACATGAGCTGAATCACCACAATAAAAACACAATCCATTTTTCCGCCTATAATTTTGCCGTTCACTTCTGGACTGAATTCTATCACATTGCATAGTCTCAGGTGCCTGTTCAGAAGACACCGCCAACTGGTGCACGGGTTTGCGCTCCCGTAAACGCCGATCAATCTGAATGGCCATAGCCATAGCCTCATTCAGACCTGTAGGCGTAGGGAACCCCACCATAATATCCTTAATGGCCTCAGAAAGACCATTTCTGAAGTTTGCAGCCAGGGCGCACTCATTCCACTGAGTAAGCACCGACCATTTCCGAAATTTTTGACAATATATTTCCGCTTCATCATGCCCCTGAGAGAGGGCTAATAAAGCCTTTTCAGCCTGAATCTCCAGGTTGGGTTCCTCATAGAGCAATCCCAATGCCAGAAAAAACGCATCCACACTGAGCAATGCAGGATCCCCTAATGCCAATGCAAATGCCCAATTCTGAGGGTCGCCCCGCAGGAAAGATATTACAATCTTGACCTGTTGAGCAGGGTCTCCAGAGGAGCGAGATTTTAAAGAAAGAAACAATTTACAATTGTTCCTGAAATTCAGGAAGGTAGATCTATCTCCAGAAAAGAACTCTGGAATAGGAATTCTAGGTTCAGACATGGGAGTGTGAACAACAAAATCCTGTATGTTTTGAACTTTTGCCGCGAGATTACTCAGGCTGGAAGCCAAACTCTGGACATCCATGTTAAACAGCTAATATCAGAGCCATTCAAGGGTTAAGAGGAGGTAAGAAGCAGCTAGACAGCAATTAAGGGCTAGGCAGCAAAACTCTGAAGGAAAAAAAAAAAATAAAATTTCCCTTAAACACTTCTTTTTCTCCTGCTTCAGCCCAAACAATTAACACTTTGTGGGCCGGCTATACTGTCATGAATCCCAATGGCTAGGGATAGCAAGGGACAAGCAAAGTAATACAAAATATCGGACGAGCTCTAGGGTGATGGAACCTGGGCTGACCGCTGCCCTACGCCTGACAAACGCAACTAGAGATAGCCAGGGAGCGTGCCTACGTTGGTTCTAGACGCCACGCACCAGCCTAAGAGCTAACTAGTACTACAGAGAAAATAAGACCTCACTTGCCTCCAGAGGAATGAACCCCAAAAGGTACAGTTGCCCCCCACATGTATTGATGGTGAAATGAGAGGAAGGCACACACATAGAGATGATATATATAGGTTCAGCAAATTGAGGCCCGCTGTAAACTAGAAAGCAGAACGATACAAAAGGGGTCTGAGCGGTCAGCAAAAAACCCTAATCAAAAAAACCATCCTGAGATTACAAGAACCCATGTGCCAACTCATGGCACATGGGGAGAACCTCAGTCCACTAGAGCTACCAGCTAGCATAGAGACATAATAAGCAAGCTGGACAAAAAACCAAACAACTGAAAATCAGCACTTAGCTTATCCTGAAAGATCTGGGAGCAGGTAGGCAGGAACCAAACAGAGCACATCTGAATACATTGATAGCCGGCAAGGGAATGACAGAAAGGCTAGGTAAAATAGGAAACACCCAGCCTCTGATGGACAGGTGGAAACCAAAGGCCGCAACCCACCAAAGTCACCCAGTACCAGCAGTAACCACCAGAGGGAGCCCACAAACAGAATCCACAACAGGGTCTGCTACATCCTTGTGCTTTCTTTTCCCGTAGACTAACTTCAGCAGAGAAGAATTACGACATGGGAGACAAGGAATTGCTGGCTATAATTGTGGCTTTCAAAGAATGGAGGCATCATCTGCCAGGAGCTGCACAATGGATCGTAGTGCTAACTGACCATCGCAATTTAGAGTTCCTTAAATCCGTTAGATGTCTTTCTCCTCGTCAGGCTCGTTGGAACTTATTTTTAAATCAATTTAACTTTGTTATCTCGTACCGTCCAGGTTCTCGTAATGGGAAGGCTGATGCTTTATCCCAAATCCATGCTGCGGATTCCGTACCTGGAGCCCCAAGACCAAGACCAAGACCATTCTATCTGATGCCAATTTCATCGGAGTTATCCACGATCAGGACTTGTGGAAGGAGTGCAGGGAGGCCTATGACGGTGATGTATTTCTGGCTAACCCACCTGTGCATATTAATCTTGTCTTTAAGGGTGGCATATGGTTCAGAGATTGACGTATCTACGTCCCTGAGGTCGTCCGTCTGCAGATCCTCAAGTTAGTACATGACTCCAAGTTGGCTGGTCACAGGGGGGTACAGAAGACACAAGAGTTCCTGAGCCGATTCTTCTGGTGGCCAACTTGCCTGAAGGATACCGAGGACTATGTTCTCTCTTGCGAGGTATGTGCCCGTTACAAGACTCCTCATGTGGCACCTATGGGTCTTCTACAACCATTACCTGTTCTGTCCCGCCCTTGGGGGTCTATATCAATGGACTTTATTGTGGAGCTGCCTACATCGGGGGGCATGAATACAATCACGGTGGTAGTTGATCGCCTGACTAAAGCTGCTCATTTTGTTCCATGCAGCGGCCTCCCCTCAGCTAAAGATACAGTGAACTTGGTTATACAGAATGTCTTTCGGTTGCATGGGGTTCCGGATGAGATCATCTCTGACCGTGGAGTACAGTTCACTTCAAGATTCTGGAAGGGGTTTTGCTCTGCACTCAATATTAATGTCTGTCTCTCTTCCGCTTATCATCCCCAGACAAATGGTCAGACTGAGCGTACCAACCAGATTCTGGAACAATATCTAAGATGCTATGTCAGCCATCTCCAGGATGATTGGTTGGAGTTGCTGCCGTTAGCCGAATTTTCATATAATAATTCTCAGAGCGCCTCCACTAAATTTACACCTTTCTTTGCCAATCTGGGCTATCATCCGTGTATTTTACCTAGCTCTCCAATTAATTCTCCGGTTCCGGCAGTGGAGGAAAGGCTGACTGCGATGAGACAAAATCTGGAGGTTCTGAAGGAATCCCTGACCACAGCTCAAGAACGTTATAAGAGATCGGCTGATAGATTCCGTAAACCTGCACCCATGTTCAAGGTATGAGATTCCGTGTGGGTAGCAACTAAGAATCTGAAGTTAAACGTTCCTTCACAAAAACTTGGACAGAGATTCATTGGCCCTTTCAAGATCAACGGTATTGTGAGCTCTGTGGCCTGCCGGCTGAAGCTGCCTAAGACTATGAAGGTACACCCAGTTTTTCATGTATCTTTACTAAAGCCTGTATCTCCTAATACCTTCCAGGGACGTGTTGTGCCACCTCCGCAGCCTGTGGTGATTGATGGGCAAGAAGAATTTGTGGTGGAGGAAATTATTGATTCCAGGATTCGCAGGAATCGGCTCCAATATCTGATAAGATGGCGGGGATATCCCCCTGAGGAAGACTCTTGGGAACCTGTGGAAAATCAATGCCCAACAGAAGATTTCTCGTTTTCATCAGAGATTCCCTGAGAAACCAGGTCCAGGATCATCCTGAGGCCGCTTCTAAGGAGGGAGTAATGTCAGGACTTTGAACATTTTTTACTTTTTGTGCATTACTGCCCTTTTCCAAGATGGCGTCTTTGGTCTCATGTGCACTGTGTCTTCCTGCTATAAAACTCCACCCCAGCCTTTAGTCTGTGCTAGAGTATTCTGCCTTGCATCCAGCTCCTGACCTCTGATTACTCCCTGGCTATATACCTGCTCCTGTGAATCTGTGAGGTTATCCTGCTACTCTGCTCTGAGTTCCTGCTGCATACACCAGTTCCAGTAATCCTCCTTCATCTGCTGCTCGTGTTTGCTTCCATCTGCATTTGCTGGACATGTAAGCTGTTTCTGGTCTGCAAGAACCTAGACTATTACCCAGACCTCCCTGGTTGAGCTAAGATATTATTTGAACTGCCTTATAAGCATATCTATCTGTGTTGTGGACTAAGCAAGGACTTATTCGTGTCAAGTATCCTCAAGAATAACTGTGCTTCATAGACTTTCTGCTTGATTGCATTTTCCTCTGAAGTTTCCTATAGACTGCTGAGCTGCATTTGATATTTGCACCAAGTGTTGTGGACTTGAGTTTCTCTCTGCACCTGTTTGAATCACCGTGTGATAATATAGACTTTACCACTTATAAAACTTTGTCCTGTAGTTGTCTTGTTCCACGCAAAGAGTCTCCTGAGTTATCCCCTATAATTATTACAAAAAGGCATCTTTTAGTGTGTGACAGCAGCCAAACATAAAAACCCGCTATATGTCTGACATCACTGTAATCGCACTAACCCAAAGAATAAGGTCACCTTATTACTTATTTACCTGCTGTTAACTTGTTCATTCTGCGCTGAGTGCTTACATTGGGATTTCCATGTAAATCTCTTAAATATGTGTTTCAGACAGAACCTCTGGTGGAAGATTCCCTATAATGAGGAAGATGGAGGAACTGCGGACGCCATAGTGCCTGTGATACGGCAGTGTCCATCTTTTTAGGATTGCATAAAAGTGCCGTCGGCCACAGTTTTGTGCACTTCTGAAAAGGACACCACTGAACAGAAGCCAGACAGAGTCCAGAGTAACTCTGCTGCCTCATTATAACGAATGGATCCCTTGGTGTTTCATCTGAATCACGTCACTCTGAGATTCAGGCCGGTGTCACATTTGCGACTGCAATGCGAGAAACTCGCTCATCAATTCCCGGCGGACAAGAGTGTGCGGTTGCATGTATTTCTATGGAGCTGAACGCTCTGGTCCGAACCGCTGGCGGCAGTGCCAGAAATTGATGAGAGAGATTCACGCGAGTTTCTCGCATTGCACTCGCAAGTGTGACACTGGCCTTGGATGGAAACCACAAAGTGCTCAGCGTAGCGCGCCGGATAAATGTGATCCCAAATGTTATGTAAAATGTTCCCAATAAAAGTTTCAACTCAATCCACAAAAAAGAAAAGTCCCCACTCAGGTCTGTTATCTGTTAATCAAAATATAGGATTCCACGTTACTAGTAGTACAAAGGCTCTGGAAAAGTGAAATGGCTCCTCACACTCCAAAACAAATTCAGCAAATTCTCCTATCCCAATACAAATGCCCCCCTCCCTTCAGAGCCCCATTGTGTCTAAACCACATATAGCGCCAACATGTTTGGCATTTCTGTGGTGATGATAGCCCGCCTAATTTACGGGTGCGTGTTTCCAGAAGCACGGGCTGGGCATAACGTACTGGTGACTGTAACGTTCTGGTCACTACAAGTGCAGTTTGCAATTTTCAGTTAGCAACATCCACTACTGTTTGTTTCTGGAAAACACCCATGGAGTCAAAATCATCACTACACCTGTAGCTAAATTCCCAAAGGGGTATAATTTCCAAAATTGGGTCACTTGAGGGGGGGATTCTGCTTTTCTAGCACTTAGAGGCTCTGTATATGGAGTCCGCAAACTATTCTACTGTAGAAAAATCTGTGCTCCATGAGGCAAATAGTGCTCCGTCCCTCGCGAAGCAGTAATGTACAGACACATATGGGAAATTTCTACATTCAGCAGAAATTGTGGGACAAATTTTGGTGCCATTTGTACCGTTTTTCCAGTATGAAAATGTAAAATTTGGGGTTAACACAACATTTTGGTGGTAAAAATGTAAATTATTTTTTCTTCACTGCCCAATGGTATAAAATTCTGTGACACACCTGTGGTGTCAACATGATCACTGCACCCCTAGATGAATTCATTGAGAGGTTCAGTTTGTAAAATGGGGTCACTTATGGGGGGTCCTGCTGTTCTGGCACCTCAGGGGCTCTGCCAATGTGACATGGCACCCTCAAACTAGTGCAGCAGAATCTGCACTACAATATGGTGCTACTTCCCTTCTGAGCTTTACACTGTCCCTTAAAAGTAGTTTTCAACCATATGTGGGGTATCGGTGAACACATGAGAAATTGCACGACAAATTTTGGGTTCCATTGTCTCCTGTTGCCCTTGTGAAAATACAAAATTTTGAGCTAAAAAACCTTTTTATGGGAAAAATGAGATTTTTTTTTTATTTTCACATATCAACGTTATAAACTTCTGTGAAGCACCTATGGGTTCAAGGTGCTCAGAACACATCTAGATAAGTTCCCTTAGGGGTCTAGTTTCCAAAATGGTGTCACTTGAGGGAGGTTTCCACTGTTTAGGCACATCTCCACATGTGACATGGCGTACGCTAATTATTCCAGCAAATTTTACTTTCAAAAAGTCAAATGGCGCTCCTTTCCTTCCAAGCTCTGTCGTGCGCCCAAACAATGGGTTTCCCCCACATATGGGGTATCGGCATGCTCAGGAGAAATTACACAACAAATTGTATGGTGCAATTTCTCCAGTTACCCTTCTGAAAATAAAAAAATGGGTCTAAAAGAAAATTTTTGTGAAAAAAGTTATGTTTATTTTTTCCTTCCACATTCCATAAATTCCTCTGAAGCACCTGGAGGGTTAATAAACTTCTTGAATGTGTTTTTTAGAATGGTGTCACTTTTGGGTATTTTCTGTCATATAGGATCCCAAAGTCACTTCAAATGTGATGTAGTCCCTAAAAAAATGGTTTTGTAAATTTTATTGTAAAAATGAGAAATCGCTGGTCAACTTTCAACCCTTATAACTTCATAATAAAAAAAATTATGCTGATGTAAAGTAGACATGTGGAAAATGTTATTTATTAACTATTTTGTTAGACATGACTCTCTGATTTAAGGGAATAAAAATTAAAAGTTTGAAAATTTTAAAATTTTCACCAAATTTCTGATTTTTTCACAAAGAAACACAAGTCATATAGAAGAAATTTTACCACTATCATGAAATACAACATGTCACAAAAAACAGTCTCAGAATCAGTTGGATATGTTGAAGCATTCCAGAGTTATGATCTCATAAAGTGACAGTGGTCAGAATTGAAATAATTGGCCTGGTCAGGAAAAAAGGACCTTCTATTATACTCAACTATGGGGCAGTCAGGTCCAATGGATGTCGCTGGTCTAGGTGCGGCGCTTCCTCTCTTCTTGCAATGCCGTCCACCTCTTCTTCATGCGGATGATACATCCCATGTCATACACACAGTGTTCCCCATTGCTCTCCTGCGCAGGCATACTTATCTCTGCCTTGTTGAGGGCAGAGCAAAGTACTATTCTGCATATGCGCAGGGAAAGGCCAGAGACTGCTGGTGCTTGCACTCTACAGTACTTTGCTCTGCCCTGAGCACGGCACAGAGAAGTATGCCTGCACTGGAGTGCAATGGGGAACACTGTGTGGTGACGTAAGACGCGTCTTCCACTTGAAGCACAGAAGGAGGACGGCATCACAGGAGGCGCCCATCGGACCTTACCGCCCTGTGAGTATAATAAAAATTCACGTGGCCATAGAAGAAGTGCTTTTATTTTAATGGCCATGATAGGCCATTAAATAGAAGCACTTCTACTTTTTCACTGCAAATGTTGTGCGCTGCCTCCTTTGTTTTGAATTTCTACATAAAGGTTTGGTACATACTTGGGGGGGCTGCACCCTAAATTGTGATTTTTTTTTTTTGTGCTGCTCTTATCTCTTTGTCTCTTTGAGTATAATAAAAGGTCTTTTTTTTGTTTTATAGAGTGGATTGGAGACTTACATACAGCATTGAAGAATACTGTAACACAAGGCTGAAAGGTGGTGGCCGTAGGTTATATGGGAAAAACCTTGTGAAAGGTTCCGTTTAAAGGGAGCCTGTCGCTAGGGTTGGCCAATATGAGATACGGCCTCCACCTTTCAGAGCTGTTATACAGCATTCTATAATGCTGTATATAAGCCCCCTATCCGACCTTTAAGTGAAGAAAAATAACTTTTATTACACTCCCCTGAGGGGCTGTCCAGTCTGTGGGGTGTTGCTCTTCTTGGTCTGACATCTCCCATCTTAAAATTGCAGTCATCCTTCTTGCTCCATGTGGATGACATGTTCCTGTGTCTTCTTGGCATCGCGCTCCTGCGTGGGAATACTTCTCTGCCCTGTTGAGGGCAGAGCAAAGTACTGCAGAGCGCATACGCGGGACTCTTTGACCTTTTATTCAGCAACATCCACTGCTGCTTGTTTCTGGAGTCAAAATCATCACTACATTTGTGGATAAATTACCAAAGGGGTATAGTTTCCCGAATGGGGTCAAGTGAGGGGGATATTGTGCTCTTCTAACACTTATGCGTTCTATATATGAAGTCTGCAAAGTATTCTCTACACTCCAGAAGGCAAATATTGCTCCGTCCCTCCCAAGTCTCACCGTGTGGCTAAGCAGTACTGTACAGTACAGCCACATATGGGGTATTTCCATGTTCAAGCAGAAATTGTGTAACAATTTTTTTGTTCCCATTTTTCCCCATGTAAAAATGTAAAATATGTGGGTAAAACAGGTGTAGTTTGTAAAATGAGATCACTTATGGAGGGATTCTGCTGTCCTGGCACCTCAGGAGCTCTGCTAATGTGACATGGCACCCTCAAGCCATTCCAGCAAAATCTGAACTCCAATATGGCGCCTCTTCCATTCTGAGCTTTGCACTGTGCCTCAAAAGTAGTATTCCCCACATATGGAATATTGGTGTACTCAGGAGAAATTGCACTACAAATTTTAAAGTGTAATTTCTCGTTACCCTTGTGAAAAAAATTAGGGCTAAAAGAACATTTTTGTGGGAAAAATTAAAGTTTTTATTTTAAACTAGATGGCAGCCCGATTCTAAAGAATCGGGAGTCTAGAATCCATATATACTTTATTTATTCAAATGTAAGAATAATACAATTAATAAATAATAGTAAGAAAGAACAAAAAATGGCTGCACTCACCAGCTCTTGACAATTCTTGACAGTACGGCACATTTCTGATTGGTCGCTCGCGGCAGGCGGCAACCAATCAGAAAAGTGCCGCGCACCACGAAGGCACATATCTTTGTCCACCCTGAGCGGGTGTAGGACGCTGGTGACGTCACTTATCTCCGGACATTATCTCCGGACAAAGCCACGGAAGTTGGCACAAATTGCCGGAAGTAGTATTCTAGGCAATTATATATTAGATTTTAATGTTATCAGTGTTTACCTTTGAACGTTTATATTGTATTGTCCTGTCACCAGCCATGTGTACGATTATCGGCCGAAAGCCTCTCTGGAACCAATAATCACCCCATGTAAAGGTATCTTTATAAGTTAAAGATTCAGAATACTATGACTTTTATCATATCCTGAACAGTCAAGTTTTTTATGAACCGTTAAGGTTTTCTGGTTGAAGTAAAAAAAACTCTGAGTGTTTACAGTTTGAAACCATAAAATGTTGAAAAATTATGTCATTCTTGAGTATATCACTCAATGGTGCTCATAAACGTGTCAAATTTGATCTATAATATACTTTAATATACGTTACTTTAATCTTTAATATACTTAAGAACAGGGCCCCAGACATCACACAGGGGGTCTGAAACACCGCACAGTGGTCCAAAATATCGCTGTGCTCTGCCTGGGGCCCCATATGCTGCCTGGGACCACTGTGCTCTGCCTGGGGCCCCATATGCTGCCTGGGGCCCCTGTGCTCTGCCTGGGGCCCCATGTTCTGCCTGGGGCCCCTGTGCTCTGCCTGGGGCCACTGTGCTCTGCCTGGGGCCCCATATGCTGCCTGGGGCCCCTGTGCTCTGCCTGGGGCCCCATATGCTGCCTGGGGCCCCTGTGCTCTGCCTGGGGCCCCATAGGCTGCCTGGGGCCCCTGTGCTCTACCTGGGACCACTGTGCTCTGCCTGGGGCCCCATATGCTGCCTGGGGCCCCTGTGCTCTGCCTGGGGCCCCATAGGCTGCCTGGGGCCCCTGTGCTCTGCCTGGGGCCACTGTGCTCTGCCTGGGGCCCCATAGGCTGCCTGGGGCCCCTGTGCTCTGCCTGGGACCACTGTGCTCTGCCTGGGGCCCCATATGCTGCCTGGGGCCCCTGTGCTCTGCCTGGGGCCACTGTGCTCTGCCTGGGGCCCCATATGCTGCCTGGGGCCCCTGTGCTCTGCCTGGGGCCCCATATGCTGCCTGGGGCCCCTGTGCTCTGCCTGGGGCCCCTGTGCTCTGCCTGGGGCCCCATGTTCTGCCTGGGGCCCCTGTGCTCTGCCTGGGGCCACTGTGCTCTGCCTGGGGCCCCATGTTCTGCCTGGGGCCACTGTGCTCTGCCTGGGGCCCCATAAGCTGCCTGGGGCCCCTGTGCTCTGCCTGGGACCACTGTGCTCTGCCTGGGGCCCCATATGCTGCCTGGGGCCCCTGTGCTCTGCCTGGGGCCACTGTGCTCTGCCTGGGGCCCCATATGCTGCCTGGGGCCACTGTGCTCTGCCTGGGGCCCCATATGCTGCCTGGGGCCCCTGTGCTCTGCCTGGGGCCCCATACGCTGCCTGGGGCCCCTGTGCTCTGCCTGGGGCCCCTGTGCTCTGCCTGGGGCCCCATGTTCTGCCTGGGGCCCCTGTGCTCTGCCTGGGGCCACTGTACTCTGCCTGGGGCCCCATATGCTGCCTGGGGCCCCTGTGCTCTGCCTGGGGCCCCATATGCTGCCTGGGGCCCCTGTGCTCTGCCTGGGGCCCCATATGCTGCCTGGGGCCCCTGTGCTCTGCCTGGGGCCCCTGTGCTCTGCCTGGGGCCCCATGTTCTGCCTGGGGCCCCTGTGCTCTGCCTGGGGCCACTGTGCTCTGCCTGGGGCCCCATATGCTGCCTGGGGCCCCTGTGCTCTGCCTGGGGCCCCTGTGCTCTGCCTGGGGCCACTGTGCTCTGCCTGGGGCCCCATAGGCTGCCTGGGGCCCCTGTGCTCTGCCTGGGACCACTGTGCTCTGCCTGGGGCCCCATATGCTGCCTGGGGCCCCTGTGCTCTGCCTGGGGCCACTGTGCTCTGCCTGGGGCCCCATATGCTGCCTGGGGCCCCTGTGCTCTGCCTGGGTGTAGGACACTGGTGACGTCACTTATCTCCGGACATTAGCTCCGGACATTAGCTCCGGACATTATCTCCGGACATTAGCTCCGGACATTATCTCCGGACATTAGCTCCGGACAAAGCAAAGTAAGTTGGCACAAATTGCAGGAAGTAGTATTCTAGGCAATTATATATTAGATGGGCATTTCCTGAAGGAAATACATGGTGCTTGAACAGCGCTACCAGCTTTACAGCAGCACTTTTCACACACGGGACTGGGGGGCGCGCTTACTTTTACACCCGGGGCCGGGGGCGCGCTTACTTTTGCACCCGGGGGCGCACTTACTTTTGCACCCGGAGGCGCACTTACTTTTGCACCCGGGGGCGCACTTACTTTTGCACCCGGGGGCGCACTTACTTTTGCACCCGGGGGCGCACTTACTTTTGCACCCGGGGGCGCACTTACTTTTGCACCCGGGGGCGCACTTACTTTTGCACCCGGGGGCGCACTTACTTTTGGGGCCGCACTTACTTTTGGTGGGCGGGGCTCCTCGGCCTCCGATGTGGTTGGTGGGGCCCCTCGTCCTCCGATTTGGTGGGTGGGGACCCTCGGCCTCCGATTTGGTGGGCGGGGACCGGCCTCCGATTTGGTGGGCGGGGACCCTCGGCCTCCGATTTGGTGGGCGGGGACCCTCGACCTCCGATTTGGTGGGCGGGGACCCTCGGCCTCCGCTTTGGTGTGCGGGGCCCCACGGCCTCCGATTTGGTGGGCGGGGTCCCTCTGCCTCCGCTTTGGTGGGCGGGGCCGCTCGGCCTCCGATTTGGTGGGCGGGGCTCCTCGGCCTCCGATTTGGTTGGTGGGGCCACTCGGCCTCCGATTTGGTGGGCGGGGCCCCTTATCCTCCGATTTGGTGGGCGGGGACCCTCGACCTCCGATTTGGTGGGCGGGGCCCCTCGGCCTCCGATTTGGTGGGCGGGGCCCCTCGGCCTCCGATTTGGTTGGCGGGGCCCCTCGGCCTCCGATTTGGTGGGCAGGGACCCTCGGCCTCCGATTTGGTGGGCGGGGACCCTCGGCCTCCGATTTGGTGGGCGGGGACCCCTGGCCTCCAATTTGGTGGGCGGGGACCCTCAGCCTCCGATTTGGTGGGCGGGGACCCTCGGCCTCCGATTTGGTGGGTGGGGACCCTCGGCCTCTGATTTGGTGGGCGGGGCCCCTCGGCCTCCGATGTGGTGGGCGGGGCCCCTCGGCCTCCGCTTTGGTGGGCGGGGCCAGGCCCCTCGGCCTCCGCTTTGGTGGGCGGGGCCGCTCGGCCTTCTATTTGGTGGGCGGGGCTCCTCGGCCTCCGATTTGGTTGGCGGGGCCCCTCGGCCTCCGATTTGGTTGGCGGGGCCCCTCGGCCTCCGATTTGGTGGGCAGGGACCCTCGGCCTCCGATTTGGTGGTCGGGGACTCTCGGCCTCCGCTTTGGTGGGCGGGGACCCTCGGCCTCTGATTTGGTAGGTGGGGCCCCTCGGCCTCCGATTTGTTGGGCGGGGTCCCTCGGCCTCCGATTTGGTGGGCGGGGACCCTCGGCCTCCGATTTGGTGGGCGGGGACCCTCGGCCTCCGATTTGGTGGGCGGGGCCCCTCGGCCTCCGATTTGGTGGGCGGGGCCCCTCGGCCTCCGATGTGGTGGTCGGGGCCCCTCGGCCTCCGCTTTGGTGGGCGGGGCCGGGCCCCTCGGCCTCTGCTTTGGTGGGCGGGGCCGCTCGGCCTTCGATTTGTTGGGCGGGGCTCCTCGGCCTTCGATTTGGTTGGCGGGGCCCCTCTCGGCCTCCGATTTGGTTGGCGGGGCCCCTTATCCTCCGATTTGGTGGGCGGGGACTCTCAGCCTCCGATTTGGTGGGCGGGGACCCTCGGCCTCTGATTTGGTGGGTGGGGCCCCTCGGCCTCCGATTTGGTTGGCGGGGCCCCTCGGCCTCCGATTTGGTGGGCGGGGACCCTCGGTCTCCGATTTGGTGGGCGGGGCCCCTCGGCCTCCAATTTGGTGGGCGGGGCCCCTCGGCCTCCGATTTGGTGGGCAGGGACCCTCGGCCTCCGATTTGGTGGGCGGGGCCCCTCGGCCTCCAATTTGGTTGGTGGGGCCCCTCGGCCTCCGATTTGGTGGGCGGGGCCCCTCGGCCTCCGATTTGGTGGGTGGGGACCCTCGGCCTCCAATTTGGTGGGCGGGGACCCTCGGCCTCCGATTTGGTGGGCGGGGACCCTCAGCCTCCGATTTGGTGGGTGGGGACCCTCGGCCTCCGATTTGGTGGGCGGGGCCCCTCGGCCTTCGATTTGGTGGGCGGGGCTCCTCGGCCTCCGATTTGGTTGGCGGGGCCCTTCGGCCTCCGATTTGGTTGGCGGGGCCCCTCGGCCTCCGATTTGGTGGGCGGGGACTCTCGGCCTCCGATTTGGTGGGCGGGGACCCTCGGCCTCCGATTTGGTGGGCGGGGCCCCTCGGCCTCCGATTTGGTGGGCGGGGCCCCTCGGCCTCCGATTTGGTTGGCGGGGCCCCTCGGCCTCCGATTTGGTGGGCAGAGACCCTCGGCCTCCGATTTGGTGGGCGGGGCCCCTCGGCCTCCAATTTGATTGGTGGGTCCCCTCGGCCTCCGATTTGGTGGGCGGGGACCCTCGGCCTCCGATTTGGTGGGTGGGGACCCTCGGCCTCCAATTTGGTGGACGGGGACCCTCGGCCTCCGATTTGGTGGGCGGGGACCCTCGGCCTCCGATTTGGTGGGTGGGGACCCTTGGCCTCCGATTTGGTGGGCGGGGCCCCTCGGCCTCCAATGTGGTGGGCGGGGCCCCTCGGCCTCCGCTTTGGTGGGCGGGGCCGCTCGGCCTTCGATTTGGTGGGCGGGGCTCCTCGGCCACCGATTTGGTTGGCGGGGCCCCTCGGCCTCCGATTTGGTTGGCGGGGCCCCTCGGCCTCCGATTTGGTTGGCGGGGCCCCTCGGCCTCCGATTTGGTGGGCGGGGACTCTCGGCCTCAGATTTGGTGGGTGGGGACCCTCGGCCTCCGATTTGGTGGGCGGGGACCCTCGGCCTTCGATTTGGTGGGCAGGGACCCTCGGCCTCCGATTTGGTGGTCGGGGACCATCGGCCTCCGCTTTGGTGGGCGGGGCCCCTCGGCCTCCGATTTGGTGGGGGGGTCCCTCTGCCTCCGATTTGGTGTGCGGGGACCCTCGGCCTCCGCTTTGGTGGGCGGGGCCCCTCGGCCTTCGATTTGGTGGGCGGGGCCCCTCGGCCTCCGATTTGGTTGGTGTGGACCCTCGGCCTCCGATTTGGTGGGCGGGGACCCTCGGCCTCCGATTTGGTGGGCGGGGACCCTCGGCCTCCGATTTGGTGGGCGGGGACCCTCGGCCTCCGATTTGGTGGGCGGGGCCCATCGGCCTCCGATGTGGTGGGCGGGGCCCCTCGGCCTCCGATTTGGTGGGCGGGGACCCCCGGCCTCCGATTTGGTGGGTGGGGCCCCTCGGCCTCCGATTTGGTGGGCGGGGACCCTCGGCCTCCGATTTGGTGGGCGGGGACCCTCGGCCTCCGATTTGGTAGGCGGGGCCCCTCGGCCTCTGATTTGGTGGGCGGGGACCCTCGGCCTCCAATTTGGTGGGCGGGGACCCTCGGCCTCCGATTTGGTGGGCGGGGACCCTCGGCCTCCGATTTGGTGGGCGGGGCCCCTCAGCCTCCGATTTGGTGGGCGGGGCCCCTCGGCCTCCGATGTGGTGGTCGGGGCCCCTCGGCCTCCGCTTTGGTGGGCGGGGCCGGGCCCCTCGGCCTCTGCTTTGGTGGGCGGGGCCGCTCGGCCTTTGATTTGTTGGGCGGGGCTCCTCGGCCTCCGATTTGGTTGGCGGGGCCCCTCGGCCTCCGATTTGGTTGGCGGGGCCCCTTATCCTCCGATTTGGTGGGCGGGGACTCTCGGCCTCCGATTTGGTGGGCGGGGACCCTCGGCCTCCGATTTGGTGGGCGGGGCCCCTCGGCCTCCGATTTGGTTGGTGGGGCCCCTCGGCCTCCGATTTGGTGGGCGGGGCCCCTCGGCCTCCGATTTGGTGGGCGGGGCCCCTCGGCCTCCGATTTGGTTGGTGGGGCCCCTCGGCCTCCGATTTGGTGGGCGGGGACCCTCGGCCTCCGATTTGGTGGGCGGGGACCCTCGGCCTCTGATTTGGTGGGCGGGGACCCTCGGCCTCCGATTTGGTGGGCGGGGACCCTCGGCCTCCGATTTGGTGGGCGGGGACCCTCGGCCTCCGATTTGGTGGGCGGGGACCCTCGGCCTCCGATGTGGTGGGCGGGGCCCCTCGGCCTCCGCTTTGGTGGGCGGGGCCAGGCCCCTCGGCCTCCGCTTTGGTGGACGGGGCCGCTCGGCCTTCGATTTGGTGGGCGGGGCTCCTCGGCCTCCGATTTGGTTAGCGAAGCCCCTCGGCCTCCGATTTGGTGGGCGGGGACTCTCGGCCTCCGATTTGGTGGGCGGGGACCCTCGGCCTCCGATTTGGTGGGCGGGGACCCTCGGCCTCCGATTTGGTGGGCAGGGCCCCTCGGCCTCCGATTTGGAGGGCGGGGACCCCCGGCCTTCGATTTGGTGGGCGGGGACCCTCGGCCTCCGATTTGGTGGGCGGGGCCCCTCGGCCTCCGATGTGGTGGGCGGGGCCCCTCGGCCTCCGATTTGGAGGGCGGGGACCCCCGGCCTCCGATTTGGTGGGCGGGGACCCTCGGCCTCCGATTTGGTGGGCGGGGACCCTCGGCCTCCGATTTGGTGGGCGGGGACCCTCGGCCTCCGATTTGGTGGGCGGGGACCCTCGGCCTCCAATTTGGTGGGCGGGGACCCTCGGCCTCCGATTTGGTGGGCAGGGACCCTCGGCCTCCGATTTGGTGGGCGGGGACCCTCGGCCTCCGATTTGGTGTGTGCTCTGCCTGGGGCCACTGTGCTCTGCCTGGGGCCCCATATGCTGCCTGGGGCCCCTGTGCTCTGCCTGGGGCCCCATATGCTGCCTGGGGCCCCTGTGCTCTGCCTGGGGCCCCATATGCTGCCTGGGGCCCCTGTGCTCTGCCTGGGGCCCCTGTGCTCTGCCTGGGGCCCCATGTTCTGCCTGGGGCCCCTGTGCTCTGCCTGGGGCCACTGTGCTCTGCCTGGGTGTAGGACACTGGTGACGTCACTTATCTCCGGACATTAGCTCCAGACATTAGCTACGGACATTAGCTCCGGACAATAGCTCCGGACAAAGCCACGGAAGTTGGCACAAATTGCAGGAAGTAGTATTCTAGGCAATTATATATTAGATGTTCATTTTTTCCTTCTATATTGTGTCAGTTCAAGTGAAGCACCTGAAGGGTTAATAAACTTCTTGAATGTGGTTTTGAGCACCTAAAGGGGTTCAGTTTTTAGAATAGTGTCATTTTTTATTTTTTTCCTGTCATATAGGCTCCTCAACGTCACTTAAAATGTGATGTGGTCCCTTTGAAAAATGGTTTTGTAAATTTTGTTGGAAAAATGAGAAATGGCTGATCAACTTCTTAACCCTTCTAACTTGTTAATAAAAAGAAAATGATGTTTCAAAAAAAATTTTTTTATCAACTATTTTGTGTGACATAACTCTCTTATTTAAGGGCAAAAACAATAAAGTTTAAAAATTGCAAAATTTTCTACATTTTCACCAAATTACCGTTTTTTTTCACAAATAAACGCAAGTCATATTGAACATATTTTACCACTCATAAAGTACAATATGTCAAGAAAAAAAACCAAAAACCTCTGAATCATTGGGATCCATTAAAGAGTTCCAGAGCTATTACCACATAAAGTGACATTGGTCAAATTTCAAAAATTTGGCCTAGTCATTAGAGGGAACCTGTCATCAGAATTGTGCTGAGTAACCTACAGACAGTGTCGGGTAGATGCCAATATACTGATTAAAATGAAACCTTGGTTGATGAAATCCGTCTTGTAGTTGAGTTAATGATATGCTCGTTCTCTGGGTTGGCCTGTGGGGGCGTCTTCATGTGGTGCTCTGCTTAGCTATTCTGTATGGCTTCTGACAGGTTACTATTCCCTCACTGACCTGCCCCCTATTTTACATAATGAATATTACATATATTTAAAAAAATCACCTTCTGCAGGCAGGCGGCGGCGCCTGGGCTGCAGCCTGATCGCATCTATAATGTGTATTTAATTATTTTATCTGATTTTATACATAAATTCATTAAAGAAAATCAGTCTCAAAATGGTGCCGGCCGTGCCTGCGCAGTAGCAGCTATTGGTGATCCGATAGCTGCTAGAGAAAAAAAAATTGTCTCCACTAAGATGGCGCCAGCCGTGCCTGCGCAATAGTAGCTATCGGTGATCTCTGGTGGCACAAATATCTGCTTGGTATGCCACAAATGTTATAAAAATGTTAAGATTGTAAGACAGGTAATTGACTGAAAGTAATTAATTACAGGCCTGCCGACAATCCGATAGCTGCTACTGCACAGAAGCCAGCAGCGCCATCTTGGAGGAGGCAATTTTGTTTTTCTCTATCAAAATGACACCGCCGACGCCTGTGCAGTAGCAGCTATCAGATCGCCGAGAGTTGCTGCTGCACAGGCGCGGCCAGCGCCATTTTGAGACTGATTTTTTTTTCTCATGTATTTATGTACACTATCAATTAAAAGAATTAAATACACATTATAGATGCAAATAGGCTATCGGCGTCTGCCTGCAGAAGGTCATTTTAAAAAAAATATATATAACATTCATTAGGTAAAATAGGGGGCAGGTCACTGAGGGATCAGTGACCTGTCAGGAGCCATACAGATGAATAGCTAAGCAGAGCACCACATAAAGACCCCCCCACAGGCCGCCCCAGGGCGCAAGCATATCATTGACTCAAAACTGAAAATAAAGATTAAACAACAACCACAAGACGGATTTCATCAGCCAACATATCATTTTAATCAGTATAACGGCGCCAACCTGACAATATCTGTACAATCCTGTTGACAGGTTCCCTTTAAGATCAAAATTGGCTGTGTCACAAAGTGGTTAAATAATAGATATTAGAATAAAATAAACACATAGTCACAAATGGGGCATACTGGAATAATATAATATGTTATATAAGAGCAGTAAATAGCATATGACCCAATGGCCTAATTTAAGTAATAATATTAATAACAAAGTATAAAAAACCTTGAATGAATAAAAACACATAATATATGATGCCAACAAAAATGCCTCCCAAACATAGTATGATACCACCACAGTGAATTAATTCTTCCACAATACTCTCCATAATGATGGCCCTACTGTACGCCCCAGCAAAGTATGATGATCCAAACACAGTATGATGCCCCAACTGTGATCTCCATACAGTATAAAGGCCCCCACATACCCCTCCATACAGTATAATGGGCCCCACATAGTCCTCCATACAGAATAATAAGCCCCACACAGTCCTCCATACGGTATAATGGGCCCCATGTTAAAAAAACAAATACTCACCTCTCATTCTCCTGCTGCTCTGGTCTCGGCAGTGAGCGCTTTACACTGCTCAGCACAGCGGGCACAAAATAGTGATGTCTTCGTGCCTGCTGCACTGAGATGTTAGATGAAGAGGGAGAATAATTTCAAAGGGAGTGCCAGCTCCCTTTTCAATAATTTCTTTCTTCCAGGATGCCGATACTGTTGAAAGTGTGAGTGAAGGGGGTGGAGTGTGGCAATGTCGCTGGACAAGTATAATCACCCTGCAGGCCAGATTTGGGCCGCAGACCAGAGTTTGGCATGTGTGCTTTGGACGTACAGGATGCCCCCTTTTACCCGTTTCAGGCCTAGGTGTAAATAGGTCATTAGAAAGAACTCTTAATTGTCCTCTCATATTTGTACATTGTACAATACCGTGCTATTCGATGCCGTTTCATTGAAGACACTGTATATGCGAATTTGCAGACACAATGTCTTAAAAAAAATGGCGCAGGAAATGTACCAATAAAAATGCTCGCCACCCGGGAGTAGAACGGGTTCAATAGCTAGTGACTATATATTGTCATATAGTTGTTATATAAAATCATATTATTTCATTTATATTTGGTGATATAAACTGTCTTTCATTATTTGTGGGCACTTAGTACTTGAGCTGTTAATTATCAATCCAATAGGGGTGTTTCAAGATTGTTGAGGAACCCCTCCTCTTGATGTTTGCGTTCCTTCTCTGCTGTAATTGGTGAGTTTTATGATAACATCAATAGAGGCTTTTCTATCTTTTTTTTTTTCATTTATTAAATATCTATATATAGGAACAACTCCAGTGGCTTACAACCTGGTCATTCTAGAGACCAAGTGTATACCAGTTTGGATCCTAATCCAAGGTTTTTCTCAGGCATATGAACACTGTATGGTTGGATGAACTGTTTTTTTGATTTGTCAATGTTTGGTTTGTTCCTTTTGTTTTCCTTCATACCTGCAAATTATTCTCATGTTTTTATGTATTTAAATATCTTAGATGATTATAAATGGTTTTTGTGCTGTTTTTAATGGGATTATTGTGTGGCGAACTTTGGCATTATCATGTGCCCTGTTTGTCGGGTTTTTTTTTTTTAAAGACTGCATTTAAGAAAATAATTTCTGACATGTTGCTGTTAGGTTTCTGTCCTGATGAAGAGGTCCTGCATTGACCTTCAAGCGCGTTGACTTCATAAACCTGTTAAAATAATGTTCTCAAGTAAACAATCTGGTCGTCAGTTCTCTTCAGCAGCGCTTCAAGTGACACTTCACCCGGATTTGGTTTTTGCCTAAGTCCTTTCGGACTCGTGTCCTGCAGCAGCTGATTTATGTGGTATACAGTTGTGGCCAAAAGTATTGACACCCCGTCCCCTGCAATTCTGTCAGATAATACTCAGTTTCTTCCTGAAAATGATTGCAAACACAAATTCTTTGGTATTATTATCTTCATTTAATTTGTCTTAAATGAAAAAACACAAAAGAGAATGAAGCAAAAAGCAAAACATTGATCATTTCACACAAAACTCCAAAAATGTGCCAGACAAATGTATTGGCACCCTCACCCTAATACTTGGTTGCACAAAATAACTGCGACCAACCGCTTCCGCTAACCATTAATTAGTTTCTTACAATGCTCTGCTGGAATTTTAGACCATTCTTCTTTGGCAAACTGCTCCAGGTCCCTGATATTTGAAGGGTGCCTTCTCCAAACTGCCATTTTTAGATCTTTCCACAGGTGTTCTATGGGATTCAGGTCTGGATTCATTGCTGGCCACCTTACAAGTCTCCAGTGCTTTCTCTCAAACCATTTTCTAGTGCTTTTTGAAGTGTGTTTTGGGTAATTGTCCTGCTGGAAGACCCATGACCTCTGAGGGAAACCCAGCTTTCTCACACTGGGCCCTACATTATGCTGCAACATTTGTTGGTAGTCTTCAGACTTCATAATGCCATGCACACGGTCAAGCAGTCCAGTGCCAGAGGCAGCAAAGCCACCCCAAAACATCAGGGAACCTCTGCCATGTTTGACTGTAGGGACCGTGTTCTTTTCTTTGAATGCCTCTTTTTTTCTCCTGTAAACTCTATGTTGATGCCTTTGCCCAAAAAGCTCTACTTTTGTCTCATCTGACCAAAGAACATTCTTCCAAAACGTTTTAGGCTTTTTCAGGTAAGTTTTGGCAAACTCCAGCCTGGCTTTTTTATGTCTCGGGGTAAGAAGTGGGGTCTTCCTGGGTCTCCTACCATACAGTCCCTTTTTATTCAGATGCCAACGGACAGTACGGGTTGACACTGTTATACCCTCGGACTGCAGGGCAGCTTGAACTTGTTTCGATGTTAGTCGAGGTTCTTTATCCAATATCCGCACAATCATGCGTTGAAATCTCTTGTCAATTTTTCTTTTCCGTCCACATCTAGGGAGGTTAGCCACAGTGGCATGGGCTTTAAACTTCTTGATGACACTGCGCACGGTATGTGAAGGAACAGATGATTGGCCTCGGGGAGACCAAAACATCCAACACCGCGGAGACACCATCACGTGTTTCTCAACGCAGTGATCCAGAACACTGCCCCCATCCCTTATGGGAAATATGCAAATGCATGTAGGATAGCTGCGGAGACACCATCACGTGTTTCTCAACGCAAGCAGTGAATAGCCAGACCTTTCCCCGGGAAGGAACAACCACGGGAAGGGCAGCATCCAGTAAAGGAAAACATCCAATACAGGAAAACCACCTATGCCAAGCATGGTATCCATCCACAGACAGCTGTTTTGGGGAGTTTGCCCCTCATCAGTGTGGAGTAGGAATCTGGCTATTAGTAGCAGTGCCTAGTAAAAGGCTGTGAAGGAACAGATGATTGGCCTCGGGGAGACCAAAACATCCTTGGGAAAGGTCTGGCTATTCACTGCTTGCGTTGAGAAACACGTGATGGTGTCTCCGCAGCTATCCTACATGCATTTGCATATTTCCCATAAGGGATGGGGGCAGTGTTCTGGATCACTGCGTTGAGAAACACGTGATGGTGTCTCCGCGGTGTTGGATGTTTTGGTCTCCCCGAGGCCAATCATCTGTTCCTTCACAGCCTTTTACTAGGCACTGCTCCTAATAGCCAGATTCCTACTCCACACTGATGAGGGACAAACACCCCGGAACAGCTGTCTGTGGATGGATACCATGCTTGGCATAGGTGGTTTTCCTGTATTGGATGTTTTCCTTTACTGGATGCTGCCCTTCCCGTGGTTGTTCCTTCCCGGGGAAAGGTCTGGCTATTCACTGCTTGCGTTGAGAAACACGTGATGGTGTCTCCGCAGCTATCCTACATGCATTTGCATATTTCCCATAAGGGATGGGGGCAGTGTTCTGGATCACTGCGTTGAGAAACACGTGATGGTGTCTCCGCGGTGTTGGATGGTTTGGTCTCCCCGAGGCCAATCATCTGTTCCTTTACAGCCTTTTACTAGGCACTGCTCCTAATAGCCAGATTCCTACTCCACACTGATGAGGGGCAAACACCCCGAAACAGCTGTCTGTGGATGGATACCATGCTTGGCATAGGTGGTTTTCCTGTATTGGATGTTTTCCTTTACTGGATGCTGCCCTTCCCGTGGTTGTTCCTTCCCGGGGAAAGGTCTGGCTATTCACTGCTTGCGTTGAGAAACACGTGATGGTGTCTCCGCAGCTATCCTACATGCATTTGCATATTTCCCATAAGGGATGGGGCAGTGTTCTGGATCACTGCATTGAGAAACACGTGATGGTGTCTCCGCGATGTTGGATGTTTTGGTCTCCCCGAGGCCAATCATCTGTTCCTTCACAGCCTTTTACTAGGCACTGCTCCTAATAGCCAGATTCCTACTCCACACTGATGAGGGGCAAACACCCCGAAACAGCTGTCTGTGGATGGATACCATGCTTGGCATAGGTGGTTTTCCTGTATTGGATGTTTTCCTTTACTGGATGCTGCCCTTCCCGTGGTTGTTCCGTCCCGGGGAAAGGTCTGGCTATTCACTGCTTGCGTTGAGAAACACGTGATGGTTAGTGTTGAGCGATACTTTCCGATATCGGAAAGTATCGGTATCGGAAAGTATCGGCCGATACCGTCAAAATATCGGATCTAATCCGATACCGATACCCGATCCCAATGCAAGTCAATGGGACGAAAATATCGGAATTAAAATAAACCCTTTATAAACTTGTAGGTTCATTCTACATGAAGGAAAACAACTAAGAATAATGTAGGATGTATTGGGGGACGTGGCGGAGACATTAAAGGCACAGAGGTTTAGCCCAATCTAATAGAATAGCAGGATTTTTTTTTTTTTTTTTATGACGTTCGGCGTTAGAAAGATTTTGACTATGTTCATTTTTTTTTTATTTTGTCAGATATTGATGTTTCACTACTTCCACGCCCTTCACCTTCTTTTTTACTTCTCCCACACTTTCTTCTTCATTATCCTCATCATCAGCTTCTTTGACATCAACTTCTTCACCTTATTCATCTTCTTCTTCATCTTCTACCTATTATTTTTTTGGTTACATTGTTCATATTCTTTTTATTTTACTATTATCTTCTTCATATTCTACTTCTTCATCATATTCTTATTTGTGACAGGCATTGCCGTAGTTGTTATCTATAAAAGTTTGAAGATTACACCTTCCGTTCTGCCTGTCACAAAACAGTTACATTTGTCCACGTTCAGTTTGGCCTGCAGCATCAGGCTTTATCCAGGGGCACCACGAGGAGGAACGGACTCACCCCCATACACTGCTTAGTCTTCTTCTGCTTATAATTTAGATAATATTTTTTGCTCTGATATTTTGTGTTATGCTTAATGTTCTTCTGCTCTTTGTTCTGCAGCCTCTTGTTCTTCTGCTTCTCGGTCTTCCAGGTCGTCGTCTCCGGGGTCGTCGTCATTGGGGTGGTCTTCAGGGTCGTCGTCTCCGGGGTCGTCGTCATCGGGGTCATCGTCTCCAGGGTCGTCGTCATCACGGTGGTTGTCGTCTCTGGTGTCGTCGTCATCTTAGGGGTGGTCTTCCGGGTCATCGTGTTTAGTCTCTTGAACTTGGAAATGTAGCAGAAGGTACAAGAAGGCTGAGAAAATGCCGAGAACCAGCTGATGGAACTGGAACTCGGATGGCTACCCGAAGGTCCAAGAGCCAATGGAACGACCGAGGACCAGCTGACATTACTGGAACCCGGTTACTAAGCAGGAGGTACCCGTGCCTGAAAGCACTACCAAGGACCACCTGACGTTGGTGGAACTCGGATACCCAGAGGGAGGCACCTAAGCCAAAGGCTCTGCCCGGAACCAGCTGACGGTACTGGAACCAGGATGGGGAGCAGAAGGTACAAGAGCAAAAGACACTGCCGAGAACCAGCTGACGGTGCTGGAACCCGGATGGGTAGCCGAAGGTCCAAGAGCCAATGGAACTACCGAGGACCAGCTGACGTTACTGGAACCCGGTTACTAAGCAGGAGGTACCCGTGCCTGAAAGCACTACCAAGGACCACCTGACGTTGGTGGAACTCGGATACCCAGAGGGAGGCACCTAAGCCAAAGGCTCTGCCCGGAACCAGCTGACGGTACTGGAACCAGGATGGGGAGCAGAAGGTACAAGAGCAAGTGTCTGCGTGGCTGTTGCAGGACACGTTGCCGGCTGCACAGCAGGGGAACAGCTGGCGGTGCTGAACCCCACTGACACATTGGCTGGTGTTTTTCTCTGTGCAGCTAGCAGTACCGGGCCCCAACTGGCGGTGTTAGAGCCCGGGGTCAGCAGGAGGAGGAGATGGAGCCGAGTGTAGGCCGAAGCCTGCACTGGCGGCAGCTTTGGGTCTGTTGTGCCTGCGTGGCTGTTGCAGGACACGTTGCCGGCTGCACAGCAGGGGAACAGCTGGCGGTGCTGAACCCCACTGACACATTGGCTGGTGTTTTTCTCTGTGCAGCTAGCAGTACCGGGCCCCAACTGGCGGTGTTGGAGCCCGGGCTCTGCAGGGGGAGCAGAGTGTAGGCCGAAGCCTAATCGAACCGATTTCAAAGGTAACCTTTAACCCCCCCTCAGGGGTTACAAAGTAGAAGAGCCACAGCTTATGCAGCAGTAGTGCTGCACAAGTCAAAGGTTGCTCTTTTAATTTGGCTCCTTGCACACGCTGAATGGAACACGTATAACATTTAGCCCTTTATACAGTCAAACTGTGTTGGAGGCGCGAGTTCCCTTTGTAATGAGACGCAGCACAGATGTCAAGAATCCCACCTTGGTGCTGGGTGCAGCCTCCTGAGCGTTGTTATTTGCTGTACAGGAGTCTGCGCTGTCGTGTTATCCCCTGGCCTAGCGCTGTTAGCGCTGCCCATCTTCTGACCTCATTTAATGTCGGCCGGTGCGGTTCACGATGACCATGAATCCCAGCCCCGCGGTGTCTTAACATTGTTAAAACACTGCGGGGCTGTGATTCATGGCCTGGCGCAGCACATATGTTCGCCTCTCGCACTCGGGTCCTTACACCCGCTGCAGACTGTGCGGCGTCAGCTGATCCCTTATCGCATGCCACGGCCATGAAGCCGCACAGTCTGAAGAAGGCGGAAGGAGATGAGGGACAGGCGAACTGATGCACTGCTCATGCCCATCAAACACACCCTCGCAGTCCCAAGAAATAAGACACCGAGGGGCGTTGTGTGGGTCAGGGCGGCCGCAGAGGCGCAGGCAGCCAAACAATGATGCCAGAAGACGGGCAGCGCTACCAAGGGGGTTGCAGCGTGTCATTACAAAGGAAAGTCACACCCCCGGGACGGTTAAATGGTCACACAGAGGACACATTTCAGACGTGTTTTCAGTTCCACATGTGCGAGGAGAATACGTTTATGAGCCACCTTGCACACATGCAGCATTACCGCTGTACAAGGTGGCCTTAAAAACGTACAAACGCCTGGGGGAGGGGGGACAGGTTCCCTTCAATTTCAGTTCTTGTGTCTGCGTGGCTTTTGCAGGACACGATGCCGGCTGCACAGCAGGGGAACAGCTGGCGGTGCTGAACCCCACTGACACATTGGCTGGTGTTTTTCTCTGTGCAGCTAGCAGTACCGGGCCCCAACTGGCGGTGTTAGAGCCCGGGGTCAGCAGGAGGAGGAGATGGAGCCGAGTGTAGGCCGAAGCCTGCACTGGCGGCAGCTTTGGGTCTGTTGTGCCTGCGTGGCTGTTGCAGGACACGTTGCCGGCTGCACAGCAGGGGAACAGCTGGCGGTGCTGAACCCCACTGACACATTGGCTGGTGTTTGGCTCTGTGCAGCTAGCAGTACCGGGCCCCAACTGGCGGTGTTGGAGCCCGGGCTCTGCAGGGGGAGCAGAGTGTAGGCCGAAGCCTACTTGAACCGATTTCAAAGGTAACCTTTAACCCCCCCTCAGGGGTTACAAAGTAGAAGAGCCACAGCTTATGCAGCAGTAGTGCTGCACAAGTCAAAGGTTGCTCTTTTAATTTGGCTCCTTGCACACGCTGAATGGAACACGTATAACATTTAGCCCTTTATACAGTCAAACTGTGTTGGAGGCGCGAGTTCCCTTTGTAATGAGACGCAGCACAGATGTCAAGAATCCCACCTTGGTGCTGGGTGCAGCCTCCTGAGCGTTGTTATTTGCTGTACAGGAGTCTGCGCTGTCGTGTTATCCCCTGGCCTAGCGCTGTTAGCGCTGCCCATCTTCTGACCTCATTTAATGTCGGCCGGTGCGGTTCGCGATGACCATGAATCCCAGCCCCGCGGTGTCTTAACATTGTTAAAACACTGCGGGGCTGTGATTCATGGCCTGGCGCAGCACATATGTTCGCCTCTCGCACTCGGGTCCTTACACCCGCTGCAGACTGTGCGGCGTCAGCTGATCCCTTATCGCATGCCACGGCCATGAAGCCGCACAGTCTGAAGAAGGCGGAAGGAGATGAGGGACAGGCGAACTGATGCACTGCTTATGCCCATCAAACACACCCTCGCAGTCCCAAGAAATAAGACACCGAGGGGCGTTGTGTGGGTCAGGGCGGCCGCAGAGGCGCAGGCAGCCAAACAATGATGCCAGAAGACGGGCAGCGCTACCAAGGGGGTTGCGGCGTGTCATTACAAAGGAAAGTCACACCCCCGGGACGGTTAAATGGTCACACAGAGGACACATTTCAGACGTGTTTTCAGTTCCACATGTGCGAGGAGAATACGTTTATGAGCCACCTTGCACACATGCAGCATTACCGCTGTACAAGGTGGCCTTAAAAACGTACAAACGCCTGGGGGAGGGGGGACAGGTTCCCTTCAATTTCAGTTCTTGTGTCTGCGTGGCTTTTGCAGGACACGATGCCGGCTGCACAGCAGGGGAACAGCTGGCGGTGCTGAACCCCACTGACACATTGGCTGGTGTTTTTCTCTGTGCAGCTAGCAGTACCGGGCCCCAACTGGCGGTGTTAGAGCCCGGGGTCAGCAGGAGGAGGAGATGGAGCCGAGTGTAGGCCGAAGCCTGCACTGGCGGCAGCTTTGGGTCTGTTGTGCCTGCGTGGCTGTTGCAGGACACGTTGCCGGCTGCACAGCAGGGGAACAGCTGGCGGTGCTGAACCCCACTGACACATTGGCTGGTGTTTTTCTCTGTGCAGCTAGCAGTACCGGGCCCCAACTGGCGGTGTTAGAGCCCGGGGTCAGCAGGAGGAGCAGGGGGAGCGGAGTGTATGCCGAAGCCTGCACTCGAGCAAGTTGAAAGGAAACCTTTAACCCCCCCCCCCCCAGGCGTTTGTAGCTGAAAGAGCCATCGTGTACAGCACTAATGCTGGAAAAGGTAAACTTAGCTCTTTTAATTATGGTCCTTGCACATGTTCAACCTAACACTTATGAAATGTGTCCCCTCACAGCGTTAAACCGTCCGGTAGGTGGAACTTTCCTTTGTCGTGTGACGCAGCACAGCCATCAGTTTTACCCCCTTTGCGCCGTGCGCCGCCTCCTCAGCGTTGTTTGAATCTGTCCCGGAGCCTGCGCTGTTAGGTTAGCCCTTGGCCATGCACACATTTTGCGCTGCCCGTCTTCTGACATCATTTGGTGTCAGGCTGGCTGCGCCTGTGCGGGTGCGCTGGCCGAGATCCCGCCTCGCAGTGTCATCTAATGTAATCCCACCGCGGGCCTGGGATCCGTGGCCATGCGCAGTGCATATCCTCGCCTCTCACTCCCCTCCCTACGGCTTCTTCAGACTGTGCGGTGTCACGGCCGTGGCATGCTATTAGGGACCAGCTGACACCGAACAGTCTGAAGAAGCCATAGGGAGATGAGTGAGAGGTGGAGGTTCAGATATGCACTGCGCATGTCCATGGATCCCAGGCCCGCAGTGGGATTACATTAGACGACACTGCGAGGCGGGATCTCGGCCAGCGCACCCGCACAGGCGCAGCCAGCCTGACACCAAATGATGTCAGAAGACGGGCAGCGCAAAATGTGTGCATGGCCAAGGGCTAACCTAACAGCGCAGGCTCTGGGACAGATTCAAACAACGCTGAGGAGGCGGCGCACGGCGCCAAGGGGGTAAAAATGATGGCTGTGCTGCGTCACACGACAAAGGAAAGTTCCACCTACCGGACGGTTTAACGCTGTGAGGGGACACATTTCATAAGTGTTAGGTTGAGCATGTGCAAGGAGCACCACGAAAAGAGGCACTTTTTCCCTTTGCATCATTCATTACTGCTGCACAAGGTGGCTCCTTCAGTAACAAACGCCTGGGGGGGGGGGGGGGACAGGTTCCCTTAAATGTAACTTGTTGTGCCTGCGTGGCGGTCGCAGTACACGTTGCCGTATACACAGCAGGGGAACAGCTGGCGGTGCTGAACCCCAATAACACATTGGCGAGGTGTTTGGCTCTGTGCGTATAGCACTTCTGGACGGCAACTGGCGGTGTTGGAGCCCAGGGACAGGAGGGGGAGGTGGAGGAGGTAGGAGGGATTGCCACACACACAGCAGGGGAACAGCTGACGTTACTGAACCCCAATAACAGAGGAGCGACTGTTGACTGTGCGTACAGCACTTCTGGACGGCAACTGGCGGTGTTGGAGCCCAGGGACAGGAGGGGGAGGTGGAGGAGGTAGGAGGGATTGCCACACACACAGCAGGGGAACAGCTGACGTTACTGAACCCCAATAACAGTGGAGGGACTGTTGACTGTGTGTACAGCACTTCTGGACGGCAACTGGCGGTGTTGGAGCCCAGGGACAGGTGGAGGAGGAGGAGGTGGAGGAGGTAGGAGGGATTGCCACACACACAGCAGGGGAACAGCTGACGTTACTGAACCCCAATAACAGTGGAGGGACTGTTGACTGTGCGTACAGCACTTCTGGACGGCAACTGGCGGTGTTGGAGCCCAGGGACAGGAGGGGGAGGTGGAGGAGGTAGGAGGGATTGCCACACACACAGCAGGGGAACAGCTGACGTTACTGAACCCCAATAACAGAGGAGCGACTGTTGACTGTGCGTACAGCACTTCTGGACGGCAACTGGCGGTGTTGGAGCCCAGGGACAGGTGGAGGAGGAGGAGGTGGAGGAGGTAGGAGGGATTGCCACACACACAGCAGGGGAACAGCTGACGTTACTGAACCCCAATAACAGTGGAGGGACTGTTGACTGTGCGTACAGCACTTCTGGACGGCAACTGGCGGTGTTGGAGCCCAGGGACAGGAGGGGGAGGTGGAGGAGGTAGGAGGGATTGCCACACACACAGCAGGGGAACAGCTGACGTTACTGAACCCCAATAACAGAGGAGCGACTGTTAACTGTGCGTACAGCACTTCTGGACGGCAACTGGCGGTGTTGGAGCCCAGGGACAGGTGGAGGAGGAGGAGGTGGAGGAGGTAGGAGGGATTGCCACACACACAGCAGGGGAACAGCTGACGTTACTGAACCCCAATAACAGTGGAGGGACTGTTGACTGTGCGTACAGCACTTCTGGACGGCAACTGGCGGTGTTGGAGCCCAGGGACAGGAGGGGGAGGTGGAGGAGGTAGGAGGGATTGCCACACACACAGCAGGGGAACAGCTGACGTTACTGAACCCCAATAACAGAGGAGCGACTGTTGACTGTGCGTACAGCACTTCTGGACGGCAACTGGCGGTGTTGGAGCCCAGGGACAGGTGGAGGAGGAGGAGGTGGAGGAGGTAGGAGGGATTGCCACACACACAGCAGGGGAACAGCTGACGTTACTGAACCCCAATAACAGTGGAGGGACTGTTGACTGTGCGTACAGCACTTCTGGACGGCAACTGGCGGTGTTGGAGCCCAGGGACAGGTGGAGGAGGAGGAGGTGGAGGAGGTAGGAGGGATTGCCACACACACAGCAGGGGAACAGCTGACGTTACTGAACCCCAATAACAGTGGAGGGACTGTTGACTGTGCGTACAGCACTTCTGGACGGCAACTGGCGGTGTTGGAGCCCAGGGACAGGAGGGGGAGGTGGAGGAGGTAGGAGGGATTGCCACACACACAGCAGGGGAACAGCTGACGTTACTGAACCCCAATAACAGAGGAGCGACTGTTGACTGTGCGTACAGCACTTCTGGACGGCAACTGGCGGTGTTGGAGCCCAGGGACCGGTGGAGGAGGAGGAGGTGGAGGAGGTAGGAGGGATTGCCACACACACAGCAGGGGAACAGCTGACGTTACTGAACCCCAATAACAGAGGAGCGACTGTTGACTGTGCGTACAGCACTTCTGGACGGCAACTGGCGGTGTTGGAGCCCAGGGACAGGTGGAAAAGCAGAGGAACACAATGTAGGCCGAAGCCTGAGAAAGTCGAAAGGGAACCTTTAACCCCCCCCCACGGCGTTTGTAGCTGAAAGAGCCAGCTTGTGCAGCACAAAAGATGCAAAAGGAAAAGGTGGCTCTTTTCATCAGGCTCCTTGCAAACACAGAACTAAACACTTATAAAATGTGTCCCCTGAAACCGTGAAACCGTCCCGGAGGTGGGACTTTCCTTCGTAATATGACGCAGCACAGCCGTCATTCCTACCCCCCCGGCGCCGTGCCCCGGCTCCTCAGCGTTGTTTGATTCCGTCCCGGAGCCTGCGCTGTTATGTTATCCCGTGGCCAGGCACACTTAGCGCTGCCCGTCTTCTGACATCATTTGGTGTCAGGATGGCTGCGCCTGTGCGGCCGCGCTGGCCGAGAGCCCGCCTCGCAGTGTCTTCTGATTTAATCCCACTGGGGGCCTGGGATCCATGGACATGCGCAGTGCATATCCTCGCCTCTCACTCCCCTCCCTACGGCTTCTTAAGACTGTGCGGTGTCACGGCCGTGGCATGCTATTAGGGACCAGCTGACACCGAACAGTCTGAAGAAGCCATAGGGAGATGAGTGAGAGGTGGAGGTTCAGATATGCACTGCGCATGTCCATGGATCCCAGGCCCCCAGTGGGATTAAATCAGAAGACACTGCGAGGCGGGCTCTCGGCCAGCGCGGCCGCACAGGCGCAGCCATCCTGACACCAAATGATGCCAGAAGACGGGCAGCGCTAAGTGTGCCTGGCCACGGGATAACATAACAGCGCAGGCTCCGGGACGGAATCAAACAACGCTGAGGAGCCGGGGCGCGGCGCCGGGGGGGTAGGAATGACGGCTGTGCTGCGTCATATTACGAAGGAAAGTCCCACCTCCGGGACGGTTTTACGGTATCAGTGGACACATTTTATAAGTGTTAAGTTCTGCGTGTGCAAGGAGCTAAACCAAAATAGCTACCTTTTCCTTGTGCAGCAGTAATGCTGCACAAGGTGGCTCTTTCAGTAACAAACGCCTTGGGGGGGGGGGGACAGATTCCCTTACATTTCAGTTGTTGTGTCAGCGTGGCGGTCGCATGACACATTGCCGGCTACACAGCTGGGGATCAGCTGACGTTACTGAAACCCAATAACACTGGGTCGTATGTTTTGACTGTGCAGACGGCACTTCTGAGCCTCAACTGGCGGTGTTGGAGCCCAGGAATTTAAGTTCAGGTGGTAGAAAGATGAACACAACAGGAGACCTGGATAACGTATACAGTGACCTAATTATTTAATCAGGAGGAGGAGTGGCAAATTCCTGCGAGATCCAGGCCTTGTTCATTTTCAGGAAAGTAAGCCGGTCAACGTTATCGGAGGATAGTCGCATGCGACGGTCAGTTAGTACACTACCTGCAGCACTAAAGACACGTTCCGATAATACACTGGCCGCAGGGCAAGACAGCACCTCCAATGCATACTGGCTTAGCTCTGGCCATGTATCCAGCTTTGAGACCCAAAACTTGAAAGGGGAAGAGCCGTCTGGGAGTACAGCAAGAGGGCAAGACATGTAGTCTGTCACCATCTGACGGAACCGTTGCCTCCTGCTGACTGGAGCCGTCTGTGATGGTGTAGACTTTTGTGGGGGGCACAGAAAACTGTGCCACAGTTGGGCCATACTGGTCTTGCCTTGGGCAGAGGCACTGCTTCTGCTCCCTCTTTGTGCAGAGCCTCCACCACTGCCTGGACGCACTGAGCTGCTTTGGAATGCACTAGCAGCACTTCTCTCAGTTGGAATGGAGAAGATGATGGAATTCACCAGTGTGTCTTGGTACTCCCGCATTTTTCGCTCCCGGTTCAACGGTGTGATGAGGCTTTCTACGTTGTCCCGGTAGCGAGGATCGAGGAGGGTGAACACCCAATAATCAGACATGTTGAGAATGTGGGCGATGCGGCGGTCGTTTCTCAGGCACTGCAGCATGTAATCCACCATGTGCTGCAGACTGCCAACTGCCCAAGAAACGCTGTCCCCTGCTGGAGGCGTGGTCTCTGCCCGCTCGTCATCACCCCACCCTCGCTGTACACACTGAGTACTGGACAATTCGGTAACTCCCTCCTCTGGACGGATGTCTTCCTCCTCCATTGACTCCTCCTCATCCTCCTCACAAACTGTCCCCTGCCTACGCGTTTGTGAGGAACCACGTGGCGCTGACTGTCCAGAAGATGATGGAAATGGTGAATCCTCATCCTCCACCTCTTCCACAACATCATCCCTTAGCGCTTGCAGTGATTTTTCAAGCAGGCAGATAAGGGGGACAGTCATGCTGACTAGTGCATCATCTGCACTCGCCATCCGCGTGGAATAATCAAAGGGACGCAAAACCTGGCAGACGTCATTCATAGTGGCCCACTCTGTGGTTGTGAAGTCTGTACGGCGCTGACTGCAACTTCTTTGCGCCTGAAGCAGCTGGTACTCCATTACAGCTTGCTGCTGCTCACACAACCGCTCCAACATATGTAACGTGGAATTCCACCTGGTAGGTAGGTCACATATGATGCGATGTTCCGGCAGGCGGTGTCGGCGCTGCAGAGCCGCAATGCGCGCTTTTGCCGTGCTGGAACGCCGCAAGTGAGCACACTCTAGGCGGACCTTGTGCAGCAGTGCATCAAGATCCGGATAGTCCCTCAAAAAGCTCTGCACGACCAAATTGAGCACATGTGCCAGACATGGGATGTGAGTGAGGTTGCCGAGGCCCAGAGCTGCCACCAGATTTCGGCCATTATCACACACTACCATGCCTGGCTGGAGATTCGCTGGCACAAACCACACATCGCTCTCCTGATTGATGGCATTCCAGAGCTCCTGCGCTGTGTGGCTACGATTCCCCAAAAAAATTAATTTCAAGACGGCCTGTTGACGTTTGGCCACGGCTGTGCTCATGTCGGTCGTAACAGGTACACGTTCATCACGGGTCCATGTGGAGGTGGACTGTGACGGCTCCTGCAGCGATGATTCTGAGGAACTGGTGTAAGAGGAGGAGTCAATGCGTACAGAATGGATTCCTGCAATCCTTGGAGTGGGCAGGACACGTCCTGCGCCACTCGCACGGTCTGTACCCGGCTCAACGACATTAACCCAATGGGCAGTGAGGGAAAGGTATCGCCCATGTCCATGTTGACTGGTCCACGCATCGGTGGTGAGGTGGACCTTGCTACTGACGGCGTTCAGTAGCGCGTGTTTTATGTGTCCCTCCACATGCTTGTGCAGGGCAGGGACGGCTTGCCTGCTGAAGTAAAAGCGGCTGGGCACATTGTACTGTGGGACTGCCAATGACATCAAGTCACGGAAGCTGTCAGTCTCCACCAGCCTGAATGACAGCATTTCCAGTGAAAGAAGTTTGGCAATGCCTGCAGTCAGAGCCTGTGCTCGTGGGTGGTTTGACGAGAAAGGCCGCCTTTTCTCCCATGCCTGTACTACCGATGGCTGTAGACTGGGCTGGGAGTGTGTGGATGACTGGGAAAGTGGTGCTGCGGTGGGAATTACAGCGGGTCTCTGGACAACAGGGCCAGAGGTTCTTCCACGGCGATCCTGGGAGGAAGCCGAACCAGCTGCGTGTGAGCTAGAGGAAGAGGCAACACGAGCTGAAGAGGTGGTAGCTGCCGCTGTTGGTTGGCCTAGCTCTTCAGTGTGTTTTTCTAACTCCGCCGGGTGCCTGTTGCGCACATGTTTCCACATGTTGGAGGTATTGAGGTTGCTGACATTTCGACCTCTTTTGACTTTTTGATGACACACCTTGCATCTGACATAGCAAATGTCATCTGCAACTGTGTCAAAAAAGGACCAGGCACTGCAAGTCTTGGGAGCGCCCTTTTTGGCTTTTGGAAGAGACGTGCTCCTAACGGGTGCCAAAGCGGAGGCTGCAGGATCCGCAGTCTTCCCCCTCCCTCTCCCTCTTTGGGCCGTACGGGGAATCTCGTCCTCAGAGCTGCTCCCACCACCTTCCTGTCCCTCACGCCAAGATGGGTCAAGGACCTTGTCATCTACACTACCCTCTGCCCCCAACTGCTCCTCCTGGGTAGTCTCAGCAGCAGAGCACGCACCAGTAAGTGGCACCTGAGTGTCATCATCAGCTGATGCGGCCTGCGATGTGGTGACCGGAGCCACTGGCCCACCCGCCTCTTCAGAGGAAGAGAGAAAAAGCTGTTGGGCATCACTGCACCCTGCCTCTTCTTCCATTTCTCCAATGCTGCTTGGCTGGCCCCCTGTTTCCAAGCCAAGAGATTCAGAGAACAGAAGTAGAGACGGCTCCTGTCCTGGGCTCTCTGTCTGCCTGGGCAATTTGGCAGGTGGTGAAGAGACAGATGGCTGCTCTCCAGTGCTCTGTGTCTGAGAGGATGTGGCACTAATTGAAGTTGATGCATTAGCTGCCATCCATCCGACAACGGCTTCAATTTGTTCTTCACGCAGCAGCGGTGTACGGCGCTCTGACACAAAGCTGCGCATGAACGACTGTTGCCTGGTGAATGTGGGTGCTGATGAGTCACCGGTGCCCGCAGCAGGCACAGAATCCCCACGTCCCCTCCCTGCTCCGCGCCCACGCCCACGTGCCTTACTCACTGCCTTCTTCATCTTGGTTGACTGATAAAGATAAGCAGAAAAGTAAGAACGGCTTTGTGTGCTTATTCCTGAACAACTCCTAACAGGTATAAGAAACACTAATTTTCTAAAGTGTGGACTAGACTTTAATATGAGCTAATGTGGCCTACACAAATGTAAAGTGGTGTAACTGGTGTGTTTGGTGAACTTTATTATTTATTTATTTTTGGGGGGCTGAACTGACAACAGATAGAGCTGCAGTCACACGGAGACCGTGCAGACAGACGTAAACGGCGCTGCAAGGCCCAAAAACCCTCCTCTACGTTATCCTATGTAGTGTTTTTCCACAAATTAGCTGGAGACGGGTGGAAAGACACTAATAGGAATTTTTTGAAAAAATGTGCAGCAGCCTGCACTACTTAAAACAAAATGAAAATTGATTTGGCGGTATGACGCAGTGAACAACCCTGAGCTGGAGACAACCAGGCTACGGCTGCTCACAGACTACAGGGCGAGCTGCAGTCACACGGAGACCGTGCAGACAGCCGTAAACGGCGCTGCAAGGCCCAAAAACCCTCCTCTACGTTATCCTATGTAGTGTTTTTCCACAAATTAGCTGGAGACGGGTGGAAAGACACTAATAGGATTTTTTTGAATAAATTAGCAGCAGACTACACTACTTGAAAAAAAAAAAAAAAAAAAAAAAGAACAGTATGAGCCAATGAACCACCCTCCCTGAACTGAATACAACCAGCTATGGATGGCCTATGTGGCTGCACTCAGACTAGAGAGTGGGCTGCACTCACACACACACACACACACAGACCTTGCAGATCGCTGTGAAAACAGCGCTACAAGGCAAAAGCAAGGTGAATAGTAGGTGAACACAGCGGTTGCTAAATTAGCCTTTGGAAAGCACAAAGAAGCAAATCGCTATCTCTAAACTGTCCCTCAGTCAGCAAACAGCGTCCTGTCACTAACTGAATTCACAGCAGAGTGATCGCAAAATGGCGCCAGCGACTTTTAAACTGCATCATGACATCATTTCAGCAGCCAATCACAGCCTTGCCAGTAGTTTCATGCCCTCCATGCTAAACAGGATGTGCCCACACTTGGAATCATTCTCATTGGCTGAATTTCTGCATTTTGAATCTTGGAACTTCCGATTCCGGTATCCGATACGCGGCAAGTATCGGAATCCCGGTATCGGAATTCCGATACCGCAAGTATCGGCCGATACCCGATACTTGCGGTATCGGAATGCTCAACACTAGTGATGGTGTCTCCGCAGCTATCCTACATACTGCGCACGGTAGACACAGGAACATTCAGGTCTTTGGAGATGGACTTGTAGCCTTGAGATTGCTCGTGCCTCCTCACAATTTGGTTTCTCAAGTCCTCAGACAGTTCTTTGGTCTTCTTTCTTTTCTCCATGCTCAATGTGGTACACACAAGGACACAGGACAGAGGTTGAGTCAACTTTAATCCATGTCAACTGGCTGCAAGTGTGATTTAGTTATTGCCAACCCCTGTTAGGTGCCACAGGTAAGTTACAGGTGCTGTTAATTACACAAATTAGAGAAGCATCACATGCTTTTTGAACAGTGCCAATACTTTTGTCCACCCCTTTTTAATGCTTGGTGTGGAATTATATTCAATTTGGCTTTAGGACAATTCTTTTTGTGTTTTTTCATTTAAGACAAATTAAATGAAGATAATAATACCAAAGAATTTGTGTTTGCAATCATTTTCAGGAAGAAACTGCGTATTATCTGACAGAATTGCAGGGGTGTCAATACTTTTGGCCACAACTGTACATGTTGCTTAGGTGCAACTACATCAGGTAAGCAGATCCACTTTCCTGTATTTTAATGTTGTTACCAGCTAAGACCCTATTCACACTCTTTTGTCTCCCAGGTTCTGCACTTTTGTCTCAGTATGGTGATGTCACTACATGGCGTTCTCTACGCTGAGATGTGCGATGCTTCAGAAGACAAGCCGCGGAGACCAGAGCAGTGGAAGAACAAGGAGGAGAGGTAGTATTGTATTTTATTATTTTTTTAAGAACATTGTGGTGGCCATATAACTGTATTGAGAACTATGGGGCGCATTATACTGCATGGGCTATGAGGTGCATTATACTGTATGGGCTATGGAATGCATTATATTGAATGGCCTATGGGGTGCATTATACTGTATGAGTTATGGCCTGCCTTATTCTGTATGGGCTATGGAGTGCATTATACTGTATGGGCTATGGGGTGCATTATACTGTATGGGCTACATTATGCTGTACGGGCTATTTGGTGCATTATTCTGTACTGACTATGGGGTGCATTGTACTGCATGGGATATGAGGTGCATTATACTGTATGGGCTATGTAGTGCATTATATTGAATGGGCTATTGGATGCATAATACTGTATTGGCTATGGGCTGCATTATACTGTATGGGCTATGGAGTGCATTATACTGTATGAGCTACATTATGCTGTATGGGATATTTGGTGCATTATTCTGTACTGACTATGGGGTGCATTATATTGTATGGGCTATGAGGTGCATTATACTGTATGGGCTATGTAGTACATTATATTGAATGGGCAATTGGGTGCATAATACTGTATTGGCTATGGCCTGCATTATAGTGTATTGGCTATGGAGTGCATTATACTGTATGGGCTATGGGGTGCATTATACTGTGTGGGCTACATTAAGCTGTACGGGCTATTTGGTGCATTGATGGATCAGCAGGATAAGGAGTTTGTGCAGGTTGGGAATAGATGAGTACAGTGCCTCAAATCTGAGAAGTCAAATGTATCTTTGTTGTAATCACTGCAGCCGAGTACTGGCTCGAAGAAGTTGTCATGTCGGTCTGGGCCAGATGGAAAAAGTGAACGACTTCTACTGTCTTTAGTAGAAATTCCGCTCTTTATTGGCAATAAAAAAGCATGTTAGCCGGATAAGTGAGGGCAGGAGTGGGCGGAAACCTGACGACGCCCGTTTCACGCCTGCTAGCGCTTCCACGCTTGACTCGTGGAAGTGCTAGCAGGCGCAAAACGGCCGTCAAGTTTCTGCCCACTCCCGTCCTCACTCCAAGGCCAACATGCTTTTTTATTGCTAATAAAGAGCGGAATTTCTGCTAAAGACCAGTGAGTGCTATCTGCATTTCTTTGGAAGATTTATTACACTGTGTTTTCACCCGTGGTCATAAGGCAAAGCCTGAAGCATGGCATGATTTTGACAGCACAGGATTTCAGCAGTACTGGCGGTGCCGTCCGTCTTTTCGTCCTACAGCTCAGTGGATATATATATATATATATATATATATATATATATATATATATATATATATATACAGTATATACACTGCTCAAAAAATCCCACTATCCTAGATATCACTGAATTAAATATTCCAGTTGCAAATCTTTATTCATTACATAGTTGAATGCGTTGAGAAGAATAAAACATAAAAACGTTCAATGTTAATCAAAATTAATATCCCTTGGAGGTCTGAATTTGGAATGATACTCAAAATCAAAGTGGAAAATCAAATTACAGGCTGATCCAACTTCAGTGGAAATGCCTCAAGACAAGGAAATGATGCTCAGTAGTGTGTGTCGCCACCAAGTGCCTGTATGACCTCCCTAGAACACCTGGGCATGCTCCTGATGAGGCGGCGGATGGTCTCCTGAGGGATCTCCTCCCAGACCTGGACTAAAGCATCCGCCAACTCCTTGACAGTCTGTGGTGCAACGTGATGTTGGTGGATGGTGCGAGACATGATGTCCCAGATGTGTTCAATCCGATTCAGGTCTGCGGAATGGGCGGGCCAGTCCATAGCTTCAATGCCTTCATCTTACAGGAACTGCTGACACACTCCAGCCACATGAGGTCTGGCATTGTCCTGCATTAGGAGGAACCCAGGGCCAACCGCACCAGCATATGGTCTTACAAGGGGTCTGAGAATCTCATCTCGGTACCTAATGGCAGTCAGGCTACCTCTGGCGAGCACATGGAGGGTTGTGCAGCCCTCCAAAGAAATGCCACCCCACACCATTACTGACCCACTGCCAAACCGGTCATGCTGAAAGATGTTGAAGCCAGCAGATCGCTCTCCACGGCGTCTCCAGACTCTGTTACATCTGTCACATGTGCTCTGTGTGGACCTGCTTTCATCTGTGAAGAGCACAGGGCGCCAGCGGCGAATTTGCCAATCAGGCTCATCAAGAGAATGCCAAGAGTGTGCAAAGTAGTCATCAAAGCTAAAGGTGGCTACATTGAAGAACCTAGACATAATATATAATATAAGACATAATTTCAGTTGTTTCACACTTTTTTGTTAAGTATATAATTCCACATGTGTTAATTCATAGTTTTGATGCCTTCAGTGTGAATGTACAATTTTCATAGTCCTGAAAATACAGAAAAATCTTTAAATGAGAAGGTGTGTCCAAACTTTTGGTCTGCACTGTATATACACTATATGTCACCATATGGCAGTAATATAAATTTTGGTGTTTGTATAGAGATATTTCTTTTAGTAATAGCTCTGTAATCTGCTGAAGCTCTCATACATCCACTATTAGGGTACATGTCCACGTTCAGGATGGCCGGCGCTTTGGACGGAGCGGAAAACCGGCTCCGCCCCCTTCTGTAGACGCGATGATGCCAGATGTGTTCATTGCACAAATCCGGAATCATCGCACCCCACACATAGGGCCGTGTTTTTCCTTGCGGCGGTGCAGCGTTGCCGTAAGGTAAACGGACATGCTGCATTCTAAAAAGACGCTCCGCATGTCCGGAATCGCAGGGCCGCCGGATGCGTGTTACCACGCATAGTGGAGACGGGATTTCATGAAATCCCCTCCACTATGCTGTAACATCTGGACGCTGTGTGTTTGACGCTGCGGCTCTACGCAGC
The DNA here is from genome assembly GCF_051348905.1 of Ranitomeya variabilis. Taxonomy (NCBI): domain Eukaryota; kingdom Metazoa; phylum Chordata; class Amphibia; order Anura; family Dendrobatidae; genus Ranitomeya; species Ranitomeya variabilis. The sequence continues at coordinate 334,837,031 of NC_135234.1, forward strand.
GTCAAACACGCGTTTTCTGAATGTGGAAACATACCCTTAGAGTTCCCCTGCACCACTATATTTGTAATCAGGGTTACATGGTTAGGGGCCCACTAAGACGTTTTACCCCGCCCTGAACCAAACCCCTAGCTACGCATCTGGTTGTGGTCTATCTAGATGACATCTTGGTTATTCACCTGATATTGTCACAGATCTGACATGTATGTTTTGTACTGCAAAGACTCAAACCAATTCTATATTTACTAAACATGAATAATGTGTTTTTCTAGCTCAATAAGTAACCTTTGTGAAGTATATCTGGTCCACTAAAGGTTTTTGAATGGACCCCTCCAAGCTATTAAGGAGTGACTGCAGTCCAACTCCCAGAAGGCCTTGCAGTGTTTTCTTGGTTTGCAAACTCCTTTTGTAAATGTATTAAAAATGTTTGAAAGGTTGCCAAAGAACTAGAATTTGCCAAGAAAGGGGCAGATTTTCTAATTGGAAGCACAAGGAAATCTGTGCATTCCCTGAATTAAGAGAATGTTTTTTTTTGTCTGGTCTTGTATTAATTGTGCCTGATCTTGAACATCCTTTTATTGTTTAGGTCAACACTTCTGAGGTTGGAGCAGTGCTCTCACAAGGTACCCATCCTCTCACTAAATTTCAGCCATCCGCATTCTTTTCACAAGTTTTCACCTTCCAAAGTAAATTAATAAATTGGAAGCAATAATTTTTGGCAATTAAGTGTGCCTTTGAGGAATGACGCCACTTTCTCGACGGTGCCAAATATAAACTCACAGATCAAATTTTTTTACAGATCCCAAAAATCTTACTTATTTTGAATTCGCTAAAAGACGCAATCTTAGGCAAAATAGGCAACCTTTGCTCTTTTCTAGATTTGATTTTGTTGTAACATTTAGATCTGGTACTAAAACGTAAAAGCCGACACACAAAGTTTCAGAAAAACTCATTCTGAGGATCTGAACCTATTCTAGCTTGTGTCTTCTGTCTCTCTAGATCTTATAGAAGAGTCATAGATCCCAAAATTTAGCCCCTGACACTACCTCACCATAAAAAAAAAAATTATTTTGCACCAAATTCTTGAATCGTGCGCGCCATTTTGATGAATTTGGGGCCAAACAAATGATCACAAATCGCACAAGACAAAAAAGGATAGTGACTTAAAAAAAATAATTGATGAATTAGGGCAATTGTGACTTTAAATAGTATTCCAGAAAATATTGTATATAATTGGAGGACATTCTGTAAAGATCAATATTGAGTTGTATTTTTCTTCTGCCTACCACCAAGAGACCAATGGTCAGACAGAAAATATTAATTAGATGCACATACAGTATCTTCAGTGTTATGTGTCTGATGGTCAGTCTGGTTGGAACATCTTCCATTAGCTGAATTTGCTATTAACCCCTTAAGCCCCGAGGGTGGTTTGCACGTTAGTGACCGGGCCAATTTTTACAATTCTGACCACTGTCCCTTTATAAGGCTATAACTCTGGAACGCTTTGACGGATCTTGGCGATTCTGACATTGTTTTCTCGTGACATATTGTACTTCATGTTAGTGGTAAAATTTATTCGATATAACTTGCGTTTATTTGTGAAAAAAATGGAAATTTGGCGAAAAGTTTGAAAATTTCGCAATTTTCCAACTTTGAATTTTTATGCCCTTAAATCACAGACATATGTCACGCAAAATACTTAATAAGTAACATTTCCCACATGTCTACTTTACATCAGCACAATTTTGGAACCAAAATTTTTTTTTGTGACGGAGTTATAAGGGTTAAAAGTTGACCAGCAATTTCTCATTTTTACAACACCATTTTTTTTTAGGGACCACATCTCATTTGAAGTCATTTTGAGGGGTCTATATGATAGAAAATACCCAAGTGTGACACCATTCTAAAAACTGCACCCCTCAAGGTGCTCAAAAGCACATTCAAGAAGTTTATTAACCCTTCAGGTGTTTCACAGGAATTTTTGGAATGTTTAAATAAAAATGAACATTTAACTTTTTTTCACACAAAATTTATTTCAGCTCCAATTTGTTTTATTTTACCAAGGGTAACAGGAGAAAATGGACCCCCAAAGTTGTTGTACAATTTGTCCTGAGTACGCTGATACCCCATATGTGGGGGTAAACCACTGTTTGGGCGCATGGCAGAGCTCGGAAGGAAAGGAGCGCCATTTGACTTTTCAATGCAAAATTGACTGGAATTGAGATGGGACGCCATGTTGCGTTTGGAGAGCCACTGATGTGCCTAAACATTGAAACCCCCTACAAGTGAAACCATTTTGGAAAGTAGACCCCCTAAGGATCTTATCTAGATGTGTGGTGAGCACTTTGACCCAACAAGTGCTTCACAGAAGTTTATAATGCAGAGTCGTAAAAATAAAAAATCATATTTTTTCACAAAAATTATCTTTTCGCCCCCAATTTTTTATTTTCCCAAAGGTAAGAGAAGAAATTGGACCCCAAAAAATGTTGTGCAATTTGTCCTGAGTACGCTGATACCCCATATGTGGGTGTAAACCATTGTTTGGGCGCATAGCAGAGCTTGGAAGGGAAGGAGCGCCATTTGACTTTTCAATGCAAAATTGACTGGAATTGAGATGAGACGCCATGTTGCGTTTGGAGAGCCCCTGATGTGCCTAAACACTGAAACCCCCTACAAGTGAAACCATTTTGGAAAGTAGACCCCCTAAGGAACTTATCTAGATGTGTGGTGAGCACTTTGACCCAACAAGTGCTTCACAGAATTTTATAATGCAGAGTCGTAAAAATAAAAAATCATATTTTTTCACAAAAATTATCTTTTCGCCCCCAATTTTTTATTTTCCCAAGGGTAAGAGAAGAAATTGGACCCCAAAAAATGTTGTGCAATTTGTCCTGAGTACGCTGATACCCCATATGTGGGTGCAAACCATTGTTTGGGCGCATAGCAGAGCTTGGAAGGGAAGGAGCGCCATTTGACTTTTCAATGCAAAATTGACTGGAATTGAGATGAGACGCCATGTTGCGTTTGGAGAGCCCCTGATGTGCCTAAACACTGAAACCCCCTACAAGTGACACCATTTTGGAAAGTAGACCCCCTAAGGAACTTATCTAGATGTGTGGTGAGCACTTTGACCCACCAAGTGCTTCACAGAAGTTTATAATGCAGAGCCGTAAAAATAAAAAATCATATTTTTTCACAAAAATTATCTTTTCGCCCCCAATTTTTTATTTTCCCAAGGGTAAGAGAAGAAATTGGAACCCAAAAAATGTTGTGCAATTTGTCCTGAGTACGCTGATACCCCATATGTGGGTGTAAACCATTGTTTGGGCGCATGGCAGAGCTTGGAAGGGAAGGAGCGCCATTTGACTTTTCAATGCAAAATTGACTGGAATTGAGATGGGACGCCATGTTGCGTTTGGAGAGCCCCTGATGTGCCTAAACATTGAAACCCCCCACAAGTGACACCATTTTGGAAAGTAGACCCCCTAAGGAACTTATCTAGATGTGATTTAAGAGCTTTGAACCCCCAAGTGTTTCACTACAGATTATAACGCAGAGCCGTGAAAATATATATTTTTTTTTTCACAAAAATGATTTTTTTAGCCCCCAGCTTTGTATTTTTACAAGGGTAACAGAATACATTGGACCCCAAAATTTGTTGTCCAATTTGTCCTGAGTACACTGATACCCCATATGTGGGGGGGAACCACTGTTTGGGCGCATGACAGAGCTCGGAAGGGAAGGAGCGCCATTTGGAATGCAGACTTAAATGGATTGGTCTGCAGCCGTCACGTTGCATTTGCAGAGCCCCTGATGTACCCAAACAGTACAAACCCCCCACAAGTGACCCCATATTGGAAACTAGACCTCCAAAGGAACTTATCTAGATGTGTTGTGAGAACTTTGAACCCCCAAGTGTTTCACAAAAGTTTATAGCGCAAAGCCGTGAAAATAAAAATTCTTTTTTTTTTTTCACAAAAATGATTTTTTAGCCCCCAGTTTTGTATTTTCACAAGGGTAACAGGACAAATTGGACAACTTTTGGGGTCTAATTTATCCTGAGTACGCTGATACCCCATATGTGGGGGGGAACCACTGTTTGGGCGCATGACAGAGCTCGGAAGGGAAGGAGCGCCATTTGGAATGCAGACTTAAATGGATTGGTCTGCAGGCGTCACGTTGCATTTGCAGAGCCCCTGATGTACCCAAACAGTACAAACCCCCCACAAGTGACGCCATATTGGAAACTAGATCCCCCAAGGAACTTATCTAGATGTGTTGTGAGAACTTTGAACCCCCAAGTGTTTCACTACAGTTTATAACGCAGAGCCGTGAAAATAAAACATCTTTTTTTTTCTCACAAAAACGATTTTTAGCCCCCCAAATTTTTAATTTTCCCAAGGATAACAAGAGAACTTGGACCCCAGAAGTTGTTGTTCAATTTGTCCCGAGTACGCTGATAACACATATGTTGGGGTAAACCCCTTTTTGGGCGCACGGGAGAGCTCGGAAGGGAAGGAGCACTGTTTTACTTTTTCAACGCAGAATTGGCTGGAATTGAGATTGGACGCCATGTCGCGTTTGGAGAGCCCCTGATGTGCCTGGACAGTGGAAACTCCCTAATTCTACCTGAAACCCTTTCCCAAACACACCCCTAACCCTAATCCCAACGGTAACCCTAACCACACCCCTAGCCCTGACACACCCATAATTCTAATCCCAACCCTAATCCAAACCGTAAATGTAATTCAAACCCTAACTTTAGCCCCAACCCTAACCCTAACTTTAGCCCCAACCCTAACCCTAACTTTACCTCCAACCCTAGCCCTAACCCTAACCCTAGCCCTAACCCTAACTTTAGCCCCAACCCGAACCCTAGCCCTAACCCTAGCCCTAATGGGAAAATGGAAATAAATACATTTTTTTAATTTTATTATTTTTCCCTTACTAAGGGGGTGATGAAGGAGGGTTTGATTTACTTTTATAGCGTTTTTTATATCGGATTTTTATGATTGGCAGCTGTCACACACTAAAAGACGCTTTTTATAGCAAAAAAGTTTTTGCGTCTCCACATTTTGAGACCTATAATTTTTCCACATTTTGCTCCACAGAGTCATGTGAGGTCTTGTTTTTTGCGGGACGAGTTGACGTATTTATTGGTAACATTTTTGGACACGTGACCGTTTTTGATCACTTTTTATTCCGATTTTTGTGAGGCAGAATGACAAAAAACCTGCTATTCATGAATTTCTTTTGGGAGAGGCGTTTATACCGTTCCGCGTTTGGTAAAATTGATAAAGCAGTTTTATTCGACGAGTCAGTACGATTACAGCGATATCTCATTTATATCATTTTTTTATGTTTTGGCGCTTTTATACGATAAAAACTATTTTATAGAAAAAATAATTATTTTAGTATCGCTTTATTCTCAGGACTATAACTTTTTTATTTTTTTGCTGATGATGCTGTATGGCGGCTTGTTTTTTGCGGGACAAGATGACGTTTTCAGCAGTACCATGATTATGTATATCAGTCTTTTTGATTGCGTGTTATTCCACTTTTTGTTCGGCGGTATGGTAATAAAGCGTTTTTTGCCTCGTTTTTTTTTTTTTTTCTTACGGTGTTTACTGAAGGGGTTAACTAGTGGGGCAGTTTTATAGGTTGGGTCGTTACGGACGCGGCGATACTAAATATGTGTACTTTTATTCTTTTGTTTTTTTTAATTTAGATAAAGAAATGTATTTATGGGAATAATATATATTTTTTATTATTATTTATTTAGGAATTTTTTATTTTTTTTTACACATGTGGAAAAATTTTTTTTTTACTTTTTTACTTTGTCCCAGGGGGGGACATCACAGATCAATGATCTGATAGTGTGCACAGCACTCTATCAGATCACCGATCTCACTTACATCGGTGCAGGCTTACCAGCGTCTGCTCTGAGCAGGCGCTCGGTAAGCCACCTTTCTCCCTGCAGGACCCGGATGCCGCGGCCATCTTGGATCCGGGACCTGCAGGGAGGAAGGAGACCCTCGGAGCAACGCGATCACATCGCGTTGCTCCGGGGGTCTCAGGGAAGCCCGCAGGGAGCCCCCTCCCTGCGCGATGCTTCCCTATACCGCCGGTACACTGCGATCATGTTTGATCGCGGTGTGCCGGGGGTTAATGTGCCAGGGGCGGTCCGTGACCGCTCCTGGCACATAGTGCCGGATGTCAGCTGCGATAGGCAGCTGACACCCGGCCGCGATCGGCCGCGCTCCCCCCGTGAGCGCGGCCGATCGCGTATGACGTACTATCCCGTCACCCGGAATTAAGTCCCAGGTCACCTTGACGGGATAGTACGTCATACGGGATTAAGGGGTTAATAATCAATATGAAGGATTCGTTAAAGGGCTCCTATCGTACAAAAAAACGCCCAGCTGCCACGAGGAAATTGACTTTATTCCTCACTGCAGCCTCGAGCCTTCAGTCATAGAGGCGTGGCCAGAAAGGTTTCAGTGATGCACTACTCTGACAACTGTCAGTCACTCCCAGGGCATTGTGACAGCCGCTGCTCACTAAGAACTGTGCGATGATTGAAGCCGAGCCTTTGTGACTGAAAAACCGAGGATTAAAGGGACTCTGTCACCTGAATTTGGCGGGGTTTTCGGGTGTTTGATTCACCCTTTCTTTACCCGCTGGCTGCATGCTGGCTACAATATTGGATTGAAGTTCATTCTCTGTCCTCCATTGTACACGCCTGTGTAAGGCAAGATTGCCTTGTGCAGGCATGTACTACGGAGGACAGAGAATGAACTTCAATCCAATATTGCAGCCAGCGGGTAAGGAAAGGGTGAATCAAACACCCGAAAACCCCGCCCCTATGGCTGAAAATTGTTCCCTCCAAATTCAGGTGACAGAGTCCCTTTAAAGTTCATTTTCCCCCAGCAGCTGGTCTTTCAGTGCTGGATTTCAAATCATCTTTCCACTGACAGTTTTGAGCATCAGTACCCCATCAAAACGAATGTGAGTTCAATGCATTTATGGGAATACACCCTTCAGATAAATAAACTAAAACCATAAATTTTTTTGATATATTGATCAGTAGTCATAAAATATTGGGAACAAAATGGTAACATGCAAATTTTGTTTGATAAACAAATTTCCCATCCTTATTTTTATTGAAAACATTACAATCAAAATGTGTAACCTCTCATTCACTAAATCATAGTGCCAACATTCCTGGTTTTTTATACTAATCCTATGCCATTGTATTCTATGCCAAATTTTGCATAGTAGCCATCTTGTCTTCTTCTGGGTTTTTGCACTCTTCAAGGCTCAGTGAGTTAAACTTGGAGCTGACCGCTTCTGCAGACTGATGCTGCTCATTTGGAAGGTAGACATGGATTTGTACTTTCTCCACTCCCTGTTGGACATTTTGTGAACATAGTTGTACTTGACCAAGTGGGGCACCATATACAGCCAGACTTGGGTTTAAGTTAATGTGCTTTAAGGTATCATGAACACTAGACCTGTGAATGTATTGGTTATGTAACCCGAGTCCAGATGAATTTGCTCTTTCTCTAGGAATAATTGGCCTGCACAGCTGCAAGTAAGTAACAAGTCCTCTAGGTGCACTTGAAACATTACGACTATTCACAGATGAAGGTGTATTTCTGCGCAATTCTGTCAATGAAGAACGTTGCATATGAGTCCTTTTATCCAAATTTAAAACTCCTGAATTACACCTAAAGCATGACCATAGAAAGAAAAATAAAAATGTTAAGTATATATAAAGTTTAACATTGTATTAATTATATGCACCCGCACCAATTTTATAGGTATTGTAGACTTTGTCACATAGATACCTAGAACTATATTTTGTACAATGGAGTTCTTAATGGAAAATGGTTTATATTATGAGAAATCTTTTACTTTTGAACTGCACACCATTTCCTTTTGAAATAATAATGAAAGACAATGTTTGGTTAATTTTATGTATTTTTGGACAATTAAAATTTTATCTCTAAATGCCTTTTTCCAGTTTTGTAGTACAGTACTATGATGCTTTACAGCAATACACCAAACATTACAACATCTGCAAACTAGTAGAAGTAGAAAATATTAGTGAAAGAGAATGGTAATGAAAAGATAAATAAAAATGTACCGATATAATAAAGCAAGCACAGGAATAATTTACCTGTAATTGTCACTATTATGACATGAAGGTTTTCTCTGATGGTTAGGTAAGCGTTGTTCCATGCTGGTTAAACAAGGCATAACAGTTGCATGCCGGTAAGGGAGCACAATTAGACTTGGACTTTCGCCCTTGTTCCTGTTCTCAGCTAAAATATATTGTGCTGGCCTTGATGTGTGTCCTCTCTTCTCGGCAGCCATTGTTAGCGAGTGCTACCTGTTCTACGTCTCCTATTTAAGATGAATACAGGTCTGAATAATTTAACTGCTAAAATATTAACTCTGCCTGCCTGAACACCTGGTTGTCTTGTATAATACTTAACACAAGTTAAGAACAACCTTAAGGGGGTTGTATTGGACTTACATACTGATGACTTAGGACCTAACAATATTAAATTATTGGGGGTCTGACACCCCACGTTCAGATGATATCTGATTTTGCAGCAGCCACATATTGCTTTTTATCTCTCATTTACTTGAATAAAATGTCAATGGGTTGCAGCTGTCCACGCATTATTAAAAGTGGCAGACTGAACCCAATATAATAAGTAGGCAACCATGTAATAGATGTCAGAGCTACTCATTCCAGAGGGACCGTACTCTTTCACGTATATATGCAAGTGACAGAGATATTAAGCTCTGTAATCGCCAGCAATTCTGTAAACAGTGAATAAAGTGGTAGTTTTGCATGCAGTGTTGCTCCATTCACAAAGTGGTCCACTGTCTTCTGATGTGATTGGTGGGGTGTCCACCCAATTGAATCACCACCCATCATACATTTATTCTTTACCACATGGTTAAATAATAAGCATCTGGGTGCTCCTGCTCTGCCGCTGAGAAGTAGCACTTCTCCAGTGTATTAAACGTGTTTGTTTCTTCCAGCAGAACAGGGGTTCATCAGCCATGTTGAAAATCCCGGTATTCAGCTGTGCTCGGTTAGCCACTGCTTTTCCCTATAAAATCTGGGCTCTACCTAGTCCTCCTCCTCAGAGTTAGCACTTGCTGCATGGCTAACAGAGGGAAAGGAGTTGGTATGAGGAGAGCTGGAGGAGTTATAAGCGAATGTTGTTTGGTTTGTACACTTGATAATCCCTTATTCTTCCCTATTTTGCTTTCTTCCCCTTCCTGCACACCCCAGTGGATTCCTCTGTTACATGTGAGTGAATATTTTGTGTGTGTGAAGTTTTCAGTTGCCCTGTTTGTCGGGTGGGTGTACTGAGGTGCACAGTAGCACCCCCTCTTCCCTGGGTGAGGCAAGGGGACAGACGAAAGGCTAACTTATGAGATAGGGTACGGGCGGAGGCCCCGGCGTCTTCATGTAAAGTTTCCCGGGGAACAGGGTGAGCTAGGTCGCCTCCTAGTGTTAGGGCCAAGAAAAGAGTCCTGGTCCCAGGTCACTCGACAGCTGTGTCGTGACAAAATGGTCATGGAAAAAACCCTTTGGGTTACAAAAGGAGTCCAACTGTAAAAAAGAAATACAAGCAAAACATCTTGATTAGTTCTGCCTACTCATTTCAGATATTAAAGGGAACCTGTCACCAGAAATAACTCTGTTAACCTGCAGATATGCTGCCTGGTGCCTGCACATAGCCTAATACAGCACAGTGAAATTATCTTTATTCTCCCCGCCAGAATCCAGTATTCAGTCATAGGGGCGCCGCCAGTTCAGTCACCGCTCTGAGTATACAGATTAACCCCATATCTGCAGGTTAACAGCGTTATTTCTGGTGAGTTTCCCTTTAATCCTTACGGTTAGGCCGGTGTCACATGACTAGAGAGTTTTACGGACGTATGAGAGGTGCAAAAACAACACATTGCACAAGGACCAATGATTCTCTATGGGGCAGCTCCTATCTGCCGTATAATTCGCAGCCATATTTTACGGGCTGTTTCCTATTTTTTCCAACTTGGATACAATAACTTTGGATAGTTTCTTTCTTTATAATGATATATTGATTGTGTATCCTCTAGAAGGAATAACTATTGGTTTTCTGGGCTGAGAAAATCGCAGCATGCTGCGTTTGTCAGCGTATTGCGCAAAAAAATCCGCCAATGAAAGTCTATGGGGGTGAAAAAAATATGAATACTTTATTCCTAGTGTGTGTGTGTGTGTGTGTGTGTGTGTGTGTGTGTGTGTGTGTGTGTGTGTGTGTTATTAACTCTTTACTCCTATTGGATTAATAATGGATAGGTGTCTTATTGACGTCTCTCCATTATTAACCAGGCTAAATGTCACCTTACATCAGCAAGGTGACATTAACCCTTCATTTCCCCATATCCCACCGCTACTCGGGAGTGGGAGGAGAGAGGCTAAGTGCTAGAATAGGCGCATCTTACAGATGTGCCTTTTCTGGGGTGGCTGTGGGCATATTTTTAGCCGGGGGGGGGGGGGGGGCAATAACCATGGTCCCTTCTCTAGGCTATTAATATCTGCCCTCAGTCACTGGCTTTCCCACTCTGGCGGAGAAAATTGCGCGGGAGCCCATGACAGTTTTTTCCATGACTTAACCCTTTATTTTAGCAGCTAGAGCCACCAAATTTTGCACACAGACACTTCTAACATTAGTAGTGAGGAATATGTAAAAAAATGAGGGATATGAAATGGTTTATTGTATGTGAACCATGTCTCATATCCTGTCGGGTTTGATAAGGCGATAGCAAAAGCCGGCAGTTGAATTACCGGCTTTTAAGCTATCTAGCGCTGTATGAAATATAAATATATATATATATATGTGTCTCACTGATATCTATCTCTATCTATCTATCTCTATCTTTATATCTATCAGTGAGACATATATACCGGATTTTTCGCTTTCGTCAGGACCAACATGACGACACGATCCCAGGTAGGCATCTCTCACTTGTAATGAACATATCATCTAAAAATCTTGACCCTAACCAACTTTCCCTCCTCCAAAAGGGTTTATCCTTCTGCCCCTCTTACAGACATTATTCTTTTGAGTTGAGTATGGATCTGCAGAGATTTTACCGTAACTTACGCTTTCGGGCGCATTTCTCGAAACATGTGCCAACCTCTGAATCACTTATCTCTGCAGACCCTACCTTACTCACCTTGGGACAATTAGGCCTACGTAACCCTAGTTCATATATGCCCCCTAAGGACAACCCACCCGTTGAGACATTCATTTCATTGGTAGAGAACGACATGGATAAACTCAATAGGGAAATACTCCAAGGAAAACTACATTTTCACCCTAATCTGACATTAGCTGAAAAAAAAAGCCCTTGAACACATATCATCTGATAAGTCTCTGGTAGTTAAACCAGCAGACAAAGGGGGAGCGGTGGTCATCATGGACAAAAGGGACTATGTAGAGGAGGTCATGAGACAACTAAGGCTACTTTCACACTAGTCCGTCGGTACTGGCCGTCGCAAACCGTCGGCCCGACGTACAGTGTGCTAATTAATCACAACGTGGGCAGCGGATGCAGTCTTACGACGCATCTGCTGCCCAGTGTGATGAGCGGGGAGGAGGGGGCGGAGTTTCGGCAGCGCATGCGTGGCCGAAAATGGCGGACTCGACGCACAAACATTACATGGAACTTTTTTTGTGCCGACGGTCCGCCAAAACACGACACATCCGTCACACGACGGATGCGACGTGTAGCCATACGTCGCAATGCGTCGCTAATGTAAGTCTATGGGGAAAAAACCATCCTGCAGAGAACTTTGCAGGATGCGTTTTTTCTCCTAAACGACGCATTGCGACGTATTTCAAACGACGCTAGTGTGAAAGTAGCCTTAACGACACTACTGTTTATAAAGTCATCCCTCACAATCCCACTAACATAATAGCTTCTAAGATCAACACAGTACTGGACAGACATATGCAGATATGTACCATTGACAAGAAGCTCAAAGAATTTCTGTCCAAGTCCGATCCAATTGTGCCTGTCTTTTACGTTCTCCCGAAGATTCACAAGAGGCTGCACAAGCCACCTGGGTGCCCCATAGTCTCTTCTTCTGATTCTATCCTCTCACCACTGGCCAAGACCCCAGAAAAAATCCTAACACCTTTGGTTAGGAAATGTAAATCTTTTTTTATTGGACACTGGCGACTTTATAAGGACTATTAAATCACTGGGTCCTCTACCACCATCAGCATTACTTGCCACTTGGGACGTCAGCAGTCTCTACACGTCCATCATACATGATAAGGGCCTTGAAGCCACTGATAGAATACTTACAGCAGCCGGACTTGACCCACAGATTAGAGACTTTTGTTCTGATTTATTGAATCTTGTCCTCAAAAAGAACTTTTTTATGTTTCAAGACACTTATTATGTCCAGATACAGGGAACCGCCATGGGGTCTCACGTAGCACCCTCTTACGCAGTAGCCTACATGTCAGCCTTTGAGGATGACTATATCTATAACAGTCCTCTATTTCAACAGCATTCCATTCTATGGCGTCGCTACATAGATGACATTTTCTGCATATGGACGGGCTCAGAAGAAACTTTACTATCTTTTGACAGATATATTACCAACATCTGGCCAGAAATGAAATTCACATTGTCAAACAGTTTAGAAAAAAATTAGCTTTTTGGATACCTCCATTTATAAGGAAGGGGAGTCAATTCTCTCAATAGACCTACACACGAAAGAGACAGATCGTAATAGTCTCCTCCATTACTCCAGTTTTCACCCCCCCATGATGAAGGAATCGATCCATAGATCACAGTTTCAAAGGGTTGACAGGATTGTCACCAATGAGGACATTAAACAACAAAGATTGGGCGAAATGGAACATAAATTCAGGGAAAGGGGTTACCCGAAAGGGATACTACAGTCGGCCCAACATAAGAACCCTAATCCCAGACCAAGAGAACAGGGGAAACGCACCCCATTTGTGCATACGTACCACCCATACTCAAGCAGGGTACATACTACTATTAGAAAGCATTGGAACATACTCCGTCGCAGCTGCACGAATGTACCAGAATTTCAAAAGCCGTTTTTACCATCTTATCGTCGCCCCGCAAACCTGAGGGATACGTTGGTCAGGGCGGACATAGGATCTAACATACTGGTTCCCAGACAGACATTTCTACAGACCCAAAGGCGGGGAACATTCCCGTGTCTGAGTTGCCTACAGTGTAACAACATTCAGAAGGGCCAGTTCATCTCCCACCCCCACACAGGACAGAATATTCCTATCATGGGTTACTACACGTGTGAATCCACATATGTGGTATATGCCATAAAATGTCCCTGTGGACTTGTATATGTGGGGGAGACTACTCAAACTATTAGGGACAGAGTGTCCCAGCATAAATCGAACATTAGATGCGGAAGAGTTCACCTTCCCCTTCTGTATCACTTTAAGAAGATGGGGTACAATGTGGCACAACTTAGATTCCAGGTATTGGAACAAATTGACCCAGGCAGAAGCGGTCAGAACCGGGTTAAGATGCTGAAAAAATGGGAGGCCTAATGGATCTTTACGCTGCAGACACTAGAACCCAAAGGACTAAACAGGGACTACGACACCTCAAGTTTTTTGTAAAAGTGACTCTTCGAAGATATGCTCGCTAACTATGGGCTGAAGACAATAATCCTTCTCCTTATAATTCGTTTTCATTGCTGCATGTGTCCATGCCCGCTGCTATGGATTATTGATTGACAGGAATTAATCAAAATTTTATTGTTAATGATTTTATCTCTTTCTTTCATCCTAGAACTGTTGAACTTCACTTCAATTCACTTCACTATACCCACCTCTCCGCTCACACTGGTATAGTGTATCATCACCGTTCGATAGAATCACTACTCTTAAGAAATCATAAAGATAACCACCCTTCTAGTTTCACAGGGTCTTTTGTTACATATCGTGCAGTATTAGGAGTGGTAGTTGCCTGCGGGATCCTTTTTAATATATTAAGGAGTATATATGTGCATGCAAGCCCTAAGGCCGGCGTCACACTGGCGAGTTTTACGGACGTAAGAGCGCAGAAACTACGTCCGTAAAACTCGCATAACATACGGCACAATTATTCTCAATGGGGCTGCTCCTATTAGCCGTATATTACGGTTCAGTATTATACGGCTTTCTACGGCCGTACAAAATCGCAGCATGCTGCGTTTGTCAGCGTACTGCGCAAAAAAATCGCCAATGAAAGTCTATGGGGGCGAGAAAAATACGGATTCCACACGGACCAGCAGTGTGACTTGCGAGAAATACGCAGCGGTGTTAGTGAAAAGTCGGTAATTCAATTGCCGGCTTTTCATTTCTCCTGCACAAACCCGACAGGATATGAGACATGGTTTACATACAGTAAACCATCTCATATCCCCCTTTTTTTTGCATATTCCACACTACTAATGTTAGTAGTGTGTATGTGCAAAATTTCAGCGCTGTAGCTGCTAAAATAAAGGGTTAAATGGCGGAAAAAATTGGCGTGGGCTCCCGCGCAATTTTCTCCGCCAGAATGGTAAAGCCAGTGACTGAGGGCAGATATTAATAGCCAGGAGAGGGTCCATGGTTATTGCCCCCCCCCCTGGCTAAAAACATCTGCCCCCAGCCACCCCAGAAAAGGCACATCTGGAAGATGCGCCTATTCTGGCACTTGGCCACTCTCTTCCCACTCCCTGTAGCGGTGGGATATGGGGTAATGAAGGGTTAATGCCACCTTGCTATTGTAAGGTGACATTAAGCCAGATTAATAATGGAGAGGCGTCAATTATGACACCTATCCATTATTAATCCAATTGTAGGAAAGGGTTAAAAAACACACACACACATGATTGAAAAGTATTTTAATGAAATAAACACAGCGGTTGTTGTAATAATTTATTGCTCTCTCAAATCCATTTGCAGTCCCTCGCTTGGCAACATAATAAACGCACAAGATACATACCTTCTGATGTACTGTCAGGTCCAACGATGTAATCCATCTGAAGGGGTTAACTAATATTACAGGCAGGAGCCCTGCTATAATGCAGCTGTGCTCCGTGCCTGTAATCCCCGGCGAATGAATGAAATCTAGGTCATTGACCTACATTTCCTTCAGTCGCGGTGATGCGCCCCCTGGTGGATGTCCTCATATGACCTGGAGCGTGGGAAAAAGTTCCCAGGCTGCAGTTCATGAGAACATCCACCAGGGGGCGCCTCACCGCGAATGAATGAAATGTAGGTCAATGACCTACATTTCATTCATTCGCAGGGGAATTACAAGCAGGAGCACACAGCTGCATTATAGCAGGGCTCCTGCCTGTAATATTAGTTAACCCCTTCAGATGGATTACATCGTTGGACCTGACAGTACATCAGAAGGTATGTATCTTGTGCGTTTATTATGTTGCCAAGCGAGGGACTGCAAATGGATTTGAGAGAACAATAAATTATTACAACAACCGCTGTGTTTATTTCATTAAAATACTTTTCAATCATGTGTGTGTGTGTTTTTTAACCCTTTCCTACAATTGGATTAATAATGGATAGGTGTCATAATTGACGCCTCTCCATTATTAATCTGGCTTAATGTCACCTTCCAATAGCAAGGTGGCATTAACCCTTCATTACCCCATATCCCACCGCTACAGGGAGTGGGAAGAGAGTGGCCAAGTGCCAGAATAGGCGCATCTTCCAGATGTGCCTTTTCTGGGGTGGCTGGGGGCAGATGTTTTTAGCCACGGGGGGGGGGGCAATAACCATGGACCCTCTCCTGGCTATTAATATCTGCCCTCAGTCACTGGCTTTACCACTCTGGCGGAGAAAATTGCGCGGGAGCCCACGCCAATTTTTTCCGCCATTTAACCCTTTATTTTAGCAGCTACAGCGCTGAAATTTTGCACATACACACTACTAACATTAGTAGTGTGGAATATGCAAAAAAAAGGGGGATATGAGATGGTTTACTGTATGTAAACCATGTCTCATATCCTGTCGGGTTTGTGCAGGAGAAATGAAAAGCCGGCAATTGAATTACCGGCTGTTCACAGATATCGCGCTGAATGAAATCTAAATACAGAATATATATATATGTGTCACAATTACATATATATATATATATATACTGTATATATGTTTTCCCGAACATTTGAGCACATAAATCCATTAGATGTCGGTTTTGCAAGCCTGCGCGAAAATCTCGCAGTACGGATGCCATACGGATTACATACGGAGGATGCCATGCGCAAAATACGCTGACACACCCTGACTACGGATCACTATTTTGGGAACATTTCTCCGTATTACGGCCGTAGTACGGACGTATAATACGTGGCGTATTGTCTTACGCCAAGTGTGACGCCGGCCTAAGGGACTCTGCAGCTTTGCATCGCAAGTAGTAGCCCTGATCACCTTATACTAAGTATCCACCAGTACTCTAGTACGCACGGAGAATGCCTGGCCCCTTCCCCGCTGTTATACACACAAGGAGAGCGCAGCCCGGTCACGTGACATACTCTGAAGCCGGCCCCTATATAACAGGAACTGGATGCTGCCTCCTGCAGCGCCATTTACCCAGTGACTCCGGTCGCATCACATGTGCGCCTACGTGGACAGGACTTCTTGCTGCATCCAGGTAATCTAACCAGCTGTACCAGCGATTAACTCCCTCCTTGCCGGATACTGTCTGTACTGGTTACTGGTTAGTAAGCAGGTTCCTTATATTAGGTTGTATCATTTCCATCCTGGACTTCTGGTACCATCTTTGCCGTAGACTTGAATAGTGTGCAGTATTATCATGAGTGCAGTGGGTCACAGTAAACTATTTTCTTTCAGCAGCACTAACTTGAGTCCATAACATGTACTACCATATGCTATATTTCCCTGACAGTATCACACTGGGACGAGGTCTATAACCACTGTTATCATATGATACCTTGTGCTACATCTGTTTGTGATGAACAGATTCACTACTTATGATTTTCTTGACAGTTACCCGTTTTTTTCCCCTGGCTACCCTACCAATATTGGAATTTATAGAGACAAGATTAACGTTTCTCCCTGCACCATATCTCTGTGAGACCCTCTCCTTGTATATTGCTATACCGGTATCCTTTATGCACCCAAGCACTAATATTTTCGTCAGACAGTCTATCGCCACGGTTTTTGTCCCTTAATTTCAATATAGAGCCTTCCTCCCGCACACTATGTACTGTAGCTTCACGGCATCCTCTGGACTTTTTCTTTTTTTTCAGGACTCTTGAATTTAGCACAATCACAAGACATACACAGTGTTTGTTCTTCTCTTTATTTTTGTCTCGTTTGATTTACATGTGCATGATTGTTATTCTGTTATGTAAAAAGATCCGTTTACTATGAAATGTATTCATTTATATCTTTGTGTATATTTAGTTTTTTTGCTAGTGTATTTGTTCTGATGAAGGTCCGGATGTGGACCGAAAACGTTCGACTTGCCTTTTATGAATGCACATCAATAAACCTTTTGCATATGATAATTATTCATCTAGAGTGCCAAGTTTTTTCGGATTTGTTGGGCTGGATACCCTACTTGAGCACCTACTCTATACACTACTACGAGTGCCGCGTTGTTCTATTATTACATAGCCTAATACAGCACAGAGAAAATTATCTTTATTCTCCCCGCCAGCATCCAGTATTCAGTCATAGTGGCACCGCCCGTTCAGTCACCGCTCTGAGTATACAGATTAACCCCATATCTGCAGGTTAAAAGCGTTATTTCTGGTGACAATTTCCCTTTAATCCTTACGGTTAGGCCGGCGTCACATGATTTGAGTTTTACAGACGTATGAGAAGCGCAAAAACAACGCATTGCACAAGGACCAATGATTCTCTATGGGGCAGCTCCTATCTGCCGTATATTTCGCAGCCCTATTTTACAGGCTGTTTCCTATTATTTCCAACTTGGATACAATAACTTTGGATAGTTTCTTTCTTTATAATGATATATTGATTGTGTATCCTCTAGAAGGAATAACTATTGGTTTTCTGGGCTGAGAAAATCGCAGCATGCTGCGTTTGGCAGCGTATTGCGCAAAAAATCCACCAATTAAAGTCTATAGGGGTGAGAAAAATACGAATACTTTATTCATTGTGAGTGTGAGTGTGTGTGTATTATTAACCCTCTACTATTGGATTAATAATGGATTGTTGTCTTATTGACGTCTCTCCATTATTAACCAGGCTGAATGTCACCTTACATTAGCAAGGTGACCTTAACCCTTTATTACCCCATATCACACCGCTACAGGGGAGGGGGAAGAGAGAGGCTAAGTGCTAGAATAGGCGCATCTTACAGATGTGCCTTTTCTGGGGGCAGATGTTTTCAGCCAGGGGGGTGGGGGCAATAACCATGGTCCCTCTCTAGGCTATTAATATCTGCCCTCGGTCACTGGCTTTCCCACTCTGGCGGAGAAAATTGCATGGGAGCCTACGCCAGTTTTTTCCGTGACTTAACCCTTTATTTTAACAGCTAGAGCTACCAAATTTTGCACACAG
Source organism: Ranitomeya variabilis (assembly GCF_051348905.1). NCBI lineage: Eukaryota > Metazoa > Chordata > Amphibia > Anura > Dendrobatidae > Ranitomeya > Ranitomeya variabilis. Next base: position 334,855,657 of record NC_135234.1, read on the forward strand.
ACACTTCTAACATTAGTAGTGAGGAATATGTAAAAAAAAAAAAAAAAAAAAAAAAAAAAGAGGAATAGGAAATGGTTTATTGTATGTAAACCAGGTCTCATATCCTGTCGGGTTTGATAAGGCGATAGCTTAAAAGCCGGTAATTCAATTGCCGGCTTTTGCTATCTAGCGCTGTATGTGTGTGTGTGTATATGTACACTGATATCTATCTGTGAGATATATACCGGATTTTTCGCTTTATAAGACGCACCTGATTATAAGATGCACCCCCAAATTTGGTGAAAAAGAAAATAAAATTATTTTGTAGGTTAAATGGGGGTCTGTCTTATAATGCCAGTGTCCGTCTTTCAAATCATATGTCCCTCATCCTGGTATCTATATAACCCATCTTTGTGCTAGCACATGCCCCCCTGGTCACTATATGCCCCCCTGGTCACTATATGCCCCCTATGCTGGCAGACATGCCCCCTGGGTCACTATATGCCCCCTGTGCTGGCAGGCACATGCCCCCCCGGTCACAATATGCCCCCCTGTGCTCCTGGCAGGCACATGCCCCCTGGGTCACTATATGCCCCCCAGTGCTGCTGGCAGACACATGCCTTGCTTCCCCCCCTGTGCTGCTGGCAGGCACATGCTTTGCTTCCCCCCCCCTGTGCTGCTGGCAGACACATGCTTTCCCCCCCCCCCCCCGTGCTGCTGGCAGACCCATGCCTCCCCGTGCTGCTGCCAGACAATGCCTCCCCCCCCCCCCCCCCCCCCCCGTGCTGCTGCCAGACACATGCCCCCACCCACCTGTAATTGGCAGACATGGGCGGGAGCACAGGATCTCCTGCTGTCTCTGCAGCCCGCAGCCAGCCCACTCCACCCCCGACACCACTCCAGAGCTGCCCCCCTCCTCTACAGCACAGCACACAGATTCGGATTATAAGACGCACCCCCCCCCCCCCACTTTCCCCCAAAATTTTGGGGAACAAAAGTGTGTCTTATAATCCGAAAAAATACGGTATTTATATATTATATATTCATACAGCGCTAGATAGCTTAAAAGCCGGTAATTCAATTGCTGGCTTTTGCCATCTCCTTATCAAACCCAACAGGATGAGACATGGTTTACACACCGTAAACCATTTCATATCCCTTATTTTTTTTTTTTTTTTACATATTCTTTAAATGAGGAGTGTCCAAACTTTTGCTCTGTAATATAGATAGAGAGACTGTATATATGTTTTCACGAGTATTTGAGCCCATGGATCCATTCTATGTCCATTTTGCAAGCCGGCGAGAAAATCTCGCTGTACGGATGCCATACGAATGACACGCGGATCATTTTTAGAGCAAAAAAAAAAAAAATCACATCCTCGTGTTGAATACAGATCACTGTTCAGGAACTTTTCTGCATATTATGCCTGTAAAAAACAGACCATATTTCCCTACGCTAAGTGTGACGCCGGCCTTAGATTACGTTTACACATTCAGTATTTGGTCAGTATTTTGCATCAGTATTTGTAAGGCTGGAGTCACACTAGCGAGTTTTACGGACGTATGAGCGCAGAAAATACGTCCGTAAAACTCGCCAAACAAACGGCACAATTATTCTCAATGGGTCTGGTCCTATCAGCCGTATATTACGGCGACGTATTATATGGCTTTCTACGGCCGTACAAAATCGCAGCATGCTGCGTTTGTCAGCGTATTACGCAAATAATACACCAATGAAAGTCTATGGGGGCGAGAAAAATACGGATTCCACACGGACCAGCAGTGTGACTTGCGAGAAATACGCAGCGGTGTTAGTGAAAAGCCAGTAATTCAATTGCCGGCTTTTCATTTCTCCTTCCCCAACCCGACAGGATATGAGACATGGTTTACATACAGTAAACCATCTCATATCCCCTTTTTTTTTTGCATATTCCACACTACTAATGTTAGTAGTGTGTATGTGCAAAATTTCAGCGCTGTAGCTATTAAATTTAAGGGTTAAATCGCGGAAAAAATTGGCGTGGGCTCCCGCGCAATTTTCTCCGCCAGAGCGGTAAAGCCAGTGACTGACGGCAGATATTAATAGCCAGGAGAGGGTCCATGGTTATTGGCCCCCCCGTGGCTAAAAACATCTGCCCCCAGCCACCCCAGAAAAGGCACATCTGGAAGATGCGCCTATTCTGGCACTTGGCCACTCTCTTCCCACTCCCGTGTAGCGGTGGGATATGGGGTAATGAAGGGTTAATGCCACCTTGCTATTGTAAGGTGACATTAAGCCAGATTAATAATGGAGAGGCGTCAATTATGACACCTATCCATTATTAATCCAATTGTCTGAAAGGGTTAAAAAACACACACACACACATTATTAAAAACTATTTTAATGAAATAAACACACAGTGTTTTAGTATTTTATTGTTCTCTCAATCCATCTGAAGACCCTCGCTTGGCAAAATAATAAACCCACAATATACATACCCTCTGCTGAACTGTCAGGTCCCACGAGGTAATCCATCTGAAGGGGTTAATTATTTTACAGGCAGGAGCTGCGCTAAAGCACTGCTGGTGTCTGTAATCCCCCGGGTGCTGAAAGGAAAGCTGAGTGATCTTTACTTACGTTGAGTTGCGGTGAGGCGCCCTCTGGTGGATGTTCTCATGAACTGGAGCCTTGGAAAATTCCCACGCTCGAGTTCATATGAGTTCATCCACCAGAGGGCGCCTCACCGCAACTCAATGTAAGTACAGATCACTCAGCTTTCCTTTCATCACCCGGGGATTACAGACACGAGCAGTGCTTTAGCGCAGCTCCTGCCTGTAAAATAATTAACCCCTTCATATGGATTACCTCGTGGGACCTGACAGTTCATCAGAGGGTATGTATATTGTGGGTTTATTATTTTGCCAAGCGGAGGGTCTTCCGGATGGATTGAGAGAACAATAAAATACTAAAACAACCTGTGTGTTTATTTCATTAAAATAATTTTTAATAATGTGTGTGTATTTTTAACCCTTTCAGACAATTGGATTAATAATGGATAGGTGTCAGAATTGACGCCTCTCCATTATTAATCTGGCTTAATGTCACCTTACAATAGCAAGGTGGCATTAACCCTTCATTACCCCATATCCCACCGCTACACGGGAGTGGGAAGAGAGTGGCCAAGTGCCAGAATAGGCGCATCTTCCAGATGTGCCTTTTCTGGGGTGGCTGGGGGCAGATGTTTTTAGCCGGGGGGGGGGGGGGGCAATAACCATGGACACTCTCCTGGCTATTAATATCTGCCCTCAGTCACTGGCTTTACCACTCTGGCGGAGAAAATTGCGCGGGAGCCCACGCCAATTTTTTCTGCCATTTAACCCTTTATTTTAGCAGCTACAGCACCCAAATTTTGCACATACACACTACTAACATTAGTAGTGTGGAATATGCAAAAAAAAAAGGGGATATGAGATGGTTTACTGTATGTAAACCATGTCTCATATCCTGTCGGGTTTGGGAAGGAGAAATGAAAAGCCGGCAATTGAATATATATATCATTGAGAATATATATATATATATATATATATATATATATATATATATATATATATATATATATATATATATATATATATATATATATATATATATATATATATATATATATGTATATATATTGTATATATGTTATACCGAACATTTGAGCACATAAATCCATTGGATGTCGGTTTTGCAAGCCTGCGAGAAAATATCGCAGTACGGATGCCAAACGGATTACATACGGAGGATGCCATGCGCAAAATACGCTGACACACCCTGCCTACGGATCACTATTTTGGGAACATTTCTCTGTATTACGGCCGTAAAAAACGGACCGTATTGTCTTACGCTGAGTGTGACTCCAGCCTAAGTCAGAGTTAGGTGGAAAAGTATAATAAAAACACGTCACCACTTCAGCATTTTTGACCAACTTCTGGTTTTGGCTTACACATACTGAGGTAAAATACTCACCAAATACTGAGCGTGTGAATGTGGCGTAAGCCTAAGAAAATACATCAGCATAAGTCAGCATCAGTCAGAGCATGGCCCGCACAATTGCTGTCAGGTGTCTTTATCTTAAATACTTTGGTATTTCAGGAAAAGTATAGTTGGAGGATCTTTGCTTAATTAAAGGTTGTCATGAAAGAACCAAAAGAGTCCGCACCACTTAACCCCTTCATGACCCAGCCTATTTTGACCTTAATGACCTGGCCATTTTTTGCAATTCTGACCAGTGTCCCTTTATGAGGTAATAACTCAAGAACACTTCAACGGATCCTAGCGGTTCTGAGATTGTTTTTTCGTGACATATTGGGCTTCATGCTAGTGGTAAATTTAGGTCGATGATTTTTGCATTTATTTGTGAAAAAAAATGGAAATTTGGCAAAAATGTTGAAAATTTTCGCAATTTTCAAATTTTGAATTTTCATTCTGTTAAACGAGAGTTGTGTGACAAAATAGTTAATAAATAACATTTCCCACTTGTCTACTTTACATCAGCACAATTTGAAACAATTTTTTTTTTGCTAGGAAGTTATAAGGGTTAAAATTTGAGCAACGATTTCTCATTTTTACAACGAAATTTACAAAACTTTTTTTTTTTTAGGTACCACCTCACATTTGAAGTCACTTTGAGGGGTCTATATGGCTGAAAATACCCAAAAGTGACACCATTCTAAAAACTGCACCCCTCAAGGTACTCAAAACCATATTCAAGAAGTTTATTAACCCTTCAGGTGCTTCACAACAGCAGAAGCAACATGGAAGGAAAAAAAATGAACATTTAACTTTTTAGTCACAAAAATGATCTTTTAGCAACAATTTTTTTTTATTTTCCCAAGGGTAAAAAGAGAAACTGGACTCCAAAAGTTATTGTACAATTTGTCCTGAGTAAGCCGATACCCCATATGTGGGGGCGCACGACAGGGCTCGGAAGGGAAGGAGCGCCATTTGACTTTTTCAATGAAAAATTGGCTCCAATCTTTAGCGGACACCATGTCGCGTTTGGAGAGCCCCTGTTTGCCTAAACATTGAAGCTCCCCCACAAGTGACCCCATTTTGGAATCTAGACCCCCCAAGGAACTTATCTAGAAGCATATTGAGCACTTTAAACCCCCAGGTGCTTCACAAATTGATCCGTAAAAATGAAAAAGTACTCTTTTTTTCACAAAAAAATTTTTATCCTCAATTTTATTCATTTTCACATGGGCAACAGGATAAAATGGATCCTAAAATGTGTTGGGCAATTGCTCCCGAGTACACCGATACCTCATATGTGGTCACAAACCACTGTTTGTGCACACGGCAAGGCTCAGAAGGGAAAAAGCGCCATTTGACTTATGAATGAAAAAATTAGCTCCAATCGTTAATGGACACCATGTCGCGTTTGGAGAGCCCCTGTGTGCCTAAACATTGGAGCTCCCCCACATGTGACCCCATTTTCGAAACTAGACCCCCCCCCCCCCCCCCAAGGAACTTATCTAGATGCATAATGAGCACTTTGAACCCCCAGGTGCTTCACAAATTGATACGTAAAAATGAAATTTTTCACAAAAAATTACTTTTAGCCTCAATTTGTTCATTTCCACATGGGCAACAGGATAAAATGGATCCTAAAATTTATTGGGAAATTTCTCCTGAGTACACCGATACCTCACATGTGGGGGTAAACCACTGTTTGGGCACACGGCAGGGCTCGGAAGGGAAGGAGTGCCATTTGACTTTTTGAATGAAAAAATAGCTCCAATCGTTAGCGGACATCATGTCTCGTTTGGAGAGCCCCTGTGTGCCTAAACATTGGAGCTCCCCCACATGTGACCCCATTTTGGAAACTACGGTAAAGAAAATGTTCAGCACAGCCTTGCCAGGGGGAGGTGCACAGGAATAGGTTCCCAAACCTTAATGTGAAGTATAAACTACTGGCACACTCCAGAACTGTGATGCAAAAGGGGTTTGTTTATTATACATACAGAACGTTTCGGTCTACAATTGACCTTCATCAGCGTGCTAGGAAATAGCAGGAGTGGTATGGATATAAACCCCAGTGAGTCTTAATTAGTATGCATCCAAATTGTTGCGGGTAGGATCTACATACATATTATGTATGTGTAGGCCAAAAAGGCAAATGGTCCAGTAAGCGGGGAGGAGGAAAACAGGCACAGGCGGTATCCACCGCAAGTAGCAAGGCGTAGTCCCTGTGCCTTGCGGTGGATACAGCGTAGTCCCTGTGCCCATTTTCCTCCTCCCCGCTTACCGGACCATTTGTCTTTTTGGCCTACACATACACATGTATGTAGATCCTACCCACAACAATTTTGATGCATACTAATTAAGACTCACTGGGGTTTATATCCATACCACTCCTGCTAGTTCCTAGCACGCTGATGAAGGTCAATTGTAGACCGAAACGTTCTGTATGTATAATAAACAAACCCCTTTTGCATCACAGTTCTGGAGTGTGCCAGTAGTTTATACTTCCCATTTTGGAAACTAGACCTCCCATGGAACTAATCTAGATGTGCAGTGACCACTTTAAACCCCCAAGTGCTTCACAGAAGTTTATAACGCAGAGCCGTGAAAATAAAAAAATCATTTTTCTTTCCTCAAAAATTATTTAGCCTGCAATTTTTTATTTTCCCAAGAGTAACAGGAGAAATTGGACCCCAAAAGTTGTTGCCCAGTTTGTCCCAAGTACACGGATACCCCATATGTGGGGGTAAACCACTGTTTGGGCACACGTCGGTGCTTGGAAGGGAAGTAGTGACTTTTGAAATGCAGACTTTGATAGAATGGTCTGCGGGTGTCACGTTGAGTTTGCAGAGCCCCTGATGTGCCTAAACAGTAGAAACCCCCCACAAGTGACCCCATTTTGGAAACTAGACCCCCCAAGGAACTTATCTAGATGTATGGTGAGCACTTTGAACCCCCGAGTGCTTTACAGAATTTTATAACGCAGAGACGTGAAAATAAAAAATAATTTTTGAGGACTGAAAAATAGTTTTACCAAGCAATTTTTTATTTTCGCAAGGGTAACAGGAGAAACTGGACCCCAATAATTGTTTCCCAGTTTGTCCTGAGTATGCTGGTACCCCGTATGTGGGGGTAAACCACTGTTTGGGCGCACATCAGGGCTCGGAAGGGAGGGAGCACCATTTGACTTTTTGAACGCAAGATTGGCTGGAATCAATGGTGGCGCCATGTTGCGTTTGGAGACCCCTGATGTGCCTAAAAAGTGGAAACCCCTCAATTCTAACTCCAACACTAACCGCAACACACCCCTAACCCTAATCCCAACTCTAGCCATAACCCTAATCACAACCCTAACCGCCACACACCCCTAACCCCAACACACCCCTAACCACAAGTCTAATCTTAACCCTATTTCCAACCCTAGCCCTAATTCCAACCCTAATTCTAATTCCAACCCTAAGGCTATGTGCCCATGTTGCGGATTCGTGTGAGATTTTTCCGCACCATTTTTGAAAAATCCGCAGGTAAAAGGCACTGTGCTTTACCTGCAGATTTACCACGGATTTCCAGTGTTTTTTGTGCGGATTTCACCTGCGGATTCCTATTGAGGAACAGGTGTAAAACGCTGCGGAATCCGCACAAAGAATTGACATGCTGCGTAAAATACAACACAGCGTTTCTGCGCTGTATTTTCCGCACCATGGGCACAGCGGATTTGGTTTTCCATAGGGTTACATGGTACTGTAAACCTGATGGAAAACTGCTACGAATCCGCAGCGGCCAATCCGCTGCGGATCCGCAGCCAAATCCGCACCGTGTGCACATAGCCTAGTTCTAACCCTAACCCTAGTGGGAAAAAAATATATATATATTTTCTTTATTTTATTGTCCCTACCTATGGGGGGGGGGGGGGGGGGGGAATCGTTTACTATTTTTTTTTTGATCACTGTGATAGGTTTTATCACAGTGATCAAAATGTACCTGGAATGAATCTGCCGGCTGGCAGATGGGCGGCGCCCATGGAGAAGACGGACAGACACCGGGAGGCTCGTTAAGTATGAGGGGGTGGGATCGGAGAACAGGGGGGTGTGGATCGGAGCACGGGGGGGAGCGGACAGGAGGATGGAGGGGTTTGCGGGACAGAACCGAGGACCGGGGAGATCGGTGGCGGGGGGCAGATCAGGGTTTCCAGCCATGGCCGATGATATTGCAGCATCGGCCATGGCTGGATTGTAATATTTCACCACTTTTCAAAGGTGAAATATTACAAATTGCTCTGATTGGCTGTTGAAAGTGAAACAGCCAATCAGAGCGATCGTAGCCACGGGGGGGCGAAGCCACCCCCCCCTCGGATGAAGTACCACTCCCCGTCGGTCGGGTGAAATTGGAGTTAACCCTTTCACCCGATCTGCAGGGACACAATCATTCTGTGACCCAGCATATGCATCACAGGTTGGATTGGCACGGACTTTCATGACGCATACGCTGTGCCACCGGTCGGGAAGGGGTTAAACACCTGCAGTGCTGCCGTCCATATCCCTATGTGAGCCGCAGCTGGCACCTGTCTGGGGATGCTATTCTCTTATCTTAGGTCAGTAAAAAGACGCATTACCAGTCATTAAGAGGCTAAGTCTCAGTGCGCCGCACCCTTATTCGTCATTAAGAGGCTAAGTCTCAGTGCGCCTCACCCTTATTCTAATAATTTCTCAACCCAGTGTGCTGATGGTTGCTCCATTGTGTTTTTCTACTGTCACAAGTATTGGGTGGCATGTCTACCAGCTTTGCTCACCAAGAGGCTGCCCTTTGTCCATTCTTTGCAAACTATCTCTAGCTCGGCAAGATTGGGTGGAGTGTCTGAACAGTCATTTTAGTCTAGCTACAGATTCTCAATGGGATTTAGGTCTGGACTGACTGGGCCATTCACACACCTGAATAGGCTTTAATGTAAACCACTCCATTGTAGCTCTGGTAGTATATTTAGGGTTCATGCTGGAAAATAAAACGTACACACCCATCTCAAGTCTTCTGCAGCATCTAACAGGTTTTCCTCCAGGATTTTGCCTGGTATTTAGATTCATGCATCTTCCCTGTCCTTGCTTAACCCCTTCACCCCCAAGGGTGGTTTGCACGTTACTGACCGGGCCAATTTTTACAATTCTGACCACCGTCCCTTTATGAGGTTATAACTCTGGAACGCTTCAACGGATCTTGGCGATTCTGACATTGTTTTCTCGTGACATATTGTACTTCATGATAGTGGTAAAATTTCTTCGATATAACTTGCGTTTATTTGTGAAAAAAATGAATATTTGGCGAAAATTTAGAAAATTTCGCAATTTTCCAACTTTGAATTTTTATGCCCTTAAATCACAGACATATGTCATGCAAAATACTTAATAAGTAACATTTCCCACGTCTACTTTACATCAGCACAATTTTGGAACCAAAATTTTTTTTTGTGACGGAGTTAAGGGTTAAAAGTTGACCAGCAATTTCTCATTTTTACAACACCATTTTTTTTTTTTTTAGGGACCACATCTCATTTGAAGTCATTTTGAGGGGTCTATATGATAGAAAATACCCAAGTGTGACACCATTCTAAAAACTGCACCCATCAAGGTACTCAAAACCACTTTCAAGAAGTTTATTAACCCTTCAGGTGTTTCACAGGAATTTTTGGAATGTTTAAATAAAAATGAACATTTAACTTTTTTTCACACAAAATTTATTTCAGCTCCAATTTGTTTTATTTTACCAAGGGTAACAGGAGAAAATAGACCCCAAAATTTGTTGTACAATTTGTCCTGAGTACGCTGATACCCCATATGTGGGGGTAAACCACTGTTTGGGCGCATGGCAGAGCTCGGAAGGAAAGGAGCGCCATTTGACTTTTCAATGCAAAATTGACTGGAATTGAGATGGGACGCCATGTTGCATTTGGAGAGCCCCTGATGTGCCTAAACATTGAAACCCCCCACAAGTGACACCATTTTGGAAAGTAGACCCCCTAAGGAACTTATCTAGATGTATGGTGAGCACTTTGACCCAACAAGTGCTTCACAGAAGTTTATAATGCAGAGCCGTAAACATAAAAAATCATATTTTTTCACAAAAATGATCTTTTCGCCCCCAATTTTTTATTTTCCCAAGGGTAAGAGAAGAAATTGGACCCCAAAAATTGTTGTGCAATTTGTCCTGAGTACGCTGATCCCCCTATTTGTGGGTGTAAACCATTGTTTGGGCACAGGGCAGAGCTTGGAAGGGAAGGAGCGCCATTTGACTTTTCAATGCAAAATTGACTGGAATTAAGATGGGATGCCATGTTGCGTTTGGAGAGCCCTTGATGTGCCTAAACATTAAAAACCCCCACAAGTGACACCATTTTGGAAAGTAGACCCCCTATGGAACTTATCTAGATGTGTTGTGAGAACTTTGAACCCCCAAGTGTTTCACTACAGTTTATAACGCAGAGCCGTGAAAATAATTTTTTTTTTTTTCACAAAAATGATTTTTTAGCCCCCAGTTTTGTATTTTCACAAGGGTATCAGGATAAATTGGACCCCAAAAGTTGTTGTCCAATTTGTCCTGAGTACGCCGATACCCCATATGTGGTGGGGAACCACTGTTTGGGCACATGACAGAGCTCGGAAGGGAAGGAGCGCCATTTGGAATGCAGACTTAAATGGATTGGTCTGCAGACGTCAAGTTGCATTTGCAGAGCCCCTGATGTACCCAAACAGTACAAACCCCCCACAAGTGACGCCATATTGGAAACTAGATCCCCCAAGGAACTTATCTAGATGTGTTGTGAGAACTTTGAACCCCCAAGTGTTTCACTACAGTTTACAACGCAGAGCCGTGAAAATAAAAAATATTTTTTTCCCCACAAAACTTATTTTTTGGCCCCCAGTTTTGTATTTTTCCAAGGGTAGCAGGAGAAATTGGACCCCAAAAGATGATGTCCAATTTGTCCTGAGTACGCCGATACCCCATATGTTGGGGTAAACCCCTGTTTGGGCACACGGGAGAGCTCTGAAGGGAAGGAGCACTGTTTTCCTTTTTCAACGCAGAATTGGCTGGAATTCAGATCGGATGCCATGTCCCGTTTGGAGAGCCCCTGATGTGCCTAACCAGTGGAAACCCCCAATAATAACTGAAACCCTAATCCAAACACACCCTTACCCTAATCCCAACAGTAACCCTAACCACTCCTCTAACCCAGACACACCCAACCCTATTCCCAACCGTAAATGTAATCCAAACCCTAACCCTATCTTTAGCCCCAACCCTAACTGTAGCCCCAACCCTAGCCCTAACCCTAGCAATAACCCTAGCCCTAACACTAGCCCTAACCCTAGCCCCAACCCTAACCCTAACCCTAATGGGAAAATGGAAATAAATAAATTTTTTAATTTTTCCCTAACTAAGGGGGTGATGAAGGGGGGTTTGATTTACATTTATAGCGGATTTTTATGATTGGCAGCCGTCACACACTGAAAGACGCTTTTCATTGCAAAAAATATTTTTTGCGTTACCACATTTTGAGAGCTATAATTTTTCCATATTTGAGTCCACAGAGGCATGTGAGATCTTGTTTTTTGAGGGACGAGTTGACGTTTTTATTGGTAACATTTTCGGACACGTGACATTTTTTGATCGCTTTTTATTCCGATTTTTGTGAGGCAGAGTAATCAAAAACCAGCTATTCATGAATTTCTTTTGGGGGAGGCGTTTATACCGTTCCGCGTTTGGTAAAATTGATAAAGCAGTTTTATTCGTCGGGTCAGTACGATTACAGCGATACCTCATTTATATCATTTTTTTTATGTTTTGGCGTTTTTATACGATAAAAACTATTTTATAGAAAAAATAATTATTTTGGTATCGCTTTATTCTCAGGACTATAACTTTATTTTTTTGCTGATGATGCTGTATGGCGGCTCGTTTTTTGCGGGACAAGATGACGTTTTCAGTGGTACCATGGTTATTTATATCAGTCTTTTTGATCGCGTGTTATTCCACTTGTTTGGCGGTATGATAATAAAGCGTTGTTTTTTGCCTCGTTTTTTTCTTTTCTTACGGTGTTTACTGAAGGGGTTAACTAGTGGGGCAGTTTTATAGGTTCGGCCGTTACGGACGCGGCGATACTAAATATGTGTACTTTTATTGTTTTTTTTTAATTTAGCTAAAGAAATGTATTTATGGGAATAATAAATATTTTTTTGTTTATTTAGGATTTTTTTTTTTTTTTTAACACACGTGGAGAATTTTTTTTAACTTTTTTACTTTGTCCCAGGGGGGGACATCACAGATCGTTGATCTGACAGTGTGCACAGCACTCTGTCAGATCGGCGATCTGCTGTGCAGGGCTGCAGGCTTACCAAGCGCTTGCTCTGAGCAGGCACTCGGTAAGCCACCTCCCTCCCTGCAGGACCCGGATGCCGCAGCCATCTTGGATCCGGGACCTGCGGCGAGGGAGGTAGGAGACCCTCGGAGCAACGCGATCACATCGCGTTGCTCCGGGGGTCTCAGGGAAGCCCGCAGGGAGCCCCCTCCCTGCGCGATGCTTCCCTATACTGCCGGTACACCGCGATCATGTTTGATCGCGGTGTGCCGGGGGTTAATGTGCCGGGGGCGGTCCGTGACCGCTCCTGGCACATAGTGCCGGATGTCAGCTGCGATATACAGCTGACACCCGGCCGCGATCGGCCGCGCTCCCCCCGTGAGCGCGGCCGATCGCGTATGACGTACTATCCCGTCGGTGGTCATACGGGCCCACCCCACCTCGACGGGATAGTACGTCAGATGTCAGAAAGGGGTTAAGAAAAGCATCCCCAAAGTATGATGCCAACATCACCATGTTTGACTGGGGATGGGGTTTTCAGGGAGATGTGTAGATTTTTTTTGCAGCACACTGTTTTGCATTTAGCCCAAAAAGTTCTACTTTGGTCTCATCTGACCAGAGCACCTTCTTCCACATACTGTGTCCCAATACATGACTTTTGCCAACTAATCCAGCCTTTTTATGGCTCGATTTAAAAAAAAATTTGTTTTCTTACCACTCTTTCATGAAAGTAGAGATTTATGGAGTATGAGACTACTTGGCCTATAGACAACTTCTCCCACCTGAGCTGTGGTTCAGTGCAGCTACTCCAGAGTGACCATGGGTCTCTGTTGCTTCCTTAGAGCTCTCCTTTTGCTTGGGATATCAGTTTAGTTACATCATGGTAGGTTTGCATTTTTGACATACTCCTTTATGGATGAGATGTTCAGAACTTGGATTTTTTTTTTTATTTAACCAATTCTTGATTTATTTTTCTCCACAACTTGATACTTGACCAGCCTGGTGTGGTCATTGGTTTTCATGATGCCTGTAGAAAATAAGCTCGAAAGGGCAGAGTCCTCTTCCTCTGTACCAGTCTGTCATTGTTTACTGCAACTTTATTTTGTAGGTAACCCCTTGTCATGTAGAGCACCGTGGAATGAATGGTGCTATTAAAAATAATCTTTAACCCCTTAGTGACAGCCAAATTTTTTAAATCTGACCAGTGTCACTTTATGTAGTAATAACTCTGGAACGCTTTAACAAATTCCAGTGATTTTGAGTTTGTTTTTTCGGGACACATACTTTATGATAATGGTAAATTAAGGTCGATATGTTTTGTGTTTATTTATAAAAAAAAATTTAAAATTTGAGTAAAATGTTAAAAAATTAGCAATTTTCAAACTCTGAATGATTATCCCTTTAATCCAGATAGTCATACAACAGCAAAATAATAAACATTTCACTCATGCCTGCTTTACATCAGCACCATTTGTAAAATGTTATTTTATTTTGTTAGCATTTTAGGAGGTTTAAAAATGTAGCAGTAATTTTTCAATTTTTTTCAAGGAAATTTACAAAATATATTATTTTAGGACTTATCCATATTTGAAGTGCCTTTAGGGGTCCCATATATTGGGAACCCCCCTAAAAGTTAAACAATTTTGAAAACGGCACCCCCTGACATATTGAAAACTGCTGTCAGGTAGTATATTAACCCTTCAGGTGATTCAGGAATTAATGCAAAGTGGCATGACAAATGAAAAAGTGTATTTTTACCACCTCAATGCCTGTAATTTCTAAACAGATTACTACAGCCGACAGACTCTAAGGGTACTGTCACACAGTCACACTTTGGACGCTACGACGGCACGTTCCGTGACGTCGCAGCGTCGTATGAGTATCGCTCCAGCGTCGTAGACTGCGGTCACACGTTGCAATCACGGCGCTGGAGCGATGCCAAAGTCCCCATGTAACCAGGGTAAACATCGGGTTACTAAGCGCAGGGCCGCGCTTAGTAACCCGATGTTTACCCTGGTTACCAGCGTAAACGTAAAAAAAACAAACAGTACATACTTACATTCCGGTGTCTGTCCCCCGGCGTTCTGCTTCTCTCCACTGTGTAAGCAGCAGAGCCGGAAAAAGCACAGCGGTGACGTCAGACGTCACCGCTGTGCTCGCTTTCCGGCTTGCCGGCGCTCACGGTGCAGAGAAGCTGAGACGCCGGAGGACAGACACCGGAATGTAAGTATGTACTGTTTGTTTGTTTTTTACTTTTACGCTAGTAACCACGGTAAACATCGGGTTACTAAGCGCAGCCCTGCGCTTAGTTACCCGATGTTTACCCTGGTTACAAGCGAACACATCGCTGGATCGCTGTCACACACAACGATCCAGCGATGTCAGCGGGTGATCAAGCGACGAAAGAAAGTTCCAAACGATCTGCTACGACGTACGATTCTCAGCAGGATCCCTGCTGCGTGTCAGACACAGCGATATCGTATGGATATCGCTGGAACGTCACGGATCGTACCGTCGTAGCGATCAAAGTGTGACTGTGTGACAGTACCCTAAGGCAACTATTTGGTCATTATTTGCCATGGCAAACATCAGGACCACACAATCATGATGTGAGGGCACCAAAACTGGGATAAAGAGGTAGGCCCCACACTGTTAACCATTTATAATGATGTAGTCACTATTGACAGCAGCAACTAAGGAGTTAAACAGATTTGGACTGTGCAAACACTGATCCTGGCTGATGCAGCAAGTTGTCAGCTATAGAGGACAGCCCACAGCTGCTGGATTGTCACCTGTATGTGGAGGCTAGTCTAAAGGTACCTTCACACTGAGCGACTTAACAACGATATCGCTAGCGATCCGTGACGTTGCAGCATCCTGGCTAGCGATATCGTTGTGTTTGACACGCAGCAGCGATCAGGATCCTGCTGTGAAATCGTTGGTCGGAGCTAGAAGGCCAGCACCTTATGTCGTCGCTGGATCTCCCGCAAACATCGCTGAATCTGTGTGTGTGACACGGATTCAGCGATGTTTTCACTGGTAACCAGGGTAAACATCGGGTTACTAAGTGCAGGGCCGCGTTTAGTAACCCAATGTTTACCCTGGTTACCATTGTAAATGTTAAAAAAAAACCAAACAGTACACTTACATTCCGGTGTCTGTCCCCTCGCCGTCAGCTTCCCGCGCTGACTGAGCGCCGGCCGGCCGTAAAGCACAGCGGTGACGTCACCGCTCTGCTGTTAGGGCCGGCGCTGAGTCAGTGCAGGGAAGCTGAGGTCGGGGGACAGACCAGAATGTAAGTATGTACTGTTTGGGTTTATTTTACATTTACAATGGTAACCAGGGTAAACATCAGGTTACTAAGCGCGGCCCTGCGCTTAGTAACCCGATGTTTACCCTGGTTACCAGGGGACTTCGGCAACGTTGGTCACTGGAGAGCTGTCTGTGTGACAGCTCTCCAGCGACCACACAGCGACGAAACAGCGACGCTGCAGCGATCGGCATCGTTGTCTATATCGCTGCAGCGTCGCTTAATGTGACGGTACCTTAAGGCAATGTGCCCACGATGCGGATTTGCTGCGGATCCGCAGCACATTTTTCCGCGCAGAAACGCTGCAGATCCACACTGATGTACAGTATAATGTTATTCAATGGGGTAAAAATAAAGCTGTGCAGATGGTGCGAAAAAATCAGTGCAGAATTGCTGCAGATTTCAAAGTGCATGTCACTTTTGTGCAGATCTGAAGTGTTTCATCATAAAAATCCGCAGTGGCAAAAACCGTGGAAAATCCCCATCAATTCTGCATAAAAACCGCACAAAATCCACATAAAAACCACAGCAAATCCACGGCTGCCAGGAGATGCGGATTTTGTGCAGAAAATTCTGCACCTCTTTTCCTACGTGTGCACATAAGCCTTACATCTCAGGTCAGTTAAAAGACGTATTGGCTGTCATTAAGGGGTTAATGTTCTCAAATAAACCTTTGAGGCCTTCAGATAACAGAGGTTGTTATACTGAGAATAAATTACACGGCTGGACTTTAAAAATTACTTATTATGTTCTGGGGGCAATTGGTCAATTTTATTTAGGGGTATCAGACTACAGGGGGCCCAATACAAATTGGTCACTTATCTATTTTTTAAAAAATTAGAAAAATCATGAAACTTTGTTGGTATATCACAAAACTCCAAATAAAAATGTGTGTAATGTGAGAAAAAAAAAAAAAAAAAAGGAAGAGGTTGGGAAAGTTCATGGGATATGAATACTTTTTCAAGGCCCTGTAAAAGAGGCAGCCACAAAATGTGTGGCTAGACTGACTGGTAATTCAGTTTCCTGTAAGTCTGGCAGGTGCTAGCAGATAACAAATAATCAGAAAGCTATGCTACATGTTACCGTCTTTTCCAAGCACACTATACTGGGTTTTTCGTATCAACCTCAAAGATCAATATATTTTTGATACAGAACCCATAGCTGGAATTTTTCTTCCATCACTGCTCTTGTACACTTAGAAGGCCCCCAGGCTTTTAACATATTGTCACTTAATCTTTCCCCAGGACAACATCCTAGTTCATGAGCAGATGAACACCTGCATCGCTCCAGGGCCATTTAGACTCCACTATGCCAATCCAAAAACTAATTTATATTATTTTTGGGATAATAACGTTGAATATCCATTTATGTTACATCTGATCTACCATTTTAGAGTTGTAATTTTTGAAAGAAAAGTCATTACAGAGCTTAAGACAAAGCAAGTTTATTTACAACAAAAAAAATCCATTTCAAAGTCAATAGCAGTCCTGCAAACGAAAAACAAGACATTAAAAAAAAGCATTGCAAATAGTGGTTAAACATATCACACGTTGTGATAATTTGCAATATAGACTGAATACTACCTTTCTCCCCTTTAAATCAACTTCACGGATACAGTGCAGGGTTAGACACTTCCAGATTGCCTGTAAAATGTAAGTGCAGAAATTATATTTTCAATAAATACCTTACATGCAATAGCATACAGTGAACTTGCAAACTAAATTGTAGAATACAAATTTAGTCACTGGATTTTTAAGGAGCATGGACAAGTTATTTATAATCCAAAGTCAAATTGTTTCATAAGGGGTCTCAGGGTACGTGCCAACTATCAATAATAGCAGCTTGTTCAGTTCAAGCACAGTGGATGGGATTTATAGAAATTTTATTCCCACTGCTTCTAGTTGACGCAGCATAAACTCACCAGCGGTAAATCCGCATCGTTCAGTGAACACATGTGGATCTACCTGCATTAGAAAGCAGGGTTTTGAACAGTGAAAATACACTGCATCCAAAGCGCTGCTACATCATGATCGTGGGAACGTAACTTAAAGTGAACCTGTCACCAGGTTTGGACGGTAAAAGATAGCCACCACTTCAGGGTTGATTTACAGCATTCTTATAATACTGTATGTCTGCCCCAAACCCAACCTGCATGAGAAGAACGGTCGGTCTGATGGGCGTCGCTGGTCTTGGTCTGGCGCCTTTATCTTCTTGCAATGCAGCCCTCCTGCTTGCTTCGTGTGGATGATAAGTCTTCTTGGCACCGCACACCTGCGCAGGCGCACTTCTCTGACCTGTTGAGAGCAAAGTACTGCACTGTGCAGGTGCCACACACTGCAGTACTTTGCTCTGCCCTTAACAGTTCAGAGAGGTACACCTGCGCAGGTGCGCTGTGCTGAGGAGACGATGATGAAGCAAGCAGGAGAACGTGGATCGTAAGATGGGAGGCGACAGACCAAGACCAGCAACGCTAATCAGTCCGCAGGCGAGTATAATAAGATATTTTTCTTTCCTTACACGTCAGATTGGGGCAGATACAGAGCATTACAGAATGCTGTATATCAGCCCGGAAAGGTGATGGGTGTTTATTGGCCAAACCTGGTGACAGGTTCTCTTTAAACCTAGATTCAGCAAAACATGCAACAAAACGGACACTACATATATCTAAAACTTAGGTAAGAGGCTCATTCATCAAAACACAATGCTGACCCTATCAGATCAAATGCCCTTTGAGCTACTAAAATGGGAACTTTCATCATTTCTAGCATGTTAAAACTGAGTGGCTGCAAAGCTGAATAAAAACAGATTTTAATTCCTGATCTCTGTTGCAAAGATTTTAGTGCAAATATAATGTATGCCAAGACTATTAGCATTATCAGAAATTCTTTCCTGGGGGCAATACAGTTTCTTTGTGATGTGGACCTGACCAGTCATAAGTAGAAGGCAAAATGCAAGAGGGGGAGGGGAGTAGATCAGACTACTATAAAATTCTTGTAGATGCTGTCTCATAGCAGCAGTTCCCCTCATAACACCATCAACTCTGCTCCATTTCCCTTCACCAGTAATCAAAGATGCCAAATGTGAGGTCAGTGAAGGAAGAACCACTGCATGTCCTTGCATGTCTAAGGCTACATTCACACTAGAGTCGGTACAGGGCCCGACGTACCGACGCATACTGTGAAGAAAATGCCCGACGTTGGCAGCGGAAGCAGTCTTAAGACGCTTCCGCTGCTTCATTGTAAGGTCCGGGGAGGAGGGGGCGGAGTTTCGACCGCGCATGGAGGTCCCGACGCACAAATAAACGTTACATGTAACGTTTTTTGTGGCGGAGGTGCGCCAAAACACGACGCAACAGTCGCACGTGTGGCACTGCGTCGCAATGCATCGGTAATGTTAGTCTATGGGGAAAAACCGCATCTTGCAGACAACTTTGCAGGATGCGTTTTTTTCTCCACAACGACACATTGCGACGTGCAGTGCACGACGCCAGTGTGAAAGTAGCCTAAGGCTACTTTCACACATCAGGTTTTTTGTTTCAGGCACAATCCGGCAATTTGTGAAAAAAAAGGATGTTTTTTTTTTTACACCGGATCAGTTTTTTCCCATAGAGTTGTATTAGTGCCAGATTGTGCCTGATGGCCAGACGTTTCATCTGTTTTTTTTCTGGATCTGTCCAAATAGTCGTTTCCGGCAGACGGAAAAAACGTCCACTGCAACTTTTTTTGTCCGGCGGAAAAAAAAACGCACATTGACGGAATCAGCCAAAAACACATGGAACAGACGTGTGAAACCATGAATACAGCGCCTGGATCCGGTTTTCAATGCATTTACCATACAAATCATTTAGATTTGCCGTTCTGGGGGGTCTCTCTCCGGAACCAGGAAGTCAAAAAATCATGCGCATTAAAGAAGACCGGATTCAGCTAAAAAAACAGATCCGGTGCATCAGTTTCGCAATTTAGGTCGGATCCGTTTTTTTAAACATTAGCTGAATTTAGCCTGAAAACAAAAACCTGATGTGTGAAAGCAGCCTAACAGCCCAGTTGAAGGCTGCATGCAGTATTTTGGGTTTTTTTCTGTGGTGGTCACAAAACCTTAAGGGTTTCCTGATGCCAGCAGCTATGAGAATCCTGACAGATTTTAATCTGCAGCATATCAATTCTTTCAGCATTCTTGCTGCAGCTTTCACTCATACAAAGTAAATTACCCCACATGAACATAATGCACCCCCTTGGTTTCAGCATATTTTAGAAACCAATTTTCACCAGTTTCTTTATTCAACTCTGCTGCCACTATTCCATGACTTCAGTTTTACAACAGACCCGTCACCAATTTTGACATGTTAGCGTTATGATTAAATTGCTATGGACAAGCAGGCCAGTGTTTAAGAGAATCAGCAGGTTTTTGCTACCTCATCTGAGAGCAGCATGATGTAGAGGAAGAAGCTGAACACAGCGATGTATCACTTAGAAAACTGGGTGCAGCTTTATGACAGCTTAGATTTAGAATGAAGCAGAGCTGAGAAAGCCAACATCGCCCACATCAGGTTCTCCATGTATAAAGTTCATAGATAGTGAGGTGTAAAGTTCATAGATAGTGAGGTGCTTAGCTGCCAAACTAGTCCACCAATGTTAATCTTAGTGATAAATGCTTCAGTTAGTAAACACCACTCAAACTACTAAATTCTGTGTTTTGAGCTTCCATTTCCGGCTGTATTTAAATTACATGGCAAAAACATGCTGACAGATTCCCTTTAAAAGGCTTTAAAAAGTCATACAAATCTTTGGGATGGCACAGAACACTGTCCTGAATTTTTAATGCACAAACTTTACATCTGCCTTGACAATGTGCACTTTGTTTTGTGTATACAAACATTAAGGATATTGGAGTCCTAAACAAAGTGTTAACACATTTTATGAATTTGCATTCTACAATCGACAAGAGCCAGAAGGTCCTTATTTTATATAGTCATCAGCTGCTCTCTCCCAGATTACCCAACTTACCTTTAACAGGACAGTAGTTTATGTCAGCCAGTGTCTAGATTCCATACCTACAGATAAGAGTAAGCATTGAATAAGTAACACTGAAGTAAAAGGAAAAATCCTGAAAAAGCAATCTGAAGTGTCAAGTGAATCTTGGGGGCAATAGGTGGAAAATCTACCAGATGACTGGATTTAAACAGGCAGATGAACTAATACTGATTTAGTGACTGAACAGGACTGATTAAGAATGATTACTAAGCACAAAATGTGCTGTATTTATTCAAGTTTTTATAAATTCAATTAAATATCAGCAATACAGACCAAGCTGGTGCTGCAGTTTAAGCCTGTTAAATTGTGTACAGTTTACAATTATATAGGGCCGACGTGGGCAAAGTGTGGCCTGCGGGTCACATCCAGACCTCTGGCTGTTCCTATCTGGGCTATGTAAAGACCAAGCCAAAAGGGCAGAACAGTGGCCCACAGGTCGCACGATGCTGCTGCCATACCACTCAGCGTTTCAAATTCACAGCTACCTGCATCCTTAGGATGCAGGTAGTGGTGAACAATAGAGTGAGCCGCAGGCATACGAGTGATATTGCACACGCAATGAAGTCACTACATCGCGTCTGCTGTGCAGAGTGTCAATGCACATAGCAAAGAGCGCCGAGGGAACAGGAGCAAGGCACAGTGTGGGGGCAGCCCCCGCATGCTGTACATGGGCAGGCTGTGTGGGGGGAACCCTCATACTGTACATGGGCAGGCCGTGTGGTGGTGGGGGGCCCCGATGCTGTACATGGGCAGGCCGTGTGGTGGTGGGGGGCCCCGATGCTGTACATGGGCAGGCCGTGTGGTGGTGGGGGAACCCCCGATGCTGTACATGGGCAGGCCGTGTGGTGGTGGGGGAACCCCCATGCTGTACATGGGCAGGCCGTGTGGTGGTGGGGGAACCCCCATGCTGTACATGGGCAGGCCGTGTGGTGGTGGGGGAACCCCCATGCTGTACATGGGCAGGCCGTGTGGTGGTGGGGGAACCCCCATGCTGTACATGGGCAGGCCGTGTGGTGGTGGGGGAACCCCCATGCTGTACATGGGCAGGCCGTGTGGTGGTGGGGGAACCCCCATGCTGTACATGGGCAGGCCGTGTGGTGGTGGGGGAACCCCCATGCTGTACATGGGCAGGCCGTGTGGTGGTGGGGGAACCCCCATGCTGTACATGGGCAGGGGGTGGGTGTGTGTGTGTGTGTGTGTGTGTGTGTGTGTGTGTGTGTGTGTGTGTGTGTGTGTGTGTGTGTGTAGGATGACCCCCATGCTGTACATGGGCAGGCTGTGTGGTGAGGGAAGCTCCATGCTGTACATGGGCAGGCTGTGTGGGGGGAGCCCCTATGCTGTACATGGGCAGGCTGTGTGGTGGTGGGGGAACCCCCATGCTGTACATGAGCAGTGTGTGTGTGTGTGTGTGTGTGTGTGTGTGTGTGTGTGTGTGTGTGTGTGTGTGTGTGTGTGTGTGTGTGTGTGTAGGACGGACGACCCCCATGCTGTACATGGGCAGGCTGTGTGGTGAGGGAAGCTCCATGCTGTACATGGGCAGGCTCTGTGGGGGGAACCCCCATGCTGTACATGGGCAGGCTGTGTGGGGGGGACCTCCATGCTGTACATGGGCAGACTGTGTGGTGAGGGAACCCCCATGCTGTACATGGGCAGGCTGTGTGGGGGGGACCTCCATGCTGTACATGGGCAGACTGTGTGGTGAGGGAAGCCCCATGCTGTACATGGGCAGGCTGTGGGGGGGAACCCCTATGCTGTACATGGGCAGGCTGTGTGGTGGGGGGGAACCCCCATGCTGTACATGGGCAGGCTGTGTGGTGGGGGGGAACCCCCATGCTGTACATGGGCAGGCTGTGTGGGGGGACCTCCATGCTGTACATGGGCAGGCTGTGTGAATACTTAAGACTGCTCAATATTAATTCCAACACATTTAATGGTAATATTGTAATATTAATATTCAGCAGAATTAATTTAAGCCCATTGGTGCAAGTTTATTGCCCACCCCCGAAGTAGGGCAACTAATGCATCTAGTATTCGAATGCTAAATTATGGGCTACAGAAAATAAGCCACTATTCCCCATTAGTCCACAAAACTTCCTGCCTTAACCAATTTACTTTGAATCAGCACCCAAAAACCCCATTACATTCCCAGGTTTTTTTTTGCAGTTTAAAGGTACAGTTTACTTAAATATTTACTGAATTTTAATTCCAGTCAGCATCTCTGCACCTTTAAGCAGCATCTGGATTCTGACATATCGCTTCTGATTTGTTTTCAAATGTGACATTACTAATACTTTAAAACACAGTGCAGCACTTTATCAAGATATAGATCCCACTGCTGAATTTATTACTGCATATAAAGTGAAGCATCACACCCATACAATTATGTACCCATAAATATAAGAGCAGCCTTACAGATACTGCTCTTTAGACCACTGAAGTTGAAGCATAATATCAAATTAGAGGCTTCTATATGGACTAATTAAAAAAACAAATCCTCAATTCAAAATCATACCATTGAACAAAACTTCGTCTGATGACAAACTTAAAAAAAGTCGTATACACAGCTAGTTCATTACAAAACTAGTTCACATACACAGGCGCATCAATCAAGTCTTTCACTGGCTGAGAACACTGGTCATCGCCAGTCCTAAAAAACACCTTTAATAAATCCAGGTTTACCCAATGCAATGTTAAACCTTTGAAGATTCTGTCCAAATTCAGTCGAAGCCCTGTTCAGCAAGACAGTCTGGCTAGAGCCATGTTTAAAAAAAAAAAATCACTGGAATTGTTCATATGGAACATCTCTGATCTCAGGATATGCAATGCACATCTTTTGTATGTTCGATCAGGAAAACCATTGTCTACACCTTGAATGCTCAAGACTATTGCAATAATTGTGAAGTTCTTTAACTAAAAGTGGCCAAAGTTTTAGCATTTCTATTCTGAATTGGTCTATAATATTTCAGAAGAATCACCATTTTATTGTTGGTCTGAGATGAGTTAATTACACCAGGCTCTGTACAAATGGATCTAGGGAAAGCCATCTGTCTTAAAAGGTAATCTGCAAGTAGGATCAACACTTAAGCTGTATGTGGACATACAGAGGTATTTTAGTTGGAAAAAAAGTATCTGGAAAATATGGTAGGGTCTTTCCCACTAACAAAGGTCAATTTTAATCAATACGTTTTGGAATTATAATTTCCATAGTTGGATGAGTTTAAAACGTTTGTGCCAAGATCATCTTTTAAATGTGCCAATGTGGTGTCTTACCAGAACATGGTCTGATCATACGGCAACTCTTGGTCAGTGGAGGACAAAAGAGTATACAGACATTACAGCATGGGATCACAGCTGATTTTTCTCTGAAGTAATACATTGTTTAAAAACAGGCAGTGAAATATTTTATCTCACAAAAACAATCAGCTGTGATCTCCTGCTGTAATGTCTATACTCTTTTCATCCTCCCATGCCCTGGAGCAGTGGTATGATCAGACCATGTTCCTGCATGGTCAGACACAGCCATTACACAGCACACAGCAGGGGCCCATCTATAAGATTATCTCAGCACAGGAACACCAAGTACATCTAAAGGTACCTTCACATTAAACGACGCTGCAGCGATATCGACAACGATGCCGATCGCTGCAGCGTCGCTGTGTGGTCGCTGGAGAGCTGTCACACAGACCGCTCTCCAGCGACCAACTATGCCGAAGTCCCCGGGTAACCAGGGTAAACATCGGGTTACTAAGCGCAGGGCCGCGCTTAGTAACCCGATGTTTACCCTGGTTACCAGTGTACATGTAAAAAAAAAAAAAAAAACAGTACATACTTACATTCCGGTGTCCATAACGTCCCCCTGACTGAGTGCCGGCCGTAAGGCACAGCACAGCGGTGACGTCACCGCTGTGCTTTTACTTTACGGCCGGCGCTCACAGTCAGTGCAGGAAGCAGACGGCCAGGGACCTGACGGACATCTGAAGGTGAGTATGTACTGTTGGTTTTTTACATTTACAATGGTAACCAGGGTAAACATCGGGTTACTAAGCACGGCCCTGCGCTTAGTAACCCGATATTTACCCTGGTTACCATAGTAAAACATTGCTGGCATCGTTGCTTTTGCTGTCAAACACGACGATACACGCCGATCTGACGACCAAATAAAGTTCTGGACTTTCAGCAACGACCAGCGATATCAGGATCCTGATCGCTGCTGCGTGTCAAACACAACGATATCGCTATCCAGGACGCTGCAACGTCACGGATCGCTATCGTTATCGTTGCAAAGTCGCTTAATGTGAAGGTACCTTAAGTGTGGAAGTTATTATTCCAAGACCTATTGATTAAATAGAATATTTATTTGTGGGTAAACCCCTTTAAGATCTGAAGGTAGATTCTTACACAGATCTATGTCTCGCCCATATCCAATTTTAAAATAAATGGGGTATTGCCAGTGAAAGACTTGTACTTTTTGGATAATGACCAATTGCACACAGCTCTGCAGGAAGACCAGAATGTAGAAATGCCAGGAGTCACTAGACAGCTGACAGCACTGGGAAGAGCTGATAAGAGTTTATAGTAATATAGTAAGATAAATAAATTAGTTGAAGACAGTCATTACATGTTTCACACAGGAAAGTCTGTGCTGATGATCTCACTGCAAGGCTGTTACACATTACAACTAACTTTGGCTTCCATCTTACAGGCAGCCAGTGTGACAGAAGGCAGTACAGTCAAGCGGACAGCAAGAGCTAAAACTGCAGATGTGTTTGTATTGAGACAAGACTCCGCTCTGCAGAGCTGTGTGATAACTAGCACAGTAGAGGGTCCAGGAGAGCAGTCAGGCATTGCCAGTGTGACATGCAGTGACTCAATTAAGCTCTGGCTACAGATTCTCCAGGGGTTCCGTGTCCAGCCATTAAAGGGAACCTGTTGCCCCCAAAATCGACGGTGAGCTAAGTGCACCGGCATCAGGGGCTTATCTACAGCATTCAGTAATGCTGTAGATAAGCCCCCAATGTATCCTGAAAGATGAGGTTAGATTATTCTCACCCAGGGGCGGTCCGATCTGACGGGCGCGCGGGCCGGGGCCTCCCATCTTCATATGATGACTTCTTGTATTCACACTCCGGCGCAAGCGTACTTTGTCTGCCCTGTTGAGGGCAGAGCAAAGTACTGCAGTGCGCAGGCGCCGGAAAGGTCAGAGGCCCAGCGCCTGTGCTCTGCAGTACTTTGCTCTGCCCTCAACGGGGCAGACAAAGTACACCTGTGCTGGAGCGTGAAGACAAGAAAAGCACGTGATCGTAAGAAGATGGGAGGCCCCGGACCGGACCGCGACGCCCATCAGGTCGGACCGCCCCTGGGTGAGTATAATCTAACCTCTTTTTCTCATCTTTCAGGTTACATCGGGGGCTTAGCTCAACTTCCATTTTGGGGTGACAGGTTCCCTTTAAGTGCATTTTGGTGCAGTCCGAGTTGGCATAAAATGAACTGACTTCTACGATATTGGATACAGTAGTTCAGTGCAGTATGCTGTAAATTTTTTCGTAAGAATTTGTGAAAGTTCTGAAATTTCCTATAAATCTGTTCTGTTCCTGATCTAAGGATCTTGACTTTTAGTTGATATGAATCTGTGCTGCACTAAAGGCAATCCAGCACCTCATGCATCAGGAGCCTACACAGCCAGTAAGGCTAGTTTCACACTAGCGTTTGTAGGAGCTGCGGACTTCCTCTGTGAAGCCCCGCCCTCGGCCGCACCTCCGCCGCTAGCTCCGCCTACTTCTGCATGCGGCCTGCGTGCCTATCTTTATGATTAGGTACGCAGGTCGTGCGGCTGTATGCGGATGCTTCTGCATGCGTCGTTTTGACGATGCAGAAAAAAAAGAAATTGCTACAAGCTGCATCCTACGCTGGTCGCCGCATCGTCAAAACGACGCATGCGGAAGCATCCGCATACTGCGGCACGACCTGCGTACCTAATGTGAAAGATAGGTACGCAGGCCGCATGCCAGCCGCATGCAGAAGTAGGCGGAGCTAGTGGTGGAGGTGCTGCTGAGGGCGGGGCTTCACAGAGGAAGTCCACAGCTCCTACAAACGCTAATGTAAAACCAGCCTAAGGCTCATGGGAGAAAACAGTTAACAAAACTACTGCTCTGATGCAGAGATGAGGTGCCCAGAACCCAGTTATGGTTTAGTTGAAATCTGCCATTAAGAGTATTGCATTTGTTGGAAAGCTTGGAACATTATCATCAAAAGCCATTATTGACATACTGAAGTCAGTCCACAGCCCCTCTGAATAGACATCCATTAACAAGGACTTTTATAGGCTTCAATAAAATCCACCTTTTAAAAACAGCCTGCCTAGTGTTACCTGCATTGAAACAAAACCAAAGATACTTTCAACAAGGATTCTTCTTGACTAGGATTATTGACATTTGACCTCTAACATACAGACTTATGCTTGTGCACAACCTCATTACTGTTTTTGGCAAGGCCATTTTTTTTCTTCTGTCACTTTCTCAGGAACAGCCCCTTTTATCTGAACATTCATGTGGCAATCAGCTGACAGCTGTGAGCAGGGGACTTGGGATCAGATCAACAGATTTGAGTCTGCTAATCATTTCCTTATTCATGAATAGCACAAGTCCAGCAAAGCTTCTTAGGAGCAGTGTGCTCATAAAAGGCGTCCTGAGGATAAAGCCATGGTGTGGTTATGATTATTGATGCGAGCTTGGTTGGCCATACACATACAGAGAAACAAGCTTTTTTAGTTTTTAACATGACCTTAACCTCTTCACAACTTATTTTCAGGTTTTTTTTTTACTCCCTTTCTTCCCAGAGCCATAACTTATTTCTTTTACTATGGCCATATCACAGCAGTTTTGTGTTTTTTTACAGGGCAGCTGTACTTTTGAACGACACCATTGATTTTACCATATAGTGTACTGGGGGGAAAAAAATCCAAGTGCAGTGAAATTGCCATGTTCACTAAATGCTAAAACTGACCTGCCATTACAATTCCTCAGATCACCGAGTTTGCTACCAAACAGGTAGTTTTTTATGCTAGATAAAAAGTCCAAATTTTAAAATAAGAAAAACTAGTGCCATTTTCGGAGACACCAAAACTTCTCCATTTTTTGGGATCTGGGGCTGGTTGAGGGCTTATTTTTTGTGCGCAGAGCTGTCGTTTTATTGATAGCATTTTGGGGCAGACAAGTTTTGGAATGTTGCAGCAATCCGAGAATGTAATTTGGGGCTTTTTTTTCTAATTACGCAGCTTACCAATCAAATTAGTTTATATTTTGATAAAACAGGCATTTCTGAAATCAGTGATGGCAAAAGTTTTTTTTATGGTTTTATTTTGAAAGGGGCAAAAGGGGTGATTTGAACTTCTATTTAAGAAAAAAAAAAAAACCTCTTCTGCAGATCCCCAACTGTCCTGGCAATCCATCGGCACCCCGTGGTAGGGGCAGTCTTATGACACATTAGTTTGTGCAAGTTAAATACCACTGTCAAGAGATTGACAGACATTTAACATGTTAACAGCTGCAGGTGGATTCCACCAACAGTTGCTACAGGCACATGACAACTGATCAGATGTCATGTGCCAGGAAAGATGCGTGCTCAGCACTGAAGCTCGCATCAAATGCAGGGATGCGACCCATGATGTACTCATAGGTCATGAAGGGGTAAATTTAATATGGTCCGTTTATACAGTAACGAATACTACATATTTTAAGACTTATCAAAATGTACCACTACCTTTTCAGTACATCAGATTGAAAACATACAGAGAGCAGTACGCATCATACTTTTCCATTTAAAAAAGAAAAAAAAAAATACAAAACTGCATCATGACAAGTCTGACACTCAAAAGAACATTTTAAACTATGCCTTGCCCATTTTAGTCAAGGAATATGCTGCCATAAAGGCATATATCCAGCATAAAGCAGATAAGTGAACCTAGACTTGCATTGACCAGTTCTAAGGACTGCCGAGTTTAACTGTGGCTTAGTAAATGGCAACATCGTGCTCTCAATTTAAATGAACCTTTAGGAGTAAATTATATAATGCACATCTATCTAGGCAGAATTTAATGTTTGCATGGCGCAACTCCTTACATTCTGTTGGCTGGCAGCTGTTAAGCTCATGCAGATCAAAAATATAGCAGGCAAAAATGGATTGTCGTCATTGAAGGACCAAACCCAGGAAGAGTCTGCCCAGGTTGGCCTAAAAAGGATTGAATATGTAAATATTCAGATAGCAGCCATAACTGGAACACTTATTAACTTAAAGATAATAGTGGTCATTGTAAAGTATCACATTAGAAAGCCAAAGAGAACTTAATCTACTGCTAGATGCATAAACATCCCCAGTACTTTGTCAATTGACAAATAAATCACAACCTTAATTTAACAGCTTATCTCCGAAGATGACGGCTTTACAAATTTACGCCAAACTGCAAGCATGTGGTCTTCCAAAGTAGACCTTTCCAAAAGCAAAGTGAATATTTCAAGTACTAAACAGAAACCTAGTCTGTTACAGGAACTCAATGCCCACCCCAATAATGACTCCTGCTAGGTACAGTACAAAAGCCATGAAATCCTGTAGGCAAGTAAATGCCCACTGACATTTAGCATTAGAGTTGTGCCTAGAGATATTATTTCATGTGAAGAATAAACAAGTGCTGCACTGTATTTCATTAAACAGAAGAGTTATGTCAGAATGGCATTTCTACACAGTATTTTACCAAGGTAGAGGATTTCTTATGTACCTACCTGATCACGGCCAGCATTGAACATCTTGAAGAGGCACTACTACATCCGGGATCCTACAGTCCTTTGGTAGCACTATGTTCCTCAAAGTTATGCACTGGAGAACTGCTTGCTACAGACGGCCACTAAGCTTGAAGTGGCTAAATTGCCAGATAAAACCTGTAAATGCATTCCCATGTCTCTGGCTGCCAAGATCACAACAGATGTACGCATCTTTGCCAGGAATAAGTGAAGACTTTAACAGGAACGGTTAGTCAACTGGAATATTTTACCTCCTTCTGAAACTTGCATTTATAGCAAGTACAGTACACCCGAACTCCAATAGGACGTTAATTTTGCCAGTTAGCAGATTTGCCAATGGCATTTGCTTCATGTGCCATCACCATACCCATAGAAATGACAAAGCGCTTTGGTTCCAACCATCTTTGATGAGCACTAAGTTCTTAAAAGGAAGTATGTGATCTGAGTCAGGCTGCTTGAACCATTGGAAGAACAAATCAGATGCAGTATTATAGCGTCTTTACTCAAAAGTGCTGCAGAATTTTAGAAAACAGAAGCTGGCACAGGTTCTGTGTCTCAACTGACTAGCCTGAGGTAGGTTTACAATAGCTTCTCCCTGGCCCGCTTGACTGACTGGGAAAGGCCTATCAGAAAGGGGGATTCAGGTGGGAAGCAGCTGCCACAGTCTTGTCTGATTGGAGGCTTTAGTCCCTGGCTGGCTTCTCAGGGAGTGTCATCTGGATATATAAAAAAAAAAAAATTGAGAAGTTGCTTAGTTTTTGCACAACTCAAAGTTGAGAATACTCACCAAGACTGCGGGGATTCTCTGGTGCTGGGAAAGTGGCAATGTGACCAAAAGTCTGTCATTTGCATACTTCTGGCCACATTCCAAATAGACTGTATTCAGCCTCGCGCAATACACTTGCATTGAGCGAAACTGCACACATTTATTAGTCATGTGACCATATATGCAAGGAACATACTTGCAGGCATGTATCAGCAGATGCTGGCACCAGAAAACACTCCGAGCACGAGCAGAGCGACTCTAGATTTGTAGCCCAAGGCCTACAATGCCAGTCAATGAATTAGGCCCCACGTCTAAGCTGACTAGTCTTAAGTTGTTTCTCCTCCGAAATGCTAGTGTTTCAGAGTAGAAATATGAACTGCTATAATACAGCCAGGTTCAGGCAGCATGAATTAGATTCCATTTAAGCAACCCTTGCCATTTAAAGATCAACTGTACTTTCAAATAACTTCAGAAAATGCGGTCCTTTATGTCCATGAGAATTAACACAATTTAACTTTTATAATTTGTCAACTGCATATTAATCAGTTTCTCTGAAGAACCATCCTCTTCATTTGCAGTCAACTGAGCTGATGGGAGATTAGCTGCTATGGTGTAGGTCATACACCTCACAGGGAGAGTGATTCCCACTCTTCATTCCTTATATTAGTACACATAGAAGCAAAATGGAGACTATAGGGCTGTACTCTGAATGCACAAGCCCTGAGGAAAGTTAAAAGACTGAGAATCAAAGATCATTCTGAACTTTCTCCTACTCTGCACCTCACTCCTAGTCAGATTTTGGAATACGTTTCAAGCAGATCATATGGCAGTATACTTATTTTGTGTCTCCTACATTTATCAGAGAAATCTGCTTCATTGCCTAAAGATTATCGTTGTCTGTGCTTATACAAAAAGTTGGTTAAAAGTACAGTTCAATTTAAGTGCTCAGATTTACATTTAAAAAAATAAAAATTAAAATAAGAGGGGGTGAAAAAAAAATGACAGCGAGCTGACATGTCCAGTTTTAGACTAGCTCTGGTAGCATCACTGCACTAGAATCCTACCACAGACTAACTTTTAGAGAAGTCCCCACAATGCAGGCTCTCTGTTCTATGTAATAGAGATCAGATGCCCAAGAGTATGGCATATGGAAAGGATCATTCTTCTTGAGACTTAAAATGCTATCTGCCTTTAGATTGATAAATTCTATTCTGGGTACATCGTTTTAAATAGTAAAGTGAGAACCGCAAGTAGACCAAATGCCACCATTTACCTTTTTTCAGATCCCTTTAGTTTCATAAAGCTGGAGAATATTGTCTCAAAAGAGCGAGTTACCAAGCTACAACGTTACAGAATGACAACTAGACGCCACAACTAGGTTTTGAAATTAGTGTGGCACCTGTTTTTGTACATTTTCTTTGCAAGCAAAAAGATCTTAATCTCAAATACCAGATATTTGAGCTTGGCCCTGCCTTAATGTCACCAATTTATCTTAAGGATGTCTGCCTTTGAACTATATATCTGCATCTCTACAAATTAAAAGTTTTAAAGAGAAGGACTTGAGACTGGTAACTTCATTCCACGCTGCAAATATTAAGGCTATGAGAAATTGCCTACTTCTGAGATTGTTGAAGCTTTACATTTTTTCCCAAGACACTGTAATTTAAAGAGACAGAATTAACTTTACAGAAAAACCAGTCAGTCATTGTGGCCTTGTCCCATGTTCTACAAATTATAGACAGGTTGTCCCCAACTTTAACCAATGATTATTGCTATTAAAGGTAATCTGTCAGCAGGATTCTAATCCCCACCTGAAAAAAATTATGCACATTTCCCTTGGCCAGTCCATTACTGAAAGCAGCATTTGAAGCCATATGCAGATTAGTCTTCAGAGCTGCAGTGGTCAGTGTCTCTCCAGTGTCCTACTGCTTGAATTTCAGCCACTATGGTGTGTGACTTCAGGCAAAAGTAGCCTTAAATCAAGCAAGAGACTGCACTGGGTGGAGAATGGACCTCAAGTGACAGCATTCAAACTTACACATAGCGCAATTTGAATTCAAGTTACAAATGAGGCTGAAAAACAGGAACAGACTAGCCATGTAATGGTATTGCTACCTTGTACTTTAACATGAAGCTTGCATTGTGAAATCTTGTTGACAGATTCCCTTTAAGAGGTCACTGAGGTCACTAAAGTCTTACAGCCAGAAAATGTGTTGCGATTTACAAGAGATACTACAAGTTTACATATCCATCTAGAATTCGCATGGCAACTTTCTTCTACAGTGACCTTAAGCAAATCAGGTTACAAGCTTAAAATGCTTTCAGGCTTCCCCCTCCACCCACCGTGCTCTTTTTTTAAACAAAAAAAAAAAAAACAAGACTACTTTACTCCCCCTCCCCGTGGGTCCAGTGCAGAGTGATCCTGCTCCCAGCGTTCTTGTCTGCAGCCAGTCCTGTAAACTCTGGCACAGCAACTTAGCTCAGTAGTTGGCTGCAACGCCAAAGCGTCATCAGCACTGCAGGCAATAACATAACGGGAACAGGACTTAACCCAGGAAGGATGAGTAAGGGCAAGTTTTAGAATTGCTTGATCAGTTAACACTCAATTTACGAAACGAAAATTTCATTTGAACCCATCAATAAGGGTTTCAAATATTTCAGAATTAGAATATAAAGCTTGTATAATTTACCATAAAGATACAGACCATGTGTAGGATATCTGGAAAACATTGTTTCTGCCAGAGAAGTAGAAAATGCGCAAGACCTAAAACCATTAAGTCCCATCTGCAAGCTTGGTTTTCTTGAAACCAAAGAAATGTTTACATTTAAGTTTTCTTTATGGATAGGTTGATTTGTTTGACATTACCACAATGCAGTTCACTACAGATGCAGTTCTACAAACTGGCCTTCAATGTAGAAGGAAGAAAAATATTAATGCCAAAAAATGCCAATTGCACATCTTCCTGGCCACGTTGGCTTCTTTATATGGATGGAATTCTCACGTGCTGCCAAAGTTTAAGGCATGGGATGCTGACCCAGCAACAATCAAGTGTTACTTTAGTGCACACCCTTACGAGAGTCTAAAGTTATGAATTCGGATTACATCACTTCAGACAATTCCCTGCCTTGGGACTGGCTAGTCCCATTTTAGTAAATATATTATGTTACCCAACACAAAAAGCATTCCACATTTTTATTTACAAGTTTGTTTTTTTAATACAATGAATTACAAGGACAATTTCCATGAAGCTTCTACTCAAGTCACAATACTCAAATACATAAAAAGGAGGGAGTTACTAGATTTTACCTAAATTGTTGGGCAGATAAACCACACTAAACCGAATCATGACAATACCAAAGCGAGCGGTATTTGTGCTGCACACATTGGTTAATGCATGTGTGGAGCTGCCTATTTGGCTTTACAGCCTGTTACTGGATGTGGGTGGCTTTAGAGACAAGCCAAGTCATGCAGTGGTCTTACCAGGCCACAATCAAGGTCTTTGTAGCTGATGACACGTTATCTCAGAAAACAGATGAAAAAGTTATGAATGGCAAATGTCAAAGCGTTGTTTAGCATCCAGTATAGCTGAAGCAGTTTAAAAAAAATATATATATATATGGAAAATAAAAAAGGGCGAGTAGAGGGAAGAGCAATTACAAACTGTCAAAACAAAATGAGACCATGTCACAAATTAAATCTGCATATATTGAATGGTTTTACAAATACTGGGTCAAGCAAAGGCAACCATAAAATGTTCTCGCTAAAAATGCAAGTTTTAAAAAAAAAAATTCTATAAAACAAAAGGTTACATTAGGTTTCTGGGAATCTGTTTAGAACCTAGGCTTTTTGTTTGGTCCTTCATAATCCTCTCTCCCCCTGCTGCTATAACCTCCAGCAGTTGCTGCAGGAGTTACAGCTCCAATTCCTCTGGAAGCCTGTGCATTGGGAGTCCCTGCATTGCCTTGGCCAAATCGATCGTTACGCTATTGAAAAGACAAGTACAGTTCGTTACAGAAGAAGTCCATGTGTATAGTATGTTTTTTTTGTTTGTTTTTTTACAGAAGAGTCCCGTAGTCAAGGTTCGTCGATACAATCACCAGTGAGCCGATCCACAGGCACGAGGAACATAGAAAGGAAAAAAGGGTAATTTGCAAATTAGTCAAGTATCACACATACCACGAGATACGCGCCCACAATTGATAAAGGTAAGCCGTTTCAAATAGACTTCTAGCTGTGCTTGAAAAAGCACATATGGGCAACTGGAATGTTATGATGCGACAGTCAAGAGGCATTCACATACCTTTTGTCAATGGAACAAAAGTGAGACCCATCACTGCATGGCCTTATATGCTCACTGGTAAAAAACAGCACTAGAAGTCGCTACATGGCCCTAACAGAATCACACCATTCATATTGATTGCACCAAATCATTTCAGAGGGTCAGTCAGCATTTCATAATACCAATGTGAGAACACTGCTACCTTACTCAAAAGCCACTAAAATTGCTTACCGAACATGTTCCTAAAGTTGCCTCTAGAACAGCGCTTCTCAAGCTGAGATGCCCCTAGTTGTTAAGGCAGTTTTATCACAGGAGCGGTCATAAGCTGATCACTCCTGCTGCAATAATAGGAAGTGAAGCAGCAAAGCTTGATCTTATGGTGCTGGCTGTCACAAAACAAAAATAAAAAAAAATTCAAAAATAGATAAAATTTTGCACCGTGTGGTTGAAACTTTGTAGTACGGATCACAGACCTGGTCACTAGTTTTATGCTGGTGTTGCCCATTAGCACAAAGGAAAAAGAAAATTTCTGTGTTGGCAACCAGTATGTTTATAATCAATTTTATATGCAATTGTGCATTATGGTATTGGTCCTTAAAATAGCAAAAAAAAAATCCAGACAATTACATAAACAGCTATTTTTAACTTTAACAATATTTTTCTGATGCCACAAGGAGCTGTAATCTATTGATAGCATGATCTATTCTATTTTTCAAGGCCTCTGGTTTGCCAGAGCAACCCAATAATGTGACAGAGGGAGAACTCTCCCTCTATCAACCCTTTACCTACCAGTTATTGAGAAATTGAGCCACTCCACAGTGCAGATTGCACTCTTCACTGGTGTGCAAGCAGAGTATATTGAGCATTATTAGCTAGTGTCAGGATCAAGAACCATGGGGGAAGATGAACAGCTTTTTCACATAATTTAAAACTTTGATGTGAAAAAGGCTCTGGGAGCAATAGAATGGGTTAAATAAAAACTGTCCTTCACTTGCATTTTAGGGAGTTCACCAGGAATATATAAAAAATAAAAGTTGATTTGCTGGTGAGAAAAACCTATATACTTTTAAGGTACTTTAATAGAATTAAAATGGCCACCATCTTGTTACAGTGATAAACTGTTAAGGTACCGTCACATTAAGCGACGCTGCAGCGATATCGACAACGATGCCGATCGCTGCAGCGTCGCTGTGTGGTCGCTGGAGAGCTGTCACACAGACCGCTCTCCAGCGACCAACGATGCCGAGGTCCCTGGGTAACCAGGGTAAACATCGGGTTACTAAGCGCAGGGCCGCACTTAGTAACCCGATGTTTACCCTGGTTACCAGTGTAAATGTAAAAAAACCAAACACTACATACTTACATTGCCGTGTCTGTCGCGTCCCTCGCCTTCAGCTTCCCTGCACTGTAAGCGCCGGCCCTAAAGCACAGCGGTGACGTCACCGCTGTGCTTTGCTTTACGGCCGGCACTGACACATTCAGTGCAGGAAGCTGAGCAGCAGCGCGGACGCCGGGGGACGTGACAGACATCAGAGGGTGAGTATGTAGTGTTTTTTTTTACTTTTACAATGGTAACCAGGGTAAATATCGGGTTACTAAGCGTGGCCCTGCGCTTAGTAACCCGATATTTACCCTGGTTACCATTGTAAAACATTGCTGGCATCGTTGCTTTTGCTGTCAAACACGATGATACACGCCAATCTAACGACCAAATAAAGTTCTGGACTTTCAGCAACGACCAGCGATATTACAGCGGGATCCAGATCGCTGCTGCGTGTCAAACAACGATATCGCTATCCAGGACGCTGCAACGTCACGGATCGCTATCGTTGTTAAGTCGCTCAGTGTGAAGGTACCTTTACTAGAAAGTTCATAGGCGAGATGCAGTAGGAAGTCCTAACCCCCTCCTGTTTAGGCATGTGTGCACCACTTGATGTGTGGTTACTATATGAACAATGATATCTAAAGCATTGTGAAAATTAATAGTGCTACATAAGGGCAGGCAGACTGCCATGAAAATTGGACAGATCGTAACGCAGTGCACTGACTGCTCTCCTGACCCAAGCGCGACAACTGCATAGGAATACATGCTGTACAGCTCAGGTCAGGAGAGCCACCAGCCAGTCCAAGCACTGTGTTCTGATAACATTCTGATTTATAAGGTCGTGATCATGGGGTACCGCTGGGCTGCCATGACTACCAGGGTCTGTTGAAGACCTCCATGCTTGTCAGGACAATCCTGTGAAAGTCAGCATTTAGCTGGTGTTCATAGGAGATTGTGATTTTAGCTAGAAAACGGTGAACTGCTATGTATAGCACAAGCGATAAAACGATTGTGGCTTCAAGTACTTTTAGGTGGACTATTAAATCTAGCTTAACATTTAAAAATTTGAAAGTTCAAATCACTTTTTGAACCATTTAAAATAAATTTTAAAAAACCTCACATTTGGTATTGCTGTAAAACCCTGATCAAAATATAGATTAAGCTAATCGGTAACCAGGTGTAACAAAATAAAGTAAACGTTAGAATTAAGCTTTTTGGCAGCAACAACATTGAGGCGAACAAAACTACCCCAAATGGTATCTAAAAATGTCCGCCCATGGCAAAAAATAACCACAAACCCATATTCTGAAAACAAACATTATACGACTTGGAAACAGGTTTTTGCAGCAAGCATGAGCTTCTGAATTTTTCACCACAAACAAAACAAAAAAAACATGCTCAGATTCTACATAATCATATTGACCTGGAGAATCATGTTTCTGTAGTGAATGCAAAGACAATTTGTCGAATTGCACTTTCAACATTTGGAATAGTTTTTCCACTTTCCAGTGCATTTAGTGATAAAATGAATTCTGTCAATGAAAAGTACAACTTGTCCCGCAAATAAAAGCTGCCCTCATACAGCTATGTGTATGTAAAACAAGTAGAAGAAAAAAAAAACACAGAAATACGCGACGTCATGAAGGGGATAGGGGGATGTCCAGCAGTAGACCAGCCATTTAAGTGATCTTTTAATAGTAATCCTGCCTGTAATGAGATTTTGGAAGATCTCTACCGAAAAACAAAAAAAAAAACACAATTTTTTTTAAATTCATAAATACAACTGGTGACAATTTAAAAAAAATAATTAAGTATGGATAGTGAAACATGAGCAGTAGTTTTGCCTTGCCTTTGACAACTAGTGAGGCCCCAGTAGAGAATTTGAGAAGCCCTGATCTAGAGTTTAGTCATATGAACCTAATGACATCCAACTTGGAAGCTGTTACATACAACAAACCAAGGACAAATGCGTGAGCAATGTATCTATGGTGTCAGTGACATTTCAAATGCTGTTTTATGACTGCGGTGGTCAATTCATGAATCTTCCCTCGAGTTTAGCAATAAGATATGGCACTCCCCTGCGGTCGCGAGAAATGTACAATCAGCCATCTAATCATCTGGTTTACGCTACTCATTGCAGTAGCTCTAAACACGTGTTTTATAGAACAGTAACAAATTCTAAGTCATTGTACAGAACAGCCCCCATTCCCTCATCTAAACCAAGTCTGCAGAAATGAAGCAGACCATCTAACATGGCTATGATATAGCACAGCTGGGAGTGGACCACCTGCATTTTACAGCAGCTGATTTAAGATTTGGATAATGAGAGTGCAGGGAACATTACTGAAAGGGATAAGCTATTAGCAGTTACATTATCCATTACAAAACGATGGGAAAAAATCCAGGGACACAAGTCGAGGTCTACAGCTTGTTTAACAATCAAAAAATAACATTCTGTTGTACAGAGTTTTAAAACACATTTTATATATATAAATATATTAGATGTATAATAATGGTCACTAGGTTAAGTGGCAACTTTTCTTACCGAATCAGGCTTTACATTTGGAAACCTCTAATATTGCCCATATATGATTGAATCTGCATAACTGGCTTCCTGTAAGTATATAGGAAACATAACTAAACCACTGTTAGGCAAAGTTTTTTTTCTTACAAAAATAAAGAAAAAGTTGTGTTGTGGGTTGCATGCAGGCTGCACGACACCAGACTAGGCATCCACAATAACTTCAGCAGAAAAATGCTATTCCCATTTATATGCCCTCATGAGCAGTGTTCAAAACTTAAAGTCAATGTTCAGCCATAATAGTTAGCCTGTGCAAAGGATGCATTGAACCTTAGCAAGTGAAAAGCATGGGCTGAGAACAGAGAATGGATAACAGCACATTAAACTGAACTTCTAGAGATGAGAGTGGTCACACAGAAGAAATCTTGCTCATTACTCCCTGTATACTGAAGGTCTGTCCTTTTCAAGCAGACTTGGCATAGATTTACATTACATGATAGTGCAGTCAAACACCTGCCTAACATAACCTAGTACTCCAGTCAAATACTGTATTAATGCAAGACTGATTTCACAAAAAAGGGTAAATCTAAGATAAAGATTGAATAGAAAAACTGCAAGATGCAAGCCACCTGCACTGAAATGCTTACCTACTGTCAAAACTCTAAAATTGACACTATTGATTTTGACAAATTATATCTCAAATTGAATTTCTAGTTCAGATTTTGTGTTTGTTTTGGCACTAGTACAACTACAACACTGCGGTGTCAATTGAGCAGCATTAGCCTTAATAGATGGGCATTCTAGTTATATAGACTGCGACTATCACTATTAGAACACAGTTGGATACATTACCATTTCTCCTGCCATAAGTGATGAAGCAATTGCAGCCTGGGTAACACCTGGGCTGCCATCATAGCTCATGCCAGGTGTCCCAAGAGGTGGGTACTTCTGTGCTGCAGCACCATATGGATCTTTTAAATAAATAAAACAAACAATGAATGGCAAATGCAAAGCAGTTCACTTTTAATGTGCTTTGTACAAAGCAAATGAGTGGTTTCTCACCTGCCATGGACATAGAGTTTGCTCCCATGCGCATATCTCGCTCCCTCTGTGAAGGAAGTTGAAATTTTTAAAAAAGCACATCGTAATATATTTTGACTGCACCTGTGTAAAGGTGTGTGTAGTTAAATGTTAATATAATCACCAATCATACTTTTTCCCTAGTTTCCAGCACCCCTCTGGTCACATGAAAGTTATTTCAGATTGCCAAATGCCACTCAGCTCTATACATGAGCTGGAAGTCGCGTTTACAATGTAAGCTTGGTGCCTTATTCCAACGCTCCATAGACTTGTACTTCCATGTCACACAGAACCCAATGTACCAGCAAGTCAGAAAACCATCATGTGACAGAGGAGACCCAGAGGGAATGTCAATAATTAGTCCCTCTCCTCTCCATCCCTCCAATTCTAAAGATCCTTGAAAGATAAGCCAATCTATACCTTTATTAACTCCACCCTTCCATAACTGAAAAATGTACATGCAACTGAAGATGAAGTGTTCAAGGCATTATCAAAACAATTTCTGAGCAAATACTCGCCACAGTTTTTTCATATTTTGCCACTTAAGTACGAGATAGCAGAAAGTTACACCATCTCAGATACAGTAAAACCTTGATTGTGGCACACAAGCCATCCAAGATTAAGGAGCAAAATTTGGTGCATATTACAGTGTGCTTTTAATTAGGAACGAATGTTTCAGATAAAGGTCACCCAAACACTTACTGGGTCCATGTATCCCATACGATAGCCCTCTTCTCTTTGGCGTCTCATCTGCTCTTCCATTTCACGCTGACGAATAATCATTTCTTCCTCACGTCTGCGTCGTTCTTCTTCTTGTCTGTTTAAGAAGGAGAACATTTCTTGAGCTGCAAGTTTAATACTGCACATGGACCAAAAGACAAATCTAAAAAGAACGTTTCAAATTTTTATACAGGTTTTAATTGTACTCATTTTATGGAGAACTGCAATTCTGGATTACATGTCAACAGAACTCTGTTGTGCAGTTATGCCTAGGCTTTCATTGACAAATGAGTTGTCCTGCTTGTCAGTGCATGTGCCAACAAAGTTGCTGTCAATGGCTGAAAAAGCCTTCGA
This sequence comes from Ranitomeya variabilis, assembly GCF_051348905.1. Classification (NCBI taxonomy): domain Eukaryota; kingdom Metazoa; phylum Chordata; class Amphibia; order Anura; family Dendrobatidae; genus Ranitomeya; species Ranitomeya variabilis. The sequence continues at coordinate 334,896,145 of NC_135234.1, forward strand.
CAGGGTGCACTGGGAATTTATGTTTCAGGCCCTGATGAGGATTGGTTTGGGGGAGAACATGCTCCATAGGATTAAGGCATTATATACCTCTCCCAGCGCACAGGTAAAGTTAATGGTGCTCTTTCCGACGCCTTTATAATTAGGAACGGCATGAGGCAGGGATGCCTACTTTCCCCTCTTCTATACATCTTGACGATGGAATTCCTGGCCACTGCAATACGCAAACAATCCCTCCATCAAGAGAATTAAATTATCAGAGGAGCACAAGCTGGCTCTTTGCAGACGACATTCTTTTACATATCACCTCTCCGATTACCAGCATACCGAATGTTGTTTCAGAGCTGCATAAGTTTGGTCTCTTGAGCAACTTCAAAATGAACTCGCATAAATCCGAGATCCTAAATATTTCACTACAATTATCTGTGGTAGATCAGTTGCGTACCTCTTTCCCCTTTAAATGGCGTTTTGATTCACTTACATATTTGGGAGTTAAAATAACAGCTGAAGTCTCTGGGCTATATGATGCAAATTTGAAAAATGCGCTACATAAAGCAGAATTAGACTTACACAGGTGGCACAGACTTCAGTTGTCTTGGTTTGGCAGAGTCAATATCAAAATGGACCTATTGCCACGTCTCCTATATTATTTTCAAATGATTCCATTATACTTACCTGCTTTTTTCTCGCGTCTTAAGAAGGCAATCATTCGATTTGTTTGGTCACATACCAGACCACGTGTATCATATTTTTTACTAAGCAGACCTAAGCAACTGGGGGAATTGGATTACCAGATTTTTCTGTTAATAGCCACGCATCAATAGGAACTTGTATCTTGGACTTATATCATAGCAGGAGCAGTAAGAAGTGGGTTAATCTGGAAAATGACCTTAATAGGTGCGACCCCCAAATAATCCTATGGACCACAAAAGGAGGGGGGAGGAGAGGGCCCTATATACCCTTTATGACTAAAACATGATCTTATTTATCCAGCAGAGCAGTAGGGGAATCCAAACCTTGACATCACCTGGGCCACTAACCCCAATATAAGACAACCCTAATTTTCCCGCCGGGTTCCACAGGGAGACCTAGAGCTTCAAGACCTATCATTTATGACTATTTAAATCAGACAGGCATTAAATCTCTACATGAAATATTTCAAGAGGAGGAGCCTCCTACCGGCACCTGGTTTTTCTATGAACTAAAAAGCTTCATAAACACGACATCTAACAAAATAATATTATTAGAACATTAACTCCTTTTGAAAAGCTGTGCACCACTAAGGAGTCTCCGGTCCACACGGTCTCTCTGCTATATAATCTTTTCCAAAGGGGTCAATCTCCGACATACAATTTCCCAATATTTTTTTCAAAATGGGAGAATGATTTGGGGATATCCTTAAGAGGAGAGAGATAAGATCCTTCTATTTACATTCAGGACTTCGTTGTCCTCTGTGTCGCAGGAGAGGAGTTATAAGATTTTATCAAGGTGGTATAGATGCCCTTCCTCAGTACATGCCATGTTCCCAGTGGTCCCAGACACATGCTGGAGATGCTTAAAGAAAAAAGGAACATATGTCCACATTGGGTGGGATTGCCCGCCCATAAAAAAAAACTATGGATCTCAATTTTTGATCTTTACAATAAACTATCTATTCACAGGGTCCGACCTACAGCAGAACTGGCTCTTGTCATTGTGTGATTTGTCGATTTCTAGGTTTAAGAGCCTAGTCAGACATTTCCTCACAGCTACTAGGAATCTGATTCCTCGGTATTGGAAACAGAACATATCTCCCTCATGTTCTGAATTTGTTGCAGAACTTAATGATATTTATAGAATGGAACAATTGATAAATCAGAACACCGGGGACTCTGAGAAATTTTACAATACTTGGGCTTCCTGGATTGCATTTAGGGAAACACCAGAACTAGACCTCTGGCTATCTAGACCCTGACATACTTGAATTGGCTTTAGATGCCTATACATTTTGAACACTTCTCTTGACTCAACATACCTCCATGACTTAGAATTGATCCTAATACTCTTTTACCCTCCCCATTATCAGCAGGGAATGCGGACCCACTCGAACCCAGCCCCCTCATATCCAATTCCATATAATGTATCTTTCTATATTTAGCTCTCTCCTCTTCTACTTTTTACTCTCTATAATTTCTTTACCTTACATGCCTTGTTTATTATTAATATTGTAACCTAGCTTTTGGAGTTATGATTAGTGTTGAGCATTCCGATACTGCAAATATCGGGTATCGTCCAATATTCGCTGTATATCGGAATTCCGATACCGAGTTCCGATATCACAAAAATATCGGGAATCGGAAGTTCCCAGGCGTGTGCGGTGCGTATGGTTCCCAGGGTCTGGAGGAGACTCTCCTTCAGGCCCTGGGATCCATATTCATGTAAAAAATAAAGAATAAAAATAAAAAATATGGATATACTCACCCCTCCGACGGACCCTGGACCTCAGCGGTGCAACCGGCAGCCTCCGTTCCTAAGAATGCAGTGAGTGTAGGACCTGTGATGACATCGCGGCTTGTGATTGGTCGCGTGACCGCTCACGTGTCCGCGACGTCATCGAAGGTCCTTCACTCTGCATTCTTAGGAACGGAGGCAGACGCTTGCAGCGGTGACAGCCAGGGCTCGTCCGAGGGTGAGTATATCCATATTTTTTATTTTTATTCTTTATTTTTTACATGAATATGGATCCCAGGGCCTGAAGGAGAGTTTCCTCTCCTTCAGACCCTGGGAACCATCAAGGATCACTTCCGATATTTGTGTCCCATTGACTTGTATTGGTATCGGGTATCGGTATCGGCGATATCCGATATTTTTTGGATATAGGCCGATCCAATCCGATACCGATACTTTCAAATATCAGAAGGTATCGCTCAACACTAGTTATGATTAGTTTTTTTGAAGATCAATCACTATAATAACAATTAACATTGCTACATAGAATAAGAGACAATCTTGTTTCTGGCTAATAAAAATCCTGAAAATGTAAGGTCACTAACCTTCTGCCAGAAATCTAGATAAGAACCTAGCAACTAAATTGATTATGTTCTTATGTTCCTACTTTATTATGTTTTGTATTGTTTATTCGCTTCAATAAACATGATTTACAAATAAAGTTGCTGTCAATGACTGGACAGTGTCCAAATATAGAAACATGCCCCAAAGACAGAGTGGTGTTCTCCTCACCACAAGTCTTTAGTCAGTAAATAGTAAGATGGGACAAATCAAAGTATTCTTTATGAACTTGATGAGTAAGGATCACCACAACCCAGTGCCACCATGTCATAGATAGGCAAAAAGAATGAAAAACGAAGAAAAGTCAGAAAATTTGCAGTTTGCCGTTTTGAAAAGTTGCAAAGTTTTGCGCAGCAGTTCTGCCATAAAAGATATAATGAAATCAAGTTAAAATGTTTACCTTAACTGCATTTCCTTGCGCTTTTGCATTTCTTGATTGTGAATTTCTTCCATCCGTCTAAGCTCTTCTTGACGTCTCATGAGATCTGTATTACAAAGTAAATGAAGCAAATTAAGTGTATATTTTACTACACAAGGCAGCAGACCTAAGACTAGCCTCCCATTTACATGAAAGATCTAGCATCGGGCAAACATTTCTACCTTTTTCAGTGCAGCTTTATTTAAAAGGACTACTGGTATCAGGAAGATTTTAAAAGCAACATAATTATTGTTAAGTGATGTCACTAAGTGTACTGTCTCACAGTGGCACTTTTGTCGCTACGACGGTACGATCCGTGACGTTCCAGCGATATCCATACGATATCGCTGTGTGACATGCAGCAGCGATCAGGGACCCTGCTGAGAATCGTATGTCGTAGCAGATCGTTTGGAACTTTCTTTCGTTGCTGGATCTCTCGCTGTTATCGTTGGATCGGTGTGTGACACCGATCCAACAATGCGTTCGCTTGTAACCAGGGTAAACATCGGGTTACTAAGCGCAGGGCCGCGCTTAGTAACCCGATGTTTACCCTGGTTACCATCGTAAAAGTAAAAAAAACAAACAGTACATACTCACATTCCGGTGTCCGTCAGGTCCCTGGCCGTCTGCTTCCCGCACTGACTGACTGCCGGCCGTAAAGTGAAAGCAGATCACAGCGGTGACGTCACCGCTGTGCTCTGCTTTCACTTTACGGCAGCACTCAGTCAGAGCGGGAAGCAGACAGAGGGACCTGACGGACACCGGAATGTGAGTATGTACTGTTTGTTTTTTTTACTTTTACGATGGTAACCAGGGTAAACATCGGGTTACTAAGCGCGGCCCTGCGCTTAGTAACCCGACATTTACCCTGGTTACCCGGGGCCTTCGGCATCGTTGGTCGCTGGAGAGCGGTCTGTGTGACAGCTCCCCAGCGACCACACAACGACTTTCCAACGATCACGGCCAGGTCGTATTGCTGGTCGTGATCGTTGGAAAGTTGCAGAGTGTGACAGTACCCTTAGGTGAATAGCACAAACTGCATTGTTTAGACAAGTACTATTTTGGAAGGAGCCCAACAACTATTACTACCAGCATGTCCAAAACAAAAGCAAACCAACCTTGTCGAAGCAGGTTGGCTTGGTGTTCATGGAAAGCATCTTCCATTTCACTTTCAAGCTTCTCTTTAGCTTCTTTCATGTTTTTTTCCACTTGTTGCCGTTGCTGTTTCTCCATATCATCCAAGGACTTCCACCTTTGGGAATATTCAAACTCAAAGGAGCCATGTTGTGCAAATCGAGGCGGTACCTCCCTCTCCCTGTTGAAAAGGTTGTTTGATAAAGTTATACTGTGTAGACATTTACTGCCTTTACGTTTATAATTGAGGACCACACTTTCAAGAGCAAGGTCAATTGTTAAGATTTCAGACTCACTTTTGATACATGTGGTTCTTCTGAGCAAGTTTCTCTGGCAGCCCATCCTCATCATCAAACTGCTCCAGGGGCTCCACAACAACAGGCATGGGAGTCCTTTAAGGTGTGTAGAAGCAATAAGAGTTACATTAACAGGTTTAAAAACTGATATATACCAAAAATACTGAACATAGACTAGTAGACTGCTGACAAGCAAAAGACTTACGTGGTTAAAAGAAACACTCCGTCTGCACACCTGTCAAAAGCCTTTCTGGCAGCTGGTTTGGCTGCAAATTCAACTATTCCCTTTCCAGTGGATCGGCCTCTGTCATCCACGATAACTACTGCCCTTTCAACTGGTCCAAATTGACTGAAGGCTTCTTCTAAGAGCTCATTTGATACATATGGAGACAGGTTTCGCACAGAAAGGGCTGCAGAATGGGTGGCAAACCGTACTCTGAGCTGACGGCCCCTCATCGGGAAATCATCAAGCTCAGCTTTAGCAATCTCAGCCAGTGCTCTAGTTTCCTGTAGAAATAAGCATAGAATGGCACTTTAAGCCTCACAGCACTTATACAAGTACTTTTAGATGGCTTACCTTTTTCCATAGGTTTAATCACCGCAAACCTTAGTAGCACTAATGCACTTTATTTTATATACTCTCCTATGATGGTATGGAATATTTTCTGAGTGCGCACCTTATTCCTCCCAGGTGGAGATGTAGAGCAATCTATCTATCTATCTATCTATCTATACATATATATTATCTTTATAACACGAGTTAGCGAATTAGTATAATAACTTGAGCCCAGTCTTATTGCACAGAATATTTTTTTTTTTTTTTAATTATGTGGATATCACCTTTTAATTAGGGTTATATTGGCACTATGCATTCATTGAAAGAATATACAACATTCAGCAATTTGTTGAAGTATACCTAGGTGTCAGTTTCCTTGCAAAGAAAGTATATACTATATTTAAATATATCATATAAACTGCAGTGTAATTCTGGTATACATACTGTAAATATCGCTACATGTTATTACCATCCTTATTCTGATATTTGGCTCATTTTCTTATGATAATCCTGTGTTTTCAGGTCCATTTTTGTCTACCCGCTAAGATAATACTTGTTTCAAAAGTTTTTATAAAACTTGTGTTGTATTTTTTTGTTAATAAAATTAGATTTTTTTTTTACTACTTGGTATATGCTTCCGTATGTTGTAGGTTTAATGATCGTTGGAAGTACCTTTGAAGCCAAGTCATTTTTTTTTTTGTGTACTTTTAGATGGCATATAGAAGTGCAGTTCCAATTCAGCCATTCACATGATTGAAAATGCCACTGATAACTGGTGTTAGACTTTGTGCCCATCATGGGACCGGTGTTAAGTACTAGCTTCATATAGTTAGTCCGTGGCTAAACCTTACAGAAACTTCTCTGCACTTCGATAGCTGCATCTTAACTGAAGCAGCTAAGGCTGGTTTTACATTTGCGGTTGTGTCCGCAGCGTTTCTGACGAATACGTCTGCATGGTCTTGATTTCCTATCTTTAACATTGTAGACGCAGGTACATGCGTTTCCCCGCGTTTGCTTACGCATGCTTTTTTTGCAGTGTGCGGCTGACGCACCATGTTAGAATTTTTTGGGTGTCAAATTTCCACCGCCATACGCATGCGGATGCTTGCGGAAGGAGTGCGTCAAAACAACGCATTACAGTCTATGAGAATGCAAGGACATGCGTCCGCTTGCGTTTGCACAAGGGTCTACATACAGAAATCCTACGAGCCACGCACCCTTGTGTCAAGGAAATTCTCCTTGAAAAATGTTTTCATAACAAAGGCATGCGCAAAAACACGAACGCATGCAAAAACGCATTCAAACGTTGTTCTCTTCCATCATGTGTAAGTTGATGCGGATAAAAAACCGCAGATTTATCATGCGTTTTGCCATGTGTTTGAGTACGAAACGCTGAGGACTCAACCACAAATGTGAACCTAGCTAAACTGTTGGGTATTTCCTTTCTATTGACCAGGGCCTAAAAGGGAATCTGTCACCCAATTTTGGCCCTATAAGATGCGGCCACCGCCTTCAGGGGCTTAACTACAGCATTACAGAATGCATCAGGGGCTTATTATCTACAGCATTCTGTAATGCTGTAGATAAGCCCCTCTGATGTTACCTGAAAGAGGAGAAAAAGACGTTAGATTATACTCACCCAGGGGCGGTCCCGGTGCGGTCTGGTCAAATGGGCGTCTCAGTTCAGGGCAGAGCAAAGTACTGCAGTGCGCAGGCTCCGGAAAGGTCAGAGGCCCGGCGCCTGCGCACTGCAGTACTTTGCTCTGCCCTCAATAGGGCAGATAAAGTACGCCTGCGCCGGAAAGACCCGAAGAGGACGTCATGGAATGAACATGAGAGGCGCCGGAGCGGACCGGAGACACCCATCCGACCTGACCGCACCGGGACCGCCCCTGGGTGAGTATAATCTAACGTCTTTTTCTCCTCTATCAGGTAACATCGGGGGCTTATCTACAGCATTACAGAATGCTGTAGATAAGCCCCTGATGCCGGTGAGCTTACCTCACCAGCCATTTTGGGGGTGACAGTTTCCCTTTAAGCTCCACTTCTATTCAAAGGACATAGCTTTAGTTTGTTGGGAGCTTTCCATTTTGGGATTTGGGCGAGTCTCCATACAGTAAAGACAATGTATTAATTCTGTGTCTGCACATTTACAGGAATACAATATTTTTCATTATGTTTTACCAATTTAACATATACTTGTGTTGCTACATTCAAAGCATTTTAATGTTGACTGCTATGTGAGGGTTTTTTTTTTTTAAGGGATGAATTAGTTTTGAACATTACCATTCTTTTTATCATAATGTAATGAAGAAATAAGTTTTAAGTTTGATGAAATAGCGCAATAGATTGTCTTGAGTGTTCACTGCTGTAAAAACAGCCAGGAAGCAAGATTCTGCAGGCGAGTACGATAATGGCAACAACAAATAATTATGTTTCAGTGGGGGAGGGGGTGATCCTCACTCGCACTGTTATTTTCCAAGACCTGTAATCTTCTGCATTTTTTGTAGTTAAAGCAACAAAAAAATTCTCATATCAACTTTCCATTACATTGTTTTACAATTGGGTCGATTCAATTCATATTCTGATATACCAAACTTATGGATGTGGAGAAATCAAATGTTTTTATTTTTAAACACGGCAAAAATGCAAGTATTGAGAGCAGAGCAAAGTACGGCAGTTCGCAGGCGCTGGGCCTCTCTGACCTTTCCCGGCGCCTACGCACTGCATTACTTTGCTCTGCTCTCAACAGGACAGACAAAGTACGCCTGAGCCAGAGCCTCATCAAGAAGACAAGAAGAGGACGTCATCATTAAGAAGATGGGAGGCCCCGGACCGGACCGCCCCTTGAGTATAATCTAACCTCTTTCTCATCTTTCAGCATTCCAGCATGCTGTAGATAAGCCCGATACCGGTGGGCTTAGCTCAACTTTCATTTTGGGGGTGACCGGTTCCCTTTCAATCTGCACACGCATGGCCTCCGGCGGCATACAGCTTCAGGAAGACTACGTAGCCACATTTCTGCCGCCGGCATCCTGTTCAGGTGCACACTAAAACGCCACACCTATGCTGCAACCCCCCCTGGTAAGCCTGCGTTCACACTAAAAGACGCAAGGGGGGGGGGGAGAGGAGTTGGGTGCGTCTTATAGTCCAATAAACATGGTAGTTACAAGACCGTTTGGAGCCTCCTCCACATTGAGAAGCTAGCGAGATATTGCCAAATTATTATTTATTTACACACTGTCTTTACCATGTAATAGTGCTGTATTTCAAGGAACTGGAATGTAGTGATCTATTATATTACTCATAATCCATCCTTTGCTTTTGGTTGCCACCTCTAGCGTTCTCTTTTTCTGTGACATGTCTGCTTATTTTTAAATTGGCATTCAATAAATATTTTATCACAGATCTTTTCTCCATTTGACCCTTTACTTGGTTCAAATTTTGTTATGCAGTTAGAACTGTAGTATAGTTCTTCCTATTTCCTAGGTTGCTTACCCCATGGTCACAGCCATGGATACCTAACCTACTGAAATGCCTGCACCTGGAGCAAGCCACATGGTCAATCAGAAGAACTAGACATTTCTAGAGAAGTATTTGCCATTAGTTCCTACACGTCAGGATATGGGGATAGCCCTTTAAGGATAGGTGTAAGAAGTGAAACCTCACCAGCTTGATGAAGCCAAAGCCCTTGCTTTTGTTGATGAACACTTCTCCAGGTTCTCCATATTTCGCAAACAGCTTCTTGAACTCGTCATCCGAGATATCAGTGGGGAGATTGCCCACGAACAGCCTGCAGCGCTGCGTGTACGTCTTCTCTCCCGGCCGCTTCAGCAGGGACAGCGTGGCCCGGACGCCCTGAAACGCAGAGGAAACAGAATCCAGTCACCGGGGCCGCGCACAGATACCGGACACGTCCGGGTGCACACGGCTACACACCCCGCCCCCCCTGTACTCCACAGGAGCCGCCCGACTGCCTCCCGCCTTCTGGCGCTACACGGCGGGGGGCGGGGCTTACACCCAAAATGGAGGCGACAAAAGACGACGCAGCCCCAGCCGCCATTTTGTACACTTCCTGCACCACACAAGATGAAGGCCAAACAGTAATAACTCGTGTATAACAAACAGTACTGTCACTTACGTCATTCCAGCCGCTGCCTTCTTCATCTACTTTCACCTCAGGCTGCGGCGGGTGTGACTGGAATCTGGACTGGTGAGGCCTCTTCTGGCCGGGCTGGGGCCCAGACCGCTGTCTCTGCTGCTGTTGTTGCTGCTGAGGTGGAGGTCTCTGCTGCTGTTGTTGCTGCTGAGGTGGAGGTCTCTGCTGCTGCTGTGGTGGAGGTCTCTGCTGCTGCTGTTGCTGCTGAGGTGGGGCAGGCTTCTGCTGCTGTTGCTGCTGAGGTGGGGCAGGCTTCTGCTGTTGCTGCGGTGGTGGGGCAGGCTTCTGCTGCTGTTGCTGAGGTGGTGGGGCAGGCTTCTGCTGCTGCTGCAGGAGCGGGGCAGGCTTCTGCTGCTGCTGCAGGAGTGGAGCAGGCTTCTGCTGCTGGGCCTGCTGCTGAACGGGGCTTTGGCTGGGGGGAGGGGTGGCTTTAGGTGGCGGGGGCTTCTGGGCCTGGTTCGGGGTGGCCGGTTTCGGCGCGGCGGAGGGCGCTGGCTGCTGTGGCGTGCTGCCGGGCTTCTGCTGAGGGGACGGGGTTGGTTTGGTCTGCGGGGAGGCGGCAGGGGGCTTGGCAGCAGGAGTCTGAGGCGCTGCAGGGGGCTTGGCTGCGGGGGTCTGCGCGGTCTGGGGCGCCTTGGGGGGCTCCTGGACTGCAGCTTTCTGCTCCTGGCTGTTCTGCTGGGCCGGCTTCTGCTGCTGCTGCGGAGGCGGCGCTGGCTTCTGCGCTTGTTGCTGCGGCTGCTGCGGTTTATTCTGGTTCTGATAAGCCGACGGGCCGCGGTTTGAGTCCATGTAGCTTTGTCCGCGGAAGTTAGACATGCCGCCTATGCCTCCCAGACCTCCACGGCCGCCATTACCCCGACGGTAAATGTTCATTCCCATTCCTCCTCCGCCGCCGCCCATTCCACCGCGGCTTCTGAATCTATCACGAGACATCGTTGTCGAAGATTCGTTTCAACGTTCGTCACTGTAAAATGGCGTCGCAGGCGAAGAACGCGAGGTGTCTTTGTCCTTTCCTTATGTAGTTAGTCTCTGAGTACGCCCCCTTGAATACTAACCAATAAGACGGCTCCTACCGACTGACTCCAGAAGCCTATTGGTTGGTGGTTTAGCTAACCGGAATTGGAAACGTGACTGCTCTAGAATAATTCCAACAATGATTGGGTGCTGAGATGATTGACAGAACTAACAACCAATAAAGATTGTGCTATAGACTCGTTTTGATTTGTGAATGGACGGGGGAAGCAGTGTCGCATATTCCTTGCATATATTATATAGATTATGTATGGGCATCCATTAATGTTCGTGTAGAAACAGTTAAGAAGCTATAGATTAAGTAATGTGTATCAATGACTGATACACTGTGTCTGTAAGGTCCCGTCACACGTGAGCATTTATGTTGCGTCCATGCTTGTATGCCAAACCAGGAGAGGAACATATAGAGGCAAACTATACCTGGAATGGAAGAGTGACACCTGTTCTGTGCTTTGGAGACACTCCTGGTTGTGGCACACAAGCACTGATGTCTGCATGAGGTCTAATGAAGAGTCAGTGCAGTGCACAGTATGCTGGAGGAACAGATGGCCTCCTCAAGGCGTCTTCCCTGGATCAGTGCAGTACACAGTATGCTGGAGGAACAGATGGCCTCCTCAAGGCGTCTTCCCTGGATCAGTGCAGTGCACAGTATGCTGGAGGAACAGATGGCCTCCTCAAGGCGTCTTCCCTGGATCAGTGCAGTGCACAGTATGCTGGAGGAACAGATGACCTCCTGAAGGAGTGTTTCCCGGATCAGTGCAGTACACAGTATGCTGGAGGAACAGATGGCCTCCTCAAGGCGTCTTCCCTGGATCAGTGCAGTACACAGTATGCTGGAGGAACAGATGGCCTCCTCAAGGCGTCTTCCCTGGATCAGTGCAGTGCACAGTATGCTGGAGGAACAGATGGCCTCCTCAAGGCGTCTTCCCTGGATCAGTGCAGTGCACAGTATGCTGGAGGAACAGATGGCCTCCTCAAGGCGTCTTCCCTGGATCAGTGCAGTGCACAGTATGCTGGAGGAACAGATGGCCTCCTCAAGGCGTCTTCCCTGGATCAGTGCAGTGCACAGTATGCTGGAGGAACAGATGGCCTCCTCAAGGCGTCTTCCCTGGATCAGTGCAGTGCACAGTATGCTGGAGGAACAGATGGCCTCCTCAAGGCGTCTTCCCTGGATCAGTGCAGTGCACAGTATGCTGGAGGAACAGATGGCCTCCTCAAGGCGTCTTCCCTGGATCAGTGCAGTGCACAGTATGCTGGAGGAACAGATGGCCTCCTCAAGGCGTCTTCCCTGGATCAGTGCAGTGCACAGTATGCTGGAGGAACAGATGGCCTCCTCAAGGCATCTTCCCCGGATCAGTGCAGTGCACAGTATGCTGGAGGAACAGATGGCCTCCTCAAGGCGTCTTCCCTGGATCAGTGCAGTGCACAGTATGCTGGAGGAACAGATGGCCTCCTCAAGGCGTCTTCCCTGGATCAGTGCAGTACACAGTATGCTGGAGGAACAGATGACCTCCTGAAGGAGTGTTTCCCGGATCAGTGCAGTACACAGTATGCTGGAGGAACAGATGGCCTCCTCAAGGCGTCTTCCCTGGATCAGTGCAGTGCACAGTATGCTGGAGGAACAGATGGCCTCCTCAAGGCGTCTTCCCTGGATCAGTGCAGTGCACAGTATGCTGGAGGAACAGATGGCCTCCTCAAGGCGTCTTCCCTGGATCAGTGCAGTACACAGTATGCTGGAGGAACAGATGGCCTCCTCAAGGCGTCTTCCCTGGATCAGTGCAGTGCACAGTATGCTGGAGGAACAGATGGCCTCCTCAAGGCGTCTTCCCTGGATCAGTGCAGTGCACAGTATGCTGGAGGAACAGATGGCCTCCTCAAGGCGTCTTCCCTGGATCAGTGCAGTGCACAGTATGCTGGAGGAACAGATGGCCTCCTCAAGGCGTCTTCCCTGGATCAGTGCAGTGCACAGTATGCTGGAGGAACAGATGGCCTCCTCAAGGCGTCTTCCCTGGATCAGTGCAGTGCACAGTATGCTGGAGGAACAGATGGCCTCCTCAAGGCGTCTTCCCTGGATCAGTGCAGTGCACAGTATGCTGGAGGAACAGATGGCCTCCTCAAGGCATCTTCCCCGGATCAGTGCAGTGCACAGTATGCTGGAGGAACAGATGGCCTCCTCAAGGCGTCTTCCCTGGATCAGTGCAGTGCACAGTATGCTGGAGGAACAGATGGCCTCCTCAAGGCGTCTTCCCTGGATCAGTGCAGTACACAGTATGCTGGAGGAACAGATGGCCTCCTCAAGGCGTCTTCCCTGGATCAGTGCAGTGCACAGTATGCTGGAGGAACAGATGGCCTCCTCAAGGCGTCTTCCCTGGATCAGTGCAGTGCACAGTATGCTGGAGGAACAGATGGCCTCCTCAAGGCATCTTCCCCGGATCAGTGCAGTGCACAGTATGCTGGAGGAACAGATGGCCTCCTCAAGGCGTCTTCCCTGGATCAGTGCAGTGCACAGTATGCTGGAGGAACAGATGGCCTCCTCAAGGCGTCTTCCCTGGATCAGTGCAGTGCACAGTATGCTGGAGGAACAGATGGCCTCCTCAAGGCGTCTTCCCTGGATCAGTGCAGTGCACAGTATGCTGGAGGAACAGATGGCCTCCTCAAGGCATCTTCCCCGGATCAGTGCAGTGCACAGTATGCTGGAGGAACAGATGGCCTCCTCAAGGCGTCTTCCCTGGATCAGTGCAGTGCACAGTATGCTGGAGGAACAGATGGCCTCCTGAAGGCGTCTTCCCTGGATCAGTGCAGTGCACAGTATGCTGGAGGAACAGATAATAATAATAATAATAATTTTATTTATATAGCGCCAACATATTCCGCAGCGCTTTACAACTTATAGAGGGGACTTATACAGACAACAGACATTACAGCATAACAGAAATCACAGTTCAAAACAGATACCAGGAGGAATGAGGGCCCTGCTGCTCGCAAGCTTACAATCTATGAGGAAAAGGGGAGACACAAGAGGTGGATGGTAACAATTGCTTTAGTTATTTGGACCAGCCATAGTGTAAGGCTCGGGTGTTCATGTAAAGCTGCATGAACCAGTTAACTGCCTAAGTATGTAACAGTACAGACACAGAGGCTATTAACTGCATAAAGTGTATGAGAACATGATGGAGGAACGTGATTATGTTGTTGTTTTTTATTAATAGGCCACACAGGGATAATTAGGTTAATGCGTTGAGGCGGTAGGCCAATCTGAACAAATGAGTTTTTAGTGCACGCTTTAAACTGTGGGGATTGGGGATTAATTGTATTAACCTAGGTAGTGCATTCCAAAGAATCGGCGCCGCACGTGTAAAGTCTTGGAGACGGGAGTGGGAGGTTCTGATTATTGAGGATGCTAACCTGAGGTCATTAGCAGAGCGGAGGGCACGGGTAGGTTGGTAGACTGAGACCAGAGAGGAGATGTAGGGTGGTGCTGAGCCATGGAGTGCTTTGTGGATGAGGGTAGTAGTTTTGTACTGGATTCTGGATTGGATGGGTAGCCAGTGTAATGACTGGCACAAGGTAGAGGCATCGGTGTAACGGTTGGCGAGGAATATGATCCTGGCAGCAGCATTCAGGACAGATTGGAGCGGGGAGAGTCTGGTAAAAGGTAGGCCAATTAGTAGAGAGTTACAATAGTCCAGACGAGAATGAATAAGTGAGACAGTAAGAGTTTTTGCAGAGTCGAAAGTAAGAAAAGGGCGAATTCTGGAAATGTTTTTGAGATGCAGATAAGAAGAGCGAGCCAGTGATCGGATGTGGGGGGTGAATGAAAGCTCGGAATCAAGGATGACTCCAAGGCAGCGGGCATGTTGCTTTGGAGTAATGGTGGAACCGCACACAGAGATGGCAATGTCGGGCAAAGGTAGGTTTGTAGAGGGAGAGAACACGAGGAGTTCAGTTTTTGACAGGTTCAGTTTCAGATAGAGGGAGGACATGATGTTAGAGACAGCGGTAAGACAATCACTGGTGTTTTCTAAAAAGGTCGGCGTGATAACAGGAGAAGAGGTATATAATTGGGTGTCGTCAGCATAGAGATGGTACTGGAAACCAAATCTACTGATTGTTTGTCCAATAGGGGCAGTATACAAAGAGAAGAGGAGGGGGCCTAGGACTGATCCTTGAGGAACCCCAACAGTAAGGGGAAGGTGAGAGGAGGAGGAACCAGCAAAACAAACAGTGAAGGATCGGCCAGAGAGATAGGAGGAGAACCAAGAGAGAACGGTGTCCTTGAGGCCGATGGAGCGGAGCATAGTGAGGAGGAGCTGATGATCCACAGTGTCGAATGCTGCGGAGAGATCCAAGAGAATTAGCATGGAATAGTGACCATTAGATTTAGCTGTTAGTAGGTCAACAGATGGCCTCCTCAAGGCGTCTTCCCTGGATCAGTGCAGTGCACAGTATGCTGGAGGAACAGATGGCCTCCTCAAGGAGTCTTCCCTGGATCAGTGCAGTGCACAGTATGCTGGAGGAACAGATGGCCTCCTCAAGGCATCTTCCCCGGATCAGTGCAGTGCACAGTATGCTGGAGGAACAGATGGCCTCCTCAAGGCGTCTTCCCTGGATCAGTGCAGTGCACAGTATGCTGGAGGAACAGATGGCCTCCTCAAGGCGTCTTCCCTGGATCAGTGCAGTACACAGTATGCTGGAGGAACAGATGGCCTCCTCAAGGCGTCTTCCCTGGATCAGTGCAGTGCACAGTATGCTGGAGGAACAGATGGCCTCCTCAAGGCATCTTCCCCGGATCAGTGCAGTGCACAGTATGCTGGAGGAACAGATGGCCTCCTGAAGGAGTGTTCCCCGGATCAGTGCAGTGCACAGTATGCTGGAGGAACAGATGGCCTCCTGAAGGAGTGTTCCCCGGATCAGTGCAGTGCACAGTATGCTGGAGGAACAGATGGCCTCCTGAAGGAGTGTTCCCCGGATCAGTGCAGTGCACAGTATGCTGGAGGAACAGATGGCCTCCTCAAGACGGCTTCCCCGGATCAGTGCACTGCATAATATGCTGGAGGAATGGATGGTCTCCTGAAGGCGTCTTCCCCTGATCAGCTCACTGCACAATATGCTGGAGGAATAGATGGCCTCCTGAAGGCGTCTTCCCCTGGATCAGTCTCCCTCTTACAGACATAGCTTCCCTTCATGACACAGATGCTGCTGACACTTTTTATAACACCACAATAACAGCTACGCTTGATTCGGCCGCCCCCTCACGCATAGCAAAACTCGTACAATCAACAGGCAGCCTTGGCTGACCAGCCTGACCAAAGAACTGAGACGGGCTTTCAGGGTCGCTGAGCAGAGATGGAAGAGATCTCGCTCTGCTGAGCACTTTATTGCATACAAGCAGTCCCTCACCAGCTTTAAGTCCACTCTCACTGCTGCAAAACAAACCTACTTCTCATCTTTCATATCCTCCCTGACTCACAACCTTAAATAGCTCTTCAACACTTTCAATTGTCTCCTCCATCCCCCCAGTACCTCCTCCCTCTCCTCTCATTTCTGCTGAAGACTTTGCCTCTTTCTTTAAGCAGAAGATAGATAACATCAGACAAAGCTTTGTCCGGCAGCCCCCAATGCCCCTCCTCTTGACTTCTCAGCCCTTTTCTTCCAAAGCCAGCTTCTCCACCATGACAGACGATCAGATCTCCACCCTTCTGTCAAGATCACATGTCACCACTTGTACGCTTGACCCGCTCCCGTCCCACCTCATCCCTAACCACGCCAAAGTCTTCATCCCAACCCTAACACAACTCTTCAACCTCTCACTTACAAATGGTGTCTTCCTCTCATACTTCAAACATGCATCAATCACACCTATCCTCATAAAACCCTCCCTCGACCCATCCTCTGTGTTCAGCTATCGCCTGATATCCCTTCTCCCTTATGCCTCAAAACTACTGGAACAGCATGTCCATCTTGAACTGTCCTCCCACCTCTCCTCTTGCTCCCTCTTTGACCGGTAACAATCTGGCTTCCGACCCCATCACTCAACTGAAACTGCCCTAACTGAAGTGACCAATGACCTACTAACCTCCAAGAGCAAGCGACCCTACGCGGTCCTCCTCCTCCTGGACCTGTCTTCTGCCTTTGACACTGTATAACATTCCCTCCTGTTACAGATTCTTTCATCTCTTGGCATCACAGACTTGTTCCTATCCTGGATCTCATCATATCTAACCCTCCCTGTCTGTCGGTGTTCCCCAAGGCTCAGTTCTAGGGCCCCTTCTCTTCTCCATCTACACCTTAGGCTTGGGACAGCTCATAGAATCCCATGGTTTGCAGTATCATCTCTACGCTGATGACACGCAGATCTAACTATCTGGACCTGACCTCACTTCCTTACTGACCAAAATCCCACAATGTCTGTCCGCTATTTCATCTTTCTTTTCTGCTCGCTTTCTAAAACTGAACATGGACAAAACAGAATTCATCATCTTTCCCCAGCCTCGCTCTACCCCTCCACCCGACCTATCCATCAATGTCAATGGCTGCTCACTTTCCCCAGTCCCGCACACTTGGTGCCTCGGGGTGATCCTTGACTCTGCCCTCTCTTTCAAGCCACATATCCAAGCCCTTGCCTCCTCCTGCCATTTCCAACTCAAAACATTTCCCGCATCCGTGCATTCCTTGACCATGAAACCACAAAAACGCTAGTGCAAGCCCTTATCATCTCCCGACTCGATTACCGCAATTACCCATTATTTCCCAGCCTCACCTCTCTGCCAAGCGTTTCACTGGCTTCCTATTGCCCAGAGTCTACAGTTCAAAACATTAAGGGCCCCTTTCCACTTGCGAGAAACACGTCTGTGTCTCGCATGTGGAAACCAAGCTGTGGCGCCGGCACTTTGGAGCGGAGCGTGCAGCTCCATGTGTTCCTATGCAGCCGCACGCTCCGCTCTGGAGTGCTGGTGCCACAGCTTGGTTTTTACATGCGAGACACGGACGTATTTCTCGCAAGTGGAAACAAGCCCTAACAATGACATACAAAGCCATTCACAACCTGTCTCCTCCAAACATCTGTGACATGGTCTCCCGGTACCTACCTACACGCAACCTTCAATCCTCTCATGATCTCCTTCTCTACTCCTCCCTCATCTCTTCCTCCCACAACTGCATACAAGACTTCTCCCGTGCTTCCCCCATAGTCTGGGAACTCTCTACCCCAATACATCAGGCTCTCGCCTACCAAGGAAACCTTCAAAAGGAACATGAAGACCCACCTCTCCTGACAAGCCTACAATCTGCAGCGATCCTCTGTCTGCTGAACCGCCACATGACCAATTCTGCCCTCTCCTAGTGTATCCTCACCCATCCCCTGTAGACTATGAGCCCTCGCGGGCAGGGTCCGCTCTCCTCCTGTACTTGTGTGTGCCTTGTTTTACTCATGTTTATTGTACTTGTCTATATTTGATCCGTTCACATGTAAAGCGCCATGGAATAAATGGCGCTATAAAAATGTATAATAATCAGTGCAGTGCACAGTATGCTGGAGGAACAGATGTCCTTAAGGCGTCCTCCCCGGCTCAGTGCAGTGCACAGTATGCTGGAGGAACGGATGGCCTCCTGATGGCATCTTCCCCGGATCAGTGTCCTGCACAATATGCTGGAGGAACAGATGTCCTCCTGAAGGCATCGTCCCCGGAACAGTGCACTGCATAATATGCTAGAGGAACAGATGTCCTCCTGAAGGCATCGTCCCCGGATCAGTGCACTGCATAATATGCTAGAGGAACAGATGGCCTCCTGAAGGCGTCTTCCCCGGATCAGTGCAGTGCACAGTATGCTGGAGGAACAGATGTCCTCCTCAAGGCGTTTTCCCTGGATCAGTGCCCTGCACAATATGCTGGAGGAACAGATGTCCTCCTGAAGGTGTCTTCCCCGCATCAGTGCACTGCATAATATGCTGGAGGAACAGATGTCCTCCTGAAGGCATCGTCCCCGGATCAGTGCACTGCATAATATGCTAGAGGAACAGATGGCCTCCTGAAGGCGTCATCCCCGGATCTGTGCACTGTATAATATACTGGAGGAACAGATAGCCTCCTGAAGGCGCCATCCCCAAATCCGTGCACTGTATAATATACTGGAGGAACAGATACCCTCCTGAAGGTGTCTTCCCTGGATCAGTGCACTGCACAATATGGTGGAGGAACAGATAGCCTCCTGAAGGCGTCATCCCCAAATCTGTGCACTGTATAATATACTGGAGGAACAGATGGCCTCTTGAAGGTGTCTTCCCTGGATCAGTGCACTGCACAATATGCTGGAGGAACAGATGGCCTCCTGAAGGCGTCTTCCCCCGATCAGTGCACTGCACAATATGCTGGAGGAATAGATGGCCTCCTGAAGGCGTCTTCCCTGGATCAGTGCACTGTACAATATGCTGGAGGAATAGATGTCCTACTGAAGGAGTCTTCTCCAGATCGGTGCACTGTATAATATGCTGGAGGAACAGATGGCCTCCTGAAGGCATCTTCACCAGATCAATACTATTGTAAAATGCACTGCTTCAGCTTCAGATATGCAGGGCCGGCCCGAACGTAAAGGCGAACTAGGCGGCCGCCTAGGGCGCCGACCCTAAGGGGGCACCAGAGAAAAAATAGAAAAAATTATAAAAAATCTTTTCAAAAGGCAAAAGGTGTATGGAGCGGAGCTGAATGTGTATGAGGTGTATGGAGCGAAGCCGTGTGTGTATAAGGTGTACGGAGCGGAGCCGTGTGTATGAGGTGTACGGAGCGGAGCCGTGTGTATGAGGTGTACGGAGCGGAGTCGTGTGTGTATGAGGTGTATGGAGCGGAGCTAAATGTGTACGAGGTGTACGGAGCGGAGCCGCGTGTGTACGAGGTGTATGGAGCGGAGCGCGTGTGTACGGAGCGCAGCCACATGTGTAGGAGTAGCTATGTGTGGCCATTATACGGTACGAACTATCATGTGCAGCCAATATACAGTATGGAGCATCATGTGTGGTCATTATACAGTATGGAGCATCATGTGTGGCCATTATACAGTATGGAGCATGATGTGTGCCATTCTACAGTATGGAGCATTGTGTGGCCATATTTTCACCTGCGGATGCGTCCGTATGCGTTGTTTCGCAGCGCCCTCCGATGGCAACATGTTGCATTTTTTGTCACGTCAAATATGCGCAGGCATGCGCATGCTGATGAGTGCATATAAACAAAGCATTACTGTCTATGGGAAGGGAACGCATTGGTACGCAAAGACATGCATACGAAAGTGTTCAATGCACTTGCGTACCTTTCACTGCGCATGTCCAGAAACCGATTGAAACACTCCCATTGAGACTCACCCTCCTGGAAATATTGAACACATGCGCATAAACAACGCAAACGCAGGCAAAAACGAATACAAACGCATGCACACATAGAGTTTTTTGTGAGATGCATCAGCTGATGCTGACATAAAAAGCAGCGTAAGTATGCGTTTTGGCATGCGTTTGCGCATGCCGATGATACGCTGCGCACAGATACGCTAATGTGAACTTAGCCTTACAAAAAAAACAGGAATCCAGCGACGTATCCCGTTTTTGTATTCTGAGCATGCCTGGAAGGATTTTGTAGTCAGGGGAATCTCTCTCACTCTCTCTCATATTTTTAAGACATCGATACGACGCATTCTGACGGCCGCCTGCCGACAGAAGTGTGAAAGAAGCCTAATGGTCTGTGCACATGTTGCGGATTTGGCTGCAGATCCGCAGCGGATTTGATGCTGCAGCAGTTTTCCATGAGTTGTACAATACCATGTAAACCTATGGAAAACCAAATCCACAGTGCACATGCTGCAGAAAATTCCGCATGGAAAAGCGGTGTTTTACTTGCGGATTTTTCAGAATCTGCGAGGAAAAATCCACACACGAATCCGCAACGTGTGCACATACCCTTAGGCTGCCGTCACACATTCAGTATTTGGTCAGTATTTTACATCAGTATTTGTAAGCCAAAACCAGGAGTGGGTGATAAATGCAGAAGTGGTGCATATGTTTCTACTATACTTTTCCTCTAAGGCTATGTGCACACGATGCGGATTTGCTGCAGATCCGCAGCGGATTTTTCCTTGCAGAAACGCTGCGGATCCGCACTGTGATGTACAGTATAATGTTATTTAATGGGAAAAAAAATAGCTGTGCAGACGGTGCGGAAAAATCAGTGCGGAGTTACTGCAGATTTCAAAGAAGTGCATGTCACTTCTTATGAGCGGATCTGCAGCGTTTCTGCACTCCTCCATGTAAAAAATCCGCAGTGCCAAAATCCGCAGAATATCCGCACAAAATCCGCAGCAATTCCGCATAAAAACCGCACAAAATCCGCGGCTGCGGATTCTGCCAGAAGATGCGGATTTTGTGCAGAAAATTCTGCACCTCTTTTCCTACGTCCTGGTTTTGGCTTACAAATACTGATGTAAAATACTGACCAAATACGGTTAGTGTGACGGCAGCCTCTTACTTCAAAGGTGTCCCCCTGTTTTTCATTCTTTTACGTATGGTTTCTCATTCTCCCTATATGTTTTTTAACATTGTCTGTATATCACAGCTGAGGGTTGCAGCCCTCAGCTGTCAGTTTTGACTGGCTGGTTATCAAAAATACAGGGGAACCCATGCTTTTTTTTAATTTATTTATAGTGCAGGCAGAGGCTGATGAATACTCCCACCAGCCGCTACCTGCTCTCACTGTTATTAGCTGCAGCAGGTGTAGTCTGATGGAAGCAGTAGTACCATCAGCCGCAGCCTGCCCTCACTGTTATCAGTTGAAAATAACTCTCAACATTCTCCCCTGCTAGCCCTGATCGCAGGTGTAGCGGGGGTGAATGATGAGAGCTGTCTTCAGCACCCGGCGCCGGGGAACAGCGCTAACAGTACCGCTGCTTCCCAGGTACTGATACGTGTCACACTTATGACACACGGATGTCATCCGTGTGTCATCAGTGTACACGTGTGTGGGACATCTTGCGACCCGGGCTGCTGTTAAAAAACGGACATGTCAGAGTATTTTGACCACAGACACACGGTCCGTGGAAACACACTGACGTGTACAGAAACATTCATTTGAATGGGTCTACATGTATAAGGCTATGTGCACACATTTTGCTGATTTTGATGCGTTTCAACAGCGTTTTTGGGCACGCGGAATTACATCAAATCCGCAGTGTAGTGCACAAGCAATGATAGTCAATGGGAAATTGAGAATTGTTGTGTACATGCTGCAGAAAAATCCGTGCGGAATAGCAGCATTTTTTTTCCGCAGCATGTCAATTCTTTTTGCGGATCTGCAGCGTTTCTGCACCCATTGACTTCCATTGATTCACTGAAATCCATGGCAAAACCGCAGGTTTAAAAAGATCTGTGGTTTCGCTGCAGAGTTGGGTGCGAGAAACACTGCAGATAGGGAGAAGAAAGAGTGTGTGGGCAGAGGCTATGCGTGTGGGCGGAGACTATGTGCGGAGAAGATGTGCGTGTGTGTGTGTGTGTTTGTGTGTATCTGTGTGTGTCTGTGGATGTGTGAGCGTGGGTCTACGGGTGCCTGCGTGTGTGTCTGTGTGTGCGGGGCTGTGTTTGTGTGTGCGAGGCTGTGTGCAGGCAGGCATCGTCCGATAGGACTACTAGTCCCATCCGCTATGCCTGCTACAGTGACAACTGTAGCCCATCATCCGGCTACTGTGTCAAAACAAACAACACATATACACATACAGTACAGTACATGCAACATACAGTATATACTCACCAATCACCTAGTCCCAAAAGCCCTCAATCACCTGTAAAAAAAAATAAAAATAATAAACCGATAGTATACTCCCGGATCCGATGTAATCCATTTAACGAGTGTCCCACAATGATCTCCCATGGAGAGCTGTCACATTGGAAGATGTGACGGCTCTCCAGGGGTTCCGGTAATACAATGACAGGAGGAGGTAATCCTCTGCACTGTATCCCTCTGCCGAGTTCAGCAGAGTTCATACTGTCACTTGCGGCACCATTGTAGCAGTGCCGTAAAGTGAGAGCCCATTGAACCCTCATTGGTAACACTGCGGGGGCCATTGTCTCCTGTCAGTGTGTCACTGGAGGCTCTGTAGAGCGGTCACATCTCCTGATGTGACTGCTCTATAGGGGAGATCGTCATGGGACACTCGTTATTAAATGGACTGCATCGGACCAGGGAGTATTTGTGTTGGTTTTTTATTTTTTACAGGAGATTGAGGGCGTCGCATGGATTGGCAGAACAATAAAGGTGGCAAAACTGTGTAGTGTTTTATTTCATTAACATACTTTATTCTTGCTGTGTGTTTATTTAACCCATTAAGAACTATAGGATTAGTAATGGATAGGTATCTTATTGACACCTCTCCATTACTAAGCAGGCTTGATGTCACCTTACAATACAAAGGTGACATTAACCCACTATTACCCCATATGCCACCGCTACAGGGCAGTGGGAAGAAAGAGGCTAAGTGCCGGAATTGGCGCATCTTACAGATGCGCCATTTCTGGGGCGGCTGTGAGCTGGTGTATGTATCCATGGCCCCTTCCTAGGCTATGAATATCAGCCTACAGATGTCTGCATAGCCTTTTCTGGCTATTATAGGGGGACCCCACGTCGTTTTTTTTTTGTTTTTTTGGTGGGGGTCCCCCTTTTTTAATAGTAAAGGCTAAATATACAGCTGCAGGCTGATATTCATAGCCTGGGAAGATCCATGGGTATTAACCCCTTCCAAGGCTATAAACATCAGCCCCCCAGTCGCTGTCTTTCCCTCTCTTTCCCAGAAAATTGTGCGGGAGCCCACCACATTTTTTTTTCAATTTTTTTATAAATTAAGCAGAAATTGCGTTTAAGGCCGGGGTCACACTTGTGAGAAACCTGCACGAGTCTCTCGCATCAATAACCAGCACTGTCGCCGGCTCTCGGGAGCGGAGCGTGCGGCTGTATGTATTTCTATGCAGCTGAGCGCTCCGATCCCGAGTGCCGTCGGCAGTGTCGGGTATTGAGGTGCGAGTTTCTCGAAAGTATGACCCCGGCCTAAGGCAGATTTGTGTGTGTGTGTGCATCTTTATTTAACTCTTTATGTCCAATTTTATTATGCTTATTACTAAACATCGGGCTTGGTATTATCTATCTATCTATAGATATATCTATCGGTATACAGTATCTATCCATTATCTATCTATCATGTATCTATATATACAGTAGATCTATCTATTGATCTATCCATAAATCATCTATCTATAGATCTATCTTTCTGTGTGTGTAAACACTATTCTTCAATAGAGTATGTAAATGAAGAGTTTGCACAAGAAATGACATCACAATTCTTTTTTTTTTTGTTAAATAATAGATCTTTATTTAGCTTAAAAAAACGCATACAAATCCGCAAAAAAAAAAACGCATGAAAATCCGCATAAAAAACACATCAAATACGCACAGATTTGTACCTGTGTTTTCTGCCAAGAGATGCAGAATCTGAACAGAAAATTCCACAGACAGATCTGCAACGTGTGCACATACCCAAGAGTCTCCTGTATGTGTCAAAACTGTCACTACACATACTGGACACAGTGATGTGTGAAAAGGGTCTGCACAAATTGCAGATTTGCCTGTGGAATTTTCTCTGCAGATTCTGCATCTCTTAGCAGAAAACGCAGGTACAAATCTGTGCGTATTTGATGTGTTTTTTATGCGGATTTTCATGCGGATTTGTATGCGTTTTTGTAACCTAAATAAAGATCTATTATTTAACAAAAAAAAAAAAGAATTGTGATGTCATTTCTTTGTCCAACCTCTAAGGCTACTTTCACACATCAGGTTTTTTCATTCCAGCCCATTACGGCTATTTTTTAGAAAAAACGGAACCGGCGAAATTAAAAACCGGAACCGGTTTTTCCCCATTGACTTGTATTAGCGCCAGATTGCGCCGCATGGCCCAACGGTCCTTCCTGTTTTTTCCGGATCCGGCGAAAATTTAAATACCGGCGTCTGGAAAAAGCGTCTACAGTAACGTTTTTTGTCTGCGGTGAAAAAGCCAGAAAGGCCGGATCCGGCCTTTCCGGCTTTTTGCTACAATGGATGTCTGTGGACACCGGAATGTGCTGGATCCGGAAAAAGCTGGATCCGGTGACCTGATCCGGTTTTTCAATCTGAGCATGCTCAGAACATATTGGCCTGCCCCAGGACACATATACAGTTATATGAAAAAGTTTGGGCACCCCTATTAATCTTAAGCTTAATCATGATGTACAATAACAAATTGTATTGTGGTACCGTGTTAGCCAGAAAAATCGATGTGAATACTTTTCTGCCCAATGATGACAGAAGTATTCTAGGAGTGATACCTTTATTGGCTAACCAGAAAATAATATATTTGCAAGCTTTCAGAGCTTGCAAACATATTATTTTCTGGTTAGCCAATAAAGGTATCACTCCTAGAATACTTCTGTCATCATTGGGCAGAAAAGTATTCACATCAATCTTAAGCTTAATGTTTTATAAAAATTGTTTTTTTTGTAACAGCTATTTCAGTTTCATATATCTAATAACTGTTGGACACAGTAATGTTTCTGCCTTGAAATGAGGTTTATTGTACTAACAGAAAATGTGCAATCTGCATTCAAACAAAATTTGACAGGTGCATAAGTATGGGCACCCTTATCATTTTCTTGTTTTAAATACTCCTACCTACTTTTTACTGACTTACTAAAGCACTTTTTTGGTTTTGTAACCTCATTGAGCGTTGAACTTCATAGCCAGGTGTATGCAATCATGAGAAAAGCTACTTAAAGTGGCCACTTGCAAGTTGTTCTCCTGTTTGACTCTCCTCTGAAGAGTGGCATCATGGGCTCCTCAAAACAACTGTCACATGATCTGAAAACAAAGATTATTCAACATAGTTGTTCAGGGGAAGGATACAAAAAGCTGTCTCAGAGATTTAACCTGTCAATTTCCACTGTGAGGAACATAGTAAGGAAATGGAAGAACACAGGTACAGTTCTTGTTAAGGCCAGAAGTGGCAGGCCAAGAAAAACATTAGAAAGGCAGAGAAGAATGGTGAGATCAGTCAAGGACAATCCTCAGACCACCTCCAGAGAGCTGCAGCATCAACTTGCTGCAGATGGTGTCACTGTGCATCGGTCAACTATACAACGCACTTTGCACAAGGAGAAGCTGTATGGGAGAGCGATGCGAAAGAAGCCGTTTCTGCAAGCACGCCACAAACAGAGTCGGCTGAGGTATGCAAAAGCACATTTGGAGGAGCCAATTTCTTTTTGGAAGAAGGTCCTGTGGACTGATGAAACCAAGATTGAGTTGTTTGGTCATACAAAAAGGCGTTATGCGTGGCGGCAAAAAAACATAGCATTCCAAGAAAAACACTTGCTACCCACAGTAAACTTTGGTGGAGGTTCCATCATGCTTTGGGGCTGTGTGGCCAATGCCGGCACCGGGAATCTTGTTAAAGTTGAGGGACTCATGGATTCCTCTCAGTATCAGCAGATTCTTGACAATAATGTTCATGATTCAGTGACAAAGTTGAAGTTACGCAGGGGATGGATCTTTCAGCAAGACAATGATCCAAAACACCGCTCCAAATCTACTCAGGCATTCATGCAGAGGAACAATTACACTGTTCTGGAATGACCATCCCAGTCCCCAGACCTGAATATCATTGAACATCTGTGGGATCATTTGAAGAGGGCTGTCCATGCTCGGCGACCATCAAACTTAACTGAACTGGAATTGTTTTGTAAAGAGGAATGGTCAAAAATACCTTCATCCAGGATCCAGGAACTCATTAAAAGCTACAGGAAGCGACTAGAGGCTGTTATTTTTGCAAAAGGAGGATCTACTAAATATTAATGTCACTTTTCTGGTGAGGTGCCCATACTTCTGCACCTGTCAAATTTTGTTTGAATGCAGATTGCACATTTTCTGTTAGTACAATAAACCTCATTTCAAGGCAGAAACATTACTGTGTCCAACAGTTATTAGATATATGAAACTGAAATAGCTGTTGCAAAAAAAAAAAACAATTTTTATAAAACATTAAGCTTAAGATTAATAGGGGTGCCCAAACTTTTTCATATAACTGTATAACAATACCAGTGAGGCCCTCACTCATTACCATCCATTGAGAACCTGCCAGCAAGAGAGCCAAGAGCCTGCCTGCCAAGAGCCTGCCAGCCAGAGAGCCTAGCCTGCCTGCCTGCCAAGAGCCTGCCAGCCAGAGAGCCAAGAGCCTGCCAGCAGAGAGCCAAGAGCCTGCCAAGAGCCTGCCAGCCAGAGAGCCAAGAGCCTGCCAACCAGAGAGCCAAGCCTGCCTGCCTATCAAGAACCTGCCAGCCAGTGAGCCAAGAGCCTGCCAGCCAGAGAGCCAAGAGCCTGCCAGCCAGAGAGCCTACCCTGGCTGACAAGAGCTTGCCAGCCAGAGAGCCTAGCCTGCCTGCCTGCCAAGAGCCTGCCAGCCAGACAGCCAAGAGCCTGCTAGCCAGAGAGCCAAGAGCCAGCCAGCAGAGAGCCTAGCCTGCCTGCCTGCAAAGAGCCTGCCAGCAGAGAGCCAAGAGCCTGCAGCCAGAGAGCCTAGCCTGCCTGTCTGCCATGAGCCTGACAGCCAGCCTGCCAAGAGCCTGCTAGCCAGAGAGCCAAGAGCCTGCCAGCAGAGAACCTAGCCTGCCTAACAAGAGCCTGCCAGCAGAGAGCCTAGCCTGCCTGCCTGCCAGCAGAGAGTCAAGAGCCTAGCCTGCCTGCCAAGAGCCTGCCAGCCAGAGAGCCAAGAACCTTCCAGCCAGAAAGCCTAGCCTGCCTGCCAAGAGCCTGCCAGCCAGAGAGCCTAGCCTGCCAGCCAGAGAGCCGAGAGCCTAGCCTGCCACAGAGCATATCAGCCAGCTATCAACCATGTCTTCTTCTGGGAGCCCTCCTGAACATCGGCAGCGCAGTGAGGTAAATAAAATTTCTGTTTTTAGAGATAAGTTTTTTTTGGCCCAGTCTGAATGTCTGTCTGTCTGTCTGTCTGTCTGTCTGTCTATCTATCTAGCCCATATTTATCTATCTGTCATATATCTTTTTTTTATATGTATATATATATTTTAATAATTAATCTATTTATCAATCTCTAATTTTTGTAGGAAGCTGCAGCAGAAGAGGTGCTTCCAGAAGAAGACCGAAGGGGTGGAGAGAGACCTGGAGTGGGATCGCAATTGGTAAGTGTCTTGCATGCATCGTGGAACCACAACCTCACACTACACCCAACACATACAAACAAAAGATCCTTACCGAAAGAATACTGCACACAACACATACAAACTGATCATTATAGACATCACACAACATACAAAATGATCATTATAGACATCACACTGTCACATCACATCAACACATAAAAAGCCAATACATAAGCACATAATTTTTTTTTTTTATAGTCTTCTGATTCTGGTGCTCGATCCAGAGGTCCTCCGAGCGGCTCCCAGAGTCGTCGGCGTGAGAGTGCGGGCGGCTGTCATCGTGTAAGTATCTCCTTATTTCTTTTTTATTTGAACTTATTGTTGGTTTTTTTCTTCTTTTTTAACAGGCTTCACAGCGTGTTCCTGACTCGGACGGTGAGGAGGTTGGACTAAATATTAACCTCCTCATCAATCTGATCCGAGAGAGGGAGCCGCTGTGGAACATGGCTGACCGCCGCCACGCTGATGTCATTGTGACCCGTCAGCTCTGGGAGCAAGTCTGCGAACAGCTGGTAGACAACTCTGGGAGGACCTCGATGTTCGGGCTCAGAATCAAGCACGTAAGTATACACAGTTCAGTTGTGTTGATGGATTTAAAGTGTTGTATACTAACCAATTTGTGTTTCTCCTTTTTTTACAGGTGAGAGGATTGTCAAGCGGTGGCGGTCGATCAGGGATTGCTTCAAGAAGGAGTTCAACAAAGAGATGCAGGCCCTGAGTGGATCTGGAGGACGCAGGAGCAGATATAAATATGCCTAAGCTCTGTTGTTCCTCAGGTCAACGATGGTGAGCCGAAGGTAAATATTATCCACCACATTTAATAACCAATGTTTTACATGTCTAACCCTCTTTTGCTGTTTCAGCCAGGGCCATGCAATATCAGTATATTAATTATATTTTCTTTTCTCTTTGTTCCTCAGCACCATTGGCAGCACTGGGGAGCCTGCAGCAGAGTTAAACCCTTCTGTGGCGATCCCTCAGGAGTCCGCCACCGTGGGACATTTTGACAGTCCCGGCCCCTCTGCACCTTCCCAGCCTTCCTTCACATCTGATCCCTCGATCCCATCCACCAGCACTGGAGCATCCTGGTCATCCATGCTACATTGCATGAATCTGCTGGTGAGGATATAGTTTTTCCCTTACCCCACCCTCTGATGCTGCCACCTCTAGTACACCTGTGGCTTCAGGGCGGCAGCGCCAGAGGGGTCAGGTACAGAGCTATGCGCCCGAGTTCTTGCACCTGAATGCATCCTGTTATGACCTGGTGGTTTAGGAGCAACATGGGACGTGCTCTGGAGGAGGTGGTACCTGTACTGACCGCAGTTCCTGAGCTTAACACAACACTAGAAGTAGCCGTGGGATGTTCCTGTCACTCCCTAGACACCTCGTCACAGCCGGAGGACTAACTACCCCTAACGATAGAAACAGGAAAGCTATCTTGCCTCAGAGAAAATCCACAAAGGATAGGACAGCCCCCCACAAATATTGACTGTGAGTGGAGAGGGAAATGACATACGCAGAATGTAACCAGGATGTAGCAAAGGAGGCCAGTCTAGCTAGATAGATAGAACAGTTTACAAAAATCTCCACACCTGACTAAAGGTGTGGAGGGTAAATCAGCTTCCCAGAGCTTATAGCTTAACTGAATAAATCCATACTGACAAGCTGGACTAGAAAAAACATAGAAAGTGCAGAAAGATTAAGTCCACAACAAGTGGACTGCAAAAGAACAAAGCAGGACTTATCTTTGCTGAACTGGTCAGAATATCAGGGAAATCCAAGCAGAGATGTGAATCCAACCAGGAACCATTGACAACTGGCACAGGCTGAAGGATAGAACCAGGCTAAATAGCCGAGCCAGAAAGACAATCAGTGGAAGCAGCTGCTGACTACTAAATCCAAGGAGCAGCAGTACCACTTAAAACCACCGGAGGGAGCCCAAGAGCAGAACTCACAAAAGTGCCACTTACAACCACCGGAGGGAGCCCAAGAGCTGAATTCACAACAGTACCCCCCCTTGAGGAGGGGTCACCGAACCCTCACCAGAGCCCCCAGGCCGATCAGGACGAGCCAAGTGAAAAGCACGAACCAAATCGGCGGCATGGACATCGGAGGCAACAACCCAAGAATTATCCTCCTGGCCATAACCCTTCCACTTGACAAGATACTGAAGCCTCCACCTCGAAAAACGAGAATCCAAAATTTTCTCCACCACATATTCCAACTCCCCATCAACCAACACCGGGGCAGGAGGATCAACAGAGGGAACAACGGGCACCACATATCTCCGCAACAAAGATCTATGGAAAACATTATGGATGGCAAAAGAGGCTGGAAGGGCCAAACGAAAAGATACCGGATTGATAATCTCAGAAATCTTATAAGGACCAATAAACCGAGGCTTGAACTTAGGGGAAGAAACCTTCATAGGAACATGACGAGAAGATAACCAGACTAAATCCCCCACCCGAAGCCGGGGACCAACACACCGACGGCGGTTAGCAAAACGTTGAGCCTTTTCCTGAGACAACGTCAAATTGTCTACCACATGAGTCCAAATCTGCTGTAACCTGTCCATTACAGAATCCACACCAGGACAATCAGAAGGCTCAACCTGCCCCGAAGAAAAACGAGGATGAAAACCAAAATTACATAAGAAAGGCGAAACCAAAGTAGCCGAACTAGCCCGATTATTAAGGGTAAACTTGGCCAACGGCAAGAAAGCCACCCAATCATCCTGGTCAGCAGACACAAAGCATCTCAAATAGGTTTCCAAGGTCTGATTAGTTCGCTCAGTTTGGCCATTTGTCTGAGGATGAAACGCCGAAGAAAAAGACAAATCAATGTCCATCCTAGCACAAAAGGCCCGCCAAAACCTAGAAACAAACTGGGAACCTCTGTCAGACACAATATTCTCCAGAATGCCATGCAAACGAACCACATGCTGAAAAAACAATGGAACCAAATCAGAGGAGGAAGGCAATTTAGGCAAAGGTACCAAATGGACCATTTTAGAGAACCGGTCACAAACCACCCAGATAACAGACATCTTCTGGGAAACCGGAAGATCCGAAATAAAATCCATGGAAATATGCGTCCAGGGCCTCTCAGGGACCGGTAAAGGCAAAAGCAACCCACTAGCGCGGGAACAGCAAGGCTTGGCCCAGGCACAAGTCCCACAGGACTGCACAAAAGAACGCACATCCTGCGACAAGGAAGGCCACCAAAAGGACCTAGCAACCAAATCTCTGGTACCAAAAATACCAGGATGACCAGCCAACACCGAACAGTGAACCTCAGAAATTACCTTACTTGTCCATCTATCAGGAACAAACAGCTTCCCCACAGGACAGCGGTCAGGTTTATCAGCCTGAAATTCCTGAAGCACCCGCCGTAAATCAGGGGAGATGGCAGAAAGAATCACCCCTTCCTTAAGAATGCCAACCGGCTCAAGGACTCCAGGAGAATCAGGCAAAAAACTCCTAGAGAGGGCATCAGCCTAAACATTCTTAGATCCCGGAAGATACGAGACCACAAAATCAAAACGGGAGAAAAACAGGGACCATCGAGCCTGTCTAGGGTTCAGCCGCTTGGCCGACTCGAGGTAAATCAGATTCTTATGATCGGTCAAGACCACAACGCGGTGCTTGGCTCCCTCAAGCCAATGTCGCCACTCCTCAAATGCCCACTTCATGGCCAACAACTCCCGATTGCCGACATCATAATTGCGCTCCGCAGGTGAAAACTTTCTGGAAAAAAAAGGCACACGGTTTCATCAAAGAACCATCAGAACTCCTCTGAGACAAAACGGCCCTTGCCCCAATCTCAGAAGCGTCAACCTCAACCTGAAAAGGAAGAGAAACATCCGGCTGACGCAACACAGGGGCAGAAGTAAATTGGCGTTTAAGCTCCTGAAAGGCCTCAACAGCCGCAGAGGACCAATTCGTCACATCAGCGCCTTTCTTCGTCAAATCGGTCAGGGGCTTAACCACACTGGAAAAGTTGGCAATGAAACGGCGATAAAAATTAGCAAAGCCCAAAAATTTCTGAAGACTCTTCACAGATGTGGGTTGAATCCAGTCATGAATGGCTTGGACCTTAACAGGATCCATTTCTATAGACGAGGGAGAAAAAATAAAACCCAAAAAAGAGACCTTCTAAACTCCAAATAGGCACTTAGACCCCTTCACAAATAAAGCATTATCACGAAGGATCTGGAATACCATCCTGACCTGCTTCACATGAGACTCCCAATCATCGGAAAAAATCAAAATATCATTCAAATATACAATCATGAATTTATCAAGATAATTGCGGAAAATATCATGCATGAAGGACTGAAATACAGAAGGAGCATTAGAGAGCCCGAAAGGCATCACAAGGTATTCAAAATGGCCTTCGGGCGTATTAAATGCAGTTTTCCATTCATCACCCTGTTTAATACGAACAAGATTATATGCCCCTCGAAGGTCAATCTTAGTAAACCAACTAGCCCCCTTGATCCGAGCAAACAAATCAGAAAGCAAAGGTAAAGGGTATTGGAATTTGACCGTGATCTTATTAAGAAGGCGATAATCAATACAGGGTCTCAAGGAGCCATCCTTCTTGGCAACAAAAAAGAATCCCGCTCCCAATGGTGAGGAAGACGGCCGAATATGCCCCTTCTCCAAAGACTCCTTAACATAACTCCGCATGGCGGCATGCTTTGGCACAGACAGATTGAAAAGTCGGCCCTTAGGGAACTTACAGCCAGGAATCAAGTTAATAGCACAATCACAGTCCCTATGTGGAGGAAGGGAACTGGACTTGGGCTCATCAAATACATCCTGGAAATCCGACAAAAACTCAAGAACTTCAGAAGAGGGGGAAGAGGAAATTGACATCAAAGGAACGTCACTATGTACCCCTTGACAACCCCAACTAGTCACAGACATAGATTTCCAATCCAGCACTGGATTATGTCCCTGTAACCATGGAAAACCCAGTACAACAACATCATGCAAATTATGCAACACCAGAAAACGGCAATCTTCCTGATGTGCTGGAGCCATGCACATGGATGGTCAGCTGAGTCCAATACTGAGGTTTATCCTTGGCCAACGGTGTACCATCAATGCCCCTCAAAGGAATAGGGCTCTGCAAAGGCTGCAAGGAAAAACCACAGCGCCTGGCGAATTCCAAGTCCATCAAGTTCAGGGCAGTGCCTGAATCCACAAATGCCATGACAGAAAAGGACGATAATGAGCAAATCAAGGTCACAGATAAGAGAAATTTAGGCTGTACAGTACTGATGGTAACAGACCTAGCGACCCTCTTAGTACGCTTAGGGCAGTCAGAAATAACATGAGCAGAATCACCACAGTAAAAACACAGCCTATTCTGGCGTCTGAATCCCTGCCGTCCTGCTCTAGTCAAAATCCTATCACATTGCATAGGCTCAGGACTCTGCTCAGAGGATACGGCCATATGGTGCACAACTTTGCGCTCGCGCAGGCGCCGATCAATCTGAATGGCTAGAGACATAGATTCGCTCAAACCAGCAGGCGTGGGGAACCCCACCATAACATCTTTAAGGGCTTCAGAAAGACCCTTTCTGAAAATTGCTGCCAGAGCCTCATCATTCCATTTAGTGAGCACAGACCATTTTCTAAATTTCTGGCAGTATACTTCTGCCACTTCCTGACCCTGACACAGGGCCAACAAGGTCTTTTCTGCATGATCCACAGAATTAGGTTCGTTATACAATAATCCGAGCGCTTGAAAAAATGCGTCTACATTAAGCAATGCCGGATCCCCTGATTCAAGGGAGAATGCCCAGTCCTGAAGGTCACCACGCAGCAGAGAGATGACAATTTTAACCTGCTGAATGGAATCACCAGAGGAACGGGGTTTCAAGGGAAAAAACAATTTGCAGTTATTTTTAAAGTTCAAAAACTTGGATCTGTCCCCAAAAAACAAATCAGGGGTTGGAATTCTAGGCTCTAAAGCCGGAGTCTGGACAACATAATCTTGGATACTCTGTACTCTTGCAGCAAGTTGATCCACACGAGAAAACAAACCCTGAACATCCATGCCAGCGCCAAAATCCTGAACCACCCAGAGATTAAGAGGAAAAAAAAGACAAAACAGACTGCAGAAAAAAAATGGCTCAGAACTTCCTTTTCCTTCTTTTGAGATGCATTTAATTCATTTGTGGCCAGTTGTACTGTTATGAGCTGGTGGTTTAGGAGCAACATGGGACGTGCTCTGGAGGAGGTGTACCTGTCCTGACCGCAGTTCCTGAGCTTAACACAACACTAGAAGTAGCCGTGGGATGTTCCTGTCACTCCCCAGACACCTCGTCACAGCCGGAGGACTAACTACCCCTAAAGATAGAAACAGGAAAGCTATTATGCCTCAGAGAAAATCCCCAAAGGATAGGACAGCCCCCCACAAATATTGACTGTGAGTGGAGAGGGAAATGACATACGCAGAATGAAACCAGGATGTAGCAAAGGAGGCCAGTCTAGCTAGATAGATAGAACAGGACAGAATACTGTGCGGTCAGTATTAAAAACTAGAAAAATCCACCACAGAGTTTACAAAAATCTCCACACCTGACTAAAGGTGTGGAGGGTAAATCAGCTTCCCAGAGCTTATAGCTTAACTGAATAAATCCATACTGACAAGCTGGACTAGAAAAAACATAGAAAGTGCAGAAAGATTAAGTCCACAACAAGTGGACTGCAAAAGAACAAAGCAAGGACTTATCTTTGCTGAACTGGTAAGAATATCAGGGAAATCCAAGCAGAGATGTGAATCCAACCAGGAACCATTGACAACTGGCACAGGCTGAAGGATAGAACCAGGCTAAATAGCCGAGCCAGAAAGACAATCAGTGGAAGCAGCTGCTGACTACTGAATCCAAGGAGCAGCAGTACCACTTAAAACCACCGGAGGGAGCCCAAGAGCAGAACTCACAAAAGTGCCACTTACAACCACCGGAGGGAGCCCAAGAGCGGAATTCACAACAGCATCCTTCCAGAACTGTCTCAAAGTTTTGTCCGAGCAAATGGTTGCAGGTTTCAATTTGGTAAATAAAAGCATTCTCAAGTTGCATACACTTCTGCTACAGATGCATTCAGTAGCAAGTCAATCACCGAACCGCACTTTTTTCCGGTCGGTACTCGAGCGCATGGATAAGCTATCTCCTGATCAGTAGATGCAAGTAATGCAATCGTGCCAGTCTACTCTAGCGCTTGTAACTTCTCAAGTCACTACACCTGCCCCCCCTCCTGCACCTGCCCCCTTCCAGCCACTGTCCCTCACTCCAGCCACTACCAGCATCCTGCTCCATACCAGCATCCTGCCCCGTATCAGCATCCTGCCTGTGCCCTGTCCCAGCATCCTGACCCCTACCAACATCCTGCTCGTGCCCAGTCCCAGCATCCTGACCTGTACCAACATCCCGCCCCATACCAGTTCCCAACAACATCTTCCGTGCCTCCTCTCCCTGCCCACTACCACCAGTCTCCTTCACCCATCTTGTCATCATGTCACTATCCCAACCCTCTTCTCCACCCATCACCTCTTCTGCCTCCCAATCCATCAACTACACCCCTCCATCATTTCAAATCCCAAATCCAACTCCCAGTTTCCTGTCCACCCGTTCACTTTCTTTCTCCACCCCTTCACCGCTACCTACTGATCCTTCACCACCACCACCACATTCCTCTCTCAACACTCCCACTGTCGAAGTGTCCCAATCTGACAGCCCCTCCAGCAATATCTCCATTCTCCACCCCAAATTATGCTAACTTATAAAAGTTATTTTTGTTAAGAAAATTTGTTTAATAAAACTGTTTTGGTAACACAAAATTTGTATTTTATTTATAAGGTATAGTAATACATTTAAGAACGTGGTTAGAGGTTAAACACTTCAAACAAGTACACAACTTGGGTAAAAGAAGGTAAAATACTTTGGGTACAACCCAAACAGGTACATAGCTTGGGTAAAAGAAGGTAAAATACTTTGGGTACAACCCAAACAGGTACATAACTTGGGTAAAAGAAGGTAAAATACTTTGGGTACAACCCAAACAGGTACATAACTTGGGTAAAAGAAGGTAAAATACTTTGGGTACAACCCAAACAGGTACACAACTTTGGTTATATAAGGTTAAAGGTTAAATACTTTGGGGGCAACACAAACAAGTACACAACTTGGGTACCATAAGGTAAAATATGGTTATCAAGGTCCAAGAAAAATTGTTCACACTCTCTCATCCTGCCAGTCTACTCTTCCTTCAGGTGAGATAAAGTATTCTGCGAATTGGTCCCTCATTCGGGAAACTGACACAGAACTTCTATACGTAATGTTGTTATAATCAGCCAAGGTGGTTTCTTCTGAGTGGTTTTCAATGAAAATATGTTCCTTGCATATCACATAATTGTGCAGGAAAACATACTTTCACCACCTCGTCAACAGTGTCAGTCTTCAAGTTTATAGCTGTCAATAGAACTCTCCATTTGGCGGTCAAAATCCCAAAAGCGCACTCCACCATTCTCCATGCTCGTGTGAGGTGGTAGTTAAAAATTATTTTAGTTTGCGTTAATCCACTACTGGAGTAAGGTTTCAGCATGCGTTCAGACAGCTGGAAAGTTTCATCCCCATCACAAGCAAAAGGCATTGGGGGCCCAGAGGTTTGAGGCAGTGGTCTTGGGGGGGGGAATTGGAAGGTGTTTCCATACAGATGATGCCCCATTGCAGACAGTTTGAAAACTTGGGAATCATTGGAGCGGCCATACGCCCCAAGCCCCAATATCCACCGCTATAAATTTGTACTCTGCATCGGCGATGGCCATCAGCACAATGGAGAAGTATTTTTTATAGTTGGTCGGTTTCACGATGCGGATATGTTTCCCGTCCACTGCGCCCACGCAATTGGGAAACTGACACATTTGCTGGAATTTCTCGGCTACTTCCAACCAACTCTCCATTGTGGAATGTGGTATAAATTCACCGTGCAAAGAGTCCCACAGGTGTGCTTGACAATTCCGGAGAGGGTGGAAATCCTAATCTGAACTGGAAATAGAGTAACGAAAGGGATTCTCCAGTTGCAAGGAATCTGTGAATAAAAGCAAGGGAAACATTATTACAAAATACCAGCAATAACATTACAGTTTTAAGGCAGCATTAAACAGTAGGAGATATGATAAAAAAGATCACTAAAAAGTATTCAAAAAAATAATTACCAGCAACAACATAAAAGTGTGCTTTACAGGATGAGAAACAATAAAAATGGCTTACCGAAGAGTGACTATCAGACTTTCCGCCGGTGAAATGGAGAATCGGCAATACGTATCACTCCTTTGGATGAGTTGTCCAATTCGTTCCACCAATAGATCGAAGTTCTCCACTATCATCCATACATATGAGAAAAATTTCTCTGTTTCTCCTCGTAGCTCCATGTACAGTGTAGAAAACACCCCACGTGTCATTCTCTGTGCAGTGATGGGGTGGATCCACTAACGCCGTCGGCGCAAACGCATCATGCGTTGTCTCGCTTGTTCCTTCTCCAGAACAATTGTTTTCAAGGGATTTGCCTCCACAGTGAAATCCACGTTGATCTTCAGAATATTCACAATAACGACATCCATCTTGCTCTCAAAACACTTGCTCCTCTCCAACCTGTCACTGATGGGCTGTAGGAACACTGTATATATAGTATTGAGGGGGCCAATCGCATTTTGGAGCCTCCAGGGGCATTTTTAAAAACTGGACCTGTCAAAAACCGGATGAAAAAAAACAGAAGAAACGGATGCCAACCGTATGGAATGGATCCGTTCCATATGGTTTTCACAAATTATTCCAGATCCGGCTCTGCGACGCGACGCCGGAATCGGCAAGGTGCCAAAAACCTGATGTGTGAATGTAGCCTTATTTTACATACTCTATTGAAGAATAAGGTTTACACACACAGACAGACAAACAGACAGACATAGACAGATAGATAGACAGATATAGACAGACAGATAGATGATAGATAATAGATAGACAGATAATAGATAGATAATAGATAATAGATAGATAATACATAGATCGATAATAGATAGATAATACCAATGCCGATGTTTAGCAATGAACTTAATAAAATGGTACATAAATAGTTAAAGAAAGACACACACACACAAACACAAAATCTGCACGCAATATCTCTAATTTTTAAAAAAAAGGCGTGCGCTCCCGCGCAATTTTCTGCACCAGAGAGGGAAAGCCGATGGCTGAGGGATGATATTTCTAGTTTGGGAAGGGGGCAATACCCATGGAGCTTCCAGGCTATGAATATCAGCAGCGGTATAATTAGCCTTTACTGGCTATTAAAATAGAGGGACCCCCCAAAAAAATGACGTGAGGTCCCCTATAATTAATAGCCAGAAAGGCTATGCAGACAGCTGCGGGCTAATATTCATAACTTGGAGAGGGGCTGTCACGAATCACAGGGAGGATATTTTTATCATCTCCACTGCTCATACCAAGATGTCATGAACCGGGGTAGTTTGGCTGCCCCGGATCTTTTCTGAAGGGGATTTATCTATATCCCACTTCCCAGTTCCAGTGTGGAACTTGCAGCTCTCTGGCGCCCCCTTATCCTCAGGTCAGTCAGGGAACTGCACCTAGGATAATTAGTCGCCAGAAAAGCTGCCTGCTATGTATTGGCTATTGGGCACACACTGCAGCGAAGATGATATAATTATTCCCAGCTGCAGCCGAGCAATACACTTATAAACCCCGCTCTGTTGCTGCCAGCTTTAACCAACAAGCTCAGTACGGTCCTCTGCCACCAGTCCCTATTCCTAAATCAATAATGGGTCAGGAGCCAACCCAATTAGTAGTGTAATTTTCTTCAAAGGACGTGACAGTACGTTATAGAGTAAGGAGAAATGAAGCTAGTAATTTTATATATTTTACTCCAAAAGGTAGGCAGTGTTTACAAAAGTGGAACAAGATATTATAAAATGAGACAATTATATATGTACAGAATGATTACAAATAAAAAGGGACTAAAGGAAGAAAATAGACTTACAGTTCTTTCATATCATTTCATAGCAGACCATGCGGTGCGGGGGAGCGGCGATACATCAAGATGCATTACAGATGTGTCTTGCAGCTAGCCTCCTGGACAAAAGCTACTGCAAAATGAAGTCTCACTATCATATACTTGTGCCCAAAACCAAGGTACTCCCCCTGTGGTGACCTCACTGGGTGGCTGAATACTCTTGAAGATATGAAAAAAACATCTCTACACATATCTCAGCGCAGAAACCTCGTAGTAGAAAGACAAAGTTATCATTATGCTCACCACGATATGGAGGTTCATTTAAGTATAAACATGCAGTGGATATATGACCCCCTTACGGAGAAATCCGTTCCTTGCATTTGTTGGGTTTAGATCGTAGCGATTTCAGTGAGTTATAGATCTCTCGGTGGACATCCGGAATATGTAACTTTTATATCTCTATCCCTGATCGGTGCCATTATCCGTGACTTTTCAAGAACAAAGAAGACCCATGTGGTCTGAAAGTTGCTGTACCAGTTATAGCTGGTATCAGGTTGGAGGGGGGATGAGGGGTTTAGAATTTCACAGAGCCAACAGGCAGAGTGAAGAGGGTCAGAGAGCCCACAGCTAGTGTGTGTGCCATGGAACCTTCTAGAACTATGCTCATAATATGGCATGTTTATATTATTGTGACAGGGGCCATGGATATTGGACCCCCCGGCTACAAATACCAGCTCCCAGCCGCCCCAGAAATGTCGCAACTGTAAGATGCACCAATTCTGGCACTTAGCCTCTCTCTTCCCACTGCCCTGTAGTGGTGGCATATGGGGTAATAAGGGGTTAATGTCACCTTTGATTGTAAGGTGACATTAAACCTCGTTAGTAATGGAGAGGCGTCAATAAGACACCTATCCATTACTAATCCTATAGTAGTGAAAGAGTTAAATAAAGACACAGACAGAAAAAAGTATTTTAATATTCTTGATTTCACCATACTTACGACCATGCCTAATTCCCCGAAGCCATCGATCACCTGCAAAAAATTAAAATACTAAACCAATAATATACTCCCTGTTCTGACGCAGTACAATTAATAACGAGTGTCCCGCGATGATCTCCCCTATAGAACAATGACATTGGGTGCTCTACAGGGCCTCCCACAATGCACTGACAGGAGATAATGGCTCCTGCAGTGCATCACTGAAGAGGTTACCGGAGTTCAGGCTCACCTTATGCAATGCTGCATGGGAATTTTCGCACACAGCGTTCACGGTGAGAGAATGAACTTGGGTGACCTCTCTCCCAGCAGCGGCGGAGGGATACATCGCGGAGGATTACCTCCGCCTGTCAGTTCATCGCGAAGGCCCTGTAGAGCACTAACACCGCCCGATGTCACTGTTCTACACGGGAGATCGTCATGGGACACTCGTTATTAACTGGACTACGGCAGAAAGGTAAGTATAGGTTGGTTTATTATGTCATTATTACAGGAGATCGAGGGCTTTAGGAACTAGGTGATTGGTGATGGTGAGTATGTACTGTATGTTATGTGTTGTATGTACTGTCTGTAATGCATGTCCTGTATGTCTGCTGTATGTTCTGTATTTTTTTTTTTTTTACTACTGAACGCATGCATTGTCTGATGGGACTACTTTCCCATCATCAGCAATGCTGTCACTGTGAGCATTCATAGTCAGATGGGAGCAGTAGTCCCATCAGACAATGGCTGCTTACACAGACACGCACACACAGGGACACACACACACACACACACACACAGAGACACACACAGACCCGCACACACATACACGCAGACCCCAGCACACAGACAAACACAGTTTCCACCCACACACTTCCCTCCCTATCTGCAGCGTTTCTCGCACCCACATCCACAGCAAATCCACAGATCTTTTTTACACCTGCGGGTTTGCTGCGGATGTGCCTGACTGAATGGAAGTTAATGGGTGCAGAAACACTGCAGATCCGTAAAACTAACTGACATGCTGCGGAAAATAAAACGCTGCAAATCTGTGCGGATTTTTCTGCAGCATGTGCACAACAATTGTTCATTTCACATAGAATAACATTGGTAGTGCACTACACTGCGGATTTGATGCAATTCCGCGAGTCCAAAAACGCTGCGGATCCGCATCAAAATCCGCAACGTGTGCACATAGCCTAAAGCAGATTTTTTAGGAGATCTGTGTCCAGCCCAAATATCTTAACCGCACATGTAAACATTAATAATATTGTAGATTTCCCAGGAACCATTCATCAGTTTGCAGATATCAAGGTACAGTATAATTTATTCAATTTTATAAAATCTACATGCCCATAAAGAAGTTGATCCTACAGACAGATGCCCTTTCAGTGATTTATATGCAGGGCGCTGACTCATTTCATTAGCTCCTCAAGCCTCATTTTCGATCACAGATTATGCAAAAATGGGATTACTTAGCTATTGGAAGGAGCTATACAGCATACCACCTTTCAGCACGTGTATGATTGCCCTAAGGGATATTCGAATTGTAAGCATTTATGATGTCTATAAGATATGTCTTAAATATCTGATAAGCGGTCAAATGATTTCAGTTCATTACTTGTGGTTGTCACATGCTCTATTACAATCAATGGAGAGATGGCTTTGCAAACAGTTTAGACTTCCTATTTTCCTGTCTACTACCATTTTCTCCTTAACTCCTTTATCCCATATGACGTACTATCCCGTCAAGGTGACCTGGGACTTAATTCCCAGTGACAGGATAGTATGTCCTAGGCCATCGGCCGCACTCACGGGGGAGTGCAGCCGATCGCCGCCGGGGGTTAGCTGATTATTACACGGACCGCTCCTAGCACATTAACCCCCGAGACACTGCAATCAAACATGATCGCAGTGTTCCGGCGGCATAGGGAAGCATCGCGCAGGGAGCTTCGCGTTGCTCCGAGGGTCTCCTACCTCCTCCTCCCTGCAGGCCCTTGATCCAAAATGGCCACGGGGCTCCTTCCGGGTCCTGCTGTCACGGGAAGCCTAGGTAGGCAAGAGCTATTAACCCAGGCCCCTGCGATTTCCCTCAACTCTGGGAAACCCTG
This sequence comes from Ranitomeya variabilis, assembly GCF_051348905.1. NCBI lineage: Eukaryota > Metazoa > Chordata > Amphibia > Anura > Dendrobatidae > Ranitomeya > Ranitomeya variabilis. The sequence continues at coordinate 334,938,180 of NC_135234.1, forward strand.
ACTTACCCTCTCCCAGTGTTTACACTGATGGTGTGCATGTCTGGGCCTCCACCCTCACCCTGTCTTCTGTTTCAACCCTAGGCTGAAACCTCCACCCACCACCCAGCGAAGAGACCACTCACCAATACCCACAGTTAGCACAGACAAGGATAACGGAAAATATACACCACGCCGCAGTCACTCAGGACTACACAATAAGTGCACAGGGCAAAACAAAAACAAATATAGGAAGGAGGAAAATATGACAAAGGGAAATATACACCACCAGATATGATACTCCTTTTCCTAGACCACCACTCCAGACCGAGATAACCAAGCACAAGACAGAAGCTATAATCGGCGACGCCCAATGTTCAGAAGAACAATTTAAAGGCAGTGGGCGTGACCCAGCTTCCAATCCGAGCACCAGCTAAATTAACCCTGGACCAGCTAGACAAAATCTAGCCGACACCACTGAGCGCATGGTGGACAAAAGCGGAATTACCGCTGTCTGTCGAACGCCCTAGTTTGAACAGCGTCCGACATGACACCTGCAGGGAGGTGGCGTTCAAGCGTCTGCTCAGAGCAGGCACCAGGAAGCCTCCCTGCAGCGCCTATCAGCGATCTGACACTATAATATGATGTCCCCCCCTGGGACAAAGTAAAAAAGTTTAAAAAAATATATATTTACATGTGTAAAGAAAAAAAAAAATCCTAAATAAAGAAAAAAAAAATATTGTTCCAATAAATATATTTCTTTATCTAAATAAAAAAAGCAATAAAAGTACACATAATTAGTATCGCCGCGTCCGTAACGACCCAACCTATAAAACTCCCACACAACACTTTATTATCATACTGCCGAACAAAAAGTGGAATAACACGCGATCAAAAAGACAGATATAAGACAGATATAAATAACCATGGTACCGCTGAAAACGTCATCTTGTCCCGCAAAAAACGAGCCACCATACAGCATCATCAGCAAAAAACTAAAAAAGTTATAGTCCTCAGAATAAAGCTATACAAAAATAATTATTTTATATATAAAATAGTTTTAATCGCATAAAAGCGCCAAAACATAATAAAATTATATAAATGAGGTATCGCTGTAATTGTACTGACCCGAAGAATAAAACTGCTTTATCAATTTTACCAAACGTGGAACGGAATAAGCAACCCCCTCCCCAAAAGAAATTCATGAATAGCTGTATTTTGGTAATTCTGCCTCACAAAAATCGGAATAAAAAGCGATCAAAAACTGACACGTGCCCGAAAATGGTACCAATAAAAGCATCAAATCGTCCTGCAAAAAAGAAGACCTTATATGACTCTGTGGACCAAAATATGGAAAAATTATAGCTCTCAAAATGTGGAGACGTAAAAACTATTTTTTGCAATAAAAAGTGTCTTTTAGTGTGTGACAGCTGCCAATCATAAAAATCTGCTAAAAAACCCGCTATAAAAGTAAATCAAACCCCCTTTCATCACCCCCTTAGTTAGGCAAAAATAATAAAATTTTAAAAAATGTATTTATTTCCATTTTCCCATTAGGGTTAGGGTTAGGGTTGGGGATAAAGTTAAGGTTAGGGCCACAGTTAAGGATGGGGCCACAGTTAGGGTTGGGGCTAAAGTTAGTGTTAGGGATGGGGCTAAAGTTAGGGTTTGGATTACATTTACGGTTGGAATTATGGTTGGGATTAGGGTTAGGGGTGTGGTTAGGGTTATGGTTGGCATTAGGGTTAGGGGTGTGTTGGAGTTAGGGGTGTGGTTAGGGTTTAGATTAGGGTTAGGGGTGTGTTGGGGTAAGTGTTATGATTTTCCCAATGGCAGGGAAATCAAAATAACAACGGACTAGCTCTCGGGTGATGGGAACTAAAGTGACCGTGACCTGAACCTGACACAACACTGGAAGTAGCCGGGGAGTGTTTCCTACGATGCCCTAGACACCACGCGCCAGCCGGAGATCTAACTACCCCTATCAGAGGAATATACAGGCCTGCCTTACCTCCAGAGATGAACCCCAAAAGGAGATAGCAGCCCCCCACAGATATTGACGGTGAGTCAAGAGGAAAAGACATACGTAGGATGAACAGCAGATTTAGCACAGTGAGGTCCGCTTACTAGATAGCAGAAGTACAGGAAAGAGTCACTTCACGGTCAACTTCAAAACACTACTCAAAAACACCATCCTGAAATTACTTTAAAACTCCAGTGACAACTCATGCCACTGGAGTGGCAATTTCAGTCCACGAGAGCTTCCAGCTACAGAGAGTCACATTGCAAATAGCTGGACAAAAATAGCATTAACTAGAAACAAAATTCAACTTAGCTGAACAGGATCTTGAGGCAGGAGAATGCAACAGAATGCTACTGATACATTGTTGGCCGGCATCGGACCAGCAGCCAAGCAGCCTTAAATAGGAAACTCCCCTAATGGGTGTCAACAGGTGATCAATGATAGAAGAAGGCAAATAAGTGGCACTACCATAAAACACCACCGGGGGAGCCCACAAACAGAATTCACAACAGGTAAGGGTGTGGTTGGAATTAGGGCTAGGGGCATGTTCGGGTTAGGGGTGTGGTTGGGATTATGGTTAGGGTTAAGATTAGGGTAAAGGGTGTGTTTGGGTTAGGGTTTCAGTTAGAATTGAGGGGTTTCCACTGTTAAGGCACATCAGGGACTTTCCAAACGCGACATGGCATCCGATCTCAATTCCAGCCAATTCTGCTTTGAAAAAGTAAAACAGTGCTCCTTCCCTTCCGAGCTCTCCCGTGCGCCCAGACAGGGGATTACCCCAACATATGGGGTATCAGCATACTCAGGACAAATTGGACAACAACTTTTGGGGTCCAATTTCTCCTGTTACCCTTGGAAAAATAAAAAACCGGGGGATAAAAAATAATTTGTGTGGAAAAAAAATATTTTTTATTCTTACAGCTCTGCGTTATAAACTGTAGTGAAACACTTGGGGGTTCAAAGTTCTCACAACACATCTAGATAAGTTCCTTGAGGGGTCTAGTTTCCAATATAGGGTCACTTGTGGGGTTTTTTTTTACTGTTTAGGTACATCAGAGGCTCTGCAAATGCAACGTGACGCCTGCAGAACAATCCATCTAAGTCTGCATTCCTAAAGGCGCTCCTTCCCATCCGAGCTCGGCCATGCGCCCAAACGGTGGTTCCCCCCACATATGGGGGATCAACGTACTCAGGACAAATCGGACAACTTTTGGGGTCCAATTTCTTCTGTTACCCTTGGGAAAAAACAAAACTGGGGGCTAAAAAATAATTTTTGTGGGAAAAAAAAAGATTTTTTTATTTTCACAGCTCTGCGTTATAAACTGTAGTGAAACACTTGGGGGCTCACAGTTCTCACAACACATCTAGATAAGTTCCTTGGGGGGTCTACTTTCCAAAATGGTGTCACTTGTGGGGGGGTTTCCACTGTGTAGGCACATCAGGGGCTCTCCAAACACGACATGGCGTCCTATCTCATTCCAGTCAATTTTGCTTTGAAAAGTCAAACGGCGCTCCTTCCCTTCCGAGCTCTGCCATGCGCCCAAACAGTGGTTTACCCCCACATGTGGGGTATCAGTGTACTCAGGACAAATTGCATAACAACTTTAGGGGTTCAATTTATTCTATTACCCTTGGGAAAATAAAACATTTGGGGCGAAAAGATCATATTTTTTCACAAAAATTATTTTTTATTTTTACGGCTCTACATTATAAACTTCTGTGAAGTATTTGGTCGGTCAAAGTGCTCACCACACATCTAAATAAGTTCCTTAGGGGGTCTACTTTCCAAAATGGTGTCACATGTGGGGGGTTCCAATGTTTAGGCACATCAAGGGCTCTCCAAACGCAACATGGCGTCCTATCTCAATTCCAGTCAATTTTGCATTGAAAAGTCAAACGGCGCTCCTTCCCTTCTGAGCTCTGCCATGCGCACAAACAGTGGTTTACCCCCACATATGGGGTATCAGCATACTGAGGACAAATTGCACCCCAACTTTTTGGGTCCAATTTATTCTGCTACCCATGGGAAAATAAAAAATTTGGGGCAAAATATATTTTTTTGTGAAAAAATGATTATTTTTACGGCTCTACATTATAAACGTCTGTGAAGCATTTGGGGCGCCAAGTTCTCACCACACATCTAGATAAGTTCCTTAGGGGGTCTACTTTCCAAAATGGTGTAACTTGTGGGGGATTTCAATGTTTAGGCACATCAGGGGCTCTCCAAACGCGACATGGCGTCCTGTTGTGAATTTGCTTTTTGCTCCCTCTAGTGGTTACTAGTTTTTTGACTCTGGTTTTTCTGTCATTCCTTTTATCCGCACCTGGGTCGTTAGTTAGGGGTGTTGCTATATAAGCTCCCTGGACCTTCAGTTCAATGCCTGGCAACGTAGTTATCAGAGCTAGTCTGCTGTGCTCTTGTCTACTGATCCTGGTTCCAGTTATATCAGCTAAGTCTGCCTTTTGCTTTTTGCTATTTGTTTTGGTTTTGTATTTTTGTCCAGCTTGTTCCAAATCTATATCCTGACCTTTGCTGGAAGCTCTAGGGGGCTGGTGTTCTCCCCCCGGACCGTTAGACGGTTCGGGGGTTCTTGAATTTCCAGTGTGGATTTTGATAGGGTTTTTGTTGACCATATAAGTTACCTTTCTTTATTCTGCTATCAGTAAGCGGGCCTCTCTGTGCTAAACCTGGTTCATTTCTGTGTTTGTCATTTCCTCTTACCTAACCGTCATTATTTGTGGGGGGCTTCTATCCAGCTTTGGGGTCCCCTTCTCTGGAGGCAAGAAAGGTCTTTGTTTTCCTCTACTAGGGGTAGCTAGATTCTCCGGCTGGCGCGTGTCATCTAGAATCAACGTAGGAATGATCCCCGGCTACTTCTAGTGTTGGCGTTAGGAGTAGATATATGGTCAACCCAGTTACCACTGCCCTATGAGCTGTATTTTTGTACTCTGCAGACTTCCACGTTCCTCTGAGACCCTCGCCATTGGGGTCATAACAGTTTGCCAGGCCAGTATTAAATGTTTAATGCATTGCAGAAGAGGGATTATAAGAAAGAAGATTCTGAGTTTTTTTTTTCTTCTTCCCCTTTACCTCAGAGTGGCTATGCTTGCTGCAGACATGAATGTCCAGACCTTGATTACAAGTGTGGACCAGCTGGCTACTCGTGTGCAGGGCATACAAGACTATGTTATCAGAAATCCTAGGTCAGAACCTAAAATACCGATTCCTGAACTGTTTTCCGGAGACAGGTTTAAGTTTAGGAATTTCGTGAATAATTGTAAATTGTTTTTGTCCCTGAGACCCTGTTCATCTGGAGATTCTGCTCAGCAAGTAAAAATTGTTATTTCGTTCTTACGGGGCGACCCTCAGGATTGGGCTTTTTCGCTGGCGCCAGGAGATCCGGCATTGGCTGATCTTGATGCGTTTTTTCTGGCGCTCGGTTTACTTTATGAGGAACCCAATCTTGAGATTCAGGCAGAAAAGGCCTTGCTGGCTATGTCTCAGGGGCAGGACGAGGCTGAAGTGTATTGCCAAAAATTTCGGAAATGGTCCGTGCTGACACATTGGAACGAGTGTGCACTGGCCGCTAATTTTAGAAATGGCCTTTCTGAAGCCATTAAGAATGTTATGGTGGGTTTTCCCATACCCACAGGTCTGAATGATACTATGGCACTGGCTATTCAAATTGACCGGCGGTTGCGGGAGCGCAAAACCGCAAATTCCCTCATGGTGTTGTCTGAACAGACACCTAATTCGGTGCAATGTGATAGAAAAACCGCAAATTCCCTCATGGTGTTGTCTGAACAGACACCTGATTTAATGCAATGTGATAGAATCCTGACTAGAAATGAGCGGAAAATTCATAGACGCCGGAATGGCTTGTGCTACTACTGTGGTGATTCTACACATGTTATCTCAGCATGCTCTAAACGTATAGCTAAGGTTGTTAGTCCTGTCACCGTTGGTAATTTGCAACCTAAATTTATTCTGTCTGTAACTTTGATTTGCTCACTGTCATCTTATCCTGTCATGGCGTTTGTAGATTCAGGTGCTGCCCTGAGTCTCATGGATCTCTCATTTGCTAAGCGCTGTGGTTTTACTCTTGAACCATTAGAAAATCCTATTCCTCTTAGGGGTATTGATGCTACACCATTGGCAGCAAATAAACCGCAGTATTGGACACAGGTTACCATGTGCATGACTCCTGAACACCGCGAGGTGATACGTTTCCTGGTTTTACATAAAATGCATGATTTGGTTGTTTTAGGGCTGCCATGGTTACAGACCCATAATCCAGTCCTGGACTGGAAGGCTATGTCAGTCTCAAGTTGGGGCTGTCGTGGTATTCATGGGGATTCCCTGCCTGTGTCTATTGCTTCTTCTACGCCTTCGGAAGTTCCGGAGTATTTGTCTGATTATCAGGATGTCTTCAGTGAGTCTGAGTCCAGTGCACTGCCTCCTCATAGGGACTGTGACTGTGCTATAGATTTGATCCCAGGCAGTAAATTTCCTAAGGGAAGACTGTTTAATCTGTCGGTACCTGAACATACCGCTATGCGTTCATATATCAAGGAGTCTCTGGAGAAAGGACATATTCGTCCGTCTTCTTCCCCTCTTGGTGCGGGATTCTTTTTTGTGGCAAAAAAGGACGGATCTTTGAGACCTTGTATTGATTATCGGCTTTTAAATAAGATCACTGTCAAATTTCAGTATCCTTTACCGCTGTTGTCTGACTTGTTTGCCCGGATTAAGGGTGCCAAGTGGTTCACCAAGATAGACCTTCGTGGTGCGTACAACCTTGTGCGCATTAAGCAAGGTGATGAATGGAAAACCGCATTCAATACGCCCGAAGGTCATTTTGAGTACTTGGTGATGCCTTTTGGGCTCTCCAATGCGCCTTCAGTTTTTCAGTCCTTTATGCATGACATTTTCCGGAAGTATCTGGATAAATTTTTGATTGTTTATCTGGATGATATTTTGGTTTTTTCTGATAATTGGGATTCGCATGTGGAGCAGGTCAGGTTGGTCTTTAAAATTTTGCGTGAAAATTCTTTGTTTGTCAAGGGCTCAAAGTGTCTCTTTGGTGTACAGAAGGTTCCCTTTTTGGGGTTCATTTTTTCCCCTTCTGCTGTGGAGATGGACCCAGTCAAGGTCCGAGCTATTCTTGATTGGACTCAGCCCTCGTCAGTTAAGAGTCTTCAGAAGTTCTTGGGCTTCGCTAACTTCTACCGTCGTTTTATCGCTAATTTTTCTAGCATTGTGAAACCTTTGACGGATATGACCAAGAAGGGCTCCGATGTAGCTAACTGGGCTCCTGCTGCCGTGGAGGCTTTCCAGGAGTTGAAACGCCGGTTTACTTCGGCGCCTGTTTTGTGCCAGCCTGACGTCTCACTTCCCTTTCAGGTTGAGGTGGATGCTTCGGAGATTGGGGCAGGGGCCGTTTTGTCGCAGAGAGGCCCTGGTTGCTCTGTTATGAAACCTTGTGCCTTTTTCTCTAGGAAGTTTTCGCCTGCCGAGCGAAATTATGATGTGGGCAATCGGGAGTTGTTGGCCATGAAATGGGCATTTGAGGAGTGGCGTCATTGGCTCGAGGGTGCTAAGCATCGTGTGGTGGTCTTGACTGATCACAAAAATCTGATGTATCTCGAGTCTGCTAAACGCCTTAATCCGAGACAGGCCCGCTGGTCATTGTTTTTCTCCCGCTTTGATTTTGTTGTCTCGTATTTACCAGGTTCAAAGAATGTGAAGGCCGATGCTCTTTCTAGGAGCTTTGTGCCTGATGCTCCTGGAGTCGCTGATCCTGTTGGTATTCTTAAAGATGGAGTTATCTTGTCAGCTATTTCTCCGGATCTGCGACGTGTGTTGCAGAGATTTCAGGCTGATAGGCCTGAGTCTTGTCCACCTGACAGACTGTTTGTCCCGGATAAGTGGACCAGCAGAGTCATTTCCGAGGTTCATTCCTCGGTGTTGGCAGGTCACCCGGGAATTTTTGGCACCAGAGATCTGGTGGCCAGGTCCTTTTGGTGGCCTTCCTTGTCAAGGGATGTGCGGTCATTTGTGCAGTCCTGTGGGACTTGTGCTCGAGCTAAGCCTTGCTGTTCTCGTGCCAGCGGTTTGCTCTTGCCCTTGCCTGTCCCGAAGAGACCTTGGACACATATCTCCATGGATTTCATTTCTGATCTTCCGCTATCTCAGGGCATGTCCGTTATCTGGGTGATATGTGATCGCTTCTCCAAGATGGTCCATTTGGTTCCTTTGCCTAAGCTGCCTTCCTCTTCCGATCTGGTTCCTGTGTTTTTCCAGAACGTGGTTCGTTTGCACGGCATCCCTGAGAATATTGTGTCAGACAGAGGATCCCAGTTCGTTTCCAGGTTCTGGCGATCCTTTTGTAGTAGGATGGGCATTGATTTGTCGTTTTCGTCTGCTTTCCATCCTCAGACTAATGGACAGACGGAGCGAACCAATCAGACTTTGGAGGCTTATTTGAGGTGTTTTGTCTCTGCTGATCAGGACGATTGGGTGACATTCTTGCCGTTGGCTGAGTTTGCCCTTAATAATCGGGCTAGTTCCGCCACCTTGGTTTCGCCTTTTTTCTGCAACTCTGGTTTCCATCCTCGCTTTTCTTCGGGTCATGTGGAGCCTTCTGACTGTCCTGGGGTGGATTCTGTGGTGGATAGGTTGCAGCAGATCTGGAATCATGTGGTGGACAACTTGAAGTTGTCACAGGAGAAGGCTCAGCGCTTTGCCAACCGCCGCCGCGGTGTGGGTCCCCGACTACGCGTTGGGGATTTGGTATGGCTTTCTTCCCGCTTTGTTCCTATGAAGGTCTCCTCTCCCAAATTTAAACCTCGTTTTATTGGGCCTTACAAGATATTGGAAATCCTTAATCCTGTATCTTTTCGTCTGGATCTTCCTGTGTCGTTTGCTATTCACAATGTATTTCATAGGTCCTTGTTGCGGCGGTACATTGTGCCTGTAGTTCCTTCTGTTGAGCCTCCTGCTCCGGTGTTGGTTGAGGGCGAGTTGGAGTACGTGGTGGAGAAGATCTTGGATTCTCGCCTCTCCAGGCGGAGGCTTCAGTACCTGGTCAAGTGGAAGGGCTATGGTCAGGAGGATAATTCCTGGGTGGTCGCCTCTGATGTTCATGCGGCCGATTTAGTTCGTGCCTTTCATGCCGCTCATCCTGATCGCCCTGGTGGTCGTGGTGAGGGTTCGGTGACCCCTCACTAAGGGGGGGGTACTGTTGTGAATTTGCTTTTTGCTCCCTCTAGTGGTTACTAGTTTTTTGACTCTGGTTTTTCTGTCATTCCTTTTATCCGCACCTGGGTCGTTAGTTAGGGGTGTTGCTATATAAGCTCCCTGGACCTTCAGTTCAATGCCTGGCAACGTAGTTATCAGAGCTAGTCTGCTGTGCTCTTGTCTACTGATCCTGGTTCCAGTTATATCAGCTAAGTCTGCCTTTTGCTTTTTGCTATTTGTTTTGGTTTTGTATTTTTGTCCAGCTTGTTCCAAATCTATATCCTGACCTTTGCTGGAAGCTCTAGGGGGCTGGTGTTCTCCCCCCGGACCGTTAGACGGTTCGGGGGTTCTTGAATTTCCAGTGTGGATTTTGATAGGGTTTTTGTTGACCATATAAGTTACCTTTCTTTATTCTGCTATCAGTAAGCGGGCCTCTCTGTGCTAAACCTGGTTCATTTCTGTGTTTGTCATTTCCTCTTACCTCACCGTCATTATTTGTGGGGGGCTTCTATCCAGCTTTGGGGTCCCCTTCTCTGGAGGCAAGAAAGGTCTTTGTTTTCCTCTACTAGGGGTAGCTAGATTCTCCGGCTGGCGCGTGTCATCTAGAATCAACGTAGGAATGATCCCCGGCTACTTCTAGTGTTGGCGTTAGGAGTAGATATATGGTCAACCCAGTTACCACTGCCCTATGAGCTGGATTTTTGTACTCTGCAGACTTCCACGTTCCTCTGAGACCCTCGCCATTGGGGTCATAACAGCGTCCTATCTCAATTCCAGTCAATTTTGCATTGAAAAGTCAAATGGCGCTCCTTCCCTTCCGAGCTCTGCCATGCGCCCAAACAGTGGTTTACCCCCACAGATGGGGTATCAGCGTACTCAGAACAAATTGCACAACAACTTTTGGGGTCCAATTTCTTCTATTACCCTTGGGAAAATAAATAATTGGGGGTGAAATATCATTTTTATGAAAAAATATGATTTTTTATTTTTTCGACTCTGTATTATAAACTTCTGTGAAGCACTCGGAGGGTCAAAGTGCTCACCACACATCTAGATAAGTTCCTTAGGGGGTATACTTTCCAAAATGGTGTCACAAGTGGGGGTTTCAATGTTTAGGCACATCAGGGGCTCTCCAAACGCGACATGGCGTCCCGTCTCAATTCCAGTCAATTTTGCATTGAAAAGTCAAACGGCGCTCCTTCCCTTCCGAGCTCTGCCATGCGCCCAAACAGTGGTTTACCCCAACATATGGAGTATCAGCGTACTCAGGACAAATTGTACAACAACTTTTGGCATCCAATTTCTCCTGTTACCCTTGGTAAAATAAAACAAATTGGAGCTGAAGTAAATTTTTTGTGAAAAAAGTTAAATGTTCATTTTTTTTAAACATTCCAAAAATTCCTGTGAAACACCTGAAGGGTTAATAAACTTCTTGAATGTGGTTTTGAGCACCTTGAGATGTGCAGTTTTTAGAATGGTGTCACACTTGGGTATTTTCTATCATATAGACCCCTCAAAGTTACTTCAAATGTGATGTGGTCCCTAAAAAAAAAATGGTGTTGTAAAAATGAGAAATTGCTGGTCAACTTTTAACCCTTATAACTCCCTAACAAAAAAAAATTTTGGTTCCAAAATTGTGCTGATGTAAAGTAGACATGTTGTAAATGTTACTTATTAAGTATTTTGTGTGACATATCTCTGTGATTTAAGGGCATAAAGATTCAAAGTTGGAAAATTGCGACATTTTCAGAATTTTCGCCAAATTTCCATTTTTTTCACAAATAAACACAGGTAATATCAAAGAAATTTTAGCACTATCATGAAGTACAATATTTCATGAGAAAACACTGTCAGAATAATCAAGATCCGTTGAAGCGTTCCAGAGTTGTAACCTCATAAAGGTACCGTGGTCAGAATTGTAAAAATTGGCCCTGTCATTAACGTGCAAACCACCCTTGGGGGTTAAGGGGTTAGTGGCATTGTGGGTCACAGGACAGTGGGCATGCGCTTTGCCACTAACAAGCTCAACATTAAACATAAAAAGTGTTGGCTGGAGCTGATGGGTTATTGCCTCTTCTTGGTACCAGGCAACTCACTGTGCACTCCTCAATAATATAACTTCCTACAGACACCATTTTGTCAGCAGTCATCCATCCCACATGATTGCTGCTCTAGTCAAATGCCAGAGTCCCATCATTCATTCAAGGCCATTAAAGAGATGATGCTGCGGGAGTCTAAAGACTTCCATGAGGTGCGTATATCCAATTCTTTATCCCTCGGGCCCCCTCTCCCGTCTTACCTATTTTACATGGGCTTGCTAGGTGGGGACTGTCCCCTAAAGGTCTTCCTATACAGTTCCGTTGCTGCTTCTCTGCAACTTTTTCCCTATGCTACAGTGACATTCCAGGAAGGGTTCAGATCTGTCCATGGTCCCCCTCTTTTCCCCTGAGTGGCAGATCTTTTCCAGACTGTGGGCTGCCTCTGCCAGCTTTCATGCCAAGGGCAAAATTCTGCGGGGTAGCCTCATTAATGGAGGCCTCAGCTTTTCTTGCAGCTAGGCCATAAACTTTGTTCTGCCTAGTACCTTCGTCGACCTCCCCTTCCAGTTCAAGAGTTTACTTTTTCTCTCCTTACTCACCTTTCAAGCTATTTTCTTGAGGAGATGCTTACGTTCCTAGGTTTGTTTTTCCAACGTTCCAAGTTGTGTCTGCACTGTTACAGACACCCTTTCTCTCTCTCCTGCCCTGGTACTCTTCCTCTCCACAAGCATTACGAAGCATCTATTCTAGACGGAAGACCCAGCTGCCTTCAAGCACCATTTGGGGACACAGGTCTGTGGATTTACAGCTACTGTACATTTCCTGTGTATGGTAAAGCACACTTCGGGCCCTTTTTTCATTATTTACAAAAAGATCTACAAGAACCCCTACCTCGACCTCTGAAGCACCCACCTCCACAATGAATGTTTTCTGCAGATTAGGTTGGATTAAAACTAGAGTGAACATGAAACACTCTAAACTTATTAAATACCCCCAATAGTATCCGGCGATTAATGCCCCAGTGTGAGATCGGTGAGAGATTTAACAATCTTTGAAAAACCCCTACAAAAATATTCTGTAGTAAATGGCAAATCGTAAAAAAACATTGTTTGCTTTAAGGTCACGAGGTTGAGCCAAATCAATTATGGCCTGCACCTTTCCATGATCCATCTCAAATCCTTCAGCCGATGCAGTGAACCTCAGGAATAATATCTCTTGGACAGAAAAAAAACATTTCTCCAGTGTAGCAAATGAAGAATTATCTCTAAGGTTTCATAAAACAAAGCGGATATGTTCATGATGTAAATGCAGATTGGTCGAAAAAAATTAGAATGTTGTCGAGGTATACCACAATAAACCTTCCAATACATTCAGAAAAGATACATTCAGAAAAATTAGAAATACCGCTGGCGCACTGGTTTACCCAAAAGGCATGACAAGATTTAGAAATAGGCTCTCGGATGTTTAAAACACTGTCTGCCACCCATCCCCATCCCGGATGCGTATCAAATTTTAATAAGCTCACCATAAGCTGATTATATAGGTCAGAGATGCGTAGAAGTGGGTAGGTATTTTTAACTGTAATTTTGTTTAATTCACAAAAATCGAGACAATGACAGAGACCCCCATGTCATCCAGCAGCTACTGGCGAGGAGGAAGGACGGATATGACCCTTCCATAAACTTTCCTTTACATATTCTTTCATGGCAGTATGTTCAGTTTCCAACAAATTATACAGGCAACCTTTTTAGGTAATTTGGCTTGGACAAGATCAATAGTACACTCATAAGAATGGTGAGGAGTTAAAATCACTGCCTCTTTTTCCAAGAACACATCTCCGATGTCTTTCAGTTACGTCGTCAGACCCTCCAGACTAATGAAGGAATCTTGTACAGAACTAAGACATGCATTATGACAATTGGGGCTCCACTTAACAATATCCTTCCAAAACCAATCAATAACAGGATTGTGAATGTGGAGCGCCCCCAGACGCAGGGCTGCGGGGTACTCGATACCGGGCCTCTCGGTCTCAATTCTGGGGCTGTCACGGTGGCTAGACCCAGTCCGTGACCCTGCTAAGGGGCATCCAATGAAAGGTGTGATGATGGTGTGTGGTGCAGGTCGCGATGAATAACGAGGACACAGGGTTGCAGTCTCTTTACCTCTTTACTGAAGGCTTCAGGATCCTCAATCCAGAGTACTGCTAACAGGGCTGGCTGAGACCGGCCGGTCCGAAGGCACATCGAGTTCCCTTTGCAGGTGGAAATCAGTGCCTACCTTCTAGCGCCTGTGTGTTGTAGTACCTCCCTGCTGAGCACCACGGGATAGTCCTCACAACTGTTGTGTCTGTTTCTGATGTTCTTCTCTCACAACTCGTATCTATTCTGATGTTCTTCTCCGTCCCCCAGATGATATGGATAGGACGCACCCGTATGACGGGTAGGCCTGGAGTTCTTCTGGGACCCTAGCGTCGCCCCTCTCCCACAATTGCCCCCTATGTCCGCTTAGGTGATTTAGGTGAGACAGCCAACCTAAAATTAACTGTCCTGCCGCTGTTTGAAGTATTGCTTGGAGCCTAATACTTCCTCGGCGTTCCGGCCATCGGCTACGCGCCTCAGTAGGATGTTGCCTCGATCTTACGGCATGACTCCTACTGGCTTTATCTTCTTTTTGCTGCGATCTCGTTTCTCACTTCTCCACAGTAAACCTCGCTTCTTTTCCTTTCTTAGGATGCCACCGCATTCGAGTGCAGGCGCGGCTCCGTAACGTTCTGTTCTGTTCGCTAGGCCACTGTCAGGATCCCACCCCTGACAGAGACCCCCCTGAATCTTCCCCCGCAACACCCTCTGCCACAGGATGTTGCCTGGTTCCAACCCAGTCAGCTTCTGACTAACTTCCTATCCAGCCCCCAATTTTACCAGATTGTGAGGAGTGGCCTAGTACATAGAACCCTTTGCTCCCCCTAGTGGCCAGAATGTGAAGTGTAAAGTGTGACTGTGATACCTGGTCAGGTGAACTCCTTAAGTGCCATCAGACGTACCATCACTCCCCTTAGCAGCAGAGCGTCAGTACTGCAACGACCAGGACTCTGGGGCGCTGCAAATGCATATGTCATGTCGGACGCTGTTCAGACCAGGTCGTTCGACAGACAGCGGTAATTCCGCTTTTGACCACTATTTGCTCATTGGCATCAGCTAGATTTTATCTAGCTGTTCCGGGGTTAATTTACCTGATCCTCGGATTGGAAGCTGGGCTATGCCCATTGCCTTTAAATAGTTCTCCTGATCATTGGACGTCGCCGATTATAGCTTCTGTCTTTTGCGTTGTTATCTCGGTCCGGAGTGGAGAGCTGGTTGTTGGAGATTCGTTGCTGGTGGTGTATTTTCCTTAGTCTTATTTACTCCTTCCTATATTTGTATTTATTTTGCCCTGCACATTTATAGTGTATTCCTGAGTGACTGCGGCGTGGTGTATATTTTCCTTTATCCTTGTCTGTGCTTACTGTGGGTATTGGTGTATTACCTCTTCACTGGGTGGTGGGCGGAGGTTTCAGCCTAGGGTTGAAACAGGAGACAGGGTGAGGTTCGAGGCCTGGACATGCACACCATCAGTGTAAACTCCAGGTAGAGGGTCAGTCAGGATTTCCCTAGTCTGAGGGAAATTGCAGGGGCCCGGGTTATTAGCTCTCGCTCACCTAGTCTCCCCGTGACATTATAATCGGCCCAACAACAAAAGAGAAAAAAAAAAGGGGTTTCTTTTTTTTCTTTTGTCATGGATCCCATGACTTCGATAACCCGCCAGTTGGAGGCGCTGTCCCTACAGGTCACTGAGTTGAGGGGGGCAGTTCAGCAACAGGGACTAGCAGCATCTAGTGTGCAAGCTGGAGCGACAGGAAGAGTTGCTGAGCCTAAATTCCCTTTGCCTGAAAAATTTGCTGGGGAACGCAGTAAATTTGTTTCTTTTCGTGAAGCTTGCAAACTATATTTCCGTATACGCCCGATCTCCTCGGGTAATGAGGCTCAGCGTGTGGACCTGGTGTTGTCATTGTTAAGCGGGGATCCCCAATCATGGGAGTTTTCTTTGCCATCTGATTCTGCTGCATTTGACTCTGTGGAGAGTTTTTTTTCCTCTCTTGGAAAAATCTACGATGAACCTGACAGAATGGCTCTAGCAGAATCTAAGATACGCACTATTCGCCAGGGGGAGCGAGTTGCAGAGGATTACTGTTCTGAATTTCGTCGCTGGGCGATCGATACACAATGGAATGATCCAGCATTGCGGAGTCAGTTTATTCATGGGGTTTCTGGAAGGGTTAAAAAAGCTCTTCTGATGTACGAGACTCCTGCTTCTCTAGATTCCGCTATGAGTCTGGTTGTCCGCATTGATCGCCGTTTGCGTCAGGGGGAGCATGAAATACCGCCTATGGGAGAGGGTTTAGGTTCACGTGAGGTTGCTGCAGGTGAGCCCACGGAGCCTATGCAAATCGCAGGGGTGTCACATGTGAAACGTCGAGCCCCTGAGCTCAGGAAGCAGGGAGCCGGTTTTTACTGTGGTAAAACTGGTCATTTTATTAACATCTGTCCTCTGCTGTCTAAGAAAAACGCAACGGCGGAAAACTTCTAAGCTCAGAGGGTGTGGAGGAGACCAATCTGAGCTTATGTATATCCTCCATGGTGGTTTCTCAATGCATGCTCCCTGCTAAGGTTTTTATCGCTGGCAGTGAGCTGCCAATTACTGTTTTTGTGGATAGTGATTCAGCCACAAATCTCATTGATGAGGAGTTTGCGCGCACAGCAGGTTTTAGGATTGAAAAACTGTCTCATCCTATCCGCGTGGTCACCATCAATGCTGCTCCTCTGTCTCAGGGGGAGATTACTGAATTTGTGGCGGAGGTGAAACGCCACATTGGAGTTCTACATTCCGAGCGGGTTACATGTAAGGTGCTCAGGAATCTTCCTGCTCAGGTGGTTTTGGGTTTTCCTTGGTTGTCCATGCACAACCCGGTAATTGACTGGAAAACTCAGGACATAATTCAGTGGAGCGAGTTCTGCCAAGAGAATTGCCTGGCCACATGTGTGGCTGCGGTGACTTCAAGCGTTCCGGAGTCACTTCTGGATTTTGGGGATGTGTTCTCTGAAAAGGGTTGTTCAGAGTTGCCGCCACATCGTCCCTATGACTGTTCTATCAGGTTTAAACCAGGGGCCAAGTTGCCTAAAGCAAGGATGTTTAACATCTCCGGTCCGGAGAGACAAGCGTTAAAAGATTATATTGCTGAAAGCTTGAGCAAAGGGCACATCAGGCCGTCATCCTCGCCGGTGGCAGCAGGGTTCTTCTTCGTGAAGAAGAAAGATGGCGGATTACGCCCGTGTTTGGATTTCAGGGAGTTGAACCAGATTGCGGTTCGTGATCCATACCCGATGCCACTGATACCAGATTTGTTCAACCAGGTGGCGGGTGCTAAGTGGTTTACCAAGCTTGACCTCAGGGGGGAGTACAACCTCATAAGAGTCCGTCAAGGTGATGAGTGGAAGACAGCTTTTAATACCCCTGAGGGTCATTTTGAAAATTTGGTGATGCCTTTTGGGTTGACTAACGCACCTGCAGTGTTACAACATTTCATCAATGATGTGTTCTCGCATGTTTTGGGGAAATTTGTTATCGTGTACCTAGATGACATCCTCATATATTCTTGCGACTGTGATGCTCATTTAAATCATGTCAGGCAGGTGTTACAGCTTCTCAGAGAGAATAAGCTGTATGCTAAACTTGAGAAATGTGTATTTTCTGTTCAAGAGTTGCCTTTCTTGGGTTATATTGTGTCTGCTTCTGGTTTTAAAATGGACGCCGCTAAGGTGCAAGCGGTGCTGCATTGGGAACGTCCTGATAACCTGAAAGCACTTCAGCGGTTCCTTGGGTTTTCTAACTACTATAGGAAATTTATCAAGGATTTTTCCATCATTGCTAAACCGCTAACTGACATGACTAAAAAGGGTACCAATTTCTCCGTTTGGCCTGAGGCTGCTGTGCACGCATTTGAATTTCTTAAGAACAGTTTTGTTTCAGCCCCCATTCTTGTGCAGCCAGACGTATCAAAACCCTTTGTTGTGGAAGTCGATGCGTCTGAGGTTGGTGTGGGGGCGGTACTATCTCAAGGCTCATCTTTGAGTGGTTTGCGTCCGTGCGCCTATTTCTCCAAGAAACTGTCGTCCGCCGAACGTATCTACGATATCGGCAACAGGGAGTTGTTGTCAATCAAGTTGGCATTTGAGGAATGGCGACACTTCTTGGAGGGGTCGGTGCATCAGGTTACTGTTATTACCGATCATAAGAATCTGCTGTATTTGGAGTCAGCCAAGCGTCTGTCCCCCAGGCAGGCTCGCTGGGCATTGTTTTTCACGCGGTTCAATTTTGTTGTCACTTATAGACCGGGGTCTAAAAACACTAAGGCGGATGCTCTGTCCAGGTGTTTTCCGGGGGGTGAACCTCGGGAAGATCCAGTACCCATCCTCCAAAAGGGTGTTGTGGTTTCGGCTCTAACTACCGAGGTCGAGGCTGAGATTGCCGAGGCTCAGGAGGAGGTACCATCTGAGCTTCCCATCAACAAATCTTTTGTACCGCTTTATCTCCGCTTAAAGGTTTTGGCGGAGCATCATGATGCGGTCCTGGCTGGCCACCCAGGGGATAGAGGTACCTTGGAGTTGGTGTCACGTCGGTTTTGGTGGCCCAAGATGCGACAGGACGTGGTCTCATACGTGTCAGCTTGCACCACGTGCGCTAGGGCTAAGACGCCCCGCTCCCGTCCTGTTGGCACACTACTTCCTCTTGAAGTACCTAGTAAGCCATGGACGGAAATCTCCATGGATTTCATCACTGATTTGCCCTCATCAGCTGGGAACACGGTCATCTTGGTGATTGTTGATCGGTTTTCTAAAATGTCGCACTTTGTGTCTTTACCTTCGTTGCCTAACGCTAAGACTTTGGCTCAGGTATTTGTGCAGGAGGTGGTCAGACTTCATGGGGTTCCGTCTGACATCGTGTCTGATAGGGGGTCTCAGTTTGTGGCAAAATTTTGGAAAGCATTTTGCTCACGGCTGGGGATCAAGTTGTCTCATTCTTCCATCCTCAGTCAAATGGTCAGACTGAGCGTATGAACCAAAATTTGGAACAGTACCTACTGTTGTGAAATTGGATTTTGGGCTCCCCCGGTGGCCACTGGTGGAATTGAACTGGTGTGCATCATCCCCTCTGTTCACCTGTTTCCATCAGGATGTGGGAGTCGCTATTTAACCTTGCTCCTCTGTCACTTCCATGCCGGTCAACATTGTAATCAGAAGCCTTTCTGTGCATGTTCCTGCTGCTAGACAACTCCCAGTTAAGTTGGACTTTAGTCCTCGTTTGTTTTTGCATTTTGTTCCAGTTCACAGCTGTAGTTTCGTTTCTGTGTCTGGAAAGCTCTTGTGATCTGAAATTGCCACTCTGATGTTATGAGTTAATACTAGAGTCTTAAAGTAATTTCAGGATGGTATTTTGATAGGGTTTTCAGCTGACCATGAAAGTGCCCTTTCTGTCTTCCTACTATCTAGTAAGCGGACCTCAATTTTGCTAAACCTATTTTCATACTACGTTTGTCATTTCATCTAAAATCACCGCCAATATATGTGGGGGCCTCTGTCTGCCTATCGGGGAAATTTCTCTAGAGGTGAGCCAGGACTATATTTTCCTCTGCCAGGATTAGTTAGTCCTCCGGCCGGCGCTGGGCGTCTAGGGATAAAACGCAGGCTACGCTACCCGGCTACTGTTAGTTGTGCGGCAGGTTTAGTTCATGGTCAGTTTAGTTTCCATCCTTCCAAGAGCTAGTACTTATGTTTGCTGGGCTATGTTCTCTTGCCATTGAGAACCATAACAACCTACGCTGCTTTGTCTCTGATAACCAGGAGGAGTGGTCTACCTTTCTTCCTTTGGCTGAGTTTGCCATCAATAATCACCGCCAGGAGTCGTCTGGGAAGTCTCCGTTTTTTTGTGCTTACGGGCTACATCCTCAATTTTGTACCTTGAGTCAGAGGGGCTCTTCCGGCGTTCCGGAGGAGGATCAGTTAGGAGCACAATTGTCATCAGTCTGGAGGAGAGTTAAACAGCGCCTGTTGAGTGTGGGTGCTAGGTACAAACGTGTGGCTGACAGTAGGCGTGTGGCAGGTCCGGAACTGAGTGTGGATGACTGGGTGTGGTTATCCACAAAAAACATAAGACTCAAAATACCGTCCCTTTAATTGGGTCCACGGTTTATTGGTCCATTTAGGGTCACCGCCGTCATTAACCCAGTAGCGTACCGATTGGAGCTCCCTACGGTGTATAAGATACACAACATGTTCCACAGGTCTCTTCTAAAGAAGGTGGTGGGTTCTGTGGATGCGGCGCCTATGCCACCTCCAGTCTTGGTGGATGGTAATTTGGAGTTTGAAGTCTCCAAGGTGGTTGACTCTCGTGTAGTGCGTCACACTTTACAGTACTTGGTACACTGGCGTGGTTATGGGCCTGAGGAGAGGTCCTGGGTACCAGCCTCGGATATTTATGCGGATCGGCTGGTCAGGTTTTTTCATCGTCGCCATCCAGACAAGCCGGGTCCTATAAGCCGTGAGGGCCCTGGGGTCCCTCGTAGAAGGCGGGGTACTGTCATGTCGGACGCTGTTCAGACCAGGTCGTTCGACAGACAGCGGTAATACCGCTTTTGACCACTATTTGCTCAATGGCGTCGGCTAGATTTTATCTAGCTGTTCCGGGGTTAATTTACCTGATCCTCGGATTGGACGCTGGGCCATGCCCATTGCCTTTAAATAGTTCTCCTGATCATTGGGCGTCGCCGATTATAGCTTCTGTCTTGTGCGTTGTTATCTCGGTCTGGAGTGGAGAGCTGGTTGTTGGAGATTCGTTGCTGGTGGTGTATTTTCCTTAGTCTTATTTACTCCTTCCTATATTTGTATTTATTTTGCCATGCACATTTATAGTGTGTTCCTGAGTGACTGCGGCGTGGTGTATATTTTCCTTTATCCTTGTCTGTGCCTACTGTGGGTATTGGTGTATTACCTCTTCACTGGGTGGTGGGCGGAGGTTTCAGCCTAGGGTTGAAACAGGAGACAGGGTGAGGTTCGAGGCCTGGACATGCACACCATCAGTGTAAACTCCAGGTAGAGGGTCAGTCAGGATTTCCCTAGTCTGAGGGAAATTGCAGGGGCCCGGGTTATTAGCTCTCGCTCACCTAGTCTCCCCGTGACAGCATAGCCATGGAAACCCTAGTACTAACCTAGCAGGTAAATTGTCCAACACATAGCAGGAGATGGACTCAGAGTGAAGTGTTCCCACTCCAAATGTGAACTCTACCGTTATCAGCTGGAAATGATTCGGGAGTAACTGTATTGTCAATAGCTAACAATTTTAATAGGTCTTTACAACCTAACTGTTGCTAAACCGAATTTCAAAACAAGTCCAGGATGAAGTTGTCGGCACACCCACAGTCGATGAAAGCTAATGCAGATAACCACTGCATAAAAAGTAGTTAAAAAGTAGTTTTGTTTAGCATTATTTTGTCTGAGGAGTAAAAAGGTACCTGGGAGTCTGGGAGACATCCTCTACAATTACCCAAACTTCGGCATTTCTCATTAGCTTGCTAGCTTGAGAGTGTGCAGAGCAGTCCTTAAGGAAATGTTCAGCTCCACCATAAAAGAGGCAAAGTCCGAAATCACGCTGAAATCTCTCCTCAACAGCCGTGAGTTGTTAGCTCCAATCTCCATTGGTTTCTGCCTCAGGTAATTGGATGGACTCGGGAAAAATGACCAAAATCTCCTGTCGCTCATCACGTCTCTACCAAATTCATTGATCCATTCATTCAAATGTTCTGAGTCATGGCCTCCCCCAAGGAACAATGTGGACCATGCAAAGACAGAGTGTGACACCCCAGGGTACTGGTCGTCACAGTGACATTGCTTTCCTCACAGGGAGAGTGATGTTACGCTTGGAAGTGATGAAAGATCTTCTTTTATCAGGTATCACAATGCACACAACATGTTCACACTCCAGGCCACAAGGAGGAGCTTTTGATCCTATTCCTTGGTGACTCCCCTATATATATTGTGGTTTGGAGGGAAAAGAGAAGTTAGTTCCTGTCAGAGAGAGACAGAGGAGAGTGCAGACCGACATAGAGTGTCAGAAGGTCTGAAGGGGCCCTGTAGTCCGAGGTACTACAACCCCTGGAGAAAGAGACATACAGAAGGAAAGGACATCGTTCAGTGAGCGTGAAGGAGAGTGAAGCACAGGAGAGTGATATCAGGGGAGACCAGCTATGAATAAGCTGCCTCCCTCTGAAGCGCAGATCACCGGTAGCCAGAACACTGGGGTTGTGAAAGACTCGACGACTTACAGCAGAGTCCGTCAGCACAGCTGAACTACAAGTTACCTGTCCGCCTCAATACCCAGGAGGCACAGTGATGCATAGAGCCCGGAGCATGATAGAGTCCCTGTAAAAAGGCTTGAGTCACCTGCCATACGGGTTTGTGTCCTATCCTATATGGGGACAGAGAGAACTGTGAGGACCTTATCAGAAGCCATAGGCAGTAAGGGACTACGCCACCACCGAGCTAGAGGAAGGCTTTTAACTCCACCTGGTAAAGGGGACACTGGTTTCACTTCCAAGCCGGTCGGACCCTGCCTGTACCTGTGATCTGGTACCCTGGACTGTGGCTGCCTGAAGTCTTCAGTAAACCAGGTAAAGAGACTGCAAACCTGTGTCTTCGCTCTTTACTGCACCATTCACAATCTTCCATCTACACACCGGGAGCCCTGGGGATATACTTCACCTGTGGGAAGTTATACCATCTAGCTGCCATAACATCACCTCAGAGGACCCCTTATAGCAGCGTCGGTCCCCACTGACCGAATACCCCAGGTGGCGTCACGAACAAACTCTGTTCACCAAATCCCTTTAAAGACTTTGCCCTTTTACATGGGCACCCAGGGCCACGGACCGGGTCGCCACCACCGTAACATCCCCCTGTGAACACCGGACCCGGTACCGAGTACCCCACGGCCCAGGCGGGCGACTGAACAGCGTCCTTAAGAGTATCAGAAAGACTTGTGTGGAACTGGCACCTGAGAGCTGCAGCATTCCACAGTACTTCAGAGGATCAATGTCGGAACTCAGAACTATAGAACTGTGTCAGGTTCATGATCTTTGTTTCCGTGACTTGGACCTTGTCATGTTCGTTATAGATCATCCCTGTGGCATCAGCAGAAGACCATTCTGGGGTTTGTGGGGATAAAGAAAATTACTAATTCTGGGGCCCACGCACACTAGGGACATGATTATTCCGCTGGGATTCATCCCCTGAAGATCGGGGTCGTAAGGTAAAAAATTCTCCCCAAAAAATTTATCAGGAAGTGCCACAACTGGTTTGGGAGAGACCATCTGCACGTTAGAACGCACAGAAGACAGAACAAAAGTTGGTAGTGGAGAGCTTTGGAAAGCACTCATGGTACTAGAAAATTGACCCCAAAGCTGGGACTGTGAAGATTCTAGCTTCTGGTGCTCCCTGGCTAGATCCTGGAACATGTGGGTCAGATTCACCACCTGATCATTGTGGGGGAAAAAAAAAAGTATATGGCTAATCGTAATATGACACTGGTCACTACTCACGGACAATCCATTTGGAAGAGTTGTCAAGCCTTCCGGGGTCAGAAACCAAGAGAGCATGTCGTAAACTAAAGGGAAAAGACAAAGGCACAGTCAGGTCACAGTCTGAGGTCATAATTCCAGGAAGATAGCAGATAAGAGCAAAGGAGCTGTTGTGAATTCTGTTTGTGGGCTCCCCCGGTGGTGTTTTATGGTATTGCCACTTATTTGCCTTCTTCTATCCTTGATCACCTGTTGACACCCATTAGGGGAGTTTCCTATTTAAGCCTGCTTGGCTGCTGGTCTGATGCCGGCCAACAATGTATCAGTAGCATTCTGTTGCATTCTCCTGCCTCAAGTTCCAGTTCAGCTAAGTTGAATTTTGTTCCTAGTTAATGCTATTTTTTGTCCAGCTATCTGCAATGTGACTCTCTGTAGCTGGAAGCTCTCGTGGACTGAAATTGCCACTCCAGTGGCATGAGTTGTCACTGGAGTTTTAAAGTAATTTCAGGATGGTGTTTTTGAGTAGTGTTTTGAAGTTGACCGTGAAGTAACTCTTTCCTGTACTTCTGCTATCTAGTAAGCGGACCTCACTGTGCTAAATCTGCTGTTCATCCTACGTATGTCTTTTCCTCTTGACTCACCGTCAATATTTGTGGGGGCCTGCTATCTCCTTTTGGGGTTCATCTCTGGAGGTAAGGCAGGCCTGTATATTCCTCTGATAGGGGTAGTTAGATCTCCGGCTGGCGCGTGGTGTCTAGGGCATCGTAGGAAACACTCCCCGGCTACTTCCAGTGTTGTGTCAGGTTCAGGTCACGGTCACTTTAGTTTCCATCACCCGAGAGCTAGTCCGTTTGTTATTTTTGATTTCCCTGCCATTGGGAAAATCATAACAGTTTGGCCGGCCCACATGTGTTAAAACTATGCACTAAAGCAGGAAAGGATATGAAAAGGTTTTTTTTTCCTTCTGTGTTTGGAAAGTGCACCTTAGTGCTTATTTGTACTCCTTGCTTAAACTGCAGTCTTCAGCCTTTTTTTTTTTTTTTCTTCCTCTCCTCTTAATCTCTGAATGGCTTTGGTTACACCTGTTTGAATCATGGATCCACAGAGTCTGGTTGCAGGTCTGAATAACCTGGCTTCAAAGGTCCAGAACTTACAAGATTTTGTTATTCGTGCTCCAATGTCTGAACCTAAGATCCCTATGCCTGAATTTTTTACCGGAGACAGATCCCGTTTTTTGAATTTCAGAGAGAATTGTAAATTGTTTTTGTCTCTGAAATCTCACTCTGCTGGTGATCCTGCGCAACAGGTTAAAATTGTTATTTCTCTATTGCGGGGTGACCCACAAAGTTGGGCATTTGCATTGTCGCTAGGGGATCCTGCGTTATTAAATGTAGATGCGTTTTTTCTGGCTTTGGGGTTGCTTTATGAGGAACCTAATTTAGAGATTTTGGCTGAGAAAGCCTTGATAGCTCTTTCCCAAGGGCAAGATGAGGCTGAGATATACTGCCAGAAATTTCGTAAATGGTCGGTGCTTACTAAATGGAATGAGTGCGCTCTAGCAGCTAATTTCAGAGAAGGTCTCTCTGATGCCGTGAAGGATGTCATGGTGGAGTTCCCTGTGCCTACAGGTCTGAATGATGCCATGAAATTGGCTATCCAGATTGATCGGCGTTTACGGGAGCGCAAATCTGTGCACCATATGGCGGTATCTTCTGAGCAAAAATCTGTGCACCATATGGCGGTATCTTTTGAGCAAAAACCTGTGCACCATATGGCGGTATCTTCTGAGCAAAAACCTGTGCACCATATGGCGGTATCTTCTGAGCAAAGACCTGTGCATCATTTGGCGGTGACCTCTGAAAAGGCACCAGAGCATATGCAATGCGATAGTGTATTGTCTAGAGGCGAACGACAGAATTACAGGCGCAAAAATGGGTTGTGCTTCTATTGTGGAGATCCAGCTCATGTTATATCAGCATGCTCTAAACGCATAAAGAAGGTTGATAAAAAGGTTGATAAATCTTTTTCTATGGGTACCTTGCAGTCTAAATTTCTTTTGTCCGTGACATTGATTTGTACTTTATCATCTGTTACTGTGGATGCTTATGTGGATTCTGGCGCCGCTCTGAGTCTCATGGATTGGTCCTTTGCCAAGCATTGTGGGTTTGATTTAGAGCCTCTGGAGGTTTCTATTCCCTTAAAGGGTATTGATTCTACACCTTTGGCTAGCAATAAACCACAATATTGGACACAAGTGACTATGCATCTTTCCCCAGACCATCAGGAGATTATTCGTTTCCTTGTGTTATATAATCTACATGACGTATTAGTACTTGGATTACCATGGTTACAAATTCATAATCCAGTCTTGGACTGGAGATCAATGTCTGTGCTGAGTTGGGGATGTCGGGGGATTCATGGGGATGCACCTTTGGTTCCCATTTCTTCATCTACTCCCTCTGAGATCCCAGCATTTCTGTCAGATTTTTATGATGTCTTTCAGGAGCCTAAAACTGATTCTCTCCCCCCTCACAGAGAGTGTGACTGCGCTATTGAGTTGATTCCCGGTAGTAAATTTCCTAAGGGTCGCTTGTTTAATTTGTCTGTACCTGAACATACTGCTATGCGGGAGTATATCAGAGAATCTTTGGAAAAGGGTCATATTCGCCCCTCTTTGTCTCCATTGGGGGCAGGGGTTTTTTTTGTGGGTAAAAAGGATGGTTCATTGAGACCTTGTATCGACTATCGACTTCTGAATAAGATTACTGTTAAATACCAGTACCCGTTACCTTTACTGACTGATCTTTTTGCTCGCATAAAGGGGGCGAAGTGGTTCACTAAGATCGATCTACGTGGTGCGTATAATTTGGTGCGGATTAAGCAGGGGGATGAGTGGAAGACCGCATTTAATACGCCTGAAGGCCATTTTGAGTATTTGGTAATGCCTTTCGGTCTCGCGAATGCCCCTTCCGTTTTTCAGTCCTTTATGCACGATATTTTCCGTGAATATCTGGATAAATTTATGATTGTGTATTTGGATGATATTTTGATTTTTTCGGAGGACTGGGAATCTCATGTTCAACAGGTCAGGAGAGTTTTTCAGGTTTTACGAGCTAATTCTCTATTTGTGAAGGGCTCAAAGTGTATTTTTGGGGTTCAGAGAATTTCCTTTCTGGGATATATTTTTTCCCCTTCATCTATGGAGATGGACCCTGTTAAGGTTCAGGCTATTTGTGATTGGATACAACCTACTTCTCTAAAGAGTCTTCAGAAATTCTTGGGATTTGCTAATTTCTATCGCCGATTCATAGCGGGTTTTTCTGCCATTGCTAAACCTTTGACTGATTTGACCAAGAAGGGTGCTGATGTTGCTAATTGGTCCTCTGCGGCTGTGGAGGCCTTTCGGGAGCTTAAGCGCCGCTTTTCTTCTGCTCCTGTGTTGCGCCAGCCTGATGTTTCGCTCCCGTTCCAGGTTGAAGTAGATGCTTCCGAGATCGGAGCAGGTGCAGTTTTGTCGCAGAAAGGTCCTGACTGCTCAGTGATGAGACCATGTGCGTTTTTCTCTCGAAAGTTTTCGCCCGCTGAGCGAAATTATGATGTTGGAAATCGGGAGCTCTTGGCCATGAAGTGGGCATTTGAGGAGTGGCGTCATTGGCTTGAGGGTGCTAGACACCAGGTGGTGGTCTTGACTGACCACAAAAATCTAATTTATCTTGAGTCAGCCAGGCGTCTGAATCCTAGACAGGCGCGCTGGTCGTTGTTTTTCTCTCGATTTAACTTTGTGGTCTCATATCTGCCTGGGTCTAAGAATGTGAGGGCGGATGCCCTCTCTAGGAGTTTTGAGCCTGACTCGCCTGGTGATTCCGAACCTACTGGCATCCTGAAGGATGGGGTGATATTGTCAGCTGTCTCCCCAGACCTGCGGCGCTCTTTGCAGGAGTTTCAGGTGGATAGGCCTGATCGCTGTCCGCCTGGTAGACTGTTTGTCCCTGATGACTGGACCAGTAGAGTTATTTCGGAGGTTCACTCTTCCGCGTTGGCAGGTCATCCTGGAATTTTTGGCACCAGGGATCTGGTGTCTAGGTCCTTCTGGTGGCCTTCCTTGTCTCGAGATGTACGTATTTTTGTGCAGTCTTGTGATGTTTGTGCTCGGGCTAAGCCCTGCTGTTCCCGGGCCAGCGGGTTGTTGTTGCCCTTGCCTATTCCTAAGAGGCCTTGGACGCACATCTCTATGGACTTTATTTCTGACCTTCCTGTTTCTCGTAGGATGTCCGTCATCTGGGTGGTGTGTGACCGTTTTTCCAAGATGGTTCACTTGGTACCTTTGCCCAAATTGCCCTCCTCCTCTGAGCTGGTCCCTCTATTTTTTCAGAATGTTGTGCGTTTGCATGGTATTCCTGAGAATATAGTGTCTGACAGGGGTACTCAGTTTGTGTCTAGATTTTGGCGGGCGTTCTGTGCCAGGATGGGCATCGACTTGTCGTTTTCGTCTGCATTCCATCCTCAGACTAATGGCCAGACTGAGCGTACTAATCAGACCTTGGAGACTTACTTGAGGTGTTTTGTGTCCGCTGATCAGGACGATTGGCTTGATTTTTTGCCATTGGCAGAGTTCGCCCTTAACAATCGGGCCAGTTCTGCCACTTTGGTTTCTCCATTTTTTTGTAATTCAGGGTTTCACCCTCGCTTTTCGTCCGGTCAATTGGAGTCTTCGGATTGTCCTGGAGTAGATGCTGTGGTTGATAGAATGCATCAGATTTGGGGACAGGTTGTGGACAATCTGAAGTTGTCCCAGGAGAAGACTCAACAGTTCACTAATCGTCATCGGCGTGTCGGTCCTCGTCTTTGTGTTGGGGACCTGGTTTGGTTGTCTTCTCGATTTGTTCCTATGAAGGTCTCGTCTCCTAAATTTAAGCCTCGGTTTATCGGCCCTTATAGGATTCTGGAGGTTCTCAATCCTGTGTCCTTTCGTTTGGACCTCCCAGCATCTTTTACTATTCATAATGTTTTTCATCGGTCATTATTGCGGAGGTATGAGGTGCCGGTTGTTCCGTCTGCTGATCCTCCTGCTCCTGTGCTGGTTGAGGGTGAGTTGGAGTATGTGGTGGAAAAGATCTTGGACTCCCGTGTTTCCAGACGGAAACTTCAGTATCTGGTTAAGTGGAAAGGCTATGGCCAGGAGGATAATTCTTGGGTGACAGCATCTGATGTTCATGCTCCTGATTTGGTTCATGCATTCCATAGTGCTCATCCAGATCGCCCTGGTGGTTCTGGTGAGGGTTCGGTGCCCCCTCCTTAAGGGGGGGGTACTGTTGTGAATTCTGTTTGTGGGCTCCCCCGGTGGTGTTTTATGGTATTGCCACTTATTTGCCTTCTTCTATCCTTGATCACCTGTTGACACCCATTAGGGGAGTTTCCTATTTAAGCCTGCTTGGCTGCTGGTCTGATGCCGGCCAACAATGTATCAGTAGCATTCTGTTGCATTCTCCTGCCTCAAGTTCCAGTTCAGCTAAGTTGAATTTTGTTCCTAGTTAATGCTATTTTTTGTCCAGCTATCTGCAATGTGACTCTCTGTAGCTGGAAGCTCTCGTGGACTGAAATTGCCACTCCAGTGGCATGAGTTGTCACTGGAGTTTTAAAGTAATTTCAGGATGGTGTTTTTGAGTAGTGTTTTGAAGTTGACCGTGAAGTAACTCTTTCCTGTACTTCTGCTATCTAGTAAGCGGACCTCACTGTGCTAAATCTGCTGTTCATCCTACGTATGTCTTTTCCTCTTGACTCACCGTCAATATTTGTGGGGGCCTGCTATCTCCTTTTGGGGTTCATCTCTGGAGGTAAGGCAGGCCTGTATATTCCTCTGATAGGGGTAGTTAGATCTCCGGCTGGCGCGTGGTGTCTAGGGCATCGTAGGAAACACTCCCCGGCTACTTCCAGTGTTGTGTCAGGTTCAGGTCACGGTCACTTTAGTTTCCATCACCCGAGAGCTAGTCCGTTTGTTATTTTTGATTTCCCTGCCATTGGGAAAATCATAACAAGGAGCTAAGCAAATGGATGGTCAGATCGAGGTCCAAGGTTAGGCAGCAATAGATAAACAAACAGCACAGGAATACAAGGCAAACATGCAACACCGAGCAATTGCTACTAGTGGCAGAGATCTGGGACTGACAGCTTAGCTAGGTTGCTGGGTACTCACTTAGAACAGGGAACACCTGATGGAAACTCAGTACTTCCCAGTCTCAGATTGGACGCCTGAGCTATCTACAAAATACAGACAGCTCAGCACACCCCTGCACTAGATTGGACGACTGACCGGTCATATTTTTAATTTTCCTCATCATCATCATCAAATGGCAGTACAGAAGTGTACTATGCAGTTGAAAATGGTGCTCTGCTTTAAAGTCCTGGACCACAGCAAGTTTACAAGAGGTAGGCTTGTTGCAGAAATATCTGAGACTGTTTCAGTAATCTGAATGAGGCTTGTAGAAAATCAGTGCACATGCTACACGAACAACACAATTTAAATGTATAACACAGCAGTTGCAGAAATTTCTGCAACAAATCTGTTGTGCGTAAATATATTCTGTAAAGATGCCTGTCTATTAATATGTGTATTTTTTTTATATAGGTTTATGCACATGTGCAATTAAGTGGGTTGTCTCACATTGTCATCAGGAGCACTCCTGGCTCCCAGCTTGCCAAAAGGCAGTGTACTTCTGATGACTGACAGTTTTGGGCCAACTGCATGGCTGAGATGCCAGCCTGAATTGCGGGCTCTCAAGTTTTTTGTATACCTTGAATTGTTTGTTGCTTTTCTGCAAAATAAAGGTACAAAAAACACTTAAATAAATGCAGATAATATGCACTCACTTTTTTTAACCAGTAAAGCTGCAGATTCCAGTTTCGAAATCCAAGTGCATCCACAACAGTTAACCCACAATAATTTGTAGGAAACAAAACACAGAAAAAAAGAGAGGGAGGAAGCAAGATGGCCGCCGGGGGTGACAGACGCATGTGAAGAGGCTCCAGGCCGGTAGAATACAATCCAACACATCTGGCTGCATCTGGGACATCTCACATAACAGCATTTTCATCTCTGTCACACACCCCCACAGCTCTGACCCGTTTGAGCCGAATATTGCCCGTGGAGCCAGCTGCTGGGCGACGCTGGGAGACCGCGGTTTGGAGCCTCCTCCCGGATCCGGCATCCGAGCTGAGGCTGTCACCGCAGAGGGAACATCACAGCATTCTGACCATGGCGGAGACCCCCGCTGACAGCCCTCGACTCTCCGAAGAGTACCAGGCGGCGAGAGAGAGATATTGTCCAGAGGTGGGAGTTACCTGATGCCCAGTGGGTGAAGAGGAGGCCGAGGTCCCAGGAGAAGTGGTGAGTTGGCGCCGTGTTGCTGGTTGTGCCTGCACAGCTTGGTATGAGGGTTGCGCTCCCTGCGGCTGGACTCCGGCGGATGAGCGCAGGACCGGTTACCTGTGATTCGCGGGGCTGACAAACATTGGGCGAGAGAGAGAGGCTGACGAAACCTGGATAGAGGCAGCAGCTTTCCCCAGAACCTGTGTAGATTTTTACATACCAGGCTGAGGTGAGATGCTATTTCATTGCCTGGGGCACTCCAGAAGATCTATAAGAGGGAGGAAGAGGCAATATGAGACAGTGAACACATTCTGTGGGGAAGGATTTGATACCCGTCTGGGAGGTTTTGCTCCTCTCCCTTCAGGCAGCAGATAAGAGATAAAAGGAAAATACAAAGTAAACTGTATTTAAAGAGATTGCACTCTATTGATGCCCCTAAACTATTTTATAGTATAATAATATTGCACAGAATCTGTGCCCTCTGATGGTTGATAAAAGTAATGTTAGCTTGGCAAGAGTGACTTTCCAACCAAATTGCTTCTATCTGTCAAGAAAAGACATTTATTATCGCTAAAATTGTGAGGCTTCTGGGTCTGGCGCCGGCCATGTGAGCACTTGTGATTTATGTCCCCTACCCTCTGTAGAATCTGCAAAACTGCCTATATCTTGATGTGGTTGAACTGTAACCTGGCAATATACTTAGAAACAAAAGCGCACAATATTCTGCCTTCATATTATATCTATTTATGGACCGCTACTTTTTGCGCAGTGCCAGAGGCAGCGCCAACCCCCTAGGGAGCCTGCCAACATGACATCTAATCCTCTGTCGGAACTGCTGCGGTGCCTATTCCCACCACTCCGGCAACCTCTGGTAACCTAGATCTGCAAATCAATATCCCTTCTATGGTTGCCAACATTTTGGGCAAAATTATGCCAGAAATTAAGTCTATTATCGAAGACTCTTTAAACACAGCCTTGAAGAAGTTGCAAGACAGACATGACGAGCAAGACGAAAGTATCTCTGAATTGTAGCGATGAATGTCAAACGTTGAGGAAGATACCTATAGTGACCATAATAAGATCTTGTCACTGTCACGGGGGTCCTTCTCCAATACCACACAATCACCAGAGCAAGAGAATAGTGAACAATTCCACGACCTTTATTTAGGCAAAGATACGAAAGGTCCATATATACGATCCACCACACTGAGGATACAGTAGTCCAGAACACGAATGCAGTTCAGTAACAGAATAAAAGTCCAACAATCCAGCAGACAGAGGATCACATAGTCCATATACTCTTCTTTCTCTCTGACTTGCTCTTCACATCATTCCACACAAGACTGAATTTCCCCCAGCTCCTGTCCTCTCCTTATGTCCAGAAGTAGTCAGACAGGT
This sequence comes from Ranitomeya variabilis, assembly GCF_051348905.1. NCBI lineage: Eukaryota > Metazoa > Chordata > Amphibia > Anura > Dendrobatidae > Ranitomeya > Ranitomeya variabilis. Next base: position 334,969,884 of record NC_135234.1, read on the forward strand.
TGGGGTGGTTTTCAGGCCTCCCACACCTGACAAAGGTGTCTGGTGGATTAAGGCACTACAGGGGGTCATTGTTTCAACAAGCTAGTTCAATATGTCATTAGCATATTAGCAAACAGGTTTATTCACTGACCCTGTGGAGAGATAACAGTACAGGAATGTGGGGGCTGACATCAGATGGCAAATAACAGCAATTCATCAATTGGCAAATAACTCATACTACAAGAGAACACCATGATAATCAGTAACATATAAGTATACACAAAATGATACCCACATAACATATCACACCATCACAACCTCTCCCTTTTCATAATAAGTGAGCATGCCATTAGGTCTACACAGACCTCTGGCCTGCTCACTTTAGTCCACTTTGCTCCACTGTTTATTGTTCCTTGTACAGTGGCAGGGGTTGCAATAATCATGAGCACTTGTTGTCCATAAATTCCCGGGTCCTGGCTTAATGGTCATACCAGGTTTTTTTGTCTTTTTGTCTGGACTGGGCCGTTCGCTGATGTTCATTAGCCAAGGTAGCTAGCTGGGCGAGACAGTCTCTGAACTCTAGAACGTAGGGAATGATGGGCGTTCCAGTATCTGCAATATCTCCCTCCAATTGTTCTTTCAGAAGAAGGAGAGGCCCACGGACCTTCTGCTCCCACAAAATGACTTTGTAACCACCCAATGTCATTTCCAAGGAGGATATCTGCAGGAAATCCTCCCATAACTCCAATCCAACACAGTTTTTCTCCAAAACCATAATCCAAACATACCAAAGCTTGCTGTATATATTTGCGGACACCCCCGCCAGGACAATGGGAATTCCTGGGCCCTGGTGAATTGCCTCGGGTCAAACCACATGGGGGCAGCGATTGTCAGGAATGCCCCCGTGTCTCTAAATCCCGACACTTTTGTCCCATCAATTAAGACATCCTGCAGGGGGCAATGCTGTTGCTCTGTATTTCTGATGGACAAAGGCCGGAGTCCGTACACTCCAGGAGGGGTATCTATGGTGTCGTGGTCGGTGGCCCACTCTGGTGGGGGTGATGGTAGCTCTTCCTCAGGCGGGATGGAGTGGACAAAATGCACTGGATGAGTTGGGGCTGTGTAGGGCTCCCTCCGAATCCTTGAGGGACAGCTAGACTGCAAATGTCCAGGTTGCCCACATCCGTAACATCTCCTCTCTGTGATACCCCCAGGTCGTGGTCGGAACTGTTGGGGCCCAGGATTGTGAGCTGTGATTATCATCGGCCAGCGGCTGGGTGGAGGGGCAGATATAATCGGAGGAGGATGGGGCGCGGGAGAAGGCCGTGGTTCATTGTCCAGAAGCCTCCTCCATTGCGGTCGGATAGTAAGGGCTTCATCGGCCAGGGCTGCAGCTCTATCCACGGTGCACGGCATGCGCTCCCGGACCCATTCCCGTACCTCTGCGGGGCACTTGGCAAGAAATTGTTCTATAAGGAACGCCTGTATAACATCTTTCACAGTAAAGGCATTTTCTGCTTCCAGCCATCTCCGACATGCCTGGGACATCTTTTGTGCATACATCCTAAACGATCCCCCCGTAGTGCATGGGAGGTCTCGGAACTTGGCCCTATATGAGTCTGGGGTGATAGCATGGTAATCCAGGATAGCCTGCTTTACAATGTTATAATCCCGATTCCGCTGTTCGGTAAGCCTCCGCCAGGCTACCGTTCAGGAGTCCCACTAACAAACACATCCAGCCAGAGTGTGGCACCTCCATCACAGCACACTGCTGCTCAAAGTCCTTGAAGAACCCCTCCACATCTCCGGAAGCCTCATCAAATGGCTTAAACTCGTCCAGGCTCCTGGATCGTTGGGTTTACATTCCACATTGCGTTACTCCCTCTTTCAAGCTCCATTGCTTCTTGTCTCCACTGTGCCCGGTGGGCAGCATCCTCCTTGTACTCCTGAGAGACGCCTGGGCCCAAAACTGCCATCTCTTCTTCGTACCACACCACCCACTAGCTTTTTGGGATGGGGGTCCTCGTCTCCAGTGCTCGTCCTTCAGACATATGGGAGTAGGTGGCCTGGCTAGCACCCACCAGTAGATTAATTAAGGCCTCTTTAGTCAGTCCCTGGTAGTTCAGGCCCAGGTCTCTGGCTCTCTCTTTTAAACTGGAAACAGTCCAATTTCTGTACTCACTCTGTGGGTGGTTCTCCATTAGGTTATGCTCTGTTGATCCCGCTGCTTGCCACCAGTTGTCATTGGGGTCCTTCTCCGGTACCACACAATCACCAGAGCAAGAGAATAGTGAACAATTCCACGACCTTTATTTAGGCAAAGATACGAAAGGTCCATATATACGATCCACCACACTGAGGATACAGTAGTCCAGAACACGAATGCAGTTCAGTAACAGAATAAAAGTCCAACAATCCAGCAGACAGAGGATCACATAGTCCATATACTCTTCTTTCTCTCTGACTTGCTCTTCACATCATTCCACACAAGACTGAATTTCCCCCAGCTCCTGTCCTCTCCTTATGTCCAGAAGTAGTCAGACAGGTTGGGGTGGTTTTCAGGCCTCCCACACCTGACAAAGGTGTCTGGTGGATTAAGGCACTACAGGGGGTCATTGTTTCAACAAGCTAGTTCAATATGTCATTAGCATATTAGCAAACAGGTTTATTCACTGACCCTGTGGAGAGATAACAGTACAGGAATGTGGGGGCTGATATCAGATGGCAAATAACAGCAATTCATCAATTGGCAAATAACTCATACTACAAGAGAACACCATGATAATCAGTAAAATATAAATATACACAAAATGATACCTATATAACATATCACACCATCACAGTCACTCACAAAAGAGAATGCTTTGTTGTGGGATAGAGTGGATGATCTGGAGAATCGTTCCTGGCGCAATAATGTGCGCTTGGTGGGTTTGCCAGTATCTTTTCTATCTAAGGATCTGAAGTCAATCTGCGAAATTGATCTCCCCAAAGCCATACACACCTTTCTATAGGACAAAAAGTGGAAAGGGCCCACAGAGTGGGGCCACTGGTATCCTCAACTTCAACTGATGGGTGAGCTCCGAAGCGCCCGTGACAGACGATATGCACTATCTGGACTACAATGACAAAGTAGATATTCTGTAGGCATACCGGAGACATAACCAACCGTTGAGGATTTGAGGTCACAAAACTCTCATTTTTTATAACGTTTCAGCTGAAGTTACAAGGAGACGGAAGGCCTTTAGCCCCATTTGCACAAGACTGTATCAGGAGGGTATCTGTTTTCAACTCAAATACCTGGTTATCCTGGTGGCCAGGGGGAGTTTGTTAGTCTCACACTTTCACATCTCCAGACAAGGCAGATGCGTTTGCCAAAGAGCTACTGAAATCAAAGAATCAATCCGAAAACAACCGCTCTCCAAGGAGCTCGGAGATGCAGCGGTCACAACGAAATTCAGCGGACAATGTGGCTGGCAGGACCTCATGAAGAAGGGTTGTTTGTTTCTGATTGATGTGGGCATCATAGTTTTTAGTCTATTTTGTCTAGACATGATTGGGGGCTGGGGGGACCCTTGCCTCTCAGGGCCGGGTAGAAGTGAAGTTCATTTATTATATGCTTTCCATTTTTCCAGGAGGTGGGCGTTGTCTTAATCGACACATTTTAGGTGAAATGTTCTTGGTAAGATTACAGCCTAGTCTACCAAGGTTGTTTACCTTATCTACCTTATTTACACTGTTAATATCATTACCGCTAAAGTTAAGGTACCTTCACACTAAGCGACGCTGCAGTGATACAGACAACGATGCCGATCGCTGCAGCGTCGCTGTTTGGTCGCTGGAGAGCTGTCACACAGACCGCTCTCCAGCTACCAACGATGCCGAGGTCCCCGGGTAACCAGGGTAAACATCGGGTTGCTAAGCGCAGGGCCGCGCTTAGTAACCCGATGTTTACCCTGGTTACCAGTGTAAAATGTAAAAAAAACAAACAGTACATGGACGCCGGGGGACGCGAAGGTGAGTATGTACTGTTTGTTTTTTTTACATTTTACACTGGTAACCAGGGTAAACATCGGGTTACTAAGCGCGGCCCTGCGCTTAGTAACCCGATATTTACCCTGGTTACCATTGTAAAACATCGCTGGTATCGTTGCTTTTGGTGTCAAACACGACGATACACGCCGGTCTGACGACCAAATAAAGTTCTGAACTTTCTTCAACGACCAGCGATATCACAGCAGGATCCTGATCGCTGCTGCGTGTCACACTCAACGATATCGCTATCCAGGACGCTGCAACGTCACGGATCGCTAGCGATATCGTTTAGTGTGACGGTACCCTTAATGTCAATGTTGATTGCATTTTTGTCTGATGACTGTTTTTTTCCCATTATCCCTCCCCTTCTGCTGCCTTTACTCCCACCTGCTTCAATTTATATAAGTTACAAGGTTAACCCCTTAGTGACAGAGCCAATTTGGTACTTAAAGGGCCACTGTCACCCCCCCCCCCCAGCCGTTATAAACTAAAAGAGCCACCTTGTGCAGCAGTAATGCTGCAGTCTAACAAGGTGGCTCTTTTAGTTTTTGATTCATTTATTACCTCAATAAAGCGTTTTAAAAATTGGCCACACATACCAGATATTGTACCAGGAGGCGGTCCGAATAGTCCTCTATCAATCTTCCAACTGCCGTCACTCTTCTCTTCAGGGCCGATGGTACCCGCCCCCTTCGCGTTGTTGCTTCTCAAATCCGGCGCCTGCGCTGTGCGTGCCTGCCTGGGGCCTGCGCAGTGTTCTTTGTCAGTCACATCTCAGATGCCGGGTGCCTGACTGCGCCCTGTTACTGAATCCCCGCCCCGCACTGTGTTATTCATTATGCACAGTGCGGGGCTGGGGTTCCTGCGAAGGCAGGGGAGCGTCAGAGATGGGAGAGCGTCCGAGATGGGGGAGCGCCTGAACAGCGCAGTGCGCATGCCCAGGAATGCCAGCCCCGCACTGTGCATAATGAATAACACAGTGCGGGGCGGGGATTCAGTAACAAGGCGGCCGCACTGACCGCACAGGCGCAGTCAGGCACCCGGCATCTGAGATGTGACTGACAAAGAACACTGCGCAGGCCCCAGGCAGGCACGCACAGAGCAGGCACCGGATTGAAGAAGCAACAACGCGAAGGGGCGGGTACCATCGGCCCTGAAGAGAAGAGTGACGGCAGTTGGGGGATTCATACAGGACGCTTCAGACCGCCTCCTGGTACAATATCTGGTATGTGTGGCCAATTTTTAAAACGCTTTATTGAGGTAATAAATGAATCAAAAACTAAAAGAGCCACCTTGTTAGACTGCAGCATTACTGCTGCACAAGGTGGCTCTTTTAGTTTATAACGGCTGGAGGGGGTGACAGTGGCCCTTTAATGACCGAGCCAATTTTTACAATTCTGACCACTGTCACTTTATGAGGTTATAACTCTGGAACGCTTTATCGGATCCCGCTGATTCTGAGAATGTTTTTTCGTGACATATTGTACTTCAAGTTAGTGGTAACATTTCTTCGATATTACTTGCGATTATTTATGAAAAAAACCGAAATATGGCGAAAATTTTTAAAATTTTGCAATTTTCAAACTTTGTATTTTTATGCCCTTAAATCAGAGAGATATGTCACGAAAAATAGTTAATAAATAACATTTCCCACATGTCCACTTTACATCAGCACAATTTTGGAAACAAATTTTTTTTTTGTTAGGGAGTTATAAGGGTTAAAAGTTGACCAGCAATTTCTCATTTTTACAACACCATGTTTTTTTTAGGGACCACATCACCTTTGAAGTCATTTTGAGGGGTCTATATGATAGAAAATAACCAAGTGTGACACCATTCTAAAAACTGCACCCCTCAAGCTGCTCAAAACCACATTCAAGAAGTTTATTAACCCTTTACGTACTTCACAGGAACTGAAACAATGTGGAAGAAAAAAAATGAACATTTAACTTTTTTTTGCAAACATTTTACTTCAGAACCATTTTTTTTAATTTTCACAAGTGTAAAAACAGAAATTTAACCACAAATTTTGTTGTGCAATTTCTCCTGAGTACGCCGATACCCCATATGTGGAGGTAAACCACTGTTTGGGCGCACCGCAGAGCTTGGAAGTGAAGGAGAGCCGTTTGACTGTTTCAATGCAGAATTGGCTGGAATTGAGATCGGACGCCATGTCGCGTTTGGAGAGCCCCTAAACAGTGGAAACCCCCCACAAGTGACACCATATTGGAAACTAGACCCCTTAAGGAACTTATCTAGATGTGTGGTGAGCACTTTGAACCCCCAAGTGCTTCACAGAAGTTTATAACGTAGAGCCGTGAAAATAAAAAATCGCATTTGTTTTCACAAAAATGATTTTTTCGCCCACAAATTCTTATTTTCACAAGGGTAACAGGAGAAATTAGACCACAAAAGTTATTGTGCAATTTCTCCTTAGTACGTCGATACCCCATATGTGGGGGTAAACCACTGTTTGGGCGCATGGCCGAGCTCGGAAGCAAAGGAGCGCCATTTGACTTTTCAATGCAAAATTGACTGGAATTGAGATCGGACGCCATGTCGCGTTTGGAGAGCCCCTGATGTGCCTAAACAGTAGAAACCCCCCAAAAGTGACACCATTTTGGAAACTAGACCCCCCATGGAACTTATCTAGATGTGTAGTGAGAACTTTGAATGCCCAAGTGCATCACAGAAGTTTATAATGCAGAGTCGTGAAAATAATTTTTTTTTTTTTTTTTTAACAAAAAAGATTTTTTAGCCCCCAAGTTTTAATTTTCACAAGGGTAACAAGAGAAATTGGACCCCAAAAGTTGTTGTCCAATTTGTCCTGAGTATGCTGGTGCCCCATATGTGGGGGTAAACTACTGTTTGGGCGCATGGCTGAGCTCGGAAGGGAAGGAGCGCCGTTTTGGAATGCAGACTTTGATAGAATTGTCTGCTGGCGTTATGTTGCGTTTGCAGACCCCTAATGTACCTAAACAGTAGAAACCCCCAACAAGTGACCCCATTTTGGAAAATAGACCCCCCAAGGAACTTATCTAAATATGTGGTGAGAACTTTGAATGCCCAAGTGCTTCACAGAAGTTTATAATGCAGAGTAGTGAAAATAAAAAATATATTTTTTTCCCACAAAAAAGATTTTTTAGCCCCCAAATTTTTATTTTCACAAGGGTAACAAGAGAAATTGGACCCCAAAAGTTGTTGTCCAATTTGTCCTGAGTATGCTGGTACCCAATATGTGGGGGTAAACCCCTGTTTGGGCGCACGGCAGAGCTCGGAAGGGAAGGAGCGCCATTTTGGAATGCAGGCTTTGATAGAATGGTCTGCGGGCGCTATGTTGCGTTTGCAGAGCCACTGATGTACCTAAACAGTAGAAACCCCCCACAAGTGACCTCATTTTGGAAACTAGACCCCCCAAGGAACTTATCTAGATATGTGGTGAGAACTTTGAATGCCCAAGAGCTTCACAGAAGTTTATAATGCAGAGTAGTGAAAATAGAAATTTTTTTTTTTCCACAAAAAAGATTTTTTTAGCCCCCAAGTTTTTATTTTTACAGGGGTAACAAGAGAAATTGGACACCAATATTTGTTCTCCAATTTGTCCTGAGTATGCTGGTACCCGATATGTTGGGGTAAACCACTGTTTGGGCACACGGCAGAGCTCGGAAGAGAAGGAGCGCCATTTTGGAATTCAGACTTTGATAGAATTGTCTGTGGGTGTTATGTTGCGTTTGCAGAGCCCCTGATGTACCTAAACAGTAGAAACCCCCCACAAGTGACCAAATTTTGGAAACTAGACCCCCTAAGGAACTTCTCTAGATATGTGGTGAGAACTTTGAATGCCCAAGTGGTTCACAGAAGTTTATAATGCAGAGTAGTGAAAATAAAAAAATATTTGTTTTCCCACAAAAAAGATTTTTAGCCCCCAAGTTTTTATTTTCACAAGGGTAACAGGAGAAATTGGACCCCAAAAGTTGTTGTCCAATTTATCCCGAGTACGCTGATGCCCCATATGTGGGGGTAAACCACTGTTTGGGCGCACGGCAGAGCTCAGAAGGGAGGGAGCACCATTTGACTTTTTTAGCGCAAAATTGTCTGTCATGTTTGGAGACCCCCTGATGTACCTAAACAGTGGAAACCCCCCAATTCTAACTCCAACCCTAACTCCAACACACCCCTAACCTTAATCTCAACCCGATCCATAATCCTAATCACAACCCTAACGATAATCACAACCCTAACCCCAAAACAGCCCTAATCTCAACTCTAACCATAACCCTAATCAAAACCCTAAATCCAACACACCCCTAACCCTAATCTCAACCCTAACCTCAAACCTAACCCTAATCCCAATACACCCCTAACCCTAATCCCAACCCTAACCTTAACCCTAATCCCAACCCTAATCCCAAACGTAACCCTAATCCCAACCGTAACCCTAATACCAACCCTAATCCAAACCCTAACCCTAATCCCAACTCTATCCCTAACTTTAGCCCCAACCCTAACCCTAATTTTAGCCCCAACCCTAGCCCTAACCCTAACTTTAGCCCCAATCCTAACCCTAAATTTAACCCTAACCCTAACTTTAGCCCCAACCCTAACCCTAAGGCTACTTTCACACTTGCGTCGTGTGGCATCCGTCACAATCCGTCGTTTTGGACAAAAAACGGATCCTGCAAATGTGTCCAAAGGATGCCTTTTTTGCCCATAGACTTGTATTACCGACGGATGGCCACACGTCGCGTCCATCGTGCACTGGATCCGTTGTGTTTTGGCGGACCGTCGTCACAAAAAAAGTTCAATGTAACCTTTTTTTTGTATGTCGCGTCCGCCATTTCTGCGCATGCGTGGCCGTAACTCTGCCCCCTCCTCCCCAAGACATAGACTGGGCAGCGGATGCGTTGAAAAACTGCATCCACTGCCCACGTTGGGCACAATTTTCACAACGTGCGTTGGTACGTTGGCCTGACGCATTGCGACCGCCCCGTACCGACGCAAGTGTGAAAGAAGCCTAAGGCTACTGTCACACTAGCGCCGTACTCGGCCCATCGCAGTGTGTCGGGCCGACGTACCGACGCTAGCGTTGTAAGCGCCGCACAACGGGTGCAGAGGATGCTGTTTTTTCAACGCATCCGCTGCCCCATTGTGAGGTCGGAAATGGCGGACACGTCGCACAAAAAAAGTTACATGTAGCGTTTTTTTGTGCCGACGGTCCGCCAAAGCACGACGCATCCGTCGCACGACGGATGCGACGTGTGGCAATCCGTCGCAATGTGTCGCTAATGCAAGTCAATGGAGAAAAAAACGCATCCTGAAAGCACTTTTGCAGGATGCGTTTTTTCTCCAACGACGCATTGCAACGGAAGCCAAAAAACGCTAGTGTGAAAGTAGCCTAACCCTAACCTTAACCCTAGCCCTAACCCTAAATTTAGCCCCAACCCTAGCCCTAACCCTAGCCCTAACCCTAACCCTAATTTTAGCCCCAACTCGTCTCGTCATGGCAGCAGATGGCGGGCGCACTGCGCATGCGCCCGCCATTTTCTTTGCAGAGGAAGAAGCCGGCCGGCAAGAGGAGACACAGGAGGACCCGGGGACACCGGGTGAGTATGATAGGGTCCCCGAATCCCCCTATTTCTCTGTCCTCTGATGTGCGATCACATCAGAGGACAGAGAATTACAGATCGCTTTTTTTTTTTTTTTTTTTTATGCGGTCGCCGGTACACAGTTCATTACCGGCGATCGCAAAACAGGGGTCGGTAGACTCGGTAAAAACCGACCCCGATCATGTTCTTTGGGGTCTCGGCTACCCCCGGCAGCCGAGACCCCAAAGATCTTCCGGGTGCCGGGCGGCGGGCGAACTGCGCATGCGCCCGCCATTTTTTCCCGGAAAAAAGATGGCGGCGCCCATCGGGAGCCATGAGGAGCACCGGGGGAGATAGGTGAGTATTGGGGGGCTATTGGGGGCCATCGGGGACACTATTTCTCTGTCCTCCGATGTGCGATCACATCGGAGGACAGAGAAATTAAATGGCAAATCGCGTTTGTTTGTTTTTTGTTGCGACCGCCGGTAAACGGTTAATTACCGGCGATCGCAACTCAGGGGTCGGTAAAAACCCCCCGAATCATGTTCTCTGGGGTCTCGGCTACCCTCGGCAACCGAGACCCCAGAGAAAATCCGACTCTGGGGGGCGCTATTCACTTTTTCCACAGCGCCGTTAATTAACGGCGCTGTGGTTTAAGTACCCTTAGCGGCCGCCGTTAAAAGGCGTATCGGCGGTCGTTAAGGGGTTAACCTACAGACCTACATAATATATATCCACTTATGAGAATAATATGCTGGAACGTTAAAGGTCTGCACTCCCCCCAAAAACAAATGATGGTCCTTAGACATCTGAAATGACTTAAACCAGATATAGCCCTCCTTCAAGAGACTCATTTGCCTGATGCAGACTTTATTCGAATGCATAGGCTGTGGGTGTGGAGTGTTTACAGGGCTCTATCGATACATAAGAAAGCTGGGGTGGTCACTCTAATTAGCAAACATTTCATTCATCACTTGGTCAATCACCAAACAGAGGGAGAAGGAAGATTATCACATTTGGTTTTATCTACACAATTGGGAGATGTTTTGATTTACAATATATATGGCCCAAATGATAGCAACAAGTCTTTCTTTAAATACTTGGAGGACACAATTAACGCAGATCATAATCTAAGCAAAATAGTGGGAGGGGACTTCAACTCCGTGGTTTCTACTTTGGAAGGTAGAAAACACGAGTTTTCAATCAGATGTTTTGAATCACTACGAGATAGGGATTGGGCCCCTTTACTAACAAATTGTTCTTTAAAAGATACGTGGAGATTTCTGCATGCTGATGGCAGAAAGTATACATTCTTTTCCCATGCAAAGAATTCATGGTCCCGAATCGACTATTTTCTAATATCCCTCCCCCGATTCCCAAATTAATAGCTGCCGACATTGGGGATTTGGTAATCTCCGACCACTCCCCGATGCTGTTAAATCTTAGGGAGACCTACCCGAAGGCCACCGATTTCCTCTAGACATTTCCCAACTTATTGTGTGGGGATGACTCCTTTGCTTTTTCCCTCAGGTTGTGGTGGCAAGAATTTTTAACCGACAATGTAGATACATCAAATTGACCCTTCACTCCTGTGTGAATCGGCGAAGGCTGTGCTCAGAGAGAGAATTATGGCATACATGTTCTCCTTAAGAAATCATGCTTTGAAATGCTATGGGAAGTTAACAAAGGAGCTCAGAACGGCCTATACAAACTTCCTCACAGATTTATCTCTAGCAAACAGAGTATTGGCAACAAAAACAGGCAGAATTCAATCTCCAATCAGATAAGAGAGAGAAGCTGTTTCTGTCTCAAAGAGAAGTCTATTTTTATAGATATGGAAACACAGCCAGCAGAATACTGGCTAACTTGGCCAAAGGAATTAGACCATAGCAGGGGATTTATCAGCTTAAAGATCTTTCTGGACTAATCCAGTCTGATCCTTGGACGATCAACAATATAGGATCATACTATAGGGCTTTGAATAGTGAACCCAATACCTCAAAGATGACCTCTCAGACCTTACTAGATGAGGTGGACATGCCAATGTTTTCAGACAAAAAAAAATATTTCTTAATAAACCAATTTCCAAAGAGGAGATACTCTCTGCTATTAAAAACTAAAAAAACTGTAAAGCCCCCGGACCTGACGGTTTCCCTCACAAAGTTTTTAAACTTCTTACCCTGGAGATCTCACCAATCATGGGACAACTGGCTAATAAAATTCTAATTGGAGATCCCGTATTTCCTTTAGCTAATAGGGCCTATATCAAATTGATTTTGAAACCAGACAAAGACCCCACGCTTCCGTCTTCTTATAGACCTATCTCGTTAATTAATACAGATTATTAAACTAATCTCAAAAATAATGGCTGAAAGACTAGCTGTGGTTCTTCCAGAAATCATATCCCACTCTCAGGCGGGCTTTATAAAATTCAGGTCAGCAACCTTAAATGTGCGAAAGGTCCTCTTGGCATTCAGTAGGGTCTATTTTGGGGGGGCTTGTCCTGGGGGAGGCAAAGCTCCAGTGCTGGTTACTATAGATGTGGAAAAAGCATTTGACAATGTTAAGTGGGAGTGGCTATTCAGGACCCTGGCCAGAATGTCTTTGTCGGGCCCCTTTCTTGATTATATACACACATTATATCACTCCCCCAGTGCTCAGGTGTACACCCCGGGATTTCTCTCTGGTCCCTTTTGAGTCGCCCACCAGGGCAATGGGGATACTCGGTACCGGGTCCGGTCACTCTTAAAGGGGATGTCACGGTGGCTGCAACCCGGTCCGTGGCCCTGGACGCTAACGTAAAGGGGAAAAGTCTTTAAGGGAAATTTGGTATTAAAGTTTGTATTCATGACGTCACCTGTGGTTCTCGGTCAGAGCTTAAAAGGGTCCTCTGGGGTGATGTTGTTGCATCAAGATGGTGACGCTTCCCACAGGTGAAGCGGGGTCCCCAGGGCTCCCGGTGTGCTGGGCAAGGATGGTGTATGCCGACAAATAAGTGGAGGACACAAAGTTGTAAAGTCTTTACCTGGTTTACTGGTGGTAGCAGTCCACAGTCCAGGGTACCAGGCACAGGTGGTGATGTGGTCCAGCCAGCCTGGAGGCAATAGTGGATCCCTCTCCCAGGTGAGGTCCGTAAGCCTTCCTACTTGCGCTAGTATGCGAGGTCCCTGCTGCCTGTAGCTTGCTGGCAAGGTCCTCTCCCTCCTGTTCTGAGACAGGTACCTGTATGGTGAGCAACTTGAGCCATTTTATAGGGTCTCCATCACGACCCAGGCTCTTCAGGTGCTGCTTCACCTCCAGGTGTGATGTGGACAAATAACATACAGTCCTATGCCCTCCGGTTCTGCTATGTGTCCTAGAGTACAACACAGCCTCGGGCTACCGGTGCCCGGTTCCTGCGCTTCGGCTCTGAGGGTGCCCAGTCACAGTTTCCCTCTGAGCCCCTTTCCTCCTCTGCGCTCCTTTCCTCAGTTGCTCCACTACTCTCAACCCCTCGGGTTCACTTCCTTCCCTTGAGCTGCAGCTGAGTCTAGGCTGAATGGCTCCGGTGTCTGCTCTCAGTTCCAGACTTCCTTCTCTCTCCTTTATCTCTCTCAGACTGTCTAACGCCTCCTCCAGACCAGAACACTTAAAGCTGGGGAAGCTCCCCTGAATCTGGGTTCCGAGCTCCCCCTTCTGGCCTGGATTCAGAATGTGTTGAATGTGGGTGCGTTACCTGGTAAAGGGAATCCTTCTTGCCTCCAAGCATGATATTGCCCTCCCAGAAAGGAAGGCAACATCACTGTAACAACCGGTTACCTGGGGTGTTACACTTTTCTTTGTTAAAGGGCACAAGGCAGGGGTGTCCTCTCTCCCAATTTCTGTTTAACTTGGCGGTGGAACCGTTGGTCCGTGTTCCATGAATACCGTCAACTTTTGAGGGTAATCGGATTAATAAAAAAGTACTGCAGACAGCCTTTTTTGCAGACGATATTATCTGGTCTATGGCCAACCCTAAAAACCACTTACCTAACATTATAACTTTACTTAAAAAATACGGCACGTATTCGGGATTTAAAATCAATACAGACAAATGTGAGCTTTTGCTGTTAACGAAGAGGGGGAGATCATGTTACGAAAAATCCCTCTGGGAGGTATTGCCATTACCTTATCACATATTTAGGAATTAAAATTGGCAGAGAGCCATCATCTATATATACTTTTAATTATCCCCCCTTGTCAAATAAAATCTCAAACCAATTAAACACATGGCAGGATCTTCCACTCTCACTTATGGGAAGTGCCCATTTGGTTAAGATGATTAGTATGGCCAAACTGATGTATTTACTTCAAACAGCACCATAGAATTGGCTTGTTGAAACTGATGGCTTCCAAAGAAGATGGAGGCATAAATTTCCCTAGCGTTAAGAATTATATCCTGGCCTGCAATATGTACTACATTAGCGACTGGATACATAATAGACACTCATATACAGATGCTGCATTAGAAGCGGACTTCGCACACCCCCTAGATCTAACAGTGATTTCACATTCACATCTCTCTTCTCTTCCCCCTTCTTGAAAATATTCAGCTATATTCAGAGATACGATCTCGACATTGGAGGTGAGGAAAAAATATAGCCTTTCTTTCAGAGTTTCTAAGTATCACTACTATGGGCAAGTATCAACACTATGGGCAAATCCTGAATTCCACCAGAGTATGGAGAACAGATTGTTCACTGCATGGTGACGGAAGGATATTTCTAGTATCTCACATCTCCTCCACCAGACGGAGTATAGATGGTTGACGTGTTCTGAAGTACTAAAAAAATATCAACTACAGCCCTCGAACTCCTTTCAATACCAACAGATTAAGCGTTTGATTATGTCAAGCCTACATGACGTCAAATTTGAGCCGAGACACAATGTCCTAGATGAATTGCTTCAACACCCAGCGGAGACCCCTTCGATCTCCATGGTCTACGCTATAATGAAACCGCATTTACTAGACCCTCACCCAGATACTTTTTATAAATACTGGAGGCTACAATTAAAGGACGTTGAGGCTCCCTCCAGGTTTACAAATGGATGGTCTCTTTTCCGGAAACACATGCTAAATGAGTCCTGGAGGGAGACTCAATTCAAAATCATGCATGGAGCTATAAATGCTGTTAACATCCAGATTCTACCTCTGACAGACTTACTGCATGCCCTAGATGTCTGCTCCCGGACTCGGACCTGATGCATGTATTATGGTCTTGCCGTTACATCGACTCATTCTGGGATTCAATTTCAGGAATGATAGCTAAACTATGGAACAATATGATACCGCTATCTTTGTCGACAGCGATCCTACACTCTTGGGGAGAGCTGGAGATGGGGGACCATGGAGCAAAGGGCCCCCCAAAACTTTCACTTACCATTCTAATTTTGGCAAAAAAATTGATTCTCAGACAGTGGCTCAGTCCTTCCACCTCATTACTATCTGATTTGGTAGCCCAACTACATCACTATATGATGGTAAAACAAGGGGATGGACTTATGAATAAAGAGTCATAAGCAGGTACATTTTTAACAAAATGGAGACAATTTATTAGTAAATTTTGTAGCACTGAAGAGAGACAGAGAGTAATCGAAGCTTTAACCTCAAGGAGGTGGTATTTAATGGAGAGCCTTAAAAATATTCTAGGATCCCTTCGGTTAGTGGACTAAAGTGCCCAAGCTAACTGATGTTGGGCATCTGTTGGATGGGAGAGGAGTGTACTAAGGGACTGGTTTGGTTAAAAGAGGCAGATTTGGGAAAATTCCCCCACCCCTTCTCCGTTTTCTTTCTTTCCTGTTTTGTTACCGTGTCTGGAATTGCCATACAGGAAATAGTGCATTGTAAAGTAATTGAAAGTTAACATCCAGGATGTTACTATCTCATTAAGTCTTGAACTGAGACACTGCACTTGAGGCGTGGATAATGCTTTCTTCTTTTTCTTGTTACCTTTGTTAATGTGAAAACTTTTTTGTCCTCTGCGGTCAATTTTTAGTTTTTTCCCTCACCTTCTTCTATAAGCCGTACCTTTTTTATTTTTCCATTGACCTAGCCGGATAATGGCTTGTTCTTTGTAGGACAAATTTTAGTTTTTACTGTATATTTAGGATTATAAGACTCACTTTTTTTCCTTCAAATTTGGGAGGAAAATGGGGGTGCATTTTATAATCCAACATGAGTTTACGGGGGTCTGGCAGCGGTGGAGTGGGCTCACAGGAGGCAGGGTCGCTTCTTCATGAGGTCAGCGGCAGGAGCAGGGTGCTGCTGTGGTGCCTGGAATCTCAGAAGGTGTCGGTGACTGAGCAGAGTCCATTTCCCTATGATATCCCTGAGGTCGACTTCGGAAAAATGGCCACCGGAGGCGGCACATGCTTGGGAGACAAAATGTATTGTTTTTTTTCGCCATATTCCAAGGCCTATAACATTTTTATATTTCCTTAAAATGAGCTGGGCGTGGGCTTGTTTTTAGTTTGACGCGCTAATGGTTTTATTGATACTAATTTTGCGTGAACATAATGTTTTACTCTGGGGGGCTGAATTTTTTAGGGAGGAGTAGTGAGCGAAAAACTGTAACTCTATTTTTTTTTCCCTCTTTAAAGCGTTGACCACTCAGCTTAAAGGGAAACTGTCACCAGGTTTGGCCGATGTAAGATACGGCAACGGCCTTTCAGAGCTTATATACAGCATTCTATAATGCTGCAGATAAACCCCCGATCTGACCTGAAAGATAAGAAAAATAACTTTTATTATGCTCACCTGCAGGGCGGTCCGGTCCGATGGGTGTCGCAGGTCCCGGTCTGGCGCCTCCCATCTTTTTATGATCGCCGCCCTCCTGCTTGCTTCATGGCTCCTTGGCATCACGATCCTGCGCAGGTGTACTTATCTGCCCTGTTGAGTGACTTGGGAGAGACAGAGAGCTATTTGCCTCCTGGAGCACAGATTTTCCTAGACTAGTTGCGAGATTCCATATAAAGAGCCCATATGTGCTAGAAAAGCAGAATCTCCCCTCAAGTAACCACATTTTGGAAATTATAATCCTTGTCACAGATGTAGTGACGATTTTGACTCCATGTGTGTTTTCCAGAAACAGGCAGCAGTGGATGTTGCTGAGTGAAAATTGCAAACTGTCGTTGTAGTGACCAGTACGTTACAGTCACCAGTACATTATGCCCAGCTCATGCTTCTGGAGACACACACCTATAAATTATTTGGGCTCTCATAACTACAGAAATGCCAAACATGTGAGCGCTAAATGTGGCACACTAGTGATCAGAAGGGGGGGCATTTGGATTTGGGATCAGAGAATTTGCCGAATTTCTTTTGGGGGGCTAGGAGCCGCTTAGCTTGTCCAGGTGCGGATTTGGCTGCGGATCCGCAGCGGATTGGCTGCTGCGGATTCGCAGCAGTTTTCCATGCATTGTACAGTACCATGTAAACCTATGGAAAACCAAATCTGCTGTGCTCATGGTGTTGTAAATACCGCGTGGAAACGCTGAGTTGTATTTTCCGCAGCATGTCAATTCTTTTGCGGATTTCGCAGCATTTTACACCTGCTCCTCAATAGGAATCCGCAGGTGTTGGGGTTAGTGTTGGAGTTAGAATTGAGGGGTTTCCACTGTTTAGGCACATCAGGGGGTCCCGAACGCGACATGGCGCCACCATTGATTCCAGTCAATCTTGCGTTCAAAAAGTCAAATGGTGCTTCCTACCTTCCGAGCCCCAACGTGTGCCCAAACAGTGGTTTACCCAAACATATGGGGCATAAGCGTACTCAGGAAAAATTGCACAACTTTGGGGGTCTAATTTCTCCTTTTACCCTTGGGAAAATCAAAAATTGGGGCTAAAAATTTATTTTTGTGGGGAAAAAAAGTGATTTTTTATTTTCACGGCTCTACGTTATAAAATTCTGTGAAGCACTTGGGAGTTCAAAGTGCTCACCACACATCTAGATAAGTTCCTTGGGGGTCTATTTTCCAAAATGGGGTCACTTGTGGGGGGTTTCTACTGTTTAGGCACATCAGGGGCTCTGCAAACGCAACGTGACGCGCGCAGACCATTCTATCAAAGTCTGCATTCCAAAACGTCACTACTTCCCTTCCGAGCCCCGACGTGCGCCCAAACAGTGGTTTACCCATACATATGGGGTATCTGCGTACTAAGGACAAACTGGACAACAACTTTTGGGGTCCAATTTCTCCTGTTACCCTTGTGAAAATAAAAAATTGCTTGCTAAAAAAATTGTTTTTGAGGAAAGAAAAATGATTTTTTATTTTCACGGCTCTGCGTTATAAACTTCTGTGAAACACTTGGAGGTTCAAAGTGCTCGCCACACATCTAGATAAGTTCCTTGGTGGGTCTAGTTTCCAAAATGGGGTCACTTGTGGGGGGTTTCTTCTGTTTAGGCACATCAGGGCCTCTGCAAACGCGACATGGTGTCCACTAAAGATTGGAGCTAATTTTTCATTCAAAAAGTCAAATGGCGCTCCTTCCGTTCACCCAAACAGTGGTTTACCCCCAGATATGAGGTATCGATGTACTCAGGAGAAATTGCCCTGAAATTTTAGGATCCATTTTTTCCTGTTGCCCATGTTAAAATGAAAAAATTGAGGCTAAAATAAATTTTCTGTGAAAAAAAAGTACTTTTTCATTTTTACGGATCAATCGGGGGTTGAAAGTGCTCACTATGCATCTAGATAAGCTCCTTGGGGGGTCTAGTTTCCAAAATGGGGTCACTTGTGGGGGAACTCCAATTTTTAGGTACACAGGGGCTCTCCAAACACGACATGGTGTCCACTAAAGATTGGAGCCAATTTTTCTTTGAAAAAGTCAAATGGCGCTCCTTCCCTTCCGAGCCCGGTCGTGCGCTTACACAGTGGTTCCCTCCCCACATATGGGGTATCGGCGTACTCAGGACTAATTGTACAATAACTTTTGGGGTCCAGTTTCTCCTTTTACCCTTGGGAAAATAAAAAAAATTGTTGCTAAGGCTACGTTCACATTAGCGTTAAGCTAATGTGCGTCGGGTTTGCGTCGGCGACGCAGCGGCGACGCATGCGTCATGCGCCCCTATACTTAACATGGGGGACGCATGCGTTTTTTTTTGTTGCGTTGTGCGACACATGCGTCTTTTTTGCCGCAAGCGTCGGACCAAGAAAACGCAACAAGTTGCATTTTTCTTGCGTCCGATTTTCGGCAAAAACCGACGCATGCGTCGCAAAACGCAGCGTTTTTGCGTGCGTTTTGACGCGTTTTTGCGTGCGTTGCGTCGCCGACGCAGCGGCGCACAACGCTAGTGTGAACGTAGCCTAAAAGATCATTTTTGTGACTAAAAAGTGAAATAGTACATAGTAAATATAGGAAAACTGACAACAGCAATCTAGTCTGAACTGGTGCATAACCAAAAAAAAGGGGGGTGCCATCGTGATTATGAACAGGAGTTATTACATTACGGAGATCAAAAGACAACTTTCTGATGACAATGACAACACATACAGAAAGGTACAACATGACCCCACGTTCTCAATACGGCATAGAATCACGTCGGTTCTTGATAAGCATCTAGAACTTAATACTATTGACACCAAAACCAGAATGTATTTACTGAACCACCATCCGGTCACACCAGTAATATACATACTTCCAAAAATACATAAAAACCTCCATAACCCACCAGGCCGCCCGATAGTAGCGTCCACCGATTCTATCCTTAATCCTCTCTCAATTTTTTTAGAGAAACTTCTTACACCATATACCCGACTTACCAAATCCTTTCTCCTTGATACAGGAGACTTTCTGCAAAAACTTCACGAGATCAATCAGGTTCCACCTGACAGTATTCTGTGTACCCTAGACGTCAGTAGCCTGTACACATCCATCACCCATGACAAGGGGATTGATGCGGTACGGCTGACTTTGCAGGAAGCACAAGTCGATAGTGGATCACAACAATTGTGCCTGGACCTACTGGACCTGGTTTTAAGGGAGAACTACTTCCTCTTTCAAGATGATTTCTATGTACAGACATGCGGTACCACTATGGGATCCAACGTAGCACCAGCTTATGCAAATCTGTACATGGATCGTTTTGAAAGAGACCATATTTACTGTAACACCATCTTTCAACACCAGGCACTGGCCTGGTACAGGTACATTGACGACATCTTCTGCATTTGGCAAGGAGACCAAACTAGTCTCTTTGATTTTTACAATCATATAAACACCATCAGACCAGAACTGTCATTCACAATCACCTACCAAGTAGAGATGGTCACATTCCTAGACACCAAGGTTATCAAGGACCATATGGGTAGACTAAGCACTGACATCTACTCCCAGCCCACAGACTGCAATAGCCTTCTCCTGTATAGTAGCTGTCATCCCCAAGCAACTAAAACTAGTCTCCCAAGATCCCAATTCAAAAGGGTTTCAAGGATAGTTTCCAATCCCACCACTAGGAAAACTAGATTAGAGGAAATGGCAGCAAAATTCAGGTCCCGGGACTACCCAGTACAGCTTCTGGAAATGGAATCCAGGAGGGTACTTAATGAAACTACAACCTGTCCAATCGTGACCAACAAAACTCCCAGGGTACCGTTTGTCCATTACCATCACCTCTCTATGCTTAGGGTCCATAATCTGATCCGGAAGCACTGGCCCCTCTTACACAGGGCATACCCGAACATTGACACTTTCAAGGATCCACCACTGATGTGTACAAGACGCCCCAAAAATATTAAAGACAGGGTGGTCCGGGCCGACCTGGGCGCAGGAAAACCAATAGGCACCAGAACTTTGAGTGGCCAGAAGAGGACAGGCACATTCCCTTGCCTTAGGTGTATGTGTTGCTCTAATATAATTAAAGGCAATGAGGTGGGTTCACCCACGAACGGGCAAATCTTACCAGATCAAGGACTTTTAGACCTGCGAGTCTAATTTTGTGATCTACATTATTAAGTGTCCCTGTGGCCTACTATATGTGGGCGAAACAACCCAGGCCATAAGGGACCGTATTTCTAGCCACAAATCTACAATCAGGTGTGAGAAAACATGGTTACCCCTACCGGCACATTTTAAGGAAGCCAGACACAACGTAGCCCAACTCAGGTTTCAGGTGTTAGAAAAGGTCTCTAGACCAAGAAGGGGTGGGAACCATATCCAAATGTTGAAACAGAGCGAAACATTTTGGATCTACACCCTTGACACAATTCACCCCAAGGGCCTTAACCGTGATATAGATTGGTCAGTATAATATCCTGTTTGGTCTTTTCTCCATAGATGAACTAATTCTCTTTAGTCTACGTATTCTTGTGACAAACCGTGACTGGGTAAGATTGAACTTCAGAACCCAACCCCTTTCTCTACGCCTCCCTTTTTTTTTCCCCCTGTGCTTTCCGCTCTTTTCTCCTCCATTTTTCTTCTTTTTTTCAGGTTTTTCTATAGTTTGGACTCCTACATTATTATTGGTTCAATGTTTATTATTTTTTTGATTATTTTTATGATTTAATTCGATTTTCCTTTGTTCAGCACTTCATTTATCATTGTAATAATTTCAATAATTTCTATTACTTTTATGATTTAATTTTGTTTTTCCATTTATGCTTTTATTGATTTAGCAATTTTCTATGTACCATTTTATTTTACATTGCCTCCCTATTTCCACCTATGTCCATTCACGTTTGCATTATTATGCTTTATATGCACCTGGCTCAATTTACCATATGTTGTATGTGTACCCATGCCGTAGTTTTATTGTCTACTATTCATGTTTATGCATTGGTATATCTGTATTTGTTCCCGCATATATATATATATCCATGGTGAGTCCCCCAGTTCCCGAATCTCCAGGCCCACTCCTTTAACAAGCTGTGCTTTTCTTTCACTCTCTTTATTCTCTCTTCGCTATTGCCGACAAACATTACCATTATCACCGCACTAACCTACTGCCCAAGAACAGACAACGATAGCAGGCCCGCCTATCGCATACTGCGCATATGCTAGCGTCCTGCACCGCAACCATTACTAAAGCGCAGCCTAGCATGCTGGTTCATCGTACGGCGCATGTGCTGACGTTCCCTGGCAACCCCATGTTTACGAGCGCCACCACTGATACAATGGCGCAGGCGCCAGCGTTCCTGGCTCTTCCGGTCACCTGACCTACGAGCGCTCTAAATGAGCACCCAGCCTCAGTCCCCCCAGGCTATCTACGGCTAAGGCACGGTTGTGCCAGCCCTCCCACTCCACCACCAACGTCTTGCTGCGTACCGTACCGGACTTTGCCACCATGTAAGTCTCAACTGGACACAGTTATGCACTATCTATAGATATACACTATCTATACACTGTCTGTTCATCCAGGTCTCACCTCATTTACCAATACATTGGTTTGTTGTCTTTTTATTCTAGTGGCACACACATCATCTAGGCTTGTGCAGCCCTGCCAATAGGGTAACTACATCTTTGAATGACCTTTGCGCTCAATATGAGTCATTTAGACTATGTACCCTTACTACATGTATTTTTTTACCCTTTAGCTTAATGAACACTCTTCACCTCCCCGTTTGGCTTCAGCACGAGCTGTATTCCAACTGTGGTAAAAATAGTACTCTTATCACAAATACTCCAGTATACCTAGTCCTCCTAGTGTTAGACTATACCTCATTACGAGTACTGGTCTATTACCTCTACATACCCTTACATACATCCTATAATTATAGCACGGCTAGTTCCACTTTTTCGGGGGGTTTAATAAGTATCTACTACTCTCACCAGGTTTTATGTGCCAAACCTTGCCCATTTCCATCTGGGACGTACGAGCATGACTTAGTGACGCACCTCCATTACGGTATGTCCCCACATCATTTTCTATGTTCTTTATACTTAGAGGTTCTTTCGCTCTCTCTTACCATCTGGATCCAGATAGACTTTAATACTTGAATCAGTCATCCCCAATGAATACATAGCAGCCACCTTTTCCTATGTCTCTAGCTAATGTTCTTTAACCTTTTTTGGGATCCCCCTTGAGGTTATCCCCTAAGTCATGAGCCTTTCTGACATGGCTTCAATCCTTTAGTATGTTCACTATGCCATATACTATATGGCTCTTTTGTATATATTGCATATATTGTGAATCTTATGTATATTTGTTTTCATTTTTTCTAGCGACTCAGTGATCAAGGCCATAGAGTGGCCGAAACGTCTTGTACTTGTCGCCTCTTCTCTTGTAATAAACACAATTTTCACTTGAAGCATAATATTGTCGCAAAGAGTGCAGTGATTATAGACTCGGACATAACCAAAAAAAGACATATAGTAAATAGATCAATGGCTGCACTCAATTTTACTGTACTAAAGCAAGGAAATGTGCGATACATGAAATGTGAATAGCATAATGGCTTGTGAAATCTATGAAAAAACACATGAGATGCTTAGCACAAGATTTGGCCAAAAATTGTGAGCCCATCCACCAAACGTCAAGGTAATCTCAGATCGGATGGGTAACTGACCTGACTGCCTAGTGTGAACACTTACCTATGGCTAATAACATGGTAAAGCCTGCATTTATAGGAAGGTCTGAACCAACTGTGTTTGGATGTAATTAAAATCACAGCATGGTGAAGGGCGGGGCGTTCAAGTCAGAAAAAATAGTACATAGTAAATATAGGAAAACTGACTGAACAGCAATCTAGTCTGAACTGGTGCATAACCAAAAAAAGACATATAGTAAAATAGTGTAGTTACTTACCGATAACTAGGGTTGAGCGACCTTGACCTTTTTAGGGTCGAGTCATGTTTTTTGAAACCCGACTTTTCAAAAAGTCGAGTCGGGCGAAATCGGCCGATTACTGCGAAAAGTCGAGGATCGGCCGGAACAGGAAACCCTATGCACGTCAATTGGGAATTTTTTTTTTTTTTTCTCTCTCTCTCTCTCTCCCCTCCGTCCCATATTCCCCCTCCGTCCCAGCACAGAAAATCTCGTGTTACACATTGCAAATCCCTACTGCGCACAAGCGATAAAATGATGATAGCCGTGCACGCCCCTAACCCCTATGTCATCACTCTGCCCACACTCCTTCATTGGCTGAAAAAATGGCGCTAAACGCGTCATTCGAAACGCGACTTTGGCGCCAAGATCGCGTACCGCATGGCCGACCCCACACAGGCATCGGGTCGGGTTTCATGAGACGCCGACTTTGCCAAAAGTCGGCAACTTATGAAAATGAACGATCCGTTTCGCTCAACCCTACCGATAACGGTATTTCTCAGAGCCCATGACAGCACTACCAGAGAGAGGGAATCCGCCCTTCAGGGACAGGAAACCTACAGGATAAAAAGGGCGGTACCTCTCTCCTGCCTCAGTTTAGTTTACAGAGCATCAGAGGTCCTCCAGGTTAGTGACAACAAGAAATACACATTTTTAGCAAAATACTTATGAAGATTACACCGTGTCTAAATCAAACACACACTTCGTATAATAAGGTGCTCACCGCACACGTGATAAGGGGGGGAATAAGCAGGTGCTGTCATGGGCTCTGAGAAATACCGTTATCGGTAAGTAACTACACTATTCTCAGTCGCCCATGACAGCACTACCAGAGAGAATTGCAGAGATTATTGCCTTAGGGAGGGACCACAGCCTGCAAGACCCTTCTTCCGAAGGTTAAGTCCGACGAAGAGGCTAAGTCTAAGCGATAGTGCCTAAAGAAGGTTGAAGGTGTTGAACAGGTGGCCGCTTTACAGATTTTATCTATTGGTACCTCCGACCTTTCGGCCCAGGAGGTCACCATAGCCCTTGTAGAGTGTGCTTTGAGTCCTTCAGGAACTGCGTTTCCCGTGGACGAGTATGCCAGGGCTATCGCATCAGTAACCCAATGAGCTATAGTACTTTTGGAGGCTTTGAGTCCTTTCCTAGGTCCCTGGAAGCAGACAAAAAGAGAGCCTTCCTTCCTACACTGACGAGAGGATTCTAGGTAGTGTATTAGGCACCTTCTCACATCTAAGGTGTGGAATTTTTCCTCTTTTTGATTTTTCGGGTTTGGACAGAAGGAAGGAAGGATTATTTCCTGGGATCTATGGAAATTGGAAGCAACTTTGGGTAGATAAGCAGGGTCTGTTCTCAATACTACCCTATCCTCCATGATTTGTGTGAAGGGAGGGTTCGCAGATAGAGCCTGGAGGTCACTAATTCTACGGGCAGATGTTAGGGCTGTAAGGAGGGCCGTCTTGAGGGATAAGATTTTAAGTGGTATCGAATCTATGGGTTCAAATGGGGGTTCTCTCAGAGCTGAAAGTACTAAATTTAAGTCCCAAGATGGAGGACTTCTGATTTTTATTGGTCTAGAACGTACAGCGGCTTTAATGAATCTTGCTACCCATGGGTTAGTGGCAATACTATCATTGTACAACGCCCCTAAGGCCGCTACTTGCACCTTTAAGGTGCTCACCGATAGGCCCATATCCAAGCCTTTCTGTAGGAACTAATATTTTGACTACTGGAACCCCATCTTGTAGTTTTACCCCGGAGGTGGACAGAAACTTTTTCCAAGTTTTACCATAGATTTTAGTTGTTATTGTCTTCCTACTTTTTAATAGTGTGGAGACTAAATTATCTGAGAATCCCCTTGCCCTTAGCAGTGACCTCTCAAGTTCCACGCTGTCAAGTGTAGATTTACCGACTGAGGGTGGAACACCGGCCCCTGTGATAAGAGGTCTGGAAGATCCGGAAGGACCCAGGGATCTGTGACCGATAGGATTCTCAGCCAGGAAAACCAGGCCCTTTTGGGCCAGAAGGGGGCTATTAGGATGATTCTCGCCCTGTCCTGTCTTATCTTCCGCAGCACTGCCGGTATAAGAATATGAGGGGGAAAGGCATATGTCAGACCGTGAGTCCAGGTGTTATGACCCCAATGGCGAGGGTCTCAGAGAAATAGGTAAGTCTGCGAAGTACAAAAATCCAGCTCATAGGGCAGTGGTAACTGGGTTGACCATATATCTACTCCTAACTCCAACACTAGAAGTAGCCGGGGAACATGCCTACGTTGGTCGCTAGATGTCTCGCGCCAGCCGGAGAACTAACTACCCCTAGAAGAGGAAAACAAAGACCTCTCTTGCCTCCAGAGAAAGGACCCCAAAAGTAGGATACAAGCCCCCCACAAATAATAACGGTGAGGTAAGAGGAAATGACAAACATAGAAATGAACTAGGTTTAGCAAAGAGAGGCCCGCTTACTAATAGCAGAATGTAGTAAGATAACTTATATGGTCAACAAAAACCCTATCAAACATCCACGCTGGAAATTCAAGAACCCCCGAACCGTCTAACGGCCCGGGGGGAGAACACCAGCTCCCTAGAGCTTCCAGCAAGGACAGGATACAGATTAAGTACAAGCTGGACAAAAATGCAAACAAAAACAAATAGCAAAAAGCAAGAAAGCAGACTTAGCTTAATCTAGCAGGAACCAGGATCAGTAGTCAAGAGCACAACAGATTAGCTCTGATTACAACGTTGCCAGGCATTGAACTGAAGGTCCAGGGAGCTTATATAGCAACACCCCTGAACTAACGGCCCAGGTGAGCATACAAGGGATGACTGACATACCCAGAGTCAAATCACTAGTAACCACTAGAGGGAGCCAAAAAACAAATTCACAACATCCAGGGAATCGAGAATGCATCCAGTGCTCGGGGGTTCCCTCTGTGGTTTAGAGAGCAAAACTCTTTTACTTTTCTGTTCTCTATACTGGCAAAGAGGTCTATTACTGGGACCCCCCAGATTTTTGTGATCTGATCGAAGACCCTTTGGTTCAGAGCCCATTCCCCCTGTTTCAGCTGGGTACGGCTTAGGAAGTCTGCCTTTTTGTTCACTACGCCCCTTATGTGTAACGCCGAGAGGGATAGGAAGTGATGTTCGGCTAAGGTGAAGATTTGGGAAGTAGTTTTCATCAGGGCTTGGGATCTGGTCCCCCCCTGGTGGTTCAGGTAGGCCACTACTACTTGATTGTCCGAAAAAACCCGGACATGATGTCCCCGTAGTTTTGGAAGAAAAATTGACAGAGCATGACTCACTGCGCAAAGTTCTTTTTGATTTGAGGATACCTGGTATTCTTGATCTGTCCAGACCCCCTGAGTAACACTGTTTCCCAGGTGAGCTCCCCACCCTGTGGGACTGGCATCCATGGTAACTACTCGATGTGCCTCTATCACCCACGGAACCCCCTTTGATAGATTGTTGGAATCTAGCCACCAGTCTAGGGAACAAATAGTGTCTGAACTTAGAGTCATGCGACCTTCTAGGTGTCCCCTCAGTGTAACCTGATTTTTCAGGACATCCCACTGGAGGTCTCTCGTGTGGATCTGAGCCCACTGTACTGCCGGGAGACAAGCAGAAAGGGACCCCAGCAGTGACATCGCTCCTCTTAAGGTCATATGAGGGTTTGAGCGAGCTCCGGACACAATGCTTAATATTTTCTGTTTCTTCTGGTCTGGAAGGCGACATTCCTGTAAAACCGAGTCCAGAGTTAGGCCCAGAAACTCTTGCACCATGGTCGGTTCCAGTTTTGACTTCTGGAGATTTAGGAGCCAACCTAATTCCGTTAGAGTTTTTATTACTCTGCTGCACTGTTGGCGACAGTGTTGGGCTGAGTTGCTGACAATTAGGAAGTCGTCTAGGTATGGTATTATAATAACATCTTCCTCCCTTATGTGGGCCATCATTTCTGCTACCACCTTAGTAAAAACACGGGGCGCTACTGAAATGCCAAACGGGAGGGCCTTGTACTGGTATTCTTTCACTACTCCCTCCATGACTACTGCTAGTCTGAGGTATTTCTGTGCGTTTTTGTGGATGGGGACGTGATAGTACGCATCGCGGAGATCCAACACTACCATGAAACAATTTTGAAACAGGTTTTTTATTGTTGATTTTATCGATTCCATTTTGAATGTTTGATTCTTTACATAACTGTTTAATCTCCGCAGATTTATTATTGTGCGGAAGGAACTGTCCGGCTTTGGAATCAGAAAAAGTGGGGAAAAGAATCCTTTCCACCTTTCCAGTAAGGGAACTTCTCGGATCACATCTTTGGTTATGAGTTTTGAGATCTCTAGTTCCAAGGCCTGTTGTTGCCGCCATGAGGGTTTCAATGGAGTGACCACATAGTGTTGGGGAGGAAGGGTGGTAAAGTTTATCTGAAGTCCCATTTTTATTAAGTTTAAAATCCAAGTACTGGAAGAGATTTTTTCCCAGGCCGGAAGGTATTGAGACAGTCTCCCTCCCACCCTGGGGAAGGTGTCACTTAGGTTTTTTTTTATTTCTTGGGGAATTGTGTCATGATCTCAATGGCAAGAGATCATAGCATAAGCATATATAGGAACTAGCTCTTGGAAGATGGGAACTGAGCTGACCATGAACTAAACCTAACACACAACTAGCAGTGGCCGGGTAGCATGCCTACGTTGATTCTAGATGCCCAGCACCAGCCGGAGGACTAAATAATGCTAGCAGAGGAAAATATTAGTCCTAGCTCACCTCTAGAGAAATACCCCAAAAGGAGACAGAGGCCCCCCACATGTATTGGCGGTGAATTAAGATGAAATAACAAACGTAGTATGAAAATAGGTTTAGCAAATTTGAGGTCCACTTACTACATAGCAGAAGACAGAAAGGACACTTTCATGGTCAGCTGAAAACCCTAATCAAAAACACCATCCAGAAATTACTTTAAAACTCTGGCATTAACTCATAACACCAGAGTGGCAATTCCTGTTCACAAGAGCTTTCCAGACACAGTAACGAAACTACAGCTGTGAACTGGAACCAAAATGCAAAAACAAACATGGACAAGAGTCCAACTTATCTAGTAGTTGTCTAGGAGCAGGAACAAGCACAGAGAGGCTTCTGATAACATTGTTGACCGGCAAGCAACTAACAGAGCAGCAAGGTTATATAGCGACTCCCACATCTTGATGGGAACAGGTGAACAGAGAAGATGAAGACACCAGTTCAATTCCACCAGTAGCCACCGGGGGAGCCCAGAATCCAAATTCACAACAGAATTGCCAAAGAGGAAGCCCCTGTCTCTATTTCTCCCATCCTCCCACCTGTTCTGTTCTCTAGGGGGGCGTGTGCGGAAAAATTTCCTGTTCCGAAAGGGCCGCCTAACGTAAGGCGCGGCCAGGTTAGGGAATCCCTTCTTCTTATCCCCTGCTTTTTGTAGAATGTCATCTAGGGTTTCTCCAAACAGAAATTTTCCCTCACATGGGATTGAACAGAGTTTTTGTTTTGTCTGTAGATCGCCTGGCCAGTTTTTCAGCCATAGCGTTCTATGAGCTGCATTGGACAGGGCTGCCGATTTTGAAGTGAGTTTGATGGAGTCCGCCGAAGAGTCAGCCAAGAAGGCTGCCGCATCCCTAATCATGGGAATTGATTCGATTACTTTTTGCCTAGATACTCCATCTCTTAATTGTTTCTCCAGATTGTCTATCCAAATCATTAGAGACCTGGAAGTACATGCGGCCGCTATGGCGGGTCTTAAACATCCCCCTGCTGACTCCCAGGCCCCTTTTAGGAAGGTGTCGGCTCTTTTATCAAGGGGGTCTTTTAGCGTTCCCATGTCCTCAAAGGGCAGTGCAAATTTCTTTGACGCTTTAGCTACTGCCACGTCAAGTTTAGGGGCTTTGTCCCATGATGCAGAATCATCTTCCGCAAAAGGATATTTCCTTTTAAGGGAGGGTACAGATGATTTTTTTCTTTCTCGCTTCTCCCACTCCTTTTTAATTAGGGCCTGTATGTTTTCGTTAAGTGGGAAAACACTACGTTTTTTCTGGCCCAGACCGCCAAACATAAGGTCCTGTACCATTTTGTCAGGACGTGGGTCTAGGACACCCATTGTAGATCTTACAGTCTTTACAAGGGCATCTATTTCATCTAAGGGGAAGCAGTGACGGCCTCCACTCTCAGAGTCTGAGGAGGAAGAGGAACCTTTCCTGTCTGATATATCCTCATCAGAACTAGAAGGATCGGAGTGGGAAAGGGGGACAGGTGTTCTCTCCTTAACCCCCTCCCCTTTAAGAGATTTGAACGCTGTTTCTACCTCTGATCTTATTACTGAACGTAATTCAGAGGCAAAACTGGGTGTTTCTTCACAAAGGACTTGTCCTATACAGGAACCGCATAATTTCTTATCCCAGTTCTGTAACAGGGGTTCTCCACATAAGGGACAGTCTCATGTTTAGTTTTCTCCGTTTTTTTTTCTTGCCTAAAAAATAAACGGAAAAGGGGACCCTAATTATTTGGTGAACTTTCACGAAGATCATTCACCCATCTTGCGCAGCTACAGGTACCAGTTCTGGAGGAGGTACGGGATCTTGTATGAGACCCGAAGTAGAAGGTGTCGGCTGGCTGGACATATTGGAGGCTTTACTCTGCGGCGTGGAATGGCTCCTGGAGCGGGTACTTCGGGTGCCTGCAGAGGTCCTTCTCTTTGTCTCGCCCGACTTGCGCTGGTGGTGTCGCTGCTGCTGCGGCGGTGGCTGAAAGGGCTGTGCCGGCTGGAGCTGCTGATCGCTGTCCGCCATATTGGGACTGCATGCAGCAAAGGGCGCTCTTACAGCTGTGTTTTAAATAGTGCGCCGATCACCCCTCCTCCAGGCTGCGTTGTAGGGAAGCGCTGGTCCCCAGTGCGCATGCGCGCTCCCCGGGACCCGGAAGTAGACAGCGTCTATATCCGGTGCGGCGGCCATCTTGGTGCTCACACACCAGGCCGTCGCTCCGGACCAGGCCTCTCCGCAGAGGCACGCCGGGTCCCTGAAGCCCCTACCCCAATCCGGGGAGGCAGCCGCGCTCCCCTCCGCACGCTCTGCAGCCCCATCGGACCCAGAAGCAGCGGCGTCGGACACCGTACCAGCGGTGACGGGCCTCCCCGCCGTCATACCTCCACTGGTCGGCTCCGGATCACAGGTACCGATCCTGAGGGTTCCCCTGTCAGGGACAGGAAACAAAACTGAGGCAGGAGAGAGGTACCGCCCTTTTTATCCTGTAGGTTTCCTGTCCCTGAAGGGCGGATTCCCTCTCTCTGGTAGTGCTGTCATGGGCGACTGAGAAAGTTAAATGTTAATTTTTTCCTTCCATGTTGCTTCTGCTGCTGTGAAGCACCTGAAGGGTTAATAAACTTCTTGAATGTGGTTTTGAGCATCTTGAGGGGTGCAGTTTTTAGAATGGTGTCACTTTTGGGTATTTTCAGCCATATAGACCCCTCAAACTGACTTCAAATGTGAGGTTGTCCCTAAAAAAAATGTTTTTGTACATTTTGTTGTAAAAATGACAAATCGCTGGTCAAATTTTAACCCTTATAACTTCCTAGGAAAAAATTTTTGTTTCCAAAATTGTGCTGATGTAAAGTAGACATGTGGGAAATGTTATTTATTAACTATTTTGTGTCACATAACTCTCTGGCTTAACAGAATAAAAATTCAAAATTTGAAAATTGCGAAATTTTCGTCAAATTTCCATTTTTTTCACAAATAAACGCAAAAATGATTGACCTAAAATTACCACTAACATGAAGCCCAATATGTCACGAAAAAATAATCTCAGAACCGCTAAGATCCGTTGAAGCGTTCCTGAGTTATTACCTCATAAATGGACACTGGTCAGAATTGCAAAAAATGGCCAGGTCATTAAGGTCAAAATAGGCTGGGTCATGAAGGGGTTAAAGTGCCGGGAGTGGTTCGTGACCGCTCCTGGCACATAGTGCGGGATGTCAGCTGTGATAATCAGCTGACACCCAACCGCGCTCCCCCAGTGAGCATGGCTGATCGCCTATGACGTACTATCCCGTCGATGGTCACACGGGCCTGGGTCACCTCGACGGGATAGTACGCGTGATGTCAGAAAGGGGATAATGACAGAAAAACCCATAATAATATTCAGGCCACCGTATTTTCCGATCTTCCTCCAATGTGCGGAGCATCTGGATCCGCTTCCAATTTAAGCGTTCACAGGCTCCATTCCCCTGAGGATGATAGGGCGTCATCCTGGAGGACTTCTCAATACGGTACAAATGATGTAACCACTCCATCACGCGTCCTTGGAAACAAGTGCCTTGGTCAGAATGGATCCTCTTCGGGCAACCGTACACATGGAAGAAGTCTTGGCAGATGGCCTGCACCGCTGACTCAGCAGTCTGATCGTGAGTTGGAGTCACCACAGCGAACTTGGTAAAGTGGTCAGTAGTGTTGAGCATTCCGATACCGCAAGTATCGGGTATCGGTCGATACTTGCGGGTATCGGAATTCCGATACCGAGATCCGATACTTTTGTGGTATCGGGATCGAAACAACATTAATGTGTAAAAGAAAGAATTAAAATAAAAAATATTGCTATACTCACCTCTCCGACGCAGCCTGGACCTCACCGAGGGAACCGGCAGCGTTCTTTGCTTAAAATGCGCGCGTTTACTTCCCTCCGTGACGTCACGGCTTGTGATTGGTCGCGTGCCGCCCATGTGGCCGCGACGCGACCAATCACAGCAAGCCGTGACGTAATTTTCAGGTCCTGAATGCCTAATTCTAGGCATTCAGGATTTTAAAATTACGTTCCGGCTTGTGATTGGTCGCGTCGCGGTCACATGGGCGACGCGACCAATCACAAGCCGTGACGTCACGGGAGGCAGGAAACGCGCGCATTTTAAATTTACGTCACAGCTTGTGATTGGTTGCGTGCCGCCCATGTGACCGTGACGCGACCAATCACAGCAAGCCGTGACGTACTTTCAGGTCCTGAATGCCTAATTCTGCATTCAGGACCTGAAATTTACGTCACGGCTTGCTGTGATTGGTCGCGTCGCGGTCACATGGGCGGCACGCAACCAATCACAAGCCGTGACGTAAATTTAAAATGCGCGCGTTTCCTGCCTCCCGTGACGTCACGGCTTGTGATTGGTCGCGTCGCCCATGTGACCGCGACGCGACCAATCACAAGCCGGAACGTAATTTTAAAATCTTGAATGCCTAGAATTAGGCATTCAGGACCTGAAAATTACGTCACGGCTTGCTGTGATTGGTCGCGTCGCGGCCACATGGGCAGCACACGACCAATCACAAGCCGTGACGTCACGGAAGGAAGTAAACGCGCGCATTTTAAGCAAAGAACGCTGCCGGTTCCCTCGGTGAGGTCCAGGCTGCGTCGGAGAGGTGAGTATAGCAATATTTTTTATTTTAATTCTTTCTTTTACACATTAATATGGATCCCAGGGCCTGAAGGAGAGTTTCCTCTCCTTCAGACCCTGGGAACCATCAGGGATACCGTCTGATACTTGAGTCCCATTGACTTGTATCCCGATATTGGTATCGGGTATCGGTATCGGATTAGATCCGATACTTTGCCGGTATCGGACGATACTTTCCGATACCGATACTTTCAAGTATCGGACGGTATCGCTCAACACTAGTGGTCAGTCATCACCAGACAATGTTCATACCTGTGATGAGCTGGGCCCATGGTCAAGTAGTCGATCATCAACAACTCTAAGGGGGCAGAAGTCACGTTGGTCTGCGTCGGGGTTCTCTGCTCTGGAGGTTTGGCTAGTTCATAGCTCCGACATCATTGACATGCCTCCTCTACTGCAGTCTTCAATCGGGGGTGATATACCAGCTTCTGCAACCACTGGAACGTCTTCTCCGGACCAAGGTGAGCCCCTCTCTCATGGGCCTCTGTAGCCACTACACAGATCAACTTCTCTGGGAGAACTATTTGCCAGGTGACCCCCAGCTCTTGTGGAGCGCCCCCACACCGCCGCAGGGCCGAGGGGTACCCGGAGCCGGGCCTCTGGGAGCTCAGTCCTGGGGTTGTCACGGTGGCTAGACCCGGTCCGTGGCCCTGTCTGTCAGTGGGGGACGTCCGTTGCAAATAGGTACTGTTAATGGTGGTATGGCGGTGCAGTTGTGGGGTGCAGGTCGCGGTAAATAACGAGGACACCAGGTTGCAGTCTCTTTACCTCTTTACTGAAGATGTGGGAGACCTCAGTCCAGAGCGCTGTTAACTGGGTTTTCAGAGACCGGCCGGTCCAACGACACATCAGGAGCTCTCTTTACAGGTGGGAATCAGTATCTACCTTCTAGCGCTGTGTGTTGTAGTTCTTCCCTGCTGAGCTCCCGGGATAGTCCTCACAACTGTTTCTTTCTGTCTCTACTGTTCCTTCTCCGTCCTCCAGTTGATATGGTAGGACGCACCCGTATGACGGGGTAGGCCTGGAGTTCTTCCGGGACCCTAGAGTCGCCCCTCTCCCACAGCTGCCTCCGTTGTCTGCTTAGGTGTTAAGTGAGACAGCCAACCTGTAGTTAGCTGCCCTGCCGTGGTTTGCAATGTACTTAAAGTCTCTTACTTGCTCGGCGTTCCGGCCACCGACTGTTTGCGCCTCAGAAGGATGTTGCCTCGGTCTAACAGCAAGACCTCTTCTGGTATTTCTCCTTTTCTGTATTCCCGTTGTTTACTGGTTAGTTCTGCTCTGAGGAGTCTGCCAGGATCCCATCCCTGACAGGTCCTCTCACTAGCTCTTCCCAGCTACTTCTCCCTGTCTTCCTGTCCAACCCCCAGTTTTACCAGAGTTGTGAGGAGTGGCCTACTAGATAGGACCACCCCCCCTGGTGGCCGGAGTGTGAAGTGTGGTGTGAGTGTACCTGATCAGAGAAACTCCCTAGTGCAATCAGACGCACCATAGCTCCCCGTAGTGGCGGAGCCACAGCACTGCAACAACCAGGACTCTGGGGTGCTGCACTCCCCCCCGGTTAAATCCAGTACTCCGGGACTGGGAAAACAAGAACAATAATACATGTTAACAGAAAACACACAAATTTTTGAAATAGCATAACAATTGAACATAACAATGCTTCCCTTTACAGGAGGTGAGGATTCTTGAACGTTGCAAAAGTTAGGTCATGCACAGTTTATGACTCTCAGTTCAGTGGTTGAAACAGCGGGGACCCCGGGTAAACAAAGGGGCCCCCCTTGTGGAAGTTTTTGAGCAATTCACCGTCCATTTAAAAACCTGTAACAAAAGGATATACATACAAACATTTTCAATTACATAGCAGCCCTATCAATACCTCCAAGTTTTGTAGCGGAGGGGAGTTTGATTTTGAGTGCTGCGTGTGGACCTTCGCAGCGCAGGGGTTGCTATTGGTCTAACAGGGCCCGCTATGCTTGCTACCGCTGGTGTAGTGCACTGTCTTCTAGCTACACTTCTAGTGAGTCGGGGTAGCACTGGCAGGTTAGGGCTCTCAGAGCTGCTGCTATCAACAGTGGGTACAGCAGATTCACCGACAGCAGAGGGAGGATTTGCCGGTTCAACGGTTGGCATGGCTTCATCAGGTAAGGCTTGTTGAGGTAGTGGGGCCGGATGATCTGGTACCTCCATCGTTTCTGGCGGGTCCGGCTGTGGAAAGGTTAGGACAGGTACCACGAGGGCTTGGTTTATCTGAGTCCAGGACTGGGGAAAGTCACCAAGGACAGTATGGAACACCTTCTCCTTTTCTACCGGCGGGGAGATTTCTGGGGCCGTGCCCCTCTCTTTCAACTTATCGGGGCAGACCTTAAGGTGATCCCTGGATACCGCTGCCGAGGTCTCCCCTCTGTCCTTGCTGATGAGACAGACCTTAGTGTTGTCGAAGTCGGATGGCAAGATGGTATACGGTTCCGCTTCCCATTGGTCATCGAGCTTGTGTAACCTCCTCTTTCGTTTAAGCACTTGCTCACCAGGTGACAGGGGAGTCGCAGGAGCGTGTTGATTGTAGTCCCTTTCTTGTTTCTGCCTGGCCTGGGCGAGACTTCTCTCTACACACTCCTGTATTTCGCGGTACCTTCGCTGCCTTTCTGCATCCCAATCTGCATCCGGCGAGGTATCTTCGGGTACTAGGACCCCCATGTCCAAATCAACGGGTAACCGACTAGATCTTCCTCGCATCAGGTACGCTGGAGTACAGTTGGTGGAACTTACGGGGATGTGATTGTACATATCCACTAAGTCAGGCAACTTTGTCGGCCACAGGTTCCGTTCCTCCACCGGTAAGGTCTTCAATAAATCAATTACCACCTGGTTCATCTTCTCGCACATCCCGTTGGTTTGAGGGTGGTACGGTGTAGTTCTGATCTTCTTACACCCGTACAACTGACAGAATTCTTGGAACACTTCCGCTTCGAATGCAGGCCCCTGATCGGTCAGTACTTTCTCTGGGTAGCCATGGGGCCTACAAAAGTGCTGCTGGAAGGCCCTGGCGGCAGTCCTAGCTGTTAGATCCTTGACAGGCACAACCACCAAAAACCTGGAGTAGTGGTCCACGATGGTAAGGGCGTAGATATAGCCCGACCGGCTAGGTGTCAGCTTCACATGATCCAGCGCGACCAGTTCGAGCGGCCGTTTTATTGATGATAGGCCGCAGGGGGGCCCGTTGACTGTCACGGTCCTTCCTGCGCAGACTACATGGACCACACTCCCGACACTGTTATGACCCCAATGGCGAGGGTCTCAGAGGAACGTGGAAGTCTGCAGAATACAAAAATCCAGCTCATAGGGCAGTGGTAACTGGGTTGACCATATATCTACTCCTAACGCCAACACTAGAAGTAGCCGGGGATCATTCCTACGTTGATTCTAGATGACACGCGCCAGCCGGAGAATCTAGCTACCCCTAGTAGAGGAAAACAAAGACCTTTCTTGCCTCCAGAGAAGGGGACCCCAAAGCTGGATAGAAGCCCCCCACAAATAATGACGGTGAGGTAAGAGGAAATGACAAACACAGAAATGAACCAGGTTTAGCACAGAGAGGCCCGCTTACTGATAGCAGAATAAAGAAAGGTAACTTATATGGTCAACAAAAACCCTATCAAAATCCACACTGGAAATTCAAGAACCCCCGAACCGTCTAACGGTCCGGGGGGAGAACACCAGCCCCCTAGAGCTTCCAGCAAAGGTCAGGATATAGATTTGGAACAAGCTGGACAAAAATACAAAACCAAAACAAATAGCAAAAAGCAAAAGGCAGACTTAGCTGATATAACTGGAACCAGGATCAGTAGACAAGAGCACAGCAGACTAGCTCTGATAACTACGTTGCCAGGCATTGAACTGAAGGTCCAGGGAGCTTAAATAGCAACACCCCTAACTAACGACCCAGGTGCGGATAAAAGGAATGACAGAAAAACCAGAGTCAAAAAACTAGTAACCACTAGAGGGAGCAAAAAGCAAATACACAACAGTACCCCCCCCTTAGTGAGGGGTCACCGAACCCTCACCACGACCACCAGGGCGATCAGGATGAGCGGCATGAAAGGCACGAACTAAATCGGCCGCATGAACATCAGAGGCGACCACCCAGGAATTATCCTCCTGACCATAGCCCTTCCACTTGACCAGGTACTGAAGCCTCCGCCTGGAGAGGCGAGAATCCAAGATCTTCTCCACCACGTACTCCAACTCGCCCTCAACCAACACCGGAGCAGGAGGCTCAGCAGAAGGAACTACAGGCACAATGTACCGCCGCAACAAGGACCTATGAAATACATTGTGAATAGCAAACGACACAGGAAGATCCAGACGAAAAGATACAGGATTAAGGATTTCCAATATCTTGTAAGGCCCAATAAAACGAGGTTTAAATTTGGGAGAGGAGACCTTCATAGGAACAAAGCGGGAAGAAAGCCACACCAAATCCCCAACGCGTAGTCGGGGACCCACACCGCGGCGGCGGTTGGCAAAGCGCTGAGCCTTCTCCTGTGACAACTTCAAGTTGTCCACCACATGATTCCAGATCCGCTGCAACCTATCCACCACAGAATCCACCCCAGGACAGTCAGAAGGCTCCACATGACCCGAAGAAAAGCGAGGATGGAAACCAGAGTTGCAGAAAAAAGGCGAAACCAAGGTGGCGGAACTAGCCCGATTATTAAGGGCAAACTCAGCCAACGGCAAGAATGTCACCCAATCGTCCTGATCAGCAGAGACAAAACACCTCAAATAAGCCTCCAAAGTCTGATTGGTTCGCTCCGTCTGTCCATTAGTCTGAGGATGGAAAGCAGACGAAAACGACAAATCAATGCCCATCCTACTACAAAAGGATCACCAGAACCTGGAAACGAACTGGGATCCTCTGTCTGACACAATATTCTCAGGGATGCCGTGCAAACGAACCACGTTCTGGAAAAACACAGGAACCAGATCGGAAGAGGAAGGCAGCTTAGGCAAAGGAACCAAATGGACCATCTTGGAGAAGCGATCACATATCACCCAGATAACGGACATGCCCTGAGATAGCGGAAGATCAGAAATGAAATCCATGGAGATATGTGTCCAAGGTCTCTTCGGGACAGGCAAGGGCAAGAGCAAACCGCTGGCACGAGAACAGCAAGGCTTAGCTCGAGCACAAGTCCCACAGGACTGCACAAATGACCGCACATCCCTTGACAAGGAAGGCCACCAAAAGGACCTGGCCACCAGATCTCTGGTGCCAAAAATTCCCGGGTGACCTGCCAACACCGAGGAATGAACCTCGGAAATGACTCTGCTGGTCCACTTATCCGGGACAAACAGTCTGTCAGGTGGACAAGACTCAGGCCTATCAGCCTGAAATCTCTGCAACACACGTCGCAGATCCGGAGAAATAGCTGACAAGATAACTCCATCTTTAAGAATACCAACAGGATCAGCGACTCCAGGAGCATCAGGCACAAAGCTCCTAGAAAGAGCATCGGCCTTCACATTCTTTGAACCTGGTAAATACGAGACAACAAAATCAAAGCGGGAGAAAAACAATGACCAGCGGGCCTGTCTCGGATTAAGGCGTTTAGCAGACTCGAGATACATCAGATTTTTGTGATCAGTCAAGACCACCACACGATGCTTAGCACCCTCGAGCCAATGACGCCACTCCTCAAATGCCCATTTCATGGCCAACAACTCCCGATTGCCCACATCATAATTTCGCTCGGCAGGCGAAAATTTCCTAGAGAAAAAGGCACAAGGCTTCATAACAGAGCAACCAGGGCCTCTCTGCGACAAAACGGCCCCTGCCCCAATCTCCGAAGCATCCACCTCAACCTGAAAGGGAAGTGAGACGTCAGGCTGGCACAAAACAGGCGCCGAAGTAAACCGGCGTTTCAACTCCTGGAAAGCCTCCACGGCAGCAGGAGCCCAGTTAGCTACATCGGAGCCCTTCTTGGTCATATCCGTCAAAGGTTTCACAATGCTAGAAAAATTAGCGATAAAACGACGGTAGAAGTTAGCGAAGCCCAAGAACTTCTGAAGACTCTTAACTGACGAGGGCTGAGTCCAATCAAGAATAGCTCGGACCTTGACTGGGTCCATCTCCACAGCAGAAGGGGAAAAAATGAACCCCAAAAAGGGAACCTTCTGTACACCAAAGAGACACTTTGAGCCCTTGACAAACAAAGAATTTTCACGCAAAATTTTAAAGACCAACCTGACCTGCTCCACATGCGAATCCCAATTATCAGAAAAAACCAAAATATCATCCAGATAAACAATCAAAAATTTATCCAGATACTTCCGGAAAATGTCATGCATAAAGGACTGAAAAACTGAAGGCGCATTGGAGAGCCCAAAAGGCATCACCAAGTACTCAAAATGACCTTCGGGCGTATTGAATGCGGTTTTCCATTCATCACCTTGCTTAATGCGCACAAGGTTGTACGCACCACGAAGGTCTATCTTGGTGAACCACTTGGCACCCTTAATCCGGGCAAACAAGTCAGACAACAGCGGTAAAGGATACTGAAATTTGACAGTGATCTTATTTAAAAGCCGATAATCAATACAAGGTCTCAAAGATCCGTCCTTTTTAGCCACAAAAAAAGAATCCCGCACCAAGAGGGGAAGAAGACGGACGAATATGTCCTTTTTCCAGAGACTCCTTGATATATGAACGCATAGCGGTATGTTCAGGTACCGACAGATTAAACAGTCTTCCCTT
The DNA here is from genome assembly GCF_051348905.1 of Ranitomeya variabilis. Taxonomy (NCBI): domain Eukaryota; kingdom Metazoa; phylum Chordata; class Amphibia; order Anura; family Dendrobatidae; genus Ranitomeya; species Ranitomeya variabilis. The sequence continues at coordinate 335,009,474 of NC_135234.1, forward strand.
AGGAAATTTACTGCCTGGGATCAAATCTATAGCACAGTCACAGTCCCTATGAGGAGGCAGTGCACTGGACTCAGACTCACTGAAGACATCCTGATAATCAGACAAATACTCCGGAACTTCCGAAGGCGTAGAAGAAGCAATAGACACAGGCAGGGAATCCTCATGAATACCACGACAGCCCCAACTTGAGACTGACATAGCCTTCCAGTCCAGGACTGGATTATGGGTCTGTAACCATGGCAGCCCTAAAACGACCAAATCATGCATTTTATGTAAAACCAGGAAACGTATCACCTCGCGGTGTTCAGGAGTCATGCACATGGTAACCTGAGTCCAATACTGCGGTTTATTTGCTGCCAATGGTGTAGCATCAATACCCCTAAGAGGAATAGGATTTTCTAATGGTTCAAGAGTAAATCCACAGCGCTTAGCAAATGAGAGATCCATGAGACTCAGGGCAGCACCTGAATCTACAAACGCCATGAGAGGATAAGATGACAGTGAGCAAATCAAAGTTACAGACAGAATAAATTTAGGTTGCAAATTACCAACGGTGACAGGACTAACAACCTTAGCTATACGTTTAGAGCATGCTGAGATAACATGTGTAGAATCACCACAGTAGTAGCACAAGCCATTCCGGCGTCTATGAATTTTCCGCTCATTTCTAGTCAGGATTCTATCACATTGCATTAAATCAGGTGTCTGTTCAGACAACACCATGAGGGAATTTGCGGTTTTTCTATCACATTGCACCGAATTAGGTGTCTGTTCAGACAACACCATGAGGGAATTTGCGGTTTTGCGCTCCCGCAACCGCCGGTCAATTTGAATAGCCAGTGCCATAGTATCATTCAGACCTGTGGGAATGGGAAAACCCACCATAACATTCTTAATGGCTTCAGAAAGGCCATTTCTAAAATTAGCGGCCAGTGCACACTCGTTCCAATGTGTCAGCACGGACCATTTCCGAAATTTTTGGCAATACACTTCAGCCTCGTCCTGCCCCTGAGACATAGACAGCAAGGCCTTTTCTGCCTGAATCTCAAGATTGGGTTCCTCATAAAGTAAACCGAGCGCCAGAAAAAACGCATCAAGATCAGCCAATGCCGGATCTCCTGGCGCCAGCGAAAAAGCCCAATCCTGAGGGTCGCCCCGTAAGAACGAAATAACAATTTTGACTTGCTGAGCAGAATCTCCTGATGAACAGGGTCTCAGGGACAAAAACAATTTACAATTATTCACGAAATTCCTAACCTTAAACCTGTCTCCGGAAAACAGTTCAGGAATCGGTATTTTAGGTTCTGACCTAGGATTTCTGATAACATAGTCTTGTATGCCCTGCACACGAGTAGCCAGCTGGTCCACACTTGTAATCAAGGTCTGGACATTCATGTCTGCAGCAAGCATAGCCACTCTGAGGTAAAGGGGAAGGAGAAAAAAAAAACTCAGAATCTTCTTTCTTATAATCCCTCTTCTGCAATGCATTAAACATTTAATACGGGCCTGGCAAACTGTTATGACCCCAATGGCGAGGGTCTCAGAGGAACGTGGAAGTCTGCAGAATACAAAAATCCAGCTCATAGGGCAGTGGTAACTGGGTTGACCATATATCTACTCCTAACGCCAACACTAGAAGTAGCCGGGGATCATTCCTACGTTGATTCTAGATGACACGCGCCAGCCGGAGAATCTAGCTACCCCTAGTAGAGGAAAACAAAGACCTTTCTTGCCTCCAGAGAAGGGGACCCCAAAGCTGGATAGAAGCCCCCCACAAATAATGACGGTGAGGTAAGAGGAAATGACAAACACAGAAATGAACCAGGTTTAGCACAGAGAGGCCCGCTTACTGATAGCAGAATAAAGAAAGGTAACTTATATGGTCAACAAAAACCCTATCAAAATCCACACTGGAAATTCAAGAACCCCCGAACCGTCAAACGGTCCGGGGGGAGAACACCAGCCCCCTAGAGCTTCCAGCAAAGGTCAGGATATAGATTTGGAACAAGCTGGACAAAAATACAAAACCAAAACAAATAGCAAAAAGCAAAAGGCAGACTTAGCTGATATAACTGGAACCAGGATCAGTAGACAAGAGCACAGCAGACTAGCTCTGATAACTACGTTGCCAGGCATTGAACTGAAGGTCCAGGGAGCTTAAATAGCAACACCCCTAACTAACGACCCAGGTGCGGATAAAAGGAATGACAGAAAAACCAGAGTAAAAAAACTAGTAACCACTAGAGGGAGCAAAAAGCAAATACACAACACGACACCACTTCTCAATGGTTCTCTTCATGCCAATCCAATAGAACCTCCCTCGGAGCAGCTTTTCCAGCTTCTTCCATCCGAAGTGTCCGGCTCCATCATGGTAGGCTCCCAGAACCATGGGCGCATATCGCCTTGGCACCACTATCTGCCACACCAATTCATGAGTACGTGGGTCGATGCTCCTCCTGCACAACTTGCCATCATGGATAAACAGTTTGCTTCTCCCCTTCCACAGCTGTTGGGTCTCTTGTGGATCATCTGGGCCAGGGTGCACGCCAGCCTGCGTCAAGAGTTCCTTCACCTGACGGACCGCGGGGTCACTATCCTGGGTTTCTGCCCATCCATGGTGGGGCAGGGGATTCAGCGTGGCATCCGGTTGGTTCTTGTGCCTGTTCTTCACATGGTGAGAGTTCTGAGTGGCTTTGGAGCGATGGAAGGCAGGCAGCTCCACCTCTTCAAGTGCCTCCGGGTCTTCTCCCACTTCTGGTAAATTGAGCATTCGGGACAGAGCATCGGCATTGGCATTCTGGTGCCCTGCCCGATATTTGATGGTGAAATCATAGTTGGACAGCCGGGCCATCCACCGCTGTTCCAAAGCCCCGAGTTTGGCAGTATCCAGATGCGTTAGCGGATTGTTGTCCGTGAAAACGGTGAATTTCGCAGAGGCCAGGTAGTGCTTAAACCTCTCTGTCACTGCCCAGACGAGGGCCAGGAATTCCAGCTTAAAGGAACTATAGTTGTCAGGGTTCCTTTCCGTGGGACGGAGTTTCCTGCTGGCGTAAGCGATCACCCTTTCTTTGCCGTTCTGAACCTGGGATAGCACGGCTCCTAATCCCACATTACTGGCATCTGTGTACAGCACAAACGGTTGATCGTATTCGGGGTAAGCCAGTATCTCTTCTCCCGTCAGTGCCGACTTCAAACAGGTGAAGGATTCCTCCAGCTCTTCGTTCCAATCAAAGGGGGTTTTCCTCCCCTTGGTCTTCTTTGGTTGGCCCACCAGCAGATTTTGCAAGGGTGCGGCCTTCTTGGTGAAATCCTTAATGAATCTCCGATAGTAACCTACCAACCCGAGGAACTGCCGGACTTCGTGGAAGTCACTAGGCTTTGGCCAGTCCTTGATCACTGTGACCTTGTCGGGGTCTGGGGCCACTCCTTCAGCGCTCACCACATGGCCCAGGTACTGCACTTTAGGTTTCAGCAGATGACACTTGGACGGTTTCACTTTCAGGCCGAAGTTGGACAAGGCTTCAAACACCTCGGCCAGGTGCTTCAGATGGTCTTCGTAGGTTTTAGAGAAGACTATAACGTCATCCAGATATAGCAGCACGGTTTCAAAGTTCAGGTGTCCCAGGCAGCTCTCCATCATCCTCTGGAACGTTCCGGGAGCATTGCACAATCCGAAGGGCATGTAGTTGAACTCACAGAGGCCCATTGGCGTCGTGAAGGCCGTCTTCTCTTTGTCCGCCTCCGCTACAGGAACCTGCCAGTACCCACTGGTGAGATCTAAGGTAGAGAAGTAGTTAGCAGATTTTAAGGCAGCCAGAGACTCCTCTATCCTGGGCAGTGGGTATGCGTCCTTATGTGTAATGCGATTCAACTGCCTGTAATCAACACACATCCTCATTGTACCATCTTTCTTTTTAACAAGGACCAACGGAGCTGCCCAGGGGCTACAGCTGTCTCTCACCACCCCAGCCTCCTTCATTTCCCGTAACATGTCCTTGGCACACTGGTAATGAGCTGGGGGTACAGGGCGATATCTCTCTTTTATGGGTCGGTGATCTCCCGTGGGGATGTGATGTTTGATCCCTTTCACCTGCCCAAAATCTGAGGGGTGTTTGCTGAATACCTGCTCGTACTCGTGTACTACCCTGTAAGCCCCCTGTATTTGATGGGATGGGGTAGAGTCAGTGCCCACATGCAATTCCCGACACCAGTCTTTCGAGTGACCTGCAGAACCTTTGTCCTCCGCCACGTTTGACGGGACTAAGGGTTCAGGTGTCTGTATTACACTATTATTGACAGTGAACAGTTTGGCGAGCGTGGTATACTTGGCTAGGTGGACCTCTTCCTCCCCACAATTAAGGACACGTACGGGCACTCTCCCCTGTCGAACGTCGACCACCCCCCGGGCTGTCAGAACAGTAGGCCTATTGTCTGAATATACGGGTTCTACCAAGGCCTGGTAGTCCTTACCCCTGAGGCCTATGGCTGCTCGACACCATATTAACATTTCACTCTTGGGGGGTATCGCGATGGGGTTCGAATCACTCACAGTGACACGACCAATCTCACCACCAGTCAGCTCTACCTGCTGTCTCTGCATCAGAGCTCTGATTTCCTTCTGCAGGGCACGTTGCTCACTGTGGCCAGCAGTTTCTGCCACCTGTTGTAACAAAACAATCACTTCTGCAAGACAATTTTCTATAACATTAGTACCAAGAGTCATCATGGGATTACATTCTCGACGATCAATATCTACAATCACAATCCCTTGGGCTTTCAATTCCACCCGCCCCACTTTGATGGTGACCTCCTTATACCCCACTTGTGGCAACGGCTGACCATTACTGGCGATTATGGTGAAATCATCGTCAGGGCCACGAGTAATATCAGCGTCCTCCCAATACCGTTTGTAGAGCACGTAAGGTATAGTCGTCACCTGAGAACCGGTGTCCAGCAAAGCATTCAAGGGGATTCCATCAATCACTACAGGGAGAACTGGTCGTCCTCCAATATACTTGGTTCTCCAATGCTGCGGGCCTGACCGTCCTACTCCTGGGGGTTGGCCCTTTGCCCCAGGGGTTGCTCGTTTAAAGGACAGTACCTTGCAAGATGGCCCACCTGATGACAGCGGCGGCAGATGGGTCGTCCATCCTGGTGGAAGCGATCGTCGGGCCGGCTCCTGGTCGGCGGAGTCTTCCTCCGTCGCATCCAAGGGACATCCCCCGGGCTGGAAGCCAACTGGATCTTCTCTTTGGGGGCCTCCTGTAGGGACTGCACCGTCCGGGCCAGGGCAGCAACGCTCTTGGTTAGCTCTTGCATCTGGAGACGGAGTCCTGCAGGGGAGTCGTCCTCGAAGCTCTGGGCGTCGGCCTCCGCGGCAACTGGGGTATCCGATGCCACCTCCTGGTGGTAGGTGAGAGCGGGGCGCCTGGGTGGTACTGCGCGGCTGGGCTGTCGCTCCTGCAATGCCTGGATAGCTTTATCTTTAAACTGCGCAAAAGTCAAGTCTGGATTTTGCATGGCCAGGAAGTGCAATTGGCCCCGCTGGTGACTGCACAGGAGCCCCTCGATGAACCGCTCCTTCAGGGTTTTATCCTCATCCTGCATGCTGCCGGGGTCACTCTGCTTAATGGCCCGCATCGCTTCCTGGAGATTAAGGGCATAGTCCCGTAAGCTATCCTGCGACCTCTGTTTGCATCCATAGAAAGTCAGTTTAATCTCTGTGGCAGTGCGAGTATCAAAGGTGGCTTTAAGCTTGGCAAAAATCTGTTGTGCAGTTCCTTTATCCTCAGCGGGCCAGGATTTCACTTCTGTCAGAGCCGCCCCAAAGAGTTGACCGGTTATCATATGGACCTTCTGAGGCTCGGTTAGGGGATAGAACTCGAGCAGGCTGCAGAGCCCTTCTTTAAAGTCAGTGAACGTATGCGCCTCCCCAGAGTATCGTGGGAGCCAGGCCGCTCCGGGCAGGTAGGGCATGGAGAAGGGCATTATGGCTTTCGCATTAGCGGCAGTGTCCGACTGGCTGATGGGGGCAGCGGGTTCTGCGGCAGCCAGTGGTGGTATTAGGGCCGCGGCTTCGCCCGCTGCGGGGACCGGAGCTGCCCCTGCGTCCGCGGCTGCGACCGCCACCTCCTCTCCTCCCGACTCGGACATGGCCGTCCCTTCCTCCCACTAACCTGCTGGAGGTCGGAGTTCCTCTTCCGGGATTGGCGTCTCACCGCGCTTTCCGTTCCGCGCTTCTTTTGGACGATCCCGCCCACGTAGCTAAGGCTCCTCCCTCCGCGCGCGGCAATGGCGAATTTTGGCGGTAACTTTCCGCAGCAAGCAGTAGCTCACAGTTCTCTCAATAAAGTACAGTTCCAGCACAACAAATCACAGTCTCCAGGCACACATGACCTGATTCTTCAGGCTTAAGTAGATCCTGTTCGTGATGCCAAGATTTGGAGTGCCCCCACACCGCCGCAGGGCCGAGGGGTACCCGGAGCCGGGTCTCTGGGATCTCAGTCCTGGGGTTGTCACGGTGGCTAGACCCGGTCCGTGGCCCTGTCTGTCAGTGGGGGACGTCCGTTGCAAATAGGTACTGTTAACGGTGGTATGGCGGTGCAGTTGTGGGGTGCAGGTCGCGGTAAATAACGAGGACACCAGGTTGCAGTCTCTTTACCTCTTTACTGAAGATGTGGGAGACCTCAGTCCAGAGCGCTGTTAACTGGGTTTTCAGAGACCGGCCGGTCCAACGACACATCAGGAGCTCTCTTTACAGGTGGGAATCAGTATCTACCTTCTAGCGCTGTGTGTTGTAGTTCTTCCCTGCTGAGCTCCCGGGATAGTCCTCACAACTGTTTCTTTCTGTCTCTACTGTTCCTTCTCCGTCCTCCAGTTGATATGGTAGGACGCACCCGTATGACGGGGTAGGCCTGGAGTTCTTCCGGGACCCTAGAGTCGCCCCTCTCCCACAGCTGCCTCCGTTGTCTGCTTAGGTGTTAAGTGAGACAGCCAACCTGTAGTTAGCTGCCCTGCCGTGGTTTGCAATGTACTTAAAGTCTCTTACTTGCTCGGCGTTCCGGCCACCGACTGTTTGCGCCTCAGAAGGATGTTGCCTCGGTCTAACAGCAAGACCCCTTCTGGTATTTCTCCTTTTCTGTATTCCCGTTGTTTACTGGTTAGTTCTGCTCTGAGGAGTCTGCCAGGATCCCATCCCTGACAGGTCCTCTCACTAGCTCTTCCCAGCTACTTCTCCCTGTCTTCCTGTCCAACCCCCAGTTTTACCAGAGTTGTGAGGAGTGGCCTACTAGATAGGACCACCCCCCCTGGTGGCCGGAGTGTGAAGTGTGGTGTGAGCGTACCTGATCAGAGAAACTCCCTAGTGCAATCAGACGCACCATAGCTCCCCGTAGTGGCGGAGCCACAGCACTGCAACAACCAGGACTCTGGGGTGCTGCACTTGCACCAAGTGCACTTTTCTATACAGCAAGCTGTCCTCCAACTGGAATCTCTCCCACTGCCTTAGAATCTGCAGAGTCCCCAGGAACAGAGCATCTCTTTCACTCCGGCTGGGGAGTTGCTTCAGAGCCATCCTGTCTGAACTGGGCAAGCTACTTATCTTCTTGCTGGAGTTGCACCCAGTCTTCCTGAGGTTGTCCCAGCGCCTGTTCCCCAGAAGCCTCTCCGATCTGTCCCTGCGTCGCCACCAACGACCTAGTGAGGTCCCGGAAACCAGGAATCTCTTCTGCCTCTAGCTCTTTATCTCGGTCATGTCCAGGCTGCTCATGGGTCACGCTCGACAGAGAATCAGCATGCGTGTTATCGGCTCTGGCCCGATACGCAATCTTGTACCGATACTTTGCCATGCGGGCCACCCATCGCTGTTCCAAGGCCCCCAATTTTGCATTTTCCAGGTGAGCTAGGGGATTGTTGTCAGTAAGCACCAAGGCTTTGGACCCCGACAGGTATTCGGTGAACTTTTCGGTCATCGCCCACACTAATGCCAGCAGTTCCAGCTTGAAAGAGCTGTTATTGTCTGAGTTCGGTTCTGAGTGGTGGAGAGACCGACTCCCATAGGCAATCACTTGTTCCTTCCCTTCCTGCATCTGCGATAGCATGGCCCCCAGACAGTGTAGACTTCCATCGGTGTGAAGAATGAACAGCTGTGAGAAGTCAGCATAGGCAAGTATGGAGGCCACAGTCAAGGCCATCTTCAAGGCTTGGAAAGCTTCTTCCTGGCTACCTCCCCATCGGATAGTCCGATTCTTTGAACCTGACGGCACTCCCTTTAGTAGTTCCAGCAGTGGATTAGCGATGCGGGTGAAATTCTTCATGAACCAGTAAGCCCTAGAACGGCTCAAACATCTTTCACTGTCTTCGTGGTGGGCCAGTCTTGTACCGCCGCTATATTCTCACGTGCAGGTGTCACTCCTTCAGCGGATACAATGTGTAGTCGAAATACCACTTGCTCCAGCCACAGGATGTGCTCTTCAAAGGTGGCTGCATAGACAATGATATCGTCCAGATAGATAAGTGTTGCTTTGAAGTTCAGATCCCCCAAGGATCTTTCCATCAATCGCTGAAAAGTCCCAGGGGCGTTAGGCAGAAGGGCATCCGATTAAATTCAAACAATCCCATGGGCAGTATGAATGCTGTCTTTGTCCGCTCATGTTCAGCCATGGGCACCTGCCAGTATCTGATGTCCAGATCCAGGGACGATAAATACTTCGCCTTTCCCAAGGCAGGTAACTCCTCGATTCGTTGTAAGGGATGAGAGTCCCACACCGTACAGGTATTCAGTCGTCAGTAATCGACACAAAAGTGCAAGGTTCCGTCCTTTTTAAGGACCAAAATAATGGGAGCCGCCCATGGGTTCTGACTCTCTCGTATGACTCCACTCTGTAGCATGTGAGCCAGCATCTCCTTTACCTCTTGGTACATCTGAGGGGGTATCTGCCAATATCTCTCCCGGATTGGGGCAGCACTTCCCACAGGGATTTCATGGACTATAGCCGTGGTGCACGCAACGTCATCTTCATGACGAGTGAAGACTTCCTGGTAGCGCTCCAGTACAGCTTCCACCTATTGCAACTGTTGCGGGGAGAGTCCCGTCATTTCGGCCCGCATCTGTTCCAAAATTCAGCGGCCCTCCTTCAGGCCTCCAGACGGATGCTCCGGTGTCATCATGATGGCCAGGGCCCAGGGGTCCCCTTGCATGGCTGCCAATTGTACCGCCTCTGGCTGAATCAGTTATTCTGGCATCTCCAGCACCTGAGTCACTTCACTTTTAGGCGAGAGGGTGAGATGATCTTCCCTCAGATTGACGCACCGCACTACCACGTTACCATCATGGACTGTGGCTAATGGCCGAGCGACGAGGAGTCCCAAGGGTATCTGATCCACCATGGTTGGCTCGATCTGCACTTCCACCCCTTTGAGAGGCGTACACGCCCATACTGGCAACATGAGCATGGTCTGACTAGGCGGTAGAATGATATGAGCTGCTGCAAGGACTATCACCTTTCCTAGAACCTTCCTTTCTCTTGACGTTTCCTGGGCCTGGGCAACCCTTATCAACTGTTGAAACACCTTCCTCGGGGGGGGGGGTGAATGGGTGAATGGAGGGCACCGCAAAAAACAGAGGGTTCACTGTGGGCTTGTAACTTAGCACAGGGAAAAAGAGAGAAAAAGATCATGCCCACATAGATAGGAACACCTCTATATGAATGATGGTGTAAAAAAGGTTTTTATTGAACTGACACAGACCTCAAAATACGCACACATGTGCACACAGAAAACACAACACAAAAGAGCTTAAAAACACTTAAAAAATGCAAATATGCAAACACAATGCCTATATATATATATGTATATGTCATATCCCATGATAAGGAAAATGACGGCCCACAAAGCAGATGCTTCCCACAGTGAGATGACTACAATGACCTGACTGCACAGATGGAAATCACACAGAGCAGTATTGCAATACCATACATCCCCCTAATAAGGTGCATAATAACTGTGCAAAAAATAACAAAATTCATCAAGGCTTAAATGACATGGCAAAGAAGGTGTATTCAACACAGAGAAGCGTACCAAATGATGAATGAGACACTAAAAATCACAGAAATGAACAGACATATATACACAGATAAGTGTCTCAATGATGGTACACAAAGGACCTGCGGAGAGGGAAAAAGGGGGGAGGGGGAGCTGAATAATATGGGAGCTCACACCATCAAACCCATAGACAAGACCCCCATCATACCGCCCACGGTCCAAAGCCAAGAAGAATTAATAATGGGGAAGCAAAGTGTGGGATAGGCTCCCACGCGTATCGCCGCCAAGATAGCGGCTTCCTCAGGGAAAAAAAATTATGATGTGAAGCATTGAGTGTGGCAACATATATGCGTATCCCTAATGGTGCTAACAATATTCACCTGTATGGAGAAGTTCGGTGTGTGATGCCGCATGGCCGCGGCCATCTTGTTTGTATTGTGACCTGGGTCAGGACAATAAAGTTTGTTCAGAATAGCTCGTGCGCATGCGCGCGCACATAGAGGTACGTACCAGAAACTCAGACCAGGCAACAACACATGATTACTGCGCAACTGCAGGAAGAATGGACAACGCGTGCGCAATAAGTATGCAGCGCAATCCCTAAGTTCCCCCATATACGTATATGTAGCGGGGATTGTGCAGATCCTGAATGGAAAGACGAAATTACTGTCCCTACAAAGAGCCCATATATGCCGATCCAATTGCACATAGGAAACAGCCACAAAACCAGTTATTGAAAAAGGAAAGAATAAACGTGCATATGCACATGTACAAATGTCGTATGTCTTACGGTATAAGCGCATCGATATGATACCGACGCATACGCTGGATACATCGTGTAACACCCATACAGAATTTCCGAAAAGAAAAATAAGCAAGTATAAATAAAGAGATAAATACTCAAATATGGATGCTATTATTCTATTATATTAGTGACACACGAATGTTATAGCAATATAATATGGGCACATATAGTGAGGACAGCAAACTGCCCAAATACCGTTAGATGAAAAATACCTCGACGCAATAGTTCCTTCGTCCGATCGCCCCCACGTATGTTTCCCGACACCTGGTCCAAAACCATGACCTGTATATTATGATATCTACTGTCATGATAGTCCAGAAAGTGGGATGCTACCGATGAAATAGGTTTGTCCTTCTCCTTGTCCACTCTTGCTCTATTGATATTCGACATGTGCAGCTGAATTCTCCGCCTAATTTCTTGGCTCGTTTGCCCGACATATATTTTTGGACACGGACAAGCAAGTAGATACACCACGTTCTTGGATCGGCAGTTGGCATATATCCTCATCTCTATTCGTCCTGGAGGAACGGAAAGCATGATAACATTAGTGGCAACCATGTAAGGGCACAAATTACACCTGCCGCATGGAAAGGATCCCTTGAGACGGCTCCCCGTCCCCAAATTCACCGTGGGTCTCCTAAAGTGGCTGGTGGTAAGACAGTCTTTTAAATTTGTAGCCCTCCTAGCTATCATTTTGGGCGTGTCAGATATATGGGGCCTAAGCTTAGTCTCATTTAGTAAAATGCCCCAATGTCTCCTCAGTATGTCATGAATGTCCTGCCATTGATTATTATACACCGTTATTAGGTTAGTCGACGATATTTTATTCCTGACCCTGGGTTGGAGAAGATCTTGTCTATCACTGTGCCGAGAATTCTCAAAGGCACAGGATATAATTTTGTGTGGATATCCCCGCTCAGACAAGCGGGTCGTCAGATCTCGTGCTCCTTCCCGGAAATCAGCGTCAGAACTGCAATTTCTCCTTACCCTCAGAAATTGTCCTTTGGGCAGATTCCTTCGCAAATGATGAGGGTGAAAGCTGGAAAAATGGAGTAGATTGTTTGTTGCAGTAATCTTACGATGAATCTTGGTTTGGATGTGACACCCAGACTTGATGATTTTGAGATCCAAAAACTCCACCGATGTTGTAGAGATGGAGGCTGTTAAAGAGATGTTAAATGAATTGTTATTAAGAGCTGCAATAAACTCCTCACACTCAGCCTTGGTGCCCGTCCATAGGACCAACAGATCGTCGATATAACGAAACCAGCGAAATGCATTGGCCTTGAAGGCCCGCAATGGGCGCACCTGTGTCTCCTCCCACCAACCCATGAATAGGTTGGCATAGGAAGGAGCACAGCGAGGGCCCATCGCGGTGCCGGAAACTTGTTTGTAAAAAACTCTGTCAAAAACAAAGTAGCTGTTAGTCAATACAAAGGATAGAAGGTCTAACAAAAAGGACTGATGTCTACGGTCACCTGTAATTTGCTTGTTCAGAAAAAACGAGACCGCTTCGATCCCCAACGTGTGGCTGATACAGGTGTATAACGAGGCAACGTCCATTGTGACAAGTAGGGTGCCCTCTGGGATCCTTAGGTCCTGTAGTTGACGAATGAGATGAGACGTATCCTGAATGTACGAACCTAGACAGATGACAAGAGGTTGCAGAAAGTGGTCTAGGTATATGCAAGGTCTCTCATAAAGGCTGCCGATCCCAGCAACTATGGGCCTACCCGGAGGCTCTTGCAAGGACTTGTGTATTTTTGGGAGCAAGTATAGCGTGGGGACGATCGGAGAAGCTGTCGACAGAAACTTGAATTCTCTATTGTCCAGTATACAGTTGGACTTGGCTGACATGAGTAGACGATCCAGTTTCCTCTTGAACGTATCTGTGGGGTCAGAGGGCAAAATTTGATAGCACTTAGAGTCTTTTAGTTGTCTTTGGGCCTCCTTGGTATACATTTCAATGGGCCACAGTACTATGTTGCCCGCTTTGTCCGCCTCTTTTATAACAAAGGACGGATTCCCCTTCAATCCCGCCAAAACTTGTCTCTCCCTAGGCCCCAAATTCTCCCCTTGCTGATTCCTCAATTTCAAACATGCAATGTCTTGACTCACCAATTCATAAAAAATTTGAATTGCGGGGGAAATGGCAAAGGATGGCGTAGCTTGTGTGGGTAGATGCCATCTTCTATCTGTGCTCCTGGAACCGGATTCCTCATTATCATCTAGCAGTTGCATCAGATCATGGAAGACCTGTCTCTCATCCTGGGGCAGTGAATCTGCAAGTGAAGGTTGGTGATATAACAACTTAAATACAAGCTGTCGACAAAATAAATACACATCCTTGATGAGGATAAATTTGTCTAATCTCTTCATCGGGGAGAAAGACAACCCCCTCATCAATAACTGCTTCTCCTCATTAGACAGTGTGTAATTTGACAGGTTAATGATTTGCAAATTACCTGTGACATCACCATCCACTTCAGTCACTGTTTCCTCCTGTTGTTCCTCGGTGGATACCTGCGTTCCGGAGACCATGTTTGATAACGTCGCCCTTTCTTCTTTTGGGTGGGCTGATTTGTGGCGACCCCTTCTATGGCGCTTTCCTGGTCGCTTGCGCCTGAAGATAAAAAATCCTCGGGGGGGGGGGCTCCATCAGTCCAGAAAAGCATCTTGTGGCTCGCTGATCAAGAGGGTTCTGAGTTCCAACAGCATGTTCATTCCCAGAGTCACTGCAGGACCGTTGCCAGTGTCTCCGGCGACTAACACGACTCCTTTTCGGCCTACATCTTTTGCCACACACCGTGATCTGCATCCATATCACCCCTGCAACCGGGATGGGCAACTGATTGGCTGCTGTCAGCTTGATTACTGGGCCCCATTCTGGCCACGTCACCTCAGGAAAATGATGTCTGAAATACGTTTCCGGCATACTGGTCACTTGCAATCCGGTATTGACTAGACAGCGAACGGCTCGTCCATTCATCTCAGCCCATATGAGGGGACTCATGGAAATTAAACTTCCGGGACTGCCTTCTGTCCTCCCTGCCCTCTCAGGCTCCAGGCAGCGTCCCCCCGCCACGGAGCCCACTAGTTTAATGGATGCCAAGCTAGGAGCCGCCCAGTCTCCCGCACCATTGGGCATAGTGTCCAGTGTCCCCGCACTTGAAACAAGTCAGATTCCTCTCTGTGTGGCGTTGTCTCATTCCTTCGCGCTGTTCAACTAGCAAGCGGGGCTCGGAGTCACTCCTGTGACCACTCTTCTCGCATGTCCCGTATTTCCTTCCAGATCTCTCGGGTCCACTCCGGTTCTGCTATGGGCGAGATGGGTACCCCATTGCTCCGGACCATCCCTGCCAAGGCTGTTGTCCCTTGCTTTCTTTTGCTCTCTTCTGCACCAGCTTCTAAAATGGTCATATGCGGCCTAGCACGCAGGCGCTCCCACAAAGCTTGCTTAAGCAATGTGTCTCTGAGGCCCGCCACGTACTGGTCCCTCAATATTACATCAGGGGGCCCCACTCCTATTACCCTGACATCATCCTGTCAGGCAATATGCTCGTGTATCTCCTGCAACGCATTAATGTATTGAGTCACTGACTCCACCTCCCTTTGGACATGGCTGAACAAGCGCATCCGCAATTCTCCAACATTGGTGGGATCTCCATGCATTTCTTCCAGAATCTGGAACACCTTGGTCAGCGTCTCCCATTCATGAGGGGGGCAAAAGATCACAGAACATCTAGCCTCACCGTCCAGGGCCATCATAGCAATCTCTGTGTGCATAGCAGGTGTTATGGGATGCATCCTTAACATGACTTTAACCCGCTCAGTCCAGTCCCACAGCATATTACTCCCTGTAAATTTAGGGAGATTGCTGAACATGGCCCCCAGAGGAAAGCTGGACTTTGGGGCACCCATGACAGCTTGGTCTGCTGCCTCTGCGCACGTGGGCTGCATCCTGCCAACTATGCCAAATGTAAGCAGGTGCGGAAATACAGAAAGGAAGGGATTGCAGAACAATGCTGTATAACAATATTATTTCATTTTTAACAAAAGGGTGAAGATGATCTCCTCGCAGGGAGTTAATAAACAGTAAACAGGGATCAAGGGAAGGAAGTAAATAGTTAATGCAACAGTCTGATAGTTAAATGGCACTTATCGTAGTCGTCTCTGATCCTCATCCACAAACAGTCTGATGGGAGTTGTAGTATTGGCAACGGCTGGTGTTGTGTCCTCAGATGGATCCAAAGAATCATACTACAGCTTCTGGCAGCAATGGGAGGTCACCGGTTTTGCCCGCTAAGCCCCTAGTCCATTAAACTGTGCAGCCAAAGTGTGGAGAATGCTGCCGCGCGTATAACAGCAATTGGGAACCCACCTCAGCGTCCAGCCACCAGCACACGCTCCTCCGCGTGTGCACTGCGTTCTGCTTGGCCGAGAGCTCGGCGCTCTGAACACCCACTCGCTCACTGGAGTGTTCACCTGAGGCCATGCCGGGGCATGTCTCTTCTCTGTCCCTGTACCTGCAGAGCGTGACACACACTTCCTTCCACGCTCACCGCCAGGCAGGACACAGAGCAGTTTCCCACACTTCCTGCTCACTGCCCGGCTTAGCCACACCCCTCTACCTGGGTCATGGGACCTGTCCGGTCCCTTATTATTTCCCCCCGGCAACGCTGGATTCAGCCTCGACAGTTCCGGACCCGGCATGACATACCGTATATACTCGAGTATAAGCCGACCCGAGTATAAGCCGACCCCCCTAATTTTGCCACAAAAAACTGGGAAAACTTATTGACTCGAGTATAAGCCTAGGGTGGAAAATGCAGCAGGTACCGGTGAATTTCAAAATTAGAAATAGATACTCCATACCATTCATTATGGCCCCATAGATGCTCCACATAAAGCTGTGCCATATATAATGCTCTGCACCGTTCATTATGGCCCCATAGATACTCCACATAAAGCTGTGCCATATATACAATGCTCTGCACCGTTGCCCCATAGATACTCCACATAAAGCTGTGCCATATATACAATGCTCTGCACCGTTGCCCCATAGATAGCTGTGCCATATATATATATGCTCTGCACCATTGCCCCATAGCTGTGCCATATAGTGCTCTGCACCGTTGCCCCATAGCTGTGCCATATAGTGCTCTGCACCGTTGCCCCATAGCTGTGCCATATAGTGCTCTGCACCGTTGCCCCATAGCTGTGCCATATATATAGTGCTCTGCACCGTTGCCCCATAGCTGTGCCATATAGTGCTCTGCACTGTTGCCCCATAGCTCTGCCATATAGTGCTCTGCACCATTGCCCCATAGCTGTGCCATATAGTGCTCTGCACCATTGCCCCATAGATGCTCCACATAAATATGTGCTGCTGCTGCCGCTGCAATAAAAAAAACAAAAACACATACTCACCTGTCTTGCTTGCAGCTCCTCGGCGCCATCTTCCCGGCGTCTCTCCGCACTGACTGATCAGGCAGAGGGCGGCGCACACACTATATGCGTCATCGCGCCCTCTGCCTGCAGTCAGTGCAGACTGCAGAGAGACGCCGGGAAGATGGCGCCGACGCCCGGCGTGTGGAACCAGGACAGGTGAATATGCGATACTTACCTGCTCCCGGCGTCCCGCTCCTTCCCCCTGCCTGTCTTCGGTGCCGCAGCCTCTTTCTCTGTCAGCGGTCACCGGCACCGCTTCATTAGAGAAATGAATAGGCGGCTCCGCCCCTATGGGGGGCGGAGCAGCCTATTCATTTCTCTAATGAGCGGTCCCACGTGACAGCTCAGGGGAAGAGGCTGCGGCACCCGGAGACAGTGGGACGTGCAGGGGGGGCGCCAGGAGCCCCGGAAGCAGGTAAGTATATGACAGTGCTCACCCGCCGACCCCACCACCGATCATGACTCGAGTATAAGCCGAGGGGGCACTTTCAGCCCAAAAATTTGGGCTGAAAATCTCGGCTTATACTCGAGTATATACGGTAGGTACCGCAGACCGGTCTTCCTTCTTACATGTATCACACTCAACATGGACCAGAGGAAGCGAAGGAAAGAGTTGTCTCAGGAGATTAGAAAGAAAATTGTAGACAAACATGTTAAAGGTAAAAGGTATAAGACCATCTCCAAGCAGCTTGATGTTCCTGTGACTACAGTTGCACATATTATTCAGAGATTTAAGATCCATGGGACTGGAGCCAACCTCTCTGGATGTGGCCGCAGGAGGAAAATTGATGACAAATCAAAGAGATGGATAATACGAATGGTAACAAAAGAGCCCAAAAACGTCTAAACAGATTAAAGGTGAACTTAAAACTCAAGGAACATCAGTGTCAGATTGCACCATCCGTTGTTGTCTGAGCCAAAGTGGACTTCATGGAAGATGACCAAGGAGGACACCATTGTTGAAAAAAATAATAAAAAAGCCCTTATGGAATTAATGGAGTTAACGAGCCACAATGCTTCTGGGACAATGTCCTATGGACAGATGAGACAAAAATTGAACTTTTTGGCAAGGCACATCAGCTCTATGTTTACAGACAGAAAAATGAAGCATATCAAGAAAAGAACACTGTCCCTACTGTGAAACATGGAGGAGGCTCTGTTATGATTTGGGGCTGCTTTTCTGTATCTGGTACAGGGTGTCTAGAATCTGTGCAGGGTACAATGAAATCTCAAGACTATCAAGGGATTCTAGAGAAAAATGTGCTACCATGGTCATGGGTCTTGCAACAGGATAATGAACCAAAACACACAGCTAAAAACACCCAAGAATAGCTAAGAGGAAAACATTGGACTATTCTGAAGTGGCCTTCTATGAGCCCTGACCCAAATCCTATTGAGCATCTTTGGAAAGAGCTGAAACATGAAGTCTGGAAAAGGCAACCTTCAAACATGAGACAACTGGAACAGTTTGCTCTTGAGGAGTGGGCCAAAATACCTGTCGAGAAGTGCAGAAGCCTCATTGACAGTTACAGGAATCTTTGATCGTTGCAGTGATTGCATCAAAAAATTGTGCAACAAAATATTGAGTTAAGGGCACCATCATTTCTGTCCAGGCCTATTTCATGAGTTATTTTTTTTTTCAAATTCTGTGGTAGCATGGTTGAAAAGCAATGTCTGACTTTCATTTGTTCATTTTCATAGATTTTTAATTTATTATTACTTTTGTCAGATTCAAGTTATTTCTGTGACCATTGTGGGGTTTTCTGTCATTAAACGAGGGGTACCAACAATCTTGACCACGTGTATGTATATATATATATATATATATATATATATATATATATATATATATATATATATATATATATATATATATATATATATATATATATATATATATACACTCACCGGCCACTTTATTAGGTACACCATGCTAGTAACGGGTTGGACCCCCTTTTGCCTTCAGAACTGCCTCAATTCTTCGTGGCATAGATTCAACAAGGTGCTGGAAGCATTCCTCAGAGATTTTGGTCCATATTGACATGATGGCATCACACAGTTGCCGCAGATTTGTCGGCTGCACATCCCAAAGATGCTCCATACAAGGCAGGATGGATCCATGCTTTCATGTTGTTTACGCCAAATTCTGACCCTACCATCCGAATGTCGCAGCAGAAATCGAGACTCATCAGACCAAGCAACGTTTTTCCAATCTTCTACTGTCCAATTTCGATGAGCTTGTACAAATTGTAGCCTCAGTTTCCTGTTCTTAGCTGAAAGGAGTGGTACCCGGTGTGGTCTTCTGCTGCTGTAGCCCATCTGCCTCAAAGTTCGACGCACTGTGCGTTCAGAGATGCTCTTAGGCCTACCTTGGTTGTAACGGGTGGCGATTTGAGTCACTGTTGCCTTTCTATCAGCTCGAACCAGTCTGCCCATTCTCCTCTGACCTCTGGCATCAACAAGGCATTTCCGCCCACAGAACTGCCGCTCACTGGATTTTTTTTCTTTTTCGGACCATTCTCTGTAAACCCTAGAGATGGTTGTGCGTGAAAATCCCAGTAGATCAGCAGTTTCTGAAATACTCAGACCAGCCCTTCTGGCACCAACAACCATGCCACGTTCAAAGGCACTCAAATCACCTTTCTTCCCCATACTGATGCTCGGTTTGAACTGCAGGAGATTGTCTTGACCATGTCTACATGCCTAAATGCACTGAGTTGCCGCCATGTGATTGGCTGATTAGAAATTAAGTGTTAACAAGAAGTTGGACAGGTGTACCTAATAAAGTGGCCAGTGAGTGTATATATATATATATACATACACACACACACTGCTCAAAAAAAAGGGAACACTAGCAACAGAATATAACTCCATCTAAATCAATCTGTGAAATCAAACTGTCCACTTAGGGTGTGTTTCCACGGCCAGGAAACGCTGCATGTTTGACGCTGCGTAGTGGCGCAGAGTCAAACACGCAGCGTCCAGATGTTACAGCATAGTGGAAGGGATTTCATGTCCCACTGCTGGAAGTCCGCATCCACTGAAGTTCTCGCGATAGCTTAGCTTACCGCGAGAACTGCCGTGCACGTGACCGGGGTTATTTCCGATCACACTAGGCTGGTTCTCATGGGCAGCTGATCAGCTGATTGTGTGAACACTGCAGTGTAGGTGATCGTTGGAAAGTTATCTTCGGCGGTCATCTACAAGCTCTGCTATGTCTGGATGTCAGGCATGCAGATGTAGCAGAGCTGGACTTGTCGTGGGACACTCGTTATTAAATGGACTACGTTGGACACAGGAAGTATACTGTTGGTTTATTATTTTGTATTTTTTCCAGGAGAACGAGGGCATTGCAGGAATGAGCGTACAATGATATCAAAACTGTGGTGTTTAATTAAAATACTTTATTCTGCATGTGTGTGTTTTATTAACCCTTTCACAATTATAGGATTAGTAATAGTAGGTATCTTATTGACGCCTCTCTATTACTAAGGCTACTTTCACACTAGCGTTTTTTTGCATACGTCGCAATGCGTCGTTTTGGCGAAAAAACGCATCCTGCAAAGTTGTCTGCAGGATGCGTTTTTTCCCCATAGATTTACATTGGCGACGCATTGCGATGTATGCACACACGTTGCAACCATCGTGCGACGGTTGCGTCGTGTTTTGGCGGACCGCCAGCAGCAAAAAACGTTACATGTAACTTTTTTTGTGCCGACGGTCCACCATTTCCGACCGCGCATGCGCGGCCGGAACTCCGCCCCCACATCCCCGCACCTCACAATGGGGCAGCGGATGCGTGGAAAAACAGCATCCGCTGCCCCCATTGTGCGGCGCATTCACTGCTAGCGTTGGTACGTCAGCCCGATGCACTGCGACGGGCCGAGTACGACGCTAGTGTGAAAGTAGCCTAAGCTGGCTTAATGTCACCTTACAAAGTTATAATGTATATATATGTATATAATAAGTTATCACATATGCCACTGCTACAGGGCAGTGGGAAGAGAGGCTAAGCGCTGGAATTGCCCATTTTTGGGGCGGCTGGAAGCTGGTATTTGTAGCCAGGGGGGGGGGGGCAATATCCACGGCCCCTCTCTAGGCTATGAATATCAGCCCCCAGCCGTCAGCATAGCCTCTCTGGCAATAAATTATAGGGGTACCCCACATCATTTTTTTGGGAGGTTCCCCTACTTTTATAGACATTAAAGGCTAAATATACAGCTGCGGGCTGATATTCATAGCCTGGGAAGCTCCATGGGTATTAACCACTTCCTAGGCTATAAACATCGGCCCCCAGTCGCTGGCTTTCCCTCTCTGGCGCAGAAAATTGAGCAGTAGCCCACGCCATTTTTTTTTTCACTTTTTAAATTAAACAGATATTTCGTTTAAGGCCAGGGTCACACTTGCGAGAAACTCACACGAGTCTCTCGCCTCAATACCCAGCACTCGGACCGGAGAGTTTAGCTGCATAGAAATACATGCAGCCACAAATTCCTGTCCCGAGTGCCGGTGGCAGTATCGGGAATTGAGCTGCGAGACTCTTGCAAGTTTCTTGCAAGTGTGACCCCGGACTAACTCAGATTTCGTGGGTGTGTCTCTATTTAAGGCCAGAATCACACATGCGAGAAACTCAGACGAGTCTCACATCTTAATACTAGGCATTGCCGCCAGCACTTGGGAGTGAAGTGTGCGGCTGCATAGAAATACATGCAACAGCACGCTCCCGAGTGTCGTCAGCAGTGCCCGGTATTAAGAAGAGAGACTCGCCCGAGTTTCTCGCATGTGTGATACCGGCCTAACTCTTTATTAACATTTTATTATGTATATTTCTAAACATCGGGTTTGGTATTATCTATCGTATCTATCTATCGTATGTAACATCTATCTATAGATAGATCTATCTATAGATAGATCTATTTATAGATATTCAAAAAAGAAGGAGGCAGCACTCCATTTTCTTAATAAATGTGCAAGGTTTAATTCAGACCCACATGTCCGGGCAACGTTTCGACTCAAATGAGCCTTTCTCAGGCTTGAGAAAGGCTCATTTGAGCCGAAACGTTGCCCGGACATGTGGGTCTGAATTAAACCTTGCACATTTATTAAGAAAATGGAGTGCTGCCTCCTTCTTTTTTGAATATATGGATTTTGGATAACCAGTGGACAGGTTGCCTGGAGGCTTTACACCCAAGGATAAGTAGAGACTTGTGCGGTTCCTCTTTTTTTGAATCTATTTATAGATAGATATATCGATAGATAATAGATACGATTGATAATAGATAGATCTATCTATCGTATCTATCTATCGATATATCTATCTATCTATAGAAAAAAACGAACTCATCATCTTTCCCCCATCTCGCGTATCCCCCCTACCTGAACTATCTATTATAGTAAACGGCATCACACTCTCTCCTGCACCTGAAATCCGCTGCCTCGGGGTAACTCTCGATTCTGCCCTGTCCTTCAAACCGCACGTCCAAACCCTTGCCACCTCATGTTGCCTCCAACTCAAAAATATTGCGAAAATCTGTCCCTTCTTCAGCCCGCAATCTACTAAAACTCTTGTGCATGCTCTCATCATCTCCCGCCTCGATTACTGCAACACCCTCCTCTGTGGCCTCCCCGCTAACTCCCTTGCACAACTCCAGTCTGTCCTCAACTCTGCTGCTCGGCTAATCCACCTCTCTCCTCGTTACTCCCCGCTTCACCCCTCTGCAAATCCCTTCACTGGCTCCCAATTCCCCAACGGATCCAGTTCAAACTACTAACACTGATCTACAAAGCCATCCACAACCTGTCGCCTCCCTTTATCTCTGAACTAATCTCCCACTATCTTCCCTCACGTAATCTTCGATCCTCCCAAGACCTCCTTCTCTCCTCCACACTTATTCGTTCCTCACACAACCGCCTCCAAGATTTCTCCAGAATATCCTCCATCCTCTGGAATTCCACGCCTCAACACGTCCGATTATCCACCACCCTCGGATCCTTCAGACGGAACTTGAAAACCCATCTCTTCAGGAAAGCCTACAGCCTGCAATAACCATTCTGCCGCCTCACCAACCACCCGAGCTGCCGCCACGTCACCCACGACCCGAGCTGCCGCCATGTCACCGACAACCCGAGCTGCCGCCACGTCACCGACCACCCGAGCTGCCGCCATGTCACCGACCACCCGAGCTGCCGCCATGTCACTGACCACCCGAGCTGACGCCACGTCACCGACCACCCTAGCTGCTGCCACGACCACCTGAGCTGCCGCCTCACCACCACCAGTGCTGCAGCACACCAACCTCCTGTCTCTTCCCCACTATCCTGAAGAATGTAAGTCCGCAAGGACCGGGTCCTCTCCCCTCTGTACCAGTCTGTCACTGTAAATTTGTTTACGGTTAACGATATCTATAACCCTGTATGTAACCCCTTTTCACATGTACAGCACCATGGAATTAATGGTGCTATATAAATAAATAATAATAATAATAGATCTATCGATAGATAATACATAGATAAATGATAGATAGATAGATATCTATCGCTATATCTATCTATCATCTATCTATTATCTAACTATCTGTGTGTCTAAACATTATTCTTCAATGGAGTATGTAAATGAAGAGTTTGGACAAGAAATGACATCACAATTTTTTTTTTGTATATCTTTATTTAGCTTACAAAAACACACACAAATCCACATGAAAAAAATGCATTAAAAGCATCAAATACGCAGGTGACCTGCCAGTGACCTTAGGTGCAGTTTTGGTGCAGATTTTACACCTGCGTCAAATCCTGAGCAAATCCTGATCGTGGAAACATACCCTTACCTTAGGGTACCGTCACACAGTGCCATTTTGATCGCTACGACGGTACGATTCGTGACGTTCTAGCGATATCGTTACGATATCGCAGTGTCTGACACGCAGCAGCGATCAGGGATCCTGCTGAGAATCGTACGTTGTAGCAGATCGTATGGAACTTTCTTTCGTCGCTTGATCACCCGCTGACATCGCTGGATCGTTGTGTGTGACAGCGATCCAGCGGTGTTCGCTTGTAACCAGGGTAAACATCGGGTAACTAAGCGCAGGGCCGCGCTTAGTAACCCGATGTTTACCGTGGTTACCAGCGTAAACGTAAAAAAACAAACAAACAGTACATACTTACATTCCGGTGTTTGTCCTCCGGCGTCTCAGCTTCTCTGCACTGTGAGCGCCGGCCAGCCAGAAAGCGAGCACAGCGGTGACGTCTGACATCACCGCTGTGCTTTCCGGCCGCTGTGCTTACACAGTGCAGAGAAGCTGAGACGCCGGAGGACAGACACCGGAATGTAAGTATGTACTGTTTGTTTTTTTTACGTTTACGCTGGTAACCAGGGTAAACATCGGGTTACTAAGCGCGGCCCTGCGCTTAGTAACCCGATGTTTACCCTGGTTACCCGGGGACTTCGGCATCGCTCCAGCGCCGTGATTGCAACGTGTGACCGCAGTCTACGACGCTGGAGCGATAATCATACGATCGCTGCGACGTCACGGATCGTGCCGTCGTAGCGATCAAAATGGTACTGTGTGACGGTACCCTTAGGCAACAACACTGTTTGACAATCAATTTCACATGCTGTTGTGCAAATGGAATAGACAACAGATGGAAATTATTGGCAATTATCAAGACACACTCAATAAAGGAGTTGTTCTGCAGGTGGGACCACATACCACATCTCAGTACCAATGCTTTCTGGCCAATGTTTTGGATACTTTTGAATGTTGGTTGTGCTTTCACACTCGTGGTAGCATGAGACGGCCTCTACAACCCACACAAGTGGCTCCGGTAGTGCAGCTCATCCAGGATGGCACATCAATGCAAGCTGTGGCAAGAAGGTTTGTTGTGTCTGTCAAGGAAGTGTCCAGAGGCTGGAGGCACTACCAGGAGACAGGCCAGTACACCAGGAGACATGGGGGGGCAGTATGAGGGCAACAACCTAGCAGCAGGACCGCTACCTCAGCCTTTGTGCAAAGAGGAACAGGAGGAGCACTGCCAGAGCCCTGCAAAATGACCTTCAGCAGGCCACAAATGTGCATGTGTCTGCAGAAATGGTTAGAAACCGACTCCATGAGCATGGTCTGAGTGCCCGATGTCCACATATGGGGCTTGTGCTCACAGCCCAACACCGTGCAGGATGCTTGGCATTTGCCACAGAACACCAGGATTGGCAAATTCACCACTGGCCCCCTGTGCTCGTCACAGATGAAAGCAGGTTCAGACTGAGCACGTGACAAACATGACAGAGTCTGGAGATGCCATGGAGAGTGATCTTCTGCCTGCAACATACTTCAGCATGACCGGTTTGGCAATGGGTCAGTAATGTTGTGGGGTGGCATTTTTTTTGCAGGGCCGCACTGCCCTCCATGTGCTCGCTAGAGGTAGCCTGACTGCCATTAGGTACCGAGATGAGATCCTCAGACCCCTTGTGAGACCATATGCTGGTGCGGTTGGCCCTGGGTTCCTCCTAATGCAGGACAATGCCAGACCTCATGTGGCTGGAGTGTGTCAGCAGTTCCTGCAAGATGAAGGCATTGAAGCTATGGACTGGCCCGCTCGTTCCCCAGACCTGAATCCGATTGAACACATCTGGGACATCATGTATCGCAACATCCACCAAAGTCACATTGCACCACATACTGTCCAGGAGTTGGCGGATGCTTTAGTCCAGGTCTGGGAGGAGATCCCTCAGGAGACCATCAGCCGCCTCATCAGGAGCATGCCCAGGCATTGTAGGGAGATCATACAGACACGTGAAGGCCACATACCCTACTGATCATCATTTCCTTGTCTTGAGGCATTTCCACTGAGGTTGGATCAGCCTGTAACTTCATTTTCCACTTTGATTTTGAGCATCATTCCAACTCCAGACCTCGTGGGATATTAGTTGCGATTTGCGTTGATCATTTTTAGGTTTTATTGTTCTCAACACATTCCACTATTTAATGAATAAAGATTTACCACTGGAATATTTCATTCAGTGATATCTAGGATGTGGGATTTTAGTGTTCCCTTTATTTATTTGAGCACCCATAGGGTTAATGTTATTTTTTCATAAAAGACCAAAAATAAATGAAAGGACAAAATGGAAACACAAGACAGTAATGGAAAAATTCTGAGGAATTAAAGTGACACTAAAATACATAAGTGCTCTCCGCTGGGTTTGGGAAGGAGGGGAAAGGAGAAGGGTAGATGGAAGTGCTGTGGCAAGCTGTAGGTAGGGGTGATGTGAGCAAAGGGGGATGTGAACAACAGAAAGGTAAGGATGATGTTGGGGGAAAAAAGTTTGTAAGCGCTTATCTTCTATACTCCGAAACCAGGAAAAAGTCGGGGATAACAAAATTGCAATAAAAAGCAAAAAAAGGGGGAGGGGGAGAAGAAAGAAGGGGGGAGCTAGGATGCATAGATGCTCACTAAGGTATGGTGAAAACTTGAGGTAATTAATTATAAGATATAAAACCACCTATGTCAAATGAAGTGCAATGTGCGACCTATTAAAAGGAAAAAGAAGAAAAGGAAAATGAGAAATCTACCAATACTGTATCTTATTGCATATTATAAAGTCAAAGTTAAGTGGAAAACTTTAGCCACCATGTATCCAATACTAAGTCCATGGTTTAATTAAAGATACAAAACGACTTCTGTTTCCAAGGAGAGTCCGGAAGGGAGGACCATAGCAACAGAACCATTGCCACAAGGGATTTCGGGTGGATCAGAAAGGAGAATGAAACACCAGCAAATATGACATCATCACTGAAAGAAGTAACGGAAGGATTTCGATTAACAAGAGGCACCTGAGGTAAGTAGACAAGGTTAAAATGAGAGCTGGAAATTAAAACATTGTAAATATCAAAAATAGAATAAGTATGTGAGTTAAAATAATGTTAAAAACCTTAACACCTGGATCAAGGAACACAAAGTTACAAAAATGAAGTAAAACCAAGACTTTCATTACGTCCAGAGGGAGTCATTGTAGTCAGCCGATAAATCCACCTACTCTCCTGTTGGGCTAAAGTTTTGCCTAGGTCACCTCCACGTATACCCAAATAAATTTGGTCGATGCCCATAAAGGTGAGACCCCTGGGGTTGGAGTCATGGTGGATTTTAAAGTGACGTCGTAAGGTTTTAAGAAGTGAGATGTCTTCAATAAATTTAGATTTCTCAATATCCCTAATATGTTCTCTCACTATTATTTCTAATTCTCGTGTTGTTAAAGCCAATGTAGATCAAATTGTAAGGGCATGTTGCATGGTATATCACTCCCTTGGATGAACACGTAAGGTGTTTCCTGATAATTTAAGACTTAGATCCATCTGAGTTAGAAAAGACATATGATTTCCTTAGGTTGCCACAGGCCTTGCATAAGCCACATGGAAAGAAGCCGTGTTGTATCGGTTTGTTCTGTGAACTGGGTGTAGGATAGTAATGACTGTGCAATAGTAAATCCTAAAGGTTTCAGCTTCTCTGCCACCATAGAGGGATATGGGGGAATAATCTGACAAAGAGTTGGATCTGTCATCAGGAAATGCCAATGCTTTTTTAAAAGCTGTTTAAGATCCTCCATTTGGTTATTAAAGGAAGAAATGAATCTTACCTGACCGACCGATTGTCCTGGATTTTTCGGAGCAGGATATAGCAGTTGATCCCTGTGGGCTTTCTTGGCCCTTTTGTAATCCTGTCTAATACTACACTTACTGTAGCCTCTGCTCCAAAATCTTTGTGTCAGGTCTATTGCCTGCTCTTCAAAGGCACTATTGTCAGAGCAAATTCTATTGGCTCTCAGGAATTGACCCGTGGGGATACCCTTTATGGTAGCTGGGGGATGTGAAGATGTGGCATGTAATAGGGAGTTTGTGGCTGTTGGTTTCCTATATAGGTCAGTACAAATCAAACCATCCCGCTATACTTTAATTCTAAGATCCAGAAACTCCAAATCTCTTCCAAATTTATACATTAATTTGATATGGACGGCATTGTTATTCAATTTATCCACTAGGGCGTGTAAATTATCCACAGTGTCCTCCCATACAAACCACATGTCGATGAAACGCATCCATCCCTGCACCCACTGTATTTCCCTGAGGTTGTCACCCTGGAAGATATCCCTCTCCCAAGCCCCAAGGAAGAGGTTGGCATATGAGGGGGCACAAGAGGCCCCCATAGCAGTGCCCTGTGTTTGCAGATACATATCCTTAGTAAAGGTAAAGATGTTATGTTTTAAAAGAAACTCCAAGTGAAGATTCCAAGTTACTCGTGTGGAGATACCAGGCCATTGCCTTCAAGCCATCCCATCCTCATGCCTGATAGACGTATACAAGGCCTGTACATCTGCAGTGACCATTACCATATGATTTTCCAGGTACAGATGATTTAATCTTTGTAGGGCAGCAGTGGTATCTTGTATATATGAGGGGAGTGTAGTTACCAGTGGCTTTAAATAATGGTCTATAAAGTTGGAAACGACCTCACATAGCCCCCCATTGCCGGAAATAATTAGTCTTCCCGGGGATCCAATGGATCTTTAAGGAGTTTAGGAATCAAATATAATGTGGGTAATTTTGGGTGAAGATTCCGAATATGACTTGCCATCTTTTTTTGGAATAATGCCTTGCTCAAAGGCTTGTTTAACAATTTGTAGGAGTTCAGCCTCATAGTTGGGAAGAGGGTTGAAATGTACGTAATATTTTACAACACTTACGAGTGTTCAACAATTTATACGCTTGCTTCTCGCATTGCTTGACGGGCCAGATCACCAGATTTCCTCCCTTGTCAGCCAGTTTAAAGACTACATCTGTAAAGGATTGTAAATTCATTAGTGCCTGCCTTTCTTCCATATTTAAGTTAGACAACCAGGGAGGAAGGTCTTGGAAGGGCTTCAATATCAGAGGTTACAATTTTTGTGAAAATCTCAATGACAGAGCATGTGCTAATGGGAAGGAATTTTTTGGATTTGTTGAATAAACTATGAGGAAAATTACTAATCTCAGGAGCATGGCTTTCCTCCAATAAGGCCTCTAAGTACCTTAGTGCCTCCCACTCTGCAGCTGAAGTGGATGTGTCACCAGTATAGCTCTTATGATGCAATTTTTTAAAAGTTAGCATCCTGGCGAAGAGGTGTAAGTCTTACTGCCGAAAACGTGTCTTGATGACATGAGGGTGAGAAAGATAAGCCTTTTTCCAAAAGTCTTGTTTGTGCAATGGACAATACATGGTCAGATAAGTTAATTTCCTCTTGTTTTTCACACGTAATTTTATGTAAGTTTCCTCTCCTTCAGACCCTGGGAACCATCAGGGATACCGTCTGATACTTGAGTCCCATTGACTTGTATTGGTATCGGGTATCGGTATCGGATTAGATCCGATACTTTGCCGGTATCGGCCGATACTTTCCGATACCGATACTTTCAAGTATCGGACGGTATCGCTCAACACTAGTATGTATGTATTTATGTCGCGCTGTGAGTGGAGATTAAATTCCGTGCCAATATCGCTGATTGGTCGCGCCCGGCTGGCCGATCAGTGAAGCGTGGTTCAAATCTGGCGCCAATTCGCGGCTGGACTGCGCCTGTCGCTGATTGGTCGCGGCCGGCCGGGCACAACCAATGACCGAAGCGGTGTTTAAATACCACGCCAATATCGCCGATTGGTCGCGGCCGGCCAAGCGCGACCAATCAGTGAAACGTGGTTTAAATCCCAAGTCAATTCGTGGCTGGACTGCGTCTGTCGCTGATTGGTTCGTGGCGCTGGATGTCGGGGGTTTGGGGTGCAGGATATAGTACAGCCACGTAGTATATAACAAAGCCACGTAGTATATAGCACAGCCACGTAGTATATAGCAGCCACGTAGTATATAGCAACCATGTAGTATATAGCACAGCCACGTAGTATATAGCACAGCCACGTAGTATATAGCACAGCCACGTAGTGTATAGCACAGCCACGTAGTGTATAGCACAGCCACGTAGTATATAACACAGCCACATAGTATATAGCACAGCCACATAGTATATAGCACAGCCACATAGTATATATCAGTCACGCAGTATATAACATAGCCCACGTAGTATACAGCAGTGTGGGCACCATATCTCAGTTAAAAAAAAGAATGAAAATAAAAAATAGTTATATACTCACCCTCCGGCGTCCACCGATGCGCGCAAGCGGCGAGGCTGCCGCCAGCTTCCATTCCAAGAGATGCATTGCACCGAGATGCATCGGTGGACGCCGGAGGGTGAGAATATAGGGATTTTTGTGTACTCACCGTAAAATCCTTTTCTCCGAGCCACTCATTGGGGGACACAGGACCATGGGACACAGGACCATGGGTGTTATGCTGCTGTCACTAGGAGGCTGACACAAAGTTGAGACAAAAAAGCTCCTCCCCTGCAGTATACACCCTCATGCTGGCTTCCAGAGACCCAGTTCAGTGCAAAAGCAGTAGGAGATTAATATTAATATAATACATAACATTAGAGTATAACATGTCAGAAAAGGTCAAGAACCAAAAAGGTAACGAGCCGTAAGGCTAACAGGGTGCTGTGTCCCCCAATGAGTGGCTCGGAGAAAAGGATTTTATGGTGAGTACACAAAAATCCCTATTTCTCCTTCGCCACATTGGGGACACAGGACCATGGGACGTCCCAAAGCAGTCCCTGGGTGATTAACAATACAACCAAATAACTCTGTGTACCATCTGACTTATAAATGCACAACGGCCGCCTGCAGAATACGTCTGCCAAGGGCCGCATCTGCGGAAGAATGAGTGTGGACGTTGTAGTGCTTTGTGAAAGTATGCAGGCTAGACCATGTCGCGGCCTTGCAAACCTGCTCCGCCGACGCCTGGTGCCGAATGGCTCAGGAAGCACCAACTAACCAAGTAGAGTGAGCTCTAACCTCCGCCGGGATGGGCCTGCCCCTGGCCCGATAAGCTTCTTGGATAGCCGATCGGATCCATCTGGCTATCGTAGCCTTAGACGCGGCTGAACCCTTCCTGTGAGCCTCATGGAGGATAAAGAGGGAATCAGATTTACGGAAAGAGGCAGTCCTAGAGACGTACCTCCTGAGAGCCCGTACCACGTCCAAAGTGTGAAGGGCCTTTTCGACCCTATGTTTTGGCTGTGGACAGAAGGAGGGAAGAATAATATCTTCATTAGAAGACAATTCAAGAAGACACCACCTTAGGGAGAAAAGCGGGAGATGGGCGTAAGACTACTTTGTCCTGGTGGAAGGAAAGGAAGGGCGCCCGGCAGGAAAGAGCGGCCAACTCCGAGACACGCCTGATAGACGTTATCGCCACAAGGAAGACCACCTTCCAAGAGAGAATAGATAGTGGGACGTCTTGCAGAGGTTCAAACGGAGGTTCCTGAAGGACGCTCAGGACCAAGTTGAGATCCCAGGACTCTAGCGGCATTCTGTAGGGGGGAACTACGTGGGAGACCCCTTGAATGAAGGTCCTGACTTGCGAGTTAGTAGCAATCTTACACTGGAACAACACCGACAGCGCTGAAATCTGGCCCTTGAGGGAGCTGAGGGCTAGGCCGGAATCCAAGCCGGACTGGAGAAATTCCAGAATGAAGGGAATGGAGAAAACGAGAGGGGGACGACAGTGGAGTCTGCACCAAGAGAAGAAGGCTTTCCAGGTGCGGTGGTAGATGCGAGCGGAAGACGTCTTGCGAGCTCTGATCATGGTGGAAATGACCTGCTGGGAGAAACCTGCTTGAGTTAGGATCCAGGTTTCAATAGCCACGCCGTTAAACGTAGGGCCCCTGAGCTTTGATGGTAGATCGGTCCTTGGCGCAGTAGATCTGGGCGGTCTGGCAACCTCCAGGGAACGTCGGATACGAGATGCACCAGTTCCGCATACCATGCGCGACGCGGCCAATCCGGGGCGATGAGGATCACCGGAATCCCCTCCATCTTGATTTTTCGGATCACCTTCGGTAACAGAGGAAGTGGAGGGAACATGTTATGGACCTGGTGGTTAGGAGCACCCGGAATGACCTGATGAGTAAACTAGTAATCGGAACAAGCTCTGGAAAAGTGGGAACTCTGCTGACCGCAAACCCTACTCCTATCACACACACTAGACATAGCCGTGGAGCGTACCTAACTCTCCCTAGACGCCTCTTCACAGCCTAAGAGCTAACTACCCCTAAAGATAGAAATAGAAGCCTAACCTTGCCTCAGAGAAATTCCCCAAAGGTAAAGGCAGCCCCCCACATATATTGACTGTGAGTTAAGAGGAAAAAGTCACAAACACAGGAATGAAACAGGTTTTAGCAAAGGAGGCCAGACTTCACTAAATAGTCAGAGGAAAGAAAAGGAAACTATGCGGTCAGCACAAAAAACTACAAAAAACCACGCAGAGTATGCAAAAAGACCCCCACACCGACTCACGGTGTGGGGATGCAACACTGCCCCCCCAGAGCTTCCAGCTAGCAAGGAATATCATGATAGCAAGCTGGACTAGAATTTAGCAGTACTAACAAATATATTCAGGCAGCAGTAACAACAAATGAACTAGCAGGGACTTAGCTTCTGCTGGAGTAGACAGGTCCTCAGAGAAGTCCAAGAGAGATCTGAACCAATACTGATACATTGACAGCTGGCATGAAGTAACGATCTGAGTAGAGTTAAATAGGGAAGCCAGCATAACAATAAACGAGGGCAGCTGAGAAAGCAAACCTCAGAGACCAACAGTTCCGCTCAAAGCCACCAGAGGGAGTCCAAGAGCAGAACTAACCAAAGTACCATTCATGACCACAGGAGGGAGTCCGAGAAATGGAATTCACAACAGGAACACGTACGGGAATCGGAACCGGTGCCATGGGAATATCAGAGCATCCACCCCAACGGCCCGGGGATCCCGAGAACGCGCTATGAAGTTGGGGACTTTGGCGTTGAGCCTGGATGCCATCAGATCCACATCCGGAGTCCCCCAGCGAAGGCAGACTTGATGAAAAACCTCTGGATGGAGCTCCCACTCTCCCGAGGAGAGACCCTGACGGCTGAGAAAGTCCACCGCCCAGTTCTCGACACCTGGAATGTGTACCGCGGAAATGGTGGAGTGGTTGTCCTCAGCCCAACGGAGGATGTGTGTGACCTCCTGCATCGCTGCCCTGCTGCGAGTGCCCCCTTGATGGTTTATGTACGCCACAGCTGTGACGTTGTCTGACTGTATTTGGACTAGGTGACCCGCAAGCAGAGGGTGAAAACATCTCAGGGCAAACCTGATAAACATTCTGGAGATCCGTGCTATGGGAAGATTCGACTCCCGCATCGACCAAAGCCCCTGGGCAGTGTGGTGGAGAAACACCGCTCCCCAACCGAGGAGACTGGCGTCGGTGGTCACCACCAGCCAATGGATCGGAAGAAAAGACCTCCCCTGGTGGAGAGTTGACTCCAAAGTCCACCACGTGAGTGCCTGCCTGGTCCGCGGACAGAGGGCATGGGCGGTCGAGGGTAAAGGGACTCCTGTCCCAGTTGTCCAGAGGAGCCTGTTGTAAAGGACGGAGATGCAGTTGGGCGAAGGGAATCACCTCCATTGAGGCCACCATCTTCCCCAGGATCTTCATGGCAAACCAAATGGACTGCGGGCGAGGGCGAGAAAGCATCCTGGCCCCCTGTTGAAGCGCTTGGGCCTTGGGCCAAGGAAGAAAAATCAGCCCCTTGGGCATGTCTAGGATCATACCTAGGAAGGAGATCCTTCGAGCTGGAACAGGGGAGGATTTGTCCAGGTTGATTAACCAGCCGAGTCGCAAAAGGGAATCCAACGTAATGCGGACACTTGCTTTGCAGGTGTGAAAAGATGGACCTTTGACCTGAAGGTCGTCTAGGTATGGCAACATGACCACTCCTCGGGAGTGCAGGATGGCCATGACAGCCGCCATGACCTTCGTGAACACCCTGGGTGCTGTGGCAAGACCGAAGGGCAAGGCCGTAAATTGAAAATGGTCCTCTTGGATGGTGAAACGGAGGAACCTTTGGTGAGGGGGAAAGATTGGGATGTGAAGATAAGCATCTCTGATGTCTATTGATGCTAGGAACTCGTCTCGCTCCAATGAGGAAATGACCGACCGAAGGGATTCCATCCGGAAGTGTCGTACTTTTACGTGCTTGTTTAGGAGTGTCAAGTCCAAGATGGGGCGCACAGACCCGTCCTTCTTTGGTACGATGAAGAGGTTTGAGTAGAAACCTTTGAATCTCTCGTGTTCCGGAACCGGAACGATGACCCCTTTTCGGCGGAGGGAATCAATGGCGCAATGGAGAGCGCGTGACTGAGCTCTTGAACTTGGGAGACGAGAGGGAAAACACCGAGCTGGAGGGGAGATGGAAAATTCTATTTTGTAACCAGATGACACCAGGTCTCTGACCCATTCGTCGGGGACGACGGAAAGCCAGACATGACGAAAAAGAAGCAGGCGTCCGCCTACCTTGGTGTTGTCGACTGGAATACTCCCCGAGCCATTGTGAAGGAAATCTGGCAGGTCTAGAACCTCTGGTTCTGGGTTGTCTAGGTCTTCCTCTCCAGGACTGATTCGGTTTGTAAGAAGGCCGAGAGTCTCTGTCTGTGCGTATAGATCGTTCTGATCTGGACGATGCAGTGGAGTTGGACCAGAAAGGGCCACCTCGAAAGGGGCGAAAACGAAAATACTGTTGGTGCTGAAAAGCAGCTTTTGGTCTGTGTTGAGGGAGGAACTTACTTTTTTCCCCTGTAGCATCGGAAATAACTTGGTCCAATTTTTCGCCAATGGATCGGAAGAAAAGACCTCCTCTGGTGTAGAGTTGACTCCAAAGTCCACCACGTGAGTGCCTGCCTGGTCTGCGGGGACAGAGGGCATGGGCGGTCGAGGGTAAAGGGACTCCTGTCCCAGTTGTCCAGAGGAGCCTGTTGTAAAAGACGGAGATGCAGTTGGGCGAAGGGAATCACCTCCATTGAGGCCACCATCTTCCCCAGGATCTTCATGGCAAACCAAATGGACTGCGGGCGAGGGCGAGAAAGCGTCCTGGCCCCCTTTTGAAGCGCTTGGGCCTTGGGCCAAGGAAGAAAAATCAGCCCCTTGGGCATGTCTAGGATCATACCTAGGAAGGAGATCCTTCGAGCTGGAACAGGGGAGGATTTGTCCAGGTTGATTAACCAGCCGAGGCGCAAAAGGGAATCCAACGTAATGCGGACACTTGCTTTGCAGGTGTGAAAAGATGGACCTTTGACCTGAAGGTCGTCTAGGTATGGCAACATGACCACTCCTCGGGAGTGCAGGATGGCCATGACAGCCGCCATGACCTTCGTGAACACCCTGGGTGCTGTGGCAAGACCGAAGGGCAAGGCCGTAAATTGAAAATGGTCCTCTTGGATGGTGAAACGGAGGAACCTTTGGTGAGGGGGAAAGATTGGCATGTGAAGATAAGCATCTCTGATGTCTATTGATGCTAGGAACTCGTCTCGCTCCAATGAGGAAATGACCGACCGAAGGGATTCCATCCGGAAGTGTCGTACTTTTACGTGCTTGTTTAGGAGTGTCAAGTCCAAGATGGGGCGCACAGACCCGTCCTTCTTTGGTACGACGAAGAGGTTTGAGTAGAAACCTTTGAATCTCTCGTGTTCCGGAACCGGAACGATGACCCCTTTTCGGCGGAGGGAATCGATGGCGCAATGGAGAGCGCGTGACTGAGCTCTTGAACTTGGGAGACGAGAGGGAAAAAACCGAGCTGGAGGGGAGATGGAAAATTCTATTTTGTAACCAGATGACACCAGGTCTCTGACCCATTCGTCGGGGACGACGGAAAGCCAGACATGACGAAAAAGAAGCAGGCGTCCGCCTACCTTGGTGTTGTCGACTGGAATACTCCCCGAGTCATTGTGAAGGAAATCTGGCAGGTCTAGAACCTCTGGTTCTGGGTTGTCTAGGTCTTCCTCTCCAGGACTGATTCGGTTTGTAAGAAGGCCGAGAGTCTCTGTCTGTGCATATAGATCGTTCTGATCTGGACGATGCAGTGGAGTTGGACCAGAAAGGGCCACCTCGAAAGGGGCGAAAACGAAAATACTGTTGGCGCTGAAAAGCAGCTTTTGGTCTGTGTTGAGGGAGGAACTTACTTTTTTCCCCTGTAGCATCGGAAATAAGTTGGTCCAATTTTTCTCCAAATAGGCGTCCGCCCTGAAAGGGGAGAGAAATCAGAGACTTCTTTGAGGAGGAATCCGCCCGCCACTCTCTAAGCCAGATAGCTCTCCTGATGGTGACGGTGTTTGAAGCTGCTGTTGCCGCACAGTCTGCGGAGTCTAAAGATGTGTAAATCACATAATCCGCTGCCATAGCAATTTGTTTGGCGAGGTCCGCCGCTTCAGCCGGAAGAGCGTGATCCTGAAAGGAATGTGCCAGAGTATCTGCCCAGGAAACCATAGCTTTGGCAACCCAGGCCGCAGCGAAGGAAGGGGATAGGGAGGAACCTGAGGCTTCATACACTGATCGCGCCAGGGAATCCAACTGGCGCTCTGTGGGACTTTTAATTGATGCCCCGTCAGGTACTGATAACAGCGTTTTGGTAGCCAAACGCGACACCGGAGGATCCACCAGCGGTGGTTCCGTCCAATCCTTAACCAGCTCTGAGGAAAAAGGATATTTAGATTCCAGAGCCTTTTTGCCCGTAAAGCGTTTATCTGGTCGCTCCCTGTGCCTCTTAACTATCTCTAGAAAATCCGGATGGGAGGCGAACACCTTATGGGATCGCTTGTTTCTAGTGAAGGAAACTGCATGATCCGGAGCTTTAGGGTCATCATTAACCTTTAGCGCATGATTGACAGCCTCAATGAGGGAATCAACAGTTGAACTGAACTCCGGAGAATCCGGATCCATGGACACCTCAGACTCATACTCAGAGTCGTGATCGCTTCTAGCCCCTGGGGAGGGTGAGCGAGAAGTGGAGCTATTGGAGGCTGAATGGCGTGGTGAATGATCGGGAGAGGTAGTGCGTATCCGTTTTGTGGATGTCCGAACCTCCTGTGGGTGAGAGCGGCCCCTGCTGGCCGACGATTCCCCTGTAATAGAGGGGTCTCTTAACCTAGGAAAACCAACGCCCCGCTCCCCAGAGGGGTCATGAAGGGATTCAATCACCTTAGCTAGCGAGGCCACGGATTGGGACAGGGACGAGGCCCACTCAGGGGGGCTAGGGGCACTGGGGTCGGTAGCGGTGGAGGGCTCCTGGGCACATTGGGCATCACAGGTTGGGCAGAACGGGGAGCTCTGAGGCCTGGGAAGAGGAGCCTGGCAGGTGGTACAAGCAGAGAAAAAGGTGGAATGCACCTTCGTGATCTTTTTACCCCTTGACTGGGACATGTTGTACCCCAATGTAATGCACAGAGCTGCTATGAGGAAGCTGAGGGGTAGCGCTGCAGGGAAGCAGATAGAGCCGTCTTCTTACCCGGTCCTGTGCCCCGCAATTGAGTGGAGAAGGAAGATCCTCCGTGGGGGTAGAGAAAAAGACCGGCCGGCGCTGCGTGCTGCAGGGGGAAGATGGCTGCCGAGACCCTGAAGTGTAGTCTCGCAGGGAGCGAGAAGCGCCAGAAGCGTGGGCGGGGCCGTAGGAGTGATGCGTGGAGTGGGCGGAGCCTACCGGAGTGCGGCCTAGAAAGGGCCGAAGCCGGGGACTAAATTTCCGGCCTCGGCCGGCGCGCACCCGCGGACCATGGGGAAAAGAATCGCCGCAGTCTGTAAAGGATCCTGCCGCTAAGGAGCCCCCCGGAAAAGGTGACCACCCTAGGAAAAACCAACCCCTAGGCCATGCCCAGTGTCAGGGGCGCACGCCATCTGCACTTACCCCATAAAGGTGCCCGGGCTACATAGGACGGTGCAGGGTTGGG
Organism: Ranitomeya variabilis; assembly: GCF_051348905.1. NCBI lineage: Eukaryota > Metazoa > Chordata > Amphibia > Anura > Dendrobatidae > Ranitomeya > Ranitomeya variabilis. The sequence goes on from NC_135234.1 coordinate 335,046,658, forward strand.
GGAGCCTCCATCCACCATCCCCATGAAAGGGGGTGGAAAGGAACTGTCCGCCTCCTTCCATCATCCGCTCTTTTTCAGTGGTGATGCAGTGGGGGCTGCACGGACGCCACAGTGGAATAGTGCCTCTGTACAGCCGAGGGTGAAACCTGGTGGGCAGGGCAGATGTCCGGCAATAAAAAGGCCTGGCTGCAGAAGAGGATACTGGAGGTAACACACCAGTGCTCGTCTGTTACTCGGGGGGAGATCGGTGCCCGTGAAAGGGTCCCGTCGCCCAAAAAGGTCAGCTCAGGCAGTGGCTTCCCACGTCGCAGGAGAGGATACGGAGAGGTGAAACTCCCGTGCTCGCCTGTTGTTGGTTCGGGGGAGATCGGAACATGAAAGAATCCGTCACCCCCTTCGTCCGGAATAACAAGGTTTAAATCCAGTGTGCCTCCAACGGACACTAAGCTTGAACTGGGTCTCTGGAAGCCAGCATGAGGGTGTATACTGCAGGGGAGGAGCTAACCTTTTTTGTCTCAACTTAGTGTCAGCCTCCTAGTGACAGCAGCATAACACCCATGGTCCTGTGTCCCATGGTCCTGTGTCCTCCAATGTGGCGAAGGAGAAAGCACCATTTTTTCTTTTGTTTTTATTTTTAACATCATATGTTTTTACTATTGATGCTGCATAGGCAGCATCAATAGTAAAAAGTTGGTCACACAGAGGGTTAATGGCAACGTTAACGGACTGCCTTACACCGCGTTATGCCGCGGTGTAAGGCAGTCCGGTTGGCACTATGTGGGCGCTGACGTGGGGGGAGTATGGAGGGGGCACTGACTGCAGGGGAATAGGGAGGAGCCAATTCGCGGCCAGACTGTGCCTGTGGCTGATTGGTCGCGACCAATCAGCGACGCGGGATTTCTGTGGCAGACAGACATACAAACGGACGGAACCGACTCTTAGACAATTATATAGTAGATAGTCGTTTAGGTCCCTTTGAGATTTTTTAAGTTTATTTTGGCAGACCTCATTCTCCCATTTGTCCACTTCCTTGTTAATGTCTACCAATATTTTATCATAGCTTTCAACAGGTATATCCTGTAATAGTGATTTCTCCAAATCCTCAATGGCTTCATGAATAGATTTTAATGATGCAGTGTTTTTATCGATGATGATTTGGATAAATTCCATCAAACAAGCATTGGCCGCTGAGGTTCACTGTTTTAATAATGTCTCAATCTCTAGCTCAAAAGAGGGACATACTTGAACCCGGAGGCCACGGGGAATAATCTGTTTATCTAAATAATTTTCCAATGAGGACCTATTCCACCATAAGCGGGTCTTCCTATATAGGGCATTTCTATACTGTCTAATGGTTTCCTGATTAGTAGTAGCTGTGTTCGAGGTAGAGTACCTGTCACGCCCCCATGGAAGCACTCATTTGCGAAACGGTGCTCGTCGGGCGCTGGGTTGGGTACAGCTCACCTTTCAGCCACACTGTACCACAGCAACATCATACCCATACCAGGTAAAGCAATGTCTCAACAATGCCTATGTATGGGATTCCTCTTCCTATGATTTATTGATTTGCAGCATAGAGACTTTAGAACTAGTATTGCAATAGGACTAGGCATGTATTCCAGCTCCTTAAAATTTCGAAAAAGTCTTTATTAATCCATATAAAATATAAAATAGTACAGATCCTTGCACATGGTGGATGCGAACAAGTGGACTACACGATGCGTTTCGATCTAAAAGATCTTAATCATGTCTTACTTCATATCGACGTGAAAGACCTTTATGGCGCTAGATAGCCTATCACAATGAAATCGCTGATCACATGATTTTTCAAAGGTCCTAATAGCGCCATACAGGGTAAATGGTGTTTTACATGTATTAAAACAATCAATTTCACAGTACACAAATATTAAAAACTTTAAACAGTAATGATACATGATTTCATTTTTCTTATTTAGACCAAATAGGGATCTGGTTTGCAGATTATAAATCCAAAACGCCTCTTTTGTTAGGAGGCGTCTTCTTATATCCCCCCTCGATAACAGCATTTGACTTGTTCTATGCCCTGAATGGACATTGCTGAAATGTTGCTGCTATGGCAGGTGACAAAATATTTGGCAACCATGGAAATATTTTTATTACCAGCATTGAAATTACCAATATCTCTAATATGCTCTGATATTTTGGTTTTCAATTTTCTTGTGGTACATCCCACATACAAAACTTTGCAATTTAAACAGTTAATTTTATATACTACGTTATAAAATCATTGTTATCCTTGTTATCCTTTATTACATATTTAAATTAGGCCATATGCTTTTTACTGCTCCTTATATAATACATTATACTGTTAGAATCTAACTTCACAACCTCCCCTCTCCCTCTATCTGACCACCATCTACTCACTTTCTCATCATGGTCCTCCACACCTGTCACCCATGTTCAGCAACATGCACACCCCCGCAGAAACCTAGCACATCTGGACACTCGCACACTGTCTCTATTCTACCGCTGTCCTCCATATCTTCACTCCACAGCAGAGACACCGCCACTAGTTTCTACAATGCCACTCTGGCATCAGCCATTGACTCGGTCGCCTGTCATGCATAGCAGAGTGCGACGAATCAATAGACAACCCTGGCACAATCACATCAATAAAAAGCTTCAGAAAGTATCCAGAATTGCAGAACGGCGTTGGAAGAAAAGGCATTCAGAAAATGATTTCACTGAACTCAAACAAGCAACAATCACATTCAAATCAGCTCTCAGCTCTGCTAAACAGGCCTACTGTCACAGGGAGACTAGGTGGGCAAGAGCTAATAACCCGGGCCCCTGCAATTTCCCTCAGACTAGGGAAATCCTGACTGACCCTCTACCTAGAGTTTACACTGATGGTGTGTATGTCTAGGCTTCGACCCTCACCCTGTCTCCTGTTTCAACCCTAGGCTGAAACCAACGCCCACCACCCGGTGAAAAGATCATACACCAATACCCACAGTTAGAACAGACAAGGATAATGGAAAATATACACCACGCCGCAGTCACTCAGGAATACACTATAAATGTGCAGGGCAAAATAAATACAAATATAGGAAGGAGTAAATAAGACAAAGGGAAATACACCACCAGCAACGATACTCCAACTACTTGCTCACCACTCCAGACCGAGATAACAGCGCACAAGACAGAAGCTATAATCGGCGACGCCCAATGTTCAGGAGAACTATTTAAAGGCAATGGGCATGGCGCAGCTTCCAATCCGAGCATCAGGTAAATTACCCCTGGACCAGCTAGATAAAATCTAGCTGACGCCAATGAGCACATAGTGGTCTAAAGCGGAATTACCGCTGTCTGTCGAACGACCTGGTCTGAACAGCGTCCGACATGACGGTACCCCGCCTTCTATGAGGGACCCCAGGGCCCTCACGGCTTATAGGACCCAGCTTGTCTGGATGGCGACGGTGAAAAAACCTGACCAGCCGATCCGCATGAACGTCCGAGGCTGGTACCCAGGACCTCTCCTCAGGCCCATAACCACGCCAGTGTACCAAGTACTGTAAAGTGCGGCGCACTACACGAGAGTCAACCACCTTGGAGACTTCAAATTCCAAATTACCATCCAAGACTGGAGGTGGCATAGGCGCCGCGTCCACAGAACCCACCACCTTCTTTAAAAGAGACCTGTGGAACACATTGTGTATCTTATACAGCGTAGGAAGCTCCAATCGGTACGCTACTGGGTTAATGACGGCGGTGACCCTAAATGGACCAATAAACCGTGGACCCAATTTAAGGGATGGTATTTTGAGTCTTATGTTTTTTGTGGATAACCACACCCAGTCATCCACACTCAGGTCCGGACCTGGCACACGCCTACTGTCAGCCACACGTTTGTACCTAGCACCCACACTCAACAGGCGCTGTTTAACTCTCCTCCAGACTGATGACAATTGTGCTCCTAACTGGTCCTCCTCCGGAACGCCGGAAGAGCCCCTCTGACTCAAGGTACAAAATTGAGGATGTAGCCCGCAAACACAAAAAAACGGAGACTCCCCAGACGACTCCGGGCGGTGATTATTGATGGCAAACTCAGCCAAAGGAAGGAACGTCGACCACTCCTCCTGGTTATCAGAGACAAAGCAGCGTAAGTACTGTTCCAAATTTTGGTTCATACGCTCAGTCTGACCATTTGACTGAGGATGAAACGCCGAAGAATGAGACAACTTGATCCCCAGCCGTGAGCAAAATGCTTTCCAAAATTTTGCCACAAACTGAGTACCCCTATCAGACACGATGTCAGACGGAACCCCATGAAGTCTGACCACCTCCTGCACAAATACCTGAGCCAGAGTCTTAGCGTTAGGCAACGAAGGCAAAGACACAAAGTGCGACATTTTTGAAAACCGATCAACAATCACCAAGATGACCGTGTTCCCAGCTGAGGAGGGCAAATCAGTGATGAAATCCATGGAGATTTCCGTCCATGGCTTACTAGGTACCTCAAGAGGAAGTAGTGTGCCAACAGGACGGGAGAGGGGCGTCTTAGCCCTGGCGCACGTGGTACAAGCTGACACGTATGAGACCACGTCCTGTCGGATCTTGGGCCACCAAAACCGACGTGACACCAACTCCAAGGTACCTCTAACCCCTGGGTGGCCAGCCAGGACAGCATCATGATGTTCCGCCAAAACCTTTAAGCGGAGCGGTACAAAAGATTTGTTGATGGGAAGCTCAGATGGTACCTCCTCCTGAGCCTCGGCAATCTCAGCCTCAACCTCGGTAGTGAGAGCCGAAACCACAACACCCTTTTGGAGGATGGGTACTGGATCCTCCCGAGGTTCTCCCCCTGGAAAACACCTGGACAGAGCATCCGCCTTAGTGTTTTTAGACCCCGGTCTGTAAGTGACAACAAAATTGAACCGCGTGAAAAACAATGCCCAGCGAGCCGGCCTGGGGGACAGACGCTTGGCTGACTCCAAATACAGCAGATTCTTATGATCGGTAATAACAGTAACCTGATGTACCGACCCCTCCAAGAAGTGTCGCCATTCCTCAAAGGCCAACTTGATTGCCAACAACTCCCTGTTGCCGATATCGTAGTTACGTTCGGCGGACGACAGTTTCTTGGAGAAATAGGCGCATGGACGCAAATCACTTAAAGATGAGCCTTGTGAGTTCCACAACAAAAGGTTTTGATACGTCTGGCTGCACAAGAATGGGGGCTGAAACAAAACTGTTCTTAAGAAATTCAAATGCGTGCACAGCAGCCTCAGGCCAAACGGAGAAATTGGTACCCTTTTTAGTCATGTCAGTTAGCGGTTTAGCAATGATGGAAAAATCCTTGATAAATTTCCTATAGTAGTTAGAAAACCCAAGGAACCGCTGAAGTGCTTTCAGGTTATCAGGCCGTTCCTAATGCAGCAAAGCTTGCACCTTAGCGGCGTCCATTTTAAAACCAGAAGCAGACACAATATAACCCAAGAAAGGCAACTCTTGAACAGAAAATACACCTTTCTCAAGTTTAGCATACAGCTTATTCTCTCTGAGAAGCTGTAACACCTGCCTGACATGATCTAAATGAGTATCACGGTCGCAAGAATATATGAGAATGTCATCTAGGTACACGATAACGAATTTCCCCAAAACATGCGAAAACACATCATTAATGAAATGTTGGAACACTGCAGGTGCGTTAGTCAACCCAAATGGCATCACCAAATTTTCAAAATGACCCTCAGGGGTATTAAAAGCTGTCTTCCACTCATCACCTTGATGGACTCTTATGAGGTTGTACGCCCCCGAGGTCAAGCTTGGTAAACCACTTAGCACCTGCCACCTGGTTGAACAAATCTGGTATTAGTGGCATAGGGTATGGATCACGAACCGTAATCTGGTTCAATTCCCTGAAATCCAAACACGGGCGTAATCCGCCATCTTTCTTCTTCACGAAGAAGAACCCTGCTGCCACAGGCGAGGATGAAGGCCTGATGTGCCCTTTGCTCAAACTTTCAGCAATGTAATCCTTTAATGCTTGTCTCTCCGGACCGGAGATGTTAAACATCCTTGCTTTAGGCAATTTGGCCCCTGGTTTAAATCTGATAGTACAGTCATAGCGGCGATGTGGCGGCAACTCTGAACAACCCTTCTCAGAGAACACATCCACAAAATCCAGAAGTGACTCCGGAACGCTTGAAGTCACAGCAGACACAAATGTGGCCAGGCAATTCTCCTAGCAGAATTCGCTCCACTGAATTATGTCCTGAGTTTTCCAGTCAATTACCGGGTTGTGCATAGACAACCATGGAAAACCCCAAACCACCTGAGCAGGAAGATTCCTGAGCACCTTACATGTAACCTGCTCGGAATGTAGAACCCCAATGTGGAGTTTCACCTCAGCCACAAATTCAGTAATCTCCCCCTGTGAGAGAGGAGCAGCATTGATGGTGACCACGCGGATAGGATGAGGCAGTTTTTCAATCCTAAAACCTGCTGTGCACACAAACTCCTCATCAATGAGATTTGTGGCTGAACCACTATCCACAAACACAGTAATTGGCAGCTCACTGCCAGCGATTATAACCTTAGCAGGGAGCATGCATTGAGAAACCACCATGGAGGATATACATAAGCTCAGATTGGTCTCCTCCACACCGTCTGAGCTTAGAAGTTTTCCGCCGTTGCGTTTTTCTTAGGCAGCAGAGGACAGATGTTAATAAAATGACCAGTCTTACCGCAGTAAAAACAGGCTCCCTGCTTCCTGAGCTCAGGGGCTCGACGCTTCACATGTGACACCCCTGCGATTTGCATAGGTTCCGTGGGCTCACCTGCAGCAACCACACGTGAACCTAAACCCTCTCCCATAGGCGGTGTCTCATGCTCCCCCTGACGCAAACGTCGATCAATGCGGACAACCAGACTCATAGCGGAATCTAGAGAAGTAGGAGTCTCGTACATCAGAAGGGCTTTTTTAACCCTTCCAGACACCCCATGAATAAGTTGACTCCGCAGCGCTGGATCATTCCACTGTGTATCGATTGCCCAGCGACGAAATTCAGAACAGTAATCCTCTGCTACTCGCTCCCCCTGGCGAACAGTGCGCATCTTAGATTCTGCTAGAGCCATTCTGTCTGGCTCATCGTAAATATTTCCAAGAAAGGAAAAAAAACTCTCCACAGAGTCAAATGCAGCAGAATCAGATGTCAAAGAAAACGCCCATGCTTGGGGATCCCCGCTTAACAATGACAACACCAGGCCCACACGCTGAGCCTCATTACCTGAGGAGATCGTGCGCATACGGAAATATAGTTTGCAAGCTTCACGAAAAGAAACAAATTTACTGCGTTCCCCAGCAAATTTTTCAGGCAAAGGAAACTTAGGTTCAACAACTCTAAATGTCGCTCCAGCTTGCACATTAGATACTGCTAGTCCCTGTTGCTGCACTGCCCCCCCTCAACTCAGTGACCTGTAGGGACAGCGCCTCCAACTGGCGGGTTATGGAAGTCATGGGATCCATGACAAAGCAAAAAAAAGGAACCCCCTTTTTTTTTTTTTTTTTTTTTAAGGCCGATTATAATGTCACGGGGAGACTAGGTGGGCAAGAGCTAATAACCTGGGCCCCTGCAATTTCCCTCAGACTAGGGAAATCCTGACTGACCCTCTACCTAGAGTTTACACTGATGGTGTGCATGTCTAGGCCTCGACCCTCGCCCTGTCTCCTGTTTCAACCCTAGGCTGAAACAACCGCCCACCACCCGGTGAAAAGATCATACACCAATACCCACAGTTAGAACAGACAAGGATAACGAAAAATATACACCACGCCGCAGTCACTCAGGAATACACTATAAATGTGCAGGGCAAAATAAATACAAATATAGGAAGGAGTAAATAAGACAAAGGGAAATACACCACCAGCAACGATACTCCAACTACTTGCTCACCACTCCAGACCGAGATAACAGCGCACAAGACAGAAGCTATAATCGGCGACGCCCAATGTTCAGGAGAACTATTTAAAGGCAATGGGCATGGCCCAGCTTCCAATCCGAGCATCAGGTAAATTAACCCCGGACCAGCTAGATAAAATCTAGCCGACGCCAATGAGCACATAGTGGTCAAAAGCGGAATTACCGCTGTCTGTCGAACGACCTGGTCTGAACAGCGTCCGACATGACACCTACTTTACATCCCTTGTATCTTCCTTATCCCACAACCCCAAACAGTTGTTCAACACTTTTAACTCCCTCCTCCGCCCACCACTGCCCTCTCCGACTTCCCTAATCTCTGCTGAGGACTTTGCCACGCACTTCAAAAACAAGATAGACAAAACAAGGCAAGTCTTTGTTGTCTGACCACCAGAACCCCTTTGTAAGCCAGACCAATGCCCTAACCCCATTAACTTCCCTCTCCAAAATCACTGAAGGACAGCTTACTCATCTTCTCTCCAAATCACATCTCACCACTTGTGAACTTGACCCCGTCCCATCCCACCTCCTCCCCAACCTCACCACTACATTTATCCCATCCCTAACCCATCTCTTCAATCCATCATTAACTTCTGGTACCTTCCCCTCTGCTTTCAAACATGCCACAATCACATCTATCCTCAAAAAGCCTTCCCTTGACCCAAGCGCTATGCCCAGCTATCGCTCCATATCTTTGCTCCCATTTGCTTCCAAACTCCTTGAGCAGTACGTCCACGCTGAACTTTCCTATCACCTTGCATCTAACTTGCTCTTCTATAACCTACTATCTGGCTTCCACCCACACCATTTCACTGAGACTGCCCTGACCAAATGTATGAACGACTTACTTACAGCCAAAGCTAACAGACAATTCTCTATACTCCTCCTCCTAGACCTGTCCTCTGCCTTTGACACAGTTGACCACTGCCTCCTACTACAGATCCTCTCTTCCTTTGATGTCAAAGACCTTGCCCTATCCTGGATCTCCTCATACCTTACCAACCACACATTTAGCATTTCCTACTCCCATACTACCTCTTCATCTCGCCCTCTCTCTGTTGGGTGTCCCTCAAGGCTCTGTCCTATGACCCCTTCTCTTCTCAATCTATACCCTTGGCCTGGGACAACTCAAAGTCCTATGGCTTCCAGTACCATCTATATGCTGATGACACTCAGATGTACCTCTCTGGCTCATATGTCACCTCTCTGCTCTCCAGAATCCCAGAGTGTCTATCAGCCATATCCTCCTTCTCCTCTTGCTTCCTCAAACTCAATGTGGACAAATCTGAACTAATTATCTTTCCTCCATCTCGCACACCTTCCCTACCTGATCTATCTACCACAATAAATGAATTCTCACTTTCCCCTGTCCCGGTAATCCGCTGCCTCAAGAGTAACCCTTGACTCTGTCCTGTCCTTCAAGCAGCACATCCAAGCTCTCGCCACCTTCTGTCGCCTTCAGCTCAAAAATATTTCCAGAATCTGTACTTTCCTCAACCCTCACTCTACCAAAATGCTTGTGCATGCCCTAATCATCTCCCGCCTCGCCTACTGCAACATCCTCCTTTGTGGCCTACCTTCTAACACTCTCGCACCCCTCCAGTCCATCCTTAACTCTGCTGCCCGACTAATCTCTCCCCTCGCTACACTCTTGCTTCCCCTCTTTGCAAATCCCTTCACTGGCTCCCAATTTCCCAGTGTATCCAGTTTAAACTACTAACACTGACCTACAAAGCCATCCATAACCTTTCTCCTCCGTATATTTCCCAACTAATCTCTCAATATTTTCCCACAGGTAATCTCCGGTCCTCACAAGACCTTCTCTCCTCCACTCTTATTCGCTCCTCACCCAATTGCCTCCAAGACTTCTACCGAATATCCCCCATCATCTGGAATTCTGTGCCCCAACATGTCCGGTTATCCACCACATTTGGATCCTTCAAACGGAACCTGAAAACCCATCTCTTCAAAGAAGCTTACAACCTGTAATGACCACATGGCCACCTCAACACCATCAAAGCTACTGCAACCCCCGACCTACTCTCTCCTTCCCCATAATCTTGTAGAATGTAAGCCCGCAAGGGCAGGGTCCTCTTCCCTTTGTACCAGTCTGCCATTGTTAGGTTTGTTTACTGTAAGTGATATTTGTATTTTGATGTAACCCCGTCTAATGTACAGCACCATGGAATTAATGGTGCTATATAAATAAATAATAATAGAATAAAACAGTGTAAGATATATTAATTAAAATGTACTTTGTTCATGGAACAGCCCCTTTAAGTTTGTTTCCATATCAAAACGTTACTTATATTTGATAAGGAAAATCTTCCTCAATCTTCCTTTTCTTTTTTTTTAACAAATACCAAGGTTAGCCCACGACTTTGTATAAACTTTGAATTATTGCCCTCTGTGTATTTGAGTTTGACAGCCCTGGTTTATAGGTTCTTGTCACAGAAAAATTAAAATCCAAAAGACATCTCAAGGGAGGGAGCATTCAGCACCTCCCACCTCTCTCACACAGAATCTCCAGAAGGAGAAAGTGCTGACAATCTAAACCGCTTTTGTTAATAGTACCACGTTTGTTTGTTTTTTTTAAATCATGTATTTTTTTATTAAAGCATAAGACACGCCATTAACACAGTCCGATACAATTTCCAGACAAATACCGTACATTAGATACATATATTTTCATTAGATAAATTTTCATTAGATAAATATTTTACATGATAATATATTTTAATTTTACTAAACAACACCCTTACCACCTAACCAAAGGACCACATGTTTAACCCCTTTCTGCCATTGGATGTACTATTCCGTCCATGTGGGGTGGGCCCCAATTCCCAAGGACGGAACAGTACGTCCAGCGCGATCGGCCGCGCTCACGGGGGGAGCGCGGCCGATCGCGGCCGGGTGTCAGCTGCCTATCGCAGCTGACATCCGGCACTATGTTCCAGGAGTGGTCACGGACCGCCCCCGGCACATTAACCCCCGGCACACCGCGATCAAACATGATCACGGTGTGCCGGCGGTACAGGGAAGCATTGCATAGGGAGGGGGCTCCCTGCGTGCTTCCCTGAGACCCCCGGAGCAACGCGATGTGATCGCGTTGCTGCGAGGGTCTCTTACCTCCTATCCCTGCAGCACCCAGATCCAAAATGGCCGCGGGGCTGCATCCGGGTCCTGCAGGGATTACTTCCGGGTGCAGACCAGTCTCTGGTAAGCCTGCAGCGCTGGAACTTAGATCGGTGATCTGACAGAGTGCTGTGCAAACTGTCAGATCAGTGATCTGTGATGTCCCCCGCCTGGGACAAAGTAAAGAAGTAAAAAAAAATTTTTCCATATGTGTAAAAAAAAAAAAAAGAAAAAAAAAATTCCTAAATAAAGAAAAAAAAAATAATTATTCCCATAAATACATTTATCTAAATAAAAAAAAAATCAAACAATAAAAGTACATATATTTAGTATCGCCGCGTCCATAACGACCCCACCTATAAAACTATATCACTAGTTAACCCCTTCAGTGAACACCGTAAAAAAAAAAAAAAACGAGGCAAAAAACAGCTTTATTCTCATACCGCCAAACAAAAAGTGGAATAACACGCGATCAAAAAGAGGGATATAAATAACCATGGTACCGCTGAAAATGTCATCTTGTCCCGCAAAAAACGAGCCGCCATACAGCATCATCAGCGAAAAAGGAAAAAAGTTATAGTCCTCAGAATAAAGCGATGACAAAATAATTATTTTTTCTATAAAAGTTTTTATCTTATAAAAGCGCCAAAACACAAAAAAAATGATATAAATAAGGTATCGCTGTAATCGTACTGACCCGAAGAATAAAACTGCTTTATCAATTTTACCAAACGCGGAACGGTATAAACGCCTCCCCCAAAAGAAATTCATGAATAGCTGGTTTTTGGTCATTCTGCCTCACAAAAATCGGAATAAAAAGCGATCAAAAAATTTCCCGTGCCCGATCATGTTACCAATAAAAACGTCAACTCGTCCCACAAAAAACAAGACCTCACATGACTCTGTGGACTCACATATGGAAAAATTATATCTCTCAAAATGTGGTAACGCAAAAAATATTTTTTGCAATAAAAAGCGTCTTTCAGTGTGTGACGGCTGCCAATCATAAACATCCGCTAAAAAACCCGCTATAAAAGTAAATCAAACCCCCCCTTCATCACCTGCTTAGTTAGGGAAAAATAAAAAAAAATTTAAAAATGTATTTATTTACATTTTCCCATTAGGGTTAGGGTTAGGGCTAGGGTTAGGGTTGGGGCTAAAGTTAGGGTTAGGGTTGGGGCTAAAGTTAGGATTACATTTACGGTTGGGAATAGGGTTGGGATTAGGGGTGTGTCTGGGTTAGAGGTGTGGTTAGGGTTACCGTTGGGATTAGGGTTAGGGGTGTGTTTGGATTAGGGTTTCAGTTATAATTAGGGGGTTTCCACTGTTTAGGCACATCAGGGGCTCTCCAAACGCGACATGGCGTCCGATCTCAATTCCACCAATTCTCACAGTGCTCCTTCCCTTCCGAGCTCTCCCATGTGCCCAAACAGGGGTTTACCCCAACATATCGGGTATCAGCATACTCGGAACACATTGGAGAACAACTTTTGGGGTCCAATTTCTCCTGTTACCCTTGGGAAAATACAAAACTGGGGGCTAAAAAATAATTTTTGTGGAAAAAAAAAAATATATATTTGCATGGCTCTGCGTTATAGACTGTAGTGAAACACTTGGGGGTTCAAAGCTCTCACAACACATCTAGATGAGTTCCTTAGGGGGTCTACTTTCCAAAATTGTGTCACTTGTGGGGGGTTTCTACTGTTTAGGTACATTAGGGGCTCTGCAAACGCAATGTGACGCCTGCAGACCATTCCATTTAAGTCTGCATTCCAAATGGCGCTCCATCCCTTTCGAGCCCACCCATGCGCCCAAACGGAGGTTTCCCCCCACATATGGGGTATCAGCGTACTCAGGAGAAATTGGACCCCAAAAGTTGTTGTCCAATTTGTCCTGTTACCCTCGGGAAAATACAAAACTGGGGGCTAAAAAATAATTTTGGGAAAAAATTTTTGTTTCATTTTTACGGCTCTGCATTATAAACTTCTGTGAAGCACTTGGTGGGTCAAAGTGCTCACCACACCTCTAGATAAGTTCCTTAGGGGGTCTACTTTCCAAAATGGTGTCACTTGTGGGGGGTTTCAATGTTTAGGCACATCAGTGGCTCTCCAAACGCAACATGGCGTCCCATCTCAATTCCTGTCAATTTTGCAGTGAAAAGTCAAACGGCGGTCCTTCCCTTCCGAGCTCTCCCATGCGCCCAAACAGTGGTTTACCCCCACATATTGGGTATCGGCGTACTCAGGACAAATTGTACAACATCTTTTGGGTCCATTTTCTCCTGTTACCCTTGGTAAAATAAAACAAATTGGAGCTGAAGTAAATTTTGTGTGAAAAAAAGTTAAATGTTCATTTTTATTTAAATATTCCAAAAATTCTTGTGAAACACCTGAAGGGTTAATAAACTTCTCGAATGTGGTTTTGAGCACCTTGAGGGGTGCAGTTTTTAGAATGGTGCCACACTTGGTTATTTTCTATCATATAGACCCCTCAAAACTACTTCAAATGAGATGTGGTCCCTAAAAAACAAAATGGTGTTGTAAAAATGAGAAATTGCTGGTCAACTTTTAACCCTTATAACTCCCTAACAAAAAAAAATTTTGGTTCCAAAATTGTGCTGATGTAAAGTAGACATGTGGGAAATGTTACTTATTAAGTATTTTGTGTGACATATCACTGTGATTTAATTGCATAAAAATTAAAAGTTGGAAAATTGCGAAATTTTCAAGATTTTCGCCAAATTTCCATTTTTTTCACAAATAAACGCAGGTAATATCAAATAAATTTTACCACTATCATGAAGTACAATATGTCATGAGAAAACAATGTCAGAATCACCATGATCTGTTGAAGCGTTCCAGAGTTATAACCTCAAAGGGACAGTGGTCAGAATTGTAAAAATTGGCCTGGTCATTAACGTGCAAACCACCCTTGGGGGTGAAGGGGTTAACATATGGGAACAGAGTAAATTACGTACAGCTCAGAGGTGAGGAAACTAATTAAGATAGAAAGAACTAATCATTCGAGTTGCTTTTGAAGCCTGAGGCTCCCTGTAGATTATAGGTAATTAAAACAGGGTATCTATTGTAGGAACAATTCAGAAAGACAGATTTGGCTGTTCAAGAGGAAGGAAAGAGAATATATAACCCCTTAGTGACGGAGCCAAATTTTTCAAATCTGACCAGTGTCACTTTCCGTAGTGATAACTCTGGATTGCTTCAACAAATCCCAGTGATTTTGAGATTGTTTTTTCGTGACACATTATACTTTACTAGAAGGTGGCCCGATTCTAACGCATCGGGTATTCTAGAATATGTATGTATGTACGTCGCGCTTAGCACAGCCACATAGTATATAGCACAGCCACGTAGTATATAACAGAGACAGCCACGTAGTATATAGCACAGCCACGTAGTATATAGCAGCCACATAGTATATTGTTGTGAATTTGGTTTTTGGGCTCCCCCGGTGGTCACTGGTGGTACTGGACTTGTGTGCTTCACTTTCTCTGTTCACCTGTTTCCATCAGGATATGGGTGTATCCTATTTAGCCTTGCTGCTCAGTTATTCTAGTGCCGGCCATCAATGTAACCAGAGCCTTTCTGTTGCATGTTCCTGCTTCTAGACTACTATCAGCTAAGTTGGACTCTTAGTCCTAAGTTTGTTTTGCATTTTTGTTCCAGTTCACAGTTATGTTATTTTTCTGTAGCTGGAAGCTCTTGTGGGCCGAAATTGCCACTCCGGTGTCATGAGTTGACACATGAGTCTTAAAGTAATTTCGGGATGGTATTTTAATAGGGTTTTCAGCTGACCGTGAAGTTCCCTATTGTATCTTCTTGCTATCTAGTAAGCGGACCTCGCTTTGCTGAACCTACCTTCATACTGCGTATGTCTTTTCCTCTGAACTCACCGTCAATATATGTGGGGGGCTTCTGTCTCCTTTTTGGGGGAATTTCCCTAGAGGTAAGCCAGGTCTGTCTTTTCCTCTATTAGGGTTAGTTAGTCCTCCGGCTGGCGCTAGGCGTCTAGGGATAAAACGTAGGTACGCCACCCGGCCACTGCTAGTTGTGTGGTAGGTTTAGCTCACGGTCAGCTCAAGATTCCATCACCCAAGAGCTAGTCTGTTGTTTAAGTTCCCTGACGTTCCCTTGCCATTGGGAACCATGACAGTATATAGCACAGCCCACGTAACAGACAGCCACATAGTATATAGCAGCCACGTAGTATATAACACAGCCCAGGTAACACATAGCACAGCCTACATAATATATAGCACAGCCCACGCAGTATATAACACTGCCCACATAGTATATAGCACAGCCCACGTAGTATATAACAGCCCACGTAGTATATAGCACAGCCCACGCAGTATATAACAGCCCACGTAGTATATAGCAATGTGGGCGCCATATCCCTGTTAAAAAAAAAAAATTAACTAAAAACTAGTTATATACTCACCCTCCAGCGTCCACCAAAGCTGTCCCGATGCGCGCGATGCTGCCGCCAGCTTCTTTTCCTCGTGATGCATTGCGAAATTACCCAGATGATTCAGCGGTCTCGCGAGACTGCTAAGTCATCTGGGTAATTTCGCAATGCATCACAGGGAACGGAAGCTGGCGGCAGCATCACACGCATCGGTGGACGGCGGAAGGTGAGAATAGCACGATTTTTTTTTATTATCTTTAACATTATATCTTTTTACTATTGATGCTGCATAGGCAGCATCAATAGTAAAAAGTTGGTCCGGGATGGGGCGACACACTGGCAGGGAGTAGGGAGGGGGTACTGACTGGAGGAGAGTAGGTAGGGGCCAATTCGTGGCCGGACTTAGCCAGTCACTGATTTCCGGGATTTCCATTACAGACAGACAGACGGAAGTACCCCTTAGACGATTATATAGATAGATGATAATGGTGAATTTAGCTCGATATGTTTTGTGTTTATTTATAAAAAATATCAGAAATTTTAGAAAAATGTAAAAAAATTAGCAATTTTCAAACTTTGAATGATTATCCCTTTAATCCAGATAGTCATACCACAGAAAAACCTTCATAAATAAAATTTCACTCATGCCTGCTTTACAACAGTACCATTTGTAAAATGTTCTATTATTCTGTTAGCATTTTAGGAGGTTTAAAAGTGTAGCAGTAATTTTTCATTTTTTCAAAGAAATTTACAAAATTTATCTTATTTTTTTTAGGGACCTATCCATGTTTGACGTGCCTTTAGGGGTCCTATATATTGGGAACCCCCCAAAAGTTATACCGTTTTAAAAACAGCAACCCCTGACATATTGAAAACTGCAGTCAGGTAGTTTATTAACCCATCAGGTGATTTTCAGGAATTAATGCAAAGTGGCATGACAGAAATGAAAAAGTGTATTTTTACCACCTAAATGCCTCGGGTAACTTTCACACTTCCGTCGGTCCGGGGCCGTCGCAAACCGTCGGCCCGACGGACGTTGTGCTAAATTTAGCATAATGTGGGCAGCAGAGCGGTCTGAAATGGTGGAGACGTCGCACAAAAAAAAGTTCCATTGAACTTTTTTTGTGCGTCGCGTCTGCCAAAACACGACAGATCCGTCGCACGACGGATGCGACGTGTGCACATCCGTCACTAATACAAGTCTATGGGCAAAAAACGCATTCTGCAAGCACATTTGCAGGATCCGTTTTTTGCCCATAACGATGGATTGCGACGGAGCCCAGAAGACGGAAGTGAGAAAGTAGCCTAACTTCTGAACAGGTTACAACAGCCGGCTGATTCTAAGGCCGCTATTTGGCCGTGAATTGCCATGGCAAACATCAGGAACACACAATCATGATCTGATGGCAATTTGGATAAAAAGGAAGCCCCCACACTCTGTTAACCATTTATATGATATAGTCACTATTGACAGCAGCATCTAAGGGGTTAAACAGATTTGGATGGTGCAAACACTGGTCGTGGCTGATACAGCAAGTTGTCAGCTATAGTGTACAGCCCACAGCTGCAGGATTGTCACCTGTATGGGGAGATGCTAGTCTCATATCTCAGGTCAGTTAAAAGACGTATTGGCGGTCATTGAGGGGCTAACACCTTTACAGGTAATTTGTTCTCTTCAGAGGAAACTGGACTTCTGCAACTAGACAGTTTGGTGCTGGTGAAAAATTAGAAATATTGGGGTGTGCACCGATCAGATATTTATGGTACATACATTTTCAAACTCAGGTCTAAGAGGGGAAGAATATGCATATTTTTTCATAACCGAGACCTGGCAATCTGCCGCAGATTAATAGCAGCCAGACAGCTGACAATAGCCATGTTTCTTATCTATGAAAAGATAAATCACAATTAAAAAAAAATAGGATGTCGATATTGAACGTGTGTGATAGTCAGGAGCGAAGATCCTGAAGGGCTGAAAATGATTTTCTTTTCTAATTCACTGGCCTGTACTACTAGTCCCATTGACCTGTTTAACCCCTTTCTGACATTAGACGTACTATCCCGTCGAGGATATGCCCACCGACGGGATAGTATGTCATAGCGATCGGCGGCGCTCACGGGGGGAGCGCGGCCGGGTGGCAGCTGACTATCGCAACTGACATCCGGCACTGTGTGCCAGGAGCGGTCACGGACCGCCCCCGGCAGATTAACCCCGGCACACTGCGATCAAACATGATCGCAATGTTCCGGCGGTATAGGGAAGCATCGCGCAGGGTGGGGGCTCCTTGCGTGCTTCCCTGAGACCCTCGGAGCAACGTGATGTGATCGCGTTGCTCCGAGGGTCTCTTACCTCCTCCTCCCTGCAGGCCCGGATCCAAAATGGCCGCGGGGCTACATCCGGGTCCTGCAAGGAGGTGGCTTCACAGCGCCTGCTCAGAGCAGGCGCCGGGAAGCCTCCAGGAGTGCATGTCAGATCGCTGATCTGACACAGTGCACAGCAAAGTGTCAGATCAGCGATTTTACACTATAACATGATGCCCCCCTGGGGCAATGTTATAGTGTAAAAAAAAAATATTCAGATGTGTAAAAAAAATGTAAAAAAAAATTCCTAAAAAAAAAAATATATATATCGTTCCCATAAATACATTTATCTAAATTAAAAAAACAATAAAATCACACATTTAGTATCATCGCGTCCGTAACCTGTCCTATAAAACTGTCCCACTAGTTAACCCCTTCAGTGAAGACCGTAAAAAAAAACAAAAAAAAAAACGAGGCAAAAAACACCACTTTATTATCATACCACCGAACAAAAAGTGGAACATGCGATCAAAAAGACAGATATAAATAACCATGATACCGCTGAAAACATCATCTTGTCCCGCCAAAAACAAGCTGCCATACAGTATCATCAGCAAAAAAATAAAAAAAGTTATAGTCCTCAGAATAAAGCGATGCAAAAATAATTATTTTTTCTATAAATAGTTTTTATCGTATAAAAGCGCCAAAACATAAAAAAATGGTATAAATGAGGTATCACTGTAATCGTACTCACCCAAAGAAAAAAACTGCTTTATCCATTTTACCAAACGCGGAAGGGTATAAACACCCCCCCCAAAAGAAATTCATGAATAGCTGGTTTTTGGTCATTCTGCCTCACAAAAATCGGAATAAAAAGCGATCAAAAAAATGTCACGTGCCCGAAAATGTTACCAATAAAAATGTCAACTCGTCCCGCAAAAAACAAGACCTCACATGACTCTGTGGACCAAAATATGGAAAAATTATAGCTCTCAAAATGTGGTAACGCAAAAAATATTTTTGTAATAAAAAGCGTCTTTTAGTGTGTGACGGCTGCCAATCATAAAAATCCGCTAGAAAATAAATAGTAAATCAACCCCCCCTTCATCACCCCCTTAGTTAGGGAAAAATTAAAAAAAATTATTTATTTCCATTTTCACATTAGGGTTAGGGCTAGGGTTAAGGTTAGGGCTATTGTTAGGGCTAGGGTTAGGGCTAGGGTTAGGGTTGGGGCTAAAGTTAGGGTTGGGGCTAAAGTTACGGTTAGGGTTTGGATTACATTTACGGTTGGGATTAGGGGTGTGTCAGGGTTAGGGGTGTGGTTAGGGTTACCGTTGGGATTAGGGTTAGGGGTGTGTTGGATTAGGGTTTCAGTTATAATTGGGGGGTTTCCACTGTTTAGGCAAATCAGGGGCTCTCCAAACGCGACATGGCGTCCGATCTCAATTCCTGTCAATTCTGCGTTGAAAAAGTAAAACAGTGCTCCTTCCCTTCCAAGCTCTCCCTTGCGCCCAAACAGGGGTTTACCCCAACATATGGGGTATGAGCGTACTCAGGACACATTGGACAACAACTGTTGGAGTCCAATTTCTCCTGTTACCCTTGGGAAAATACAAAACTGGGGGCTAAAAAATAATTTTTGTGGAAATGTTTTTTTTATTTTCACGGCTCTGCGTTATAAACTGTAGTGAAACACTTGGGGGTTCAAAGTTCTCACAACACATCTAGATAAGTTCCTTGGGGGATTCTTGTTTCCAATATGGGGTCACTTGTGGGGGGTTTCTACTGTTTAGGTACATTAGGTGCTCTGCAAACGCAATGTGACGCCTGCAGACCATTCCATCTAAGTCTGCATTCCAAAATGGCGCTCCTTCCCTTCCGAGCTCTGCCATGCACTCAAACTGTGGTTCTCCCCCACATATGGGGTATCAGCGTACTCAGGACAAATTGGACAACAACTTTTGGGGTCCAATTTCAACCGTTACCCTTGGGAAAATACAAAACTGGGGGCTAAAAAAGAATTTTTGTGGGAAGAAAAAAATAATTTTTATTTTCACGGCTCTGCATTATAAACTGTAGTGAAACACTTGGGGGTTCAAAGCTCTCACAGCACATCTAGATGAGTTCCTTAGGGGGTCTACTTTCCAAAATGGTGTCACTTGTTGGGGGTTTCAATGTTTAGGCACATCAGTGGCTCTCCAAACGCAACATGGCGTCCCATCTCAATTCCTGTCAATTTTGCATTGAAAAGTCAAATGGCGCTCCTTCCTTTCCGAGCTCTCCCATGCGCCCAAACAGTGGTTTACCCCCAAATATTGGGTATCAGCATACTCAGGACAAATTGTACCACAACTTTTGGGGTCCAATGTCTTCTCTTACCCTTGGGAAAATAAAAAATTGGGGGCGAAAAGATTATTTTTGTGAAAAAATATTTTTTATTTTTACGGCTCTGCATTATAAACTTCTGTGAATCACTTAATGGGTCTAAGTGGTCACCACCCATCTAGATAAGTTCCTTATGGGGTCTACTTTCCAAAATGGTGTCACTTGTGGGGGGTTTCAATGTTTAGGCACATCAGGGGCTCTCCAAACGCAATATGGCGTCCCATCTCAATTCCAGTCAATTCTGCATTGAAAAGTCAAATGGTGCTCCTTCGCTTCCGAGCTCAGCCATGTGCCCAAATAGTAGTTTACCCCCACATATGGGGTATCGGCGTACTAAGGACAAATTGTACAACAACTTTTGGGGTCCATTTTCTCCTTTTACCCTTGGTAAAATAAAACAAATTGGAGATGAAATAATTTTTTTGTAAAAAAAGTTAAATGTTCATTTTTATTTAAACATTCCAAAAATTCCTGTGAAACACCTGAAGGGTTAATAAACTTCTTGAATTTGGTTTTGAGCACCATAGGGGTGCAGTTTGTAGAATGGTGTCACACTTGGTTATTTTCTATTATATAGACCCCTCAAAATGACTTCAAATGAGATGTGGTCCCTAAAAAAAAATGGTGTTGTAAAAATGAGAAATTGCTGGTCAACTTTTAACCCTTATAACTCCCTAACGAAAAAAAAATTTTGGTTCCAAAATTGTGCTGATGTAAAGTAGACATGTGGGAAATGTTACTTATTAAGTATTTTGTGTGACATTTAATTTGTGATTTAATTGCATAAAAATTCAAAGTTGGAAAATTGCAAAATTTTCAAAATTTTCGCCAAATTTCCGTTTTTTTTCACAAATAAACGCAGGTAATATCAAAGCATTCTTACCACTATCATGAAGTACAATGTCAGAATCACCGGGATCCGTTGAAGCATTCTAGAGTTATAACCTCAAAGGGACAGTGGTCAGAATAGTAAAAATTGGCCCGGTCATTAACGTGCAAACCACCCTTGGGGGTAAAGGGGTTAAGCTGTGCACTATGGAAATGTAAGAGCCAAAATACTCTAATGAGGTTAATAAGCCCAATCTTGGCAAAACTTCTTTAATCAAGTTGCAAATTACTACATTGTAGTGCATTTCACAAAATATCCACTAGGTGTCTACCTTCATTTCAATATTTGACAATTAATTCATACATTGGCACTAACTTTTTAGTGTTTATTACGGAGATATCAAACTATTGTCAATGTATAATTATAACCAACCTATAGTTAATTCAGAAAATTGCAATGAGCTGGAGCTGAATTAATTTGGATCCAGTATGTATAATAGAAATTAACTACAGCAGTGACTGAGCCAAAGGGAAAATGCAATGAAGGATCCTTTACATTGGGCTTAAATAGAATGTCAGCATGATGTTTTAATATAAACTAAAAACATGGCTGTATTGAAACTGCAATGCCTGTTAAATGGATAACTTTGGTGAAAAAATCCACTCTGTTGTTGTTTGATGATCATTAGTGTTGAGCATTCCGATACCGCAAGTATCGGGTATCGGCCGATACTTGCGGGTATCGGAATTCCGATACCGAGATCCGATACTTTTGTGGTATCGGGTATCGGTATCGAAACAACATTAATGTGTAAAATAAAGAATTAAAATAAAAAATATTGCTATACTCACCTCTCCGACGCAGCCTGGACCTCACCGAGGGAACCGGCAGCGTTCTTTGCTTAAAATGCACGCGTTTACTTCCTTCCGTGACGTCACGGCTTGTGATTGGTCGCGTGCCGCCCATGTGGCCGCGACGCGACCAATCACAGCAAGCCGTGACGTAATTTTCAGGTCCTCAATGCCTAATTCTAGGCATTCAGGATTTTAAAATTACGTTCCGGCTTGTGATTGGTCGCGTCGCGGTCACATGGGCGACGCGACCAATCACAAGCCGTGACGTCACGGGAGGCAGGAAACGCGCGCATTTTAAAATTACGTCACGGCTTGTGATTGGTTGTGTGCCGCCCATGTGACCGCGACGCGACCAATCACAGCAAGCCGTGACGTAATTTCAGGTCCTGAATGCCTAATTCTGTATTCAGGACCTGAAAATTACGTCACGGCTTGCTGCGATTGGTCGCGTCGCGGTCACATGGGCGGCACACAACCAATCACAAGCCGTGACGTAATTTTAAAATGCGCGCGTTTCCTGCCTCCCGTGACGTCACGGCTTGTGATGGGCGACGCGACCAATCACAAGCCGTGACGTCACGGAAGGAAGTAAACGCGCGCATTTTAAGCAAAGAACGCTGCCGGTTCCCTCGGTGAGGTCCAGGCTGCGTCGGAGAGGTGAGTATAGCAATATTTTTTATTTTAATTCTTTATTTTACACATTAATATGGATCCCAGGGCCTGAAGGAGAGTTTCCTCTCCTTCAGACCCTGGGAACCATCAGGGATACCGTCCGATACTTGAGTCCCATTGACTTGTATTGGTATCGGGTATCGGTATCGGATTAGATCCGATACTTTGCCGGTATCGGCCGATACTTTCCGATACCGATACTTTCAAGTATCGGACGGTATCGCTCAACAATAATGATCATTCATACAGAAAGTTAATAAGCAGAAAATTTCAGAGGGGCAGCAATATACACTGCGTCTTCTGTTTCCTGGGACCCTCTGGTTGCCCCCTGTGTTTGAAATCTCAGTAGTGACCTGTCATTTACAGAACAGAGGCAGCAGAGGGGCCGTAGTATCACAGGTTGGGGAGGGGATGACCCACTACACACTCCAAACCAAGTGCATGGAAATCTAATTAGCAGAAAACTTCAAATGGCGTTTAAAGAAGAACAACAACAAAGCGGATTACTTCAAAGGTATCAGTCATCAATATTACTGCCAGGACTTGAATTTACATTACAAAATAGTGCTGACAGATTCTCTTTAAAATATCATGCAAAAGTTACAAATAATTGACTAGTGTAAAGAATTCAGCGATTCCAGCAGTAGTGAAAATTTAGTCGCTTATCGTTAATCAAAACTTTTACAATTCCCTGAAAATTATTGTTTGTTGGCATTGAATCTCCTTGTGTGAAAAGGCATCACTAGGAAGCATCAGTTGGGAGGAAAGACACGTGATGAAAGTTAAAAAATACCACTACTGTTACATATAAATGCAGGTCTGGTCAACGATACCTACTCACTGTACTGCTAATCAGTGGTCATTTAATCAATTTTCCTTCATGTGTAAAAGCATACTAAAATATATATTTTTTAATCAAAAATATAAAATGAAAACTACAGTGTTTCTCCAAAAATAAGACAAGGTCATATATTTTTTGCTCAGAACAGTGGGTTAGGGCTTATTTTCAGGGGATGTCTTTTTCCCATGAAAAACAATCTACTGTACATTTATTCTAGATCAAAAAAGAAAAAAACCAAAAAACATTCTAATATAATCATGTAATCATGTAATCACAAACACACACACTCTGCAAATACAGACGCCCCCGGAAGAAGCTGGTTGCGAAACGTGCGTTGGGGTGAGGTGGGACGCTGGGTCTGCTGCAGGTAGATATCATTATTGTTGTTTCTGGTTACACTCGTATATGTAATACTATTGCACTTTATGCATGCTGAGGCAGCTAGTAGGTTACCAGGCAATATATATGAATACGTTTACTACTCTGCTATGTATGCTTTTTATGCTGTATTTATCCTATACATTGTTATCCAGCCTCCCACCTTTTGTTAGGGTGCTTGTGCACTTTTTTGTACTACTATTTATTTCTATTAAATAAAGCTTTTTTGAATTTTACTCTATTCTGGATCTCTTCGTTTCAGCTCCCTGTTAGGGTCAGACCGAATAAATACAGTACACACCAGCCTGTCTCCTCTTCAGTTCCTTTAGACTCCTGCAGTTAAAAGACTTTTGGGAACATCATGGAAATGTGACCGTGATGTCACCAAAGGTCCTTAAACAGTTTTAACCTGAGAATAGAAATGCTGGAGGCCCTGGGCAATTGACCAGTTTGCCTACACCTCCCCCCAAACGCCAGTCCCAACTCTAACTAGATCTCATTTTGGAGTAGGGTCTCTATTTCAAGCATATTCCAAAAATCCTGTAAAATCAGGTCTTATTTTTGGGGAAACACTGTACTAAGATACATTATGATGCTTATAATGAATCCAGACAAGGCACATCAACATATACTGTAATTACAGTGTATCACTCAAGAATAAAGAAAATCAGGATAACAAAAAAACATTAAAATTATTCACTTGTCCTGAAAAAGCCATGTATAACCCTATGAGGTAACCTAGAACTGTATCCAACTCATTTCAAGCTCTTTAATACAAACACAGCCATAGTAATGTCATTGTCATAGTGATCTCAACATACACTCACCGGCCACTTTATTAGGTACACCATGCTAGTAACGGGTTGGACCCCCTTTTGCCTTCAGAACTGCCTCAATTCTTCGTGGCATAGATTCAACAAGGTGCTGGAAGCATTCCTCAGAGATTTTGGTCCATATTGACATGATGGCATCACACAGTTGCCGCAGATTTGTCGGCTGCACATCCCAAAGATGCTCCATACAAGGCAGGATGGATCCATGCTTTCATGTTGTTTACGCCAAATTCTGACCCTACCATCCAAATGTCGCAGCAGAAATCGAGACTCATCAGACCAAGCAACGTTTTTCCAATCTTCTACTGTCCAATTTCGATGAGCTTGTACAAATTGTAGCCTCAGTTTCCTGTTCTTAGCTGAAAGGAGTGGTACCCGGTGTGGTCTTCTGCTGCTGTAGCCCATCTGCCTCAAAGTTCGACGCACTGTGCGTTCAGAGATGCTCTTAGGCCTACCTTGGTTGTAACGGGTGGCGATTTGAGTCACTGTTGCCTTTCTATCAGCTCGAACCAGTCTGCCCATTCTCCTCTGACCTCTGGCATCAACAAGGCATTTCCGCCCACAGAACTGCCGCTCACTGGATTTTTTTTCTTTTTCGGACCATTCTCTGTAAACCCTAGAGATGGTTGTGCGTGAAAATCCCAGTAGATCAGCAGTTTCTGAAATACTCAGACCAGCCCTTCTGGCACCAACAACCATGCCACGTTCAAAGGCACTCAAATCACCTTTCTTCCCCATACTGATGCTCGGTTTGAACTGCAGGAGATTGTCTTGACCATGTCTACATGCCTAAATGCACTGAGTTGCCGCCATGTGATTGGCTGATTAGAAATTAAGTGTTAACAAGAAGTTGGACAGGTGTACCTAATAAAGTGGCCAGTGAGTGTATATGATGGCTATGTGTAGCATTCTGTCTCTTCCCCATTATCCCATAGAATCTAAGTCCGCAAGGACAGGGTCCTCTCCCCTCTGTACCAGTCTGTCACTGTCAACTTGTTTACTGTAAACGATATCTATAACTCTGTATGTAACCCCTTTCTCATGTACAGAACCATGGAATCAATGGTGCTATATAAATAAATAATAATAATGTGTAAAGGAGTGGTAACTGTTCTTCCATGCTGTACTGTCACACACTAACATTTATTCAGTGTTTGATGGTTTTGTCTCCTGATCTCCATTATTGAGCTTTGACTTCCTCTCACTATCCAGATGGACCTCAAAATGGCTATGGCTAGGTTCACATTGCGTTAATGTGTGCACACTAACGGACAGCGTTGAACGGCGAAAATGTCGCAATTAACGCCGTGCAACGGGTCCGTTAGCGCACCCATTGACAGCAATGTGAAGTTTCCCTGTAGCGCCGCGCTAGCGCGTGCCTTTTTAGGCTCGCGCTAGCGATGTGCCGTTCTTCTGTGGCGCGCCTCGGACGCTGCTTGCAGCGTCCACGGCACGCCCGAGGTCCGTTCCCCGCTCTCGCAGATCGGGGATCTGCGAGAGCGGGGACGTTAACGTGACCCCTAACGCGGCCCCTAAATGAACATTGTGTTAGCGCAATCCGCTAGCGCTAGCACTAAACGGATTGCCCTAACGCAATGTGAACCTAGCCTATGGCTTTTATACAGTCTGATAGCCCCTTCTGACTCGCTATGCTATACCATGTGATGCGGTAGCTCTAAGGCATTATGGGGAAGTCCGACTGGTCAGGCGAGCTTTAACTGGCCAATACAATCTGCTGCATTGTGTAAAATTGATCTTAGGAATGTTTGTCGATGAGTGATGAAAATTGAATGACAAATTGTTCAAAATTTGCCAAGTCCAGTGAATTTAAAAAAAAAAAGTTTAACATGTATTCGATTTGCATAGAATCGATTTAGGCATCCTTAGGGAAAATCTAATAACTGTAGACTCACAACAAATTCACAGGCTTCTACGCACACACATTTCATTCAGCATAGCACAGCTGACATTTTTACTTAAAGGCTATTTGTATTACTAGCAGAATCACAATGATGAGAGCCATTGGGTCACACCACCTCCAATTGAAAAAAAAGATTCTGTATCTACCAGTTTGTTGATGCCCAGGTCTAAATAATCACACATGAATTAAAACAAACAAAAAACATTTATAGGGCAGAATAGTTAGGTCTTGTCACGAGGAGCTGCAGTAACTGAGGCTGTAATTTATTTTTGGTACTTTTTTTTCTTAAGTTTGAGGTCTAGATGGTCAATGACAATTTTTTTTTTATAGTGAGTAGGTATTAAAAATAGGATCAGTGCATAATAACATGATTCAAGAAAACACTTTTTACACCAATATCCCCTAAATAATTCCATATACGCAAACTAGATCCAGAAAAGATTCCATACATGGGAGGGACCATTCAGACCCTGCCTCAGATTCCCATACAGGGAGAGGCTCATACAGCATTCCTACAGAAACAAAGACACAACTGGAATATTAACCCATTATTTCATCATCTGCACACCTAGAAATATAAAATTATATATATAGTAATTGCTTGGTGTACACATCAATGAAGGTTAAATCTCATCTTATTTTATCATGTATTATTATTATACATTTTTATAGCGCCATTTATTCCATGGCGCTTTACATGTGAATACGGGGCAAATATAGACAAATACAAAAAACGAGCAAAAAAACAAGACATACAGGTACATAAGGAGGGAGGACCCTGCCCGCGAGGGCTCACAGTCTACAGGGGATGGGTGAGGATACAGTAGGAGAGGGCAGAGCTGGTCGTGCTGCGGTTCAGTAGGTTGAGGATCACTGCAGGCTGTAGGCTGAGTTTTATTACTGTTCTCATCACAATAGAATTACTTGACCAGATTATATTACAAATTATTCATTTATAAGCATGTTACTAGTTATATCATGTTATATCAGCCATCAAACAATATACCATATGAGCAGCTGTAGTTAATGTGCTAGTAAAAATAAAAAGAGCAATATATACTATACACACACATTGATATCTATAATACCGCACATTAACTATTCAAAGTATCTGCAGAAGTCACGTCAGTGCATGAATTGTGCAGTGTGTTCATGGGGGGCAGCATCCTGTTTGCGGCTGCACCCACCGGTCACTTTGCCTACTATTCTGCTTCTATTTCCATTGTTAAAATGAAATCTCCTCTTTCCACTTGTGGTGCCAGCTTTGTAGCTCCTGGCATCCTGTACACACAGATCTCTATAGCATCTTCCTTTACCTTATATAGAAGGGTGCAGATGAATTTCTCACTTCTAATATTAATAGCCAGGAGGAGCTCAGGGGAGCTGCCAAAAATAGAAGGGAGGAGAGAGACAGAGGAGGAGATAGGACGTAAAGGGGGGTGAGGGAGACACCAGCAGCTACTCTGGGTACAGGAGAGGACACTTGTGACTTTGGCTTTAGGTAACTGCAGCGAGACATCTCCTACACAGAGGTAAGAGGCTTTATAGTGCAGGAAATGGCTAAGCAGGACTCATTACAGGTGTTTCCAAATTTCCATATTAGAACTTTCTGGCTTTTTAGCATTATGGGTACAGTATTTCAAAATCAGTGCATTGAAATATATGTATCCGCTCAGAATTACTATTGAAATTTATTTTAACATTTAAGATGGTTTTATGTTGGTGAATCAAAGTTGTCAGAGTATGCCCAGCTATAGGTAAAAGTCAGGGCTTTTGCGTTGTCTTTTTTTTGGTTTGGAATTTTACACTGAAAACAGGCATTTGCAAGCAACAGAAAAATTCGTTTTTAGGGATTCCTATTTGAAAAAGGACAGATTGCCCTGTTGCACCAACAACCATGTGCACATTTGCCCTAAATTCATGCCCATGAAATGGTGACATTTTCTGGCGCTACAGCTCTACCTTACAGAAAGATGTGCGCCAGCTTTCTACACAAGGGTCAATATAATGTGAACTGGGTGGAAAGAAGTGAAAATGGCCTAGTTATAGAGAACCCGTCTAAAATGGGCCTAACCAGTATAAGCAGGGTGCTATCTGCAGCAGGCCTCTCTAGAAAGCAGCTATGCCTGGCATTTGTATGGCATGTGTGATAAAGTCACCCTGACAGCTGTCTGTAGGAAAGCTGCACAAGTGTGATGTATAGGAGGGGCTGCACTAGGCCCAGTGTTACAAGTGCTCGCAGTCCACAGTGCCTGGCCTTTTAAGGGAGCAACCAAAATTGCACTGCAAACTGCCCTTATCATTTCTACACAGGGAGAAAAGCTTAGGCTGGGTTCACATAGGGAAGATATGATGTGTGCTATTAAAGAGGTTTATTTATTAAGCTTTATCTTGCCTTTTTTCATGCAGGTTTTTAAAACTGAAACATGGGCATTTTTAATATTGGATT
This sequence comes from Ranitomeya variabilis, assembly GCF_051348905.1. Classification (NCBI taxonomy): domain Eukaryota; kingdom Metazoa; phylum Chordata; class Amphibia; order Anura; family Dendrobatidae; genus Ranitomeya; species Ranitomeya variabilis. The sequence continues at coordinate 335,075,642 of NC_135234.1, forward strand.
TTTCCTGCAGTGCAAAAAAAAAAAAAGGAAAATGTGACGCTTGAACAGTAAATTCTTGTAAATCATTTTATATGCTGCATTTGCATCTGCATATTGAGCAGAATATCTCCAACAAGTAACTGTAAAATGCAGGGAATAGAGTTTAGAAAGCACCATTGATGCCCTGAGCAATAAATCTATAGAGAAATAAGATCATGTGGTAAATGTTCGAAACCAGCAAGGTGCTCTATTTCATGGGAAACTGGGGGATTTCTTGCCTCCGACTGCCAGACTTCAGCTACTCCATTTAAGGAGAATCCCATGGGAAAATCCTATGTAAATTCAGGTTTACAGTATCCAGTCTCACTAAAAAAATGCTCTGGAAATTTGTCACTGAAAACTTTTTCTGTAGCATGGAAACCTACAATAATAGTTTTTTAAAAAGCATGGATTCACAGGTTATACCCTTATCTATAGAATAGGGCAGGGGTGGGCAATTGATTTTCCAAAGGGGCCACATGAGACACCGTGACTATTGTGGAGGGCCGAACCAATAGGCCAAAATTAATTTTGCTCAATATTAATATCGATATATTATAATTATTATATTATTGATAATTTTATTAATATTAATTGTATAACTTAATATTGAGCAGAATTAAGAATGGTGACACCCCCCCTATATATCGTTTGAACTCGAGCACAGCCCCTTCTGTATATCGTATGAGCCCCCCAACAGCCCCTTATATGCATCATGAGCCCCACACAGCCTCCTCCATATACTGCATGAGCCCCACACAGCCTCCCCCATATGCAGCATGAGCCCCACACAGCCTCTCCATATACTGCATGAGCCCCACACAGCCTCCTCCATATACTGCATGAGCCCCACACAGCCTCCTCCATATACTGCATGAGCCCCACACAGCCTCCTCCATACACTGCATGAGCCCCACACAGCCTCCTCCATATACTGCATGAGCCCCACAGCTTCCCTATATACAGCATGAGCCCCACACAGCCTCCCTATATACACTGCATGAGCCCCACACAGCCTCCTCCATATACTGCATGAGCCCCACACAGCCTCCTCCATATACTGCATGAGCCCCACACAGCCTCCTCCATACACTGCATGAGCCCCACACAGCCTCCTCCATATACTGCATGAGCCCCACAGCCTCCTCCATATACTGCATGAGCCCCACACAGCCTCCTCCATACACTGCATGAGCCCCACACAGCCTCCTCCATATACTGCATGAGCCCCACACAGCCTCCTCCATATACTGCATGAGCCCCACACAGCCTCCTCCATACACTGCATGAGCCCCACACAGCCTCCTCCATACACTGCATGAGCCCCACACAGCCTCCTCCATATACTGCATGAGCCCGACACAGCCTCCTCCATATGCTGCATGAGCCCCACACAGCCTCCCCCATATGCGGCATGAGCCCCACACAGCCTCTCCATATACTGCATGAGCCCCACACAGCCTCCCCATATACAGCATGAGCCCCACACAGCCTCCCCATATACAGCATGAGCCCCACACAGCTTCCCCATATACATCATGAGCCCCAACACAGCCTCCCTATATACGGCATGAGCCCCACACAGCCTCCCTATATACACTGCATGAGCCCCACACAGCCTCCCTATATACAGCATGAGCCCCACACAGCCTCCCCATATTCTGCATGAACCCCACACAGCCTCCCTATATATACTGCATGAGCTCCACAGTCTCCCCATATACTGCATGAGGCCCACACAGCCTCCCTATATACAGCATGAACCCCACACAGCTTCCCTATATACACCACATGAGCCCCACACAGCTTCCCCATATACAGCATGAGCCCCACACAGCCTCCCCATATACTGCATGAGCCCCACACAGCCTCCCCATATACTGCATGAGCCCCACACAGCCTCTCTATATACAGCATGAGCCCCACACAGCCTCTCCATATACTGCATGAGCCCCACACAGCCTCCCTATATACAGCATGAGCCCCAGAGCTTCCCCATATACAGCATGAGCCCCACACAGCCTCCCCATATACTGCATGAGCCCCACACAGCTTCCCCATATACTGCATGAGCCCCACACAGGCTCCCTATATACGGCATGAGCCCCACACAGCCTCCCCATATACAGCATGAGCCTCACACAGCCTCCCTATATACAGCATGAGCCCCACACAGCTTCCCTATATACACCGCATGAGCCCCACACAGCTTCCCCTTATACAGCATGAGCCTCACACAGCCTCCCTATATACAGCATGAGCCCCACACAGCTTCCCTATATACACCGCATGAGCCCCACACAGCTTCCCCATATACTGCATGAGCCCCCACACAGCTTCCCTATATACACTGCATGTTGCCCCATTGCCTCCCCATGTGCAGCATGTTGCCTCTATATGCAGCACCATGTGCCGCTTGTCACCCCCATGTCGCCCCATGTGTGCAGCCCCATGTGTGCAGCCCCATGTCGCCTCATGTGTGCAGCACCATGTCGCCCCATGTGTGCAGCACCATGTCGCCCCATGTGTGCAGCACCATGTCGCCCCATGTGTGCAGCACCATGTCGCCCCATGTGTGCAGCACCATGTCGCCCCATGTGTGCAGCACCATGTCGCCCCATGTGTGCAGCACCATGTCGCCCCATGTGTGCAGCACCATGTCGCCCCATGTGTGCAGCACCATGTCACACCCCCATAGCCTCCCTATACCCACCCAAACAGCCCATACACATGAGAAAAAAAAAAACACCACATACTCATCTCGGTCCAGTTTCCTGGCGCTCTGCTTCTCTCCCTGCCTCCGCTCACATGCTGATCGGTGGAGGAAGTGGCCGGAGGCCCTTCCTCCACCAAAAGAGTCAGCGGTGGGAGCAGCCCAGAGCCACACATGTAGACAGCGAGCGGGCAGGCACGGTGCGGCACATGGACCTCTGTATTCCAGCCCCACGGCTGTCTCGGTCCGCGAGCCGGACTGAGACAGCCAGAGGGCTGGATGTGGCCCGCGGGCTGCACTTTGCCCAGGCCTGGAATAGGGTATAACTTGTTGATTATCCACTGGAACCCCAGTGATTCCATCTTGAATGGAGTGGAGGTATGCATGGCCAACCTCAGCTCCATTCACTGTCCCATTGACATTAAATGCAGTGTAGGAGAGCATGCACACCTCTGCTGCATTCAAAATGGCGCTCTGGGGGTGACCCCAAAGGTCAGACCCCAGCAATTAGCAAGTTTTTGGATGGGAGATAAAGAGTTACTCCTGCCCCCAAAAAAGTTAATATCTCCAATTGAGCACTGCAGGTGAATGGCTGTCTACCAATCTGTCGTTACTTTGCTGAACCAATGTGACCCACTCCAGCCAATCATGGCTGTGAAGGAAGCCCAGTTCATCCCACGTCACCAATCCGTGACGTCACTACACAGGCCCAGCTCTCCAGCGCCCCCTTTGTCTCTCAGGTCAGTAAGGGAACTGCACCTAGAGCAAATGGCCGCCGGGAAGACTGCCCTGTTACCCACACTGGGTATTCTAAGATTCGCAATCAGAGTAAAAGGATCAGCCCAAAATTAATTTATGATTTAATTGCCTTAAGGGCGCACTAGGTAATTACAAGAAATATACAGTCACAATATATCAAGAGTTACAGTCAGAGTACAATATAACAACAATGATACAAGGCTTAAGGTATAAAGCTGGAGGTCAATTTACCAGGTTAGAGGTCGCTTGTGGAAGCCGGGGGGCGCAGCGTTCCGCAGGTCCAAAACTTTAGTTGCCGGGCAGCCCCCAGAAAGCGTGTGCTTGCTACCCTCTGGCTGGCATGCCCTGTTTCTTAGCTGGTCATCTTCTGTGTGTCGCCCGCTCTCCACATGTTCCAGCTCTTAACCCTGCCGTGTCCCTCCCCCTGTAGCTGGGTGGGCTTAGCAATCTCCACCCCTCTGCCTCCCTGCAAGATTTATTCCAATATCTAATAAATGGGATAACTTCTCTCAGGATGATCGGATCAGTACCCGGGCAGTACCAGCGCCTGTGGTTTGTTCTGCCGGTCGTACAGGGATCAAACCTGGACCCATTCGGTCCCCGTGGGAGGCTGATCTCTACATCTCGGGTTTTAGACCCCCCACGGACACAGGAGTCGCACTATTAGATGCACAATTTCTTTAGGACGAGGGGAATATTTTTATGAGCCGGTACCTCGGATTATGCGTCCATAATTCATGATTCCCTGTTGTAGACAGTTTGACTGGACAGCCATAAGAGATGTGTATCCAGTGGCCACTTGACATGCGTGGTTTAATTAAGCCCCCAGGCATTTCCAAGCCCCCTGCTGGTGTGGCTTCCTCCCTGAGCTTTGAAGTACCTTCTGCAATCTACACTGAGCTCAGCCGATTACCATACTAATAGGCACTATGTTCATTAGAAAAGGTGGGGGCCAGGAGCACTCCTCTCTGCAGACCTGTGACCAGGAGACAAAATGGAGTCACGCCAATCTGTGTTAGTATGACCGTCCAAGATGGCGGCTGTTCCCTCATCACAATGGCACTGAAGGTAGCCGTCATATCAATACATTTAATTTATGACCACCGCAGCCGGTGAGAGAGAGGATAGGCTTTGGTACCTACATTAATGTTTGTAGGGCTACCAGTTTTATTTTTTAAAGCCATACGAACCCTTCAATGATAACAGTGTACACCACAAAGGATGTTCACAATATTAGGAATTTAAAGACAATGAAGTTGAAGTATTTTAAAGACACAAGGAGGCACTAGTCACAAAGTCTAAAAATGTTATCATCAAAACTTGCAATCTATACATTACATCAAAGGGGCACTAGTGCTGAAGAAAATTGTTCCTAAAAGGGTAGATAGCAGCTAGAAATAGTAAAAAAGTAATATCCACCTCAGCAACCCTTCCCCCTTGTTATTCCTGGCCTTGTCCTCGACACACACTGGAAACGACCTGGAATGCCTGCTCAGCCAAATACTGGATACAGTGGTGACCTGCCATTGATTGTCAGATATGCATATACTGTAATCTCTCGTTTGTCGAGGACAGGACTAGAAGGCACAGACCAGCGGAGATTGGATAAGCCCTGGTACACAAGCTGTGAGGGAGCGATGGAAGTATCACTGCTTTTTTTATTATTTTATTTTTAACCAGCTTGGGAAGGGACTCTTATCAGCACAGAATGACTGTTCAAAGAAGTACAGTCATTTGGCGCTTCATGATGTGGCCATTTATATACACCTGTTTGTTTTCCCTCTATCTCATCCCCCTTTCCTTTGATTGACAGCTCTGGCTTCACAGAGCCAGAGAAGGGTGGAGACAGAAGGAAAACAAGCAGGTGGGAAGGTGTATATAAATGATTGGCCACCCCATGAGGCACAGAGCGCCTGTATTTGGTTTGAACAGTCATTCTGTGCTGACAAGAGTCCCTTCAAAAGAATGATGTTCATAGGCTGAAGATGCCCTTTATGATATATCAAAGTATATGATTAGGCTACAGCTAAATGGCGCATTACAGCCTTTCAGCTCATGAATTGCAGTTGCATAAAACTTGCATTAATGTTTACAGGAGAAAAATACTTACCCTCAATCCAACACATTAGGATTTTTTTTGTTTGCAAATGACCCCATCATTAGATGTGCTCTTGAACGTAACATCACAATCTATAGGTCACTATGTAGCCCCAGCCTAAATGTTCTCTAACTGTAAGTGGTTACCCGTTGTATCATTTGGGGTAATTTGATAGAAGCTAATCCCATACTCAGATCCTTAATTGTCTGGAGCATAGAGTTGTGACATAAGCTTTATTTTTCCGTGATGACTTGGCACATCCATGCATTACATAGACTGACCATTGCTTTTAAAGGTAAGGTACCGCGTTTGTAGATTATTAATAAATCACTGTAATGTAGCATAACATGCTGCTATAACCAAGTTTTAAATGCATGTGAAACAGATTTCGTGTGTTATATGTGTTTAAAGAAGGAACTGGGGGCTGACATCTTGGTTTCACAGCAGTTCACAACACTAGCAGTGTCATTTTACAGCACCCCATGGACATAGGAGATAATAGACCGGCGAGGACCCTATCTATAACATTGGAGAGGTGTTAGCAGTGAGCTGGGCACGCCTCTGTGGGCTGCACAACTCACTGCTGTAGGTGTGACTAGCAGCCATTTTATTATAGCCCAGTGCTCTCTGCCAAGCTCCACTTACTCTCTATCACAGGAGCTCCATTCCCAGCCTGCAGAGAGAGGTGACACCTGACACCTCTCTCAGCCATACAATGTATCTCTCTCCTCCCTCCACAATGCCTGGCCATTCACTGCAGACCTGGAGCTCCTTCTAATCTTACTGAGGGATGAGTCACAGACAGCTCTGCACAGACAATGCTGCTCCATACACACCACATAAACTAACTGTGCTTCTGATGCACTAACTGCTGGTGATAGCAGATCACAGGGCAGTCACACACAAAATGGCTCTGCCCTGTGATGCTGCTCTTCATTCTGCCCCAGGGATATTAGACCACCCAAAAGGGGAGGGAAATGCTGATGTCAGCAGTTACTGCCCCAATTTTCCAGCTAACAGTAAAGCTGGTAAGTCTCACTATAGCTGCTTGAGGTCTAAAACGGAAAATGCTCCCCCTAGTGGTCAATATATATATTTGTAAGAAAATATATAATATTTGTCATATAGAAATGTTTGCAAACAGTGCAAACATTGCCTTAGTACATTTTATTTACTATTTTAAGCTTAATTTCACAAAAAAACAAACTACAAGAAAACTGGTGGCACCTTCCCTTTAATAAGAAATGCCTTTTTCACCCCATGTGGTGCCACAGTAGGATTCCTCTACAGATTTCAGTCCAAGAACAGAATCCTTTATGCTACAGCTATACATCAATTTTTACCGAAGTACAGGTCACGTTGTCAAAAATCTCTCTAAGCCACTGCTACATTGCAGTATAATGCAGATGAATGGGGTGGCCTTATAAATCACCCCAGTGTACAGCGACATCGACAAGTATTAAAAAAATCTAACTGGCTCTGACTATGCAATTTGCTTGTCGTAGTCCTCTAGGGGGTCGCAGTATGACCACAAAACACTTGCATTATGCTGCAATGTAGCAGCTGCACAGAGCGATCTTTGGCCACAAAGATTGATCAGCCAAAGTCTCCAAGTAGCCCGAGCCTAATTAAGATCAACTGTCTGATACACAGTGGCTAATAAGTTTGCTTTTTGTCTTGAGGCCTTCAAGGTCCCATTCAACCTCATTTGGCAGCCATAAGCTACATTGGCATGTCAAAGTTTAGGCATACCTGATCAAAATTACTGCTACTGTGAACAGTTAAGCAAGTTAAAGATTAAATGATCTCTAAAAGGAATAAAGTTAAAGATGACACATTTCCTTCGTACTTTAAGCAAAAAAATATATATATTTTTTTCATTTTTTACATTTTAAAGAATTACAAAAAGGAAAATGGTCCGATGCAAAAGTTTGGGCATCCTTGGAGATTTGTGTGCTCAGATAACTGATCAAGGTTTCAAGCCTTAATTTGCCTGTTAGGGTTATAGCTTATTCACCATCATCTTTAGGAAAGGTCAGGTGATTTAAAATTTCCCAGCTTTATAAAAACAAAGCCTTCTCTAACCTTGTGCCAAAAACCAGCAGCCATGGGTTCTTCTAAGCAGCTGACTAGCATTCTGAAAATGAAAATAGAGGAGGTGGCTATAAGAAGATATCACAATGTTGCAAGTTGCCCTTTCCTCAGCTCGAAATGCAATTAAGAAATGGCAGTTAACAGGGACAGTGGAGGTCAAGATAAGGTCTGAAAGACTAAGCAAAATTTCAGTGATAGCTGTTGGTAGGATTGCTATGGAGGCAAATCAAAACCACAGCTTGACTGCAAAAGACCTTCAGAAAGATTTAGCAAACTCTGGAGTTGTGGTAGATTGTTCTACTGTTCAGAGACACCTGCACAAATATGGCCTTCATGGAAGAGTCATGCCTTTAGTCTACCGCCTCCTTTTTAAGTGGCTAGTTTTATTTACTTCATGAATATTTTGTTTTTCTTTTCAGAAAACACCTAATGCGAAGAAAACGTTTAATGTGAAGTATCTTTTATTTTCACTTTTAGGAAACATACTTCTTTATATGCCCATATTGATTCACATGGCTATGGAATGTTAAGAAGTATGTAACCTGATGGTGGGATCTCAGCTGGACATGGAAGAAATATTTTTTTCCAAATGGTTGTAGTAACATGTAAGAACCACACCATGGATTTAAGTGTCAAGGTTGTCGTATAACACAAGTAGAAATACTTGGCAATCATATAGGGGTATTCAAGAACTTATTTATTGAATTTAGAAATTCCAAAAAATTAAGACGTTTCAGTCAATACCTGACCTTCATCAGTCATCTGGATAGAGATCTGTGTGGAGGCGTGCTGTGAGGGTCTGCAGTGTACACTGCTAAGAGCGGTGGACACTGCAGACTCTCACACAGCGTGCTTTCACACAGATCTCCTCTATCCATAAGACTGATAAAGGTCAGGTATTGTCAGGTATCTCTTAATTTTCTGGAATTTCTTCATTAATTAAATAAGTTCTTTAATACACCTATACGAGTGCCAAGTATTTCTACGTTGCAGCTGATGGATTTGGTTATCCTAGTTGTGCACCACCGGAATTACAGAAGTGCCCCTTTTCCTAATTACAGTAGAACACAAGTAGACCTGTCAGGATTCCGGTGTTTCCCTAGTTGAAGGAATCATACAATTAAGGGAATATTTAGCTCAGTAGTATACAATTGTTTTTTTGTTTTTTTTAAATAAAAGACAATAGTTTGAAAACCGCCTTAAAAAATGTACGGTAGTTTGTCTAGTGCATTTCATATTTGCCTACTGACACACAGCCGACATCAGGTCGAAAAGTTTCCTGCTACAAATAAAACCAGGAAAGAAAGAAAAAAAATGTTGTCCCAAAGAACAGTTAACCCCTATGAGGGGTTCGTTCATATGACCCTATTTTTATTCCAATTGCTTTCCATAAAAAAATTAAAAATAAAGTCCTAACACTTACAGCACTAGGACCAATAGAATTCAATCAGGTTATTCGGTTGACAGTATTTCACATGGACTGAATGTACTTGACAAAAACAAAATTTGCACCATGCATCAGCCTCTTCTGTATTTCAAATGAGACCCAGGTATTCAAGTCTATGGGTGCACAAAAATACAAATCAAAAGTTGGATCCCATATGGATCATCTATATAGCATCCAATTTTTATGAACATATTGCAATCATTGACATTAGAAATTGGATTTAGTCACATACATTTTATTAAGTGTTGATATAAAAATGGATGAGGTATGGATGTTTAAAAAAAAAAAGGGCATACGTATAACAATACAGATGAAAAAAAAAATCTTTTTTTCTGGATGAAAATCAGACTTTAAAAATTGCTCGTATGACCTTAGCCTAAAAGTGACATCATACATGCAGTATTCGTTGAAGTTTGAGATGCAGGTTTAGAGCTAAAAATTCATCCAGTAGAAGGTAGTAAGTCCTTCCTTTATATAGCACATTCCATTCAAACCTACTCCTGGTTTTAAAAAAATTCCAGCTGTAGGCTGCATGTATACACAAAAATACAAATAAAAGGATTTTCTGTAGACATACAGTAAAAATGCTGAAAATCATAGTGTTTTAAGTCAGTCGTGGATTTCTTAAAATGTAGTATGTTCTTTCTGGAATTTTTCCGCAGTGCATTCAGTGGATGATTCAGAGGAACCCCAGACAGGGTCATACATGGAAATGACAGACAAATTCAAGTGAACGCTGTTTCTTTTCAGACAGGCACAGAAAAGTGGTCTGCTACCTTTCAGGTGTCTGTCTAAAACATGAACATGGCCTCCTGGGTAGAGTGGTCCACTCCTCCACCCAATATGTATTCAAAAAGAGCAAAAGGCGGCAGCACTCCAAGTTCTTTCAGGGTGATAAAAAGTAGGATTTATTCAGCCCACATCTCTGTGCGACGTTTCGGCTCACACTGAGCCTTTTTCAAGCCTTGAAGGCTTGAAAAAGGCTCAGTGTGAGCCAAAACGTCGCACAGAGATGTGGGCTGGATGAATCCTACTTTTTATCACCCTGAAAGAACTTGGAGTGCTGCCGCCTTTTGCTCTTTTTGTATATATATATATATATATATATATATATATATATATATATATATATATATATATATATATATATATATATATATATATATATATAAAAACGGTGCACTCTGTTCGTGTCACTGCAGTCCATAATATGGCTCCCTCAGTGGTCTAGCTGAATCACATTTTGTAGGAGTTATGCTGGAGCTAACACAAATGCACTACAGAAACACAATAAATAAGACCTAAGACTTCTCTACAACAAAAAACACGTTTAAAATGTCTCAATATGACAAGATATTTTAAAAGAACATATAGGTGAAAAATAAATAAAAAAGGCCCATATTGATGACAAATCTTTGGGATAGATCCATCAACATCGGATCGGTATGGATTGTAACACTGATTGGTGGCTCCCATTGACTTTATGATCGCAGTTCAGAGCTGTTCTGACTCTCTGCCGAGAGATGGTGCAGGGTGTCAGACACCCAATCTGATACTGATGATTAGGGTTGAGCGAAACGGATCGTTCATTTTCAAAAGTCGCCGACTTTTGGCAAAGTCGGGTTTCGTGAAACCCGACTCCAGCGTGGGATCGGCCACGTGGTCGGCGATCTTGGCGCCAAAGTCGCGTTTTGTATGACGCCTTCCCCGCCATTTTTTCAGCCAATTAAGGAGTGTGGGCAGCGTGATGACATAGGTTCCGGCCTGGTTTCTGCGGCGTCATAGAGCTATATTACCGTTTGGGCTGCAGTGATTTCCGCAGTCAAACACAATGCACGGAGGGGGGAGAGAGAGAGAGAGAGAGAGAGAGAGAGGGAGGGGGAGGGGGAGGGAGAGGGAGAGGGAGAGGGAGAGGGAGAGGGAGAGGGAGAGGGAGAGGGAGAAAAAAAAAAATCCACATTGACTTGCATTGGGTTTCGTGTTCCGGTCCGGAGCCCGACTTTACAGTAGAATCGGCCGATTTCACGCGAACCGACTTTAGAGAAGGTTGGGTTTCACAAAACCCAACTCGACCCTAAAAAAGCAAAAGTCGCTCAACCCTACTGATGATCATTCCTTAAGGGTTTGTATAGGCTGCGGACATATCATGCACAAGCTTTGCCTCTGTAGAGCCGAGCATTCTGAAAGACAACACATCCAAGGTTTCTTTGTCTAAGGTTCCAATATTTATGTGATGTGTATGGCCCAGCAATGCAATGTCCACTGTTAACTTGTTGAGTTCGGTATCAGAAAAGCTCCACTGCAACCCCTATGAAGAGCTAGAAATAAATTAATCAGCAGAATTTTGAAACAATTATGATGAATGTAACAAAATGGACATTTACAAAATCTAAAATACAAGAACATAGATATGAAGTGAAAATTAAGCTGTAACAACTTCCCGGACGGTCCATAATATGTATAATAAATATGGTGTGAATAATCTACAAAATGTTACAGGATTTACTACGAACAAAATGTCAGTACAGAAGACAATTACTAGTCATGCTTAGATTTCAGTAATAATTTACTCAGTATGTAAGTAAAGGCAGATTTTGCCTGGTTGTAGCTGGTGAAAAGGAACCACATCGACCGTACACTGGATTTGGTCCCCTTCAACCAGCCGCAACTAAGCAGATACCACTCTGGACCAAACAGAAGAGAGACCACGGCTTGGTGGATTGTGCATTTGTCCTTAACTCATTAATTAAAAATAAAATCTACAGCGTCTAGTGGGGAAAAAAAACCAGTAATTCCGTTGTGTAGTGTTGATTTCACTGTGTTCATGCCGGAGACATGATATTTTAAGACAATAGTCATAATAAATCACAACTTAAAGGGAAGGTCAGCACAGAACAACTGTTCAAACCACGTACAGGTGCTCGGTGCTTCACTGTGGGGCCAAACATATACAGGTGCTTCTAACAAAATTAGAATATCAAAAAGTGAATTTCAGTTCTTCAATACAAAAAGTGAAACTCATTATATAGTCATTACAAACAGAGTGATCTATTTCAAGAGTTTATTTCTGTTAATGTTGATGATTATGGCTTACAGCCAACAAAAACCCAAAAGTCATTATCTCAGAAAATTAGAATAATTAACAAAAAACACGTGCAAAGGCTTCCTAAGTGTTTATAAAGGTCCCTTAGTCTGTTTCAGTAGGCTCCACAATCATGGGGAAGATTGCTGACTTGACAGATGTCCTGTAGAATGTAAGTCCGCAAGGACAGGGTCCTCTCCCCTCTGTACCAGTCTGTCACTGTAAATTTGTTTACTGTAAACGATATCTAGAACCCTACCCCCTTTTCTCATGTACAGCACCATGGAATTAATGGTGCTATATAAATAAATAATAATAATAATAATAATAATAATGTCCAGAATGCAGTCACTGACCCACTCCACAAGGAGGGTAAGCCACAAAAGGTCATTGCTAAAGAAGCTGGCTGTTCACATAGTGCTGAATCCAAGCATATTAATGGAAAGTTGAGTGGAAGGAAAAAGTGTGGTAGGAAAAGGTGCACAAGCAACAGAGATAACCGCAGCCTTGAAAGGATTGTTAAGAAAAGGCCATTCAAAAATTTTGGGGAGATTCACAAGGTGTGGACTGCTGCTGGGGTCATTGCTTCAAGAGCCACCACACACAGACGTATCCAGGACATGGGCTACAAGTGTCGCATTCCTTGTGTCAAGCCACTCATGACCAATAGACAACGCCAGAAGCGTCTTACCTGGGCCAAGGAGAAAAAGAACTGGACTGTTGCTCAGTGGTCCAAGGTGTTGTTTTCAGATGAAAATAAATTTTGCATTTCATTTGGAGAGGCAGACAGTCCAAGCTGCTTGAGGTCTAGTGTGAAGTTTCCACAATGAGTGATGGTTTGGGAGCCATGTCATCTGCTGGTCTAGGTCCACTGTGTTTTATCAAGACCAAAGTCAGCGCAGCCGTCTACCAAGAAATTTTAGAGCACTTCATGCTTCCCTCTGCCAACAAGCTTTTTGGAGATGGTAATGTCATTCTCCAGCAGGCCTTTTACTCCTGTCCACACTGCCAAAAGTACCAATACCTGGTATAAAAACAACAGTATCACTGTGCTTGATTGGAAGCAAACTCACCTGACCTTAACCCCATAGAGTATCAATGGGGTATTGTCAAGAGGAAGAGGAGAGACACCAGACCCAACAATACAGATGAGCTGAAGGCTGCCATCAAAGCAATCTGGGCTTCCATAACACATCAGCAGTGCCACAGGCTGATCTCCTGGATGCCAAGCCGCATTGATGCAGTAATTGATGCAAAAGGAGCCCCAACCAAGTATTGAGTGCATTTACTGAACATACATTTCACTAGGCCAACATTTCAGATTTTAAAATCATTTTTTTTTTTTAACAATCATAAAATATGGTGCTTTTTCTGCTTCCATCTAGATGCTCTGTTTTCCTTGTTCTTAGGCCGGGGACACACTTAACGTATAAAAAAACGGTCCGTTTTTCACGGCCGAGAATCGCACAAATGTTTCAAAAACAGTGACCTGTGTGCAGTGCGAGGATGCGATTTCCTCGCATCAAATGATCCGTGTGACATCCGTGTGATATCCGTATGGCATCCGTATGCCGAGATTTTCTCGCAAGCTTGCAAAACCGACATCTAATGGATTTATGTGCTCAAATGATCGGGAAAACATATATACAGTATATATATATATATATACATATATATATACATATATATATATATATATATATATATATATATATATATATATATATATATATATATATATATATATATATATATATATATATCATTGAGACACATATATATATATATATTCTGTATTTATATTTCATTCAGCGCGATATCTGTGAAAAGTCGGTAATTCAATTGCCGGCTTTGCATTTCTCCTTCACAAACCCGACAGGATATGAGACATGGTTTACATACAGTAAACCATCTCATATCCCCATTTTTTTTGCATATTCCACACTACTAATGTTAGTAGTGTGTATGTGCAAAATTTGGCCGCTGTAGCTGCTAAAATAAAGGGTTAAATTGCGGAAAAAATTGGCGTGGGCTCCCGCGCAATTTTCTCCGCCAGAATGGTAAAGCCAGTGACTGAGGGCAGATATTAATAGCCAGGAGAGGGTCCATGGTTATTGGCCCCCCCGTGGCTAAAAACATCTGCCCCCAGCCACCCCAGAAAAGGCACATCTGGAAGATGCGCCTATTCTGGCACTTGGCCACTCTCTTCCCACTCCCTGTAGAGGTGGGATATGGGGTAATGAAGGGTTAATGCCACCTTGCTATTGGAAGGTGACATTAAGCCAGATTAATAATGGAGAGGCGTCAATTATGACACCTATCCATTATTAAGCCAATTGTATGAAAGGGTTAAAAAACACACACACACATGATTTAAAAGTATTTTAATGCAATAAACACAGCGGTTGTTTTAATAATTTATTGATCTCTCAATCCATTTTCAGACCCTCGCTTGGCAAAACAATAAACACACAATATACATACCCTCTCTGATGTCCGATCATGTCCCACGAGGTAATCCATCTGAAGGGGTTAACTAATATTACAGGCACGAGCTGCGATAAACCACTCGCTCGTGCCTGTAATCCCCGGGTGCTGAAAGGAAAGCAGTGATCTATACTTACATTCAGTCGCGGTGATGCGCCCCTGCTGGATGTTCTCATGAACTGCAGCCTGGGAACTTTTTCCCACGCTCCAGGTCATATGAGGACATCCACCAGGGGGCGCATCACCGCGACTGAAGGTAACTATAGGTCATTGACCTACATTTCGCAATGCACACACATGGTCCGTGTGTAATCCGATTTTTTCTCGCACCCATAGACTTGCATTGGCGAGTCTCGGACGAGATACGCTGACAGTCGCAGCCTGCTGCGAGTTCCCTCGGATCTGAAATACGGTGGAGAAAATATCGGATGATGGGAGCTGAACCATAGATTAACATTGGGCCGAGTGCTATGCGATTTTTTATCGCATAGCACTCGTCCGTATTACGGTCTAGTGTGACCCCGGCCTTAAAGACATTTCTGTCTCTCTCCATTAAAAGCTGAATAGTTTAGTAAGGCCGGGGTCACACTTGCGAGTGCAATGTGAGAAACTCACTTTCACATCAATTCTCGGCGCTGCCACCGGCACTCGGGACCGGAACGTTCAGCTGCATAGAAATACATGCAGCTGCACACTCTAGTCCTGAATGCCGGCAGCAGTGTCTGGTATTGATGAGAGAGACTAAAGCGAGTTTCTCGAATTGCAAGTGTGACCCCGGCCTAACATTGTAGGCAGCAAGGGGTATGTTTTAAGATGCTGTAAATAGTTTTAAAAAGCTGTGCATCTAAGGTCGGAGTCACACTTAACATATTGAAAATCGGTCCGAGTCTCCCTGCTGAGAGTCGCACAAATGTTCTCCATATGGTCATCCATGTGTAATGCATTTGCAATGCGATGATGCGATTTTCTCGCACCTATGAATCCGTATGATATGCGTATGGCTTTACATTTCTCACTGCTTTTCCCCATTGAATTTAATGGCTCAATGGGCTGAAATGAGGAAAACGCGTGCATATTTCTCGCAAGTCACATTGATGGTCCGCGTGGTGTTCGATTTTTTTTCTCTTACCCATAGACTTGCATTGGCGAGTCTCGGGCGATATATGCGTACAATCGCAGCATGCTGCGATTTCACTCGCACGCTGAATACGCCCGTGAAAAAAAAAAAAAAAACGGTGATGGGAGCTGTCCTGTAGATTAACAGTGGTCCGAGTGCTATGCGATGTTTTCTCGCATAGCACTCGTCCGTATTCTACGCTAGTGTGACCCCCGGCCTAAAAATTAGTACGTCTTGTGACGTAATGGCTCCTGACCATTTTAGAGTTGCTGTGTAGAAAAGTATTAAGTCTTACACAGCATGAAATCAAGAACAGGGTAGGCAGCAGTACCTGTAGATCGTTGGGTGGGTGTAGTTCTTATGGAGCTGACCACATCGCTCCCATCAACATGTAGCTGATAAAGGGAGAAATTTTGCACTCTGAATAGCACAGAAAAGTGCTGAGATACACAGGAGTGTTTTCTGGTTTCGCTCCTGAAGAAGCCCATCCTAAACCATGGAACTCCTATACTACATGTTAAATAATCCATTGTTACACACTTGATGCCATGGGTGTTATATCTGAAACATTTCTATCTACACCTATACCAGCTTGAATAATGGGCATGAACTATAAATTGTGTCCTAAACATTTTTCTGTGCTATACAGTGTGTAGTTCTTACCTTAGGCCAGAGTCACACTACCGTATAATAAGGACGAGTGCTATGCTATAAAAAAATCATATAAAGCAAAAATGACACAGACACATGATCCAAATCACCTGCCATATATTTACCCACATCATGTGTCTGCTAGGACTATCAGACCCATCATCATAAACCATATATGAAAAACCGCAAAAAAAGATGATACGATGGTCAATGTATAGAAAACTCAATATAACCTTTATTGATACATATTAAAAATTACATCACACCTAATTGGGACAGAGGGTGAAAACCGGAACTACAATGCGCTCTGTGTCATACATAGGTGACTGACACAATCACCCGGCTCCGCAGCCAAACCATCACCTGGCATCTATATATATGTTAGCCCTCAATATATAGCGCACCAATAATTATAATCATCATTTGCTCCACAATTTATGCATAGTACTAATTCCTTCCGCTATTTACTGGTGCAGTACAAAGGGGCACACCTGCTTCTCCTACCAAACAATTTCCAATAGCGACCATATAATAGATCGGTAGCGTTACCTGTGCCGCAGGGATACCAAGGTGAGGCTGCAGTCCGGGCAAGAGCGTCTGCCCCGACGCACGTTTCGGACCTTTACCTTTTTCAAGGGGCCTAGTTTGAACTACTTACTGCACGTTTTAAATAGTATAACCTCAGTGTGTATGGTGACGACGTCACCGGAAGTTGCACAACTGACCCGGAAGTGACGCGCCGCGTCGCCGAGGCAACCGCAGCAACAACAGGCACCGGAGTCACATGAAGACAAGGTAACATGACCCAGCCTCCATGTACAGACTCCGATAACCTGCAGCCACCGCGGCACCCAGGCGACGAGCGCGTACAGGGCAAGGAAGTTCTTTTTAACTATGTCTAACTTGTCAGGTGATATTAGAGAATTGGTCATTGACCTATTGAACTTCACATTGACTCATAATTTTTTTGTGTTTAAGGGGTCTTTCTTCCTGCAGCTCCAGGGAACAGCAATGGGGGCTTCCTTCGCCCCGGCGTACGCCAACCTGTTCCTGGGGCTGTGGGAGAGAGACCTCACCCTGCCCGATCAGTCGTCGCCAATGTGCCGCATCCTATCTTGGACGCGGTACATTGACGACATTTTACTGATCTGGCAGGGATCAAGTGATGATCTACATGCATTTATGAAGTCATTGAATGACAATGACCAAAATATCTTTATCACCTATAAGTGTGACAATTCTGTTATAGAATTTCTTGATGTCACATTAAAAAAAGATATTAGGGGTGAGATACAGACGGACATCTTCCGCAAGCCTACCTCCACAAATATGTTGTTGCACGCCACCTCCTCCCATCCGGGGCACATGATCCAGTCCGTTCCCACCGGACAGTTTTTGCGGTTGCGGAGACTCTGCTCCACAGAAAGTGACTTCCACAAACAGGCGGAAGATTTAAAACAACGCCTGAGGGAGCGGGGTTTCAGCAATCGTATGATTAAAAAAGCTTATAATCGTGCAAGAGGTTCCTCCAGAAATGATTTACTATATGGGACACGCCAACCTAAGGAATGTGGAGATGTAAGATTTGTCACCAATTTCCACTCACATTTTCCAAAAATGAGGAAAATTCTTGACAAATCGTGGCACATCCTGAAGGCCGACCCAGTGATTGCGAGATTTATTCTTGATAGGGCTGTTATTACAGCCAGGAGATCAAAAAATCTACGGGACCAATTGGTCCGTAGTCACTACACGGGTGAGCCATCAACCACATTCCTTGACCGGATAAAAAGACGCTATGGTAGTGCCCCATGTGGCCATTGCGTGGCCTGCTCCAATATGGATCGTACTGATTCATTTAAAAACCAAGAGGGCTCTAGGGAATTTAAAATAAAAACAAACATTACGTGTACCAGTAGAAACGTAATTTATTATGCTGTCTGCCCATGTGATATGATCTACGTGGGGACGACGACTAGACAGCTCAAGATAAGGATTCGAGAGCATGTACTGGGGATCGAAGCAGCAGCCACGGCAGAGGACGTGACACTGCTTAAAACGATCCCCCGTCATTTTTGCAGGTTCCACGGGTGTGATAGTAGACAGCTGCGGGTTAGAGGCATCGATATGCTCGATGTTAATATCCGGGGTGGTGGAATGTTTAAGAGGTTGACCCAATTAGAGTCCAGGTGGATATGGACGTTGGGCACAGTCCATCCATCTGGACAATGAGAATTTGAGCTATACCCCATTTCTCTAATCTCCACTCGGTATGCTATTCGGGACACAATTCGCTTTGTGTGCATATTTTAAATTGTTTTTATGTTTCATTTTAGTTACAAGTATTTGTGGAAACACTGTGGACTTTACTGATAGGTAATACGGAGCGATGGATATACTGGCACATATCAACTGTGGGAAATTATCCATATGGATGGAAGAAGGAATAACCTCTTAAATCTATTGCTGTTGAATATTTTGCTATGTATAGTTGTATAAGCAATATTGTCCCTGATTGATAGATGTATATGTATGTCCCTATACTTTGTACCATATCCACTATGTTGTCTCCACATTTCCTGGTTTTTTTATGTGGTGCTCGTTTTATATGTGTAGATTGGGCATTTGGTATATAGAGTATTGGGGTTGCAATCCTTGCCCTGTACGCGCTCGTCGCCTGGGTGCCGCGGTGGCTGCAGGTTATCGGAGTCTGTACATGGAGGCTGGGTCATGTTACCTTGTCTTCATGTGACTCCGGTGCCTGTTGTTGCTGCAGTTGCCTCGGCGACGCGGCGCGTCACTTCCGGGTCGGGTGTGCAACTTCCGGTGACGTCGTCACCATACACACTGAGGTTATACTATTTAAGACGGGCAGTAAGTAGTTCAAACTAGGCCCCTTGAAAAAGGTAAAGGTCCGAAACGTGCGTCGGGGCAGACGCTCTTGCCCGGACTGCAGCCTCACCTTGGTATCCCTGCGGCACAGGTAACGCTACCGATCTATTATATGGTCGCTATTGGGAATTGTTTGGTAGGAGAAGCAGGTGTGCCCCTTTGTACTGCACCAGTAAATAGCGGAAGGAATTAGTACTATGCATAAATTGTGGAGCAAATGATGATTATAATTATTGGTGCGCTATATATTGAGGGCTAACATATATATAGATGCCAGGTGATGGTTTGGCTGCGGAGCCGGGTGATTGTGTCAGTCACGTATGTATGACACAGAGCGCATTGTAGTTCCGGTTTTCACCCTCTGTCCCAATTAGGTGTGATGTAATTTTTAATATGTATCAATAAAGGTTATATTGAGTTTTCTATACATTGACCATCGTATCATCTTTTTTTGTGGTTTTTCATATGAAAAAAAACGCATATCACTCAGACCAATGATAATCTATGGGGCAGCTCCCAGCATTGTTTTCTTTCTCGACAATGAAAGTCTATGGGTGTGAGAAAAACTCACACCACACGGACCATCAGTGTGACTTGAGAAAAAATCGTATAGCACTTGGACCAATGTTAATCTATGAAGCAGCTCCCATCATCCGTTTTTCCTCGGCCGTATTATACGTGTGAGTGAAATCGCCAATGAAAGTCTATGGGTGTGAGAAAAACTTGCATACCACACGGACCATCAGTGTGACTTGCGAGAAATACGCACCGGTGTCCTTTAGAAAAGCCGGCAATTCAGCGCGGTGTACAGTAAAATCAATAATATATATATATATATATATATATATATAAAGCTGTTTCCAGCCAGCTAACGCTCGGCACGTTCATTGCTATCTAATTAACGCTGCTGGTGATTAAACTAAAGTAAATAAAGACAACATTCAATAGTGCTTACGCAGGTGGTAAATTAACTTAAAATGAAGTTAATAATAATCTTTAAAAATCTGAATACTACTAATAATACGTAATGTGTGGGGACGGAGCCTCGTGTGGTAATGTGTGGGGACGGAGCCTCGTGTGGTAATGTGTGGGGACGGAGCCTCGTGTGGTAATGTGTGGGGACAGAGCCTCGTGTGGTAATGTGTGGGGACAGAGCCTCGTGTGGTAATGTGTGGGGACAGAGCCTCGTGTGGTAATGTGTGGGGACAGAGCCTCGTGTGGTAATGTGTGGGGACAGAGCCTCGTGTGGTAATGTGTGGGGACAGAGCCTCGTGTGGTAATGTGTGGGGACAGAGCCTCGTGTGGTAATGTGTGGGGACAGAGCCTCGTGTGGTAATGTGTGGGGACAGAGCCTCGTGTGGTAATGTGTGGGGACAGAGCCTCGTGTGGTAATGTGTGGGGACAGAGCCTCGTGTGGTAATGTGTGGGGACAGAGCCTCGTGTGGTAATGTGTGGGGACAGAGCCTCGTGTGGTAATGTGTGGGGACAGAGCCTCGTGTGGTAATGTGTGGGGACAGAGCCTCGTGTGGTAATGTGTGGGGACAGAGCCTCGTGTGGTAATGTGTGGGGACAGAGCCTCGTGTGGTAATGTGTGGGGACAGAGCCTCGTGTGGTAATGTGTGGGGACAGAGCCTCGTGTGGTAATGTGTGGGGACAGAGCCTCGTGTGGTAATGTGTGGGGACAGAGCCTCGTGTGGTAATGTGTGGGGACAGAGCCTCGTGTGGTAATGTGTGGGGACAGAGCCTCGTGTGGTAATGTGTGGGGACAGAGCCTCGTGTGGTAATGTGTGGGGACAGAGCCTCGTGTGGTAATGTGTGGGGACAGAGCCTCGTGTGGTAATGTGTGGGGACAGAGCCTCGTGTGGTAATGTGTGGGGACAGAGCCTCGTGTGGTAATGTGTGGGGACAGAGCCTCGTGTGGTAATGTGTGGGGACAGAGCCTCGTGTGGTAATGTGTGGGGACAGAGCCTCGTGTGGTAATGTGTGGGGACAGAGCCTCGTGTGGTAATGTGTGGGGACAGAGCCTCGTGTGGTAATGTGTGGGGACAGAGCCTCGTGTGGTAATGTGTGGGGACAGAGCCTCGTGTGGTAATGTGTGGGGACAGAGCCTCGTGTGGTAATGTGTGGGGACAGAGCCTCGTGTGGTAATGTGTGGGGACAGAGCCTCGTGTGGTAATGTGTGGGGACGGAGCCTCGTGTGGTAATGTGTGGGGACGGAGCCTCGTGTGGTAATGTGTGGGGACGGAGCCTCGTGTGGTAATGTGTGGGGACGGAGCCTCGTGTGGTAATGTGTGGGGACGGAGCCTCGTGTGGTAATGTGTGGGGACGGAGCCTCGTGTGGTAATGTGTGGGGACGGAGCCTCGTGTGGTAATGTGTGGGGACGGAGCCTCGTGTGGTAATGTGTGGGGACGGAGCCTCGTGTGGTAATGTGTGGGGACGGAGCCTCGTGTGGTAATGTGTGGGGACGGAGCCTCGTGTGGTAATGTGTGGGGACGGAGCCTCGTGTGGTAATGTGTGGGGACGGAGCCTCGTGTGGTAATGTGTGGGGACGGAGCCTCGTGTGGTAATGTGTGGGGACGGAGCCTCGTGTGGTAATGTGTGGGGACGGAGCCTCGTGTGGTAATGTGTGGGGACGGAGCCTCGTGTGGTAATGTGTGGGGACGGAGCCTCGTGTGGTAATGTGTGGGGACGGAGCCTCGTGTGGTAATGTGTGGGGACGGAGCCTCGTGTGGTAATGTGTGGGGACGGAGCCTCGTGTGGTAATGTGTGGGGACGGAGCCTCGTGTGGTAATGTGTGGGGACGGAGCCTCGTGTGGTAATGTGTGGGGACGGAGCCTCGTGTGGTAATGTAGGGGGACGGAGCCTCCTGTGGTAATGTGTGGGGACGGAGCCTCCTGTGGTAATGTGTGGGGACGGAGCCTCGTGTGGTAATGTGTGGGGACGGAGCCTCGTGTGGGGACAGAGCCTCATGTGGTAAGGTGGGGGGGGTGGGATATTGCGTGGTAATGTGGTGGGGGGGCGGGATTATGTGTGGCAATGTGGTGGGGGGCGGGATTATTTGTAGTAATGTGGAGGGGGGGCGGAATTATGTGTGGTGATGTGGGGGGGTAAGATTATGTGTGGTAATGTGGTGGGGGGGCGGGATTGTGTGTGGTAATGTGGTGGGGGGCGGGATTATGTGTGGTAATGTGGTGGGGGCGGGATTATGTGTTGTAATGTGGTGGGGGGGCGGGATTATGTGTGGTAATGTGGTGGGATTGTGTGGTAATGTGGTGGGGGGGGCGGGATTATGTGTGGTAATGTGGTTGGGGTGGGATTATGTGTGGTGATGTGGTGGGATTATGTGTGGTAATGTGGTTGGGGGATTATGTATGGTGATGTGGTGGGGGGCGGGATTATGTGTGGTGATGTGTTGGGGGGCGGGATTGTGTGGTAATGTCGTGGGGGGCGGGACTGTGTGGTAATGTTGTGGGGGGCGAAATTATGTGATAATGTGGTTGGGGTGGGATTATGTGTGGTGATGTGGTGGGGGCGGGATTGTGTGTGGTAATGTGGTGGGGGGCGGGATTATGTGTGGTAATGTGGTGGGGGGTGGGATTATGTGTGATAATGTGGTTGGGGTGGGATTATGTGTGGTGATGTGGTGGGGGGGGCGGAATTATGTGTGGTAATATGGTGGGGGGGCGGGATTATGTGTGGTAATGTGGTATGGGTGGGATTATGTGTGGAGATGTGTTGGGGGGGGCGGGATTATGTGTGGTGATGTGTTGGAGGGGCGGGATGTGTTTGGTGATATGGTGGGGGGCGGGATAATGTGTGGTAATGTGGTGGGGAGGCGGGATTATGGTGGTGATGTGGTGGGGGCGGGATTATGTGTGGTAATGGGGTGAGGGCGGGATTGTGTGTGGTGATGTGTTGGGGGGGCGGGATTATGTGTGGTGATGTGGTGGGGGGCGGGATTATGTGTGGTGATGTGGTGGGGGGGCGGGATTGTGTGTGGTAATGTGGTGGGGGGCGGGATTATGTGTCGTAATGTGGTGGGGGCGGGATTATGTGTTGTAATGTGGTGGGGGGGCGGGATTATGTGTGGTAATGTGGTGGGATTGTGTGGTAATGTGGTGGGGGGGCGGGATTATGTGTGGTAATGTGGTTGGGGTGGGATTATGTGTGGTGATGTGGTGGGATTATGTGTGGTAATGTGGTTGGGGGATTATGTATGGTGATGTGGTGGGGGGCGGGATTATGTGTGGTGATGTGTTGGGGGGCGGGATTGTGTGGTAATGTCGTGGGGGGCGGGACTGTGTGGTAATGTTGTGGGGGGCGAAATTATGTGTGATAATGTGGTTGGGGTGGGATTATGTGTGGTGATGTGGTGGGGGCGGGATTGTGTGTGGTAATGTGGTGGGGGGCGGGATTATGTGTGGTAATGTGGTGGGGGGTGGGATTATGTGTGGTAATGTGGTTGGGGTGGGATTATGTGTGATAATGTGGTTGGGGTGGGATTATGTGTGGTGATGTGGTGGGGGGGCGGAATTATGTGGTAATATGGTGGGGGGGCGGGATTATGTGTGGTAATGTGGTATGGGTGGGATTATGTGTGGAGATGTGTTGGGGGGGCGGGATTATGTGTGGTGATGTGTTGGAGGGGCGGGATGTGTTTGGTGATATGGTGGGGGGCGGGATAATGTGTGGTAATGTGGTGGGGAGGCGGGATTATGGTGGTGATGTGGTGGGGGCGGGATTATGTGTGGTAATGGGGTGAGGGCGGGATTGTGTGTGGTGATGTGTTGGGGGGGCGGGATTATGTGTGGTGATGTGGTGGGGGGCGGGATTATGTGTGGTGATGTGGTGGGGGGCGGGATTATGTGTGGTAATGTTATTATGTGTGGTAATGGGATGGGGGAGCGGGATTATGTGTGGTGATGTGGTGGGGTTGGGATGATGTTGGGGGGCAGGATTATGTGTGGTGATGTGTTGGGGGGACGGGATTGTGTGTGATGTGTTGGGGGGCGGGATTGTGTGTGGTAATGTGGTGGGGGGCGGGATTATGTGTGGTAATGTGGTGGGGGGTGGGATTATGTGTGGTAATGTGGTTGGGGGGATTATGTATGGTGATGTGGTCGGGGGCGGGATTATGTGTGGAGATGTGTTGGGGGGTGGGATTATGTGTGGTAATGTCGTGGGGGTGGAACTATGTGTGGTAATGTGGTGGGGGGGCGGGATTATGTGTGGTAATGCGGTTGGGATTATGTGTGGTGATGTGGTGGGTGGGCGGGATTATGTGTGGTAATGTGGTGGGGGGGCGGGATTGTGTGTGGTAAGGGTGGGATTATGTGTGGTGATGTGTTGGGGGCGGGATTGTGTGATGTGTTGGAGGGGCGGGATAATGTGTTTGGTGATATGGTGGGGGGCGGGATTATGTGTGGTAATGTGGTGAGGGGGCGGGATTGTGTGTGGTGATGTGTTGGGGGCGGGATTGTGTGTGGTGATGTGGTGGGGGCGGGATTGTGTGTGGTAATGTGGTGGGGGGGCGGGATTATGTGTGGTAATGTGGTTGGGGGGATTATGCATGGTGATGTGGTCGGGGGCGGGATTATGTGTGGTGATGTGTTGGGGGGTGGGATTATGTGTGGTAAAGTGGTTGGGATTATGTTTGGTGATGTGGTGGGTGGGCGGGATTATGTGTGGTAATGTGGTGGGGGGGCGGGATTGTGTGTGGTAATGTGGTATGGGTGGGATTATGTGTGGTGATGTGTTGGGGGGCGGGATTGTGTGGTGATGTGTTGGAGGGGCGGGATAATGTGTTTGGTGATATGGTGGGGGGCGGGATTATGTGGTAATGTGGTGAGGGGGCGGGATTGTGTGTGGTGATGTGGTGGGGGCGGGATTATGTGTGGTAATGGGGTGAGGGCGGGATTATGTGTGATGTGTTGGGGGGCGGGATTATGTGTGGTAATGTTATGTGTGGTAATGGGGTGGGGGGAGTGGGATTATGTGTGATGTGGTGGGGGGTGGGATTATGTGTGGTGATGTGTTGGGGCGGGATTATGTGTGGTGATGTGTTAGGGGGCGGGATTATGTGTGATGTGTTGGAGGGGCGGGATAATGTGTTTGGTGATATGGTGGGGGGCGGGATTGTGTGTGGTGATATGGTGGGGGGCGGGATTGTGTGTGGTGATGTGGGGGGGGTGAAGCTACTGTGCAGGGGGCAGGATTAGCGAGTAATCACGATGCCTCTTATATATAAATAGATTTACATATACATACACAGGGTGGGCCATTTATATAGATACACCATTAATAAAATGGGAATGGTTGATTATATCAACTTCCTGTTTGTGGCAGATTAGTATATGGGAGGGGGGGAAAACTTTTCAAGATGGGTTGTGACCATGGCCGCCATTTTGATGTTGGCCACTTTGGATCCAACTTTATTTTTTTCAATGGGAAGAGGGTCATGTGACACATCAAACTTATTGAGGATTTCACAAGAAAAACAATGGTGTGCTCGGTTTTAACATAACTTTATTCTTTCATGAGTATTTACAAGTTTATGACCATTTATAAAATGTGTTCAAACTGCGGCCCATTGTGTTGGGTTGTCAATGCAACCCTCTTCTCCCACTCTTGACACACGGATAGCAGCACCGCAGAAGAAATGCTAGCACAGGCTTCCTGTATCAGTTGTTTCAGATGCTGCACATCTCGTATCTTCACAGCATAGACAATTGTCTTCAGATGACAATGAAGAAAGAAAAGTCTAAGGGGGTCGGATCGGGAGACCTTGGTGGCCATTCAACTGGCCCAGGACGACCAATCCCCCCACTTTCGAGGAAACTGTTCATGTAGGAATGCTCGGACCTGAAACCCATAATGTGGTGCTGCACCATATTTTCACGAATATTTGAGGCCATGGATCCATTATATGTCAATTTTGCAAGCCGGATACTTTGATGAGGGGAGAAAAATAAAAATAAACAATAAAAAAATCGCATCCTCGCATTGCACACGGATGACATGCGGATCACTGTTCGGGAACATTTCTGCAAATCTCGGCCGTGAAAAACAGACCGATTTTTTATACGTTATGTATGACGACGACGGCCTTAGGCCGGAGTCACACTAGACCCTAATACGGACGAGTACTATGCAGATAAAAAAATGCATAGCACTCGGACCAATAGTAATCTATAGGGCAGCTCTTATCTGTTATTTTCTCGGCTGTATTCAGGATCCGAGTGAAATTGCAGCATGCTGCGATTGTCAGCGTATCTTGCCTGAGACTCGCCAATGCAAGTCTATGGGTGCGATAAAAACTCGCACACCACACGGACCATCAGTATGGCATCCATATGCAATGCGATTTTAACATGAGCTTTTACATAGAGAGAACTGCTGTATGTAAAAGCTCATGTTAAAATCGCATTGCATACGGATGCCATACGGATGTCACACTATTACTAGATGCGAGGAAATCACATCCTCGCATTGCACACAGATGACATACGGATCACTGTTCAAAAACATTTGTGCGATTTTCGGCCATCAAAATCGGACCGATTTTTTATACGGTAAGTGTGACTCCGGCCTTACAGACATAATTGCACACAATTTACAGGACTTTGTCAGCACAGAATAACTGTTCAAATCAAGTTCAGGTACTCGGTGCATCATGGCATGGCCAATCACTTATATAAACCTTCCCACCTGCTTGGTTTCCATTTATCTCCACCCCACCCCCCTCTTCTTTGATTGACCGCTGTGGCTTCATAGGGCCAGAGAAGAGTGGAGATAAATAGAAGAATATTGATTACATAATACCACCGATCAGATCAAAGGTCTACGTAGCAAGGTAGAACTGTAGTTAGATTATAAAAAATAACTTTTAATAAGATCCGTTAAAAAGGGCCTCAGAGACCACCAACAAAACTACCAAAATAAACACACACAATATACATATACTACCAAACGCTCCTGCAGAGCACTGCAAATCCTATAGCACGGTGAATTGTAAACACCCTTTTTGTAAAAAAATTCCACCATGCAAAAATAGTACCATTAGGTATCCCTACTCATTGCCCCATAGTGTGCAGACTATGGGGCAATGAGTAGGGATACCTAAAGGTACTATTTTTGCATGGTGGAATTTTTTTACAAAAAGGGTGTTTACATATCTACATCCTCCCTTATCGGTAAATCTCCCAAGGGAGATTTACCGATAAGGGAGGATGTAGACATGGTCCGGATGTAATTCAAAGGAATGGGGTATTGAACGGGCACGCAGAGAGCCTTTCCCTTATATGCTGGCATCTGGGATCATTCCATTTCATGCTGTGAAGGAAAGAGTCCATATCTCGGATGAGATTGTTCCTTTATGTACCTTGGTATCAAGTTTACTTACTCCCTTGTGCTCTTGCTTAAACTTGAATCTATTGTGTGCAGACTATGGGGCAATGAGTAGGGTTACCTAATGGTACTATTTTTGCATGGTGGAATTTTTTTTTACAAAAAGGGTGTTTACAATTCACCGTGCTATAGGATTTGCAGTGCTCTGCAGGAGCGTTTGGTAGTATATGTATATTGTGTGTGTTTATTTTGGTATTTTTGTTGGTGGTCTCTGAGGCCCTTTTTAACGGATCTTATTAAAAGTTTTTGTTTGTTTTTTTTATAATCTAACTACAGTTCTACCTTGCTACAAGATAAATAGAAGCCAAGCAGGTAAAAAGCTGCACTTACTGGTGCTTCTCACAAATTTAGAATATAAACTCATATTATATAGAGCCATTACAAACAGAGTGATCTATTTCAAGTGTTTATTTCTGTTAATGTTGATGATTATGGCTACAGTCAATGAAAACCCCAAAGTCATTATCTCAGTAAATTAG
The DNA here is from genome assembly GCF_051348905.1 of Ranitomeya variabilis. NCBI lineage: Eukaryota > Metazoa > Chordata > Amphibia > Anura > Dendrobatidae > Ranitomeya > Ranitomeya variabilis. Next base: position 335,103,886 of record NC_135234.1, read on the forward strand.
AATACTTTATAATACCAGCTTGAAAAATAATGCTTTCCTAATAGCTGCATCACCACAACCTGTTACTGAAAAGTAAAATTGCTGCTGGGGGACACATTATGTGTTATACATTTACTGAACTGCAGAACAAACGGTTATGGGAAGCGAAGGACCTATATGCACTATGGCAGCGTTTTACTCTCAAAGGATGTAAAATATTGGTATGAAGAGGTGACTATAGCCCATGATCACGTGTGCATTTATACAAATTGAGGATTGTGCGGCTTAGTTATCTTAGCTTCTTAACGCAGCTAATTATCTCTACATGAGGATTGGTATTTTCTTCTCACAGTGTATGTGCCTCAACAAGAGGTGTTCTGAGTGCACGACGATACAGTTTTGCAGCACTGGGGGGCCCTTGTATCTAATCCCACCAAGGCACTGCAGCCTTGCAGCGCTGGAGTCCTGGGTTCTAATCCCACCTTGGACAACATCTGCAAGGAGTTTGTATGTTCTCTCCGTGTTCGCGTGGGTTTCCTCCGGGTACTCCAGATTCCTCCCACATTCCACAGACATACTGATAGGGAATTTAGATTGTGAGCCCCATCGGGGACAGCAATAATAAAATGTGCAAACTGTAAAGCGCTGTGGAATATGTTAGCGCAGTATAAAAATAAAGATGATTATTATTATTACAGGACAACATCTGCAAGGAGTTTGTATGTTCTCCCTGCATTTATGCGAGTTTCCTCCCACACTTTAAAGACATACTGATAGGGAATTTCGATTGTGAGCCCCAATGGGTTGATAATGTCTGTAAAGTGCTGCGGAATATGTTGGCACGATATAACCAATAAAAAAAAGTGTAAACAGAAAATGACTCACCGTTTAAGTCAGGTATTTGCTAAATGAATTTATAAAAATATAAGACTATGTGCACACGTTGCGGATTAGCCTTAGGAATTTCTGGTGCGGATTCTGCCTCTCCTGGCAGAAAACGCAGCTGCCGATTTGTCGCGTTTTTTTGTGCGGATCCACAGCGTTTTTGCTGCGGTTTTATTGCGTTTTTTACCCCTGCGGATTTCTATAATGGAATGGGTACAAAAACGCTGCAGATTCTCAAAAAAGAAGTATAGGAGAACACCGTGTGCACAGTCACAACGTGGTGCATAGACTAGGTTCCCAAACCGTTAATATAGACAAAAAGGAAGTCTAGCACTCAACTTCAGTAAACGTTAATAGCGTTTTATTTTGTAGCACTCGAAACGTTTCAGTCCTATCTTGGACTTTCATCAGTCACGTGCCAATGTGGGCCTGTGAGGCCAGGCAAAAATCAAGGATATGGAGGCAATGCGCTTAAATGTAGAAGAGGGACCCTATGCGGCACAAATGAGAAGAGCAAAAATGCGCTTAATAGTGGCGTTTTAAGTCATGGAAGATGATGTCTCAGGTGAAATATAACACCTATGAGCAGAGACGGTGCCGATGAGAGGGAGAGGGGTGCTTCCTTCAGACGCGGTGTCCGCCGCTTGTCTCGAGACAAGCGGCGGACACCGCGTCTGAAGGAAGCACCCCTCTCCCTCTCATCGGCACCGTCTCTGCTCATAGGTGTTATATTTCACCTGAGACATCATCTTCCATGACTTAAAACGCCACTATTAAGCGCATTTTTGCTCTTCTCATTTGTGCCGCATAGGGTCCCTCTTCTACATTTAAGCGCATTGCCTCCATATCCTTGATTTTTGCCTGGCCTCACAGGCCCACATTGGCACGTGACTGATGAAAGTCCAAGCTAGGACTGAAACGTTTCGAGTGCTACAAAATAAAACGCTATTAACGTTTACTGAAGTTGAGTGCTAGACTTCCTTTTTGTCTCAAAAAAGAAGTGACATGCTACTTCTTTTAAACCGCAGCGTTTCCGCAGCGGATTTTCCGCAACGTGTGCACAGCTTTTTTTTTCTCATTGATTTACATTGTACTGTAAATCAATGGTAGATCTGCAGTGTTTCTGCACCCCAAAAAACGCTGCGGATCTGCAGAGAATCCGCAACGTGTGCACATAGCCTTAAGATCTGAGGATAAGGAAATATGAAGGCGGAGGTGTGAGCTGCAAAATTACTGGATTTTTAGGATTATAAAACACACTCTTTCCCCCAAATTTGGGGGGAAAATGGGGGTGCGTCTTATAATGCGGATGTAACAACTTTGCTGGCATCAAGGCATGACCTCTCATCTCTCACACTATCGTACCCACTGCTCCAGGTCATGATGTGGTTTCTGTTTCTTGCCAGCTCCATATTCTGTGCCTCTGCATGCTTCCTGGCTGTGTGCATAGGGCGGCGGCGCCTGAACTCTCTGGTTCTTATAGGAATCAGGTGCACCTGTCTAATCTGTTCCTGACCAATTACCAAGAGGCCTTCAGTATTTAGTGCAGCTCCACCCAGTGGACTGGGCCTGTGCAATGTGTTAGCTCAGTTTGTGTTTAGCTTCTGAGTTGCCAGGCCTTGCTCTGTGTTACTCCCTCTCTAGAGGCTTTTCTCCTTGCCTTGCCTTGATCTTGTTGGTCTGCCTCCCAGGAGGCTGTGTATCCTGGTCTCAGTGTATGTGTCCTTGCTTTGCCTTGTTTTGGTCTGTCCGCCCTCCAGGAGGCAGAATATCCTGGTCCCTGTATTGTTCTATGGGTTGGAGACCCTACTTAAGCACCAACAAAAAACTTTTTTCTATTGAGTGCTGTGTTTTCCTTTATTATCCTGGTCCCTGTGTCTTTGTTCTTATACATTGTCTTGTTCCATTACCTTGTCTGAACTTAGTCCTATCTGTCATCTTGTCTGTGACTTCCTTACCTGCTCTGTCTTTCCTTGTGTTCTCAGTCTGCTTTTGCTCCACACTCTTGCGGCTCTGCCTGCTCTGAACCCTTGTGACTTTGCCTGGGCTCCGCTCTCTTGCAGCTTTGCCTCTGCTCCGCACTCCTGCGGTTCTGCTCCGTTCTACTCTGCTCTGCTGCTGCAGAGACCTCTTGCTGCAGCTCCTCTCCGCATTCCTTGTGGTTCAGCTCTGCTGCTGCAGTAATCTCTTGCTGCAGCTCCTCTCCGCATTCCTTGCGGTTCCGCTCTGCTTAGCTTTTGTCGCGGCGCTAGCTCTTGCTGCTCTACCGCTCCTATCTGCAGCCTTGCGGTTCTCTTCCTGTGTGAACAGGTCCCAACCTGCTCCTTCATTCTCCTTTCCTTCTGGCTTGTTTCCGTATCTGCATCTCCTGTGTTAACAGATCCCAACCTGTTCCTTCATACTTCATTCCTTTCTGCTTGTTTCCTTACCTGCACCTCCTGTGTGAACAGGTCCCTACCCGTTCCTTCAAACACCACACCAACTAGCCCTGCGTCTCTGCCGTGCCTGCCAGCCCCGTGTCTCCGCTGTGCCAGCCTACTCGTCTGAGTTTCATCCGTGCTCATCTGCTAGTCCTGCCTGATGCCCACACCTGTCCTAGTGTTCCTGTTCTCCAAGTGGGATCAGCAGCCACAGCCAGACACAACCCTGGAGTAGCACCTGGCAGCTGCCTGCTGCTCAAGCCTGACCAAACCATCAGAGGCTCCAGTGAAAACCAAGGCAGCTGTCCGACATGCCCCTTCCAGGGTAGTCTGGTTCGTGACACAGTGGGGCCACAAAAACCCCCCCCGCCCCCCGAGCTCAAGCCCACCAGTCAGGAAGTGAGCGTGACAGTTGATATACCTTATAAGTACCGTTGCTGCAGGCCGGACGAGGGGGTGCCCGGCGGTGCTGCGGGGGCTCTGCTGACATTTCCTTAAAGGCCAGAGCCCCCGCAGTTCCACGGTTTCCTGTGCGGTGGACTCCGGGAAAATGGCAGCCGGGGGGGCGGTGCATGTACAGATGGAGATCTCGGCACCAAGATCTCGGGAGATGAGATCTCCGCACTGAGATCTCATCTCCCGAAATCTCCTTCTGCGCATGCACTGCCCCCCCCCCCCCCCCGGCGGCCATTTTCCCGGAGTCCACTGCACAGGAAACCATGGAACTGCAGGGGTTCTGGCCTTTCACAAAATGTCGGCAGAGCCCCGACAACAGCACCAGAGACTCTCACAGCAGCACTGCCGGGCAACCCCAGCGGCGCACCGCACATCCCCTCATCCCAGCCTGCGGCCTTACCCCACTCCTGCCTCCTCCAGCAGCAACCCCGGTAAGCAATAAGACGCATGGAGTATAAGCACCACAACCATTTTATTTAAAAAATGTTTTCCTATTTTTCTCCTCAAAATTTGGGGTGCGTCTTATAATCCAGAGCGTCTTATAATCCGAAAAATACGGTACTTACTGTAAAATTATAGATCCTGAGTTATCTATTGTATTTGTCAATGTAACAATACTGCGACTGCTGAAGCGTCTTCAGAAGAGAACATTGAACAATGAGAATTTCATTTGTTTCTTCTTTTTTAATAAAACGAGGTAGAAAATAGAAAAAAAAATACAAACATTTAGCATAAAAACCTGATTCAATAAATAGGTCATCTTCTAATGAAAGACATATAAAGGACACATTATCTAGCTTTGGATGCAACTAAACCAAAACCAAAGTGTGGGAAAAGTAGTCCAATTGGCTTGCAAAACTTGCAACTCATCAAGACAAGTGAATTTCTTGCCTGTCTTGATCAAAGGGCATGTTTGAGTCAGATGCTCCTCATTCTTGAAAACGGGCACGCCCTCCCTATGAAGAGTGCCCACCTCCCCCAAAACCTCCCCCCATAAAAATAGCACATGAAGATGCTTACGAATGTTAAAAAAAGAATTGCAAATGAAATATTTATTAAAGATAATTACACAAAATACTTTCTTAACATAAGCATACACAGGAAATTGTAAAGTATGTTAATGTCTTAAATTCAGAAATATTAACTTGTTTTGGTGTGTATTTGAGGGCCCAGTGGCCCAATTAGGCTTTCGGTCTATGGGTTATATGTTCACATTTCTCTCGAAAGTTAAATAGAAAGGTGAAAAATATACATACGTAACAATATCCTACGTTTAATACCCAACGTTTATTACTGACTTCTATTTGTTAGGATTCCAAGCAGAATATTACTAGAACTGAGAATAAAAATGAGACATGAAAAAAAAAAAAGGGCAGATATTTGCCTTGTTATAAAGTGGCATACTTATATTGTTTGTTAAAACTATTAAGACCTGCAATATTTTCCATAAATTGTGTGTGAATTTTTTCTTAATTATGGTGTGAATAATTTGGTTTAAAAGAAAAAAGGAAAAATGCAAAACCAAGAACAATATAACAGTAGTAATGATGATCAGGATAGTTTTTAGAAAGTGGTTTTCACCTTAGGTAGAGCTGGTGAGATCAAAGTAATGTGCAAAGTGTTTGTCATTGGCACAGTATAGCAAATGGTATTGCACAATAACTGGTAGGTAAGATGCAATATTAACTCTCAGGTATAGATTAAAAAAAAATATTAAAAAATAAAGGGTGAATATGAAGGACTGCACTGGAATGCAATTAAAAAATATATATTGCTCTGCCTCCATAGATGAACAGAATGCACCACCCTAACTGTACAGGAAGAAAATATTTATGATGCTTTTGGTTATTTTAATTACTAAAAAAATGTCCTATGGCACCCTCAACACTATTTGGGGGAACATGCCACAGAATTGCATAAACAAAGACAACTGGTCCTTTTGGTGTTGTGACACAAACCCACATATAGCAGGATAGATGATCCATGTTGTGAATAATGAGATGCAGCACCAAAGTCCAGATACTCTCATGTTACTTATCTCCAACTTAAAAGGTAGGTGCGTCTAGATTTATAGAAGAAAGGTCTTTCAGATATGCGCAACTCGCTCCATTCAGTGCATTCATCAGAGGATATACCTAGATGAGGCAAATAAAAAAAATAAATAAAATTTGACAATGTATAAAACCAATTATCCCAGCATGACCACTACACAATTGTTAATAAAGTAGCAATATAGGCATATGACAGACATTGATATAATAGGGGATATATAGGCTAGTATTATCCAAATAATTAATACTATAATAAACTGTATACCCCTCATCAATGAATAGGACCCAATGTGGACAGATTGTTATATTTTAAAAGAGAGATAAACACACTCAAGCAGTGCGGAGGGTAGGTAAGACCAAGGATATTGTTATGTATCAGTTTAACATCTACTATATAATTGTCTAAGGGTCACTTCCGTCTTTCTGTCTGTCCTTCTGTTTGTCTGTCTGTCACGGAAATCCCAAGTCGCTGATTGGTCGCAGCAAAACAGCCACGACCAATCAGCGACGGGCACAGTCCAGCGGCAAAATGGCCGCTCCTTACTCCCTGCAGTCAGTGCCCGCTCCATACTCCCCTCCAGTCAGCGCTCACACAGGGTGCGTATGCAGCATTAATAGTAAAAAGATCTAATGTTAAAAATAATAATAAAAAAAAATAGTTATATACTCACTGTCCATCGGCCCCTCGGATCCAGAACAGGCCTTTCCCGCTCCTCGCGACGCTCCGGTGACCGCTCCATGCACTGCGATCTTGCGATCTCTACGTCATCATCTCGCGAGACCGCAATGCACTCTTGGAACCGGAGCACGCGAGGAGCATCGGTAAACGCATCACCAGGATCCGGGGGCCAACGGAAGGTGACTATAACACTTTTTAATTTTAATTCTTTTTTTTTTTTTTTTTAAACAGGGATATGATGCCCACATTGCTATATACTACGTGGGCTGTGCCATACGCTACGTGGGTGGGCTGTGCCATACGCTACGTGGGTGGGCTGTGCTATATACTCCGTGGGCTGTGCTATATACTCCGTGGCCGGCCGCGAACAATCAGCGACAGGCGCAGTCCGGTCGCAAATTGGCGCGGGATTTGAACCATGCTTTGCTAATTGGTCGCGGTTGGCCGAATCCTGTGTATTCAATGTATTGTTCAAAAATCTTCATAAATAAACGACATACATATTCTAGAATACCCGATGCGTTAGAATCGGGCTACCATCTAGTATTGTCTAGTAGTGTTATATTCACCATTATAAAGGGGATCCACTATACGATATTCAACCAGTAAATAATCTGCACAGATATATCCAAGCAATAATACAGAGCATATGGATAGATGTAACATTTATGCAGTACAACAGTTATCTACACAGAGTTCCACAGTATATTACATAGAGTAACATAGCCTGGTAACATAGTTATTAAGGTTGAAGGAAGACTATAAGTCCATCTAGTTCAACCCATAGCCTAACCTAACATGCCCTAACATGTTGATCCAGAGGAAGGCAAAAAAAACTCATGTGGCAAAGAGTAAGCTCCACATTGGGGAAAAAAAATCCTTCCCGACTCCACATACGGCAATCAGACTAGTTCCTTGGATCAACGCCCTATCAAGGAATCTAGTGTATATACCCTGTAACATTATACTTTTCCAGAAAGGCATCCATTCCCCTCTTAAATTTTAGTAATGAATCGCTCATTACAACATCATACGGCAGAGAGTTCCAAAGAATCCGCGTCTGTTATTATACTTAAACCTTCTTTCCTCCAGACGTAGAGGATGCCCCCTTGTCCCTGTCTCAGGTCTATGAGTAAAAAGATCATCAGAAAGGTCCTTGTACTGTCCCCTCATATATTCATACACTAAAATAAGATCACCCCTTAGCCTTCGTTTTTCCAAACTAAATAGCCCCAAGTGTAATAACCTATCTTGGTATTGCAGACCGCCCAGTCCTCTAATAACCTTGGTCGCTCTTCTCTGCACCCGCTCCAGTTCAGCTATGTCTTTCTTATACACCAGAGACCAGAACTGTACACAGTATTCTAAGTGTGGTCGAACTAGTGACTTGTATAGAGGTAAAATTATGTTCTCCTCATGAGCATCTATGCCTCTTTTAATGCATCCCCAATATTTTATTTACCTTTGTAGCAGCTGCCTGACACTGGCCACTAAATGTGAGTTTGTCATCCACCCATACACCCAGGTCTTTTTCACTGACGGTTTTGCCCAGAGTTTTAGAATTAAGCACAGTTATACATCTTATTACTTCTACGTAAGTGCATGACCTTACATTTATCCCCATTAACCCCTTAATCCCATATGACGTACTATCCCGTCGAGGTGGGGTGGACCTTAATTCCCACTGACGGGATAGTACGTCATATGCGATCGGCCGCGCTCACGGGGGGAGCGCGGTCGATCGCAATCAAACATGATCGCAGTGTTCCGGCAGTATAGAGAAGCATCGCGCAGGGAGGGGGCTCCCTGCATGCTTCCCTGAGACCCCCGGAGCAACGCGATGTGATCGCGTTGCTCCGAGCGTCTCTTACCTCCTATCCCTGCAGGCCCCGGATCCAAAATGTCCGCAGGGCTGCATCCGGGTCCTGCAGGGACTACTTCCGGATCCAGAGCAGGCGCTGGTAAGCAAGTCAGATCGCTGATCTGACAGAGTGCTGTGCAAACTGTCAGATCAGCGATCTGTGATGTCCCCTATATATATTTTATTCCCATAAATACATTTCTTTATCTAAATAAAGAAAAAAAACAAAATAAAAGTACACATATTTAGTATCGACCCAACCTATAAAACTGTCCCACTTGTTAACCCCTTCAGTGAACACCGTAAGAAAAAAAAAAACGAGGCAAAAAACGCTTTATTATCATACCGCCGAACAAAAAGTGGAATAACACGCGATCAAAAAGACGGATATAAATAACCATGGTACCGCTGAAAACGTCATCTTGTCCCGCAAAAAACGAGCCGCCATACAGAATCATAAGCAAAAAAATAAAAAAAAGTTATAGTCCTCAGAATAAAGCGATGCCAAAATAATTATTTTTTCTATAAAATAGCTTTTATCGTATAAAAGCGCCAAAACATAAAAAAATGATATAAATGAGATACCGCTGTAATCGTACTGACCCGAAGAATAAAACTGCTTTATCACTTTTACCAAACGTGGAACGGTATTAACGCCTCCCCCAAAAGAAATTCATGAATAGCTGGTTTTTGGTCATTCTGCCTCACAAAAATCGGAATAAAAAGCGATCAAAAACTGTCACGTGTCTGAAAATGTTACCAATAAAAACATCAACTCGTCCCGCAAAAAAGACCTCACATGACACTGTGGACCAAAATATGGAAAAATTATAGGTCTCAAAATGTGGAGACGCAAAAACTTTTTTGATATAAAAAGCGTCTTTTAGTGTGTGACAGCTGTCAATCATAAAAATCCGCTATAAAAAATGCTATAAAAGTAAATCAAACCCCCCTTCATGACCCCCTTAGTTAGGGAAAAATAATAAAATTAAAAAAATGTATTTATTTCCATTTTCCCATTAGGGTTAGGGCTACGGTTAGGGTTGGGGCTAAAGTAAGGGTACTGTCACACAGTGCAATTTTCATCGCTACGACGATACGATTCGTGACGTTCTAGCGATATCCATACGATATCGCAGTGTCTGACACGCAGCAGCGATCAGGGACCCTGCTGAGAATCGTACGTCGTAGCAGATCGTATGGAACTTTCTTTCGTCGCTTGATCACCCGCTGACATCGCTGGATCGTTGTGTGTGACAGCGATCCAGCGATGTGTTCGCTTGTAACCAGGGTAAACATCGGGTAACTAAGCGCAGGGCCGCGCTTAGTAACCCGATGTTTACCCTGGTTACCAGCGTAAACGTAAAAAAAACAAACAGTACATACTCACATTCCAGTGTCTGTCCTCCGGCGTCTCAGCTTCTCTGCACTGTGAGCGCCTGCCAGCCGGAAAGCGAGCACAGCGGTGACGCGGTGACGTCACCGCTGTGCTTTCCGGCTATGGCGCTTACACAGTGGAGAGAAGCAGAACGCCGGGGGACAGACACCGGAATGTAAGTATGTACTGTTTGTTTTTTTTACGTTTACGCTGGTAACCAGGGTAATCATCGGGTTACTAAGCGCGGCCCAGCGCTTAGTAACCCGATGTTTACCCTGGTTACCCGGGGACTTCGGCATCGCTCCAGCGCCGTGATTGCACAGTGTGACCGCAGTCTACGACGCTGGAGCGATAATCATACGACGCTGCGACGACACGAATCGTGCCGTCGAAGCGATCAAAATTGCACTGTGTGACAGTACCCTTAGGGTTAGAGTTGGGGCTAAAGTTAGGGTTTGGATTACATTTACGGTTGGGATTAGGGTTGGGATTAGAGTTAGGGGTGTGTCAGGATTAGGGGTGTGGTTAGAGTTACCATTGGGATTAGGGTTAGGGGTGTGTTTGGATTAGGGTTTCAGGTAGAATTGGGGGGTTTCCACTGTTCAGGCACATCAGGGGCTCTCCAAACGCGACATGGCATCCGATCTCAATTCCAGCCAATTCTGCGTTGAAAAAGTAAAACAGTGCTCCTTCCCTTCTGAGCTCTCCCGTGCGCCCAAACAGGGGTTTACCCCAACATATGGGGTATCAGTGTACTTGGGACAAATTGGACAACAACTTTTGGGGTCCAAGTTCTCTTGTTATCCTTGGGAAAATAAAAATTTGGGGGGCTAAAAATCATTTTTGTGGGAAAAAAAGGATTTTTTATTTTCATGGCTCTGCGTTGTAAACTGTAGTGAAACACTTGGGGGGTTCAAAGTTCTCAAACACATCTAGATAAGTTCCTTGGGAGGTCTAGTTTCCAATATGGGGTCTGATTGCCGTATGTGGGGTCGGGAAGGAATTTTTTTCCCCATGGTGGAGCTTACTCTTACCACATGGGTTTTTTTTGCCTTCCCCTGGATCAACATGCTAGGGCATGTTAGGCTATGGGTTGAACTAGATGGACTTAAAGTCTTCCTTCAAACTTAATAACTATGTTACCATGTTACTTGTGGGAGGTTTCTACTGTTTGGGTACATCAGGGGCTCTGCAAATGCAACGTGATGCCTGCAGACCAATCCATCTAAGTCTGCATTCCAAATGGCACTCCTTCCCTTCCGAGCTCTGCAATGCGTCCAAACAGTGGTTCCCCCCCACATATGGGGTATCAGCGTACTCAGGACATATTGGACAACAACTTTTGGGGTCCAATTTATCCTGTAGTGAAACACTTGGGGGTTCAAAGCTCTCAAAACACATCTAGATAAGTTCCTTAGGGGGTCTACTTTCCAAAATGGTGTCACTTGTGGGGGGTTTTAATGTATAGGCACATCAGGGACTCTCCAAACGCAGCATGGCGTCCCATCTTAATTCCAGTCAATTTTGCATTGAAAAATAAAATGGCGCTCCTTCCCTTCCGAGCTCTGCTATGCGCCCAAACAATGGTTTACACCCACATATGGGGTATCAGCGTACTCAGGACAAATTGCACAACAACTTTTGTGGTCTAATTTCTTCTCTTACCCTTGGGAAAATAAAAAATTGGGGGCGAAAAGATCATTTTTGTGAAAAAATATGATTTTTTATTTTTACGGCTCTGCATTATAAACTTCTGTGAAGCACTTGTTGGGTCAAAATGCTCACCAAACATCTAGATAAGTTCCTTAAGGGGTCTACTTTCCAAAATGGTGTCACTTGTGGGGGGGTTTCAATGTTTACGCACATCAGGGGCTCTCCAAATGCAACATGGCGTCCCATCTCAATTCCAGTCAATTTTGCATTGAAAAGTCAAATGGCGCTCCTTCCCTTCCGAGCTCTGCCATGCGCCCAAACAGTGGTTTACACCCACATATGGGGGTATCAGCGTACTCAGGACAAATTGCACAACAATTTTTGGTGTCCAATTTCTTCTCTTACCCTTGGGAAAATAAAACAAATTGGAGCGGAAATAAATTTTGTGTGAAAAAAAGTTAAATGTTCATTTTTATTTAAACATTCCAAAAATTCCTGTGAAGCACCTGAAGGGTTAATAAACTTCTTGAATGTGGTTTTGAGCACCTTGAGGGGTGCAGTTTTTAGAATGGTGTCACACTTGGGTATTTTCTATCATATAGACCCCTCAAAATGACTTTAAATAAGATGTGGTCCCTAACAAAAAATGGTGTTGTAAAAATGAGAAATTTCTGGTCAACTTTTAACCCTTATAACTCCCTAACAAAAAAAAATTTTGGTTCCAATTGTGCTGATGTAAAGTAGACATGTGGGAAATGTTATTTATTAAGTATTTTGCGTGACATATCTCTGTGATTTAAGGGCATAAAAATTCAAAGTTGAAAAATTGCTTAATTTTCGAAATTTTCGCCAAATTTCCTTTTTTTTCACAAATAAAGGCAAGTTATATCGAAGAAATTTTACCACTATCATGAAGTACAATATGTCACGAGAAAACAGTGTCCGAATCGCTAAGATCTGTTGAAGCGTTCCAGAGTTATAACCTCATAAAGGGACAGTGGTGAGAATTGTAAAAATTTGCCCGGTCATTAACGTGCAAACCACCCTCAGGGCTTAAGGGGTTAAAGCTCATTTGCCATTTATCAGCCCAAGCTTCTAGTTTACATAAATCATCCTGTAATATAAAATTGTCCTCCTCTGTATTGATTACCCTGCAGAGTTTAGTGTCATCTGCAAATATTGAAATTCTGCTCTGTATGCCCCCTACAAGGTCATTAATAAATATGTTAAAAGAAGAGGGCCCAATACTGACCCCTGTGGTACCCCACTGCTATCCGCGACCCAGTCCGAGTGTGCTCCATTAATAACCACCCTTTGTTTCCTATCCCTGAGCCAGCTCTTAACCCACTTACACTTATTTTCCCCTATCCCCATTATTCTCATTTTATGTATCAACCTTTTGTGTAACACCGTATCAAAAGCTTTTGAAAAGTCCATATACAGTACCATCCACTGGGTTGTCCGGAACTTACCTCTTCATAGAAACTGATCAGATTAGTCTGACAGGAACGGTCCCTAGTAAACCCATGTTGGTATTGGGTCATGAGTAGTGTTGAGCGATACCGTCCGATACTTGAAAGTATCGGTATCGGAAAGTATCGGCCGATACCGGCAAAATATCGGATCCAATCCGATACCGATACCCGATACCAATACAAGTCAATGGGACTCATGTATCGGACGGTATTCCTGATGGTTCCCAGGGTCTGAAGGAGAGGAAACTCTCCTTCAGGCCCTGGGAACCATATAAATGTGTAAAAGAAAGAATTAAAATAAAAAATATCGCTATACTCACCTCTCCGACGCAGCCGGGACTTCAGCGAGGGAACCGGCAGCGTTGTTTGTTTAAAATTCGCGCTATTACTTGGTTACGTGAATTCCCGGCTTGTGATTGGTCAGGTCGGCCATGTTGCCGGGACGCGGACCAATCACAGCAAGCCGTGACGAAATTACGTCACGGCTTGCTGTGATTGGTCCGCGTCCCGGCAATATGGCCGCCCTGACCAATCACAAGCCGTGACGTCACGGGAGGCTGGACACGCGCTCATTTTAAAATGGGCGCGTGTCCAGCCTCCCGTGACGTCACGGCTTGTGATTGGTTGCGCCGCGGTCAACCAATCACAAGCCGGGAGGCTGGACGCGCTCATTTTAAAATGGGCGCGTGTCCAGCCTCCCGTGACGTCACGGCTTGTGATTGGTCAGGGCGGCCATATTGCCGGGACGCGGACCAATCACAGCAAGCCGTGACGTAATTTCGTCACGGCTTGCTGTGATTGGTCCGCGTCCCGGCAACGTGGCCGACCTGACCAATCACAAGCCGGGAATTCACGTAACCAAGTAATAGCGCGAATTTTAAACAAACAACGCTGCCGGTTCCCTCGCTGAAGTCCCGGCTGCGTCGGAGAGGTGAGTATAGCGATATTTTTTATTTTAATTCTCTCTTTTACACATTTTAACATTAATGTTGTTGCGATACCCGATACCCGATACCACAAGAGTATCGGAATCCCGGTATCGGAATTCCGATACAGCAAGTATCGGCCGATACCCGATACTTGCAGCATCGGAATGCTCAACACTAGTCATGAGGTTATTCCTCTTCAGATGGCATTAATGATGCTCAACATCATTGATTACCTGGCAGTGGAGTCGCCAGGGGTGGTGAAAAAAAAAATAAATGCAAAAATGCATTGCGTTTTCATTTTTCGGGATCTGAGGCAGGATGAGGGCTTTTTTTCACGACTGAGCTGACGTTTTCACCTATACCATTTTGGGGTATGTACAATGTTTATGATTTCGTCTTATTGCCATTTTGCAGTGGCCAAAAAACACCGTAATTCTGGAGTTGCGATTTTTTCTTGTTACGCTGTTTACCGATTAGGTTATTTCATATTTTGAAAGATCGGCCATTTCTGAACTCAACAATGCCATATGTGTTTTTTTATAGTTTAATTTCCAATAGTGCAAAAGGGGGTGATTTGAACTTGTTTTCTTTTTTTTTTATCATTTGTTTTTGTTTTTTACTGCATTTGTGAGGGGACTTAAAGCTGCGATCATCCGACCGATTGTGCCTATACACAGCAGTGCTTCAGCAATGCAATGTATAGCACAAATCACAATCTTCTTTGAACGTCATTAGCTAGCATTCACAGGAGGATCGTAATGACAGGCACGGGGGTCATAACCAGACCCCTGGCTGCCATGACAATTTATCATCGCTCCACGAACATGTCACGAGCGCACCAATGGGAATGCGGAATGACGTGTGTGTTAATCTCAGACAACGGGATTTAACAGGCTAACAGCTCCATCTGTGGCTATCAAAGGCACATGATAGCTGATTAAATCAGCAGTCATGTGCAGGCTCAGCTTGTGAGCCTGCATCAAAAGACATACGTCATAGGTCCTGTAGAATGTAAGCCCGCAAGGGTAGGGTCCTCTCCCCTCTGTACTAGTCTGTCACTATTAGTTTGTTCACTATAAATTATATTTGTATTTTATATGTAACCCCTTCTCATGTACAGCACCATGGAATCAATGGTGCTCTTAAAATAAATAAATATATGACATATGTTGTGAAGAAGTTAAAAAAAGTGAAGAGAAATTCATACAGGAGAAAAAAAAAACAAAAAAAAACAAACAAACACCTCAACTTACAGAAAATGGAGTTTTATGCCGGATGTAAAAATAAGAAACCTGTCTCAGTTACGGGTCACTGTGTGTCATGCTACTAAAAAGGGTTTATAGACATTCTTTGGGTATGATGAACACGGTAGCCTGATCCAAGCTATGACTAAGAACCGGGGTATTTGAAACTCATTTAATGGTCCTGCCTGCGCTCCCTGCCTATGTATATGCTTATTACTTTTACTATGGATGAATACAAAAAGACTTTTTTTTATAGACGTGCTGGAATGAGTAGTCATAATTTCTGCATGTTTGCCTATTCATTAACACTGGGGTTTGGCCAACTTTAGAAAAAAAAGACAAAAACAAAGTCAGATGGCGTACGATTTGCAAAATTGATTAAGAGGCGCCTCTTAATGAATCTGGAGCATGATCAAGCTACCCACACATTGCAATCTGAAGCCTACACCAACTATAGAGTCACAAAAGTTTTGCAAAAATCAATCTTTTAGAAAAAGTAGAAGACTAAAAATTGGTGATTAAAGAAGAACCACAAAGCGGATTTCTTCAGCAAAGGGAATGTAATCAGTATTACAGCGCCATTACAGCGATGTCTTTAATTTAGAAAATTGTTCAGACAGATTCTTTTTAACTATGTGTATGATTAGGTAAACGTGGTTAATAAACATTAGTTAGCAGACAGCAGATCACATTCATTAATTTGACAATCCCAAGTGAGAAAATAGATTAGCCAGGGTGCACTCATTTAATATCTACTTTTTTGCCCAATTACCATTTAATACACCAATTTTAAAAGAGCGGCGAAGGCAGTAAGAAAAGTCTAGTCAAAACTTAAGCTAAGGTCTTAAAGGGGTTGTCCACTACTAAAATAACACCTCCTCATACCTCATGTTTGGCCTTGTTAAAATAAATACAGCTATACTTTCCTCTTGTGCCAGGGCCGTTCCGGAGGTGTGCGCCCCCTTAAACACCAGTGCCGAAGTAAGGTTGTTGCGTAACACGAGCCTTGTGCCCAGAGCTGACGTCACTGTCCCCTGCCTTCCAACGCACTGAACATCAAGGGGCTGCGGCTGCTCTCTGACTTCCTTTTGATGTTTAATTTGTCCGATGGTGAGGATAGTGATGCCGATACTGGGCGCAGGGTTTGCGTGACATAACCTGAGTTGAGCCCCAAGAACGCGACTGCCAACAATAATGCAACAGTGCCAGAGGGGAGTACAGCCATTTTTAATTTAAGGAGGCCAAACATGAGGAATGAGAAAGGGTTGTCCAAGTACTAGATAAACAATTTAATGCAGAGAAGTGTGCACAAGGATAAACTGCCATTCCAAACACAATATGAGACATTTTCCATGATACAGCATATCAAGAAGCATTCATTTTTTGTGTCAAACAGAAATTAAAAAACAAAACAAAAAACGCTTTCTAATGCATGTTGGAGATTGGAGTGATACATGGGTATGAAAGTGCAAATCAAAGCCATGATAAAACCACCTGCTACTAGGATAAATGATTGGCTGTTTAGCATTGTATACAGAGTACGAACAATTGGACCACACAATTATACATTTAGAGCAAGCACCCAGAAAAAAAATTGAACATTTGACAATGCATTGCAAGCGAATAGTCAACTTCCTTGCTTCAGCCCTTATGAATAATCCGCTTTCCCACATGGATACTCACAAAATGACAACTGTGTACAGCCAGCCTGCTGTGGCTTTTTTTGCAAATAAACAAATGGAGCTCAGGAACGGGAGCAACATCTTTAAAAGGAGTGCACAGGTATTTGTACCATACACCTGCTCTGCATTTTTACATTTATAACTCTGGCCTTAAAAATTAAAAAGGATGGTTAATAGTGATGAGCGCAAGGGCTTGTTACTCGAGTATGCCTTGGGTGCTCTGCTATGCACAGAGTGTCGCGGGTGCATGAGTGACATGTTCAAATCCCCACAACCCCATGTTTCACAGCTGTTAACAGTGACAAAACATGCGGGGATTGCCCGCGGGCGGAAACTTGAACATGTCACTCGAGCACCAGCGACACTCGGTACATACAGAGCACCCTAGGCAAACTCGAGTACTGAGCACTTGCGCTCATCACTAATGGTTATATGGTTATGCTTTATTTCATAAATCAATAGTACACGTGAAAATAAGCAACTTTGTCACTATGTGACTGCAGACTTATGAACCCCCAGTGCAAGCATTGTGCGCTGCTAGGATTCGCCGGTTTCAGATCCGGGATGGGAGGTTATGTATGTGGCATGGATTCGCTCTCCATACACTTGTATGGTGTGAGGCTGTGCCTTCCAGTCGGAAATGCCCACTGGCCGTCCACGTCACGGCTCTATACAAGTGTATGGAGGGAGGCCATGTCCACTGGCCGGGGGGTATGTGTAACTCATACATCACCTCTGTGCCTGGGCGTGTGCTCGAGGGATTCATAAGTCTGCAGTCACATTTGTCAGCTTTGACTGGACATCTCCTTTAAGGGTTGCTTTAATAAGACCAGGAAAACAAATGCACCTCACAATCAAAGTAACTGGTTTAGTTATATTTACAAAGTGTTCATAAAGTTGTGACCAACCATTCTCTCCTGTTACGCCTGCACATCTACCAGCTCTGGAGGCATGGGAGACTTGGGGTGTTTGCTTTCAAAATGCTGCTTAAACGTTTTTGGGTCTGGCATCTGTGTCTAAAATAAGAATAAAATAAAATAAAAAAAAAAGCATATCTTAAAGTTAAGCACTCAAAACTTGTTACACTTAAGATAAGGCTATGATCACACATTTGTTCCAGTACCCCAACAGCAGCTACAGTTGGGGTTCACCCAGCCACTAAAAAAGCAAAAACAAAACAACAACTATATACTGCATGGAAGTTTCTAAGCAGTAGTCCACGGTATAAAAAGAACACTTTCCTATACAGTTAAACAATATGCAGATGAATAACTATCAGACGGAGATTGAAAAAACACACCTTTTCCCCCCGTCTGGTGATTAAGGGTCTATGAAACAGTTACAGTATACGTCTGGCATAGCTCCGGATATATACTGTAAGCTAAAGCACAAAGTATGCACAGAGCCTAACTCACAAGGCAAAGAAAAGAATTAAGGCTCTATTCACATATGGAAACAAAAACAGTTAAGGTACCGTCACACTAAACGATTTACCAACGATCACGACCAGCGATACGACCTGGCCGTGATCGTTGGTAAGTCGTTGTGTGGTCGCTGGGGAGCTGTCACACAGACAGCTCTCCAGCGACCAACGATGCCGAAGTCCCCGGGTAACCAGGGTAAACATCGGGTTACTAAGCGCAGGGCCGCGCTTAGTAACCCGATGTTTACCCTGGTTACCATTGTAAATGTAAAAAAAAACCAAACAGTACATACTCACATTCCGGTGTCTGTCACACGTCCCTCGCCGTCTGCTTCCCGCACTGACTGTGAGTGCCGGCCGTAAAGCACAGCGGTGACGTCACCGCTGTGCTCTGCTTTTACTTTACGGCCGGCGCTCACAGTCAGTGCGGGAAGCGGACGGCGGGGGACGTGTGACAGACACCGGAATATGAGTGAGTATGTACTGTTTGTTTTTTTTACTCTTACAATGGTAACCAGGGTAAATATCGGGTTACTAAGCGCGGCCCTGCGCTTAGTAACCCGATATTTACCCTGGTTACCAGTGTAAAACATTGCTGGCATCGTTGCTTTTGCTGTCAAACACAACGATACACGCCGATCTGACGACCAAATAAAGTTCTGAACTTTCAGCAACGATCAGCGATATCACAGCAGGATCCAGATCGCTGCTGCGTGTCAAACACAACGATATCGCTATCCAGGACGCTGCAACGTCACGGATCACTATCGTTATCGTTGCAAAGTCGCTTAGTGTGAAGGTCCATTTAAAGCTCATTGGAAACATCTCCCTACAAATGTTTTTTGCAGCTTCACACTGCTTTCCCTGGCACATTATTCCTCTTGGAGTCAGCTTATGTGATTATTGTTATGCTGTCATGTCTATTATCTGTAAAATCCCCTCTATAATGTAAAGTGCTGAGGAATATTTCGGTGCTATAGAAATATAATGACTGCTAATACATTGGAAGGCAATTTGCTGCACTCATTATGATAACATTTTGATTTTTTTTTGGTTTTAGTCACTGGCAATCTTACAGACAAGTACTGAAGAGGTGGTGCAAGGACACGGCAGAAACCCATTCTAAGGATCAATGAGGGTCGCAGCGGTCGGACCCTATTAGTCATAACGGGTTATTCCCTAGAGCGATTACAAGTGTAATACGTCCACATTTAGTATTCCCCATTGTTTGATCTATATGGGGGGGTCATTCCATATCAAGTGATCCAAATATGAATATTTTTTTTACCTGACGTCTTTAGATTTTTTTTATTTTTATGAAGTACAACTTTAGTTCATTACAAATTAAAAGTTTAGAATTTTTTTCTTCATCAGTTAATTTTTTACAGATTTTTAAACTTTTAAAAAAGCGCAGATTTTGGCCTGGTATGGCTTTACATTTGTTATCATATCTCGGGCTAGAATTAAGATATAGAGGCGGGAGAGGCATCATTTTTCTCAGAACGGTACCGGCTTTCATTTGATATGTCACAATAGTAAATGTCGGGTTACTAAGCGCGATAACAAAATCTCAAAAGAATTAAAAATATAGTGGTAAAAATCATTGGTTCACTTGACATGGAATGACCCGGGGAGGGGTGGGATGAATGTTATGCTATGCCTGAAACTGCAGCTCTGTCCTTGATTTGTGGGGATTACAGGGTTTCCTATGGAAACGCCATCATGCCACGTGAGCACGATGCACCTATAGTCTGTTTCTCAACAGTATTTGCATGGATCATTTATTGCTTTAAATATGATTCATGTGCAAGTCAGTGGAATGTGAAGCCTTACTGCCCTGAAAGGGTTAACCCAGAGAGTAAGCTCTCCCCGCCCCCCAGGATTGGCCACACCACATGTGTACCTGGCTCTTCCGCCCTCTTACCCTGCACACAGGACAGGTGAACACCAGGGCTGCCTTGGCTGCAGCTTTCTGGTCACTGCCATGCTTCTTCTTCTCGGCCTGCTTCTTGGCGTTCTTCTGCTGAGACTGGATCTTCTGCTGCCCACGAGCCATTGTAGCAGACCTGGGAAGACAACAGCCATTACCCAGCACTGCTGGAGGCACACAGCGGTATACTGGGGTGTGGGCAGCATGCAGAGGTATGCGCACCTGGGAGAAGCAATGGCAGCTCAGGGTCAGGGGGCACAGCGCCATGAGGGGCGCACATGTCAGCTCCCAGAATACGGTACGCACGGAGCCCCGCTCCCCACTGCCGAGTGGCTTTCTAGCCCCACATACCACTAGTTTCCTTCCAGGCACCACCAAAGCCCCTCAGCGTCTAGTCTGTCACGACAGAGCAATCACGCGGTGTCGCGACACCCAGGCTGCGCTCACTTCCGCCTTTTTCCGGCTCCTTCCAGTTTTACCTCTACGTCACTTCCTATCCACAGCTGGCCTGTGCCGTTACCAGGCAACGCGCTCCAAAGCGCGGCTCACTGCAGGCTGAGTACACACAGGAAGTGGCGGGGACAGTCCCATTGTAGAGACCCAGGAACCAATGTGCTAGAGTTTGGGTTCCGGCCCTGAGAAGAGCGGTGCTGACATTACCAGAGGTGGAGAAAATCAGTCAGTCCAGGACTGGCCGGACTGCACATCTACTATATAATTGTCTAAGGGTCACTTCCGTCTGTCTGTCTGTCACGGATATTCATTGGTTGTGGCCTCTGTCATGGAAATCCAACTCGCTGATTGGTTGCGGCAAAACGGCCACGACCAATCAGCGACGGGCACAGTCCGGCGGCAAAATGGCCGCTCCTTACTCCCCGCAGTCAGTGCCTGCTCTATTCTCCCCTCCACTCACCGCTCATACAGGGTTAATGGCAGCGGTAGCGGACCGCGTTATGCCGTGGGCAACGCACTCAGTTAACGCTGCTATTAACCCTGTGTGACCAACTTTTTACTATTGATGCTGCCTATGCGTCATCAATAGTAAAAAGATCTAATGTTAAAAATAATAAAAAATAGTTATATACTCACCGTCCGTCGGCCCCTCGGATCCAGAACCGGCCTTTCCCGCTCCTTGCGACGCCCCGGTGACCGCTCCATGCATTGCAGTCTCGCGAGATGATGACGTAGCAGCCTCGCGAGACCGCTACGTCATCATCTCGCGAGACCGCAATGCACTCTTGGGACCGGAGCACACAAGGAGCATCAGTAAACGCTTCGCCTGGATCCGGGGCCAACGGAAGGGGAGTATATAACTATTTTTTATTTTAATTCTTTTTCTTAACAGGGATATTATGCCCACATTGCTATATACTGCGTGGGCTGTGCAATATACTATGTGGGCTGTGCAATATACTATGTGGGCTGTGCAATGTACTGCGTGGGCTGTGCTATATACTGCGTGGGCTGTGCAATATACTATGTGGGCTGTGCAATGTACTGCGTGGGCTGTGCTATATACTGCGTGGGCTGTGCAATATACTGCGTGGGCTGTGCAATATACTGCGTGGGCTGTGCAATGTACTGCGTGGGCTGTGCAATGTACTGCGTGGGCTGTGCTATATACTACGTGGGCTGTGCTATATACTGCGTGGGCTGTGCTATATACTGCGTGGGCTGTGCAATATACTACGTGGGCTGTGCAATATACTGCGTGGGCTGTGCAATGTACTGCGTGGGCTGTGCAATGTACTGCGTGGGCTGTGCAATGTACTGCGTGGGCTGTGCAATGTACTACGTGGGCTGTGCAATGTATTACGTGGGCTGTGCAATGTACTGCGTGGGCTGTGCAATGTACTGCGTGGGCTGTGCTATATACTACATGGGCTGTGCAATATACTACGTGGTCTGTGTTATACACTACGTGGCCTGTGCTATACACTACGTGGCCTGTGTTATATACTGCGTGCGTGGGGTGTTATATACTACGTGAGCTGTGTTATAACCTACGTGGCTGTGTTATATGCTATGTGGGCTGTTATACACTCCGTGGGCTGTGCTATATACTTGGAATATAAACCAGCTCACCCGTGATGCAAGAACCAAACCTCGGGAGCACGGACCCGCTGTGTCCAGGCGTATAAAGTCCAAAAAAGAAAATAATGTCCAGCTTCACCGAGTCCGTAAAAAAGAGTTTTCTTTATTCACAAACTTTAAACATGGAGGATACAGACTTCAGCACCAACCATATGGGTAAGAATCTCAACGCGTTTCTGGAGACTAAGCTCCCTTAATCATGACGTGCTATATACTACGTGGGCTGTGTTATATACTATGTGGCTGTGCTATATACTCCGTGGGCTGTGCTATATTCTACGTGGCTGTGCTGTATCCTACGTGGCTGTGCAATATACTACGTGGCTGTGCTATTTACTACGTGGGCTGTTATATACTACATGGCCGGCTGCGAACAATCAGCGACAGATGCAGTCCGGCCGCGAATTGGCGTGGGATTTGAACCCCGCTTCGCTAATTGGTCGTGGCCGGATCCTGTGTATTCAATGTATTATTCTAAAATCTTCATAAATAAACTACATACATATTCTAGAATACCCGATGCGTTAGAATCGGGCAACCATCTAGTCTACTATATAATTGTCTAAAGGGTACTTCTGTCTTTCTGTCTGTCTGCAACTTCCGTCACGGAAATCCCGCGTCGCTGATTGGTCTCGCCAGCTGCCTGTCCTGACTGCTGCGACCAATCAGCGATGGGCACATGAGAATTAGGCCGGCGTCACACTCAGCGTATGAAAATACGGTCCGTTTTTTACGGCCGTAATACGCAGAAATGTTCCCAAAATAGTGATCCGTATGTCATCCGTAGGCAGGGTGTGGCAGCGTATTTTGCGCATGTCATCCTCCACATGTAATCCGTATGGCATCCGTACTGCGAGATTTTCTCGCAGGCTTGCAAAACCGACATCTAATGGATTTATGGGCTCAAATGTTCGTTAAAACATATATACAGTATATGTATGTATATATATATATATATATATATTTTTTATGTCATTGAGACACACGTATATATATACTGTATTTATATTTAATTCAGCGTGAGATAGCTTAAAAGCCGGTAATTCAATTGCTGGCTTTTGCGATCTCCTTCCCAAACCCGACAGGATATGAGACATGGTTTACATACAGTAAACCATCTCATATCCCTTTTTTTTGCATATTCCACACTACTAATGTTAGTAAGTGTGTATGTGCAAAATTTGGGCCCTCTAGCTATTAAAGGGTTAAATCGCTGAAAAAATTGGCGTGGGCTCCCGTGCAATTTTCTCCGCCGGAGTGGTAAAGCCACTGACTGAGGGCAGATATTAATAGCCTAGAGAGGGTTCATGGTTATTGGCCCCCCCTGGCTAAAAACATCTGCCCCCAGCCACCCCAGAAAAGGCACATCTGGAAGATGCGCCTATTCTGGCACTTGGCCACTCTCTTCCCACTCCCGTGTAGCAGTGGGATATGGGGTAATGAAGGGTTAATGTCACCTTGCTATTGTAAGGTGACATTAAGCCAGGTTAATAATGGAGAGGCGTCAATTATGACACCTATCCATTATTAATCCAATAGTACGAAATGGCTAAAAAAACACACACATTATTACAAAGTACTTTAATGAAATAAAGACACAGGGTGTTGTAATATTTTATTAGACTCTTAATCCACCTGAAGACCCTCGTTCTGTAAAAAAGGAAAAATAAAAAAGAGGGATTTTTGTGTACTCACCGTAAAATCCTTTTCTCCGAGCCAATCATTGGGGGACACAGACCGTGGGTGTTATGCTGCTTGCCACTAGGAGGACACTAAGTGATACAAAGAAAGTTAGCTCCTCCCCTGCAGTATACACCCTCCTGCTGGCCCTCAGCTAACCAGTTCGGTGTAAAAAGCAGTAGGAGATCAGTAACAACATATTAGCTTACAGCATGTCATATCATATATGAGAGTATAGCATATCGGATTATAAAAAAACAAGCATAAGCCAATACCAGGGTGGGAGCTGTGTCTCCCAATGATTGGCTCGGAGAAAAGGATTTTACGGTGAGTACACAAAAATCCCTCTTTCTCCTACGCCTCATTGGGGGACACAGACCGTGGGACGTACCAAAGCAGTCCCTGGGTGGGGACAACGTCAGATCAGGCCCTGTGTAACTGCTACTTACAAGTGCGCCACCGCGGCCTGCAGAGTCCGCCTGCCCAGAGCCACATCTGTGGAAGTCTGGGAATTATAATGCTTCAAGAATGCATGCGGACTGGACGAATCCGCAAGCTTGCAGGCGTGTCTTGTCGACGCCTGGTGCCTAGAACCCACGATAGACAGGGAGATAGGCTGTCATCTAACACGGAAGGACTCCTGGATGGAGAAAAGAATACACCAGGCTAAATGGCCGATGAAGACGGCCAAACCCTTCCTGTAAACGTCAGGAAGCCTTCCTCTTACCGTTAGGAAACCCAAGATACAGTGTCCAACCTTGGGAGGGACGCCGTCCTCAAGACGTACCTACTCAAAGCACTCGCTTCGTTCGGAATATGGGGAACTCATTCCATTTTGTGGACTGGTGCCAAAAGAGATGAGGGAAGAACTATGCCCTCATGACAGTAGTGATACAATACCACCTTGCCTTGAAGGAAATAAGGGAAAAAGGTCTGAAAAGACCCGTTAGCACCGAAGACTCGTCAGGATGAGGATATCGCCGAGAAAAAAAGGGGGGCGACCTTCCCTAATAGAATAGATCCCAATGATCTAACGGTATGCAATAGGGAAGAACTACATGTGAAAACATCCTGCGAGGTGGTCCCTACTTGCAGTTTTGTTGCAGAAAGACAGAAAGCTATCAGCTCCGCAAGCGAACTGACGTAGTCAGTGCGGATTTTCGAGGATCACTGGGGCCCTTTCTGCTTCTGAAAAACTCTCGGAAGTGGAAACTGGTACCACGGAATAACCAGAGCATGCAGTGCGATGGCTCTTGGATCTCGAGGCCGAACAACAAACTCGAGTACACAGGCGATCAGTCAGGACGCCATCCGAACTACAACTGTAGAGCTCCAGTGAAGGCGGGTCTGATGGAAGACTTCCAGGTGAAGTTCCCACTCACTTGAGGTGAAACCCTGACAGCTAAATATGTTCGCAGCCCAGAGTTCTACTCCTGGGACATGTACTGCCAAGATCACCGAGTGATAGATCTCGGCCCATGTGAGGTACCTTGGCCAAGGCGCTTGAACGTGGGTACTCGCTAGATAATTGACGTATGACACAGCCGTGGCGCTGTCCAATTGAAATCGGCTGGGTTGACCCGCCATAAGGTAGTGGACCTACTATAGGACTACCTTTGAGATCTCCAGAGCAATGATCGGGAGAAAAGGCCTGGCATTGGAAGTTACTAGTAACCATGGAACCGGGAGAAAAAACCCCGGATGAAGAAAGAGCTCAGAGACTATCATCTGAAAGGCTGCTTGACTTGCTGAAAAAACTAACGGAGCGAAGGAAACTGCTTCCATTGTCGTCTCCGTTGTTGTTTTTTTTTTTTTTTTAAGAAACCTCCCAGCAAATCGAATGAAATGAGGGGATGAGTGAGCAAGAGCGCGAGCTCCCTGTTGAAAAACCATGACCTTGTCTGGAGGGAAATTTACCACCCTTCTGGAAGAATACCGGATCATCCTCAAAAAGGATATCTGCTGGGCTGGAAATGAGAAGTTGTCTAAGTCTAGCTTCCAGTCCAGGTGAGAGGATATCACAAGTGATATAGACGACTCAGCGTAGTCCTGCAAGGGCGTGTAAACAGTCGGCCAAACAGGGCAGAACGGCCACGCCTCTAGGTGCAAGATGACAGCTGCCATGACCCTTGCGAACACACTGGGTGCGGTAGCAAGGCCGAAGGACAAGGTCGTGACTTAAATGCTGTTCACGAATGGAAAAGCAAAGGAATTTTGAAGAGGTTAGGCATCCCGAATGTCGATGGATGCCAGAGACTGCACCTTTTTTGTTGAAGTAATAGCTGAGCGGAGGAACTCCATTCGAAGAAGAAGAACCTTGTGAAAAAGTTGTTAGAAGTTTGAGGTCCGGGATCGGTCCTACTTCTTGTTCCCTTTTTAGGAACCAAGATCCCTTAGATCTAGACTGTCCTGGACAACCCCTTCACTGTTGGTCGGGGCTGTAGGAACGTACGATCCTTGGTTAGTCTCCCGCTGAAAAATTTGATTGACCAGCTGAACTGTCTTCAGGAAAGGGGTACTGGTGTGAATCAAGGTAGTTAAGGTCTCCAGGCAGGAGACCGTTGCTCTAGCAATCCAAGCGGCGGCTAGGGAGGGTAGAGGGCTGGACCCGTAGCCGCAAAACGGAACAAACCAGATTTGCTATTCGACAGAGCGTGGCATTTTTAATTGAGGACATATCGGGCAGGGATACTGGTAGGTAAACCACAGGAGATTGCACCCGGTTAATCTGCCGAGTGGCAGAATGCGCCGCTGCTTCCAGCAGGACATAGAGTTAAAAATTAGGAGCCTCGATCCACCATCCTCCTAACAGGGAAGTGGAGAGGGAACATTGGCCTTCTTGCATCTTCTGTTAAATAGTGGTGATGCAGAGGAGGGTGCTCAGACGCCCGAAAAAAGGGTGCCTCTGTACATCCACAGAGTTCAGGTCTCTGGGTGGACAGGACAGGTTGTCTGGCGTTAGACCTGGATGCAGAAAACGGATACCTGGAAGCGACCTTCATGTGCCCGTCTGTTGATGGTGTGGGGAGACCGGCGCTCTTTAAAGTGCCTGTCGCCCTTAAAAATCAGACCAGGCATAGCGTCCCACGTAGAGGCTTCTATCCAGTGACTCGCATATCCGGACTGGATGGCAAAAGCTCTACGAGGGAGTTTAGACTGAGGGAACTAGTTACACTGGGATAAACTGGGATCAGCGGCAGAGGGCTCCTCATTTATGACCAGTTTCAGATTGGTCATGTGCCTTTAAGACCAGGGAATACTGGTCGTGTGTCTTTAAGACCAGGGAATACTGGTCGTGTGCCTTTAAGACCAGGGAATCCTGGTCGTGTGCCTGTAAGATCAGGGAGGTGGGCCACAGGGAAGCCTGAGACTGCCTGTGAATATCCCGCTGCAGAAGCCCATCGCTGACAGGATCCACTCACCAACGGTGCGCGTCCCGGCATGGAGCCGCCGCGGATGTCGGGCATTGCAGCGTGGACGGTGCAGGGATAGAGGGATAAACCTCAATCCATCATCCCTCTTGTTAGGGAGGTGGAGAGAAACCATCCGCCTCCTTTTGCCATCCGCTTTCACAGTGGTGGAACAGTGGGGGCTGCCCGGACCATGGAGAGGAGCTTCTGTACATCCACGAAGTTCAGCCCATCGGGACCGTGAAGGCACCTTCACCCCTGAAGGGGATTTCAACTGCGGCCTAGTCCGGCTGGAAAAGCCGGGGACTAAATTTATGGAGCCTGCCAGTGGAGCGCGTCGGTGGGCCGCGCGCCAAATGATTGCCGCTGGCGTACCGGCCAGTGGCACCCCCAGGACCGCATCTTCCACGCAGGCAGCGTGAGGAAGAATGGCCCCCGAGATCTGCAGGGCGCCTCTCGTCCCAGACGAGAAGCGCTGATATAGGGGGCGGGGTTACGGCAGTGGGAGGGATCTGCCCACTGCGGCCTACTCCAGCTGAAAAGCCGGGGACTAAATTTCCAGCTTGCCTGGGGATGCGCGGCGGCCGCAACGGAGCGACGCTAACCGCCGCAGTTCCCGACCGCCGGCGCCTCTCCCCAGGGGCTCTGCCGCAAGTACCGCCGGCGCCTACTCCATAGAGGCCACTGCGGCCTACTCCGGCTGAAAAGCCGGGGACTAAATTTCCGGCCTGCCCGGCGGTGTGCGGTGGCGCGGCCGCAAAGCGATCCGGAGCGCAGGAGGGGAACTCCTGATGTACTCACAGTCCGGTAATGCAGGTCCCCCTGTCCCTGCGCGCTCCATCCTCATCCTCTTCTGTAATCCCTTTGGGCTCTGCCGCAAGTATGCAACGCCATGTGATGTGGGCCTTGTATGTCGGGCCACCGGAGAGGAACATTAGAGCAGGCTCTATGTGCTCGCCGTCTTGCAGGGGGAAGGGTGATCGGGACCAAAGATGGAAACCCGTCGCCCCAGTAAAAATTGGCGTGCTCCCACGTCACAGGAGAGGGACGGGGAGGTATACTCGCCGTGCTCGCCTGTTGCTGGTTCGGGGGAGAGCGGGTCCTATAAAAAAGGATCCGTCGCCCCCTTCACTCCGTTGAATAAAAAATAAAAATTTACAGAAAAATAAAAATGTAAATTAAAATAAGAAAGTTGGGGTCTGAAAACAGACCCAAGTGCCTCCTACAGACACTAAGCAAGAACTGGTTAGCTGAGGGCCAGCAGGAGGGTGTATACTGCAGGGGAGGAGCTAACTTTCTTTGTATCACTTAGTGTCCTCCTAGTGGCAAGCAGCATAACACCCACGGTCTGTGTCCCAAAATGAGGCGTAGGAGAAAACAACAATATCCCATACCTTCCGTTGTTCAGGTCACGTCCCACAATGTAAATCCATCTGAAGGGGTTAATGCAGTGCTCGTGGCTGTAAAACCCCGGAGAATGAATGGAAAGCAGGGGAATGTCCTGTAGTTACCTTGAGTCGCGGTGATGCGCCCTCTGCTGGATGTCCTCATATGAACCCGATCGTGGGAAAAAATAAAAAAGTTATAGCCCTCAGAATAAAGCGATGCAAAAATAATTTTTTATATAAAATAGTTTTTATTGTATAAAAACACCAAAACATAAACAAAATATAAATGAGGTATCGCTGTCATCATACTAACCCCAAGAATAAAACTGCTTTATCAATTTTACCAAACGCGGAACGATATAAACTCTTCCCCACAAAAGAAATTCAGGAATTGCTGGTTTTTGTTAATTCTGCCTCACAAAAAACGGAATAAAAATAGATAAAAAAAAGTCATGTGCCCGAAAATGGTACCAATAAAAACGTCAACTCGTCCCGAAAAAAACAAGGCCTCACATGACTCTGTGGACCAAAATATCGAAAAATTATAGCTCTCAAAATGTAATGATGCAAAAACTATTTTTTGCAGTAAAAAGCGTCTCATAAAAACCCACTACAAATAGTAAATCAAACCCCCCTTTATGACCCCCTTAGTTAGGGAAAAATAATAGCATAAAAAATGTATTTGTTTCCATTTTCCTGTTAGGGTTAGGGTTTTAGGGTTGGGGCTAAAGTTAGGGTGTGGATTAAGTTTACGGTTGGGGTTAGGGGTGTGTCAGGTTTAGGGGTGTGGTTATGGTTGGGATTAGGGTTAGGGGTGTGTTGGGGTTAGGGTTGGAGTTAGAATTGGCGGTTTCCACTGTTTAGGCACATCAGGGGCTCTCCAAACGCGACATGGCATCCAATCTCAATTCCAGCCAATTCTTGCTTTGAAAAAGTAAAATGGTGCTCCATTGCTTCCGAGCTCTGCTTTGCGCTCAGAGATTTACCCCCACATATGGGGTATCAGCATACTCAGGACAAATTGGACACCAAATTTTGTGGTCCAATTTCTCCTGTTACCCTTGTGAAAATAAAAATTTGGGAGCTTAAAAATCATTTTTGTGGGAAAAAATTATTTTTTTATTTTCACGGCTCTGCGTTATAAACTTTAGTGAAACACTTGGGGGTTTGGGGGTTCAATGGTCTCACAAAACATCTAGATAAGTTCCTTTGGGGGGTCTAGTTTCCAGTATAGGGTCAATTGTGGGGGGTTTCTACTGTTTAGGTACATCAGGGGCTCTGTAAACGCAACATGACGCTCGCAGACCATTCCGTCAAAGTCTGCATTCCAAAACGGAGCTCCTTCCCTTCTGAGCTCTGCCATGCGCCCAAACGGTGGTCCCCCCACATATGGGGTATCAGCGTACTCAGGACAAATTGCACAACAACTTTTGGGGTCCAATTTCTTTTGTTACTCTTGAAAAAATAAAAAAATTGGGGCCCAAAACATCATTTTTGCGAAAAAAATGATTTTTTATTTTTACGGCTCTACAGTATAAACTTCTGTGAAGCACTTGGGGGTTCAAAGTGCTCACCACACATCTAGATAAGTTAAATAAGGGGTCTACTTTCCAAAATGGTGTCACTTGTGGGGGGTTTCCACTGCTTAGGCACATCAGGGGCTCTCCAAATGCGACATGGCGTCCTATCTCAATTCCAGTCAATTTTGCATTGAGAAGTCAAATGGCGCTCCTTCCCTTCCAAGCTCTGCCATGCGCCCAAACAGTAGTTTACCCCCACATATGGGGTATCAGCGTACTCAGGGCAAATTGGACAACAACTTTTGGGGTCCAATTTATCCTGTTACCCTTGTGAAAATACAAAACTGGGGGCTAAAAAATCATTTTTGTGAAAAAAAAAATAATTTTTATTTTCACGGCTCTGCGTTATAAACTGTAGTGAAACACTTGGGGGTTCAAAGTTCTCACAACACATTTACATAAGTTCCTTGGGGGGTGTAGTTTCCAATATGGGGTCACTTGTGGGGGTTTCTACTGTTTAGGTACATTAGGGGCTCTGCAAACACAATGTGACGCCTGCAGACCATTCCATCTAAGTCTGCATTCCAAATGGCGCTCCTTCCCTTCTGAGCTCTGCCATGCGCCCAAACGGTGGTTATCCCCCACATATGGGGTATCGGCGTACTGAGGACAAATTGCACAACAACTTTTGGGGTCCAATTTCTCCTGTTACCCTTGGGAAAATACAAAACTGGGGGCTATAAAATAATTTTTGTGGGAAAAAAAATAATTTTTATTTTCACGGCTTTGCGTTATAAACTGTAGTGAAACACTTGGGGGTTCAAAGCTCTCACAACTGTTGTGAATTCTGCTCTTGGGCTCCCTCCGGTGGTTGTTGGTGGTAGTGCAGTTGTCTCTGGGTTGCAATCCAGGGCAGGTGTTTCTGCTGATTGCAGCTCTATTAGGTATTTAGGTGTGCAGGATCCATGAGTCCCTGCCAGTTGTCCATTGTTCTTGGAGGGATTGCATCTCTGTCTGGCTCCTCATGCCCTGCTGTCAATTCAGCTAAGATAAGTGTCTGGTTTTTGTCTCTTTAGCACACATGCAGTGTGCTTTACAATTCAGTGCAATTCATTGTGTTTTTGTCCAGCTTAGACTTTGTTTGGATTTTTCAGTCATGCTTGATTCTCTGGAGATGCAGATATACATTCTATGTCTTTAGTTAGATGTAGTATATTTGTATTATCTGCTGTGGATATTTTTAGGGTTTTAATACTGACCGCTTAGAATTCTGTCCTATCCTTTTCTATTTAGCTAGAAGTGCCTCTTTTGCTAAATCCTGTTTTCTGCCTGCGTGTGTCTTTCCTCTTATACTCACAGTCAATATTTGTGGGGGGCTGCCTATCCTTTGGGGTTCTGCTCTGAGGCAAGATAGAATTCCCATTTCCATCCGGCTGTGTCGAGGTGTCTAGGCCGTGTTAGGTACACCCCACGGCTACTTCTAGTTGCGGTGTCAGTTTAGGGTTTGCGGTCAGTACAGGTACCACCTACTCCAGAGAAGGTCTCATGCGGCTCCAGGGTCACCGGATCATAACACACAATAATAATAATAATAATAATTTTTATTTATATAGCGCCAACATATTCCACAGCGCTTTACAACTTATAGAGGGGACTTGTACAGACAATAGACATTACATCATAACAGAAATCACAGTTCAAAATAGATACCAGGAGGAATGAGGGCCCTGCTCGCAAGCTTACAAACTATGAGGAAAAGGGGAGACACGAGAGGTGGATGGTAACAATTGCTTTAGTTATTTGGACCAGCCATAGTGTAAGGCTCGGGTGTTCATGTAAAGCTGCATGAACCAGTTAACAGCCTAAGTATGTAGCAGTACAGACACAGAGGGCTATTAACTGCATAAAGTGTATGAGAACACGATGCAAGGAACCTGATTATGTGTTTTGTTTTTTTTCTATTTTTAATAGGCCACACAGGGATAGTTAGGTTAATGCGTTGAGGCGGTAGGCCAGTCTGAACAAATGCGTTTTTAGGGCACGCTTAAAACTGTGGGGATTGGGGATTAATCGTATTAACCTAGGTAGTGCACAACACATCTAGATAAGATCCTTAGGGATCCTTACTTTCCAAAATGGTGTCACTTGTGGGGGGTTTCAATGTTTAGGCACATCAGGGGCTTTCCAAACACATGACGTCCCTTCTCAATTCCAGTCAATTTTGCATTGAAAAGTCAACAGCGCTCCTTCCCTTCCGAGCTCTGCCATGCACCCAAACAGTGGTTTACCCCCACATATGGGGTATCAACGTACTCAGAACAAATTGCACAACAACCTTTGTGGTACAATTTCTTCTGGTACCCTTGGGAAAATAAAAAATTGGCGAAAATTTCATTTTTGTGAAAAAATATTTTTTATTTTTACGGCTCTACATTATAAACTTCTGTGAAGCACTTGGTGGGTCAAAGTGCTCACCACACATCTAGATAAGTTCCTTAGGGGGTCTACTTTCCAAAATGGTGTCACTTGTGGGGGGTTTAAATGTTTAGGCACATCAGGGGCTCCCCAACGCAACATGGCGTCCTAGCTGAATTCCAGCCTACTTTGCATTGAAAAGTCAAATGGCGCTCCTTCCCTTCCGAGCACTGCCATGCACACAAACAGTGGTTTACCCCCACATATGGAGTACCGGCGTACTCAGGACAAATTGTACAACTTTTGGGGTCAAATTTCTTCTGTTACCCTTCATAAAATAAAGCAAATTGGTTCTGAAGTAATTTTTTTGTGAAAAAAAAGTTAAATGTTCATTTTTTTTAAACATTCCCAAAATTCCTGTGAAGCACCTGAAGGGTTAATAAACTTCTTAAATGTGGTTTTGAGCAGCACCTTGAGGGGTGCAGTTTTTAGAATGGTGTCACTTTTGGTTATTTTCTATCATATAGACCCCTCAAAATGACTTCAAATGTGATGTGGTCCCTAAAAAAATATGGTGTTGTAAAAATGAGAAATCGCTGGTCCTCTTTTAACCCTTATAACTTCCTTACAAAAAAAAAATTTGGTTCTCCAAATTTCTGTTTTTTTTTCCACAAATAAATGAAAGCAATATCAAAGAAATTTTATCACTATCATGAAGTACAATATGTCACGAGAAAACAGTGTCAGAATCACCAGGATCCATTAAAGCGTTCCAGAGTTATAACCTCATAAATGGACAGTAGTCAGAATTGTAAAAATTGGCCTTGTCATTAATGTGCAAACCACCCTTGGGGGTAAAGGGGTTAATATTATTGTTCTAAAAGCCTTGTACTGATTGTTTTTTCCCATTTTTTTTTTTCCACGGGTTCCTGGCTACCGGAGAGACCTTAAGATTTCTACATTTTCAATGTCGGATTGGACTGTCCACTCTTTCTGCGATTTGATTGTTGGAGACACCTTCTGTGCATTGTGTGACGTTCTGCGTGCAGAATTCCTCCCCCAACCCACAACTGAACTCTGAAAAATGCTAAAAAATTCAAGGAAATTTGTAATTTTACAAACTGTGTGGGGGCTGTGGACAGCAAACACATTCGGATTCTGAAACCTGCTGGAAGTGGATCCGAGTACTTCAATTATAAAAAATACTTTTCCATTGTTCTCATGGTGATTGCAGATGCTGAGTGTCGATTTGTCGCCGTTGACGTTGGCTCATTTGGACGAGGAAATGACTCTCAGACTTTCAAAAACTCTGACATGGGCCAATGTTTATAGTAATAATTTTAATTTTCCACCTCCACAACCTCTTCCGAACACTGAAGGACTGCCATTGCTGTTTGTTGTTGGGGATGAGGCATTTCAAATGTGTGCCAACCTCCTAAAACCATACTCGAGTCGGATTTGATTCATACAAAAAGGATTTTCAACTACAGACTGACAAGGGCACGAAGAACTGTAGATTGTGCATTTAGTTTGCTGGCAGCTAAATCGCGTACTTTTGGTACAGCTATCAATCTTAAAATTAAGACAATTGATGAGATTGTGAAAGCGTGTGTTGTTCTGCATAATTACATCCTGTCAAAAAAGTGACCCCACTTCGAACTTGAGATTACCATGCTCACCCTCTGAGGACTACAGTGCAAGTTGCCCAAATGAGGGATAAATTGGCTGCCTACTTTGTTCCTGATATTGGACGTGTGGCATGGCAAGATGAAATTCTTTATGCTGTAATGTACCTGTAATGTTATGTACCTGTGCTATTTTCTGACTGTAATACTAACACCTTGACTGTAACTTCTACTATATAATTGTCTAAGGGTACTTCTGTCTTTCTGTCTGTCCTTCTGTCTGTCTGTCTGTCGCGGTTATTCGTACGCTGATTGGTCTCGGCGGCTGCCTGTCATGGCTGCCGCGACCAATCAGCGACGCGCACAGTCCGGAAGAAAATGGCCGCTCCTTACTCCCCGCACTCACTGCCCGACGCCCGCATACACCCCTCCGCTCACCGCTCACACAGGGTTAATGGCAGCGGTAACGGACCGCGTTATGCGTGGGCTGTGCAATATAATACGTGGGCTGTGCTATACACTACGCATACATATTCTAGAATACCCGATGCGTTAGAATCGGGCCACCATCTAGTTAATAATAAACACCTTAACTGTAACACCCATTAATACTTCACTCAACAATACACATTTAAATAAAGAGATAAAGAAAACACAGGGAGACAGGTATTGTGAAACAAAAGAATTTTTACTAACAAAAATAAAAACAATTTGAAAAATGTGATTTACTTTCGGAGTCTGTGGGAGAGAGTTTCTATGCCTTTTGGTTCCTGTTGCTGTGTGGTGGGAGTGGAAGGCTTGGCTGCTGCCCTCAGCTGCGTGGTTGAAGGGGAAGGCTGGGCTGCTGCACCATACCTCCCAACTTTTGAAGAAGGGAAAAAGGGACAAAGGTTGCGGCAAATTTTAGGCCACGCCCCCTGACCACACCCATTTCACAACTAGTCACATCCATATCCACGCCCAACCACACCCATTCAGCCCTGCTGATCACTGTTTCATAAACAATAATTATAAACAGAAAAAATAAAATAATTTAAAATTAATTAAAGTACATGCTATTCCCCCACTACTCAGTTTCTATTTTGTGCCCCAATCACTTTTCTCCCCCATACTGTCTCCTCACACTATTCCCCTCCCTCCTCATACTGTCTTCTCTCACATCCCCCCTGTTCACCATACTGTCTCCTCATATATTTACCCCCTCACTTTCTATATTGCCTGCTCACACATACCCCTGACTCCCCATACTGTGTCTGCACAGATCCCATCACCCTCACTCCCCATATATATTTCACATCACTACTCATACTGTGTCCGCATACATTCCCCGTTCGCTCCCCATACTGTCTGCACTCCTCCCCAATCACCACTTTCTGCACCCATCCCCCATACTATTTTCTCGTACATGCCCCCCATTCCCCCATACTGTTTTCTTGTACATGCCCCCCATTCCCCGTCAGTGATACATGATAAAACCACTACTCTCTGAGTAGTAGTTTTACCATGCTGGGAGTAGTAGTTTTATCATGGATTACAAGCACAGCATGCTGGGAGTAGTAGTTTTACCACATATTACTGACACTGCATGCTCGGAGTAGTAGATTTATCACAGATTACTGACACTGCATGCTGGGAGTAGTAGTTTCACCACAGATTACTGACACTGCGTGCTGGGAGTAGTAGTTTCACCACAGATTACTGACACTGCATGCTGGTAGTAGTTTTACCACAGATTACTGACACTGCATGCTGGGAGTAGTAGTTTTTCCACAGATTACTGACACTGCATGCTGGTAGTAGTTTTACCACAGATTACTGACACTGCATGCTGGGAGTAGTAGTTTTTCCACAGATTACTGACACTGCATGCTGGTAGTAGTTTTACCACAGATTACTGAAACTGCATGCTAGGAGTAGTAGATTTATCACAGATTACTGACACTGCATGCTGGGAGTACTTGATTTATCACAGATTATAGTAGTTACAGATATCACAGAAGTAGTTTTACTATTAGGCCGGCGTCACACTAGCGAGTTTTACGGACGTATGAGCGCATAAACTACGTCCGTAAAATACGCATTGCACACGGCCCAATGAAGCTCTATGGCCCAGCTCCTATCTGCCGTATATTACGCATCCGTAATATATGGTCTTGTACGGCCGTAGAAAATCGCAGCATGCTGCGTGTGTCACCGTATTGCGCAAAAAGATTGCCAATGAAAGTCTATGGGGGCGAGAAAAATACAGATTACACACGGACCATGCGTGTGACTTGCGAGAAATACGCACCGGTGTTAGAGAAAAGCCGGTAATTCAATTGCCAGCTTTTCATTTCTCCTTCCCAAACCCGACAGGATAAGAGACATGGTTTACATACAGTAAACCATCTCATATCCCTTTTTTTTTTTCATATTCCACACTACTAATGTTAGTAGTGTGTATGTGCAAAATTTGGGCGCTGTAGCTTGTAAAATAAAGGGTTAAATGGAAAAAATTGGCGTGGGCTCCCGCGCAATTTTCTCCGCCAGAGTGGTAAAGCCAGTGACTGAGGGCAGATATTAATAGCCTAGAGAGGGTCCATGGTTATTGCCCCCCCCCCCCCCGGCTACAAACATCTGCCCCCAGCCACCCCAGAAAAGGCACAACTGGAAGATGCGACTATTCTGGCACTTGGTCACTCTCTTCCCACTCCCGTGTAGCGGTGGGATATGGGGTAATGAATGGTTAATGTCACCTTGCTATTGTAAGTGTTATGGACCTGGTGGTTAGGTGCACCTGGAATGACCTGATGGTTAAACTAGAAGACAGGACGAGCTCTGGGAAGTGGGAACTCTGCTGACCGCAAATCCTAATCCTATAACACACACACTAGAAATAGCTGTGGAGCGTACCTAACTCTCCCTAGACGCCTCTTCACAGCCTAAGAGCTAACTACCCCTAAAGATAGGAAAATAAGCCTTACCTTGCCTCAGAGAAATTCCCCAAAAGATAAAGGCAGCCCCCCACATATATTAACTGTGAGTTAAGAGGAAAGTCACAAACACAGGGATGAAACAGGTTTCAGCAAAGGAGGCCAGACTTACTAGATAGACTGAGGATAGGAAAGGGATCTATGCGGTCAGCACAAAAAGCTACAAAAAGCCACGCAGAGTGTGCAAAAAGACCCCCGCACTGACTCACGGTGCGGAGGTGCCACTCTGCAACCCAGAGCTTCCAGCTAGCAAGGCAATATCATGTTAGCAAGCTGGACTAGAACTTAGCAAGTACTAAGAAATATATTCAGTACAAAATGAACAACAAAATGAACTAGCAGGGACTTAGCTTCGCTGGAGTAGACAGGTCATCAGAAAGATCCGAGAGAGATCTGAACCAGTGCTAATACATTGACAGCTGGCATGGAGTAACGATCTGAGTGGAGTTAAATAGAGAAGCCAGCCTAGCCGCAAACGAGGGCAGCTGAGGGAGCAACCTCAGAACCAGCAGTTCCACTCACAGCCACCAGAGGGAGTCCATGGACAGAACTCGCCGAAGTATCATTCATGACCACAGGAGGGAGTTCAAGAACGGAATTCACAACAGTACCCCCCTTGAGGAGGGGTCACCGAACCCTCACCAGAGCCCCCAGGCCGATCAGGACAAGCCAAATGAAAGGCACGAACCAACTCGGCCGCATGGACATCGGAGGCAAAAACCCAGGAATTATCCTCCTGACCATAGCCCTTCCATTTGACCAGGTACTGAAGTTTCCGTCTCGAAATACGAGAATCTAAAATCTTCTCCACCACATACTCCAACTCCCCCTCGACCAACACCGGAGCAGGAGGGTCAACGGAGGGAACCATAGGCGCCACATATCTCCGCAACAACGACCTATGGAACACATTATGGATGGCAAAAGAAGCTGGAAGGGCCAAACGAAACGACACAGGATTGAGAATTTCAGAAATCTTATAAGGACCAATGAAACGAGGCTTAAACTTAGGAGAAGAAACCTTCATAGGGACATGACGAGACGACAACCAAACCAAATCCCCAACACGAAGTCGGGGACCAACACAGCGACGGCGGTTGGCGAAACGTTGAGCCTTCTCCTGGGACAATGTCAAATTGTCCACTACATGAGTCCAAATTTGCTGCAACCTGTCCACCACAGAATCCACACCAGGACAGTCCGAAGGCTCAACCTGCTCAGGAGGAAAAACGAGGATGAAAACCAGAATTACAAAAAAAAGGCGAAACCAAAGTAGCCGAACTGGCCCGATTATTAAGCCAATGGCAAGAAGGTCACCCAATCATCCTGATCAGCAGAAACAAAGCATCTCAGATAGGTCTCCAAAGTCTGATTAGTTCGTTCGGTTTGGCCATTTGTCTGAGGATGGAAAGCCGAAGAGAAAGACAAATCAATGCCCATCTTAGCACAAAAGGACCGCCAAAACCTTGAAACAAACTGGGAACCTCTGTCCGACACGATGTTCTCTGGAATGCCATGCAAACAAACCACATGCTGGAAAAATAGTGGAACCAAATCAGAGGAGGAAGGTAACTTAGGCAAGGGTACCAAATGGACCATCTTAGAGAAGTGATCACAAACCACCCAGATGACCGACATCCTTTGAGAGACAGGGAGATCTGAAATAAAATCCATAGAAACATGCGTCCAAGGCCTTTTCGGGACTGGCAAGGGCAAAAGCAACCCACTGGCAAGAGAACAGCAGGGCTTGGCCCGAGCACAAGTCCCACAAGACTGCACAAAAGAACGCACATCCCGTGACAAGGAAGGCCACCAAAAGGACCTAGCCACCAAATCTCTGGTACCAAAAATCCCAGGATGACCAGCCAACACCGAACAATGAACCTCAGAGATAACTCTACTAGTCCATCTATCAGGGACAAACAGTTTTTCTGCTGGACAACGGTCAGGTCTATCAGCCTGAAACTCCTGCAGCGCCCGCCGCAAATCAGGTGAGATGGCAGACAGAATTATCCCCTCTTGGAGAATACCAGCTGGCTCAGGAACTCCCGGGGAATCAGGCACAAAACTCCTTGAAAGGGCATCGGCCTTCACATTCTTAGAACCCGGAAGGTATGAAACCACAAAATTGAAACGGGAGAAAAACAGCGACCATCGAGCCTGTCTAGGATTCAACCGCTTAGCAGACTCGAGATAAGTCAGATTTTTGTGATCCGTTAAGACCACTACGCGATGCTTGGCTCCCTCAAGCCAATGTCGCCACTCCTCGAACGCCCACTTCATAGCCAACAACTCCCGATTGCCAACATCATAATTACGGCTCAGCAGGTGAAAACTTTCTAGAAAAGAAAGCACATGGCTTCATCACAGAGCCATCAGAAGATCTTTGAGACAAAACAGCCCCTGCTCCAATCTCAGAAGCATCAACCTCGACCTGAAAAGGGAGCGAAACATCTGGCTGACACAACACAGGGGCTGAAGAGAAACGACGTTTCAACTCCCGAAAAGCCTCAACGGCCGCAGAGGACCAATTCACCACATCAGCACCTTTCTTGGTCAAATCAGTCAACGGTTTAACAACACTAGAAAAATTAGCGATGAAGCGAAGGTAAAAATTAGCAAAGCCCAAGAATTTCTGAAGGCTCTTCACAGATGTAGGCTGAGTCCAATCATAAATGGCCTGAACTTTAACAGGATCCATCTCGATAGTAGAAGGGGAAAAAATGAAACCCAAAAAGGAAATCTTCTGAACTCCGAAGAGACATTTAGACCCCTTCACAAACAAAGAATTAGCACGAAGAACCTGGAACACCATTCTGACCTGCTTCACATGAGACTCCCAATCATCCGAAAAGACCAAAATATCATCCAAATATACAATAATGAATCTATCCAAATACTTTCGGAAGATGTCATTCATAAAGGACTGAAACACAGATGGAGCATTAGAAAGCCCGAATGGCATCACCAGGTACTCAAAATGGCCCTCGGGCGTATTAAATGCTGTTTTCCATTCATCGCCCTGTTTAATACTCACAAGATTATACGCCCCTCGAAGATCTATCTTGGTGAACCAACTAGCCCCCTTAATCCGAGCAAACAAATCAGACAGTAGAGGCAAAGGGTACTGAAATTTGACCGTGATTTTATTGAGAAGGCGGTAATCTATACAAGGTCTCAGAGAACCATCCTTCTTGGCCACAAAAAAGAACCCTGCTCCCAACGGTGACGACGACGGGCGAATATGCCCTTTCTCCAAGGACTCCTTTATATAACTCCGCATAGCGGCGTGTTCCGGCACAGATAAATTGAAAAGTCGTCCTTTAGGAAATTTACTACCAGGAATCAAATTAATAGCACAATCACAATCCCTATGAGGAGGTAGGGCACTGGATTTGGGCTCATCGAATACATCTCGGTAATCCGACAAAAACTCAGGGACTTCAGAAGGAGTAGAAGGAGAAATTGACAACAACGTAACGTCACCATGTACCCCCTGACAACCCCAACTGGACACAGACATTGATTTCCAATCCAATACTGGATTATGGACCTGTAGCCATGGCAAACCCAACACGACCACATCATGCAAATTATGCAACACCAAAAAGCGAACATCTTCCTGATGTGCAGGAGCCATGCACATGGTCAACTGAGTCCAGTACTGAGGCTTATTCTTGGCCAAAGGCATAGCATCAATTCCCCTTAATGGAATAGGATACTGCAAGGGCTCCAAGAAAAAAACACAGCACCTGGCAAACTCCAAGTCCATCAAATTCAGGGCAGCGCCTGAGTCCACAAATGCCATAACAGAGTAGGACGACAAAGAGCAAATCAGAGTAACGGACAAAAGAAATTTAGGCTGTACAGTACCAATGGTGACAGACCTAGCGAACCGCTTAGTGCGCTTAGGACAGTCAGAGATAGCATGAGTGGGGTCACCACAGTAAAAACACAGCCTATTCTGACGTCTGTGTTCTTGCCGTTCAGCTCTGGTCAAAGTCCTATCACATTGCATAGGCTCAGGCCTCTGCTCAGAGGACACCGCCAAATG
Source organism: Ranitomeya variabilis (assembly GCF_051348905.1). Classification (NCBI taxonomy): domain Eukaryota; kingdom Metazoa; phylum Chordata; class Amphibia; order Anura; family Dendrobatidae; genus Ranitomeya; species Ranitomeya variabilis. The sequence continues at coordinate 335,145,089 of NC_135234.1, forward strand.
GCGCACAACCTTGCGTTCACGCAAGCGCCGATCGATCTGAATGGCCAAGGACATTGATTCATTCAGACCAGCAGGCGTGGGAAATCCCACCATAACATCCTTAAGGGCTTCAGAAAGACCTTTTCTGAAAATTGCTGCAAGGGCACACTCATTCCATTGAGTAAGCACAGACCACTTTCTAAACTTCTGGCAATATACCTCCGCTTCATCCTGACCTTGACACAAAGCTAGCAAGATTTTCTCTGCCTGATCCACAGAGTTAGGTTCGTCATAAAGCAATCCAAGCGCCAGAAAAAAACGCATCTACATTAAGCAATGCAGGATCTCCTGGCGCAAGGGAGAATGCCCAGTCTTGTGGGTCGCCACGTAACAAAGAAATAATGATTTTTACTTGCTGAATGGGGTCACCAGAGGAGCGGGGTTTCAAAGCAAGAAACAGTTTACAATTATTTTTGAAATTCAGAAATTTAGATCTATCTCCAAAAAACAAATCAGGAATTGGAATTCTAGGCTCTAACTTAGGATTCTGAACTACATAATCTTGAATGCTTTGTACCCTCGTAGTGAGGTGATCAACACAAGAGGACAGACCTTGAATGTCCATATCTACACCTGAGTCCTGAACCACCCAGAGGTTAAGGGGAAAAGAAAGACAAAACACACTGCAGAGAAAAAAAAATGGTCTCAGAACTTCTCTTATCCCTCTATTGAGATGCATTAACACTTTGTGGGCCAGCTGTACTGTTATGGACCTGGTGGTTAGGTGCACCTGGAATGACCTGATGGTTAAACTAGAAGACAGGACGAGCTCTGGGAAGTGGGAACTCTGCTGACCGCAAATCCTAATCCTATAACACACACACTAGAAATAGCTGTGGAGCGTACCTAACTCTCCCTAGACGCCTCTTCACAGCCTAAGAGCTAACTACCCCTAAAGATAGGAAAATAAGCCTTACCGTGCCTCAGAGAAATTCCCCAAAAGATAAAGGCAGCCCCCCACATATATTAACTGTGAGTTAAGAGGAAAGTCACAAACACAGGGATGAAACAGGTTTCAGCAAAGGAGGCCAGACTTACTAGATAGACTGAGGATAGGAAAGGGATCTATGCGGTCAGCACAAAAAGCTACAAAAAGCCACGCAGAGTGTGCAAAAAGACCCCCGCACCGACTCACGGTGCGGAGGTGCCACTCTGCAACCCAGAGCTTCCAGCTAGCAAGGCAATATCATGTTAGCAAGCTGGACTAGAACTTAGCAAGTACTAAGAAATATATTCAGTACAAAATGAACAACAAAATGAACTAGCAGGGACTTAGCTTCGCTGGAGTAGACAGGTCATCAGAAAGATCCGAGAGAGATCTGAACCAGTGCTAATACACTGACAGCTGGCATGGAGTAACGATCTGAGTGGAGTTAAATAGAGAAGCCAGCCTAGCCGCAAACGAGGGCAGCTGAGGGAGCAACCTCAGAACCAGCAGTTCCACTCACAGCCACCAGAGGGAGTCCATGGACAGAACTCGCTGAAGTATCATTCATGACCACAGGAGGGAGTTCAAGAACGGAATTCACAACATGTAAGGTGACATTAAGCCAGATTAATAATGGAGAGGCGTCAATTATGACACCTATCCATTATTATTCCAATAGTACGAAATGGTTAATAAAACACATACACATTATTTAAAAGTATTTTAATGAAATAAAGACACAGGTTGTTGTAATATTTTATTATACTGGTAATCCACCTGAAGACCCTCGTTCTGTAACAAAGGAAAAATTAAAAAACAACAATATCTCATACCTTCCGTCGCTCAGGTCAAGTCCCACGAAGTAAGTCCATCTGAAGGGGTTAAATCATTTTACAGCCAGGAGCTCTGCTAAAGCAGTGCTCGTGCCTGTAAAAATCCCTGGGAATGAATGGAAAGCAGGGTGACCTGTAGTTACCTTGAGTTGCGGTGATGCGCCCTCTGCTGGATGTCCTCATATGAACTCGAGCGTGGGAACTTTTCCCAGGCTCCAGTTCATGAGGACATCCAGCAGAGGGCGCATCACCGCAACTCAAGGTAACTACAGGTCACCCTGCTTTTCATTCATTCCCCGGGGTTTTTACAGGCACGAGCACTGCTTTAGCAGAGCTCCTGGCTGTAAAATGATTTAACCCCTTCAGATGGATTTACTTCGTGGGACTTGACCTGAGCGACGGAAGGTATGAGATATTGTTGTTTTTTTATTTTTCCTTTGTTACATAACGAGGGTCTTCAGCTGGATTACCAGTATAATAAAATATTACAACAACCTGTGTCTTTATTTCATTAAAATACTTTTAAATAATGTGTGTTTGTTTTATTAACCATTTCGTACTATTGGATTAATAATGGATAGGTGTCATAATTGACGCCTCTCCATTATTAATCAGGCTTAATATCACCTTACAATAACAAGGTGACATTAACCCTTCATTACCCCATATCCCACCACTACACGGGAGTGGGAAGAGAGTGGCCAAGTGCCAGAATAGGCGCATCTGGGGTGGCTGGGGGCAGCTGTTTGTAGCTGGGGGGGGGGGCAATAACCATGGACCCTCTCTAGGCTATTAATATCTGCCCTCAGTCACTGGCTTTACCACTCTGGCGGAGAAAATTGCGCGGGAGCCCATGCCAATTTTTTCCGCCATTTAACCCTTTATTTTACAAGCTACAGCGCCCAAATTTTGCACATACACACTACTAACATTAGTAGTGTGGAATATGCAAAAAAAAGGGATATGAGATGGTTTACTGTATGTAAACCATGTCTCATATCATGTCGGGTTTGGGAAGGAGAAAGAAAAAGCCGGCAATTGAATTACCAGCTTTTCACATATCGCGCGCTGAATTAAATATAAATACAGTATATATATATATATATATATATATATATATATATATATATGTGTGTGTGTGTGTGTGTCTCAATGACATATATATATATACATACTGTATATATGTTTTAACGAACATTTGAGCACATAAATCCATTAGATGTCGGTTTTGCAAGCCTGCGAGAAAATATCGCAGTACGGATGCCATACGGATTACATACGGAGGATGCCATGCGCAAAATACGCTGACACACCCTGCCTACGGATGACATACGGATCACTATTTTTGGAACATTTCTGCGTATTACGGCCGGAAAATACGGACCGTATTTTCATACGCTGAGTGTGACGCCGGCCTTACTGGGATCCCGCTCCTCCCACTCATCAAGTATATGCACTGCGGACTATATACCCAAAGCATCACACACGTCGCCGGTCTGTGCGCAGCATACACCCAGTACTTCTGTTATATACAGTCTGCTCGGCACTCCTTGTACACACGGCTCCTCTCCGTACACCTCATACACACATGGTTCTGCACCGTACACATGTGGCTCCGCTCCGTACACCCTGTACACACGCAGCTTCGCTCTGAACACCTCGTACACACGTGGCTACACCCTGTACACATGCGGCTCCACACCGTATACCTCATACACACGCGGCTCCACTCCATACACCTCGAACACATGCGGCTCCGCTCCGTACACCTCGTACACACACGGCTCCGCTCCGTACACCCCATACACACGTGGCTATGCTCTGTACACCTTGAAAACATGGCTCTGCTACATCCACACTGTGCTGTTTCTGCAAAAGAGAAAATTGTGTCTTCTCCTCATGGTCCTGTATGCTCCATTCTGGCTGCTGTTTTGAGTCCTCGTGTGTGCCTGCTTCTTCACTGCTGTGACTGACTGTAATGATATGCAGGTACATTGGGACTCAGAGAATAGCCACAATGGAGCACACGAACTGCAGCTTCTGGAGGTCTCAAAATCAGGACTGTCCCGCTGATCCAGGATGGTTGGGAGGTCTGGCTGCACTCGGCTGCATGGTGTAGCTGGGTATTGTTGGAACAGTCCTAATGTCCAGCGGTGGTTGTGGTGGTGGTGGATAGGTCACTTGGTGCCACTGATGCTGTCCTGGAGCTTGTTGCCCTGTAGGGAATGAAGTTTGTGCCTGCTGCTATCGGGACCACTGCATGGCCTCTGTGTAAGCAGTCTGACAGGCCTTCATCACATACAGCTGGAGATCAGGACTAAGGTTTTCCATCACGCCCTGTTCTATAGTGGAAAAATAATGTTGCGCTGGTCTATTAAGGTAGGCTTCCAGGCGGTCAAGGCGTCTGTGGACTTCCTGGAAAAGTGGGTTCACCTGAGTGAACCCACTATCCAGTCTTTCTACAATTGCCTTCATCGCAGCCTGGAACACCGAGGTTAGGCGAATAAACTCGGGCATGACTGACCTCTCCCAGGCCTTCTGCCACTGGCGAGCAGACCCAAGTAAAGTACTGGCAGAGGGCTGGGAGAGGGGAAAACCAGATAGACCGACTTCCTGTTCCCCAGCCTGTGAAGCCTGCCTGGTTGCTCCATCGCTGGTAGATGATTGGGATTGGGCCTGTTCATTGGCTGGTCGATGAAGAGCAGCTCCAACAGAAGACAATCCAGGTTGTGTGGTGCTGCTCCAGGTTCTGTGTGGAAAATAAGTGAAAAACATTAGTAAAAAAATAAAAAGTTTAAATAATAGTAAGGCAACACAAAAGATACTCACGTTCGCTGAGCAACCGCAGGCTTCAGAAAAGAAAGCTGATGATGGTACTTATATTTTCAGATTTTTCGAGCAGCACCACTTTGAACCCGAATCTCCACTTTGATGTCCTTATTGAAGCGATCCTTCTTCAAACGCCAACAAACTTTTATTCTCTTCACTGTGAAGAAGGAAGAAAAAAAAAATTAATTGTAAAAAAAGACACCAACATTTACAGCAAAACAGACTCCTAGACCACATTGCATTACTTACAAAAATCCTTTCTGACTTGTGGCCTTGCATGGTCCCAATCATCCAACAGCAATCTGGCGACTTCTCAGAGTCGTCGGATCAAGGCTGAGTTGGAATTATTCCGATCACGAGGGTCCCACAACGCTACTCGCTCTTGCACAGCTTGAATAAGTACGTCATTATCTATGTCACGTCATTCCTCTCGTTGTGGAACCTATAGATGAAATACAAAAAAAATAATTTGTATGTAAAACTGAAAACAAATTCAATTACAACTCTGATAAAGGCTACTTACACCCCATCTTTCCTCCTCAGCAACTTGAGGCCGACGACCCTGGGAAGAATAATTTCCACTCGAATCTCCTGCTCTTCTGCACTGGAAGGTACCTGTAAAGAAAATACATGATTTACCACATGTATAGTATTGACTGTTCTGCCTTCCTCCACGTATGATATGTGGATTCTGGCATACGGCTAAACCTTCATCCATTTCTTCAGTAAATAGACTGTATAGGTTCTTAAATCTATATTTATTGAGATGGTGAACGATGAACAACAATAGTAGATGATATTGTGAGATATGCGATATAATGGATGATCAGGTAAAAACTACAAAGGAAATAACAGTGCATCAGTACTTTGCACATTACAGCATATTACAGGATGCAATAACATGAATAACAGGTTACAGAGCTAACACAGCATAAGGCAGATACACAGTTATCACGGCTATCTTAGGGCAAGTTCAGGCTGTCAGCATTGTATTACTTTATACAGGCAAACATCTATCTGCATACAGAGAAACAGCAATATGAAACAGTGCACAACATGCCTAACTACACACTCTGCTACACAGTGGCTGCATAAGTGTTCTAACATAACACACACATGTAAGTACATTTGTGCCTCATCGGAATCCGCTTATCAAGAGCAATGATCTGCAGGAAGAGAGAGCCAGGAACGTGTGTAAGACTCAAGGTCCGGGGGAAAATGGTTACTCTTGCCCGGGAAACTAGGAGGGCGGTTCTAGTCAAAACACAGGCTTAAAGCAAAATGCTCCTGCATACAGGAACAGGATAAATGTGTACCTAATGACCTCTAATGGTGACAACTGGTACTACATTGTGAATTAACTTGCTGAACATTAATGGACAGAACACTCCTTGCTTGGCATCAATGGATGCCACTATTTGGTTCTTTTGGGGAAAATAACAATACAAGTTCAGTAACTGGCCTGAGGAACAGTTTGTTCTCCCCAAGCTTGCACACTCTGACCTCTACTTTGCGCACCTTCCCATCCTTGCTGGGAAAGGGCTTCGTGACTAGGCCGAGTGGCCACTCGTTTCGATGCGACTGTCTTTGAGGAGAACAACATCGCCAGATTGGATGTTTGGGCGGTCTTTTTGCCACTTTGTCCTGATTTGCAGGGTGGAGAGATATTTCTTTCTCCATCTGTCCCAAAATACATTGGCCATGCTTTGTACAACACAAAGTATTGTAACCTTGGTTCTTTCCAGTTTGGAAGTAGTAAACGCCTGCTTGCAGTGATATCAACCTTTACAAGGTTTCTGGCATGCAGGTAGTGCTGACTTGTAGGACTGGACTACATGAAGTAGACAAGCGATGGCTCGAACAAGTGACTTCCAGGTTGAGAACCTGATGAACCGATGAGATTCGAGGTGTTGACTTGAAATGACTATTTAGAGCAGACACTCGAGGACGGAGCTCTTCGTCGGTATCAGTGGTAGTGCCACTGATTAGGGCAGGTGGATCATCTTATCCTCAATACCCGGTTGCTGACGTAGACATAGAAGCGTCGCGTTTCGTTGCAGATGTATCCCAGTACCACTTTGCTATCGGTGGAGAACTCTGCATCTTTGATCTCCAGATTCATCCCATCTGAAATAAGCTCGGCTAACTCAACTGCAAGGACAGCAGCACAATCTGGGTATCGTGTGTTCACGGAGTGGCGCCAGTTTAGTACGGCTCATCACAAACCCGATATGGCATTGTTCATTCTCGTCTATTGTTTTGAGGTACGCTACTGCTGCAATCGCTTTGACTGATGCATCACAGAAGATACAAAGTCTTTGTGTTTTGACTTCTGTGGATGGCACAGGAGCATACGGTCGTTTCACACAAAGGTCAGTCAAGGCTTCCAGAGACTTCCTCCACTGTGCCCACAGGTCAGCCTTTTCTGCCAGAAGTGGATTGTCCCAATCAGATGTGTCTTGGGTGAAGTCCCTTAGCATAATTTTTCCTTGGATGGTTACCGGAGCTACAAATCCCAGGGGGTCGTATAGACGATTCAAGAAAGAAGGAACTCCTCTGTGTGTGAAGGGTTTCTCATCCTTGCAGATCTGAAAGGTGAAGGCATCCGTCTTCAGATCCCAAAGCAATCCAAGGCTCCGTTGCATGGGAAGGGAGTCTATGCTTAGGTCTAAGTTTTTTAGATCGCTGGAATAGTCTTCAGAGGGAAAGGCTTCCATCAACTCTCGGCTGTTGGCGGAAATCTTGTGTATCTTGTGTAGCATTAGGTTAGACTGAGCGAGCATTTCTTGAGCCCTTTTTAGTAGACTGATGGCAGCTTCATTTCTTGGTGTGGACTTCAAAGAGTCATCTACGTAGAAGTCCTTTTCTACGAATGATCTGACGTCTGACCCATACTCTTCTTCGCCTTTGGTGGAATGCCGGAGACTGTAGATAGAGACTGCCGGGGAAGAGCTGTTTCCGAAGATGTGTGCTCTCATCTGGTACTCTGCGATGTCTTTGCCCGGGTCATTGTCACGGTACCAGAAGAACCTCAAGTAGTTCCTGTGTTCCTCCTTGACAAGAAAACAGTGGAACATCTGTTGTATATCAGCCATAAATGCCACTGTATCTCTGCGGAAACAGAGTAGTACTTCTAGAAGTCTGTTATTCAGGTCTGGGCCTGACAGTAGGACATCATTCAATGAAACATCTTCGCATTTGGCGCTTGAGTCGAATACTACTCTTATTTGCCCTGGCTTCTTAGTGTGGTACACTCCAAAAATGGGCAAGTACCAACATTCCTCTGAGTGCCGAAGTGCAGGTGCAATCTCTGCGTGGTTGTTCTGGAATATCTTCCCCATGAAAGAAAAAGAAATGTTCCTTCATCTCTGGTGACTTCTGAAACTTGTGTCTGAGGGAGATGAATTGATTGTACGCCAGTTCCCTGTTGTTGGGTAGGCGTCTTATCCGAGGTCGAAATGGTAATGGTGCGACCCAACTGTTTGACTTGTCCTTGACAATTTGACTATCCATGATGTCCAAGAACGTCCTGTCTTCTATAGACATCGCTACCTTGTCTTCTTCCTTCGTCCTGTAGAAGACTGTACATCCTATGTGGTCTTGTTCACCTTTACAGGCGTGGTCTTCGCCGGTAAGAACTGAGAAAGGGCAAGGTAGGGAAGTGCTGTTTGGTAATTCCTTTACCAGTAGACTATTGTGACATGGCTGGAAGAGAGACGGACGTCCATTTTCAAGTGTGCTGGTAAGCATTCTGTTGACTGAGGCCGGCTTGTGTGCTCGTCCTAGACAGACGTCTCCTATAATGACCCATCAAAGGTCGAGCCTCTGTGCGTATCGAGCGTTCCGGGAGCCGTTGATATATTTTCTAGTCTTGTGGGCTCATAGTATATCTCTTCCCAGGAGTAAAGCTATTGGGGCTTCTGGGTCCAACTCCGGTATCAGGTGGGCTATACGCTTCAGGTGGGGGTGATGTGTTGCCGCCTCCGTTGAAGGGATCTCAGACCTGCTGTCGGGAATCTGGTTGCACTCCAGGATGGTCGGTAGTAATAGGCAGGTCTGGCCATCTATGGACTCCACCTTGTATCCGGTTGCTTTCCTCCCCGCCGTCTCAATGGTACCTGAACACGTCCTCAAAGAGTAGGGAGAACCGGAGTCTACAATGCAGAAGTTGTCAAAGAAGATTGACTTGGCTAGAGACCTGTTACTTTGGTCATCCAGGATTGCATATATCTTGAACGCTTTGTCCCTGCGGCCTGCTGGGTAGACTCGGACAAGGCAGATTTTTGAACAGGGTCTTCCTCCTGTGAGTCCCTTATAGATCTCCTTACATTGAGAGGTAATCACAGGGGTGTCTTCTTCAGTGTTCTTTTGCTTCTCATCATGCTCCTCTGCTTGCGACAATGCTCATGGAGATGGTCCAGGTTGCAAGGCTGTGTTGTGATCCGTCCTGCTGCATTCTTCACATTTAACGCTAGCTTCACAGTTCCTGGTGAGATGAGAGGTTGTGGCACAGCACTTGAAGCAGATGTTGTTTTCCTTGAGGAAACCTTTGCGATCCTCCAGAGACTTCTCCCTGAAGGCTCTGCATTTCAGTAGAGGATGTGGTTTCCTGTGTAGAGGACACTGCTTACTGACATCTTGAGGTTTGTTCTCTTCTGGAGGGAGCTTGTATTGTGAGGACCTGTGGAAACAATATTAGTTTGTGGACTGCCACTGGGTTTGACACCAGGGGCAGTGGAACAAGACAGAGTGAAGTCAAAACTAGGGTCATTTCTGATCCTAGCTTGTTGAGTGACCAATTCCACAAATACAGTAAAAGGAGGGAATGGTACGTTATGAGTTTGCTTATACCGTGAACCATGTGTAACCAACTTTTCTTTTAAGTTGTAATGGAGTTTCTGTACTATCGGATTGACGCCCCTAGCAGTGTCTAAGGATGCCAATCCGGGCAAGTAACCTTCCTTCTGGGCAACCTGTAACTCTATCAATAAATCACTCAATTCTCTTTAGGCCCTATCTTAGAGAAATCATCAATTCTTTTGCATAAAGCATTCTCTATGACTTCTATGGACCCATAGCATTCATCAGGTCTTTCCCACACTTTACGTAGACCTATGTGTGGATACTTTATATTAGTGTCTCTTAGGCCACTTTCACATTTGCGGTTGTGTCTGCAGCGTTTCTTCCGCAAATATCCGCATGCGTTGTGTATTCCTATCTTTAACATTATCGACGCATGCGTTTTTGTTTGTTCGCGTTCTGCCGCGTTTGATGACGCATGCGTCGTCTAGTCGTCTGCGTCTTGGCGCGGAAATGCAACATGTAATTTTTAGAGGCGTAATTTTGCCGCCTTGAAACGTAAGCGGCTGATTGCGCAAGGTTTGCGCCAAAAAAACGCATTGTAGTCTATGTAAACGCATGCGTTTTTCAGCACATGCGTTTGCTTGCGTTTGCCGACGCATGCGTCTCAATTGAGAAAAACATGTCTAGACACTGATAAGCCACCCCCCACATACAAGGTGATAAAGGGAGGAAGTGTGTCATGCAGCGCTCGCCCCCGGCTTCTGCAGCTCGCCAGGTGCGCGCGCGCGGCGCATTCAGCTCGGCACGTGCGCACATCTGATTCCTCTGTTGGCACTCCTTCCTGTCCTCTCCGTCATCCTGGAGGACTGTAACCCGGAAGTAGCTCTCACGCTGGTATGTAAGCTGCTTCCTGCTGCTCCTCTGTGCCTGATGATCATTTGTGTTTACAAGTGCTTCTGGTCACCTGTGGTCTCTGAGCGTTCCTAGCTTTCTGACCTTGGGACTCCTCCTTCCTCTGCAGTACCTGCCTGATTTTCCTGTGTTCCTGCTTTGTTCCTTCAGTTCCTGTTTCTCTGCGGTACCTGCCCGGCTCCTTTACCACACCTTGCTCCCGTCAGCCTCTGTGTCTCCATATTGTCTCATCAGCCTCCGTGTCTCTGTAGTATTCCCATCTTCTCCCTCGTCTCAGTAGTTCCTTGCCATTCCCTCTGTTTCCTCCGCTGTTTCCTTCGGTCCCTGTGTTCCTGCAGTGTACCCTTCTTATCTCAGTCGACCCTCCAGCTTCCGTGGCGATAGTCCCTCACGGGCCTGTCCCTAACGCTCCCTGTATAGGGGGCGGTCCACCTGGTCAGCTCGTCCGAGAGGGGTTCGTCGTCACGGTCCAGTGGGTCCACTCTCCGTTGTCCCTGTTAGAATCTACTCTCTCAAATGGGACTGCACTCGGATGACATCTGAGTGCAGCCTGATTCTTACAGCATCACAGTATCATCAGGCCATGGACCCCGCTGGAGCTTCCGCTACTTTATCCCACCGATCGAGCTAAGGTTGTTTTTATAGTATCCCATTTGGAGGGTGAGGCTTTGGCGTGGGTTAATCCCCTCTGGGAGCGTAATGATCCTTTGGTCTCCCAACTCAATCCGTTCCTGGATACCTTCCGCAAGGTTTTTGATGAACCTGGACGTCTGGTCTCTACCACAGAGTCCCTCTTTAACCTTAGCCAGGCTACTCTCTCCGTAGCTCAGTACGCCATCCGTTTCCGGACTCTGTCTTCAGACCTTGGGTGGAATAATGAGGCTTTGGTTGGAGCGTTTTGGCGTGGTTTGTCTTCACGGATTAAGGATGAGCTGGCAGGACGGGACACTCCCACCTCTTTGGATGATCTTATCTCCTTGGCCATACGCATTGATCTGCGCTTTCAGGAGCGCACTCGCGAGCTTGCCAGAGAAAAGAGACCTCTTCGCCAGACCACTATTGCTCGAGGGACTTCTTTTTCTCAAACAGCCCCGGTGGTTTCTTCATCTTCTCCTGAACCCATGCAGGTCGATCGCTTTGAGTCTTCCGAGCAGCGCCGCAAGGAGAGACTCGCACAAGGTCTCTGTTTTTACTGCGGTAGTGCCTCTCATCTCTTACGCGCCTGTCCTCAGAGGTCGGGAAACGCCTCCGCCTAGGACAGGTAAGAGAGGCCTTCCTAGGTGGTTATGACTCCTCTCCACCTCTGGTTTTGTCTGTTATTCTGCATTTAGGTTCCCGTCACTTTTCTCTGGAGGCTTATGTTGATTCAGGAGCAGCTGGGAACTTTGTTCAGCTCGAGGTTGTTAACAGGCTTGGGATACCTGTTAGACCCTTGGAGACTCCTAGACAAATAGCTTCCGTCGATGGTCAGCCTTTGCGGGAGACCGTCAACTTAGTTACGGAGGAAGTTGAACTTCAGATTGGAGCTCTTCATCGTGAGAAACTGGCCTTTTATGTTTTACCTTCATTGTCTCATTCTTTCCTTTTGGGTCTTCCTTGGCTGAGAGATCACGAACCCACTCTGGACTGGCGCTCTGGAGATGTTCTACGGTGGGGACAGTCTTGTCTGAACAGGTGCCTGCTTCCTGTCAAGCCTGCGTCCTCCTTTCGGTCTGCTTCGGGATCCACGGGAATTCCTCCAGCCTATTGCGCCTTCTCGGATGTCTTTAACAAGAAGGAGGCGGAGATCTTGCCGCCGCACCGCTCTTATGACTGCCCGATAGACCTTGTTCCTGGTTCTACTCCACCTCGAGGACGTATTTACCCATTGTCTCCTACCGAAACTCAAGCCATGTCCGAATATATCCAAGAGAATCTGGCCAGAGGCTTCATTCGAAAGTCTTCCTCACCTGCAGGAGCTGGGTTCTTCTTCGTCAAGAAGAAGGACGGTTCTCTTCGCCCATGTATAGACTATCGGGGTCTCAACACTATCACGATCAAGAACAAGTACCCACTTCCTCTCATACCAGAACTCTTTGATCGTCTACGTGGAGCACGAATCTTTACCAAATTGGATCTCAGAGGAGCTTATAATTTGGTCCGTATCCGTTCCGGTGACGAGTGGAAGACTGCGTTTAATACCAGAGATGGTCATTATGAATATTTGGTTATGCCATTCGGTTTATGCAACGCACCCGCAGTCTTCCAGGAGTTTGTAAATGATGTTTTTCGGGATCTACTTTACACCTGTGTTGTAGTGTACTTGGACGATATCCTTGTGTTCTCTCCAGATCTGTCTACTCACAGAAGAGATGTACGGCAAGTACTTCAGCGTTTGAGAGAGAATCGGCTGTACGCAAAACTGGAAAAATGTGTCTTCGCACAGTCATCTCTTCCCTTCTTGGGCTTCATCATTTCCGACGCTGGTTTGTGTATGGATCCAGGAAAAGTTTCTGCCGTGCTCAACTGGCCACGTCCTCTTGGAGTGAAAGCAATTCAGCGATTTCTTGGATTTGCTAACTACTATCGGCAGTTTATCCCTCACTTTTCCTCTCTTTCTGCTCCAATCTCCTCCATGATTCGGAAGGGTGCCAATCCTCATCTATGGTCGTCTGAGGCCGAAGAGGCTTTCCGGTCCATCAAGCAGGCCTTCGCCTCCGCTCCTATTCTTCATCGTCCTGTGGCCAATAAACCCTTCATCCTTGAAGTAGATGCTTCTGCAATTGGAGCTGGAGCTGTGCTCTCGCAGAAATCCTCTTCTGGTCGTCTTGTGCCCTGTGGTTTTTTCTCTAAGATCTTCTCCTCCTCTGAAAAGAATTATTCTATCGGTGATAAAGAACTTTTGGCAATCAGGTTGGCATTGGAGGAGTGGCGGTACCTCTTGGAGGGGGCTTTACATCGTTTTGTAATTTACACAGATCACAAGAATCTGGCATATATCCGCTCTGCGCAAAGACTAAATCCTCGGCAGGCCAGGTGGGCCTTGTTTTTCGCCAGGTTTGACTTCGAACTTCGTTTCCTGCCAGGAGATAAAAACTCCAGAGCCGACGCTCTGTCTAGGTCATTCCAGGCGGTGGATATGGAGGAAGAACCTGCGCACATCATCGATCCTGCAAGAGTCATCACAGTTACTCCTCTCTCTCTTTCCTCGTTGCCTCCGGGTAAGACCTTAGTTGCTGAAGAGAACAGAGAACGCGTCTTACTTTGGGGTCATGCCTCCAAATTAGCTGGACATGTTGGTCTCAAAAAAACCCTCCGTCTGATCTCTCGCTCTTACTGGTGGCCTACGTTGTCCAAGGACGTCCAAAGTTTTGTCGCCTCTTGTCCCTCCTGTGCCAAGAATAAAATTCCCAGGCAACTACCTTCCGGGCTTTTGCATCCTTTACCGGTACCCTCCACTCCGTGGCAACATTTATCGATGGACTTCATCACTGACCTGCCTTCTTCATCTGGTTGTACCGTCATCTTCGTGGTCATGGATCGTTTCTCCAAGATGGCTCATTTCATTGCACTACCTGGTTTGCCTTCTGCTCCCGAATTGGCAAAGATTTTTGTTCACCATATTTTTCGTCTTCATGGTCTTCCTTTACATATTGTTTCTGACCGAGGTGTTCAATTCACCGCCCGCTTCTGGAAATCCCTCTGCAAATCTATGAACATTTCGCTTGACTTTTCTTCGGCCTACCATCCGCAGTCCAATGGCCAGGTGGAACGTACTAATCAGACCTTGGTAACTTATCTCCGTCATTTTTCCAATTCCCATCAGAATGATTGGTCTGACTTGCTGCCATGGGCTGAGTTTTCTTACAATAACTATTCCAGCGAAGCTACTAACAAATCTCCATTTTTTATCGTCTACGGTCAACATCCTGGCCTTCCTCTTCCGGTTCCTCCTGTCTCTACTGTACCAGCGGCTGATCTTCTGTCTAGAGAGTTCTCCAGGGTCTGGCAGGAGACCAAGTCTGCCCTTGAGTTGGCTCAAGTCAGGATGAAGAGACATGCGGACAAAAGACGCCTCGATTCTCCTATATTCCATCCTGGGGACAAGGTTTGGGTTTCTTCTAAATTTATCCGTCTCAAAATTCCTTCACATAAGCTGGGTCCTCGCTATATCGGTCCATTCGAAGTTTTGTCTCGTATTAATGACGTTTCTTACAAACTTAAGTTGCCAGCCTCTCTGCGTATTTCTAATTCCTTTCATGTGTCTCTCCTTAAACCCGTAGTTTTCAATCAGTTTCATTCTTCTAACCTTTGTTCTCCTTCGCCTGTTTCCGAGGATGATGTCTTTGAAGTTAGGGACATTTTAGCCATGAAAAAACTTAGAGGGAGAACTTTGTTTTTGGTTGACTGGAAAGGTTTTGGTCCTGAGGAGAGGTCCTGGGAGCCTCGTGAGAACATTCAGGCCCCTCGCATTTTGTCCCGGTTTCTTTCAAGTCTTAAAAAGGAGGGGCGTAAAGACGGGGGTACTGTCATGCAGCGCTCGCCCCCGGCTTCTGCAGCTCGCCGGGTGCGCGCGCGCGGCGCATTCAGCTCGGCGTGTGCGCACATCTGATTCCTCTGTTGGCACTCCTTCCTGTCCTCTCCGTCATCCTGGAGGACTGTAACCCGGAAGTAGCTCTCACGCTGGTATATAAGCTGCTTCCTGCTGCTCCTCTGTGCCTGATGATCATTTGTGTTTACAAGTGCTTCTGGTCACCTGTGGTCTCTGAGCGTTCCTAGCTTTCTGACCTTGGGACTCCTCTTTCCTCTGCAGTACCTGCCTGATTTTCCTGTGTTCCTGCTTTGTTCCTTCAGTTCCTGTTTCTCTGCGGTACCTGCCCGGCTCCTTTACCACACCTTGCTCCCGTCAGCCTCTGTGTCTCCATATTGTTTCGTCAGCCTCCGTGTCTCTGTAGTATTCCCATCTTCTCCCTCGTCTCAGTAGTTCCTTGCCATTCCCTCTGTTTCCTCCGCTGTTTCCTTCGGTCCCTGTGTTCCTGCAGTGTACCCTTCTTATCTCAGTCGACCCTCCAGCTTCCGTGGCGATAGTCCCTCACGGGCCTGTCCCTAACGCTCCCTGTATAGGGGGCGGTCCACCTGGTCAGCTCGTCCGAGAGGGGTTCGTCGTCACGGTCCAGTGGGTCCACTCTCCGTTGTCCCTGTTAGAATCTACTCTCTCAAATGGGACTGCACTCGGATGACATCTGAGTGCAGCCTGATTCTTACAGCATCACAGTGTGGACATTTGCAGTTCACTACTCATCAGACTGTCTTGCAGACTAGACGCCTCACAACCTCTTGGAGCAGCAAACAAGCTAACAAGCCTCAGAACTATGTGAGTATATCCTATCCAATGCATTTCTTTTCTATAATCTGTGTCTATATGCCCTAATTTCTGCCATTTCTTTCTTTCTGCACACATCAGAATGTCTTCTTCTTCTGATGAGGAAACGCCTGGGCCTGCACAAGGGGAACATGTCAGCGAAGTGAGTATTCACCTCCTCAGATTGGTAAGTATTCACTGTCACATCTATACATATGACAATGTATATTTTCCTTTTTTCAGACCACTTCTTCTACAGCGGAAGAGACTGGGCAGGAGACTGGGCAGGAGCAGCGTAGTCACGGTCGGGTGGCACGGCCGCAGCGTGTAAGTATACCTGGCTGACTGTTTATTGTATCCTCACTTTACAAACCTTGAATCTTCATTTCTTTTATACTTCTCTCTTTCTTTCCCTTTTGCTTCAGCACCAGTGTTTTTTTTTATTTCAATATTCATGCCATTCCTCTGATTCTGTTTTCTGTCTTCCGTATGTGAATGCCTCCAATATTAATGTCCTTTTTGTTTTAAGGTTCCAGAAGGGGATGAGGACCTCATTGAGAATGAACACCTCATCTCCCTTGTCCATGAGCGAGTCCCATTGTGGGACACCCGGGATCCACTGCACGCCAACAACGTGACGATCCGGAGGCTTTGGAATGAGGTGGCCACAGCGTTGTGGGATGGCTGGGCCAATGCCCCGGCTCGGGTCCATTCTGCATTTGGTAAGTATCAATGCAATGCAGTGTGATGTAGTCAATACCTTGTCCATGCTCACACAACTGTGTATGATGAGAGAAAGTCATTACTTTTTCACAGCACACCCAGTTGTGTGACCACGGTCAAAAGACCATTGTCCTAACTATTATGTTTTGTTTTGTCAACAGTGTCAAAAGTCAAAACACGTTGGCGATCGATGAAGGACCGCTTCAACAAGGACCTGCGCCAAGAGAGCCGCCTTCCAAGTGGTTCTGGAGCAAGGATACGAAAATACAAGTACCACCGCATCCTTGCGTTTTTGAGACCGGTCCTTGCACGAAGAACGTAAGTATATTGGTTAAAAAAGAAAAAAAAAGTTTTGTATAATGCTAGCTTTTTGGGTTACTATTTTGAATCAGTATTTGGAATGCAAAACCATGAGTGATTGATACATGCAGAAGTGGGGTACGTGTTCTTTGAATACTTTTCCCCACATAGTTCCTCTCCAGGTTTTGGCTTTTACCAATACTGATTTGAAATACAGAGCAAATACTGACAGTGTGACAGCAGCCTACACAACAGATCTATACTCATCAAGTCAGGTGTCAGAAATAATGAATTCAGGATGCCAATGGCTCCTGACTTCATTTTTCCTGGCACTTGTCCTGGTGAGTATACATGTGTCTCGTATGACTTCCATCGTCCATTCGTATTTTCCATCAGTATTTGGAATCCAAAACCATAAGTGATTGATACATGCAGAAGTGGGGTACGTGTTCTTTGAATACTTTTCCCCACATAGTTCCTCTCCAGGTTTTGGCTTTTACCAATACTGATTTGAAATACAGAGCAAATACTGACAGTGTGACAGCAGCCTACACAACAGATCTATACTCATCAAGTCAGGTGTCAGAAATAATGAATTCAGGATGCCAATGGCTCCTGACTTCATTTTTCCTGGCACTTGTCCAGGTGAGTATACATGTGTCTCGTATAGAGATATGGCTTGTATCGCCTCCATCGTCTCTTCATATTTTACATCAGTATTTTTAATCCAAAACAAGGAGTGGTTGATGCATGCAGAAGTTGAGCATGTGGTTTTATGAAACTTTTCTTCCTACTGTTGCACTCCTGGCTTGCAAATTCTGATGTAAAATTCACTCCAAATAGTGCTAGTGTGACCTTTCCCTATCTGAATGTTTATATAACTCTTGAGTTATCTTTTTGTAAATGTTTGGTATTAAATTTTTTATTTTTTTCACAGCACTTGGAGCTCTACTGTTGGCCCAGGTTCTGGAGCGGTCCTTCATCAGTCAGCCACGGACCCGTCCCAGCCATCCTCCAGCGCTGCAGCAAGTGGGCCTGCCACACAACCTGGAGACCAGGAAGCTGGTCCATCAGGTGTTCCCCTTCCCCAGTCCTCTGCCTCTAGCCAATTTTTTATGGGCTCCTCCCGGCAGCGGCAGAGGGCCGCAGACAGGTCACTCATGCCCGAGTATTTGCACTTGAGCTCGGTCTTCCACGAGGGACTCAAGGCGATGGGTGACCGACTGGATACTGCCATTAGTCATATGAGCACACGTATCCAGGAGGTTACCACAGCCCTTGCCCAAGTGAAAGCCGACCTCCAGAGGCCAGCACATCATTTTTTTAATCAGATAGAACAGGGCATGTCGGAACACCTTAGTCCCGATCTCCAGATTACTGTTATGCAGGCCTGCAATGCTGCTTACGTGCAGGCTATGCAGCAGAGTCGGTATTTTCAGCAGACAGTGGGGGCATTTCCACCAGTGCCCACACTGTCACGCTTTACGTCAATGCCGACATCTGCTGCATACCACTGCACGGCCACCTCCATTCCAAACACTGCCGGACCGTATTATAGCACCACCACCATGCCCAGTGCAGTGGGTCAGCCCACCGCCACCACCATGACAACTGCTGCTCCTGCTTGGGCCTCCTTCACTGCCACCACCATGCTGCCGCCGCAGGACCCTGGCCTGGCGTTCCCCGCCACCACCACAAGAGTGCCGTTGCCGGATCCTGCCCTGGCTTTCCCCGCCACCACCACAAGACTACCGTTGCCGGATCCTGCCCTGGCGTTCCCCGCCACCACCACAAGACTGCCGTTGCCGGTCCCTGCCCTGGCGTTCCCCGCCACCACCACAAGACTACCATTGCCGGACCCTGCCCTGGCGTTCCCCGCCACCACCACAAGACTACCGTTGCCGGATCCTGCCCTGGCGTTCCCCGCCACCACCACAAGACTACCGTTGCCGGACCCTGCCCTGGCGTTCCCCCCCACCACAACAAGTAACCCGCGCCAACCAAAGAAAGGGAAAGGCAATACAAAGCAAAAAAAAAACATAGCTATCCCTCCCCCCTCACCTCCCAATGTGTCTGTAATGTCTGGTTTGTCTCACCCTTCCAGTGTGTCTCAGCCCTCTCATGTGTCTAGCCCAATCCCTGAATTTCCTGACCCCAGCAGTTTTATAGCGCCTTCTCCTGCCACCCCTATGTCGGCTACAATAAGCCAGACCTCACAACTCGACACCCCACAATATCGGCACTCAACCCCAAGCAGGCGCAGATAATTTTTTTTTTTTGTTTGTGTTTAATAAACCTGTGTTTTGCCCCAATAAGGTTTGGTTAATTGTGTATTTCACCTCTGTCACCACACACCGTGCGCCAATAACAAAAAATGCGTCTAACACTTTTTTGGGGGACACCTCCAACCTCCAGTACTTACTTAGCTGAACACTGAAGCTTGGTGTGTGCTTGGTTGAGAGATATGAGGTTGACCCCAAAAATAACACTTGTATTTTCTCCAAAAACACTTCTTTCTGTTTACTCCGTGACTTTTGGTCGCACACAGAAGACAAAATGGTGGTAATACACAGCACAACTATACTCAACAGGTCGTGTCTTATCAGAAACATTATTTATGACCCCTGACCTGCTGATTTGAGAAATGCATTGTATTACCTCCATTTTATCTTCTTGGTACATACATATATTTCACAGAAAGTGAAGGAACAATGTACGTCATACATGGCATATCTATAGTCACCCGGACAAGTGTCAGGAAAAATGAATTCAAGAGCAATTAGCATCATGAATTCATTGGTTCTGACACCTGACTTGATGACTATAGATCTGTGGTGTAGGCTGCCGTCACACTCTCAGTATTTCCTCAGTATTTTACAGCACTATTTGTAAGCCAAAACCTGGAGTGGAACTCTGAGAGGAAAATTTCAATAAACACATATGCACCACTAAGCATTTAACTACCACTGCTGGTTTTGGCTTACAAATACTGATGTTAAGTACTGGACAAATACTGCGACACCCAACAGCCATCGTCTATACAGTCTGCGGCAATTAGCTACTGGTGAACCAAGACAGGATGCAATGACGTCAACAACCTAAGCCCAAAAAACGTAAGTGGTTTGTTAAGGAAATAGATAGGAGACATGGTGAAGAAAGTAAAACACAATTATTTTATTAGAAAAAACATTAATATTTCAAACATAACTTTACAGACACGAAGCCACCAGTACATTTTACACCATATTGTCCTGCCATGGCACACGCCCAATGTCAGAATCAAAAAAGGCAGCAAATTGGTCCCGCATGTGGCCTACTTCAACTGTTGACTGCAGCGGGTGATTACGGTAATCAGGCAAAGGGTTTGCAACAGGTTCATCAAGTTCTATGGTGGGTCGCTCCTTAGCCAGAATGAAATTGTGGAGAACCACACAGGCTTTAACCACCTCATCCACTGTCTCCATTTTTAGATTTATGGCAGTTGCTAGAATGCGCCATTTGGACACCATAATCCCAAAGGCACACTCTACTGTTCTGCGGGCCCTGGTTAGTCTGTAGTTATAGATCCGTTTTGTGCGGTTCAAGTCCCGACTTGAATAGGGCTTCAGGAGATTTTCACTCGTCTGAAAGGCCTCATCCCCAACCATTACAAATGGCAACGGTGGGCCTTGAGTGTAGGGGAGTGGTCGTGGCTGTGGGAAATTAAAATTTTTGCCATAAACACGGCGGCCCATATCAGAGTTTTTAAAAGTCTGTGAATCGTTGCCACGGCCAAAAGCACCAATGTCCACAGCAATGAAGCGACAGTCCGCATCGGCTATTGCCATGAGAACTACTGAAAAATATTTCTTGTAGTTGAAGAACTGTGATCCCGTTCTGGCTGGTTTGATAATCCGGATGTGCTTCCCATCCACCGCACCCAAACAGAAAATCACAAACAGTCCAAAATTTGTCAGCAATTTCTTTCCACATGTCCTCCGTGGGTATGGGTATAAATTTCTCACGGAGAATGGTCCATAAAGCCCGGCAGGTGTCAAAAACAATTCCGGACAGCGTGGAAATTCCAAGGCGGTACTGGAAATGAAGGGATGACAAGCTCTCTCCAGTTGCTAGAAATCTGTAGAAAGAATAAATAATTTACAAAAATGCCAAAAATACATGTCAGACCTGCAAAAATAATGGCTAGCTTTTGTTTAGAATTATTACGTACCTTAAAGGGCCACTGTCACCCCCCTCCAGCCGTTATAAACTAAAAGAGCCACCTTGTGCAGCAGTAATGCTGCATTCTAACAAGGTGGCTCTTTTAGTTTTAGGTTCAAGTATACCCCAAACCAGACCAGCCTGATTGACAGGCGAAAACGACTACTTTGGTAACGTATTTCGGCAGCATAGGTGGGGAATCGGGGTCCACAAAATACACTATTGTAATGCACAGCTCAGGCCCTATTTAACAGTATTTTTATCTCATACGGAAAAAACGGGGTGACAGGTTCCCTTTAAGTCTATATTCATTGAGATGGTGAACGATGAACAACAATAGTAGATGATATTGTGAGATATGCGATATAAGGGATGATCAGGTAAAAACTACAAAGGAAATAATGGTGCATCAGTACTTGGCACATTACAGCATGTTACAGGATGCAATAACATGAATAACAGAGGTTACAGAGCTAACACAGCATAAGGCAGATACACAGTTATCATGGCTATCTTAGGGCAAGTTCAGGCTTGTCAGCATTGTATTACTTTATACAGGCAAACATCTATCTGCAGAGAAACAGCAATATGAAACAAAGCACAACATGCCTAACTACACACTCTGCTACACAGTGGCTGCATAAGTGTTCTAACATAACAAACACATGTAAGTACATTTGTGCCTCACCGGAATCCACTTATCAAGAGCAATGAACTGCAGGAAGAGCCAGGAACATATGTGTAAGACTCAAGGTCCGGGGGAAAATGGCTACTCTTGCCCGGAAAACCAAGGGGGCAGTTCTAGTCAGAACCCAGGCTTAAAGCAAAATGCTCCTGGATACAGGAACAGGATAAATGTGTACCTAATGACCTCTAATGGTGACAACTGGTACTACATTGTGAATTAACTTGCTGCACATTAATGGACAGAACACTCCTCGCTTGGCATCAATGGATGCCACTATTTGGTTCTTTTGGGGAAAATAACAATACAAGTTCAGTAACTGGCCTGAGGAACAGTTTGTTCTCCCCAAGCTTGCACACTCTGACCTCTACTTTGTGCACCTTCCCGTCTGTGCTGGGAAAGGGCTTGGTGACTAGGCCGAGTGGCCACTCGTTTCAATGCGACTGACTGTCTTTGAGGAGAACAACATCGCCAGATTGGATGTTTGGGCGGTCTTTCTGCCACTTTGTCCTGATTTGCAGGGTGAAGAGATATTGCTTTCTCCATCTGTCCCAAAATACATTGGCCATGCTTTGTACAACACAAAGTATTGTAACCTTGGCTCTTTCCAGTTTGGAAGTAGTGATTACCTAAGTGATCACCTTAGTGATTACCTAATCAGTGTCATGTCTACTTTCGGAAGCTTCAGTGGAGGACATGTTGGAATAGCAGGCAGCAGTCAAGTGAAACACTAGAGAAAAGAACAAAAGAAAAATTAAACTCTTTAAGAGCCAAACACCATGTATCCCTCCTCCCCACAAAAAAAGAACGATGGACACCAATACTTACATTACAGGCACCAGGAAGACGGCAGCACCAGGAAGATGGCAGGACCAGGAGGACGGCAGCACCAGGAAGGCAGCAGTACCAGGAAGGCAGCAGCACCAGGAGGACGGCAGCACCAGGACGGCAGCAGCACCAGGAAGGCAGCAGCACCAGGAAGGCAGCAGCACCAGGACGGCAGCAGCAAACAGTTTACAAGGAACAGAAAAAAATGAATACAGTGTACAGACTGCAAAAACAAACAGACATTGTCAAAGCTTCCATACTTACATCCAGAGTCTTGTGCTTGCATCCAGAGTCTTGAGAGTAATGGACTACCTGTCTCCAGACCCCCTTTTATACATCAGGGATTTTGCAGGTGGTTACATTATTTCCTAGACATGATTAGTGTGAAGTACGCATGCATATCGAAGGCATGCGTACACATGTCCTTGCGTACCAATGCGTTCCCATAGACAGTAATGTGTTTTTTACGCACTTATCCGTATGCACATGATTGCACAATATTTGACGGCTCAAAAAATGCAACATGTTGCGCTCGCCGGACACCGCCGCACATCGCGAAACGACGCCTGCGTACGCATCCAATGTCCCTGCATACACCATGTTAAAGGTATGTACACATGAAGCATGCGGATCATATGCTGCGCACAAAAACGCTAATGTGAACCCGGCCTAATGTGCACGTTTTCTATCATTACTGTCCACATTGGTGTAATAACTCCCTAATGTGCATCTTTTCTATCATTACTGTCCACATTGGTGTAATAACTCCCTAATGTGCTAGACCTGTTCTCTGCTTTCGACACAGTTGACCACTGCCTCCTACTACAGATCCTCTCCTCCTTTGGCATCAAAGACCTCGCCCTATCCTGGATCTCCTCATACCTTTCCAACCGCACATTCAGCATCTCCCACTCCCACAATACCTCCTCATTCCACCCTCTCTGTTGTAGTCCCCCAAGGCTCTGTTCTAGGACCCCTACCATTCTCAAACTATACACTTGGCCTGGGACAACTCATAAAGTCCCATGGATTCCAGTACCACCTTTATGCTGATGACACTCAGATCTACCTTTCTGGCCCAGACGGCACCTCTCTGCTGTGGAGAATCCCGAAGTGTCTATCAGCCATATCCTCCTTCTTCTCCTCTCGCTTCCTCAAACTCAGTGTGGACAAATCTGAACTCATCATCTTTCCTCCATCTCATAGATCTTCCTTACCTGACATATCTTTCACAATTAACGACATCACGCTTTCCCCTGTACCGGAAGTCCGCTGCTTCGGAGTAACCCTTGACTCTGTCCTGTCCTCTAAACCGCACATCCAAGCTCTTTCCACCTCCTTTCACCTCCAGCTCAAAAATACAGTGCCTTGCGAAAGTATTCAGCCCCCTGGAACTTTTCAACCTTTTCCCACATATCGTGCTTCAAACATAAAGATAACAAATGTAAATTTTTGGTGAAGGATCAACAGCAAGTGCAACACAATTGTGAAGTTGAATGAAATTTATTGGTTATTTTAAATTTTTGTGGAAATTCAAAAACTGAAAAGTGGGGCGTGCAATATTATTTGGCCCCTTTACTTTCAGTGCAGCAAACTCACTCCAGAAGTTCATTGTGGATCCCTGAATGTCCTAAATGCCTAATGATGATAAATATAATTCACCTGTGTGTAATCAAGTCTCCGTAAAATGCACCTCCCTCAGCGTATCCAGTTCAAATTGCTAATACTAACCTACAAAGCCATCCATAACATGTCTCCCCCATATATCTCTGAACTAATCTCCCGATATCTTCCCTCACGTAATCTCTGGTCCTCCCAAGACCTCCTTCTCTCCTCCACACTTATTCGCTCCTCACCCAACCGCCTCCAAGTCTTCTCCCGAATATCCCTCATCCTCTGGAATTCTTTGCCCCAACACATCCAACTATCAACCACATTCGGATCCTTCAAACGGAACCTGAAAACCCACCTTTCAGAAAAGCCTACAGCCTGCACTGACCCCGCTACCGCCTCACCAACACCAGAGCTCCTGCAACCCTCAACCTATTGTCTCCTTCTCCACCATCCTGTAGAATGTAAGCCCGCAAGGGCAGGGTCCTCGCCTCTTTGTATCAGTTTGTAATTGTTAGTTTGCTTACTTCAAGTGATATCTGTAATTTGTATGTAACCCCTTCTCATGTACAGCACCATGGAATCAATAGTGCTATATAAATAAATAATAATATTAATAATAATAATAATGTGCGTCTTTTCAAATTAAAGATTTTATTGGAATTTTCTTTTTTAATAATTAGAGAAATGTAACATACAACAGTAATATAATTAGCATTATATGAATCAGTATATGATGGTTTGTCACACTAGTCTGTTAAAAGAGCTGTTACTTGGCGCCTCAATAAATCCCTTTTGTTAGACTCTATTTGTAGCGCTGACGTCCAGTCAACCATTGAGAATTTTTTTGTGGACCATGACTCTGACAGCACTTCCCCTCCAATTAATAGGGAGACCCTAAAATGTGTTTTGAGAGGGATCTTCATCAAACATGGCACTAGACTTAAGAAGGAAAGGTCCCAAACCCTCAAGAACACTCTGCGGGAGGTCACTACACTTCAGCAAGCACACAAGAATGCTCTTTCTTGATCAACCCTCAGGGAACTCCTTAGGGCTAGGCTGGAGGAAACATATACTGGAGTCTTCTTATGACCGTCGTTTACAGAGAGGGCGCAGTATATTCTATCAATATGGTGTGAGACAGTGACCCCTGTAACAGCTAGGGGGCGCTGTTTGTTCTACCCAGGATGCACACAGAGGAGTAGTGAGGCCATCTGATTACAATTGCTAAAAGCCCTATAGTATAGAGAGGTTTTAAATTTGAGTTTGGGGAGTCTCAGGTGTGTCAGGGCCAGAGTGAAGCCTGACAACCCACAGCATACACAGTGGTGCTGCTGTTCATGAAGACTGGTCACGGATGTGGACAGGTCTTGTGCCCAGAGGTGAACCTGAGGTATTTAAACCAATAGAGAAACGACTGAAGGAGCGATTCCCAATATAACAATGTTTATTAATAAAATTATAGTACAAAATACATATATACAAAAAAAAAAAAAAAAAGAGTACACATCAGATGGTGCTACCATCTGTAAGCTAGTATCGGCAGAAAAAGAAAAAAATCTACGAGAACATAGCACCAGGACCAAAAAACCTAATCAAAATAACACAGGATGCTTTGCAAGATTGAGCCCAAGTAAACAAGTCATGTAAAGCACATTATATGGATATTGTCAACTGTGCCAAATCTCATAAAATACCACTGATGGTATTATCACTTGATGTCGAGAAGGCTTTTGATAGGGTCTCGTGGCTTTCTATCATCCAAACCTTGTACTTCATCGGTTCACCTATACTCAAAGCAAGGCTTAGATAGTGGCACTTCCCACAACAATAATATAAACCAATCTGAAAAAAGCGGAAGCAAAATGCCAATTTTAAAATTTAAACACTTTATTATTAAACAAATTTTAATACAGGTACAAAAGGTTAAAAAATGGAGATACTAGTGCACAATACAGCTGCTTAGCTGGGTAGTTCACCCCAAAAACATCCTAAGTATCCCTACTGGTTAACGCCCATTTGGCTAAACATCACATATATCCTGAGGGCTATTGTATTTGTGTTTCCCCAATCTGTAACTTGCTTCCTTTCAAAGTGGCTCAACCATGCCTACATATTATTAAGACGGTCAAGAGAAACATTTTAAATGACGCCAATACAAAAATTCATAGCTAATAAACTAATACCACATAATAAAGTGCCTAGTGCTGAAAACCGGACTGTCATAAGTCATATATAGTTAATAGGGTAAGATATACCTCAATATGATTTCAAGTGCGGCAGACACAAATAGAGCCATAAGATCTTTGTAATAAACAATTCAAATGTAAAGGGCATAGACATGCGTTCAATATATTAAAGCATGCATCTATAAGGTGGCAGTATTAGCAACAACCAAAAATGAGCAGTCAGAGATCAGTCTAAATAAACATGAGGATAAAGGGGTATACGACCTAGTTTGGCAGCGTGGGTCCCCGACGCGCGTTTCGCGTTCCGCTTCTTCCTGGGGGATTTTCCTTATGTATGGGCATGTCCAGCGTGCTTTTATCTAACCCCGGATCAATGGTGGCAGTGGTTATTACGGCGCTTCCGCCTACGTGCCGGGCATGACATCAGCCCCTGTCGGCGTCACGTGCTGTCGGCGCGCACACCCCCACCCGACGCGTCAGGATAGGGGGGCGGAGCCAGCAGCAGTTGAGACGCGTCTCCAGGGCTACTCAAGCCCGGAAGTCCACAGGAGCGCTCACCGCTGCACACCACTAAAACCTGCACGTCAGTGTCCTCCTTCCTACACTCGGCCGTGTCAGTTCAAAAAGACATATTACAACCTATGTTCCCCAAGAGCTCTCCTTATGACTTAAATCTGGATTTATATAATTGCTCATGTGTTTTTCTTATATAATTGTGCATCCCCCTAAGAATATAAATTAACGCATAAGGGAGATAAATAAACCGAAATAATCGAGTTTTTAAGCTGTAAATTACAGTGTGTAGGTGAATAGTGCAAAAAATATAATAGGTATATAAGTGATATGTTATTACTGTAAAGAATAAATAGTGAAACCTAGAAGGTGTGTACTGTAAAATATTACATAGTGAATATCTATTCTACTAATAGTGTTATAATAAAAATAAACATAAAAAATATACCAATAACGAAAATTTAAAAGGGGATCGTTTAATTTTATTTAGACTGATCTCCTAAAGTGCTTAGAGCATAGCTGCCTAAAAATAAGACAAAAGATTAGGGATAAACCCTAATAGTATAAATGAACAACTTTATACATTTTACTGGTGTATTCTCTATACATATAGCGTTTAGACACCATGGTGCTCAAACCATTAAAGTGTATTAAATTATTGCAAATCATATAAACCCAAAGTCTTGAAAGGGGAGACCAAAGTCCAATAGTAACCCAGTGCTTCAGCTGATGTGTCATCTGGGAATTCACTTGTTTAGATAAGGGGGCTCCAACCAGAACACTGTGCGCAGGTGAGTTTTTCGGCCTGGTTACTGGATCTCTTTAGGGTATGCAGAGGCACTCAAATCACCACGGGTTAGAGAGAAGCACGACAAAGACAGTGTGCACTAGAAAAATAGATAAAACAATGTTAAAAAAAATAACATTAAGGGTACGTTCACACAGGACTTTTTTGCTGCTTTTTTTTTGCTGCTTTTTTTTATGCTAATTTTCAGCTGCTTATAGGTGCGTTTTTTGTGCGTTTTTATGGTGCGTTTTTTGTGCGTTTTTGGTGCGTTTTTTTTCATGCTTTTTTTGTGGTATATGGTGAATCAAACATGTTTGATGACTACACCAAAGACACTCAGTTAGTACTCAAGCACGCTCACATAACACGTTATCAGAGCACGTTCACATCACTAGTATTTACCTACTACCTGGTCATTTAATTTGTTAGAAAAGGACACCTCACAATGGCTCTTCACACCTGACAATGGCTCACAATGGCTCTTCACACCTTACTACCAGGAACTCCCTCACAATAGATCACAATCAGGACACCTCACAATGGCTCTTCACACCTGACAATGGCTCACAATGGCTCTTCACACCTCACTACCAGGAACTCCCTCACAATAGATCACAATCAGGACACCTCACAATGGCTCTTCACACCTCACAATGGCTCACAATGGCTCTTCACACCTCACTACCAGGAACTCCCTCACAATAGATCACAATCAGGACACCTCACAATGGCTCTTCACACCTCACAATGGCTCACAATGGCTCTTCACACCTCACTAACCACACCCCTAAGCTCTTGGCTGTGAGATCCCTTCCTGCTGGCCATGATTTTCTGCACAAAAAAAGCAGCAAATAATGCTACATGCGTTTTTTCAGCGTTTTTGCAGCGTTTTTTTCATCACCCATTCAAGTCAATGGGTGAAAAAACGCTGCAAAAACGCAGCAAAAACGCTGAAAGAAGTGACATGCCCTATGTCCAAAAAAAGCAGCAAAGCAGAAAAAACTGATCAAACAAAAAACCAACGTGTGTGCATGAGATTTCTGAAATCTCATAGGCTTTACTGGTTCTGTAAAAAGCAGCTGAAAATTAGCATAAAAAAAAGCAGCAAAAAAAAGCAGCAAAAAAGTCCTGTGTGAACGTACCCTAAAACATAGATAAAAAACAATTCAATAGCAAAGAAGAGCACACATTAGAGGAAAGGGGCAAAACTTAAGACCTCATTGAGGCCTCTGGGTTGCACGGAGTCAATTTTAGAGATCCACTTTGCCTCCAATTGCGCTAGATCTCTCCTCTAATTCCCACCTCTCTGGTCTATACGTACCTTATCAATCCCTATTACCTTCAAGAGTCTGCCATCACAATTGTGGACTTGCTTGAAGTGTCTGGGTACTGGTTTCAGGCTAGTTATGTCCTCAATCTCACTGGCATTGATAATGTCCCTATAGTGTTCCCTCACTCGGATTTTTAGCAGTCTAGAGGTTAGCCCAACATAAATCTTTTCGCAGGGGCAGGTAGCATAGTACACCACCCCTATGCTACTGCAAGTAATATGTTGAGTAATTGTGAATGTCCTATTCCCCTTACTGGATTTAAAAGTGGATGCTTTCACCATATTGGGGCATGCTATGCAGCTATTACATGGGAAAAATCCCCATTTCTGTCCCTTGGTACCAAATGGTTTCTCTGGTGCTGACCCAGCATAGTAGCTGTGGACCAATTGGTCCTTTAGGTTACTTGCTCTCCTGTAGGTGATTGAAGGCCGGTCATTAATGTGTTTGCCCAAGGTCCTATCAGTTAGTAATAGCGGCCAATACTTTTCAAGGGCCGTTCTTACCTCAGACCACTTCCCATTATATGTTGAGATAAATCTTACTTTAGATTCAGTTGGTTCTTTAATCTTGGGTGTTAGTAGATCCATCCGTTCCACTCTGTGGGCTCTTTTTAGACCCCTCTTAACCCCTTCCTGACATCCGACGTACTATCCCGTCGAGGTGGGGTGGGCCCGTATGACCGCCGACGGGATAGTACGTCATAGCCGATCGGCCGCGCTCACGGGGGGAGCGCGGCCGATCGCGGCCGGGTGTCGGCTGCATATCGCAGCTGACATCCGGCACTATGTGCCAGGAGCGGTCACGGACCGCTCCCGACACATTAACCCCCGGCACACCGCGATCAAACATGATCGCGATGTGCCGGCGGTGCAGGGAAGCATCGCGCAGGGAGGGGGCTCCCTGCGGGCTTCCCTGAGCCCCCCGCAGCAACGCGATGTGATCGCGTTGCTGCGAGGGTCTTACCTCCCTCCCTGCCTGCTCCAGACCCGGATCCAAGATGGCCGCGGATCCGGGTCCTGCAGGGAGGGAGGTGGCTTCACAGACGCCTGCTCAGAGCAGGCACTGTGAAGCAGCCTGTACTTCTCGCAGATCGGTGATCTGTCAGAGTGCTATGCAAACTGGCAGATCACCGATCTGTATTGTCCCCCCCTGGGGCAAAGTAAAAAAGTAAAAAAAAAAATTTCCAAATGTGTAAAAAAAAATAAAAAAAAATATTCCAAAATAATGAAAAAAAAAAAAATATATTATTCCCATAAATACATTTCTTTATCTAAATTAAAAAAACAAAACAATAAAAGTACACATACTTAGTATCGCCACGTCCGTAACGACCCAACCTATAAAACTGCCACACTAGTTAACCCCTTCAGTAAACACCGTAAGAAAAAAAAAAAAAAAACGAGGCAAAAAACAACGCTTTATTACCATACCGCCGAACAAAAAGTGGAATAACACGCGATCAAAAAGACTGATATAAATATCCATGGTACCGCTGAAAACGTCATCTTGTCCCGCAAAAAACAAGCCGCCATACAGCATCATCAGCAAAAAAATAAAAAAGTTATAGTCCTGAGAATAAAGCGATACCAAAATAATTATTTTTTCTATAAAATAGTTTTTATCGTATAAAAGCGCCAAAACATAAAAAAAATGATATAAATGAGATATCGCTGTAATCATACTGACCCGACGAATAAAACTGCTTTATCAATTTTACCAAACCCGGAACGGTATAAACGCCTCTCCCAAAAGAAATTCATGAATAGTAGGTTTTTGGTCATTCTGCCTCACAAAAATCGGAATAAAAAGCGATCAAAAACGGTCACGTGTCCGAAAATGTTACCAATAAAAACGTCAACTCGTCCCGCAAAAAACAAGACCTCACATGACTCTGTGGAGCAAAATGTGGAAAAATTATAGGTCTCAAAATGTGGAGACGCAAAAACTTTTTTGCTATAAAAAGCGTCGCTGGTTTCACACTTCCGTTTTTGTCTGCAGCGTTTTTTGCACAAAAAAACGCATGCGTTTTTTCCCTATATTTAACATTGAAAACGCATGCGGTTTTTTTGTACGCGTTTGGTCGCGTTTTCAAACGCATGCGGTTTTTTTCTGCATGCGTTCATTTTCAGAAATACAACCTGCAGTATTTTCTTGCGTTTTTAAGCACATGCGTTTGTTTGCGTTAAAAACGCATGCATTTTTATCGAAAAAAACAGAAAACACACTGAAAAGCCACCCACCACCATCAAGGTGATAAAGGGATCCAAACCCTAACCCTAACTCTACCCCTAACCTCACCCCTAACCGTTTAATGAACATTTTCTGACAGTCATAGTGCCACGTATTTCAGTGCCACGTATTTCAGTGCCACGTATTTCAGTGCCACGTATTTCAGTGCCACGTATTTCAGTGCCACGTATTTCAGTGCCACGTATCACGTATTTCAGTGCCACGTGTTTCAGTGCCACGTATTTCAGTGCCACGTATCACGTATTTCAGTGCCACATATTTTAGTACCACGTATTTCAGTTGCACGTATTTCAGTGCCACGTATTTCAGTGCCACGTATTTCAGTGCCACGTATCACGTATTTCAGTGCCACGTGTTTCAGTGCCACGTATTTAAGTGCCACGTATCACATATTTCAGTGCCACGTATTTAAGTGCCACGTATTTAAGTGCCACGTATTTAAGTGCCACGTATTTAAGTGCCACGTATTTCAGTGCCACGTATTTAAGTGCCACGTATCACATATTTCAGTGCCACGTATTTAAGTGCCACATATTTCAGTGCCACGTATTTAAGTGCCACGTATCACGTATTTCAGTGCCACGTATTTCAGTGCCACGTATTTCAGTGCCACGTATTTCAGTGCCACGTATTTCAGTCACGTTTAGGGTTAGGGTTAGGGCTAGGGTTGGAGGTAAAGTTAGGGTTGGGGCTAAAGTTAGGGTTGGGGCTAAAGTTAGGGTTAGGGTTTGGATTACATTTACGTTTGGATTAGGGTTGGGATTAGAATTATGGGTGTGTCAGGGCTAGGGGAGTGGTTAGGGTTACCGTTGGGATTAGGGTTAGGGGTGTGTTTGGGTTAGGGTTTCAGGTAGAATTGGGGGGTTTCCACTGTCCAGGCACATCAGGGGCTCTCCAAGCGCGACATGGCGTCCAATCTCAATTCCAGCCAATTCTGCGTTGAAAAAGTAAAACAGTGCTCCTTCCCTTCCGAGCTCTCCCGTGCGCCCAAAAAGGGGTTTACCCCAACATATGTTATCAGCGTACTCGGGACAAATTGAACAACAACTTCTGGGGTCCAAGTTCTCTTGTTATCCTTAGGAAAATAAAAATTTGGGGGGCTAAAAATCATTTTTGTGGGGAAAAAAAGATGTTTTATTTTCACGGCTCTGCATTATAAACTGTAGTGAAACACTTGGGGGTTCAAAGTTCTCACAACACATCTAGATAAGTTCCTTGGGAGGTCTAGTTTCCAATATGGGGTCACTTGTGGGGGGTTTGTACTGTTTGGGTACATCAGGGGCTCTGCAAATGCAACGTGATGCCTGCAGACCAATCCATTTAAGGCTGCATTCCAAATGGCGCTCCTTCCCTTCCGAGCTCTGTCATGCGCCCAAACAGTGGTTCCCCCCGACATATGGGGTATCAGCGTACTCAGGACAAATTGGACAACAACTTTTGGGGTCTAATTTATCCTGTTACCCTTGTGAAAATACAAAACTGGGGGCTAAAAAATCATTTTTGTGAAAAAAAAAAGAATTTTTATTTTCACGGCTTTGCGCTATAAACTTTAGTGAAACACTTGGGGGTTCAAAGTTCTCAAAACACATCTAGATAAGTTCCTTGGGAGGTCTAGTTTCCAATATGGGGTCACTTGTGGGGGGTTTGTACTGTTTGGGTACATCAGGGGCTCTGCAAATGCAACGTGACGGCTGCTGACCAATCCATTTAAGTCTGCATTCCAAATGGCGCTCCTTCCCTTCCGAGCTCTGTCATGCGCCCAAACAGTGGTTCCCCCCCACATATGGGGTATCAGCGTACTCAGGACAAATTGGAAAACAAATTTTGGGGTCCAATTTATTCTGTTACCCTTGTAAAAATACAAAGCTGGGGGCTAAAAAATCATTTTTGAGAAAAAAAAAAATATATATTTTCACGGCTCTGCGTTATAATCTGTAGTGAAACACTTGGGGGTTCAAAGCTCTCAAAACACATCTAGATAAGTTCCTTAGGGGGTCTACTTTCCAAAATGGTGTCACTTGTAGGGAGTTTCAATGTTTAGGCACATCAGGGGCTCTCCAAACGCAACATGGCGTCCCATCTCAATTCCAGTCAATTTTGCATTGAAAAGTCAAATGGCGCTCCTTCCCTTCCAAGCTCTGCCATGCGCCCAAACAATGGTTTACACCCACATATGGGGTATCAGCGTACTCAGGACAAATTGCACAACATTTTTTGGGGTCCAATTTCTTCTCTTACCCTTGGGAAAATAAAAAATTTGGGGCGAAAAGATCATTTTTGTGAAAAAATATGATTTTTTATTTTTACGGCTCTGCATTATAAACTTCTGTGAAGCACTTGGTGGGTCAAAGTGCTCACCACACATCTAGATAAGTTCCTTAGGGGGTCTACTTTCCAAAATGGTGTCACTTGTAGGGAGTTTCAATGTTTAGGCACATCAGGGGCTCTCCAAACGCAACATGGCGTCCCATCTCAATTCCAGTCAATTTTGCATTGAAAAGTCAAATGGCGCTCCTTCCCTTCCAAGCTCTGCCATGCGCCCAAACAATGGTTTACACCCACATATGGGGTATCAGCGTACTCAGGACAAATTGCACAACATTTTTTGGGGTCCAATTTCTTCTCTTACCCTTGGGAAAATAAAAAATTGGGGGCGAAAAGATCATTTTTGTGAAAAAATATGATTTTTTATTTTTACGGCTCTGCATTATAAACTTCTGTGAAGCACTTGGTGGGTCAAAGTGCTCACCACACATCTAGATAAGTTCCTTAGGGGGTCTACTTTCCAAAATGGTGTCACTTGTAGGGAGTTTCAATGTTTAGGCACATCAGGGGCTCTCCAAACGAAACATGGCGTCCCATCTCAATTCCAGTCAATTTTGCATTGAAAAGTCAAATGGCGCTCCTTCCCTTCCAAGCTCTGCCATGCGCCCAAACAATGGTTTACACCCACATATGGGGTATCAGCGTACTCAGGACAAATTGCACAACATTTTTTGGTGTCCAATTTCTTCTCTTACCCTTGGGAAAATAAAAAATTGGGGGCGAAAAGATCATTTTTGTGAAAAAATATGATTTTTTATTTTTACGGCTCTGCATTATAAACTTCTGTGAAGCACTTGGTGGGTCAAAGTGCTCACCACACATCTAGATAAGTTCCTTAGGGGGTCTACTTTCCAAAATGGTGTCACTTGTAGGGAGTTTCAATGTTTAGGCACATCAGGGGCTCTCCAAACGCAACATGGCGTCCCATCTCAATTCCAGTCAATTTTGCATTGAAAAGTCAAATGGCGCTCCTTCCCTTCCAAGCTCTGCCATGCGCCCAAACAATGGTTTACACCCACATATGGGGTATCAGCGTACTCAGGACAAATTGCACAACATTTTTTGGGGTCCAATTTCTTCTCTTACCCTTGGGAAAATAAAAAATTGGGGGCGAAAAGATCATTTTTGTGAAAAAATATGATTTTTTATTTTTACGGCTCTGCATTATAAACTTCTGTGAAGCACTTGGTGGGTCAAAGTGCTCACCACACATCTAGATAAGTTCCTTAGGGGGTCTACTTTCCAAAATGGTGTCACTTGTAGGGAGTTTCAATGTTTAGGCACATCAGGGGCTCTCCAAACGCAACATGGCGTCCCATCTCAATTCCAGTCAATTTTGCATTGAAAAGTCAAATGGCGCTCCTTCCCTTCCAAGCTCTGCCATGCGCCCAAACAATGGTTTACACCCACATATGGGGTATCAGCGTACTCAGGACAAATTGCACAACATTTTTTGGGGTCCAATTTCTTCTCTTACCCTTGGGAAAATAAAAAATTGGGGGCGAAAAGATCATTTTTGTGAAAAATATGATTTTTTATTTTTACGGCTCTGCATTATAAACTTCTGTGAAGCACTTGGTGGGTCAAAGTGCTCACCACACATCTAGATAAGTTCCTTAGGGGGTCTACTTTCCAAAATGGTGTCACTTGTAGGGAGTTTCAATGCTTAGGCACATCAGGGGCTCCTCAAACGCAACATGGCGTCCCATCTCAATTCCAGTCAATTTTGCATTGAAAAGTCAAATGGCGCTCCTTCCCTTCCAAGCTCTGCCATGCGCCTAAACAATGGTTTACACCCACATATGGGGTATCATCGTACTCAGGACAAATTGTACAACAACTTTGGGGGTCCATTTTCTCCTGTTACCCTTGGTAAAATAAAACAAATTGGAGCTGAAATAAATTTTGTGTGAAAAAAAGTTAAATGTTCATTTTTATTTAAACATTCCAAAAATTCCTGTGAAACACCTGAAGGGTTAATAAACTTCTTGAATGTGGTTTTGAGCACCTTGAGGGGTGCAGTTTTTAGAATGGTGTCACACTTGAGTATTTTCTATCATATAGACCCCTCAAAATGACTTCAAATGAGATGTGGTCCCTAAAAAAAAATGGTGTTGTAAAAATGAGAAATTGCTGGTCAACTTTTAACCCTTATAACTCCGTCACAAAAAAAAATTTTGGTTCCAAAATTGTACTGATGTAAAGTAGACATGTGGGAAATGTTACTTATTAAGTATTTTGCGTGACATATGTCTGTGATTTAAGGGCACAAAAATTCAAAGTTGGAAAATTGCAAAATTTTCAAAATTTTCGCCAAATTTCCATTTTTTTCACAAATAAACGCAAGTTATATCGAATAAATTTTACCTTTAACATGAAGTACAATATGTCACGAGAAAACAATGTCAGAATCGCCAAGATCCGTCAAAGCGTTCCAGAGTTATAGCCTCATAAAGGGACAGTGGTCAGAATTGTAAAAATTGGCCCGGTCATTAACGTGCAAACCACCCTTGGGGGTGAAGGGGTTAATACTGCGCCTTGAGTATCCCCTGTCCTCAAATCTGGATGTTAGGATCTCAGCTTGTTCTGAAAAGGCACCATTATTCGAGCATATTCTCCTAGCTCTCAGAAATTGACCTGTAGGAATTCCATTAATCAATGGCTGTGGATGCGAGGAGGTTGCATGGAGTATGGAATTGACAGCTGTGTCCTTACGGTAGACGTTAGTTTCTAACGTTCCATAAGGCCCTTCAGGATTTTTATGTCCAGAAAATCTATAGATGTTTGACTGTACTTGCATGTCAATTTAATGTTCATGCCATTACTGTTTAGGATGTCCACAAAATTGAGAAGGTCCTGCTCCGTGCCCTGCCAAATCATAAGGATATCATCAATATAGCGGACCCAGAACAGGACCTTCTCAATGTAGGCTACGGGATTCACAAAAAATATCAATCTTTCCCATCTGCCCAAAAATAGGTTAGCATATGAGGGGGCAAAAGCCGCCCCATAGCAGTACCCTGCTTCTGCAGGTAGATAGTTTCCTTGAACATAAAATAATTGTGTCTCAGAACAAAATCAAGAAGGGTCAGAATGAAATTAGTAAGTTCTGCATCGTAGTCAGTCATCATTAGAAAGGTTTTCACGGCCAATATTCCATCTTGATGATAGATTGATGTATATAGAGACTCTACATCAAGGCTTACTAGCCACATGTCATCATCCATTGGGATACCTTCTACCTTCTTTAGAACATCCCCTGTGTCCTTCACATGTGATGGTAGATCCAGTACTAGTGGTTTCAGGTGAAAGTCAAGATATTTGGAAATCGTTTCACATAGGCTGCCATTCCCTGACACAATGGGACGTCCAGGCGGTGTTGTTAAGCTTTTGTGAATTTTCGGGATAAAATAAATACAAGCAACCTTAGGAAAGGTGGGTATCAAGTTATTCCTCAGTTCCTTGGTTATAATCCCCTTCTGAAAAGCTTCTTCCAAGATATTAGTTATCTCCCCCTGATATGCCGATGTGGAGTTAAATGTTAATCTTTGATAGCACTTTCCATCTCTTAGCTGCCTGAAGGCCTCTTTCTCATATAACTTCGTGGGCCACAACACCACATTTCCCCCTTTATCGGCAGGTTTAATCACTGCTCCCTTAAGATTTTTTAGTTCCTTCAATGCTTTTCTCTGGGCATAAGTGAGATTGCCCTGTGTGATTTTTTCAGAAATTTTCTCAAATTCACTAGACACCAGTTTCACAAATAGATCGACATTTGGGTAGAGGTTAAGGGGGGGAACTTCTTTGGGGTAGGTGGTATAAACTTACCCCTAATTTCAGGTTTCTCTTTTTCTTTTTCCCCACTGAGTTCTTCCAGTATCGATATGGCTTCCAATTCCTTCTCATTCCATTCCTCTCCCGTTTGAGGTTTCTCATGTAGTTTTTTCAGCACCAATTTTCGTGCAAACAAGTGGAGGTCTTTTATGGCTAGAAAAGAATTAAATGGAGCAGTGAGTGAGAAGGATAAACCCAGGCTGAGGACTTCCAGCAGGGGTGTAGTGAATTCATCTTCTGTCAGATTGATCACCTGAAGTTTTGATGTAGACGGGTTGTCTGGTCTTCTACCCTTCCTCTTATATCTATCATTTTTCCTCCAATTTGTATACTTCCTTAGATTATATGAATGATTCCCAGATGCATTATCATCCTCTCTAGAAGAGAGCGATGAGATTGAGGAGGTCCTCATATTGTTCGCACCTCTATTAGTTGTAGACTGCCATCTATACACGGAACCATTCTTAAAATCCAATAGATCCCTCTGGAATTTTTTCGCCTTCGTTTCCTTCACCTCCTTCTCCCAAATAGTAAATTGTGCATCAATATCTTTATTCAATGTTTCAACCTCAGATCCCGACATACTTTCAAGCAATTTAGTCCTGGTTGACTCAATCTCCACATCCATCTTTTCTAAACTCTTTTTATTATTTCCAATTAATAACTCTATCAAAGATCTTGAGCATATATTACAAGTTTCTTCCCATTTGGTCCAAAAAGTGGGATCCTCAACCGGATATGATGGCATTATACGTACTCTCAGCCCCCTAGGGATCAACCCTTTAGCAAGGTAATTTTCCAATGAAGCTTTATTCCACCACATGCGTGTTCTTCTCTTCAATAAATACTTGATAGAATTTTTCAATTCAGTCTTTTGCCCACCATTAGTGGAATCATTATGCAACGTATCTCCATTAAATACTGTATCCATACAGGATAACCAGCTCTGGTCTCTGGTTTTAATGTCCATTTAGCCAGAAATGCACTGTAACAAA
Organism: Ranitomeya variabilis; assembly: GCF_051348905.1. Classification (NCBI taxonomy): domain Eukaryota; kingdom Metazoa; phylum Chordata; class Amphibia; order Anura; family Dendrobatidae; genus Ranitomeya; species Ranitomeya variabilis. The sequence continues at coordinate 335,183,345 of NC_135234.1, forward strand.
GTACAGAAACAATAAGTTCACCTATACTCAAAGCAAGGCTTAGATAGTGGCACTTCCCACAACAATAATATAAACCAATCTGAAAAAAGCGGAAGCAAAATGCCAATTTTAAAATTTAAACACTTTATTATTAAACAAATTTTAATACAGGTACAAAAGGTTAAAAAATGGAGATACTAGTGCACAATACAGCAGCCTAGCTGGGTAGTTCACCCCAAAAACATCCTAAGTATCCCTACTGGTTAACGCCCATTTGGCTAAACATCACATATATCCTGAGGGCTATTGTATTTGTGTTTCCCCAATCTGTAACTTGCTTCCTTTCAAAGTGGCTCAACCATGCCTACATATTATTAAGACGGTCAAGAGAAACATTTTAAATGACGCCAATACAAAAATTCATAGCTAATAAACTAATACCACATAATAAAGTGCCTAGTGCTGAAAACCGGACTGTCATAAGTCATATATAGTTAATAGGGTAAGATATACCTCAATATGATTTCAAGTGCGGCAGACACAAATAGATCCATAAGATCTTTGTAATAAACAATTCAAATGTATAGGGCATAGACATGCGTTCAATATATTGAAGCATGCATCTATAAGGTGGCAGTATTAGCAACAACCAAAAATGGGCAGTCAGAGATCAGTCTAAATAAACATGAGGATAAAGGGGTATACGACCTAGTTTGGCAGCATGTGTCCCCGACGCGCGTTTCGCGTTCCGCTTCTTCCTGGGGGATTTTCCTTATGTATGGGCATGTCCAGCGTGCTTTTATCTAACCCCGGATCAATGGTGGCAGTGGTTATTACGGCGCTTCCGCCTACGTGCCGGGCATGACGTCAGCCCCTGTCGGCGTCACGTGCTGTCGGCGCGCACACCTCCACCCGACGCGTCAGGATAGGGGGGTGGAGCCAGCAGCAGTTGAGACGCGTCTCCAGGGCTACTCAAGCCCAGAAGTCCACATGAGCGCTCACCGCTGCACACCACTAAAACCTGCACGTCAGTGTCCTCCTTCCTACACTCGGCCTTGTCAGTTCTAAAAGACATATTACAACCTATGTTCCCCAAGAGCTCTCCTTATGACTTAAATCTGGATTTATATAATTGCTCATGTGTTTTTCTTATATAATTGTGCATCCCCCTAAGAATATAAATTAACGCATAAGGGAGATAAATAAACCGAAATAATCGAGTTTTTAAGCTGTAAATTACAGTGTGTAGGTGAATAGTGCAAAAAATATAATAGGTATATAAGTGATATGTTATTACTGTAAAGAATAAATAGTGAAACCTAGAAGGTGTGTACTGTAAAATATTACATAGTGAATATCTATTCTACTAATAGTGTTATAATAAAAATAAACATAAAAAATATACCAATAACGAAAATTTAAAAGGGGATTGTTTAATTTTATTTAGACTGATCTCCTAAAGTGCTTAGAGCATAGCTGCCTAAAAATAAGACAAAAGATTAGGGATAAACCCTAATAGTATAAATAAACAACTTTATACATTTTACTGGTGTATTCTCTATACATATAGCGTTTAGACACCATGGTGCTCAAACCATTAAAGTGTATTAAATTATTGCAAATCATATAAACCCAAAGTCTTGAAAGAGGAGACCAAAGTCCAATAGTAACCCAGTGCTTCAGCTGATGTGTCATCTGGGAATTCACTTGTTTAGATAAGGGAGCTCCAACCAGAACACTGTGCGCAGGTGAGTTTTTCGGCCTGGTTACTGGATCTCTTTAGGGTATGCAGAGGCACTGAAATCACCATGGGTTAGAGAGAAGCACGCCAAAGACAGTGTGTACTAAAAAAATAGATAAAACAATGTTAAAAAAAATAACACTAAAACATAGATAAAAAACAATTCAATAGCAAAGAAGAGCACACATTAGAGGAAAGGGGCAAAACTTAAGACCTCATTGAGACCTCTGGGTTGCACGGAGTCAATTTTAGAGATCCACTTTGCCTCCAATTGCGCTAGATCTCTCCTCCAATTCCCACCTCTCTGGTCTATACGTACCTTATCAATCCCTATTACCTTCAAGAGTCTGCCATCACAATTGTGGACTTGCTTGAAGTGTCGGGGTACTGGTTTCAGGCTAGTTATGTCCTCAATCTCACTGGCATTGATAATGTCCCTATAGTGTTCCCTCACTCGGATTTTTAGCAGTCTAGAGGTTAGCCCAACATAAATCTTTTCGCAGGGGCAGGTAGCATAGTACACCACCCCTATGCTACTGCAAGTAATATGTTGAGTAATTGTGAATGTCCTATTCCCCTTACTGGATTTAAAAGTGGATGCTTTCACCATATTGGGGCATGCTATGCAGCTATTACATGGGAAAAATCCCCATTTCTGTCCCTTGGTACCAAATGGTTTCTCTGGTGCTGACCCAGCATAGTAGCTGTGGACCAATTGGTCCTTTAGGTTACTTGCACTCCTGTAGGTGATTGAAGGCCGGTCATTAATGTGTTTGCCCAAGGTCCCATCAGTTAGTAATAGCGGCCAATACTTTTCAAGGGCCGTTCTTACCTCAGACCACTTCTCATTATATGTTGAGATAAATCTTACTTTAGATTCAGTTGGTTCTTTAATCTTGGGTGTTAGTAGATCCATCCGTTCCACTCTGTGGGCTCTTTTTAGACCCCTCTTAATACTGCGCCTTGAGTATCCCCTGTCCTCAAATCTGGATGTTAGGATATCAGCTTGTTCTGAAAAGGCACCATTATTCGAGCATATTCTCCTAGCTCTCAGAAATTGACCTGTAGGAATTCCATTAATCAATGGCTGTGGATGCGAGGAGGTTGCATGGAGTATGGAATTGACAGCTGTGTCCTTACGGTAGACGTTAGTTTCTAACGTTCCATATAGGCCCTTCAGGATTTTTATGTCCAGAAAATCTATAGATGTTTGACTGTACTTGCATGTCAATTTAATGTTCATGCCATTACTGTTTAGGATGTCCACAAAATTGAGAAGGTCCTGCTCCGTGCCCTGCCAAATCATAAGGATATCATCAATATAGCGGACCCAGAACAGGACCTTCTCAATGTAGGCTACGGGATTCACAAAAAATATCAATCTTTCCCATCTGCCCAAAAATAGGTTAGCATATGAGGGGGCAAAAGCCGCCCCATAGCAGTACCCTGCTTCTGCAGGTAGATAGTTTCCTTGAACATAAAATAATTGTGTCTCAGAACAAAATCAAGAAGGGTCAGAATGAAATTAGTAAGTTCTGCATCGTAGTCAGTCATCATTAGAAAGGTTTTCATGGCCAATATTCCATCTTGATGATAGATTGATGTATACAGGTCCTTCTCAAAAAATTAGCATATAGTGTTAAATTTCATTATTTACCATAATGTAATGATTACAATTAAACTTTCATATATTATAGATTCATTATCCACCAACTGAAATTTGTCAGGTCTTTTATTGTTTTAATACTGATGATTTTGGCATACAACTCCTGATAACCCAAAAAACCTGTCTCAATAAATTAGCATATCAAGAAAAGGTTCTCTAAACGACCTATTACCCTAATCTTCTGAATCAACTATTTAACTCTAAACACATGCAAAAGATACCTGAGGCTTTTAAAAACTCCCTGCCTGGTTCATTACTCAAAACCCCCATCATGGGTAAGACTAGCGACCTGACAGATGTCAAGAAGGCCATCATTGACACCCTCAAGCAAGAGGGTAAGACCCAGAAAGAAATTTCTCAACAAATAGGCTGTTCCCAGAGTGCTGTATCAAGGCACCTCAATGGTAAGTCTGTTGGAAGGAAAAAATGTGGCAGAAAACGCTGTACAACGAGAAGAGGTGACCGGACCCTGAGGAAGATTGTGGAGAAGGACCGATTCCAGACCTTGGGGAACCTGAGGAAGCAGTGGACTGAGTCTGGTGTGGAAACATCCAGAGCCACCGTGCACAGGCGTGTGCAGGAAATGGGCTACAGGTGCCGCATTCCCCAGGTAAAGCCACTTTTGAACCATAAACAGCGGCAGAAGCGCCTGACCTGGGCTACAGAGAAGCAGCACTTGACTGTTGCTAAGTGGTCCCAAGTACTTTTTTCTGATGAAAGCAAATTTTGCATGTCATTCGGAAATCAAGGTGCCAGAGTCTGGAGGAAGACTGGGGAGAAGGAAATGCCAAAATGCCTGAAGTCCAGTGTCAAGTACCCACAGTCAGTGATGGTGTGGGGTGCCATGTCAGCTGCTGGTGTTGGTCCACTGTGTTTCATCAAGGGCAGGGTCAATGCAGCTAGCTATCAGGAGATTTTGGAGCACTTCATGCTTCCATCGGCTGAAATGCTTTATGGAGATGAAGATTTCATTTTTCAGCACGACCTGGCACCTGCTCACAGTGCCAAAACCACTGGTAAATGGTTTACTGACCATGGTATTACTGTGCTCAATTGGCCTGCCAACTCTCCTGACCTGAACCCCATAGAGAATCTGTGGGATATTGTGAAGAGAAAGTTGAGAGACGCAAGACCCAACACTCTGGATGAGCTTAAGGCCGCTATTGAAGCATCCTGGGCCTCCATAACATCTCAGCAGTGTCACAGGCTGATTGCCTCCATGCCACGCCGCATTGAAGCAGTCATTTCTGCCAAAGGATTCCCGACCAAGTATTGAGTGCATAACTGAACATTATTATTTGATGGTTTTTTGTTTGTTATTAAAAAACACTTTTATTTGATTGGACGGGTGAAATATGCTAATTTATTGAGACAGGTTTTTTGGGTTATCAGGAGTTGTATGCCAAAATCATCAGTATTAAAACAATAAAAGACCTGACAAATTTCAGTTGGTGGATAATGAATCTATAATATATGAAAGTTTAATTGTAATCATTACATTATGGTAAATAATGAAATTTAACACTATATGCTAATTTTTTGAGAAGGACCTGTATAGAGACTCTACATCAAGGCTTACTAGCCACATGTCATCATCCACTGGGATACCTTCTACCTTCTTTAGAACATCCCCTGTGTCCTTCACATGTGATGGTAGATCCAGTACTAGTGGTTTCAGGTGAAAGTCAAGATATTTGGAAATCGTTTCACATAGGCTGCCATTCCCTGACACAATGGGACGTCCAGGCGGTGTTGTTAAGCTTTTGTGAATTTTCGGGATAAAATAAATACAAGCAACCTTAGGAAAGGTGGGTATCAAGTTATTCCTCAGTTCCTTGGTTATAATCCCCTTCTGAAAGCTTCTTCCAAGATATTAGTTATCTCCCCCTGATATGCCGATGTGGGGTTAAATGTTAATCTTTGATAGCACTTTCCATCTCTTAGCTGCCTGAAGGCCTCTTTCTCATATAACTTCGTGGGCCACAACACCACATTTCCCCCTTTATCGGCAGGTTTAATCACTGCTCCCTTAAGATTTTTTAGTTCCTTCAATGCTTTTCTCTGGGCATAAGTGAGATTGCCCTGTGTGATTTTTTCGGAAATTTTCTCAAATTCACTAGACACCAGTTTCACAAATAGATCGACATTTGGGTAGAGGTTAAGGGGGGGGGGAACTTTTTTGGGGTAGGTGGTATAAACTTACCCCTAATTTCAGGTTTCTCTTTTTCTTTTTCCCCACTGAGTTCTTCCAGTATCGATATGGCTTCCAATTCCTTCTCATTCCATTCCTCTCCCGTTTGAGGTTTCTCATGTAGTTTTTTCAGCACCAATTTTCGTGCAAACAAGTGGAGGTCTTTTATGGCTAGAAAAGAATTAAATGGAGCAGTGTACTTGTACTTCATCGGTTTGGTCCCTTCCCTCAAATCCAAAATAAGCACTCTATATCATTTCTGATCAACAAGACTTAAAATTAATGGCTCACTTTCTGATCAATTCTCAATTAATAATGGCTCACATCAGGGATGCCCTTTATCGCTGCATTAATACGTTCTAGTCATGGAGTCCCTTATGGGTGCGATACGAAACGACCCTGATATTCGTGGAGTGTTCCGCTTTTGCAGGTGACCTTCTGATAAACTGCAGTCGCCTTTTTATATTCTTGATCCCAGTATGACACCACACCCTGACAAAGGTTTAACAGAAACGCATGTCGGGGTGGGTGCCACTCTCAATTCTCTGGATGACCAAGGAATTACTACTGTAATGAAACACAGTGTGTGTCACCTGAGGAGCCTAGGGGGTGCTTGCAGGGGGCCCGGAACCGAGCGCAGGGAGTGTGAGAGCTAAAGCACGCAGTGTGCACAGGACCTGACACTAAGCAGTCCTGTGATCGCAGGGGGCGGAGCTACCGCACGAGGATGGGGAAGCAGCGGAGAGCACAGAATACAGGTCACAAAATGTAAACGTAGCCAAATGGAGAGCCAAGGGTCAAAGCCAAATGAGATAGAGGTACCTAGGGGATGAGACAGTGAGTGAACAGAAATGAGCCAAGGGGTCAGAGAACCAGGAAACAGGGCAGTACAGAGCAGAACACAGAGGCAGAAGTCAAGGGATGAACTGGGTCATATACAGAAAAGCTCACATGCAGAGGCACAACAATTACAGACGAGTAACCTGGGTCAGCAATTCCTAGCTGAGTAAACAGAAGTATCACCAACACTGGACCCAGGAACTACAAGCATTAAATAGCCGCCCCACAACCAAAGAGAGACGAACTATCCTAACCCTGACCTCACCAGGACGGAGCCAGAACTACCCTGTCCTGAGTCATGACAACTACAATTTGATCTCTACCATGTAGGTTTTTCAAGGTGGCTAACATGTGAAGGCCCTGTTTTGCATTTTTTGCTCATATTGGTTTTGTCCTTTGACAAATAGCTCCACCTTACGAACTCCTACAGAATTTATATCACCACTTATACCATTATTAGCTATTATTACATCTGACTGGCACAATATTTATGATCAGTACTGTTATCTTATTCATATTTTTATGGATAATTAGTGCCCATTACGATTTGTGAGTATTCATTGGCTATTTTATGAGCACAACACTTCTGCAACTCATTTTTCATTCACTAATCCATTGATCGCCATCTTCGCCTTCCCTTATTTTTCCTCTTTGGTAGATAATTGTTCTCCATGTGGTTCGGAGTTTTTTACTCATTTATAATTATATGTACATACAATACCTGTTGTTTTTAATTGATGTGTGTGCACCCGTCTCCTACAGTGCCACCATATAACCAAATATTTGCTAGTAAAGTTTGCTTTACTTTTTGAGATCTTTGTTCTTTTTTATGACATGTAGCGTTTCGCTTTTGGTCTATAGTTCTTACGAATGGTCAGCCATCCACCTTCCAACAAATATATGTCCATATCATTGTTTGTATGACATATCTTGTATATATACTTTTGCTCATAGTTTGGCATATATTACTTACGTGTTCAGTCCAGAAATTGTTTTGTTAATATATGTTTTACAAACTGCAGGTTAATTAATATATGCTTACATTTCTATATTGTTTTTGCTTTAATAAATAGTACATAAAGTTACTTGAGATGTGCCTGGCACCAGATGTATATATAATTATATTGATCACTTAGGCCTGATGGATCTGGAGTATTTAATTTGAAAAAAACATGTCAGAATGATCCTTTTTGAAAGTTACAATTAGTGTTTTAGGAATCGAGGTCTAGTGGGACTCATAATACTTTAAAGTAGGGATTTTTGTGTACTCACCTTAAAATCCTTTTCTCCGAGCCACTCATTGGGGGACACAGGACCATGGGCAGGGGCGTAACTACCACGGTCGCAGCAGTCGCCACTGCGACCGGGCCCGGGGGAGTCAGGGGCCCCGGCAGGTCAGATGCACGCCGACACCAGCAAAAAGTTAAAAACTGTTGCTGTGCAGGTGATTCCTCCCGCACGGCAACAGACAGACCTGCCCTCCACCTGACCTGCCGGGCACACACATCAGATCAGCAGCCGACGCCTGATCTGAAAGGAAGAGCTGAAGATCCTGTGGTGACGTCATCATTATCATAGGTCTTTCACCATTTATCAGCTCCGCCTCCTGATCACATGATGATGTCACCACAGGTCCTTCAGCTCTCAGCAGCTCAGTCCTGGTTGTGTGCAGCTCGTGTTCTCTGGTATCAAACAGCAGCAGATTTCCAGTTCCTGCTGTTCTGGTGAGATGTGGAGACAGGGGCAGAATGTGGAGATGGATGGGGCAGAATGCAGAGTCGGATGGGGAAGAATGCGGAGTCGGATGGGGCAGAATGCGGAGTCGGATGGGGCAGAATGCGGAGTCGGATGGGGCAGAATGCGGAGTCGGATGGGGCAGAATGCGGAGACGGATGGGGCAGAATGCGGAGTCGGATGGGGCAGAATGCGGAGACAGATGGGGCAGGAGCATGGGCAGGATGTGGATTTGGGTGGAAAATATTTTGGCGGGGGGGGCCCCATTTGAAAGTTCGCACCGGGGCCCATAACTTTGTAGTTATGCCACTGACCATGGGTGTTATGCTGCTGTCACTAGGAGGCTGACACTAAGTTGAGACAAAAAGAGTTAGCTCCTCCCCTGCAGTATACACCCTCATGCTGGCTTCCAGAGACCCAGCTCAGTGCAAAAGCAGTAGGAGATTAATAACAATATATTACATAACATTAGAGTATAACATTATTCCCATAGTCCTGATTCAAAAAGAGGCTGTGGTCACTTCAAAAAAACCAACAATTACATATTCGATTATGGAATACCACAAAAGAAAAGAAGAAGTGAAGATGGAATGATATTTAAAAGATAATATATTTATTGAAAAATATTTTAAAATTAGAAATAAATAATACAAAAAGACACACCAAAATTGAGAGGGTGGGGAGGGGGGGTTAAATCACCAGACTATGTCAAGGAGTGACGGATCTGCACAATACCACCAGGGTTAATACTGTGAGATTAACCAGATCATAACGTATAAGATGGAAATTGTAATGAGCGGTCAAAAGTACACAACACATGTATATATGCCCACAGGGAATAAATCAATTTCAAGGACAAAAGGTATCCCATTCATTTGGTCTTACTAGAAAACAGTGAAACATGTGTATCCAGCAATACAACAAAGTTGTTAATAAACTGGAGAATAAACCCACTACAAGTGCCAAAGAAAGTGAATATCAAGAGAGAAAAGTCTCATGTAAGAAGTTAATTACCTGTGGTGCAGATGTAAATTGGGTGGTACCTAGCGCTGGAGGTGGGGTGCAGATGCGGTTCCCCAGCGCCCGACAAGCGCTTTTTTGCCGTAGCTTCTTCAAGTCCTTCTTCCATCCTCGCCCCTATTGAAGAAGCTACGGCGAAACAGCGCTTGTCGGGTGCCGGGGAACCGCATCTGCACCATGTGAGGGCTTGCCTGATCCGTGGGGACAGAGGACATGGCCGATCGAGGGATAAGGGACTCCTGTCCCAATAGTCCAGCAGAGCCTGTTGTAAAGGGTGCAGATGGAGCTGAGCGAAAGGAACCGCTTCTATTGCGGCCACCATTTTCCCCAGGATCCTCATGGCAAACCGAATGGACTGAAGGTGCGGATGACAGAGCGTCCAAACTCCCTGCTGAAGCTCTTGGGCTTTGGACCGAGGTAGCAAGACCAGCCCCTTTGACGTGTCCAGGATCATGCCTAGGAAGGAGATCCGTTGGGCAGGAATGGGGGAGGACTTGTCCAAGTTGATTAACCAGCCCAGGCGGGAAAGAGAATCCAAGGTAATGCGGACGCTTGCTTCGCAGGCCTGATAAGACGGACCCTTTATCAGGAGATCATCCAAGTATGGCAAAACGACCACTCCTCGAGAGTGAAGAATGGCCATGACCGCCGCCATGACCTTTGTGAATACCCTGGGCGCAGTGGCAAGGCTGAAGGGTAAGGCCGTGAATTGAAAGTGGTCCTCTTGGATGGCGAAGCTGAGGAACTTTTGTTGGGGATATGGAGATAAGCATCTTTGATGTCTACTGATGCTAGGAATTCGCCTGTCTCCATTGAGGAGATAGTAAATATAAGAGAACTGACTGAACAGCCATCTAGTCTGAACTGGTGCATAACCAAAAAGTCTTACATAGCAAATAGATAGTGGCTGCACTCAATTTTACTGTGCTAAAGCAAGGAAATGTGCAATACATGAAATGTGAATAGCATAATGGCTTGGGAAATTTATGAAAAAACACATGAGATTCTTAGCACAAGATTTGGCCAAATGTTGTGAGCCCATCCACCAAACGTCAAGGTAATCTCAAAACGGATGGGTGCCTGAGCTGAAGAAATAGTACATAGTAAATATAAGAAAACTGACTGAACAGCCATCTAGTCTGAACTGGTGCATAACCAAAAAGTCTTACATAGCAAATAGATAATGGCTGCACTCAATTTTACTGTGCTAAAGCAAGGAAAAAGACTTTTTGGTTATGCACCAGTTCAGACTAGATGGCTGTTCAGTCAGTTTTCTTATATTTACTATGTACTATTTTTTCTGACTTGAACGCCCCGCCCTTCACCATGCTGTGATTTTAACTACATCCAGACACAGTTGGTTCTGAGCTTCCTATAAAAGCAGGCTTTATCATGTTATTAGCCATAGGTAAGTATTCACACTATGCAGTCAGCTCAGGTACCCATCCGTTTTGAGATTACCTTGACGTTTGGTGAATGGGCTCACAACATTTGGCCAAATCTTGTGCTAAGAATCTCATGTGTTTTTTCATAAATTTCCCAAGCCATTATGCTATTCACATTTCATGTATTGCACATTTCCTTGCTTTAGCACAGTAAAATTGAGTGCAGCCATTATCTATTATCCATTGAGGAGATGACTGACCGGAGTGACTCCATCCTGAAGTGCCGAACCTTTACGTACTTGTTTAGGAGCTTTAGGTCCAAAATAGGGCCCACCGTTCCGTCCTGTTTCGGAACGACGAAGAGGTTTGAGTAAAAACCTCTGAATCTCTGGTGTTCTGGGACCGGAACAATGGCCCCGTTTTGGCAGAGGGATTTGATGGCGCGATGAAGTGCGCGAGATTGAGCCCCCGAACTTGGGAGACGAGAGGGTAAAACCTTGCTGGAGGAGAGGCGGAGAATTCTATTTTGTAACCAGAAGACACCAAATCTCTGACCCATTCGTCGTGGACGACGGAAAGCCAGACTTGTTGAAAGAGAAGCAGACGTCCGCCAACTTTGGAGGTGTCGACTGGAAGAGTCCCCGAGTCATTGTGAAGGGAATCTGGGAGGCCTGGACCCTCTGGTTCTGGGTTGTCTAGGTTTTCCTCGCCAGGACTGATTCGGCCGGTATGAAGGCCGGGAGTCTCTGTGCGTGGAGATCGTTCTGATCTGGACGAGGCTGCGGAGTTGGACCAGAATGGGCTACTGCGAAAGGGCCGAAAGCGAAAATATTGTTGGCGCTGAAAAGCAGTTTTTGGCCTGTGTTGTGGGAGGAACTTGCTCTTCCCACCTGTAGCGTCGGAAATAAGCTGGTCTAATTTTTCTCCAAAGAGGCGTCCGCTCTGAAAAGGAAGGGAAATCAGAGACTTCTTTGAGGAAGAATCTGCGCGCCACTCTCTAAGCCAAATAGCTCTCCTTATGGTGATGGCGTTTGAAGCCGCAGTTGCCGCACAGTCCGCTGCGTCTAAAGATGCGTACATTACATAATCTCCAGCCATGGCAATTTGTTTGGCAAGGTCCGCCGCCTCAGACGGGAGATCCTGTTCCTGAATGGATTTTGCCAGGGCATCTGCCCAGAAAACCATCGCTTTGGCGACCCAAGCCACCACGAAGGAAGGAGATAGAGAGGAACCTGAGGCCTCATACACTGAGCGAGCTAGGGAATCTAGCTGGCATTCTGTGGGATTTTTAATTGAAGCACCATCAGGTACGGATAAGAGCGTCTTGGTAGCCAAGCGCGATACCGGAGGATCTACTAGTGGAGATTCCGTCCAATCTTTAACAAGATCTGCGGAAAAGGGATACTTCGATTCCAGGGCCTTTTTGCCCGTAAAACGCTTATCCAGACGGTCCCTGTGTCGCCGGACTATATCCAGGAAATCTGGGTGAGAGGCGAACACCTTATGGGAACGCTTGGTTCTCGTAAAGGAGACTGAATGGTCCGGAGCAGAATTAGGGTCATCGTCCACCTTTAGCGCATGATTGACTGCCTCGATGAGGGAGTCAACAGTAGATCTAAACTCCGGAGCATCCGGATCTAAGAATGCGTCAGACTCATATTCGGAGTCGTGATTGCTACGAGTCCCTGGAGAGGGTGAGCGAGAAGTGGAGCTACCAGAGGCTGAATGGCGTGGTGAATGCTCAGGAGAGGTAGTGCGGATCCGTTTTTGTATGACCGTGCCTCCTTGCGTTGAGAGCGGCCCCTGCTGGCCGACGCTTCCCCTGATATAGAGGGATCTCTTAACCCATGAAAAGGAGTGCCCCGCTCCCCAGAGGGGTCATGAAGGGATTCAATCGCTTTGGCAAACGAAGCCATGGATTGTGACAGTGACGCGGCCCACTGAGGGGGGCTAGATACACTGGGGTCGGTAGCGGCGGAGGGCTCCTGGGCACATTGGGTATCACAGGCAGGGCAGAGGGGAACTTTGAGGCCGAGGGTGAGGAGCCTGGCAGGTGGTACACGCAGTAAAAAAGGTGGTAGGCACCTTAGTGGTCTTTTTACCCCTTGACTGCGACATGTTGTACTTCAAAGTGAGAAAAGAGGCTGCTAGTGGAAGCTGAGGGGTAACTGCTGCAGGGAAACGCTAAGTGTCGTCTCCTTACCCAGGTCCTGTGCCCCACAAGTCAGATAGGTGGCGTGGAAAAGAGCCTCCAGAACTGTAGGCGTGTAGAAGCCGGCCGGCGCTGCTGTGCAGAGGGAAAGATGGCTGCCGAGAGTTTGTGGGGTAGTATCGCAGGGAGCGAGAGCCGGATGAATGACGCGAGCATGGGCGGGGCTTATCGGGATGCGGCCTGTACTAGGCCGAAGCCGGGGACTAAATTTTCGGCTTCGGCCGGCGCGGACTGCCGGCAAGACATCGCGGAGCCCTTACCGCCATGGAGCCCTCCCAAAGCGCCAGAAAACACGACCCCTTATCAGCACTTACCCCTATGGAGTGGGGGGGGGGGCCTGAAAACGTCGGATATCCTGTACCAGCCTGATGTAGTGATTCCAGGTAGAAAAAAAGATGGTGCAGGGTTAGGGGTGGAGAGGAACCATCCGCCTCCTTCCATCATCCGCTTTTTCAGTGGTGATGCAGTGGGGGGGCTGCACGGACGCCACAGTGGGAAAGGTGCCTCTGAACAGCCGAGGGTGAGACCTGGTGGGCAGGGCAGATGTCCGGCAGTAAGGCCTGGCTGCAGAAGAGGATACTGGAGGTGACACTCCAGTGCTCGTCTGTAAAACAGGGGGAGATCGGTGCCCTTGAAGGGGCCCGTTACCCCAAAAGTCATCTCAGGCAGTGGCATCCCACGACGCAGGAGAGGATACGGAGAGGTAAAACTCCCGTGCTCGCCTGTTGTTGGTTCGGGGCGATCGGAACATGAAAAAATCCGTCGCCCCTTCATCCAGAAAAGGTTTAAATCCCGTGTGCCTCCTACGGACACTAAGCTTGAACTGGGTCTCTGGAAGCCAGCATGAGGGTGTATACTGCAGGGGAGGAGCTAACTCTTTTTGTCTCAACTAAAGGTACCTTCACACGAAACGACGCTGCAGCGATAGCGACAACGATGCCGATCGCTGCAGCGTCGCTGTTTGATCGCTGGAGAGCTGTCACACAGACCGCTCTCCAGCGACCAATGATGCCGAGGTCCCCGGGTAACCAGGGTAAACATTGGGTTGCTAAGCGCAGGGCCGCGCTTAGTAACCCGATGTTTACCCTGGTTACCAGCGTAAAATGTAAAAAAAACAAACAGCACATACTTACATTCGCGTCCCCCGGCGTCCGCTTCCTGCACTGACTGACTGACTGAGCGCCGGCAGTAGCAGGGCACAGCGGTGACGTCACCGCTGTGCTTTCACTTTGCGGCGCTCAGTCAGTGTGGGAAGCAGACGGCGGGGGATGCGAATGTAAGTATGTGCTGTTTGTTTTTTTTACATTTTACGCTGGTAACCAGGGTAAACATCGGGTTACTAAGCGCGGCCCTGCGCTTAGTAACCCGATGTTTACCCTGGTTACCAGTGTAAAATATCGCTGGTATCGTTGCTTTTGCTGTCAAACACAACGATACACGGCGATCGGACGACCAAATAAGTTCTGAACTTTATTCAGCGACCAGCGACATCACAGCAGGATCCTGATCGCTGCTGGGTGTCAAACTAAACGATATCGCTAGCCAGGACGCTGCAACGTCACGGATCGCTAGCGATATCGTTACAAAGTCGTTTCGTGTGAAGGTACCTTTAGTGTCAGTCTCCTAGTGACAGCAGCATAACACCCATGGTCCTGTGTCCCCCAATGTGGCGAAGGAGAAAATACATGTCTAAATTACTGTATAATACTAAAATAAAAAAGTAAGTACACCAGCACTGTCAGGTTTAAGAGATCAATTTAATAATGGATGCAGTTACTACTTTGAAATTTTTTAATTAATTTAAGGGAACCTGTCAAGAGATTGCTGCTGCCCGATCCACTGGTAAACACGACCAGTGTTGCCATGTATGTTTTTCTTCAAAATGCTGCGGAGCCTGGCACTTTAACCCCATCATATGCCACGGGTAATACTGACAGCGGTACGTGAAGAGTTTGACAGACGGGCATCGCTCAGTCTGTAATTTTTCATTCTGTTAGGTGAATGCTGTTAAAAAAAAAAATATGAAAAAATATGCCATAATTGCTTATACCAGTTTACAGCAGGGGGAGCGGCGTAGCAGCGTGTCACAGGAGGCAGGAGCCTGAGTCTGCAGCTAAAGAGAAATTCATATTCACTGCACTGGCAATGAATATTCATTTCTCTTATAGAGCGCGCACAGTTAGAGATGCAGGATTCCAGCAGCTGCCGGGCTCTCACGGGTGCCCTCTCATTAAAGTAATAAATATTCACCTCTCTCCACTCGCATAGGCTGGAAAGAGGTGAATAACAATGAGCGGGGAAACGTGATCGCCCGGCTGGAAGAGCTGCTGGACGCCGGAACGAGATGCTTCGAGAACCCGCTGGGAAGGTAAGTAGGATTTTTTTTTAATGCTTTTTTCATGGGCGGCCATACATACAAGGATGGGGATGAGGAACCCACACATACAAGGATGGGAATAAGGAGCCACGCATACAAAGATGGTTTGAGGGACAAGGGAGAATCCATTTTGGATTTTAAGTTCAGGACTAGTGTTGAGCGATACCTTCCGATACTCAAAGGTATCGGTATCGGATGGTATCGGCCGATATCCAAAAAATATCGGATATCGCCGATACCGATACCCATGCAAGTCAATGGGACACAAGTATCGGAAGGTATCCTGGATGGTTCCCAGAGTCTGAAGGAAACTCTCCTTCAGGCCCTGGGATCCATATTCATGTAAAAAATAAAGAATTAAAATAAAAAATATGGATATACTCACCCGTCCGGCGGCTCCTGGACCTTACCAATGTAACCGGCAGCCTCCGTTCCTAAGAATGAGGAGTTTAGGACCTTCGATGACGTTGCGGCTTGTGATTGGTCGCGTGACCGCTCATGTGACCGCTCACGCGACCAATCGCAAGCCGCGACGTCATCGCAGGTCCTAAACTACTCATTCTTAGGAACGTAGGCTGCCGGTTACATCGGTAAGGTCCAGGGGCCGCCGGACGGGTGAGTATATCCATATTTTTTATTTTAATTCTTTATTTTTTACATGAATATGGATCCCAGGGCCTGAAGGAGTCTCCTCTCCTCCAGACCCTGGGAACCATACACTGAACTTCCGATTCCCGATATCACAAAAATATCGGAACTCGGTATCAGAATTCCGATACAGCAAATATCGGCCGATACCCGATACTTGCGGTATCGGAATGCTCAACACTATTCAGGACATCTCCTTCCACTCCTGAAATGTGCCCCCACCCTTGGGATTCCACAGGCTCATTGTTTTCTTTTAACCCTAGAATACCCATAGAAATCTACACATTCACGCACCTGGGGCCTTTTAGGCCTGTTTACAATTATCATGGAATAACTCAAATAAAAATACTTTTCAAAGTTTATTGCAAAGTAAGGATGCATTCCCACTAGCGCAGGGGTCCGCCAGGACGGGATTCCGTAATGGATCTGACCTCCTGGTTACCCCAGCTAAGGCTGCCAGGTTACTTGTTTTCTATTTTCTGTAAAATTACTTTAGTTAGAATTTTGAAACTCTAGGTATTCCTCAGGTATGTAGTTGTTAGTAATTTCCAGTAGTTCATATATTTTTATGTTATAGGCATTTCGGTATAACAACCTTTTTTGGGCACTACCCCATATTCACGCACCTGGGGCCTTTTAGGCCTGTGTGCAAATAACACGGAATAACGCAAATAAAAATACTTTTCAAAATTTATTTTACAATTGCAAGGTAAGGATGCATTCCAATTAGCGCTGGGGTCCGCCAGGAGGGCATCCGTAATGGATCTGACCTCCTGGTGACCCCAGCTAAGGCTGGCGGAATCCCGCCATTCCGGCAGCCTTAGCTGGAGTTACCAGGAGGTCAGATCCATTATGGATCCCCTTCTGGCGAACCCCAGCGCTACTGGGAACACAGCCTAAGATGTGTATATTTCAAAACATAATTATGTGCATAAAACAACAAAAAAGTAAGTAAACGGGCACGCCAAATATAGGCATTCTGTATGCAATTTTTTTATGAAAACATTTTTTGGTTGCAGCAAACTTGGTGCAGGAATATTTAGGCCGGCCTCACACTGGCGAGTTTTACGGATGTATGAGCGCAGAAAATACACCCGTAAAATACGCATAACACACGGCCCAATGTTTCCCAATGTCCCAGCTCCTATCAGCCGTATTTTACTGATCCGTATTATACGGTCTTGTACGGCCGTAGAAAATCGCAGCATGCTGCGTTTGTCACCGTATTGCGCAAAAAAATCGCCAATGAAAGTCTATGGGGGTGAGAAAAATACGGATTCCACACGGACCAGCAGTGTGACTTGCGAGAAATACGCAGCGGTGTTAGTGAAAAGCCGGTAATTCAATTGCCGGCTTTTCATTTCTCCTTCCCAAACCCAACATGATATGAGACATGGTTTACATACAGTAAACCATCTCATATCCCTTTTTTTTGCATATTCCACACTACTAATGTTAGCAGTGTGTATGTGCAAAATTTGGGCGCTGTAGCTTGTAAAATAAAGGGTTAAATCACGGAAAAAATTTGTGTGGGCTCCCGCGCAATTTTCTCCGCCAGAGTGGTAAAGCCAGTGACTGAGGGCAGATATTAATAGCCTTGAGAGGGTCCATGGTTATTGGCCCCCCCTGGCTACAAACATCTGCCCCCAGCCACCCCAGAAAAGGCACATCTGGAAGATGCGCCTATTCTGGCACCTGGCCACTCTTCCCACTCCCGTGTAGCGGTGGGATATGGGGTAATGAAGGGTTAATGTCACCTTGCTATTGTAAGGTGACATTAAGCCAGGTTAATAATGGAGAGGCTGGAAATTACTAACAACTATATACCTGAGGATTACCTAGATTTTCAAAATTCTAACTAAAGTACTTTTACAGAAAATAGAAAACAAGTAACCTGGCAGGCCTGCGAGGCCCCAGGTATGCGTTCTAGGGTTAATTAAGAGCTAGGACAAGCTCTTTTGAAGCTGTTAACACAAGGGTGTGAACTCTTCTGCAGCTATAGCAACCTGAACCTCTTTGTGTGACCAAACATGGCACAGCAAGGCTATGAGGTATGGAATCTGGAAAATGACTTATAATAACAGAATGCAATATCTCGAAGATGAGCTGTGAACATATTGCGAACGTGCCCATATTATTTAGCCCAAAAGCTACTTTACCATGATGAGTTTTTGGAGAGATTTTTACGCCACGTAGTTTAAAAAAAAAAAAAAAAAGCCAAGTATCCTTTTAAACTTCCTTTAATCCTATTAAACTCAGCAAAAGCTAATTGAAAACAGCGTTACGGTTTTTTACAACACTGACAACATTACATTTGAGTGACAGGTTTTTTTATTCGGTGGATCAGTATCATTACGATGACACCAGAGGTATAGTTTTAAGTGTTCTTGTGTTTGCACAACTAAAACAATATTTTAAAAATAGGTATCATTTTTGGTTTGCCATAACTTTATTTTTATTTCTGCATTGATAGGAGCTGTGCGGGGGCATAATTTTTTACGGAATGAGTTGTAGTTTTAATTTGTACAATTTTAGGGACCCATATGATGTTTTGATTTTAAATAAATAAATGTTTCCCTTTTTCTCTGCCATTCACCTGGTAGGATAAATGACTTGCTGCAGTTACTTTGGTTGGTATCATTTATGTATATTTTCTTATGTAGCATTACTTTAGTACAGTAAAATACTTATGATTACATTGCAATATGTGCATTAGGCCACGTGCACAGGTTGAGTATTTTTTTTTTTTACATCTGAATTTTTTACACCCACTCATTCTTTTGGCTTACAAATACTGAAGTCGTGCACAGGTTTCTTTTTATACTTTTCCTGACTCACCCACTCCTGGTTTTGCTTAAAAATATTGAGGTAAAAAACTCAAACACTCAACGTACGCATGTGGCCCAATGGTGCATGGAGCTTTTTTTTGTGGGATGAGATGAAGTTTTTATTGTAACCATTTTGGGAAACGTGACTTTTTAAACCCTTTCTATTCCAATTTTTAGGAATCAATGTGACTAAAAACCAGCAGTAATGGTTTTGGTTTTTATGGCATTCACTGGGTGAGATGAATAGCATGCGAATTTTATCGTTTGGTTCATTATGGACATTGCGATACCAAATATTTATAATTTTTTATATGTCATTACAGGTTTACAAATTACTATTTAAAAAAAGGTTATTTTTTTGACTCCACTTATTCTAAGAGCAATTATTTTGGTACAATTTTTGGGTTAGTTTTTTTTAATGGCTTAGTGACAAAAAATAAATAAACAGAAATTCTAGCAATCATTTATTGATTTTTGTGTTTTACACAGTTCTTCAGGTAGGGTCACTGACATGCTAGTTTTAGAGCTAGGATTGTTTTGGATGGGGCAATACCAAATATGTAGTTTTTTAAATTTCTTCCATAATAAAGGACTTAAAAAGGCCAATTATCATTTTCCCACATAAAACATTTAAGGGACTCTGTCAGCAGGCTCAACCTTCCCTAGCGGTGTTCATGGACAGGTAGGTCATAGAAAGTTGAATAAAATCATACCTTAATTTCTGCGATCCATTGTCTTATCTCCGAGAAATCCATGTTTTTCTTAATATGTAAATAAGCTAAGATCCATGGGCTGGACATTCTTCTGGAGAATCTGCTAAAGGTACCTTCACACTAAGCGACGCTGCAGCGATACAGACAACGATGCCGATCGCTGCAGCGTCGCTGTTTCGTTGTTGTGTGGTCGCTGGAGAGCTGTCACACAGACGGCTCTCCAGCGACCAATGATGCCGAAGTCCCCTGGTAACCAGGGTAAACATCGGGTTACTAAGCGCAGGGCCGCGCTTAGTAACCCGATGTTTACCCCGGTTACCAGCATAAATGTAAAAAAAAACCCCACATACTCACATTCCGGTGCCCGGCGTCCGCTTCCCTGCACTCCTCCTGCATCCTGTGTCAGTGCCGAACATCTCCGGCATCTCCCACAGAGCAGAGCGGTGACGTCACCGCTCTGCTTTACGGCCGGCACTTACACAGGATGCAGGAGGAGTGCAGGGAAGCGGACGCCGGGCACCGGAATGTGAGTATTTATTTTTTTTTTTTTGACATTTACGCTGGTAACCAGGGTAAACATCGGGTTACTAAGCGCGGCCCTGCGCTTAGTAACCCGATGTTTACCCTGGTTACCAGTGAAGAAATCGCTGGATCGGTGTCACACACACCGATCCAGCGATGACAGCGGGAGAATAAATAAAGTTCTGGACTTTCAGCAACGACCAGCGATATCACAGCAGGATCCTGATCGCTGCTGCCTGTCAAACACAACGATATCGCTATCCAGGACGCTGCAACGTCACGGATCGCTAGCGATATCGTTTAGTGTGAAGGTACCTTTACAGAGCTTATTTTAAATGAAAGGAGTTGTTACCAGAGTGAGACATGTAGGTCAGGAGAGCAGACAGTGGTGTCGGTTTACTACCATGTTGTATCTCGGTTTTAATTGTTTTTATACATTTGTGGTTTTGTATGTCCCATTGTTCTACTAAAGTTATACATTTTACTCCGTGTTAGGGATATTCAATCAGGTGTGCACACCAATTCATGTGCTTGGTCTTTTTTTTTCTTCTTGGTTCCATGGCAGCCACATGAATCACCATACATTAAAAACACAAATCAGTGATTTATTGTACAAGCAGGAGAAGAACAAATACACAAAATGGGACTACTTTGTCTTTAATATTAAACTGTAACTGCTAAAACAAGGGAAAAAAACGGGAACAAATAAAAAGAAAAAATCATTACTACCCTTTAAAATACAAGGGAATAGGAACATAATACACTACAAACATGTCTGGGTCCCCCTGATAGAAAAAGAGTGTAATGCTTTAGCAGTAACATCCAGAGCTTTTGCTTTACCCCAGCCACAAATCCGTCTGGGTTTTACCTGTGCTTGGGTGACTAAAGTTTCTGATATTTATAAACACTATAAAGTCTTCGGTTTTCCTTCAGTTCTATAAAACAGATCTAAGTCAAGGTTGCTTAGTCTTTTGTGATTGATAGGGAAAGCGGTGTTACTGTAAAATTTTGAGAACGTCTTCTTTAAGGTTTCTGATGGAAGATTTCTTCTTTTTGTATGGAAAGCAGAGCATGATGCATGAAAATAAACTGCTATGGTCACATCAACTCTAGATGATGAATGTTAATTATGGGATTATTTACCGCTACTCAAACCGTTGTAATGGTAAAAACACAAAAATGTACATAAATGGATTTTAATTCAAACTATTTATGCAGCAGTAACTAGTGGGGCCAAACACTGCACACTATCTTTATAGCGAGGATTACTCCAACAAGTCTCTTGTAGTGACATTTGTCCCACTGTGCTAACTTTGTAACGGTGTGTCCTACATTATGGAGTACAGATTACTAACTACCGAAAAGAACAGGCTGAAATACACAAGTGTCTGCGCACACGAGCCATTTCAGTTGTTGTACTGTAACTGTGGTCTCATCTGTTCTAAAAAGAAATGGTATCTGGTTCCTGTGAGTTTGATAAATTCATGCCTGTGTAGCTTGCTCTGCTTATTGTAAAGAAAAAAAAGGACTGCAATGTGTGAATGCTTCACTTGAGCCTAAAATTGTCAATTTCAATGTAATGATCTAAATAGAAGAAGGATTTTCAACATGATTTATACATACTTTTCAATAATATAATGTAGGTGGCAACTACTCCATTGTAAACCCTTTCTGACATTTCCTACATAGCATTCAGAGACATTTACACAGTAGAAAGAGCTAAAAGTGATCCCCTCTTTGCTCCAGTTAAAAAGAAATTACAGTTTCTATTGTGAGTCTATCACCTAATTTTAGGTGTAGCATCATGAGAGTCATTTGCTCATCTCTGAGCTCATTCTTCTGCCATAGAAATCCTGGACTGTGTATTATATGTTCCCATCAGTCGCAGCAGTTCAAGACTTTTGTCCATTCATACCCAGGGAGGGGCTCTAGGGGAAGAGGAGGGCAGTGCACCAGTTCAAAGTGAAAAAAATGTTATGTTCACAGCAGAAGCGCTAACCCCAATTTCAATAGAAGCGGTTTATTGTTTCTGAGTGGGGCATCTAGTGCCACTTTAATCAGACAAGTCCCCTTCAGAGTCCTCTTTTGCTTTGGTCAGCTCTTCATGAACTTCTCGAACCATGAGAATACGAGTTAGCATGCTGTCCAATGTGCCTGGGTCAATGGGTAGTGTGGAGAACCACATTGGGCTATTAGGGACACAAGAACGTTCTGGCTGAAGGTAGAAGACATCACTTCTCTGCTTTACACTTTCAGAACTGCATAGGAAAAGAAGAACAGATAATCAGAAGTGGATGTAATAAACAAATGGAAAACACACCAATATAGGTTGAAGAGGAGAGCAGAAAACCGGCACAGCTGCTCAACTTCGGGATAATGAGGCTGAAATCACACCAGGGGATACGGGTGCCAATATCCAAAGAGATTCTACAGGTCCTGTAAAAGCGCATTGTAGCGCAAAGCGATCATCGTCTCACACGAGTTCCACTGTTTTACCCGCCTGCTGTGGCTTTTATGTATCCACAATAAAGGATTATTTGCATGGAATGGTGAGTGCGCTTTCTCCTATATGGACATCAATATAGGTTGGTCTACAAGAGTCCATGGACAGCAATTCTCAGAGAAGTAGTGAGACAAAAACATTTCTGCAACTTGATTTTGACTGACTTTTTTTAAAGCTTTGATTTTGCAGTAAACCCTCACCCTTCCCCCCCACCCCCAAAAAAACACAGCCAAATCGCAGCCACATGAAACTGGCAGAGTCTTGGCAAGTGAGTCAAGGCCCACTAGTGATAGAAAGAAAAAAAACACATTAGGTCACAATATGACACCAAAGGAAATCATCAGAAGCGACGTTGCAATACACATACAGACATGTAGCCCCAAGCCTATGAGTAAGTCCACAAGAGAAGCAAAAGCAGATGTGTGGTCTGAAAATCTCCAAAGGTTTACATCACAATCAAAAGCAATGAAATACTTTGAATAGATAACCCATTACTTGGATTTTAACCTCTTATTCCTGTTACAAAATTTTCTACACAGATTTTACTCCTTACAATGTAGAGGGGAAAAATAAGCTGTAAATTCAGCTACTAATCTGCAACAAAATGGACATAATTTGTTGGGGAGTTGTAGTGACTTCTCCATAGGTGGACGTTTCTAACCTGAATGGAAATACCTTAACATTTATTAAAGTACATTATTTTTAATGGTTCAACATCTGACAAAGATACATTTAGCTAAATATTACAAATTATATACACAATTTTGCTTCCAACATGTAGGTTAAAAAAAAAAAAAAAAAAAATTTTTAAATTCACTTTCAAGAACTATGAGGACTACGAGCAAAGTGTACTAAAGACTCATGCATACAGTATTATTTATGGAGTAGCCTCATATTCCACATCTACACCAAACACAGCTGCCAAGGATTCCTCATGTGCACAAGCTCTAAAATTTGGAGATATAATGGCAGCTATGACATAAAATATATATGTATATACACACAACGAAAAAAAACAAGTGTGGGTTCTGTTCAAGCATAAGTACTGCAGGATCTTCTAGTGTAGCAATCTGCACTAACGGTAAATCTACAAGTTATAAAAATGTCTTCACAAGAAAATAAGGCTTGAAAGGATTTCCTATGAATAATTTTGTTAGACCAAAGATTTTAAATAACAGGTTTTACCAACCAGCCCCTGCTCTCATGGACTGCTTACATATTGCAGTGGTGAAATCATGACTAGAGATGAGCGAACTTGTTTGGAAAACGTTCGCCAATCTCAAATTCGGCACTAACAATGCACGTTTGGATTCGTGTTCAGATTCCCAAGCTTTTTTCCTAAAAATCGGCAATAGTTGGCCAAAGTTCGGTAAATGACCGAGTTTACTAAGGGTACTTTCAGACATCAGTGTTTCCGGTAGCAGACATCTATTTGTCATCAGTGTGACACGTACCGGCACCTGGGAATCAGCGGTACTGTTCACGCTGTTCCTCGGCGCCGGGTGCTGAAGTGAAGACAGGTCTCATCATTCTTCCCTGCTCGTACTGCAATCAGCGCTATCAGGGGACAATGTCGAGAGTTGTACTTAACTATTGACAGCGAGAGCAGGCGGCTGTTGATGAGAGTATTCATCAGCTGTCACCTGCGTTATAAATAAATAAAGACAATTACGTGGGGTTCCCCTGTATTTTTGATAATCAGCCAGGCAAAGCTGATAGCTGCGGGCTGCAACCCTCAGCTGTCAGCAAGACTGGTTATCAAGAATAGAGAGATAACCACGCTGTATTTTTTTTAGATTAGTTACATAAATAATATAAAAAAAAAAATACAGCGTGGGGTCCCCCATCATTTTTGACAACCAGCCAAGCTAAAGCTGACAGCTGGGGGTGCATGGCCCCTTATCAGCCTGAGAATACCAGACCCCAGCTTTAGCTTGGCTGGTTGTCAAAAATGGGAGGGATCCCAAAGTTTTTAATTATTTAAATAATTTAAAAAAACAGTGTGGGGAACCCTCTATTCTTGTTGATAACGAGCCTTGCTAAAGCTGAGAGCTGAGGGTTGAATCTGCAGCTCTCAGTTTTTGTTTTGCCTGGCTGGTTATCAAAAATACAGGGGAACCCACGTCAATTTTTCTTTTAAATTATTGATTTATAGCGTAATTGATGAATCAATTGATGCCACTTTTCCTGGTGTTTGCCTCTATTTTTAGCTGTTTTGGCAGCTTTTTCGCCCCCTGAAGGTGTTATCTATGTGTTTGATTTTGCCTTCCATTGAATTCAATGGGGTTTGGGTATGTTTGACAAACCGTTCATCAACCTTGAGAGGTTCGCTCATCTCTAGACATGACTACAGTGCATGTGATTTCTGCAGCAAATCAAAGAGCTCAGTGGCTCTGGCAATGAACATGGCACAAGTTGCTAAGCTCAGTGATTGGCTGCAGAGGTCAAGTGCACAAGCACTCATCAGAGCAGCAGCGGAGGGCTGGTGCATGTACAAGGGCTGTTGAGTAAGTAAGCCTCTGTTTGTTAAATTTACCAAAAGCTCACAGACGCACAAAGAGGACTTAAAAATCCTCCAGAAAATTGACAAAAAAAAAATCACAGAGAAAAAAGCAGAGATGGTTACCTGCTGAAGCCTCCAAACAAATGCACCAGCAGGGCGCATCGGACCCGATTAATGATGGCAACAACACAGGTGCAAAAAATACAGATGAAACAACCACTTTCAATCCAGTATTGGTTGTTTGGCATTAGTGCACAAAAAGATAAGCGATAATAGTCTGTATGTGGCATTGTTCACACAAGCAATAAGGAGCATCTGGTCTACAGCCTTTGTTTGGAGGCTTCAGCAAGTAACCATCTCTGCTTTTTTTCCTGTGTTTTTTTTGTTAAATTTAGCCTTGAAAGGGTACAGTTTAAAAAAACAAGTATGCACATTGTAATGAATCTGCTGTATTTATACAGGGAGAACTTCACCACCCCTCATTAGTGATTGATGAATTGTAGTCAGCCATCAATCACTGCAAGTCCGCAGTATTCTTTTGTTGCTTCTATTACAGGGGTGTCAAACTGCATTCCTCAAGGGCCTCAAACCATGCCTGTTTTCAAAATTTCCTTAGCATTGCACAAGGAGCAGGAATCATTATCTGTGCAGGTGGTTAAATTATCACCTGTGCAATACAAGGAAATCCTGAAAACATGACCTGTTTGCGACCCTCGAGGAATGCAGTTTGACACCTCTGTTCTATTACCTGAAACAGCACACCAAGGAACGGGGTTTCAAAGACCTCAGAAAATATTCAAAATGTATGACTTTTTTCCCTACCAGAAAACTGGCATAAATCTGTAAATTAAAGGGTTATTCTCAACTTGTGTATTGAACATCATACAACTCTCCAGCCTCTTTCCCTTGCTTGTTGCTGGCAGTCTTCAAGTGACAATTGTGGTTCAGTAGCTTCATCCTACTGCTGAGCTTAAGCTACTGTGACACATTAACAGTTTGTCAGTGCACTTGTTCTGACATTTAGGCCATGTGCACACGTTCAGGATTTTTCGCGTTTTTTCGCTATAAAAACGTGATAAAAACGCGAAAAAAACGCTTACATATGCCTCCTATTATTTACAGGGTATTCCGCATTTTTTGTGCAAATGTTGCGATTTTTTCCGCGAAAAAAATCGCATTGCGGAAAAAAAAGCAACATGTTCATTAAAAATGCGGAATTGCGGGGATTCCGCACACCTAGGAGCCCATTGATCTGCTTACTTCCCGCACGGGGCTGTGCACACCATGCGGGAAGTAAGCAGATTATGTGCGGTTGGTACCCAGGGTGGAGGAGAGGAGACTCTCCTCCACGGACTGGGCACCATATAATTGGTTAAAAAAAAAAAAGAATTAAAATAAAAAATAGTGATATACTCACCCTCTGATGGCCCCCGAAGTGTTCCCGCCTCTCCGGTGCATGCTCTCTCTTCCATTCCTATAGATGGTGTGGTTCAGGACCTGTGATGACGTCACTGTCTTGTGATTGGTCGCGTGACCGCTCATGTGACTCACGTGACCAATCACAAGCCGCGACTTCATCGAAGGTCCTGAACCACACCGGCATCTATAGGAACGGACGCCGCTGAGGAGATTGGGTGAGTATAACCATTTTTTAATTTTTTTTTTTTATTTTTAAACATTCTATCTTTACTATTGATGCTGCATAAGCAGCATCTATAGTAAAAAGTTGGTCACACTTGTCAAACACTATGTTTGACAAGTGTGACCAACCTGTCAATCAGTTTTCCAAGCGATGCTACAGATCGCTTGGAAAACTTTAGCATTCTGCACGCTAATTACGCTTGCAAAATGCTAAAAAAAAAAAGCGAAAAAACGGAAAAAAACGCAAAAAAAAATATGCTGATTTCTTGCAGAAAATTTCCGGTATTCTTCAGGAAATTTCTGCAAGAAATCCGGACGTGTGCACATACCCTCACACTGTTATCACTATATCTGCTTATAGAGATAACAAGACCTTTGAACAAAAGCTCAAGTGAACACTAAAGGCTCAGTCACACATAACGATATCGTTAACGATATCGTTGCAACGTCACGCTTTTGGTGACGTAGCAACGATCCCGCTAACGATCTCGTTATGTGTGACAGCGACCAACTATCAGGCCCCTGCTGGGAGATCGTTGGTCGATGGGAATGATCAGGACCATTTTTTGGTCGCTGATCACCCGCTGTCATCGCTGGATCGGCGTGTGTGACGCCGATCCAGCGATGTGTTCACTTGTAACCAGGGTAAATATCGTAATAGTAACCCAATATTTACCCTGGTTACCATTGTAAAAGTTAAAAAAAAAAAACAGTACATACTCACATTCTGATGTCTGTCATGTCCCCCGGCGTCCACAGGGTTAAAACTGCTTTCGGCAGGAGCGCTGCTAATATGCACGCGCTGCTGCCGAGAGCTTCCCTGCACTGACTGTGTCAGCGCCGGCCGTAAAGCAGAGCACAGCGGTGACGTCACCGCTGTTACTGCCGGCGCTGACACATTCAGTGCAGGGGAAGCTCTCGGCAGCAGCGCGTGCATGTTAGCAGCGCTCCTGCCGAAAGCAGTTTTAACCCTGTGGACGCCGGCGGGGAACGTGACAGACATCAGAATGTGAGTATGTAGTGTTTTTTTTTTTTTTTTTACTTTTACAATGGTAACCAGGGTAAATATCGGGTTACTAAGCGCGGCCCTGCACTTAGTAACCCGATGTTTACCCTGGTTACCCTGGTGCTGCAGGGGGACTTCGGCATCGTTGAAGACAGTTTCAACGATGCCGAAGTCGTTCCCCTGATCGTTGGTCGCTGGAGAGAGCTGTCTGTGTGACCGCTCCCCAGCGACCACACGACGACTTACCAACGATCACGGCCAGGTCGTATCGCTGGTCGTGATCGTTGGTAAGTCGTTTAGTGTAACTCCAGCTTAAATTGAAGAACAGCTCTAGAAACTGTAATTGTGGGGATGATGATTTTTCAGGACTGTTAACAGGTCAGCTGCTGACAGGTAAGGGAATAAACAGTAGCAGTTAACTGCTCATAGAAATTAATAGGCTGGAGAGAGGTGGTTGGTATCTCAGGAGTTACCGTATATACTCGAGTATAAGCCAACCCCCCTAATTTTGCCACAAAAAACTGGGAAAACGTAATGACTCGAATATAAGCCTAGGGTGGGAAATGCAGCAGCTACCGGTAAATGTCAAAAGTAAAACTAGATACCAATAAAAGTAAAATAGAGATTTTTGTGTTACTCACCGTAAAATCCTTTTCTCCGAGACGATCATTGGGGGACACAGGACTGTGGGTGTATGCTTCTGCCTCCAGGCAAACGTGAAAAAAAGTTAGCTCCTACTCCGTCTTATACACTCTGACACTGGCTACCAGAGAATCCAGTTTGGTGCAAAAGCAGTAGGAGAACAAAACACGAGAAATAATATAACAGCATAAATACAGAAAAAGTCCTACAGACTGATAAAATCAGATATAGCCAAAGCAGCCAACAGGCTACCAGGGAGGGAGCTGTGTCCCCCAATGAGCGTCTCGGACAAAAGGATTTTATGGTGAGTAACACAAAAATCCCTATTTCTCCTTCGCCTCATTGGGGGACACAGGACTGTGGGATGTCCTAAAGCAGTCCCTGGGAGGGAAATTAACTCACCAGTAAAAATTATCCAGATAACGGTTGTCTATAAGTGCGTCACCGCTGCTTGAAGAATCCTTCTACCCAGACTTGCATCTGCAGAGATCTGGGAATGGACATTATAATGTTTGACGAAAGTATGCAGACTAGACCAGGTCGCAGCTTTGCAAACCTGTTCTGCTGAGGCCTGGTGCCGAATCGCCCAGGAAGCCCCCACTGCTCTAGTGGAATGAGCCTTAATTCCAGCCGGAACCATCATGCCCTGGGCGCGATAGGCCTCCTGAATGGTCGCCCGTATTCAACTGGCCAGGGTAAATTTTGAGGCAGTGCATCCCTTCCTGCGACCCTCCGGGAGGACAAACAGAGCATCCGTCTGGCGGAAAGGGGCAGTTCGGGAAATGTACAGTTATATGAAAAAGTTTGGGCACCCCTATTAATCTTAAGCTTAATGTTTTATAAAAATTGTTTTTTTTTTTCCAACAGCTATTTCAGTTTCATATGTCTAATAACTGTTGGACACAGTAATGTTTCTGCCTTGAAATGAGGTTTATTGTACTAACAGAAAATGTGCAATCTGCATTCAAACAAAATTTGACAGGTGCATAAAGTATGGGCACCTCACCAGAAAAGTGACATTAATATTTAGTAGATCCTCCTTTTGCAAAAATAACAGCCTCTAGTCGCTTCCTGTAGCTTTTAATGAGTTCCTGGATCCTGGATGAAGGTATTTTTGACCATTCCTCTTTACAAAACAATTCCAGTTCAGTTAAGTTTGATGGTCGCCGAGTATGGACAGACCTCTTCAAATGATCCCACAGATGTTCAATGATATTCAGGTCTGGGGACTGGGATGGCCATTCCAGAACAGTGTAATTGTTCCTCTGCATGAATGCCTGAGTAGATTTGCAGCGGTGTTTTGGATCATTGTCTTGCTGAAAGATTCATCCCCTGCGTAACTTCAACTTTGTCACTGATTCATGAACATTATTGTCAAGAATCTGCTGATACTGTGAGGAATCCATGCGTCTCTCCATTGGCCACATAGCCCCAAAGCATGATGGAACCTCCACCAAATTTTACTGTGGGTAGCAAGCGTTTCTCTTGGAATGCTGTGTTTTTTTGCCGCCATGCATAACGCCTTTTTGTATGACCAAACAACTCAATCTTGGTTTCATCAGTCCACAGGACCTTCTTCCAAAAAGAAATTGGCTTCTCCAAATGTGCTTTTGCATACCTCAGCCGACTCTGTTTGTGGCGTGCTTGCAGAAACGGCTTCTTTCGCATCACTCTCCCATACAGCTTCTCCTTGTGCAAAGTGCGTTGTATAGTTGACCAATGCACAGTGACACCATCTGCAGCAAGTTGATGCTGCAGCTCTCTGGAGGTGGTCTAAGGATTGTCCTTGACTGATCTCACCATTCTTCTTCTCTGCCTTTCTGATGTTTTTCTTGGCCTGCCACTTCTGGCCTTAACAAGAACTGTACCTGTTTTCTTCCATTTCCTTACTATGTTCCTCACAGTGGAAATTGACAGGTTAAATCTCTGAGACAGCCTTTTGTATCTTTCCCCTGAACAACTATGTTGAATAATCTTTGTTTTCAGATCATTTGACAGTTGTTTTGAGGAGCCCATGATGCCACTCTTCAGAGGAGAGTTAAACAGCAGAACAACTTGCAAGTGGCCACTTTAAGTAGCTTTTCTCATGATTGCATACACCTGGCTATGAAGTTCAAATCTCAATGAGGTTACAAAACCAAAAAAAGTGCTTTAGTAAGTCAGTAAAAAGTAGGTAGGAGTATTTAAAACAAGAAAATGATAAGGGTGCCCATACTTATGCACCTGTCAAATTTTGTTTGAATGCAGATTGCACATTTTCTGTTCGTACAATAAACCTCATTTCAAGGCAGAAACATTACTGTGTCCAACAGTTATTAGATATATGAAACTGAAATAGCTGTTGCAAAAAAAACTATTTTTATAAAACATTAACCTTAAGATTAATAGGGGTGCCCAAACTTTTTCATATAACTATCTCCTCAGCGCTCTCACCAGGTCCAACGTATGGAGAGCTTTTTCTACACGGTGCGGTGTGGAATGAGGAAACAACCTTCGGCAAAAAGGAAGATGCTGGTCTGAGCACTACCTTTTCCTGATGAAAACGCATGGAAGTTATGGCCACTAAAAATACGACCTTCCAAGAAAGGAAAGTCAAGGAAATATCTTGAAGAGGCTCAAAAGGAGCTTCCTGCAAATGCCCTTAAGACCAAATTAAGGTCCCAAGCTTCCAAAGGAGCCTTATAAGAAGGGACCTTATGAGCGACTCCCTGGAAAAAAGTCCTGACCTGACGGTAAGTAGCAATCCTGCGCTGAAAAAGGACCGATAAGGCCGAAATCTGCCTTTTGAGAGTACTTGGAGCAAGCCCTGAATCCAGGCCTGCTTGGAGAAAGGCTAGAATGTTTGGAATGGAAAAACGCAGAGGAGGCAGCCCGCGCTCTCTACACCAAGAAAGGAAAACTTTCCAAGTGTGATAATAAATTCTGGCCGAAACAGTTTTACGTGCACTGATCATGGTATCTGCTGCCTCTTGGGAGAACCCTGCCTGAGTTAAAACCCAAGATTCAACGGCCAGGCCGTCAAACGTAGGACCCCTGAGTTCTGGTGGTAGATCGGCCCTTGAGATAGAAGATCCGGCCGATCGGGGAGCCGCCATGGAACCCCGGAGAGAAGCTGTACTAGGTTTGCATACCAGGTCCGTCGCTGCCAATCCGGGGCGATCAGAATAGCAGATACTCTTTCTGACTTGATCTTCTTGATTACCCTCGGGAGAAGTGCCAGAGGAGGGAACAGATAAAGAGATGGAACTGGTTCAAAGTCAGTACTAGCGCATCCACGGCGATTGCCTGTGGGTCTCGGTACCGGGAGACAAATCTGGGTACTTTGGCATTCCCCCTGGACGCCATTAGATCCACGTCCGGGGTCCCCCATAGATGGCATATCTGCTGAAATACCTCGGGATGGAGAGACAATTCCCCGGACGCTAGACTCTGACGGCTTAGGAAATCTGCCGCCCAGTTTTCTACGCCTGGAATGTGGTCTGCTGAAATCACAGTGTGATTTCTCTCGGCCCAGAACAGTATTTGTTTTACCTCTTGCATGGCTGCCTTGCTGCGGGTGCCCCCTTGATGATTTATGTAGGCCACGGCTGTGGCGTTGTCCGATTGAATTCGGACAGGGCGACCCGCCAGAAGATGGTGAAAATGCTGCAAAGCTAGTCGAACTGCCCGAATCTCCAAGAGATTGATGGGGAGATCTGATTCCCGAGGAGACCAGCGCCCCTGAGCTGTGTGGTGAAAAAACACTGCTCCCCAACCCAGGCGACTGGCATCTGTTGTGACCACCAGCCAATTGGTTGGGGGAAAGGGCTTCCCCCAGAGTAGGGATGAGCTGTTTAACCACCATGAGAGAGCCTGCCTGACCTGGGGAGACAAGTGAAATCTGCGGTTGAGGGAGAGTGGATTCCTGTTCCATACTGCTAGGATCGCCTGTTGGAGAGGTCGAAGATGAAGCTGTGCGAATGGTACTGCTTCTATAGTTGCAACCATCCTTCCTAACACCCTCATGCAGGACCGGATCGTATGAGGGTACGGTTGCTGCAGATTCCTCACTTCCCGCCGAAGGGCTAGGACCTTGTCCTGGGGAAGGATTGATAGGGCTTGAGAGGTGTCGAAAATCATGCCTAGAAATGAGATCCTCCAAGATGGTTGTAGGGATGACTTCCTTAAATTTACTAGCCAACCCAGATGAGAAAGGGTGTCTAGAACAATGCTGACAGTTTCCTTGCAAGCTTGAAAGGTCGGCCCCTTGATCAGAAGATCGTCCAGATATGGCAAGACTACTATGCTTCAGGAGTGCAGAATGGACACCACAGTTGACATGACTTTCGTGAACCCCCTAAGGGCGGAGGCCAGCCCGAAGGGTGAGGCTATGTGCACACGTAGGTCGGGTCCTCTGCAGGTTCTCCCGCAGCGGATTTGATAAATCTGCAGGGCAAAACCGCTGCGGTTATCCCTGCAGATCTATTGCGGTTTGTTTTGCGGTTTCCGCTGCAAGTTTACTCCTATACTATTGATGCTGCATATGCAGCAATATGCAGCATCAATAGTAATGTTAAAAATAATTTAAAAAATGGTTTATACTCACCCTCTGACGTCCCGATCTCCTCGGCGCTGCACGCGGCAGTCCGGTTCCAAAGATGCTGTGCGATAAGGACCTTCGTGACGTCACGGTCATTTGACCGCGACGTCACGGTCATGTGACCGCGACGTCACGGTCATGTGACCGCGACGTCACCGCAGGTCCTGCTCGCACAGCAACCCTGCGACCGGACGGCCGCGTGCAGCGCTGAGAGGTGAGTATATCATTTTTTTATTTAATTTTTTTTTTTTTACACAAATATGGTTCCCAGGGCCTGGAGGAGAGTCTCCTCTCCTCCACCCCGGGTACCATCTGCACATGATCCGCTTACTTCCCGCATTGTGGGCACAGCCCCATGTGGGAAGTTAGCGGATCAATGCATTCCTATGTGTGCAGAATCGCAGCGATTCTGCACAAAGAAGTGACATGCTGCGGAATGTAAACCGCTGCGTTTCTGCTCGGTTTTTCCCGCAGCATGTGCACGGCGGATTGCGGTTTCCATAGGGTTTACATGTAAATGTAAACGCAATGGAAACTGCTGCAGACCCGCAACTGCAGAAACGCTGCGGATCCGAGGTAAAACCCGCAAAGTGTGAACATGGCCTCAAGCCGTGAACTGGAAGTGTAGGTTGTTTAAATCAAACCTGAGAAACCTTTGATGAGGAGGAAAAATGGGAATATGTAGGTAGGCATCCTGAATGTCTATTGAGTTCAAGAACTCTCCCTTTTTGCATTGAAGCAATAACTGACCGAAGAGATTCCATCCGAAAGTGACGAACGTGGACAAACCTGTTTAAATGTTTCAGATCTACTGTAGGATAGGCCTTACTGTTCCGTCCTTTTTGGGTACTACAAAAAGACTGGAATAAAACCCTTGAAACCTTTCCTCCCTTGGAACAGGAGAAATGACTCCGCTGAGACGAAGGGACTCTATGGAATTGTACAGGTCCTGTCGGTGGGACTTGGACCTGGGAAGACGGGATGGGAAGAACCGGGGAGGAGGTTGACGGACCAGCTCTATCTTGTAACCTGAAGATACGAGCTCTCGCACCCACCGGTCGTGGATTACCTGAAGCCAGACCTGGCGAAACAAAAGTAGACGTCCGCCTACTCTGTTGGAGGCACTCCGAGGAGGCCTCCAGTCACTTGGCCGAAAACCTTTGAGTCCTAGATCCTCTGGATCTAGTTTACTGGGAACGCATTCTTCCCCCCTGGTTGGCCGTATAAGAGATCCGAACGTCTCGGTCCTGATTAGGTCGACCCTGCGCAGCAGAGCCTGATGCTGGGGCCCATCTAGCATTACGAAAGGGTCTGAAACGGGCCTGAAATTGGCGACGAAAAGGCTGTCTAATCCTCTGCTGAGGACGAAACTTACTCTTCCCTCCTGTGGAGTCAGAAATAAGCTGATCCAGCTTCTCTCCGAATAAGCGACCCCCCTGATGCGGTAGGGTTGTAAGAGACTTTTTAGAGGTAGAGTCTGCCCGCCATGTTCTTAACCAGAGAGCCCTTCTAATAGCAATAGCGTTAGCCACAGCCGAAGAGGCACAGTCTGCAGCATCTAAGGATGCATTGAGATGACATTTCCGCCAACTCTGCTGACAAATCACCTTCTTGAAGAGCCTTTGTTAAAGACTCTGACCAAGACATCATAGCCTTAGCAACCCAAGTTGCCGCAAAAGGAGGGAAAAGTGCCGAACTTGAAGCCTCAAAAACGGAACGAGCCAAGCTCTCTATAAGACGATCCGTAGGGTCCTTAATCGACGAGCCATTAGGGAGAGATAGCAACTTGTTAGAGGCTAAACGGGACACCGGAGGATCTACAGAAGGATTTTCTGCCCATTTACTACAAAGCTCAGTAGCAAAGGGGTACCTAACCTTCAAGGCTTTTTGCCCCGAAAATCACTTGTCCGGGTGCTCCCGGTTACGCCGAATCAGGTCCTCAAACTCAGGGTGAGAGGAAAAACCCTATGGGCCCGTTTGGCCCGCTTAAATGAGACTTTGTGATCCGAGGATAAGGCGAGCTTGGCCACTATCCCCAGGGACTGATTGACAGCCTCAATCAGGCTATCTACAGACTCCTGAAACCCAGGATTCTCAAAATTAAGGGACTCCTCTGACTCATAGTCTGTCTCAACTTCCCCGCTCTCTGCTGGGGAAGGAGAACGTGACACGGAGCTCCAGGATGCAGAAGCACCTGAGGGCCTGTGCGACGCTGTGCGAATCCGTTTTCCACGCGTCTGTCTAGTGCGGGCGCGGCCCCTGCAGGCCAAAGGCTCCTGAGACCCCGAGGCCCTCTCCGAGACAGAAGGACTGCTGGCCCTGACTGCCGGGGTCTGAAGGGATTTGATTGCTTCAGTTAGGGACGCCATGGATTGCGACAAGGACGTAACCCATTTTGGCGGAACTGCCCCAGCCTCTGCTTGAGGGGCAGGAGCCGGAGAGATTGCTGGGGAGCTGGCAGGGGGGGGGGGGCTCCTGGGCGCGTTCAGAGTCGCAGGCCTCACAGAGACGATTACTCTGGGCGTGCGGAAATGCAGCGCGACAAGCTACACAATCAGTATATAGGACCGTGTGAGTTTTAACCCTTCTAGACATAGTGATCCGTAAAAAGCTATATCCAGGGCCTGAGACTGGGAAACAAGCCTGAAGCCTCTGGAAGGCCGCAGCGCCGGCCGCACCATACCACCGCAGCGCCGGCCGCACAGAACCGAAGCGGCGCTGGAGGCACCGCACTGCCGTGGCGCCGGCAGCACTCCGAGAACCGCCACCGTACCGCCGCAGAGCACCGGAACCCCGGGAACTGCGGCGTCGCTATTAATGCACAAAGTCGCCCAGAGGAACCCGCAGCGCCAGGTAAATCAGCATCTAAAGATGCATTGTGCGCCTTGTCAGGAGCTCCCCTTTCTGCCCCTCCCCCCATATTGCAGGCTGAGTACCTCCAGCGTATATCCAGCGGGGGGAGGCAAAAGACAGTGCAGGAACCCTAGCTCCATTATCTGCCCACGATAAGGAGAGGGACCGTCCATCACCCAATCTATCACCGCAGCGGAGCAGAGGTGTAGGAATCAGGGGGGTCACACGGACATCTAAGGGCACCTGTACAGCCTAGGGTCTAAATACCTCAGGGTGGTCAGGGCCAAGTCCGGTGAGGGATCCCTCGTCGCGGGAAAGGATACATGGAGAAACTCGCACGTGCTTGCCCGTTGTTGGTTTGGGGAGATCGGACCCTCAAAAGGGTCCGTCGCCCCTTCAATCCATAGATGTAGTGATGAAAAGAAAAAGGGTCCAAAGGATCCGGGACCCAGAGGTGTGTCTCCTTGAGACACTAAGCATGAAACTGGATTCTCTGGTAGCCAGTGTCAGGGTGTATACGACGGAGGAGGAGCTAACTTTTTTTCACGTTTACTTAGTGTCAGCCTCCTGGCGGCAGAAGCATACACCCACAGTCCTGTGTCCCCCAATGAGGCGAAGGAGAAATTAATTGAGACATCAGTAGGTTAAGTGTTTTTGAATACCCATATTGAATCAGGAGCCCCATATAATGCTCCATACAGTTCATGATGACCCCATAAGATGCTCCATATTAAAATATGCCCCATATAATCCTGCATAAAGGTTAATAATGGCCCCATAAGATGCTTCATAGACATATTTGCCCAATATAATGCTGCACAAATGTTGATTATGGCCCCATAAGATGCTCCATAAAGATATTTTCCCCATATATTGCTGCACAAACGTTATGACCCCCATATAATCCTGCACAAACGTTATGGCCCCATAAGATGCTCCATACAGACACTTGCCCCATTTGCTGTTGCTGCGATAAAAAAATTAAAAAATCACATACTCACCTCTCCGTCGCTCAGGCCCCCGGCACTTTCAATAGTCACCTGCTCCTCGTTCCAGCTCCCCTCCATCTTCAGCGTCTCCTGCACAGTTCAGGCAGAGGGCGCGCACTAACCACGTCACCGCGCCCTCTGATCTCAGCGTCGCTGTAGAAGCGGCGCCAGAACGGGGAGCAGGTGAATATCGCGCAGCGCTGCGCTCTCCATTATACTCACCTGCTCCTGGCGCGGTGCAGTCCCTGCTTCCCCGCAGCTTCTTCCTGTAGTGAGCTGTCACCGTTACCGCTCATTACAGTAATTAATATGCGGCTCCACCCCTATGGGAGGTGGAGCCACATATTCATTACTGTAATGAGCGGTACCATGTGCCCGCTCACTACAGGAAGAAGCTGCCGGCGCCGGGGAAGCCAGGGATGTGCAGGGACCGCGCCAGGAGCAGGTGAGTATAATTAGGCAGCCCCCACTCCCCCTCCCCTGCCGACCACTAGGTATGACTAGAGTATAAGCCGAGAGGGGGACTTTCAGCCCCAAAAAATGGGCTGACAATCTCTGCTTATACTCGAGTATATACGGTAACTACTCTCCTGGAGTGTGACTACTGTGCACAATTGACCAGACTCTAATGCAAGAGCTCCTTGGAAACAAGCTGTACACTATATGTAAAATATATCCTCTCTTAGCAAGAGAATGACAGAAAATAGAAAAAACAAGTCAATTGCACTTTATTATATTCTTATATTATATGTCTAAAAATGCTAATTTCATAAGATAATAAGTTTTCTGTTGTCATTTCGGCTAGTAGGAGAACGGTCCTGTAATTGTAATATGCTGCCCCCCCAAAACGAAAGTAACACATTTGCTTTAAGATGATAGCGTTGTTGGATCTAAAGTGATTAGTACACAGGAGTAGTTCATGTATTACAAATAAGACACTTACCATTTGGACAAGTAAAATTCGTACAGTCTAACTGGGCACCTGAGTGGGTTGTCTGTGTTTTCAGCCATTTCCATTACAAATTGTCCATCTTCATCTTCTGATCTCTTCCTCTTCCCTAATACTTTCTCTGTAAAACATTTAAAATATTTATTTATACCTTGTTCTGGAATAATTTTCTTATAAAATTCATTTTGGGCTTGGCTTTTTTTCATCTAGATCCAGTAATACATTAAAATAAGCAGAAAAGGGGCATACCTTACAAAACCAAAGACTGGTGTTATCATAGAAAGGCTGGTGCTATAATCACTGACTGCCGGCCGGAATGTAAGAGCAGAGCACAGCGGTGATGTCACCGCTGTGATCTGCTTTCACTTTACGGCGGCACTCAGTCAGAGCGGGAAGCAGACTGCAAGGGACCTGACGGACACCGGAATGTGAGTATGTACTGTTTTTTTTTTTTTACTTTTACGCTGGTAACCAGGGTAAACATCGGGTTACTAAGCGCGGCCCTGCGCTTAGTAACCCGATGTTTACCCTGGTTACCCGGGGCCTTCGGCATCGTTGGTCGCTGGAGAGCGGTCTGTGTGACAGCTCCCCAGCGACCACACAACGACTTTCCAACGATCACGGCCAGGTCGTATCGCTGGTCGTGATCGTTGGAAAGTTGCAGAGTGTGACAGTACCCTAACACGATCCCATAATCCCGCTGTCATCTCCCTGCACTGGGGGCCTATAAACTTAGATTCATTCTTAGGGGTGCACGCATGTGTAGGCTCGCACGCATTCAGCAAAGCATCGCATTAGTTAAGCATCAAGTTATAGCAGTTATTCCATGGCAGTTAGTCTGGGCAGGAGTCAGGTAAGGCTACTTTCACACTAGCGTTGTTTGCTGCCGGTGCACTGCGTCGTTTTAGAGAAAAAACGCATCCTGCAAAGTTGCCCGCAGGATGCGTTTTTTTCTCCAAAGACTTGCACTAGCGACGCATTGCGACAGATTGCCGTGCGACGGATGCGTCGTGTTTTGGCGGACCGTCGGCACAAAAAATTGTTCCATGTAACTTTTTTTGCGCGTCGTGTCCGCCATTTTTGACCGCGCATGCACGGCCGAAACTCCGCCCACTCCTTCCCAGAACTCACAATGGGGCAGCGGATGCGTTGTAAAACTGCATCCGCTGCCCCCGTTGTGCTACATTAACACACTGTCCGTCGGGCCGACGATTTGCGACAGCCCGTACCGACGGACTAGTGTGAAAGTATCCTAACCCACACTCTGCTCTCCCCTCTATCCATGTGCTTTATTCCTATCCTCCTGTGTTCCCTTGCTATCCACATCCACCGCCCAATCCCCCCTCCTTCACAACTCATATACATCAGCTCCTCACTCCTTCCCTCTCCCATGTACAGCTCCCATGCACTTCTCACCTTCCTGAAAAACCTCAGCCCGTCTTGCCAAAACACACTGCACAAAAAAACTTCTTACAATTCCAAAAACTTCTTGCTTTTTATCTTCCTACTCCTACTGATTTCAGGAGACATCTCCCCCAACCCTGGTCCACCATCCAACAACCTCAACTGCTACCCTACCTCACATCAAAACCATTCTAACCTTATTAATATTACTTGCACTCCCTCATCTCCTTCTTTTAATTGTGCCCTTTGGAATCAACGGTCTAAAAAAACACCAGAACACAGGCAGAGATGCTTACCTGTTCAAGGCCTCCAACAATTGCACTAACCAGGGTGCACCAGGCCCAAGTAGAGACAGCAAATACACAGGTGCAAATAATAATATTTGCTGTCTCTACTTGGGCCTGGTGCACCCTGGTTAGTGCAATTGTTGGAGGCCTTGAACAGGTAAGCATCTCTGCCTGTGTTCTGGTGTTTTTTTTGTTTAGTATAGTGGAGGTTTTTCCTCTAATGGTGTTTTTTTAGATTAGGACTGCCAAGATACAAGGACCCTTGACGTGGGTTGGCAGCTTAAATATTGTGGCCATAATATCAACCAATACCTTGCATACATTGTTATGTTTTTGGTGCACTGTATATTTTTCTAGGGTGCGACTGGGCCCTAGATGGCTCTGTACACTGTGGCCTCTGTTCACACAGGATGCATCATGGTTAGCCCGCTATACATATGGCGTCATTAATAGGCTTTGCACCATATACTTTGCATTCCTGTGTGAACATGCCACATACAGACTATTTTTTGCACGGGTGCTCCAAGCGGCCAACTCCTGATTGTAGGTTGGCTGCATTAGTATTATTTGCACCTGTGTATTTGCTGTCTCTACTTGGGCCTGGTGCACCCTGGTTAGTGCAATTGTTGGAGGCCTTGAACAGGTAAGCATCTCTGCCTGTGTTCTGGTGTTTTTTTTTGTTTAGTATAGTGGAGGTTTTTCCTCTAATGGTGTTTTTTTAGATTAGGACTGCCAAGATACAAGGACCCTTGACGTGGGTTGGCAGCTTAAATATAGTGGCCATAATATCAACCAATACCTTGCATACATTGTTATGTTTCTGGTGCACTGTATATTTTTCCAGGGTGCGACTGGGCCCTAGATGGCTCTGTACACTGTGGCCTCTGTTCACACAGGATGCATCATGGTTAGCCCGCTATACATATGGCGTCATTAATAGGCTTTGCACCATATACTTTGCATTCCTGTGTGAACATGCCACATACAGACTATTTTTTTGCACGGGTGCTCCAAGCGGCCAATTCCTGATTGTAGGTTGGCTGCATTAGTATTATTTGCACCTGTGTATTTGCTGTCTCTACTTGGGCCTGGTGCACCCTGGTTAGTGCAATTGTTGGAGGCCTTGAACAGGTAAGCATCTCTGCCTGTGTTCTGGTGTTTTTTTGTTTTGTTTAGTATAGTGGAGGTTTTTCCTCTAATGGTGTTTTTTTTGAATCCACGGTCTATATGTAACAAGCTTCCTTTCCTGCACAACTACTTTCTGAACAACTCTCTAAATCTATTGGCCCTCATTGAAACCTGGATCCAGGATTCTGACACGGTCTCCCCTGCCCCGAGACCCACAAACAGACCTGGGTGGTGGAGTCGGCATACTCCTCTCCCCACAATGCACCTTCCAGGTCATCCCACCAACTCCATCACTCTCATTCCCTTCTTTTGAGGTCCACACCATCAGGCTCTTCCGTCCCCTCTCCCTCAGATAAGCGGTCATATACCGGCCCCCAGGCTCACCCACCCACTTCCTGGACCATTTCTCTGCCTGGCTGCCGCACTTCATGTCATCAGAACTCCCAACCCTTATCCTGGGAGACTTCAACATCCCCATTAACAGCCCCACTTCTACATCTGCATCCAAGCTTCTTTCACTCACCACTTCACTTGGCCTCTCACAGCTCTCAACCTCTGAGACACACAAGGACGGTAACACCCTTGACCTGGTCTTTGTCCTGCTGTGTTCAATCTCCTACCTAAATAACTCACCGCTTCCCCTCTCTGACCACAACATTCTCTCCTTCATGCTCACAAATCCTCGCTCACCCCAGCACCCTCCTACCTACCATTCAGTCAGAAATCTACAAGCCAATAACCCTCATACACTTTCAGACTCCTTACACTCATCACTGTCCCCAATCTCCTCTTTTCCCTGTCCTGATCTGGCAGTACATCACTACAATGACACTCTTAGAAGCACCCTAGACCAAGTAGCTCCCCTCACCCTCAGAACCTCCAAGCACAGAGTAAAACAGCCCTGGCTCACATCGCAAACCCGAATTCTCCAGCGATGCTCTAGGAGTGCTGAACGCTTATGGAGGAAAAAACGCACACTAGAAGACTTCATACACTTCAAATTTATGTTAAAAACCTAGAACTCTGCCCTTCACATCGCCAAACAGACCTACTTCACCACTCTGATCTCCTCACTATCCAACAACCCCAAGAAACTTTTTGACACCTTTCACTCCCTCAAGCCAAAATCTCAAGCCCCTATCACAGACATTTGTGCTGATGACCTGGCCTCCCACTTTATAGAGAAAATAGACAATATCCGTCAGGAAATCCGCTCCCAATCATTAAG
Organism: Ranitomeya variabilis; assembly: GCF_051348905.1. Lineage (NCBI taxonomy): Eukaryota > Metazoa > Chordata > Amphibia > Anura > Dendrobatidae > Ranitomeya > Ranitomeya variabilis. The sequence goes on from NC_135234.1 coordinate 335,224,913, forward strand.
TTCAGTGACTCCCATCCCTCCCTGCATCTCCCCTGGCTCACTCTCCGCATTTGATCCCATCACAGAAGAAGAAGTCTCCAGGCTCCTCTCTTCTTCTCGTCCGACTACATGCACTCCCGACCCCATTCCCTCTCATCTCCTCCATTCTCTCTCTCCAGTCGTCACTACTCACCTAACTACAATCTTTAATGTCTCCCTCTCCTCAGGCATTTTCCCATCCTCCTTCAAACACTATCATTACTCCGTTACTAAAGAGACGCGCCCTCGACCCATCCTGCACAAATAACTACAGACCAGTCTCCAACCTCCCCTTCATCTCTAAACTCCTGGAGCACCTAGTCTACTCCCGCCTTACCTGTTACCTCTCCATTCACTCCCTCCTAGACCCTTCACAGTCCGGCTTCCGCCCCCTACACTCGACAGAAACTGCACTCATCAAAGTGACCAACGACCTTCTGACAGCAAAATGTAACGGTGACCACTCTCTGCTCATTCTTCTCGATCTTTCTGCAGCTTTCGACACTGTTGACCACCCTCTCTTACTCTCTAGGCTCCAGTCACTTGGCATTAAGGACACTGCTCTCTCCTGGTTCTCCTCCTATCTTTCTGACCGCTCCTTCAGTGTTCTGTTCTCTGGCTCCACTTAATCTCCTCTTCCTCTCAGTGTCGGGGTACCCCAGGGCTCAGTCCTTGGCCCCCTTCTCTTCTCCCTCTACACGGCCCTAATTGGACAGACCATCAGCAGATTTGGTTTTCAGTACCATCTTTATGCCGACGACACACAACTATACATATCATCCCCTGACCTTACTCCCTCTGTACTACAGAACGCCACTGACTGTCTGTCTGCAGTCTCCAACATCATGTCTGCTCTCTATCTGAAACTCAACCTCTTCAAAACTGAACTTCTTCTGCTCCCACCATCTACTAACCTCCCTAAACCTGACGTTTCCCTCTCCCTGGGTGACCCCATAATAACACCCCCGCAGCAGGCGCGCTGTCTGGGTGTTATGTTTGACTCCGATCTCTCCTTCACATCCCATATACAATCTCTTGCCCGCTCATGCCGCTTACACCTAAAGAACATCTCTAGAATCCACCCTTTTCTCACTATAGAAACAAAAACCCTCACTGTCGCCCTGATCCACTCCCACCTGGACTACTGCAACGCTCTATTAATTGGCATCCCCCTCACTCGACTCTCCCCTCTCCAGTCTATCCTTAATGCAGCAGCCAGGGTTGTCTATCTAGCTAATCATTACTCAAACGCGTCCGCTCTTCGCCAGTCATTACACTGGCTGCCCAGGATTCATTACAGGGTTCATTACAGGATACAATTCAAAGTACTTGTTCTCACCCACAAAGCTCTCCACAGTGCGGCACCCCCTTACATCTCCTCCCTCATTTCTGTCTATCGGCCTAACCGACCTCTGCGCTCTGCAAATGACTTTAGACTAACCTCTGCACTAATTCGTAACTCCCACTCCCGACTCCAAGACTTCTCCTGTGCTGCGCCAATCCTCTGGAATGCTCTACCCCAACAAATTAGGACCATCCACAATTTGCATAGTTTTAGGCGCTCCCTCAAAACACATTTGTTCAGAGCGGCCTATCATGTTCCCTAATCCGTTATTTTGTTTGTGTGTAGCCCATTCACTACTTCCATCTATCCCCCACTCCCTGAAGATGGCTGGACCATCATTGTAAATACTTCATTGTAAATACACACCTGTACTTTGTATCTCCCCACCTCATTGTAGATTGTAAGCTCTCACGAGCAGGGTCATCTTGTGTTGCTTTAATTATTGTATTAACATTGTTACTTATGACTGTTGTGTTTGAAGCTGTTAAACTGTAAAGCGCTGCGGAATATGTTGGCGCTATATAAATAAAGATTATTATTATTAACCCTTGCAGGCAAAACCCAAGTCACGTGCTGAGAGCGGGCACGTGACGAATTAGTTACACCACGGAGTAGGGATCCGTGACAAGGACAATGTTGCAATAGCTCAGCACAGCACACTGTACAAACTGCTGCACTCACTGAGAACTGCAGTCCTTTCACACACATCAACTGGATATTGATGCCCTATGGTAAGGATAGACAATCAATATTCTGAATCCGGAAATTTGACCCAGTGCCTGAGCAAAATGTGTTTGTGTTGTGAAGAATTTCTAAAATTTGTGCATATGGGCACAAACTGCATTTTTTTTCAGCTATGGGGGTGGATTATTTTCACTAAACAATTTTTATGCTTTTCGTATTTACCATATATACTCGAGTATAAGCCGAGATTTTCAGCCCAGTTTTTTAGGCTCTTGGCTTATACTCGAGTCATTGTCCCTGGGGGTCGGCGGGGGAGGGGGAGCGGCGGCTGTGACATACTCACCTGCTCCTGGCGAGGTCCCTACATCTCCGGTCTTAGACAGCTTCTTCCAGCGTTGAGCGGTCACAGGGTACCGCTCATTACAGTAGGGGGAGCACTGTGCGATATTCACCTGTCCGCGTTCCGGGTGCCGCTCCGTCTTCCGCGTCCTCTGCAGTGACGCTCAGGTCAGAGGGCGCGATGACGTGGTTAGTCCGCGCCCTCTGCCTGAGCGTCAGTGCAGAGGATGCGGAAGACACTGCGGCCCCGGAACGTGGACCTGTGAGTATTGCAAGTGCTGAAGGCCTGAGCGATGAGAGGTGAGTATGTCTTTTTTTTTTTAATCGCAGCAACAGCATATGGGGCAAATATCTCTATGGAGCATCTTATGGGGCCATATTCAACATTTGTGCAGCACTATATGGGGCAAATATCTCTATGGAGCATCTTATGGGGCCATATTCAACATTTGTGCAGCACTATGTGGGGCAAATATCTTTATGGAGCATCTTATGGGGCCATAATCAACGTTTGTGCAGCACTATATGGGGCAAATATCTCTATGGAGCATCTTATGGGGCCATAATCAACATTTGTGCAGCATTATATGGGGCAAATGTCTCTATGGAGCATCTTATGGGGCCCTTATTAACCTTTATGCAGTACTGTATGGGGCAAATGTGTCTATGGAGCATCTTATGGGGCCATTATTTACCTTTGTGCAGCATTATATGGGGCATATTTTAATATGGAGCATCTTATGGGGCCCATCATGAACTGTATGGAGCATTATATGGGGCTCCTGATTCAATATGGATATTTAAAAACACTTAACCTACTGATATCTCAATTAATTTTACTTTTATTGGTACCCATTTTTATTTTTTAAATTTACCGGTAGCTGCTGCATTTTCCAGCCTAGGTTTATACTCGAGTCATTAAGTTTTCCCAGTTTTTTTGGTGGGAAAATTAGGGGGGTCGGCTTATACTCGAGTATATAAGGTATGTTTTACACACTCCCCTTGAGAAAGCAAAACTGTGAAATGCGCTATGGGGCGGTTGTGGTAACGTTTATGGTTTGCTGATTTCACCATGGGTAAGCAATATACTGCATTTGCTTCTATATGGACTGACCAACTTTAACGATAGTTATTTATAGTCTACATGTACTGTTGAATTTGATCAGTATTTTCTGACTTAACATTGCACAATAAACCTCTACTGTTACCAGTGGTCAGATTTGATTTCCCACCTCCTTTTCTTACACTTGATTTTCTTTCCCTTTCTGAATCCTCTAACATGCATTATTTATGATATGGTCCATGTTTTTTAACATTTTTTGTGCAATAAAATTGTATTTGATTTTATATTTCCATGACTTGTGTTTTTCTGGAAACTTTGTACACTTATGCTGGTTGTTTAATG